>NC_141467.1:26041101-27376101 GCF_009769465.1 Tauraco erythrolophus
CAAAAACTGAGTCACAAAAACCGAGTCACAAAAACCGAGTCACAAAATCCGAGTCACAAAAACCGAGTCACTTGGCCAAAAAGCTAGTCACATTGCCAAAAAGCAAGTCACTTGGCCCAGTCACTTGGCCAAAAAACTAGTCACATTGCCAAAAAGCAAGTCACTTGGCCCAGTCACTTGGCCAAAAAACTAGTCACTTTGCCAAAAAGCAGGACACAAAAACCAAGTCCCAAAAAACAAGTCCCAAAAACCAATTCCCAATAACCAAGTCACTTTGCCAAAACCTAGCCACAAAAACCACGACACATAAAGCAAGTCACTTGGCCAAAAAAGCAAGTCACTTGGCCAAGTCACTGGTCCAAAAAGCAAGTCACTTGGCCAAGTCACTGGGCCAAAAAGCAAGTCACTTGGCCAAGTCACTGGGCCAAAAAGCAAGTCACTTTGCCAAGTCACTGGGCCAAAAAGCAAGTCACTTTGTCAAAAACCAAGTCCCAAAAAGCAAGTCACTTTGTCAAAAACCAAGTCCCAAAAAAACAAGTCCCAAAAAAACAAGTCCCTTGGCCAAAAAAGCAAGTCCCAAAAAGCAAGTCCCAAAAAACTAGTCACTGTGCCAAAAAGCTAGTCCCAAAAGCAAGTCACTGTGCCAAAAAACTAGTCACAAAAGCAAGTCACTGTGCCAATAACCGAGTCACAAAAACCGACTCACAAAAACCGAGTCACTTGGCCAAAAAACTAGTCACAAAAACTAGTCACAAAAACTAGTCACAAATACTAGTCACTTGGCCAAAAAGCTAGTCACTTGGCCAAAAAGCTAGTCACTTGGCCCAGTCACTTGGCCAAAAAACTAGTCACATTGCCAAAAAGCAAGTCACTTGGCCCAGTCACTTGCCCAAAAAACTAGTCACATTGCCAAAAAGCAAGTCACATTGCCAAAAAGCAGGACACAAAAACCAAGTCACATTGCCAAAAAGCAGGACACAAAAACCAAGTCACATTGCCAAAAAGCAGGACACAAAAACCAAGTCCCAAAAACCAAGTCCCAAAAACCAAGTCACTTTGCAAAAAACTAGCCACAAAAACCATGACACAAAAAGCAAGTCACTTGGCCAAAAAAACAAGTCACTTGGCCAAGTCACTTGGCCAAAAAACAAGTCACTTGGCCAAGTCACTTGGCCAAAAAACAAGTCACTTGGCCAAGTCACTTGGCCAAAAAACAAGTCACTTGGCCAAGTCACATGGCCAAAAACCAAGTCACTTGGCCAAGTCACTTGGCCAAAAAACAAGTCACTTGGCCAAGTCACTTGGCCAAAAAACAAGTCACATTGCCAAAAAGCAAGTCACTTGGCCCAGTCACTTGGCCAAAAAACTAGTCACATTGCCAAAAAGCAAGTCACTTGGCCCAGTCACTTGGCCAAAAAACTAGTCACATTGCCAAAAAGCAGGACACAAAAACCAAGTCACATTGCCAAAAAGCAGGACACAAAAACCAAGTCTTAAAAAGCAGGACACGAAAACCAAGTCACTTTGCAAAAAACTAGCCACAAAAACCATGACACAAAAAGCAAGTCACTTGGCCAAAAAAACAAGTCACTTGGCCAAGTCACTTGGCCAAAAAACTAGTCACATTGCCAAAAAGCAAGTCACTTGGCCCAGTCACTTGGCCAAAAAACTAGTCACATTGCCAAAAAGCAAGTCACTTGGCCCAGTCACTTGGCCAAAAAACTAGTCGCATTGCCAAAAAGCAAGTCACTTGGCCCAGTCACTTGGCCAAAAAACTAGTCACATTGCCAAAAAGCAAGTCACATTGCCAAAAAGCAGGACACAAAAACCAAGTCACATTGCCAAAAAGCAGGACACAAAAACCAAGTCTTAAAAAGCAGGACACGAAAACCAAGTCACTTTGCAAAAAACTAGCCACAAAAACCATGACACAAAAAGCAAGTCACTTGGCCAAAAAAACAAGTCACTTGGCCAAGTCACTTGGCCAAAAAACAAGTCACTTGGCCAAGTCACTTGGCCAAAAAACAAGTCACTTGGCCAAGTCACTTGGCCAAAAAACAAGTCACTTGGCCAAGTCACTTGGCCAAAAACCAAGTCACTTGGCCAAGTCACTTGGCCAAAAACCAAGTCACTTGGCCAAGTCACTTTCCCAAAAAGCAAGTCACTTGGCCCAGTCACTTGGCCAAAAAACTAGTCACATTGCCAAAAAGCAAGTCACTTGGCCCAGTCACTTGGCCAAAAAACTAGTCACATTGCCAAAAAGCAAGTCACTTGGCCCAGTCACTTGGCCAAAAAACTAGTCACATTACCAAAAAGCAGGACACAAAAACCAAGTCACATTGCCAAAAAGCAGGACACAAAAACCAAGTCCCAAAAAGCAGGACACGAAAACCAAGTCACTTTGCAAAAAACTAGCCACAAAAACCATGACACAAAAAGCAAGTCACTTGGCCAAAAAAACAAGTCACTTGGCCAAGTCACTTGGCCAAGTCACTTGGCCAAAAAACAAGTCACATTGCCAAACAGCAAGTCACTTGGCCCAGTCACTTGGCCAAAAAACTAGTCACATTGCCAAAAAGCAGGACACAAAAACCAAGTCACATTGCCAAAAAGCAGGACACAAAAACCAAGTCCCAAAAAGCAGGACACGAAAACCAAGTCCCAAAAACCAAGTCCCAAAAACCAAGTCACTTTGCCAAAAAACTAGCCACAAAAACCACGACACAAAAAGCAAGTCACTTGGCCAAAAAACAAGTCACTTGGCCAAGTCACTTTGCCAAAAAGCAAGTCACATTGCCAAAAAGCAAGTCACTTGGCCAAGTCACTTGGCCAAAAAGCTAGTCACATTGCCAAAAAGCTAGTCACTTGGACAAGTCACTTGGCCAAAAAACAAGTCACTTTGTCAAAAACCAAGTCACAAAAAGCAAGTCCCAAAAAAACAAGTCCCAAAAAACCAAGTGCCTTGGCCAAAAAAGCAAGTCCCAAAAAGCAAGTCCCAAAAAGCAAGTCCCAAAAAGCAAGTCCCAAAAAGCAAGTCCCAAAAAACTAGTCACTGTGCCAAAAAGCTAGTCCCAAAAGCAATCACTGTGCCAAAAAACTAGTCACAAAAGCAAGTCACTGTGCCAAAAAACTAGTCACAAAAGCAAGTCACTGTGCCAATAACCGAGTCACAAAAACCGAGTCACAAAAACCAAGTCACTTGGCAAAAAAACTAGTCACAAAAACTAGACACAAAAACCGAGTCACTTGGCCAAAAAACTAGTCACAAAAACTAGTCACAAAAACTAGTCACTTGGCCAAAAAGCTAGTCACTTGGCCAAAAAGCTAGTCACTTGGCCAAAAAACTAGTCACATTGCCAAAAAGCTAGTCACATGGTCAAAAAGCAGGACACAAAAACCAAGTCACATTGCCAAAAAGCAGGACACAAAAACCAAGTCCCAAAAACCAAGTCACTGGGCCAAAAAAAAAAGTCACTTGGCCAAAAACCAAGTCACTTGGCCAAAAAACAAGTCACTTGGCCAAGTCACTTGGCCAAAAAGCTAGTCACATTGCCAAAAAGCTAGTCACTTGGACAAATCACTTGGCCAAAAAACAAGTCACTTTGTCAAAAACCAAGTGCCAAAATACCAAGTGCCTTGGCCAAAAAAGCAAGTCCCAAAAAGCAAGTCCCAAAAAGCAAGTCCCAAAAAATTAGTCACTGTGCCAAAAAACTAGTCACAAAAGCAAGTCACTGTGCCAAAAACTGAGTCACAAAAAGCGAGTCACAAAAACCGAGTCACAAAAACCGAGTCACTTGGCCAAAAAGCTAGTCACTTGGCCCAGTCACTTGGCCCAAAAACTAGTCACATTGCCAAAAAGCAAGTCACTTGGCCCAGTCACTTGGCCAAAAAACTAGTCACATTGCCAAAAAGCAAGTCACTTGGCCCAGTCACTTGGCCAAAATTCTAGTCACATTGCCAAAAAGCAAGTCACTTGGCCCAGTCACTTGGCCAAAAAACTAGTCACATTGCCAAAAAGCAAGTCACTTGGCCCAGTCACTTGGCCAAAAAACTAGTCACATTGCCAAAAAGCTAGTCACATGGTCAAAAAGCAGGACACAAAAACCAAGTCCCAAAAACCAAGTCACTGGGCCAAAAAAAAAGTCACTTGGCCAAAAAAACAAGTCACTTGGCCAAGTCACTTGGCCAAAAAACAAGTCACTTGGCCAAGTCACTTGGCCAAAAAGCTTGTCACATTGCCAAAAAGCTAGTCACTTGGACAAATCACTTGGCAATAAAACAAGTCACTTTGTCAAAAACCAAGTGCCAAAAAACCAAGTGCCAAAATACCAAGTGCCTTGGCCAAAAAAGCAAGTCCCAAAAAGCAAGTCCCAAAAAGCAAGTCACTTGGCCAAAAAGCAAGTCCCAAAAAGCAAGTCCCAAAAAGCAAGTCCCAAAAAGCAAGTCACTTGGCCAAAAAAGCAAGTCCCAAAAACCGAGTCACAAAAACCGAGTCACTTGGCCAAAAAGGTAGTCACTTGGCCAAAAAGCAAGTCACTTGGCCAAAAAGCAAGTCACTTGGCCAAGTCACTTGGCCAAAAAGCAAGTCACTTTGCCAAAAAGCAAGTCACAAAAACCAAGTCACTTGGCCAAAAAGCAGGATACAAAAACCAAGTCCCCAAAACCAAGTCCCTTTGCCAAAAACCAAGTCCCAAAAACCAAGTCCCTTTGCCAAAAACCAAATTCCAAAAACCAAGTCCCAAAAACCAAGTCCCAAAAACCAAGTCGCTTTGCCAAAAAACTAGCCACAAAAACCAGGACACAAAAAGCAAGTCACTTGGCCAAAAAGCAAGTCACTTGGCCAAAAAGCAAGTCCCAAAAAGCAAGTCCCTTTGGCCAAAAAACAAGTCCCAAAAACCAAGTCCCTTTGGCCAAAAACCACGTCACAAAACCGCGTCACTTTGGCCAAAAACCACGTCACAAAACCGCATCACTTGGCCAAAAAAGCAAGTCACAAAACTGCGTCACTTGGTCAAAAACCACGTCACTTGGCCAAAAACCACGTCACTTGGCCAAAAACCACGTCACTTGGCCAAAAACAGTTCTAATTTTTAGAACTTCAGGGTAAGCAGAGACCCAATTCAGTAGAATTTAGTAGAATTCTCGCTTCCCTCTTTTGGGGTAGCTTTACCTTCTTTGTTGAAGGAATTCTCGCTCTGGCTCCAGCACTGGCAGGGTCTCTTTATTATTCTATCAAAGATTCCTCAATCATGTCGGGGTCACCAAATGTACATAGCAGGTCGAGTATGCTCTTATCTCCAAACGCAATTTCATGCATTAACTTATCCCTTAGCAGTTTCCAAGCTTCTGGGCTAAAGACAGTGTTAAGATCAGCCAGGCATTCATGTTCTGCCGCCCAATTTAGCAATTCACAGAGAGTTTTATCACTTTTATCAGCTCCTGCATCCGTTATCACAGATTTGAAAGCAGAAAACATTATGCTTTCTTTCACAGAGTTTGACCCCATCTTTTCAGTCTAAGTTCTGTCCCTGGAGCCCCGGGATGGAGTGTACATACCTTCTGAATTCAGTTACGGTCGGATCACGTCGGGGTCGCCAAATGTCACAAGGAGAAGGCGGCTTCAGGCTGCGGCTCTAAAGCAGGTTGTCACTTCTTCCACAGTCAGGAGGAAATGGCCCGCCTTTTGTAGGAAGGGCCTTAACTTCAAGGTAGCTGATTAATTGATTACAATTTTCACAGTTCCTAGCAGCCATAATTCCTAGCAGCTGGATCAGCTGGATCCACAGATGTAATACTAAATATCGGTATTCATGAAATCGTTATGTCTTAACCATTTGTTGCTTGAGACTCTTTAAATGAGCTTACTGCATGTTTCAGAAAGGAAGCAAAAATAACAAAAGCTACTGTGCAGTGCAGCCCAGCCTGAAACGCACCCGTGACCAAAGCCAGGCTTGTCTATGCCCAGCACCAGCTTTTGACAGGATTTCATTCCAACTGAAAGAATACTTCTCTTTCCATCTACAAAAAAGCTAAAAAAATCATTTGAGAAAAAAAAATGTCATTGAAGTACTTGAAATGCCATTTATAAAGTGTAACGTACCATAAAAGCAATTAATTTCTACAACACTATTTTTGATAACGCACACTCTCTGTTTATCCACTGCTGCAGTAAAAACAACCTTGGTCTAACGACGAAGAAAGAAGGCTATTCCAAAGCGTACGGCTCATTGCAACGGTCCAACACTTTGGCACAATGTGGAAACAAACACCATATCCTTTTAAGTCCTGCCTCCAATCTACAGGAATTTTGCCGTGGGGAAAACGAAAAAGGCCACGTTCTTGTCAAGCAGCAGAGCTTAAGAACAGGCTTGCAGTAAGAGAGAGATGCCTGTTGGCCTGCGCTGCCTCTCGGGCCTCTCCTTCTGCCCTTCCCCTCGCCCTCGCGTGCGAACCGGTGTCTCCGGTCGCTGCCCAATTCCGCGCAAAAGGGCTGACTCGAACGTGAGAAACAAGCGCTGCGAGCAAAGGTGAAAATGACTCGTCTAGAAAAATCCGACGACTCGCACCTCTGCCTCGGGCTGTGCGTCCCACGCACCCAGTCCCGCGACGCGGCAACTGCCCGCTCCCCTCGGAGCAGCCGGCGGAGGGGCCGTCCCTGAGGAGAGCGCTCCGCGGGAGGCTTCGGCAGCGCTGCCCGCCGGAGGCTTCGGCAGCGCTGCCCGCCGGGCCCCCACAGCCTCCCGCACTGGGCACCGACCCCGACCGCCAGGGACCCTCTGGCAGCAGCCGGGCCCAGAGGAAAAAAGCTTCCCTCTTGCAGCCCGGGCAGGAGATCGGGCGCGGGAGCAACAGACGCGGCGCGCGCCGTGCCCGCGCAACCGCCGGCCCCGGCCCGCGCTGCTCCTCGGGCGCGGCGCGCGGGGCGGGCGGGCAGCGCCGCCATGCGGAGCGCGGGGCTCGCGGCACGGCGCGGGGCTGTGGGGCCAACCGAGCCCGGCGTGCCCGAGGGGCAGCGGGGCGGCGTGTGTCCCGGGCCCTCATGGGTGCCACTGACCTTGCGGCTGGCCCGCCTGCCGCGCCGTTCTCCTTTCGAGGGAACATGAAGAACTTACTGGCGGCTGTTCGCTTTCCTCCCTTTCCCTCTTTTACCTGAAAAAACAGCACCTAAGACTTGGGAACCCCCTTCAGGAGAAATCTCTCACCTTGCCGGCAGAAGCGGTCAGTATTTTAAAGGTAAAAAGAAGGGAAGTAGCGAGTAGGCAGTTTTAAACTGTTTGATTCTGGGCTATAAGTAACTCACCCCCTGCCAAAGCCCTGCTCGCAGGGGAGGTTCCTCTGGGGCAGCGCTCCCGCCGGGACACGGCTGTGCCCGACAGGCCCCTCAGCCCTTTCTGTGCCCCCTGGAGCTGCCCTCAGCCGTGGGGCTGCTCTGGGTAACTGCTGGCTCAAGGGACTGGTGACAGACTGTCACCCCAGATACAGCCGCGAGAGTGGTCTCCTGGTCGGTGACATCACAGAAAGATGTCACAGTCAGTCCGTTACCGGTGACGTGGCGCTGGAAAAATTCAACTGACGAGCAGCTGAAAAACACCTTTATTTCTGCGCAGGACATTCAGGACCTCCAGAATGAGGAGGTAGAATTTTTAATAGATACGGGTGCCTCATATTCTGTATTGAATCAAGAACTAATACCTGTAGATCATGATTTTGTAACTGTAATAGGAGCCACTGGCCAGCAGAAAAAGGCTTTTTTTCTACAGCCAATTAAATTTCAGATTGGAAAACAAGTAGAGATTCACCAATTCCTTTATTTACCAGAATCTCCGAAACCTTTACTTGGACGGGACATATTAGAGCAATTGGAAGCACAAATAATTTTTGAAAAGGGTAAGGTAGAATTCAAAGTAAAAGATGATCAATGAATCAAAGTCTTAAGTTTAGCTATGATCCAAATTGAAAAACAAACTAAGGGTACCTCAGAGATTGAAGAAATCCTAGATCAAGTGTATCCAGGGGTATGGGCTTCTGAGATTCCAGGTAAAGCAAAGAACGCTGCACCTATAAAGGTGGAAGTAAAACCTGGTTCTGGTGCAGTTAGAATAAAACAATATCCTTTAAGGTTGGAAGACCGAAGGAGCATAAAAGAAACAACTGAAAAATTCCAAAAGTTTGGGTTATTGATTGAATGTGAGTCAGAATATAATACTCCAATTTTACCAGTAAAGAAACCAGATGGGAAATACAGAATAGTACAAGATTTAAGAGCAATAAACAGAATTGTGGAGGATCTCTATCCAGTAGTAGCAAACCCGTACACTTTGTTAACCAGCCTGAAAGAAACATATTGTCCCAGTTTTAGCTGGGACAGAGGTTTTTTTTAACAGCCAGAAGAGCTCCCTGTTTTGGTTTTACTCAGAGGCTCACTCTGAGAAGAATGTTGATAGCAAGCTGATGTTTGTGGTTGGAAGTGAAACTCCAAGGACTTTTCAGTGTGCGGAGTACAGAAACACGGCGGGATAAGGGGGGAGCATAGCTGGGACAAGGGGGACACGATTCCCCTTGTCATTTGTGCTGGAACTTAAGATTGAGGGCCAAACTGGCCAATCAGTATTCCATATCATGCAGCGTCATGCCCAGTATAAAAGCGAGGGTCAGACGGGAAGAGGGGCTTTTGCGCTTTGGCTTTTGCCGCTTTTGCTCTTTTGCGCTTGCTGTGTTTTTCGCTCTATTGCTTTTTTTTCTTTTTTTTTCTTTCCTCTCTCTCTCTCCCAGTACTCCCACTCTCGGAGTACTATCTCTCCCTCTCTGACCCTCTCTATTTCGGGGCCTCGCGTTCGTCCGGGATTTTGCAGTTTTCGGGACGAGACGGGCTTCGCATACGAGGGGGTGGTGAGCACCTATCTTGTGTATTAAATCATCTGTATTAAAATCATTCTTATCTCAACCCACGGGTTTTCGTTTATCCTTCAATTCTCTCCCTCATTCCTGGGGGTGGGGGAGGGGAAGTGACCGGCTGTGTGGGGGAGAAAGTTTTCAACTTAATCCACGACAGTCTTAATTGGCGCCCAACGTGGGGCACGAAGGGGTTGAGATAACGATGTTGCTGGCTGGAATGCTGTTTGTTATCCTTGCATACATGTTACCAGACATTTATAATTTATTGCCTTATTTACCCTATATGATGTTAGGCGGAATGTTTATGCGGTTTTCTGGCTCTGGGTGTTGGACCGGCATGAAAAGTATGTTATCGGTAATTAAGGGTCTTGCTATACTGTACGGTATAACTCTGATAAGATCATCGGTGCTGGGACCGGCTCAGTCTTTGTATTCGGCGGTGCAGAGGGGGATGGTGATGTGGAGCTCGTTTATTAATTTTGAGCGTCACCTGGCGGATATCATCGCCAATTATACCGGTGACTTTTCATTCACAAAAGCTTATGTTGATTTTGATAATGCCGAACATCATTGGAATAATTTAACCGGTTTGATTGTCCTGCAAGGTCTCCTGAATATATGTTTAATTATCTATATATTCAAAATCAATCGGCCATTTAGGGGTGTATATCAATTTATTTCTCGGGTTATTGTGCTTGCCATCTCAACTCCCATGACAAGCACTATAGCTACTCAGACTACAACGGTATCAGTTGCCCCTGTAAGGAAAAGAAAATGTATACAAAAGTTAGACGATGAAGAAGAGGAATCAGGGCCATCACACCAACCAAATGAGGAAGAGCAACCAGGGCCATCACACCAACCAGACAAAGAAGAGCAACCAGGGCCATCACAACGATTGGAGGAAGAGCAACCGAGGAAATGTGTGCGAAAGTCAGAACGCAGAGGAGAGGATGATGATGATGAAGAGCGACCAGGGCCATCACGAGAAATGAAGCGGGAGCGTTCTGTTTCGCCCCAGAGGAAATCTCAATGGAGGAGGAGTGACATCATAGATGAGAGGATAACCACCAGATCTCTAAAAATGAGCGAGCTGCGAGATATTCGAAAAGATTATGGCCGTCTTAAAGGTGAGCCCATTGTCTCTTGGTTGCTCAGATGCTGGGACATGGGAGCCAATAGTCTGGAGTTAGATGGTAGTGAAGCTAGGCAGCTGGGAGCCCTTGCCATGGATGGAGGCATTGATAAAGCAATTGGAAGGCAGACACAAGTCCGCAGCCTCTGGAGACGGCTGCTGGCAGCCATAAAGGAAAGGTACCCCTACAAGGACGAGGTGCCATGTAATGTAAGCAAGTGGACCAACATAGAAAAAGCTATTCAGTATCTGAGAGAACTGGCTGTGCGAGAGTTGATTTATCTTGACTCGAGAAGCGGACCAAGACTCGAAGATCCAGATGACGTCCGGTGCACACGACCAATGTGGCAGAAGATTATACGGAGTGCGCCAGCAGCATATTCCACCTCATTGGCAATAATGGACTTCGGGGACGATGAAGCACCACTATCTGTAGGTAATCTGGTCACCTACCTCCGACGATATGATGATGACACTTCTATACGAACCTGTGTTGCGGCTGTGGAAAAGCTGTCTGAAGAGGTCCGAGAATTAAAAGAAAGAGTAGATTTCCCACCACCCGAACGTTCTAGAATTTCAGCTGTCAGAACCAGGCGTTACCCTCCTCGAGAGAGACAAGAGAGACGGTACAGATCACGGGGTGAGCTATGGTTCTACCTCCGTGATCATGGAGAAGACATGAGAAGGTGGGATGGAAAACCCACCTCTGCTTTAGAGGCCAGGGTACGCCAGTTGGGAGGAAGAACCAACAGGAATAGAACTTTCTCCAATTCCTCCAGGACAGCTGTTGCCCCAGTCTACAGTGAGCAGTCCACTAGTCAAAATGGGAGGGCTGATCCTCCTAGCCACCCTGACTCCAATCCTGCTGATTCCTCTGATGAATATGATAACAGGCATTAGAGGGGCCCTGCCTCCAGCCAGGTGGAGGAGAGGGATAATCGAGTTTACTGGACTGTGTGGATTCGGTGGCCTGGCACATCATACCCTAGAAAGTATAAGGCTTTAGTGGATACTGGTGCCCAATGCACTTTGATACCATCGAACTTCAGAGGGGCAGAATCCATCTCTATTTCTGGAGTGACAGGGGGGTCTCAACAACTGACTGTGTTAGAGGCTGAAGTGAGCCTAACTGGACAGCAGTGGCAAAAACACCCTATTGTAACTGGCCCAGAAGCCCCGTGCATCCTTGGCATAGATTATCTTAAGAGAGGGTATTTCAAAGACCCAAAAGGGTATCGGTGGGCTTTTGGCATAGCTGCAGTAGAGACAGAAGAAGGCAGGCAGCTGTCTACTTTGCCTGGTCTCTCAACGGACCCTTCTGCTGTGGGGTTACTGAGGGTCGAAGAACAGCAGGTGCCAATTGCTAATACAACAGTGCACCGACGGCAATATCGTACCAACCGAGACTCTCTAATTCCTATCCATAAGTTGATTCGTCAACTGGAGAGTCAAGGAGTCATCACAAAGACCCGCTCACCTTTTAACAGCCCTATATGGCCTGTACGTAAGTCCAATGGCGAGTGGAGGCTGACGGTAGACTATCGTGGCTTGAATGAAGTTACACCACCATTGAGTGCTGCCGTGCCAGATATGCTGGAACTTCAGTATGAATTGGAGTCAAAGGCAGCCAGGTGGTACGCTACAATTGATATCGCTAATGCGTTTTTCTCAATTCCTTTGGCACCGGAATGCAGGCCACAGTTTGCTTTCACTTGGAGGGGCATCCAGTATACCTGGAATCGACTGCCCCAGGGGTGGAAACACAGCCCCACTATTTGCCATGGACTGATCCAGACCACACTGGAACAGGGTGATGCCCCAGAACATCTGCAATACATTGATGACATCATTGTATGGGGCAACACAGCAGAAGAAGTTTTTGAGAAAGGTGAAAAGATAATCCAAATCCTTCTGAAAGCAGGCTTTGCCATAAAACAGAGTAAAGTCAAGGGACCTGCCCAGGAGATTCAGTTTTTGGGAATAAAATGGCAAGATGGGCGTCGTCAGATTCCGATGGACGTAATTAATAAAATAACAGCTATGTCCCCACCAACCAACAAAAAGGAAGCACAAGCTTTCTTAGGCATTGTGGGTTTCTGGCGAATGCATATTCCCGACTACAGCCAGATTGTAAAACCCCTCTACCAAATAACCCGAAAGAAGAATAATTTTGAATGGGGCCCAGAGCAAAAACAAGCCTTTGAACAAATTAAACAAGAAATAGTCCATGCGGTAGCCCTGGGACCAGTCCGGACAGGACAAGATGTCAAAAACGTGCTCTACACTGCAGCCGGGGAGAATGGTCCCACCTGGAGTCTCTGGCAAAAAGCGCCAGGGGAGACGCGAGGTCGACCTCTTGGGTTTTGGAGTCGAGGATACAAAGGATCCGAAGCCAACTATACTCCAACTGAAAAAGAGATATTGGCAGCATATGAAGGAGTCCGAGCTGCTTCTGAAGTGATTGGTACAGAAGCACAGTTGCTCCTGGCACCCCGATTGCCAGTGCTCGGCTGGATGTTCAAAGGGAGCGTCCCGTCTACACACCACGCAACTGATGCCACATGGAGCAAGTGGATCGCGCTAATCACACAAAGAGCTCGGATAGGAAACCTCAATCGCCCAGGAATTTTGGAAGTGATCACTAACTGGGCTGAAGGTAAAGACTTTGGAATGTCACCAGAGGAGGAGGAGGTGACACGTGCTGAGGAGGCTCCACCTTATAATGAACTATCAGACAATGAGAAGAAATACGCTCTGTTTACCGACGGATCCTGTCGCCTTGTAGGAAAACATCGAAAATGGAAAGCTGCTGTATGGAGTCCTACTCGACGGGTCGCAGAAGCTACCGAAGGAGAAGGCGAATCAAGCCAATTCGCAGAGGTGAAAGCCATCCAACTGGATTTAGACATCGCTGAACGAGAAAAGTGGCCAATGCTCTATCTCTATACCGACTCTTGGATGGTAGCAAATGCCCTGTGGGGATGGCTACGGCAATGGAAGCAGAGCAGCTGGCAACGCAGAGGTAAACCCATCTGGGCTGCCCCGTTGTGGAAAGACATTGCTGCTCGAGTAGAGAAGCTGATTGTGAAAGTACGACATGTAGATGCCCATGTACCCAAGAGTCGGGCCACAGAAGAACATGAAAACAATCAACAGGTGGATCAGGCTGCCAAGATTAAAGTGGCTCAAGTGGATCTGGACTGGCAACATAAAAGTGAAAAATTTCTAGCTCGTTGGGCCCATGATGCCTCAGGCCATCAAGGAAGGGATGCCACATACAAATGGGCTCGTGATCGAGGGGTGGACCTAACTATGGACACTATTGCAGAGGTGATCCATGAATGTGAAACATGTGCTGCAATCAAGCAAGCCAAGCGGTTAAAACCTCTTTGGTATGGAGGGCGTTGGTTGAAATATCAATATGGAGAGGCTTGGCAAATTGACTATGTCACACTTCCACAAACTCGCAGTGGCAAGCGCTACGTGCTTACAATGGTGGAAGCGACCACTGGATGGCTGGAAACCTATGCTGTGCCCCATGCCACCGCCCGGAACACTATCTTGGGCCTTGAAAAGCAAGTCTTGTGGCGACATGGCACCCCAGAAAGAATTGAGTCGGACAACGGGACTCATTTCCGTAACAATCTTATAGACACCTGGGCCAAAGAGCATGGCATCGAGTGGGTATATCACATCCCCTATCATGCACCAGCTTCTGGGAAGATTGAACGATATAATGGATTGCTAAAAACCACACTGAAGGCAATGGGTGGTGGAACCTTCAAACATTGGGATACACATTTAGCAAAAGCCACCTGGTTAGTCAACACTAGAGGATCTGCAAATCGAGCTGGTCCTGCGCAATCAGAACTTCTACGTACTGTAGAAGGAGACAAAGTCCCTGTAGTGCACATGAGGAATATACTCGGGAAGACAGTTTGGGTTATTCCTGCCTCGGGTAAAGGTAAACCCATTCGTGGGATTGCTTTTGCTCAGGGACCTGGGTGCACTTGGTGGGTGATGCAAAAGGACGGGGAAGTCCGATGTGTACCTCAAGGGGATTTGATGTTGGGTGAAAATAGATGATAAAATGAATTGAATTGCGGGATATTAATTGCTGAATAACCCTGTCCCTGCATACCATCATCGCTATGGTTGTCACATTGTACTAATGTCATTATATTAAGAATCATCCAGGTTAATGAAGAATGAACTTCGTCAGAATCAGAACTGATTCCAAACACCCAGCAACTTCTTCAAGATCAACATCTTCAACCTGCAGACAGCGGCCGGATACACCAACTATGAGCTCCAGGCGCCACACGCAACAAAGACTACATGTCATCCGTTCTACCGACTGAGCGAATTCCACGTCATCTTTCCTGCCCTGAGAGACTGCTGTAACAGATGAAGACACATTTTGGAGGGATGACCCATGGCTAAGGGAATAGTATATATGTAAGGTTTGAGCATGACGTGCATGGTATGGAATAAGGGGTGGATACTGTCCCAGTTTTAGCTGGGACAGAGTTTTTTTTTAACAGCCAGAAGAGCTCCGTGTTTTGGTTTTACTCAGAGGCTCACTCTGAGAAGAATGTTGATAGCAAGCTGATGTTTGTGGTTGGAAGTGAAACTCCAAGGACTTTTCAGTGTGCGGAGTACAGAAACACGGCGGGATAAGGGGGGAGCATAGCTGGGACAAGGGGGACACGATTCCCCTTGTCATTTGTGCTGGAACTTAAGATTGAGGGCCAAACTGGCCAATCAGTATTCCATATCATGCAGCGTCATGCCCAGTATAAAAGCGAGGGTCAGACGGGAAGAGGGGCTTTTGCGCTTTGGCTTTTGCCGCTTTTGCTCTTTTGCGCTTGCTGTGTTTTTCGCTCTATTGCTTTTTTTTCTTTTTTTTTCTTTCCTCTCTCTCTCTCCCAGTACTCCCACTCTCGGAGTACTATCTCTCCCTCTCTGACCCTCTCTATTTCGGGGCCTCGCGTTCGTCCGGGATTTTGCAGTTTTCGGGACGAGACGGGCTTCGCATACGAGGGGGTGGTGAGCACCTATCTTGTGTATTAAATCATCTGTATTAAAATCATTCTTATCTCAACCCATGGGTTTTCGTTTATCCTTCAATTCTCTCCCTCATTCCTGGGGGTGGGGGAGGGGAAGTGACCGGCTGTGTGGGGGAGAAAGTTTTCAACTTAATCCACGACACATATGAATGGTTCACAGTTCTGGATTTCAAGGATGCATTCTTTTGCCTCACCTTGGCCCCTGAAAGCCGTAATTTATTTGCTTTTGAATGGGAAAACCCCAATTCGGGACGTAAAACTCAACTCGCTTGGACAGTGTTACCCCAAGGATTTAAAAACAGCCCTACAATTTTTGGGAACCAATTAGCAAGGGAATTGGAACTTTGGGAAAGGCCTCCAGGTAATGGCATTCTTTCACTATATGTGGATGATATTTTGATAGCTACAGAAAAGAGAGAAGAGTGTAAAGAATGGACTGTGAACTTACTGAACTTTCTTGGATTAAGTGGTTATCGAGTGTCATTACAGAAAGCCCAAGTCCTGCAGAGGGAAGTGATCTATTTGGGATACCTGATTTCCAAAGGACAACGACAGCTCGGAAATGAAAGGAAGGAGGACATCTGCAAGACTCCAGAACCAACTACGGTAAAGGAACTTCGAACTTTTCTGGGAATGACAGGTTGGTGTCGTTTATGGATTCATAATTATGGACTGTTAGTGAAACCTTTATATGAACTACTGAAAGACAATCAGAAACAATTAATTTGGACTGATGAGGCCAAAAGAGCCTTCAAAGAACTAAAATTAGAACTGATGAGAGCCCCTGCTTTGGGCTTACCAGATGTGACGAAAAACCTAAAACTGTACTTGTATATATAGGTAATGGCTGTGTTTGCATAAGAACTTCCTGTAATTCCATTTTGGTAGATAACATTACTAGAAATATGAATGATCACTCTAACCTTTGTATCTGTAATTTTGTAACTATCACAGGATGCGATTTTACTTATTTAGCTCCCATGACATCTTACCAATTACTAAAATCTAACTATACATTGTCTTATGACCTGCGGCCTACCCCTATTGGAATGAACTCAGCGTTGCTGAAAAGACTGGTGCAACATGAAGACTTAAGACGACTGCTGAAGCAAGTCCGAGAAGATGGACAAAAAACTCTGATAACTGTCCATCACGACGCTGAAGAAATACACCACGTCCTGGAACGAGTGAAGAAAGATGGAGAACATCATTGGTGGAATATTTTTATAGGGTATTCACCATCAGCAACTAGAGTGCTGAACTTATTAATGCATCCTTTGCTTGTAGCATTAGTAGCAGTAACAATACTAACAATTGTAAACTTTATGTTCTGGTACCAATTAACCAAGTTGACTAGGAGAGTTTGGGTACTACTCACAATTCTTAAACATGAACAATATGAAATTTTGCGAAAGAATTCGCAAGGATAAAGAAAAGGGGGGAATTGTTACCCAACAATAAAGGGATTAAAGTTTTGTGTAGCAGTTTCATGGAGGGTTCAGTCGGCAGTAGGTGATTTACACATACCTAAAGAAACTAACAAGACGTCCATCCTTGAAGCTGTCAGCAGTGATTCAAACAGAGACTCTTTATCCAGAACTGTCTGCCCTTGGAGGGAACATCCCAGAAACTGCAGAAACTGCATAAACTTTGTTATCATGTTTTTCTAAACTGTGAACATGCAGTGACTTGGGGGAAAAGGTAATTCCGGCAGGGGGAGATCGCGACCACCGACTCACGGACCACCTACCCTAATTACACCCCAGACCCAAAAGAAAGGGGCGGAGGAGGAAAACTGAGCATGCGAAGTAATTTACATGAAAAGCAAGAGAAAATTAACCAATTGTTTAAGAATATGTAAATATGTTATGAATTATGCATGATTATAGTGTATAACTAATTTTCTGCCCAAAAGCCGGTGTGCACGCCCGGAGGAGAAATCCCCCGCGCACCCAGCGCTGCAATAAAGAATACCTGCTTTCTAAAACTTTAAAACAAGTCTTGGAAAGTTCAGTTTCCTTTTCAGGTATCAGGACACACACCGGGGTCACCCCACCATACGTGTGCGCCCGCTTCTTGAAAGCGTGAGCCTTAAATACATGCCATTGTTGTGCAAGATACGCCTATGCATACATCATTCCTAGGCCCGTCCTTTTCTCTCCATCTTCTACGTGCTCTTTGTCCATCTTCTGGTCTTCTTGCAGTTGTGTTGCCTACGTGTCACTTTCATAACCTTTAGTTTTCTGTGGTTTCAGGTTTACATAAGTTCTTCTTTCCATTTCCCTTTTGGTACTTTTCCGTCCTTTCCTTCAAACTCTTACAAATTTACCCTCTTTTATTCAATTACCTTCTTTTATTCAATTCCCCTCTTTTATTCACTGGCAGAGGGAGTCGATCCGTGTGTTCCCCTGACTGACTCTCATTAGGATCCGAATAATAATACAGACTATCGCACATTAAAGCAATATCAAAATCGGATAAAATTTGGATTAGAGAACGCGATCTCAAAGGCTGTAAATTGGTCAGCACTTTATGCTGTAAAGCAAGGGCAAACCGAAACCCCCATGGAATTCTTAGACAGATTATGATTGGCAATGCGTAAACATACCACCTTAGACCCCTCATCTGATACAGGGCAGCAACAATTGGTATCGTTTTTGGGCCAGTCATCAGAGGATATTAGAAGAAAACTCCAAAAACTAAAAGAGCCTGTAGTGCGGAATTTAGAAAGATTAATTGAGAAGCACAGAGGGTGTACAGGAACAGAGAAAGCAATGGAAGGAGAAAATTAGGTAGAACAATAGCCACAGCAACAATCTCAGCATTAGAACAACGAAGTGCAGGACCCCAAGGACCCCCCGGAGGTAGAGGCAGAGGAGGGCCTCCTCGGGGATCTCAAAGGGGTTTCCAAACAACATTCAGTATGCTTACTGTGGAAAATGAGGGCATTGGAGACAGCAATGCCCTAAATTAAAGACTGAGATGGTTGCTGAAGCTAAATGACAGGGGAATCTACCCTGGTTAAATTAAAGCTAGGGAACCAGAATGAGGAAGTAGAATTTTTAATAGATATGGGTGCATCATATTCTGTATTAAATCAAGAACTAATACCTGTAGATCATGATTTTGTAACTGCAGTAGGAGCCATTGGCCAGCAGAAAAAGGCTTTCTTTTTACAGCCAATTAAATTTCAGATTGGAAAACAAGTAGGGATTCACCAATTCCTTTATTTACCAGAATCTCCGAAACCTTTACTTGGACGGGACCTATTAGAGCAATTGGAGGCACAAATAATTTTTGAAAAGGGTAAGGTAGAATTCAAAGTAAAAGATGATCAATGAATCAAAGTCTTAAGTTTGGCTATGATCCAAATTGAAAAACCAACTGAAGGTACCTCAGAGATTGAAGAAATCCTAGATCAAGTGTGTCCAGGGCTATGGGCTTCTGAGATTCCAGGTAAAGCAAAGAACGCTGTACCGATAAAGGTGGAAGTAAAACTTGGTTCTGGTACCGTTGGAATAAAACAATATCCTTTAAGGTTGGAAGACCAAAGGGGCATAAAAGAAACAACTGAAAAATTCCAAAAGTTTGGGTTACTGATTGAATGTGAATCAGAATATAATACCCCAATTTTACCAGTAAAGAAACCAGACGGGAAATACAGAATAGTACAAGATTTAAGGGCAGCAAACAGAACTGTGGAGGATCTCTATCCAGTAGTAGCAAACCCGTACACCTTATTAACCAGCCTGAAAGAAACATACAAATGGTTCACAGTTCTGGACTTCAAGGATGCATTCTTTTGCCTCACCTTGGCCCCTGAAAGCCGTAATTTATTTGCTTTTGAATGGGAAAACCCCGATTCGGGACGTAAAACTCAACTCGCTTGGACAGTGTTACCCCAAGGATTTAAAAACAGCCCTACAATTTTTGGGAACCAATTAGCAAGGAATTGGAACTTTGGGAAAGGCCTCCAGGCAATGGCATTCTTTCACAATATGTGGATGACATTTTGATAGCTACAGAAAGGAGAGAAGAGTGTAAAGAATGGACTGTGAGTTTATTAAACTTCCTTGGATTAAGTGGTTATCGAGTGTCATTACAGAAAGCCCAAATCCTGCAGAGGGAAGTGACCTACTTGGGATACCTGATTTCCAAAGGACAACGACAGCTTGGAAATGAAAGAAAGGAGGCCTTCTGCAAGACTCCAGAACCAACTACGGTAAAGGAACTTCGAACTTTTCTAGGAATGACAGGTTGGTGTCGCTTATGGATTCATAATTATGGACTGTTAGTGAAACCTTTATACAAACTACTGAAAGACAATCAGAAACAATTAATCTGGACTGACGAGGCCAAAAGAGCCTTCAAAGAATCAAAATTAGAACTGATGAGAGCCCCTGCTTTGGGCTTGCCAGATGTGACTACACTTTTTTGGCTCTTTGCATATGAAAAACAAGGAGTGGCCCTGGGAATTTTAGCCCAAAGGCTGGAACCCTACAAGCGAGCAGTAGCATATTTTTCCAAACAATTGGACAAAGTCAGCAAAGGATGGCCAGGATGCCTCCGGGCAGTGGCGGCTGTCGTCGTAATCATTCAAGAGGCTGGCAGGTTTATTCTAGGGCAGAAAATGATCGTTTATACTTCCCACGCAGTAATTTCTGTCTTAGAACAGAAAGGCGGACATGGGTTATCACCGTCAAGATTCTTAAAATATCAGGCGATCCTGCTGGAGCAGGATGATGTGGAAATCGTTACATCTACAATAGTCAACCCTGCCTCTTTCCTGAGCGATAAACAGGAACCTGACCCCATTGTACATGACTGCATAGAGACAGTTGAAACTGTCTATGCGAGCAGGCCGGACCTGAAAGAAGAACCACTGGAAGAGGCCAATCATACCTGGTACACAGACAGGAGCAGCTTTGTGAAGAATGGAGTCCGAATGGCCAGGTATGCAGTGACAACAACTGATCAGGTAATAGGCTCCCCTCTTGATGGGAACAATCGGAGAAGGGATCCAAATAGGTTGCCAAATGATCAATGGAACCATCCATGAGAAAGCAACTCAAATTACTGTAGGAGGAACCAATAATTCTGTGCTCACAAAGAATCTTTGTGCCCTCGAAAATGAAAAACTGGAATGCTGGAGCAATTTTACATTAACCCAGCCTGTCTTTATAATGTGTCTCTGGAATACTCAAAAGGTGACATGGCACTCACATTTAAATTTAAAATGGGCACTATTGAACCAGTGACAACAATCACTCCCAGCCCTAACACGACAACAAGTCCACCTAGCACAACGCCACCTACGCTAAATAATCTGGGTTTTTTTAAATTGGACCTTACGTAATTCAGAATATGGGTCAATAGCAGATATTGTTTAACCCGTCACACTATTATAGGTGCACCAAAACAATATCTCTTTAGCACTCAGCTGCATCCAAGCTCAATTGTGGATCCAATCCACAACAGCTATGATTATAAAGGAAGGTGAAGAAGGCACTTTACCCGATGAGATTCGGAAAGTGATATGGGATAAGGCAAATAATTTTGAAAAAAAGATTCCAATCTTGGTGGCGGTTAGTTAATTTTTCTTATGATCCCAAAAATGATATGGTCACAGCCTTTGTGTTAACTATACACAATGCTTTGGTATACACGATATATCCAATCATTGCATTAGGATTGAATCACAATGGAACTACACTATATCTCTTGGAACACAGAGTGTGGGCACGAAAGAGTGAGAATAAATGGCAAACTACTGACATTGGCACATGTTGTGCAAGGGCAACAAGGATTAATTTGTGAAAGCAATACCATCAGAGCTCAAGACATCTGTCTCGACACTGAACAGAATGTTTGTCATTTTGAGATACATCTTGACGAAAAACCTAAAAGTATACTTGTACATATAGGTAATGGCTGTGTTTGCATGAGAACTTCCTGTAATTCCATTTTGGTAGATAACGTTACTGGAAATATGAATGATCACTCTAACCTTTGTATCTGTAATTTTGTAACTATCACAGGATGTGATTTTACTTATTTAGCTCCTATCACCAATTAACCAAATTGACTAGGAGAGTTTGGGTGCTACTCACAATTCTTAAACATGAACAATATGAATTTTTGCGAAAGAATTCGCAAGGATAAAGAAAAGGGGGGAATTGTTACCCAACAATAAAGGGGTTAAAGTTTTGTGTAACAGTTTCATGAAGGGTTCAGTCGGCAGTAGGTGATTTACACATACCTAAAGAAACTAACAAGACGTCCATCCTTCATTCATTCATAGATTTCTAGGTTGGAAAAGACCTTAGAGCTCATCGAGTCCAACCGTCCCTAATCCCCATTAAACCATATCGCTAAGTAGATCATCCACCCTATTCTTAAACACATCCAGGGATGGGGACTCAACCACCTCCCTGGGCAGCCTATTCCAGTGGCTGACAACCCTTTCAGAGAAGAAATACTTCCTAACATCCAACCTGAATCTCCCCTGACTAAGCTTATACCCATTTCCTCTTGTTCTATCACCCAACACTAATGTAAAGAGCCCTTCCCCTACCTCCCCACCATCTTTTCTCAAGTATTTGTAGGCTGTAATCAGGTCTCCCCTCGGCCTCCTCCAGGCTAAACAGCCCCAACTCCCTCAGCTGCTCCTCAGAAGTTTTATTTCCCAGCCCCTTGACCAGTTTAGCCCTTGAAGCTGTCAGCAGTGGTTAAAACAGAGACTCTTTATCCAGAACTGTCTGCCCTTGGAGGGAACATCCCAGAAACTGCAGAAACTGTAGAAACTTTGTTATCACGTTTTTCTAAGCTGTGAACATGCAGCGACTTGGGGGAAAAGGTAATTCCGGCAGGGGGAGATCGCGACCACCGACTCACGGACCACCTACCCTAATTACACCCCAGACCCAAAAGAAAGGGACGGAGTGCGAAGTAATTTACATGAAAAGCGAAGGAAACGTCACCAATTGTTGAAGAATATGGAAATCTGTTACGAATTACGCGTGATTGTAGTGTATAACTCCTTTTCTGCCCAGAAGCCGGTGCGCACGCCAGGAGGAGAAATCCCCCGCGCACCCAGCGCTGCCATCAAGAACGCCTGCTTTCTAAAACTCTAACGCGAGTCTCGGCAAGTTCCGGTTCCTTTTCAGGTGTCAGTCCCGCGCACCGACGGTCGGAACTTTTTTTGCGGGGGGTGAGGGCGTCGCGATCGGGACCGGAGCTTCGTACCCGCGCGGAGCCGGCGGCTCGGTGCGGCGGGGACGGGCGCGCTCCGCGTTGTGTAACGCGCGCCCCATCCGCGGCCGCTGGCGCGGGGCGCGGGTGCCCGGGGGCGACCCCGCGCTGTCGCCGGGCGCGGGGCGGCGAGCAGCGGTTAAACGGGGCAGCGCGGGCTGCGGCCGCTTCTGTCCGCGCTGCAGCATCAGGCGCTCTGCTTTAGCGCTCTCCTGCCAGCCTGCTCTAGCGACGGGGGGGTATGTGACTTCCTCGCTGACAGGTTTGCCTACGCTTTTGAATAGCCCGTGGACACTTTTGTGCTTAAATATGGTTGCCTTGTTCTCCTTTATGCTTTTTGGTACAGGAAACGGGCAGAGTGGTCTACTGCCGAGATGATGGCTGAAACGCAGAGAGACTGTTGGGACAGAAACGCAGAAGAAAAGCTAGAGAGTGATCTTTAAGCGTGATGCTTCTGTTCTGGAGCCGAGCAAGGGCTTGGAACCCACAAGGTTGGTTATTTATGTATTTCTTTCTTTTTAAGCCGCGTTAGATGACATAGATGACATAATCTTCTCTGAGTTTTGCTTTACAGGTGTTCCAGAGCTGACCCAGCTGCCCTAACCCTTCTGCCGCAGTAGCTCTTCAGCAGCCTGCTGTGCCCTGCTCGTGACTAGGGCTGGATTTCCCAAAGTCCTTGGCACTACAACTGAAATTTTTAGGCAAGGTAAAATTTTTTTTTAAAAAAAGTGTTTTCTTTTTTTTTTTTTCTTTTCATTAAAACGGTAGCACTGCAATATGGGTACTGAGGAGAGCAATGAAAATCTGCTATGGATACTAATGTTTCACTGTTAAGTACCTTCATGAGCACCTGTTCTTTGTGAAAACCCAGACACTCAAACTCCTCCGCAGGAGGATGCAGGTGCTAAACTCTTTTGGCTGCTGGGTTCTCACTAGGAACATCTATGATCCTCGTCTAAGTTTATAAAATTGTTTCTGTTGACACCATCTCATGTCTCTTAGTCAGATAATCACCAGCTAAATAGTGGCTTAATCTTCTGAATCTTTAAAGTAAAAGACTGGATATGAAGAAGTCAAATGTTCCCATAGATTGCACTAGTAAAACGAAATTCCAGACTGCTACAGGGTTCCTAGACTAAGTCTTACAGAGTTAAGCTAGACCTTTCTCATTACCTGACTCATAATCATTAGGAAGCATTTGTCTTCAAATTATCATCTCATTACCTCTGAATAAAGAATGGAATCTTTGCCTTTTCTCAAGCCGGTAATTTTATGCCTTCTATAGCTTAAACTCTGCCACGGATTGGGCAACCAGTATACCACGTCGCTAATTCCAGAAGAACAGCACGAATGAGCATCCTGAAGATCCTGAGGGAACTGGCGGCTGAAGTTGCTGGGCCACTAGCCATCCTATTTGAGAGGTCCTGGCAGTCTGGTGAGCTTCCAACCGATTGGAAAAGGGCAAACATAACCCCCATCTTTAAAAAAGGGACCAAGGACAACGTGGGAAACTACAGACCAGTCAGCCTTACCTCTGTACCAGGTAAAATCATGGAACAGATTCTCCTGGTAGCTGTACTAAGGCACATAAAAAATAACCAAGTGGTTGGTGACAGCCAACATGGCTTCACTAGGGGCGAGTCGTGCCTCACTAATTTAGTGGCCTTCTATGACAAAGCTACAGCTCTGGTTGACGTGGGTAAAGCAACGGATGTCATTTTCCTGGACTTGTGCAAGGCGTTTGACACCGTCCCACACGACTATGGCATCCAATCATTATTACCCAGCTGGACTGAGTTGAATACAGTGAACTAATTAACTCATTTACTCCAGGTACAGACCCTGCCTACAAAAGGCAGGCCATTTCCTCCTGGCTGTGGCAGATGCAACAGCGTCCTTGGTGCTGCAGCCCAGGCTGGTGAGCAACAACTGGTGACCCCGACGTGATACATCTGCGAGACCCAGAGAAGCCCCGACTCCCTCGCCGGAGCCGAGAGCCAGAGCTGAAAGAGCCGGAGCCTTGAGTGAGTCCTTTGGTGAAGAAGGTAAAGCTGCAAGCCCTGATGTGGTATTCGCGGGAGGGAAGTGTGCTGGAGTTGGAAGGAATGGACTGGGTCTCTGCTCACCTTAAAGCCTTCTTGAAAAAAACCTTTGAAAACAAAAAATTGTAAAACAAAAAATTGTAAAACAAAAAATTGTAAAACAAAAAATTGTAAAACAAAAAGGGGGAATTATGGCATGCAATCATTATTACCCAGCTGGACTGAGTTGAATACAATGACCTAATTAACTCCAGGTACAGACCCTGCCTACAAAAGGCAGGCCATTTCCTCCTGGCTGTGGCAGATGCAACAGTGTCCTTGGTGCCGCAGCCCAAGCTGGTGAGCAACACGCGACATCCTTGTCTCTCAAATGGAGAGACATGAATTTGACAGATGGATCACTTGGTGGATAAAGAACTGGCTGGATGGTCGCGCTCCAAGAGTTGTGGTCAATGGTGCTGTCGTGGTTTAGCTCAGCCGGTGGCTGAGCTGCCGCGCTGCCGCTTGCTCAACTCCTCCCTCCGGCGGGATGGGAGGAGAAAAATCAGAACGAGAGGGGCGAGACCAGTAGGTTGGGATAAGGATGATTTAATAGAACAATATCGGGAAAAGGAAAAGAAAACAGGGTAAACAGCTATGAACGTACAAACGTGAAAACAATACGAACCGACCGCACGTGAAACGCGACGCATCGCCCGCTCCCGATCACCGAAGCCAACCCCTCCCCTGGCTGCTCCCCCAATATATACCCTGAGCATGATGCCACATGGTATAGAATAGGCATTGGCCAGGCTGAGTCAGCTGCTTGAACAGTGTCCCTTTCAACTTCCCTGGGAAAAAGGAAAAAAAAAAAAAAAAAAAAAAAATTAACCCTTTCCCAGCCCAACCCAGAACAGGTGCAATGTCCACATGGAGACCAGTGTGAAGCAGTGTTGCTCAGAAGTCTGTTCTGTGTCCAGTGCTGTTCAACATCTTTGTCAGCGACATGGATGACGGCATTGAGTTCCCCCTCGGTAAGTTTGCCGACGACACCAAGTTGCGTGGTGCCGTGGACTCGCTTGAGGGGAGAGATGCCATCCAGAGGGACCTTGACAGGCTTGAGAAATGGGCCAGTGCTAACTGCATGAGCTTCAACAAGCCAAGATGCAAGGTCCTTCACCTGGGTCGGGCCAATCCTAGGCACAAATACAAACTGGGCACCGAGTGGGTTGAGAGTAGCCCTGAAGAGAAGGATTTGGGGGTGTTTATAGACGAGAAGCTCCACATGAGCCGGCAGTGCGCTCATGCGGCCCGGAAGGCCAACCGCATCCTGGGATGTATCAAGAGAAGCGTGGTCAGCAGGTCGAGAGCGGTGATTCTTCCCCTTTACTCTGCTCTCGTGAGACCCCACCTCAAATACTGCGTCCAGTTCTGGTGCCTCCACCATAAGAGAGACCTAGATCTGTTGGAGCGTGTTGAGAGGAGGGCCACAAAGATGATCCAGGGAGGGGCTGGAGCACCTCTGCTACAAGGACAGGTTGCGGGAGCTGGGATTGTTCAGCCTTGAAAAGAGAAGACTTTGGGGGGACCTAATAGCTGCCTTCCAATACCTGAAGGCAACTTACAGGAAGGCTGGGGAGGGACTTTTTACAAGAGTGTCCACTGATAGGACAAGGGGAAATGGGTTTAAGTTGGAGGAGAACAGATTTAGATTAGATCTTAGGAAGAAATTCTTCAGTACAAGGGTGGCAAGATTTTGGAATCACTTGCCCAGAGAAGTTGTGGATGCCCCCTCCCTGGAGATGTTCAAGGCCAGCTTGGACGGAGCCTTGAGCAGCCTGATCTAGTTGAGAGGCGTCCCTGCTCATGACAGGGAGGTTGGATTAGATGATCTCTAAGGTCCCTTCCAGCCTATGCCATTCTATGATTCTATGATCTCTACTTTGTGTTTACAGGCACGTGAGCTTCGCTGTCAAGCGACAGCTAGTTGTGGCTAGAGCGAGACAGAAGGAAATAGGGGACTTGGGAAGGCAGTGCTACTTCTGTGATAAAGAGGAGAGAGAAGCCAATTTATGGTTCTGACATTTTGACATGTTCCCAGGTGAAACTTTGGTACAAAATCGGAGTTCTTCAGCATGCAGAACTCTCTTTGTAGGAGCTCTGCCTCTCCCAGATCTAATTACATGGCACACAGACCAGCCAGGGCTGAAAGTTCAAGGTACCACTGTGTAGAAAGAAGGGCAAAGCCTCAGAGTGCTTTCATAGCAACAAACTGCAGCTCATCTGAGCCTTTTTGGCAAATCAAGAGTAAATACCCACCTTTCCTTATCTAAAAGATTTCTCGTTGGGCTTCAGCCTCTGTTTATTCAGATTCTTGGATATGGCAAGTGACAGGTGGTACCTGACATTAGGACCCATGCAGAACTGAGGCCTGACCACTTAATTAGTATTATAGTATCAAATTGCAATATGTTATATCCAAATGGTAAAACTGCAGATTTTTAAGAAATGTTTGCTGTTTTCTTCAGTATGAATTCTGAACTAGAAGAAGAGAGAAACATGAGAATCTAGTATTTGAAGGTTGCTCTTAGCAATATCTTTAATGTGCGTTTTATACACCTGGTGTTACGCAGAAAGCCCTGGAGACTGAAGTCCTTCTGTTTGTTCACAGAACAGACATGGCATAAAAACAGAGGTCCAGGTTTCCCCACTCTGCTCTCCCCTTAGGCAACAGTAGGAAAGACAACTGTGTCTCTGCCTGAGCATCAAATTCTGCATCCTGTTCCAGACGCTTTCCCTTCTGCTGGGTCTTGTCTGCATGGTGAGAACTTGACATGAGCTGAATCAGAGCTGTTGTGTGCACAAACCAGTATATACTCATTTTAGCTTAATTTTGCTAGGAACTGGCTGCATTTTACTAGGAAGCAGCTGAATGTGAAACAGAAAGGAACTCAATAGCTAAAATGAGAATGGTGCTGGCAAGGAATGACTGAAGTTACAATGGTGCGATGAGCATCTCCATTAGACCAGGCTCAAGACAGTGAAAAGGGACATCCTTGCTGAAGATAGCTGGCTGTTAGAAAAACTTAATGAAATATCTACTCCCTGAGATTAGGGGGACTGAAATGTTGAAACATATTTTTTGAGAGTAGACTTGGTGTGAAAGATGGGAACCCAAACATAGGATATATCCTTTCTCAAGTTCAGATCAGCTGTTGATGCTCTAAGAACTCCCCCTTGAACTTACTCAGCAAAATATAAATATAATGAAAAGAAAAGACTTAATTTTTTTCAATTTAAATATCCTTAATTAAAACTATTCATAACAAGGCTTATTCCAGAATGTGGGAAAGAAGACTCAGTTTGTTTAAACTCCGAAAAGCTCTGTCTCTGGTGAGATCAATTTCTGTGTCCTGTCAGTTCGTAGAATCATAGAATGGTTAGGGTTGGAAGGGACCTTACAGATCATCTAGTTCCAACCCCCCTGCCATGGGCAGGGAAAAACCCTCCACTACACCAGGTTGCCCCAAGCCTCATCCAACCTGGCCTTGAACACTTCCAGGGATGGGGCATCCACGACTTCTCTAGGCAACCTGTTCCCCCCAGTGCCTCAGCACCCTCAGAGTGAAGAATTTCTTCCTTAGGTCTAATCTAAATCTGCCCTCTTTCAGTTTAAAACCAGTACCCCTTGTCCTATCTCTTCTCCAGGCTGAACAGCCCCAACTCTCTCAGCCTGTCTTCATAGCAGAAGCTTCGGGTCTAGAATGGTTTTCGATGCGTGTTTTTCAGAGAGATGTGCAAGTCAAAAGCTGGGTGCTTACTTACAAAATCGAGCCTTGTTGTTTTAAATGCTGAAACGTTTATTTAGTTGCATTGTGCTCCAGCTCTGACCTGAATGCCTTTAAGTAATAAGTGAGATCATTTCTTTCTTTGAGTACTGATTACTTTGCAAGCCCAAAGATAAAACAAAAGTGCAGTTCCATTTTATGATTTACGTCCAAGTGTACTGGATATGTGAGTATTTTTAAAAGGGAATTCCAGATATAGATTTAAAAATAACTTGGCAGTTAAGGTACTGAAGAGTAATTTTCCTTTTCCCTGCAAGCATTTAACTGTAGCAAAGTCTAATGGCTGGTTGTTTTTTATTTATAAAAGCAGTGATTTACATTGATCATTCTCTTAATACATAGCTGAGTGACAAGCCTTGTGAAAGCCAAAGCAGATTTTTCAGTGGACTCTGAGATGAAGGGGTAGGTAATATTCCTGTTTAAAGGAAAGGTTTCTTCCACAGAATTAAAATACTCTGCTAAGGTGCTTATTTTGGATTGTCCATTGCCATAGCTTTCCAGTTGTTACATATATTCAAGGAACAGAAAAACAAAAATGTTTCAGGAGACCGCGCTTCTATTCTACCTATTAAGAGATTTAAACAAGTCGAACAAGTGACACGTTTTTCTTTGTTGGGCAATGTCTCGGTATGCCGTTCATGCCTAGAAATGTGTCTGTGTGCAGGGGATTTCTCCCTCTTAGATTTGCATACAAAATCCTTGGGTGTGAGATAGGAAATCTCTTAATTTCTTCTCTAAATTCCTATCTATTGGGCGTCTAAATGCCCAAGACGTGATTTTGTAATAAATGCATCTTGGCAATGTCTTGTGCCCAATGTGTTTACCCTCCTGATGTACAGAAGGTTATGTAGCAAGAAGGTTTCAGTTGCTCTGTCTCCCAAGTATTCCCTACTAGGACAAACTACAGTGTGGTTCTGGTAGGAAAAATGATTTTAAAAATTGTATTGCAGGATTCTGGATTGAATGTCTTCAGTTACTGTATGCACAGTGTTACATTTATGCTTACAGAGTGCTTTATGGGGTTTTTTTGCAGTTTTTTCTTTAAATTTCTTGTCAATTGATGGGAAAGGAAAAATCCTTTAATCTTTTAAATTTCTCTGTTTCTAGCTCGAACCAGTTGCGCCAGACTAAGTATAGCTTCTCTTGAAAGAACTAATGTTTGGCCTACATCTCTCTTAACAGATGACATAAAAATTGGAGACTTGACTCTGGAAAATAGACCTAGGAAAGTGTGTGTCAAGCTAATTGTATTTTCAGTCTCTCCTTCTAGGTCCTTAAAATTTCAAAACTTGTAGGATTGTAGCTCTATTGCCCTTGCAGATGTTACTTCTGTAGCTAAATGCGCTGGATCCCTCTTGCCAATGTTTTTTGTCTCTTGTTCAGGATCCCAGTAGTGCTTTATGAGGAACAGGTACTACTCTTTCAGAACTAAAAAAGCCGTGATCTAAATCCACAGCTTGGTTTCTCTTGATTTTCTCAGGCTAACTGGCCTAGCTCTAGGCAGGTCAGCCCTATCAAAGTAACACCGGAGATGCCTCAGCTCCCGTTGTGCTGCACTCCCCTGTCTAGCTTTAGGAGCTGCAGGTTTAGGAGTTGCAGGTTTAGATTTCCCTGCTTTGCAAGACTTTGAGTTTAGCTAGGAGTTATTTCATAGCAAGTTGCGGATAACCCATTCTTCCTGTTTAGGCAGAGTTCTCAGAACTTTCTGAGTCAACAAAGAGTTGCAGCTTGCTGCTTTGGTGATGCAGCACGTTAAAACCTGTTGATTTGCACTCAAGCTTTTAAACCTACAAGATTATCTGACTTAAGATGGTAACGTCACACTCTCTAGATTTTTGTGTAAGATCAGGATACCAGACATAAATCAGGTTTGCGTTATAACGAGGATTATTCCTCAGTTGTGTTGGTTTGGTCAATGTTGAGTAGATCTTTTCCTTTAAATATTACACCATTATCACCAGCTGGGGCAATGGCCTAGTAATCTATTGGTCTGGTGACTCAGGTTCTGTTTCCAAGGAAATTTTTCAGACTCACACGGTGGTCTTTGTATCGACACTTGTTTTCCATCCAAAATGCAGACCTGCATTTTAGATGCTTTGTGGCTGTCAGTTGTTTGACATAGTGAGTTTGATACCAGCAAGGATAAGCACTGGTGCCTGCTTTGCTGAGTTAGGTACAGCTGAGTTAATCCATCTCAAGTAAAGTGGAGGAAAATGTTGCAGTGTTGGAGACTGATAGGATCCGCCTGTCCCGGTGGGGAAAAGGTGTCTTTGGATGTAAGCTGGTGGGACTGATCAAGAGGGCTTTAAACTAGAATGGGTGGAGGGAGAAGATAGCAACAGGATTGCCAAAGGCAAGCCAAGGATTGACAGGGCATGGTCTGAGGGTGGTAATGCCAGTGGGAACGTTCACCCTACTCCTGGGAGCACAAAGGGCTCAGGAGCACATCGGAAACGCTTGTACACTAAGGCACACAGTATGAGAAACAAACGGGATGAACTGGAAGCGTTGGTCAGCTCCCAGAGCTACAGTATTATTGGTATTAGTGAGACTTGGTGGAATGAGTCCCACAGGTGGAGTGCTGGGATGGAGGGCTACAGGCTGTTCAGGAGGGGAAAGGCAGGGCAGGCGAGGTGGGGGAGTTGCACTGTATGTAAGAAAAGGGGTCTGGGGGTGCTGGTCGGCAGCAGACTTCATGTGAGTCAGCAGTGTGCCCTGGCAGGCAAGAGGGCAAACCGCATGCTGGGGTGTGTACTGTGTGCAGTTGTGGGCTCCACAATTTCAGAAGAATGTGAAGGTCTTTGAGTGTGTCCAGAGGAGGGCAACAAAGCTGGTGGAAGGGCTGGAAGGCATGTCCTGTGAGAAGCTGTTAAGAACTTTGGTTTTGTCTAGTTTGGAGAAAAGGAGGCTGAGGGGTGACCTCCTTGCTCTCTACAGCTTCCTGAGGAAGGGAAGTGGAGGGGGAGGTGCTGATCTCTTCTCCCTGCTATCCAGTGACGGGATGTGTGGGAATGGTTCAAACTGTGCCGGGGAGGTTGAGACTGGACATTAGGAAGCATTTCCTTACTGAGCTGCTTCAGCCCTCGGATCATCTTTGTGGCCCTCCTCTGGACCCGCTCCAGCAGCTCCATGTCCTTCTTGTGCTGGGGACTCCAGAGCTGAATGCAGTATTCCAGGTGGGGTCTCACGAGAGCAGAGTAGAGGGGCAGAATCACCTCCCTTGACCTGCTGGCCGCGCTCCTTTGGATGCAGCCCAGGATACGATTGGCTTTCTGGGCTGCCAGCGCACGTTGCCGGCTCATGTTGAGCTTCTCATCCACCAGCACTCCCAAGTCCTTTTCCTCAGGGCTGCTCTCAATCCATTCTCCACCCAGCCCGTACTTGTGCTTGGGATTGCTGCGACCCACGTGCAGGACCTTGCACTTGGCCTTGTTGAAGTTCATGAGGTTCTCACAGGCCCACCTCTCCAGCCTGTCGAGGTCCCTCTGGATGGCATCCCTTCCCTCCAGGGTGTCCACAACACCACACGACTTGGTGTCATCTGCAAGCTTGCTGAGGGTGCACTCGATCCCGCTGTCCTTGTCGCCGACAAAGATGTTAAATAGCACGGGCATCAGTGAGACTCCAACTGACTAGAGTCTCCTCAGTTCTGCGGAGACTCTAATGTGCACCTTCCACCACAGTAACAGTTTCCTTCTAGGCCCATGAGAGAGGGAAACGCATGCTGGCTTTTTGTATGACATGTCTCCAATTCTACCATTTGATGTCACTTTTCCATTCTTAAATGCCTGTTGCATCTCTAATGGAGGTTTTGCCAATATAAACTTCAGCAAAGTGTTATTACCATCTTAACCATGGTGGTTAAATAATGTTAAAAATGGCATAGTCAAACCTTTGGAGGCGAGGAGGATTCAATTCATGACCTGTGTGTATGGGCTCAATCTGGGGAAAAATAATTGTCTATTCAAAGGGCAGTATTCTGTTCTTGTAATTACAGGACACGAGAGGGATTATGAATGGGTTTTGATGCACCTATTTTCACCACAATTTCAGTGGCCTGCTGAAATGGGATGTTAATCATGGCTCACAATTTTATTTGATATTTGTGCCTAACTTTTCCCTGTATTTATAATTATATTATTTTTTTATGTCTAGTATTTCATTTTTTCTAGACCTATTTTTGTTTACAGTAAATTTCTTCAATAAAGTCAACATCATCTATCACAAAGTTTAGGGGAAAAAAATATTTCTGTATTGTGCCGCGTTTTAAGTTAATAGATCTCAACTTTTCACTGCTCTTTAATATTACTGGAAGAAAAACAAACCACCCCCCCAAAACCAAAACCAAAACCCCAGCTTTGCTCTCTCTTCAACTCTCCCAGGATTTCTTGACTTTTATTGTATTAAATGTTGAGCTAAACTTCATGAAGAAATGGAATTGAACAAAAAAATTCTTTTATACCCTACAGGAAGATAGGGAAAAAGAAAAGCTATTCTTGTCAAAACTGATGTAGCACTGTAACTCGCACCAATATTTGGTTCTGTCTTATAACTTTCTTTAAAACTTCTGTAACAGGAATTGTACTGTTTAGTATTTGTTTTTCTTTAAATTACTTGTAAAACAGTATATAGATCGTTTTCTGAACAATCTGTGTGTGTATATTTATATAGGAAATAAAAATGGTTTGAAAGACATTATTCTTATTCAAATACTCATGTTGACTTTATTAGTGTGAAACCGTTTATTGTATGGCTGGTAATTATAAACTCTTGTCTCCCACAAAGACATGCCCTTAAAAAAAAAAAATTAAAAATGTCTTCTACAGTTTTTGCATCATCAAACATGTAAAATGCTTTATATCAGAACTGAAACGTATTTTTTTCCATAAATGCCCAGGCTGCACTGGACGTGTAGAGCTTACACCTTCTTGGATGCTGAAGTTCACTCATATAAAGACACCAATCTATAAGAAAATTCTACCGCTTTTGGTGTTTGAATCCTTTTGCTTTCTTGCCATTACCCTTCTCTACATTACTGTAGAAGTCCCTGTGTCCCTTAGTGTGGATACTGAAAGGCTAGAAGCAGAAATTTTCCAGCTGCTGCAGCATCCTGTGAAAGTTTTTTCCCATGCAGGCTAGCTGAGAAACAGTTTGAGGTTTTTGTAAACTAAAACTTTATCTTGCACCTGTAGTTTGTTATGCAGTCTTGTTTATGGCACACTGGGAAAGTTGTTTTGAAATGGGTGTCGTAGCATTTAGCTAATCACTCTGGGAGGTGGATGGTCAAGCGACCAATTGCCTTGGCCATCCTTGTGAAGCATGTTTTATATATATATATGGATTTGTAATTAATAAATGGCTGATACTGCTGCCACTACGGCTAAGGCTGCTGGCCTTGTGTTGGCTTTTTCTCCTGCACCTGAATTCTGTGTCGTTCTTCTCTCCATCCCTGGCACGACCGCGACAAGACTATTCTTAATCAAGGCTACAGGACTGCATGGAAAAGGTAAAGTACATATTTCCATTTTTTGGAGTTAGCACAACCATGTTATTGAAAAGATTGTACTTGAACGTGATGAAAGAAAAACAAGATCTGAAGAATTTCTAGAACCTTCCCAATTGTGAGTCACCACGGAGAATTTACAGGCATCATTTTGATCTCCAGTTTTTAAACCAGCTCTTACAGGATGCTATTTTAGAAGCACTTGGACATTTTACAGTGTGCTTTTCTCCTTGCAGTTTTTTGGTAAAACTTCTGATTTGCCTGAGAGTACACAAACATTTTGAAGATAATACTGGGATGCTGTATACTCAGATCTTTAATGCTACTAAATGATGCATTCCATACTCTGAAGATCACAGAGAGGTAATGAAACGAGACCATGGCTCTAGGAATTTGGATTTAGATGTAATAAAGCCCCTAGAAATACAAGCTATCAGTTATATACTTGTCATCCCTGTACGTTGCACGAGGAGAATTAGGCACTTAACAAAATAGCCCAAATCCAGCATGTTGACCACAGAACTGTTTAAAGTTAATAACAGAAGGAAGACACTGCCTTTCTCCATGAATAGAATAATGCACCCGAGAGGTTGCAAAAGAGAAAAGCCTTTTTTTTCCCCCTCATTTTTTTTCTCTTTTTGTTTCAAGTGGGAATGCTGAAAGTGACAGCAGTGCTCCCCAACACCTCTTCCATTGCCACAGTTAGAGCATTGATTCAATGGTTCTGAGACAAGGAAAGCTGAAGGCTTGGTGTTGCAGATTAAGTTTAGTTAACTGAATTCTTCTAACTGTATTTTTTGTTTGAATTATATTGCTTAACACTGTTAAGAATTGGTAGGATTAAAAGCCTTGCTTGGCACTAGTAGCTAAGTTTGGTGAGGCTTTAGGCCACAGGCAGCAAACTTCTATCTAGAGAAGTTGGACTTACCTTGAACCATTGCCTAGTTACATGAAGGGAGGCCCTGAGACCAGTGCAAGCTGGAAGATCAGGAGTCTACGCCTGTCAGCAGAAGCTGTAACACATCCAGGTAAGAAACAGCTCGCTTGGAAACAGAGAGAGAATCCAGTAAGCAACAAAGAAGACCCCAGACTAAAAATTACCATTGGACCAAGAGGCAAGCGCAAGGTATGTGAACAGTGCATGAAGAGCAGATGCATAGACTGTAAGGGTATAAATGCCCGGGGATTTCTTTGTTCTGAGTCCCTCTTCAGAGGCACCCAGCTCGAGCTGATCCTATTGCTATACCACTCAATTAAATTACTAATTTTTTACCTGGAATCTGATGTCTGAGACTCCACTGTGGGAAACTTAGGACAAAGAATTTATTTAACACTGGGACTCAATGCCTCACATCATTTTCCCAGTAGTGGGACTTCCAGATTTTGATCTCTGCTAAAGCTTCTCTGTTCTCTGTTGACCCTAAAGCTGTCTAAACCAAAATTGTCTTAGAGATCCACAGACTCAGGTCTATTCTTGCTTGTTGTCGTGTTGACTCCTCGAATTTAGCATTATCTTCTGCTAATATATATGTACCTAAGGAATATACCTCCTCCCTGCAGCTGTAAGACTTAGTTACTTTTATGGGCAAAGTGAACCCTCAGCACCTCTAACGAGTGTGCAAGCCACAGTCATGACAGAACGATGGACATTGACACCACTGTCTAAGGGAAAACTAGACGTAGCTTGGGACTCTGCTGCTGTTCCTTCTAGTTTCAGCTTCCCAACTAAACTTAGCTAGGAAATATTCCAGCAGATGCAGAACTTCAGTTGTAGCATATACAGAACCTGCAAGCTTATTTAGGAGATGACTAGTGAATTTCCAATGCTTTTAAGTTCAGTTAGCAACTGAGCAGATGTTTCTCATTTGTAATTTTGAAGCTTGACACCTGAGATTCATCTATATACTGTATCTTCCATTGAGGGCCTTTCCTGTATGTTCTTATTATTGCAACTACCATTGAAGTTGATGATAGTTGCCCTTTTCTTATTGGCAAATCCAACTCCTGCTAGCAGTCTTTTAAGTAATTCGCATGTTCAGCAGGCCAATTGCCAGAGAAAGCCAAAAGGGGCTCATAAGATTTCATTTTGCCCATGCCTACTCCTACTGAAGATTATGACTCAGTGGGAAAGGAGGAGGCCAATATGTAGCACTGAATGATTCATTACAAATATTTCAGAACTCTGACAGCAGTTATCATTAAAGCTTTTATAAATATGTTTCCTGAAGAGAATCCTGCAGTTCCTGTCTTCCAGTGTGGGCAGATTTAGTTTCGCCTAAAACAAAAGTGGGCAACAGCAGCTTCAAGCAAGGCTTACAGTCTTCTGAATTTCTATCTTCCTGTGAGAGAATCTCAAGAAATTCTAGATTTATGTCCACTTTCCCCAAGCTTTTAGAACTGGCAAATAAAGACTGTATGTGTTTTGTAGATGCAACCCAAACACAATTCCTGGGGAATTTGGTAGTTGGGTGTTAGTCAAAGATCTGAAAAGTTCTTGAGAACTAGAAGAAGGTAGTGTATTTATAGTGTATGTATAGTGTTTTTATTGAACTAACTTGCATAGACAGAAAAAATAGGAAAATGTTGATATACAGAAACTTTTCTTTGTGTATTGAGCAGAAGGAACAAATTTTAAAGCTGAACAGAAAGTTCAGTTCTTGCTCTTGAGAAAACAAAAAATAAGCATATCCTTATACCTGATCATTTTGCTATGACTGCTAAAGCTTTTCTGTTTGAATCTCACTCAACCAAAGAACAGTAGACCTCTTTGAGATGATTACATATCGTACCAGTTAAAATGTGCAGCAGCCGAAACAAAGGAGTGATGGAGCACCTTCATTTAAAGGAAAAACTGAAGCAGAAAATGCTTACTCTTGGATCACAAATATCTGAATGCTGATCAGCGTAGTAGTGTCTCAGGTACCACCTGCACTTTCGTCACAGACACCAAGGTGTAGGTGATAACCTCACAAGTGTCTGCCACCAGGGAGCTCACCCAGCAAAAGCTGTCTCTGCTGTGAATCAGCTAAATTTCAACATCCACACTATTCCACAAAGTTGTCTTGAAAGAATGGGTCACTGTGGAGGGGTCCCAACAGTTCAGTCCTCCCACTCTAGGATTATGATGTAGGGCTTAATTATTTCCAAACCTTTTTTCAAAAGTGGTATAGACTTTTGTGATCAGTACCCCCTGTTCCTGACTCCTAGTAGTATAGTTGGCATAACTAACACCATTTTATAGAGCAAACAGCCATTCTCTGCGACCAAGATGGTCACACATCAGTCCTCTTTTCCTTCCTTATCAGGCCCTGAAGGTCCTGTGCACCAGACAGATTTCTTCTTCCCCTCTCTATTGGCCTCAAGTTTCCTGGGCACCAGGCTGACTACTCCCTTCCTTACCAGCCTTGAAGGTCCCAGGCACCTGGCCAGCCAGCTTGTAATGACCCCATCACAGAATAGGGAAGCGTAACTGCACTCAGGGCACTGCCCATAAAATCAATGTTACAGATCTTAAGTGAGACTTGGACTGGAACTGCTACTGGACAGCAAAACCCATGAACCCTTGGTGGTCAGGGATGTCTCCACTGTCATCTACTTCCTCCAAGGGTTGAGTGAGGTGATTCCTGTTCTTCTACGTATTTCAAGTCTAGATTATGATTGTTATATTGGTACAGCAAGTCAAATATTAAGATTTGACTCAATCTACAGAGGGTCCAGGTGATTAGAAACCATAAGCGAAGCTATGCTATAAAATTCTGTGCTACGCTACTCATAAAATTGTGCTACACTGATTTTGCTTATTAAAATCCTGCACTACTCTGATCATAAAATTCTATGCTGTGCTGATCATAAAATCCTGTTAAAAAAATAAAGCTTTAATTGTAACTACTCCTTAGTGCTGTCATCATTCTGCCAAGGTCGTCTAAAATAACCCATCTGTCTCCACAGTGTCGGGTGACAACTTTCTAAACAGGTTTTATATATATATATATATATATATATCTCCTACACCAGTCCCATACGTAATACCTTGAAAAACAGAGACCCTTGCCATGGCTGTATAAAAATTCATGTACATTGATGGGTCCCCATAATTCTTTACCATCACTATGTTGATCTGTTTTCTTAAAATATCAGCCTTCTGGGGCCACAGATGCACCTGCACAATTACCTTCCAAAAGTCAAAGGAGACATGTTTGTTCCGACCAATCTTTGAGTCTTTGTTTCAGTGCTGATCGTGTTGATGTGCTGCTGTTGGTTCCCTCCTGATATCTCACAACCTCCAAATGCATGACCAGGCAAAGATCAGTTTTGGGAGCCTCAACAAATAGAAGTGGATGGACCAAATTTTCTCCTGGAAAGGACTATTTAGAGGAGCCATTCTCATAGCATCACTTATTGGCTCTTCCTCCTTTGCAATACTTGAACTCTCAGATGGGTTTTCTGGGACAAAACTTGCTAATGTGAATGCTGTTCTCACTGGCTGGGTTGGGGAATGCATATGGTAAACAGTGTAATCTCAGGAACCTGGTCATGCAGATACTATCTCAGAGTAGAACCTCACACTTTGCTAGCAAAGACTTGGTTAAAATTGTCTATAAAGCCCACACATAAGATTCTCATTATGACAAGGCAGTCGTGCCTATGGCTGGACAGATGTACATGACTTGCCTGAGTGAATATAAAGCTTTTGACTTCTCCTTTATGTAGCGATACTCCTGAACTTTTCTGTATTCTTGTAGAGGCCATTCATCTGCTAGTCACAGCTTCTGTGGATGATACTCCGATTACTTTTTCAGCAAAGCTTTTATATGAGCACACATCCTAATAAGTTCTCCAGGAAGGCCTATAGATATCATACTTTCGTTCTGCTTCTGTGAGTTTGGGAAGAAAGACATCAGCTACCTTGCACATGCAACCTATGCCATAGTAGGTCATCCTGACAGCAGAGAATGGACACCACAAGGGCTTCTTTAACCATCAGTCAGTCCAGTTTGTAGCTCAATACTGCTTGACGAGTGCTTCTGCATAGCAAGTCAATCACCCGGATATCTGTTGGAGAGACAAAACAGCAGGGCATAGGCAATCCAGGAGGTTCCTGGAATGCATGGATGATAACTTCCTTCTCCAAGTGGTAGAGGAACCAACGAGGAGAGGTGCTACGCTGGACCTTGTTCTCACCAACAAAGAAGGGCTGGTGGGGAACGTGATGCTCAAGAACAGCCTTGGCTGCAGCAACCATGAAATGGTGGAGCTCAAGATTCTTAGGGAGGCAAGGAGGGCACACAGCAAGCTCACTACCTTGGATTTCAGGAGAGCAGACTTCAGCCTCTTCAGGGATCTCCTTGGTAGAGTACAATGTGATGAAGCCCTGGAGGGAAGAGGGGCCCAAGAAAGCTGGTTAATATTCAAGGATCACCTCCTCCAAGCTCAGGAGTGGTGCATCCCAACAAAAAGAAAGTCAGGTAGGAACACCAGGAGGCCTGCATGGATGAACAAGGAGCTCCTGGACCAACTCAGACACAAAAAGAAGGCCTACAGAGGGTGGAAACAAGGACAAGGAGCCTGGGAAGAATACAGAGCAATTGTCCGAGCAACCAGAGATCAGGTTAGGAAAGCTAAAGCCCCTGATAGAGTTAAATCTGGCCAGGGACATCAAGGCCAACAAGAAAAACTTCTATAGATAGGTCAGTGATAAAAAGAGATCTAGGGAAAACGTAGGCCCTCTCTGGAAGGAAATGGGGGACCTGGCTGCCTGGGATATGGAGAAGGCTGAGGTTCTCAATAACTTCTTTGCCTCAGTCTTCACTGGCAAGAGCTCCACATGCACAGTACAAGTCACAGAAGGCAAAGGCAGGGACTGGGAGAATGAAGAACCGCCCACTGTAGGAGAAGACAAGGTTCGAGACCATCTAAAGAACCTGAAGGTGGACAAGTCCATGGGACCTGATGAGGTGCATCCGCGAGTCCTGAGGGAACTGGCAGATGAAGTTGCTAAGCCACTATCCATCATATTTCAGAAGTCGTGGCAATCTGGTGAAGTTCCCAATGACTGGAAAAGGGGAAACATGGCCCCCATCTTTAAAAAGGGCAAAAAAGAAGACCCAGGGAACTACAGACCAGTGAGTCTCACCTCTGTGCCCAGCAAGATTATGGAGCAGATCCTCCTGGCGACTATGCTAAGGCACATAGAAAATAAAGAGGTGATTGGTGACAGCCAACATGGCTTCACTAAGTGCAAATCCTGCCTGACTAATTTGGTGGCCTTCTATGATGAGGTTACAGCATTGATGGATAGGGGAAGAGCAACTGATATCATCTACCCGGACTTATCCAAAGCATTTGATACTATCTCACATGACATCCTTGTCTCTAAAGTGGAGAGACATGGATTTGAAGGATGGACCACTCGATGGATAAGGAATTGGCTGGATGATCACACTCAAAGAGTTGTGGTCAACGGTTCAATGTCCAAGTGGAGGCCAGTGATGAATGGTGTTCCTCAGGGGTCAGTACTGGGGCCAGTGCTATTTAACATCTTTGTTGGCAACATGGACAGTGGGATCGAGTGCACCCTCAGCAAGTTTGCTGATGACACCAAGTTGTGTGGTGTTGTGGATGCGCTGGAGGGAAGGGATGCCATCCAGAGGGACCTTGACAGGCTGGAGAGGTGGGCCTGTGAGAACCTCATGAACTTCAACAAGGCCAAGTGCAAGGTCCTGCACGTGGGTCGGGGCAATCCCAAGCACAAGTACGGGCTGGGCGGAGAATGGATTGAGAGCAGCCCTGAGGAAAAGGACTTGGGAGTGCTGGTGGATGAGAAGCTCAACATGAGCCGGCAGTGTGCGCTGGCAGCCCAGAAAGCCAACCGTGTCCTGGGCTGCATCCAAAGAAGCATGGCCAGCAGGTCAAGGGAGGTGATTCTGCCCCTCTACTCTGCTCTCGTGAGACCCCACCTGGAATACTGCATTCAGCTCTGGAGTCCCCAACACAAGAAGGACATGGAGCTTCTGGAGTGGGTCCAGAGGAGGGCCACGAAGATGATCTGTGTTCTTCAAATGACAGTGCTACTGTCAGAATAAAGCTTCTTATTTCAAGCACAAAATTTACCATTGCATTCATCCTTAGAAACAGGGCTAATTATCTGACTTGAATAGTGTGATATGTTTCTCCTGGAGAAACAGCAATCACAACATGCCTTGTATCTCCCCACACCTCTTAGGCTAGAGTCTGGTTTTTTGATGCTTTCCAACTTCCCAGTTGTGTCATAAGCTTTACTAAGCTGTAACTCCTCTGCTTTTTCTACCCCTCCCAGCCAAGCAGCAAGAGCAGGAGGAGAAGCGGTAGCCACAATGGCAACAGCAGCAGGAAACATGTCCTCACAATGAGTGTTGAATTGAAATAGTCACGCATGGCGCAAAGCCATCTTTTATGGCATGGACTGGCAGAGTCGCATCTTCTGGTGTAGTTACATGCTAGGAATTGAGCAGACAAGCAGTGAGGGAGAGATGTGTTTTGTGCCAGAGAGTCACGTGAGTGACTATCTATGCTGGTAAATTAAACACGGCTGAGACCTTTGTTAAGCCCAAAAGTCAACTTGGTGGGAGATGCCTCTGTTGGCAAATTCTCTGTCCCAGACTCCCAACAAGACAGCTATGTCCCACCTGCAAGTTAGCATTCACAGAATATAACCCCATGCTGGTTACAGATATTCCTGCAGGAGTCTCTGACCTGCCATAGCTCATGTTGGGTCCATGATGCAACATGTTGTCACTCCCTGCTGACTTAACCACTGATGATGCTTGAATCAGACACCCATCCACCACTCCTGGGAGTCAACTCTTCCCTCTCAGTGGGGTCCACACAGCCCAGCTCAGATCCTAAGCTCAGGAGCTCAGCCGTACAGCAGAAGTGGCAACATCCATGCCTCACCACCTGAGCCCACAGCAGGTAGTTTATAGGATGGAAACCCTTGACATCTGCAACCCTCTTCGCAAAGAGCCACCAGTAGGATAGGAGCCCCTTCTGATGAGACCACACTTGGCATGACCGGATCCACATACACAATGTTCACACATGGAGGGCAATATCTGAGATGGAGATCGCTATATCTGAGCAAGGAAGGAGAGCTGGTGTGGAGTGCTGTGCCATTGTCTTTTACTTTGAAGTCTTCTGACCTCTGATGTCCCCTGGTCACCAAACCCATAAAAGGCAAAGCCATGGTGGTGGAAGTTGCTACCCCAGATAACTCACCCATGACTGGGGCATTTTGCCAAGTGCAACTTCACCTAGTTTTTACACACTTGACTGGACTAACATTCGTTCTGTGACCACAAGGTTCCTTTCAATAGCAGTACTGAATTCACACACAATCACACAGTCCTAGGCACCTCCTCATCGGTGGCTATGAGGGTTGCCACTTCCCCAAATCCACAGGTGGCTCCTTTTTAGCTGTCAACCATTTATTGCATGAGAAGACCCTGGGAAGAATTAAATTGCTGCTTCACTTGCTCCAGGAGTGCCATTTTTTCACCATAATGCTGTGGGTGAGATTGACATGGCCTCAGAGGTGGTATGAGGGCATGGCAGGCCTCTTGGCATCATTCTGAAAGGCTGCATCGCAGGAAGCACGCTGAAATGCTGTGGCCTTCCCTTTGTGGGGAATGGGGAATGGCCAATGATAACTTCCAAGCTGTAGGAACAGAAATATCACTTTATTAAAGCCCTAATATTAGTTACTGTTAGCACAGAATGTGGGCCAAAGTAACGCCAGTTAACAGGTTCCAAGGTCACTCTTTCACATGGTTTAGTTTACTCGTACAAAAATAGCCATAAGGGCTGTTGCAGAGGTACCAAACCACAGTTCGCTCCCAGCGGTGTTCAGTAAGGCCATGCTGTTTACTCTGGCAATGAATAATGTGAAGAAAATATGGTGCACAGTAACTGACTCAGGAGTGATCACTTTCTGGCATAAACCCCAATGACACTCTAGACTTAATTGTAAGAAAAAAAATGCTTGTTGCAAATAATTTGATAAGTCACATATTTCTCTCAGGAAAATCATGCTGCGCAGAAAACTGGCAAGCTTTCATTCACCTGACTGTACAAAAAATACATTTAATAAAAAAGAAAAACATGAATTATGAATGGCTTAGGCTCTCACAAGAAAAAAGAGATACATGTATGGGAAATTAAGAGTTTGACTATGCTTTTCTGTAGCGTTTCGATTGAGATGAAGTACGTTGGTTAGCGTATGACTAATTCTCTCATTCTTTTGGTAGGAAAAAAACAAGTGTAGAAATTATATACCTTATTACCATATAGTATGTCTGTGATCGTGACTTCTAAAGCTGGAAGAAAATAGAAAAGAAACCTTTCTTAATCATTGCTTGGTGTTAATACAAAGGCACCAGAAGGAGCAGATGAAACAAACCATTTAAGTTAATATACACTTGTCAAGTAAGAAGCAGTATGATGGCATGACTCCAGTCTCTCAGAGGAAGGAAATTTTTATGTTCAGTGAAAGCTGATATCTCAGTAAAACCGCCCAGCACAAAAATAGGAAATGAAGTTAAGAAATGCAAAGCTCTTCCATTCCTCTCATCTTTTCTCCCCGCACTAACAAATTGTTATATTTAATGTTGTGGGAGTATACAGAGGAGAAAGCAAGCAAGCCATAGCTTGTCATCAGAGCTTGGCAAAACTAGTAATAAGTTTTCTTTTATTGTCAACATACAATGACAGTTTTCACAGTACTATTACAGGTGTCAGCTCCTTATAAATACTTCTGTCCTATCATAGGTAAGCGATACTTAGGGGACGGAAATGAATTGAATGAAAACCTATCCCTTGCTAGATGAACAAACAGTCAATGGAGTGCCAGCAATGTCATGTAGCAGATTCTGGATGACATGCAAGTCACAGTTCATTTCGATCTCTCAAATTTAAAGGACTATGTACTCTGTGTATCTTTATGTCGTTACCTCATTAGGCAAAAATCAAACCAGGGCTCAATCCACTTCCAACAGACTAGTCTAACTTGATAATTCCCTAATTCACACCTTCATTAATTCACAAATTCATTAACTCACAAATGCACCAACTCACAAATTCACTCTTTCATTCAGTGTACATGTTGCTCTCACTTTAGCCTAATGCCACTGCTCCAACCACACATCAGGCTTTAGCATGAGCCGTGTGTTAGGTCAAAACCTGTGCAGGAGTCAAACGAACACCCACACTCCGCCACTCCATACCAGCCCAAAGTCTAGTAAATCCCATGCCTCAGTGAGTGGGGGTACTATTACTCTTCTTGCCTCACTGAAGGTGAGGGCTGGGGAAAGCTTTGAGCACTTTCATGGAAGTCTAGTGTTACAGTTCGTTGTCAAGTACCATACTTTCAACATGGTCATGTTAGCAATAAATCTGGATATATAAACATACTAATAGAAAACAAATAAAACACAGAACAACACAATGATCATAAGATGCAATATGCCAGTTGCAGATGGTGCACAACCCACAAAAATGTCATACCAACGACGTCTAGTAGTTTGTTCAGTTCCTGTTGCAATCTTGACAATCTGGTCAGTATCATACCTGATCGCAATAGTCATCTATTTCTGATAAGCAATAAATAGCAGATACCCGAGGACACATTACTCGTACAAGGGTCTTGCATTACTAAATGTTCAAGGCAGTGCTGTTCATGGTCTCTCCATTTCACATCCATGAGTACTGATTAGGTTACCTTTGTTATCCATGCATTTGCTCCCTTGGCAGCCATATTCTGTTAGTTACAGTAACGGGGAGTGGGGCGTATTAGTAAATGAGTTCTTCTTTACTTTCCCTATTACGGTGCAGTAATAAATAGATCCACTCAACAGACTACTTTTGCTTGCCACCCCTAAGCTTTGATAAAACGGAGTTTACAATACTGGCACCAATCAAATAACTGGGTCCCTAACATAGCAAGATTCCCACTACAGATCCAACCGGCTTGTTGTTCATATTCATTTATAATAAAGGTTTGCATGGTAACACAAGCGATGGCACTGCTGGTATTAGAAACAAAGTTGTGAACACCAGCATACATTTCCTTGAAAATCTTCTGGAGTTTTTTCAAGGGTTTAGGCTAATAGTCAAGGTATTGGTAGCTGCACCCTTTCCATTTATTATATCCATGGTCTGACCAGTTATAGCTTGTTTGCTTGCTGGTCCTAGCCTGGACACTTTATTACTATCAGTGTATATGGCCTGGGTGTCATTTCTAAAAGCTAATACTATGACATAGAGCTCTGCTAACTGAGCAAAACCTTCTGTTCACTCAGTTACTACAGGTTCTTTGGCTACAAATACAGCAGTAGCCATTCTTTGCCATTTACGTTGTATTTTGTGAGCGCTCCTGTCAGTAAATGAGATACTGTCCGGTTGACAGGTGTTGAATTCAGGGGAATCCTGGATAGAAAAGCAAAGAGGCTCCACGTATTCAATGGACATTCCTACATGCTCCACAACGTCATTAACTTTATTCTTAGTTAAGCCACGTACAGTCTCATGATGATAGATAGACAGTACTCACCTTTGTACAGTGGGCTTACACGCTACACCTAAAGGTACTGGTTTACCTTGCAAGCATAGGTTTAAGAATAGGTATTAGTAATGGAATTTTATGCGCCTTCCCTGGGTCAAGGGTTCAATCAGTGCCAGTCCTTTGTAAGCTGCTACCAGCATCTCTTCCAAAGTTGGATGATTGTGCTCGTCACTCTGCCAGGTATACATATATACTGCACAACAGTGACCTCCTGTGGTAATTTTGATGTTTCCAGTTCTTTAGATAATACAGCATGAACAATGGTCGGACTGTTTAAAACATAGAGTAAATTTATAAAGTTAAGTCCCTGCCAGGTGGAAGTAAATTACTCCCTATCTGCATCTGGTACATATCATAGAATCATAGAATCTCAGGTTGGAAGGGACCTCAAGGATCACCTGGTCCAAACTTTCTTGGCAAAAGCATGGTCAAGACAAGATGGCCCAGGACCCTGCTCAGCCAAATCTTAAAAAAGTGTCCAGTGTTGAGGAATCCACTGCTTCCCTGGGGACATTATTCCAATGGCTGATTGTTCTTATGAAAAATTTTCCTCTTGTGTCCAATCGGAATGTCCTCAGGAGTAACTTGTATCCATTATCCCTAGTCTTTTGTATGTGACTTCTTGTAAAAAGAGAGTCTCCATCCTCTTTGTAGCCACTCTTTAAATACCGGGACATGGTGATTAGGTCTCCTCTAAGCCTTTTTTTCTTAAGGCTGAAAAAATCCAGTTCTTTCAGCCATTCCTCATACGGCTGGCTGCCCAGGCCTTTGAACATCTTTGTGGTCCTTCTCTGGACCCTCTCCATCCTGTCCACATCTTTTGTGTACAGTGAGGACCAAAACTGAACACAGTATTCCAAGCTTGGCCTGAAAAGTGCTGAGTAGAGTGGGATAATGACTTCTTTGTCTCTGCTGATGATGCCCTTGTTGATGCAACCCAGCATCCTGTCAGCTTGCTTTGCCATAGCAGCACACTGTTCACTAGTATCAAGCTTGTTGTCCACTAGGACTCCAGGTCCCTTTCTACAGAGCTGTTTCCCAGCCAGGTAGATCCCAGTCTGTGCTGCACTCCTGGATTATGTTTTCCCAGGTGCAAGACCTTACACTTGTCCTTGTTGAACTTCATAAGGTTCTTGCTAGCCCACTCTTCCAGCCTATCCATGTCTTCCTGAAGAATGGCTCTCCCTTCCAAAGTGTCCGCTTCCCCACTCAGTTTGGTATCATCAGCAAACTTCATCAGAGTACACTTGATCCCATCATCCAGATCACTTATGAGGATATTAAACAGCTTTGGGCCCAATATCGATCCCTGGAGGACCTCACTTGTGACAGGTTGCTACTTTGAAAAGGAGCTATGGAATGCCTGGAAAGTGGCTCTTGCCACTGAAAAGAAGTGTTAGAAGAAGAAGCTTAATCATTAAAGAGTAGATGGGGGAGCAGTTAGAAGCCTAGAGAGATTTTGTCTAGAGATAGACAAAAGCCTAACTCAAAACTAAAGTCAAGGTAAAAAAGGGGGAAGGAAAGGCAATGAGAAAAGACTTGAAGGCTGTTAGCAAGTCTCTCACTCTCTTTTAAATGTTGTCCTTCTTTTCTTGGTATTAAAAGAGACAGGCTGGCATAAAGTGCAGGTATCAAAACATTCCCTAGTGCTCCAAACAACTAACAAGTGACAAAAGACAGCAAGGAAACAGATCAGAATTTGGTTTTAGAGGGCTGCTTGTTACTTTGCTGGGCAAATTCAGCATTACAAGCTGACTCTTGTTATCCAAACTGAGTAAAAGAGGTACCCTTAGAGGTTAAAATGTTTTTGCACTAGTCCCTATGGGCCCCCTTTGGGATTTCTCTCCATGATTGCATCACGCACCTCTCTTCTGAACAACTTCTTAGTCAGATGGGACTGAAAAATGTTTTCAATACGTTCAGTCTCACCTGAACACTGGAGGCAGTTTGCTGCTGCAGTATCGTCACGTAGTCAAACAAATAAACTGACCATTGCTTAGAAATTTGCCTGCGGTGTTTTGGAATACATCTCTAACTTCAATATACAAGATGCATGGTGAGAAAACTAAAATCAAGATTGTTTGGTAGAAATTCAGAAATTTGTTCTGAGTTTGCACTAGTTACTCATCTCAGCAAGGGTGAAAGGCTTCTTTTCCTAAAATGGACAACATCTCCACTTGCATTCAAGTAGACGGGAGGTACTGGTGTTCGAGTACCTCAGAGCCTTTCCATGTAGACTCCAGAGACCTATAGTAAACAAGGCAACCAAGATTACGGAGGATAGTAAAAAAAAAAAAACATAAGGCTTAAGCAGCTAAAATGATAGGGTGTACTTACTTTGTCTTGGATAAATCTTCTGTTCAAAGACTGCTAGTGCAGTGTCTTTGAGGAGACTCTTGGATTTTAAACTAAAACTCCTTTTTCAGAACAGGCTTCTGTTCCCTCCTCCTCCTTCTTTTTTCCTCCCCCAAGATCATGAAACAAGAATTCTGTTAACTGAGAGCAGTGAATTGCATGGGCAGCAAAGCCCAAGAAGAGAGAAACTAACCACTGGCTTTCCTTCACAAATATATGCACCAGATACTGTGACTGGAAACTGCATTTCTGGTTCCTATGCTACACCTGCAGCACTTAAGACAAGCATGGTTTTCTTCTCACTTGCTAACTGCAATATAAAAACTAGAGCATAACCTGACAGCCAGAAAAGGAGCAGACGTTCCCAGGGAGAGGGGAGTAACCTGAGGATCACACAACACTGAGGGTGGAGATCATCCATCTGCCATGTTTAAGGAGCTTCCGCCAGAGCTTGGGCTATCCTGCCATTTGAGATTCCCATCACAGTCCATCATGACCTCTGGCTTCCTGCAGACCTTGGACCACAGTACTTCAAGCAACGGAAATGGATGTTATCCAGAGAGCAACTACTCTGAAACCAGAACAGCTTTTCAGGCTGGATTCCAAATGCCAGGTCCAGAACCTGAAACAGCAGGTTCATGTGGACCCACACAGCCCAGAGAAACCCAAGGCTCCACAGCTTGACTCAGTGCTGGCTTGCAGATCTTTCTGGAGAACCTGTGACTGGATCTGTAGCAGCAGGTCTAAATATTGTAGATTACTGAGCTGTGGTTCATATATGCAGTGAGAAGACATGAAAGGACAAAGCTCAATTAGAGTTGAAACTGGCCAGTGTTGTGTCAGAAAACAAGAAGGGCTTTTTAAAGTACATTAATAGCAAGAGGAAGTCTAAAGAAAACATTGGACTGATACTTGTCGAAGATGATCATCTGACTAATGGGGATGAAGAAAAAGCAGAGGCATTCAATGCTTTTTTTGCCTCAGTCTTTAATAATACTAATAGACCTTGGCCTGCCTGGTCCTCTGAGTCAGAGGATCACGAGTATGGGAACAGTGACTTTCCATTTGTGGACACTGAAACTTTAAGGGACCAGCTGTATCAGCTGAATGTTCACAACTCCATGGGGCCTGATGGCATTCATCCCAGAGTACTGAAGGACCTAGCGGATGTTATGGCAGGACCCCTCTCAAACATCTACCAAAGGTCTTTGGAGTCTGGAGAGGTCCCTGCTGGAAGCTAGCCAATGTTACCCCAACCTACAAAAAGGGCATGAGCAAAGACCCAGTCTAGAAAAACAGGACTACAGACCTGTTAGTCTAACCTCAGTTCCTGGAAAAATTATGGAGAAGATTATACTGGGTACTATTGAAAGGCATTTAAAGAATAATGCAATCATCCAGCACAGTCAACAGGGGTTCACAAAGGGAAAGTCCTGCTTAACCAATCAGGTATCCTTCTACGATAAAGACACCCACCCAGTGGAGGAGTGGTGGTGGCTATATTTTTTCTGGATTTTAGTAAGGCTGTTTGATACTGTCCTTCACAGCATCCTTCTGGACAAGTCATCCACTTGTGGGATGAGCGAGTTCACAGTGCACTGGGTGGAGAACTGGCTGAAGGGCAGAGCTCAAAGGGTTGTAGTGAACAGGTTACATCTGGCTGGTGATCAGTCACCAACTGTGTTCCTTAGGGTTCAATTCTAGGACCAGTTCTGTTCAATATATTTATCAATGATCTGGATGTAGAAGTTGAATGCACCATTTGCAAGTTTGCTGATGATACCAAACTGGGAAGTGCTGTTGACTCACTTGAGGAACAAGAGGCCTTGCAGAGGGATCTAGATAGACTGGAGCACTGGGGAATGATTAATGAGAAATTTAACAAATCCAAATGCAGGATTCTGCATCTGGGACAGAGTAACACTGGGCAAAGTACAATTTGAGAGAGGAGTGGCTGGAGAGTAGCTCTGCAGAAAGGGATCTGGAGGTCCTGGTTGGCAGCAGCCTCAATGTGAGTCACCAGTGTGCCCTGGCAGCCAAGAGGGCAAATTGCATCCTGGAGTGCATCAAATGCAGCATAACCAGCCAATCAAAAGATGTGATGATCCTGCTGTATTTAGCATTGGTGCGGCCTCACCTTGATCATCGTGTGCAGTTCTGAGACCCACAATTTAAGGAGGATGTGAAGGTCCTTGATTGTGTCCAGAGGAGGGCAACAAAACTGGTGGAAGGGCTGGAAGGCATGTCCTGTGAGGAGCTGCTAAGCAGTTTGGTTTTGTCTAGTTTGAGAAAGAAGGCTGAGGGGTGACCTCCTTGCTCTCTACAGCTTCCTGAGGAGGGGAAGTGGAGGGGAAGCTGATCTCTTCTCCCTGCTATCCAGTGACCGGATGTGTGGGAATGGTTCAAACTGCGCCAGGGGAGGTTGAGACTGGACATTAGGAAGCATTTCTTTACTGAGAAGGTGGGGTGGTCCAACCCTGGAACAGGCTTCCTAGAGAGGTGGTTGATGCCCCAAGCCTGTCATTGTTTAAGAGGCGTTTGGGCAATGTCCTTAATAACATGCTTTAACTTGGTCAGCCCTGAGTTGGTCAGGCAGTTGAACTAGATGATCACTGTAGGTTCCTTCCAACTGAAAGACTCTTTTCTATTCTATTCTAAACGCCGGTTTTGTCAAGCTGGACAGGAAGTGCTTTGGGACTGGTTTGTTTGTACAATGCCATGGCACCTGATGATTTGAGGGCATAATCATGCATCAGGACTTGGTTTTCTTCCAGCTTCTGCAAGACTTGATTTATCATCCCTTTAACAGCCTGGGAAGAAATACAAAGTAGAGTGCCTGTTAGAAGGAAAAGAAACTAGGCAAGCAGCTCCCCTGCAAGGCCAACCAAGGTGAACCGGGAAAAGGATGTAAGGAACACTGGAATTGCCTGGAAATCTCCCAAGTTTGCTCTACTCTGATTGACTGGCATCAGAATGGAGGGGCTGTTCGCTCCAGTGCTCCGAATGCTGAAGCTGCAGGAACGGGCTTTTCCTGTAGAGACGCCCCATGCCAGGCAATACGGACAGACAAGCTTTCTGGGCATGAGATGGGACTGGGGTAAAATGGACGGCTGAGACCATTCTTTCTTTCTGGTCCTCCCTTGAAGAGGATTTGAGATCTGCCTGGGGAGGAAGGTACGACCGGGAAGGTAATTCCCACTCTCTCTTCCCCCATAAGGAAGTGTGGGACAACAGGAAAAGGAAATGTGGCAATGCATAGCCCTTGTTCCAGCAGCACCAGCCTTTTTGCTAGTGTGCTGTGTTTATCTGGTGGGGTTTTGAAAGCAGCGGAGGGACTACAGGGATAGCCCCTGTAAGGAGCTGCTAGAGGCCTCCCTGGGTCTAAGTCAGTTCTGGTTTTGGACAGGTTGCACCTGCCTCTGGCCAAGGCTGAACCAGTCAGTGCCTCTGTGAATATTTAAGAAGGGGACAAAGAAACCTGTGCCATGCAGAACCTGCAGTGAAGAGGCGGGGGAGGCAAGGAACTGGACAGGTGGCAGCCACAGTGGCACAGCTTGGAGAGCTCTGAAGGGCCCCGCTCCTGCGGCACCCGCTGGGCAGAGTGTGTCCTGCCAGGACTGCTGAGGATTGTTGGGCTGGTTGGGCCTGGCACGGCTGTAACAGAGAGAGAGAGGAGTGAAATCTGAGAGAAACAACGCCGCAGATGCCAAGGTCAGTGAAGATGGAGTGGGAGGAGGTGCCAGAGCTGAGATTCCCCTGCAGCCCATGGTGAGACGGCAGCAGCCTCCCTGCAGCCTGCGGAAATTAATGGTGGAGCAGAGACCCACTCGCAGCTCTTGAAGAACCCCACACTGGAGCAGATGCCTGTGCCTGAGGAGGTTGCAGAGAATTGTCTCTATGGGAAGGCCCCCCCCCACCCCCTGCTGTTGGAGACTGACAACAAAACAGATGCATATGAAGTCCATGAAGGACCCCACGCCAGAGCGGATGGCTGCACCCAAATGAGCCGTGACTCTGTGGGAAAAGCCTGCACTGGAGCGCTCTGATGGGTAAGGATTGCATCCTGTGGGAAGGACTCACGTTGGAGAAGTCGGTGAACTGTTTCCCATGAGGTGGGCCTCCAATGGAGCAGGCAAAGAGTGTAAGGAGTCCTCCCCCTTTAAGAAAGGAGCAGCAGAAACAATGTGTGACAAAGCGACCTGCAACCCACCCCATTCTCTGTCCCCCTGCGCTGCCGGGGGAGGAGGTAGAGCCAGGAAGAGGGGACGGGTGAGAGGAAAATGTTTTTAAGATCTGGCTTTGTTTTGCATTATCCTCTCTGAGTGAACTGTTAACGAATTAAATTGCTTTGTCCCCAGGCTGAGTCTGTTTTGCTGGGGGGGCCATGGCTGGTGGGTGATCCTTCCCTGTTCTTATCTCGACCCTGAGGCCTTTTGTTACATTTTTCTCCTCTCCACCTCACCAAGGGGAGGAGTGAGTGAGCGACCTCGTGGTGGCTTAGCTGCCGGCTGGGCTAAACCACGACAACCACGGCTGGATGTATCTGGGCAACTGCCTGGGACTCCCTCCGTGAGACCCAAAATGGACTTGTCCCTCATTTCGAAGAGACAAAAGCTTTTCTAGGCCCAGTCTTGCTGCTCATGAAGAGGCTGAAGAGACTGCTGCTGCCTTTCACCATCTCCAAACCCAGCTGTCAGGCTGCCCTCATGTTCTTTCCCAGTCCACCTCCCACTCACTCCAGCTGATGAGGTGGAAGATACGCCTGGGGAAAGCAGAGGAGGATTTTTCACACACCCTCATTCAGGTCTTGGGCCTTCCATGGCTGTCTCTCTGTATCCGCAGAGGTGCCGGGCACCAGATATCCTGCTTGCCTGGAAGGGAGCCAAAACCTCTGTGATCTCCGTTCCCTCAAGACCGAGGGTGACAAAGGTGCAGGGACAACCCTCATCTTATGCCCTGCTGTGTCTGACATGAGGCCAGCAGCAGGACAACGGCTTTCAGAAAATCGTCAGCATGGCCACGTTACTACACATTACGGAACACCAGCAGCCTTTTTTTTTCTGTAAATCAAGACTAAAAAATGGAAACTGACAAAAACAAGAGAAAGATGCATTTAAAGACTCATTGAGGAAAGGCAGGGCCATTTTCATGACAGCCTGCAGCAGGGCCACTGGGCACAGGGCCTTGCACCCCAAAGCCCTGTCCCTGTGTGTTACTGAACACCAGCTGCTGCTGGCTTTTTCTGTAAATCAAGACCAAAAAAGTGGCAACTGACAGAGAAGAGACTCATTTACAAGTGTTACGTGAAGACAAGGATCTTGCCTGTGCCTGTTTGGGTGGTTAACCTCCTGGCTCCCAGACGTAGCTCTAGGACCGTGAATCGGAAGCATTTTGGTGGTTGTATTTGCCGTCTTATTTTGCTGTGCAATTGCAGATGCGTTTGCAGTGTTGTATTGCTACACGCGCACCGCTTACTACTAAAATAGTGGAAAATGTAACGTGGCCCAGACAGTCAAAAGGAGTCGGGAGCGGCGCGGTTGGGGCGGGCGGGCGGCTCACAGCTGGCGGGCGTCCCTCGTCGGGCGGGGGGAGGCAGCGAGGGCTTGTTTGGGGCGGGGGCGTTCCGGGGAGGCTCCCGCCTCTCCCCGAGCCAGGTGCCGGCTGTGAGGAGCGGGAGCCGCCCGAACCTTGCTCGGCGGCGCTGCCCGCGGCGAGCTGAGTGCTGCGCTCAGCCTCCCGCGGAGGGAGGGGGCGTTGGCCGGGTTATCCCGTTCTGTCTCCGGCTTGAGCCTGCTTCCGGCCCGAGGTTTGCCTTCGTCTGCCGTCGGGAGGGGACTCGGGCGTGCTCCGAGGCGGGCGCCGGCCGCCGGCTCCCGGGAGCCGCTCCGTCGCGGCAGCCTTTCCTGCAGCGCCGGCCCCCACGCGTGTTCCGGCAGCGCCGTGATGCAGCCGCCTGTATCCTGCTCGGTGGGTAAGCCAAGGAGCTGTCGCTCGCTGCGTCCGCCTGGCTGGTTCCTTTCTCTGGCTTCTCTACCCCGTGGTGGTCGTGCTGGCGTTCTGCTGGTGCTGCCCAGTGCTGCCGTGCAAGGAGAGGTGCCAGCTCGTTACAGAAAGAGTTGAAACTGGGCACTAGCAGCTTAAACATTAATCGCTAGAGTAGGCAGAGCCTATAGACCACGGTACACGAACTGTAACAACCATGTTACATCATGGGTAACAGCGCCGTAAGGTGCAGCCTCTGAGGGACTTGCACAGCAACTGGTTCCCATTTGTTTACCCCTCGGCCTTTTATCTAGGATTGCTGATCCATTTTAAAGCAAATTTCGATTTCTTTTTTTTTTTTTTTTCCCAATTTTAAGCCATTGGATGCAGTACAGATGCAAGACAGTAGCAACTCAGTGAATTAAGAAGGAGACCATTTGGAGTAATTAGGTTGAGCAGTTTCTGATGGAGCAATTAGTGAAGTGAAAAAAAAACAGAGTGTAATGTTTCTTTACCCCTGATACCAAGAAGAGTAAGTGCTTTGTGTTGTGTTTTGTTCTGGAGCTGAGTTTCAGCATAGCTAATGTTTGTGTTTACCAAGGAGCTCCCTAATAGGATGCCTGCCTTAAGATAGTTTACTCACATCTGTGAAACAGCATTTGCTGCACTTGGAGTCACTTTGGTAAGTGTCCTGTGCACCTTTGATGGCATGGCATAATTCCTTTGACTGTTTTGTGGGGTTTTTTTCTTTCCTTGTCTGCCATTTCATTTTCCCGTTAATGAAGATTTATTTATATTTTCTTTTTACTCACTAGAAGTTAAGAAAGGAATCTATTGGGAGGTTGGGAGGTAAGGTGTTTGTTGTTGTGTTTGTTGTTTTTTTTTTTAATTGTTTGGGGATTGGGATTGGTTGTTCTACAGATAAAGACCTGCAAATGGACAGGTGCTGTCCTTGGTTTTGTTAATAGGTGAGGAGGAAAGGAAACCAAAGGCTGAAGTGTTTCCTGCTGTCTCTATGCCTTCTTAGTGTCCTTGGATATAGTCTTCTGCATGAGGATGCATGATCCTCTGTATTAGAACACTTTACATGGAAGCTTGAATGCTGTTTCAAAACTGAAACCAAGGTGTTCCCTTGCTGCATCTGATCCTCTAGAAGTTCTGTGTACTACATCTCCCAGAATAACCAAGCCTGGTCTTCTGTCTCCAAGCTGAAATGTAGCACATCACTCAAGTTTTGGGTGGGCTTGATTTGTTAGTTGCCTGAAAAAAGGATGCTAGCAGTTAACTTTTACCATAAATAGTTCCTTTTCTGTTATCGCAGGACGGTAATACCACATGCCACTAAAACGATCAGAGAAGTCAGTAACCTCGCAGAGCACACTTCCTTCAACATCCCAGATTCCAGGTCTCGGCGACCTTGCAGAAGCCCCCCATGAAGTGCCATCTGGGTGCCGCAGGAAGTGGATCAAAGAGACCGATTCAGCTTACGTCAGGCTGGCAAAGCAAGGAGGCCATCCTGGTGAGCGCCCGTCTCACTTGTTTCTTTTTCCTTTGTTTTCTTTGGCTTTCCTTGAGTGTGGTGGTAGAAAGTGCTCGTAGATACCACAGAAGAATCCTCTGGAGTTTTGAAATTAACCTATACAAAAAATGAGCAATTGAAAACGTGACATAAGAGCTCACCTCGTCAAGACACCCTTGCAGTCTATTGTGTATAGGCACCTTTCAGCAAAACGTGTAGTTCTGCACTGTATCTGATCTAAGCAGATGGTAACGGTTTAGTTGCATTTGAGTGAGGTCTCTGATTTATGCTTGGGCTATTTAAGTAGTGGTCTGGTGAAAATGGTGTCACAAAAAAGCATCATCAGAAAACTTGATAAAGGTTTATAAACTGTTTGTTGTGACGATATTCAGTTCGTTACAGTGCTGTACCTACTCTGTTCTTGTACCAAGGTGATCGGTGGTTTTGTTAGTTCCTTTATCGAAGAAGGAAGCTTGAGGAACTTGAGCAGATGCCTTGCATGCATGCTTAGAGCAGGGTAACAAATCCAGAAATATGAACTGACAGACCAGTAGAAACATGTTTCATCTTTTCTAAATGCTTTGACAAGTTCCAAGGGGAACACAATGCTGCAAGGTTCTGACTGTTTGTTTTACCAAGGGAGACAAAAGCTCCTTACTGAATAAAGCAAGCGTTTCTTCCTGATAAAAAAGCAACCTGAAAACAAAGGTGATGCTTTTGCAACCACATAAGGAGTCAGAAAAGTGATGGCTTGTGTCTTTTTCTCTGAAGACCTACTGACTCACTGCACTCCTGTGACAACGAAGTCCTCTCCAGTAGCATATGCTGTGCCTGACTGGTACTTGCACTGCTCCAATCCCCCAGCAACCGATGAGCCACGGTAAGTCTGCTGAGACCCCGCATTGCTTCTTGAGTTCCTTCTTCACCTGTTGGTGTTTCAGAATACTTTTGTACTAAAGTGCAAGATATATATCCCTTGTATAAGCAAGTGTTAAATCTTTGTCTGCAGGACCTATGTTTCCTCTCTACCAGATTATATGATTCACCAAGAATTTAAGGCTGATGACCATCATGGGAATAGTTATGAGACAAGAAGAGGGCCTTTTGATTTTGATATGAAAAGTGTTTGGCAGCGGGATGCTGAGGACAAAGAAAACGCAGAGAAAAAGAAGGTATGATGGAGTGGCACTCTGCGATGATGCTTTGTTTGTAGAATTTGGGAAGACACTTCTAGCTGAGCCTATGGGTTCTTATAGAAGGGAAGCTATAGTCCACCCAAGTTTCTGTATTCCAGAAGCAACTGCAGCTAGAGAATGAGAAGAAAGCTGTGTTTCTCTTAAGTGCTGCAGGTATAGTATATGCACCAGAAATGCAACTTCCAGTCACATGATGTGTTGCATATACTTAAGAGTGAATGAAAGCCAGTAGTTAGTTTCCATCTTCTCATGCTGTACTTCCACTTCAATTCTCTCTTGGTGAACAGAATTCTTGTTTAGTGATCTTGGGGGAATAATAAGAAGGAGGAAGGAACAGAAGATTGTTCCGAAAAAGGGGTTTGTTTTAGTTTAAAATGCAAGAGAATCCCCAAAGATACTGCCCTGGCTGTCTTTGAACAGAAGACTTATCCAAGGCAAAATAAGTACAGTGCAAGTTATGCCCAGAACAAACCTTTCGGTGATGTGATGATCTTGGCGTTCTATCCTAGAAACTTCTCTCCCATCCTCTCTGCCCCTGCCCATTTTACATGCTGAAGCCTTATGTTTTTTTAATATCCTCTGTGATCTTGGTTGCCTCATTTACCATACGTCTTTGGAAAGGCATTTCATGTACTTGAACACCAGTACCTCCCTTCTTGAACAGGGGGCAGATGTTGGACATTTTAGGAAAAAAAGTCCTTAGCCTTTGCTCAGATGAGTAAGTAGTGCACATTTGGAATGATGGCTTGTGTAAATGGGAACACCTCATTTCTGAATAGGCTTGGGAGTGTTTACTTCATCTGTGGAAACAGGCAAACAAGCAATGTATGCTTAAACTATAGTTTGCCTGATGCTTGTAGCTGAAGCTTTTTCTCAATCAGAGAATTAAGGCACTGAAAATAGAAACTTAGCCTGCCACAGAGCCTCTTAAAGGATCGAACCAGGAGGGAGAGGAAGTGCTGTCCCTCACTCTCTTACTTAAGAACCAATTATCTTCAGTGCTCTAAGAGTCAAATTTAACTGTGATAACAGTAAGTGTGATTCAAGTCCATGTGGTGACTGGTCAAGGCAAATTTCTGAGGAATATGCAATTTACTTGTTAGACTACATGATGATACTGCAGCAGCAAACTGCCTCAAGTATTGAGACTGAAAGCATTGAAAATATTTTTCGTCAGTCCCATCTGACGAAGCAGTTGCTCAGAAGAGCGATGCATGATGCAATCGTGGAGAGAAATCCCAAAGGGCTCCCTTAGGGACAAAAGCAAAAACATTTTAACCTCTAAGGGTTAAACTCAGTTGGGAAAACATTATTCCCAAGTTGTCCTTGCTCTGGAGCTTTTAGCCTTTATGCCACTTTGTTCTGAAGTATTAGAATCTCCACCATTCCTCATGTGATGGTTGTCACTGCATAGAGGAGAACTGAAGATCAGGGGGACCATTACATGGTTCTCCATGCCTTGGGATAGATCTCGTAGTTCCTCCCAAACACCTTAATCACAGGGATAATTCTTGTTCTTCTGGGCATTTTGCAAAGCAACAAAGACATGTTAGTGCATGAAGGATTTAGCCTTTGCGCTCATGGCAAAGGGATGGACTACGAACCCAGGTGGAAGAATCCTTTGGCCTGTGCATCTTGTGGACCAGCCAGGTGGAGCTGAAAAGGCTATGACCCTAAGAAAGAGGCAGGCCTGTGCATGGGTGGGAGAGAAATTGGACATGATGTCAGGGTTAGCGTCAGCGTTTCAAAACCTTTCCGTGGCACCAGTAAGATCACTCCTTCAAGTCTGAAGTAATCTCTTTCGGGCACTTGCCTCAAATATATGTGTATATATGCATACACATATATGTATGTGTATGCTGTAGCAAAAGGATTACCCATCTGAGGTCAGGATTTTACCTCAGAGATTTGAAACGTAATCTAGAATTTTTCCCTTGATTGCAGGGCAGCCAAGATTTTATCTGAGGGCTTTTAGCTTTCCATGCTCACAGCAGGTGTTTGTTGTTTTTCATATACCAGCCAGGCACAATCTGCATCATGTTTTGTGTTTCTTGAATCTAAGACTAATAAATGTATATGTATAATAAATATAGGTAGCAATTTTTAGGGTATGTCATTGCCATCTGTTCACAAAGGGAGAGAACTCTTTAAACTGAGAACACATGAAAAAAGTCCTACATAGTTTGCTTTATCTGGGAAACTTGATGGCGGTTAAATAGAGGCTTGTCAAAGTGAAAATGCCTCCTCAGCTGTAACCATTGGGTCTGCTAACAAGGGTCTGCTTTTAATGCTGAATCTGCCCAGTAAAGTAACAAAGAGCACCTGATGGGATTGTGGGTGCTCTCCAAAACCAAATTCTGATCCGTTCCCTGCTCCTTTTGTCACTGATTGGCTGAGTTGAACAGCAGGGAACGTTTTGATACCTGCATTTATGCCAGCCTGTCTCTTTTAATACCAAGAAAAGAAAGACAACATTCAGAACAATGTGTGAGACTTGTGAACAGCCTTCAAGTCTTTTCTCATTGCCTTTCCTTCCCCCCTTTTTCCCTTGACTTTAGTTTTGACATTTGTGCCTTTGTCCATCTCTAGACAAAATCTCTCTAGACTTTCCCCCTCCCTCGTCCTTTAATTAACTCTTTAATTTCTAGGCTTCCTTTTCTAATGCTTCTCTTCAGTGCCAAGAGGAGAATTTCATCTCTTCTAATCTACTATTTGTATATCCTGCCTATTAAATCAGCTTGTGTTTCTGTGTCATCCTGTGTGCCATCATGCCTTCAATATGTGACAAAAGTTACCCGAGAGTGATGATTTCTACTTGTCTAATTAAATTGGTTTTGTCAGTTGAAACTAGGTAACTGTTTCCTGGATCTGAAGCTTCCATGGTACGTCAGATCTTAAATGGTACAGTTTAATGATAGACAGAAAACAGAACTATCATTTTTTTGCACAGTAGGATAGCATTTTTGAAATGTAAAGCACAAATAGGCTGCTTCAGCAGAGAATAATGTTGACGGGTTTGAAAAGCAGTTCTAAGCAGCTAATGTGTTTTTTTAACGTCCAGGTTGGACAATAGACACCCCTCCCCTCTGCCCCTTCATCTGACATCACTGCATGCTCTTGCTAGCATCATCTCTTCTTTGACAAGTGTCACAGTTTTTCATCTTGTTAAGCTTCAACATAACTTCAGGCCGAAATCTAGTAGCCCATCCACTTATTCTCTACCAGATTCTGGAATTTTTCTTCTGGTGAAACCCTGACTCCGCTGAAGTCTGTAGGAATTTCAGCACTGACTTAAGAGTCTGCATTGATGTCCTGTTTCAGAGTCGGTAGAACTGTCTGTCCTAGGCTTCGCTTTCTCCCAGGACATTCAGGTCTGCTTCTTTTAGTGGCTTGTTAATTAGTTCACTGATTAGATGTGTTCAAATGCTATTATACTTTTCTTTGCTCTTTCCATACTAAATATGCATGGGCTCCTTGAGAAGTCTGTGGTTGTGGTGTGTTTACATCTATTTTGTAACCTTCTCTTCATGGATGTTTTCATGGCAGTTGTTTTATAGTGTCTGGAATCCAAGTGCATCTGCTGCTGATGCATCTAATTTTTGCACTCTGTTCATAATTTTCTGCTCTGTTAACTGTATTGTGGTAGGTATGTCTACATAGTTGAAAAGTATCTTTACTTTTAAATTCACAGAGCAATAAACTTCACTTCTAGTTACTCTATCCTGATTTTTTTTTTAAATAACCTGCAAGTGGTATCTCCTATCCTATGGGACGCTCTCCTGTATTGCATGTTTAAAAGAGAAAATGATCAAATAATGTGTAGGTTCAAATTAAAAGAATATATTAGTATAACACAAAAACTTCGTTAATAACCTTTGAACATTGCATGTTATCTTCAGGACTTTTTTTGCCCCACTTCATGCAACTCAAGAAGCTGTAAATAGGCTTTAAAGATGGTTTGTTTTTTTCTTTAACCTCAGAATTTCTTAGCAGCTATTAGTGAAAGATATCTGAGAGTTGTTTGGGATATTTAATTTAATGCTTTTATTTGAGAGGGAAGTAAGTTGACCCTTCTATAGCTGTTGATTTTGATCGAAGTTAAACAGCTCTGATACATATTGCTAATGTTTCTCCATTACTTTTCATTTTTCCAACTTTCAGTCCTAGAGTTTATGAAGTCATCACACTGGCTTTCTAGGTGTCATCTTAACTTTCTGTCTTTCAGTCAACACTGAGTTTCTCTACCTGTCATTAGCAAGTGAAAGATGATAAAAGTAAAATACACTTTTCTATTGTAGGCTTCCCCCAATGTATCTGTATTCGTTTGAGTTTCAAACCTCTAATTAATGTACCACAACTGTTTTCTTATTATATGGGATGTTCTATGCTTTTTATAAAAAAACCTAAATGTATTAATTAAACCAGAAATGAATTTCTGGTCCCGCTGACTTTAGTAAGACTGGGATGTTTTCCTACACTGCATACAGAGAAATGAGCCAAGACGAGAGGTTGAAATGGGTGAGTTGGAATCTGAAGCTTAAGTTTGGGTAGAAGTGTACTGTGAGGGAAAAGCTTGCAGAGAGCACATTTTGCATTATTGACACACTGAACAAACAGCTGATCTCATCTAGAATAACCAAGGTGCTGCTTTGTCTTTCGGTATTCCTTTATACTCCTCTACTCTTATGGAAATAACATAGATGAGATAACAAAATTTGAAGACTTTTAGGGTCTTTAACACAACCTTCACTTTTAAAGGTTATACTATCATATAATCTTCTTGGTTATTTTTATCATAATTCCTTTTATTAAGTTAAGACTTCTCTAACACAGGTAAAGTTTCCAGCTATAAACCCTAAATATCCAAGCAGAATCCCGAATGTTTCTACAAACAAGGAATTTAGTGGAAAAAATAAGCTTTCCTTCCCTCCTATGTAAGTAGTACGGTTATTAAATTCATTAAACTCCTAAGCCTGCAACTATTTGTGCATGCAAGTAGTACTACTCCTTGCTATATCGCAGAGGTTACTGGATGTGTGTATAGACTTGTGGAATCTTACTGCCACTAAACGTGCTATCATGTGTGATACAAAAATAGTTTTACAAACACCTAAATAGCACTTTAACTTGTATAGGAAAACTATTCAAAATTACTTTAGGAAAACTAAGCATACAGTTGCATGTCTTCATGTGGCACACTTTTATTATATTCTAAATTGTCTGGGTTTTTTCTCGATACCAGTGAGCAGATGCAAACGATAATGTACATTGCTAGTTCTGTAAGTATAGGTTACAGAGGCACAAGTAGGACTCTCATTTTAAGAAAACACAAACTGTAGCCTATATGAGGTCAGGCACAGCAAAAATACTGTAATTAACACCTGGAAGATAACCGTCTTCTAAGCAAATTATTATATCACCTGTGATGTGGTGTAATCACATCATCAGCTGTGCGTACAGCTGAATTGTTTCTGTGCACTTTGTCTTAAAAATGTATCACACAGTCATCAGTAATCCCAGTATGTTCTAGAAATACTAACGATGCAAAACAAGTAATTAACCTAATGAACTTATGAGCAAATCTGTGACAAAATTTCACCTTCATGCACCACAGAATGAGTATTGCCAGCCTTTTTTACTTGCGCATTATTTGTGTGATTTCCTTTTTTCATTTCAAAGACCAGAACTGTGTAAGTATTATACATGTTAAGTTCCAATAAAATGGATGGCTCTTTTCATGTAAAATTACACACTACTGAATCAGGCATAGTTGTGTGTTTTGTGGTGTGGGGTGTTTCTTTTCATATTTTTTTTTCTTAGATGATTACATGCAGAATATATGGTTTTTTACTTATAAATAAATGATGTTATAAGGCTATTGCCCTTTCCGTGCAAAATAAAATTTTCTCACCTAATCCCCATTTTTGTTTACTTATGCTATTGTTTTCCTTAATATATTTGGACTTGAAGGCCTGCTGAGAGAAAAAGCAAAGCAGTAAACTTCAGCAAGTTAATCAGCAATGGTTATGGGACGGACTGGTTTCAGCAGTGTACTGGATGAGAAAAAAAAATCAAGAAACATCAGAAAATAATGAGCAGTCCAAAGGTAAATTATTGAAAGCTTTTTCTTTTAAAGTGAGTTGTGATCTCAAGGTAACAGCAGAGAGTAGCCTGAATAATTTGTGTGGCTCTCTTTGAATATGGTGAGATTTACTGAATTACTATGCTTAGCTTACAGTACCGTGTGACCAGCTAAAGAAAAGAGTGCTCCTGTTTGTAGTCAGCAAAGGCAGGGGCTTTCATGGATTTTTTTTAATCTTTACAACTGCAGAAGTATGCTCTGTTCTGATCCAAGGGCTTGTGTGTGATGTGTTTTTGTAAAATGCTGCAGAGGCACAACCATCCTCCTGCCTAAATTTAAGCAGACCCTAAAATATTTGTTGCCTATTTGTTGTGAATAGTTTTTGCCCCTAGTATTTTTCTGAAAACTTCTGTGACAAACATCAATACTCGTGTTTAAGAAATAGATCACTGTTCATAAAAATCCGTCAAATATATGCACATTGTCAAAGATAATGGAGTTGCAACAGTTTTATTAGAGAGAGAAAGTTATCCAGTGTTTGCCTGTGCTCTCAAACCTTACTGTGTCATGCACAACGATAGTAGCTATGAAACGCATCACTTGTGAACACTTAGATATAAAGGTTAAAGGGTGGAAAATTCCCCTTATTTCTGTCAAAGACCTTTCACTTAGGCTTTTTACTGTGACTTCGTGACCATGTGCTATTGCGCATACACGTTGCAAGCTCTAGAATTTATTTTTTTAAATTGTATCCGTGAATGCTTGTGTATACAGTAGGGATTGCCATGGCTCCCTTGACCTTGATATATCAATGTTTGGAAGTCTTAGAGGCCAGTTAATTCAGTTTCTGTGACACTTGAGCACTTTCTTAATTCATCTTTGTGTCTTCCATTAAAGAAAACTGGCAAACAGAAAACTGGAAGTTGTGTGTTATTGTTCATAAGAAAAACTCCCTTCTAAGGGATGAAGCCAGATCTCAGTCTGGACCTGAAAGAGGGTGCATAACCTGAGAAGCCACTCTTCAAAGTCAGCTTAAGTATCCAAACTCTGATCATGCAGAGGATGCTGCCCTGGCAGGTGCGATGACCTAACAGTCCAAACCATGGAGCTTGAAAGTGCTTTTCCTTAGCGTGAAAGAAAACCTTGAATATTCTTCTTTTATCATCAGATTCCATTTAACTTTCTAGTGCACAGGCATTTTTCTTTTCCATTACTATAAGTGAAATGAAAGGATTTGGGATTTTCAGAACCTCAAATTCATTCATTTGGTGATAGCTGATTTCTTTAATATGGAATGTGCCTCTAACAGGACACTTGAGACACAAAGAAAGCTGAAGATTCTTCAGAGTAATCATGATACTGGTTTGACCATACCACTTAGGCGTAGAGAACAAAATGATGGGTATGCTGTGAAGGCTGATGAAAAGTCAGTATGCTGCATAGTTTGATGTATAGATACATTTATTTTTGAGATGCTTTCCCTTGACAAATTCTTAGATAACATGACAACCTTCTTTGCTTGTATTGCCTTCCTTTGTCAATCATAACTATTCCGATAAAGATTGACTCTGTATCTTAATTTAAAAGGAGATTTTTTTTTTTAAATGCTCTTAACAGTATAGTTTCATCCGGACATGTACCTTGATTCAGTTTTGACCTTGTCCTTTTCATTCTTTTGGGTATGCACTGAATGTAGAACTTTTAGTTTCTTCCCACTTGGATACTTTTGTCTGCTCTTCCACAGCAACTGGCAGCATGAGAACCTTGCAGCTCCCTTTTGAGATGGAGCTTTCTCTGTTATCTCTTGCACAGGATAAGTCCAAGATGCATTGGACAGAAGATAGAACCCATTCTATATGTAAATCTGTAATCCATTTGTGCTGAGTTACAGATGTCCATCATGCTGCAAACTGTGTAGGTAGCCTGTCTGTTTAGTTAAAAATTAAAAGTACTGGAATTTGTGTGCATTTTGATGTGAGAAACTGAAAATTTTAGTTGACATTTTTATTGTTATGGTTGAATTTGTCCTGAGAACTTTAATCTCTTTTTATTGCAGATTCAGAGCCATCACGGTCTGAATCAGCACCAGCAAGCAATGAGTCGAAGCCACTGTTTCAGAGATGTAGTAAGTAACTTAAAATGGAGAAAGTAAAGCCTTATATGGCTCATATAGTGCACTGTTTACACGTTTGTTTGATTATTTTTTATAACTGAACTCATGCCTGATTGAGAAGTTAATTTGATTTATAATATTGATGAACTTAACTGTGCTTGATTACAGCGAATTTTAAAGAACAGGCAACAGCTGTCGGTGTGTATTCCTGGACTTTTTCTTGATATAATAAGAAAAATAAAGCAAAACTGAAGTTCTCTCCGACACCAGCCTAGTGGTCCTTTGCTGTTGTCAAACAGGGTTACCCTGTTGCTGATGATTTGACTAGATGCAGGCACAGTATCGATGTGTCCAAACCAGCAAGTTTCTCTACTTAACTACAGTTACACTCATGACCTATGCCACAAAGAAAGGTGAAGGGGAACTGTATAGTATGGGATGAAATGAAAATAGAAAGAATTGAACTGGTATGGATACTTGCAGTGCAAAAGTCAAACCTTCACTGGAAAGATGGCTTCTTAGTCCCAAAAGCACGTTTATTTAGACCAGGCATTCAGCTTTCTAGAACAGTTCTGTTGCTATGCCTGCTGCACAAGAACTAGTTGTTCAGTCAGTGTTCAGCCACATAATTAAATTAAGACTTGATGGCATTTCCTCTTAGAGTCTTGTTATATAGAAGATGAATCATTGGGTAACAGTAGTGTGGACTAAGCTATGCAGCTGTTAAATAAAAATTTTATTTATCCTGAAGTTTTAACTGCAACAAAAATATTATATGCTCGGTCTCCGTGTTTACTCCCACCAGCAAAACAGTCTGTACTTTGAAATAGTAATGTATGTAAATTATTTTAATATTTTGAAAAAGTTAGATGCACTGATATTTTAACACTTGCTCTTTTCTCTACTTGAATTAGGATATATCCCTGAAATCTTATGAGTAATTAAATGTTTATTATAAAGCCCATATTAGAAAGGGGATGTAATTTCAATTAGATATTTTTTGCTAACACTATGAAAAGTGACATTTTTAATAAGTAAACTGGTAATTTTTAGTTTCCTTTTCAGAGTGCACTCAGTACATAGTACGCTTTTGAATCCAGGAGGTGAAGATTTTAAAATATATTACTGAATATACATTTCTTTGAACTGAATGTTTAGAGGATTTGGCTTAATAGTGCTTTTCGTTAGAACTTTGATATGAAAATTGATTGGAAATAACTAAACCTATTGCTAGTCCCTCATAATTTTCAGTGAAAGCTTGTGGAAATGTTGCTGTTGATGTTGTTAGACCCAGCACCCGAGTCCATCTTTCCTGTTCATACTAACCAACAATTCAACTGTCTATATGAAAATGCCTAAATGTACAGTTACTGCTTAGTCAGCAAAGTTTTCCAAATACAAAAAAGCTTACATTAAGCTGTACCTGAGGCGGGGGGGGGGGGGGGGTGGAAATCACTGCCTTATATCTGTTTTCATTTAAATTTGTATTGTGGATTATATTTGGATGCATTGAAACCATTAATTTTGCTGTGAAAGCAGAGCTTTTCGTGAAACCTACTTTTCTAGGCTAGAGTACCAGAGGATACCAGAGCTGGAGCTCATATTGTTAAAACCTGACCAGTAGAAAAACTGTCACCTATCATTATATAGAAGCATTAAAGATAAAGCCTGTGTGAAGAAATTGTGTAACAGGCAAATTGTTGATATCCTTAGGATTCCCACTATAAAATTTTACATCTAATGCAGTAATCACCAGTAGCTGCCTGATGTTCTCCAAAAAATAACTACCATTTTGTGAATTTTTCAGAATTAATGCAGTCATATGAACATGCCTTATCTGGGAATTCAGCTCTCTCTATTTGATAGTCTTTGGATAAGGTTCTAATTTTTATTAGTATCTGTAAAAAAAAAAAAAAAAAAAAAGTAATAGAGGGCTGGGTTTGTTGTGCCCACCAATGGTAAACTGCAACAGTAAAACAAGTTCTGTGTATGACAGCCTTTGTAGCCTGCTTTAAAGGTATAAGTATCAGCAACAGTAGTACTTTTCAGTCCCACTTTGATCTTCTGACTTATATTATCACAGGAAAAACTTCTTTTGCAAATACTATTTGCAGTTACAGGCTTTACTGGCCAAACCATAAAAGAAAGGGGAAATATGAGATGAAATATGATGATGAAACTCTCTGGAGTTAAAAAGGCTTGGCTGCCTTACCATTAAGCAACTTATTAATGCTCATCAGTTGAAGAAGAGGTATTTTGTTCTTAAGCATATATTGAATCTATATTAATGCTCATCAGTTGAAGAAGAGTTATTTCGTTCTTAAGCATATATTGAATCTATTTCAATCTCTTTTTTTTTTGTAGAACATTTTCTGAAAGGTGTTCAGTACAAATTTACTGAAAAAGTTAGACAATATTATGACCAAAAAAAAAAAAAAGCCTGCAAAAAAAACCCCAAACAACAAACCAGCATGGGTATTTAAAAGTATTCACGAATTTAAAGATCCCCTGTTCACACAGACCTGAGAGGTGCTTGCTGCGCCTAAGCCCTCAAAATCTGTTCCATAAAATAAGAATTCCTATGTGGCTGCGATACTGCTGAGCTGCAGACAAGAATTCTAACCGTTCTTTTCAGTATGATGGCCTCCTTTTCTCATCAAGATCTGTACAAAGTTTCCTAACTTTTCAGTTTTTTCATGTCTAAGTCCTCTTCACTTTTTGAACACTTTTTCCTCAGTATTGGAGTTCTTGTCCAAAACTCATATTTTTAGGCAATTGTTAGAGGCAGAGACAGAAAGACAACTGAGATCCTAACTTGGTTACTCAGCACTGTTATTTTGCTTTACTAGAGTTGTGTTCTTAGGAGTGTTTATAGTGCTGGGTTTCAGACATTTTAAAAATGTAAACCATATCTTATTGTAAAATTTGTCTCTTTTTACCTTGGTCACCATTAGGTAATATCCACATCCTCAAATTCTTAAAAATTTCTTAATGTGCCATTAATGTATACTCAGCTTTCCTTAGCCAAGCCAAGGAGATGTTTAATCTGCACTGTGGGTCAACTGACTCTTCACAGATTGCGATTTGAATACCATGAGTTAGAATATTAACAGCCTGAAGTGCTGATTCAGCCTAAGATTTCTTTTTATGCAAGCAGGTGGAGGACCCTGGAATTTGTGTTTGTGCATTCAGAATAATGGAGAGCTGCAGCGGAAGCATAATTTACCAGCTCTCCAAAGCACATCAAATCAAAGTTGTGCAACAAATCAAAAAGCTTCCACTGAATTCAAGGATGGAAATGTGTTGCTCGAGCTCACCTTACCCCAGTAATTATGTTGTTTTATTTACTTCTGAGTCAATGCAGCCGTGCAACTGGCAGTTTTCAAAGTCATCAGTAGTTCCGTGTAAAAGCACTGGAAGCTTCGGGGTCTAGAATGGTTTTTGATGCGTGTTTTTCAGAGAGATGTGCAAGTCAAAAGCTGGGTGCTTACTTACAAAATCGAGCCTTGTTGTTTTAAATGCTGAAACGTTTATTTAGTTGCATTGTGCTCCATCTCTGACCTGAATGCCTTTAAGTAATAAGTGAGATCATTTCTTTCTTTGAGTACTGATTACTTTGCAAGCCCAAAGATAAAACAAAAGTGCAGTTCCATTTTATGATTTACGTCCAAGTGTACTGGATATGTGAGTATTTTTAAAAGGGAATTCCAGATATAGATTTAAAAATAACTTGGCAGTTAAGGTATTGAAGAGTAATTTTCCTTTTACGTGCAAGCATTTAACTCTAGCAAAGTCTAATGGCTGTTTTCATTTTCATGTGACCAAATACATACTTCATTCTTACCACTTATGTCTTTTTAGACTAGACTAATATATAAACATGTTTTTAGCAATCAAGGGTATATATACATTAAGTTTCCTTGTGTAGCAATGAAAACAAAAATTGAATTGGCCCATGCATTTCTAAAGCATCTAAAATTTAATTGACTTCAGCATATCTATTTCTTAAATACTTGTATCCGTGCTGAAAGTGCAAACTTATTTGTAGATGATGTTTGTTGAAGCCCAGGTTTTTTCCCTGTAATCAAATAGCTTAATATTCTCTTTGTGCAGTCCTCTGCAAACTACTTCTCAAAATGTAGTTATGTATGCTATAGCCTGGAAGAAATCTAGAAATGGAAACGTAGGAGTTCAGTTACAGCACGTTTTGTCATCCTATTAATAGTTTTAATGATACTAAACATCCAAAATGGCTGAAGAATCAAAATGCAGTAGGCAAGTGTCTGAACAGCTGTGCTGCATTATTTGACCCATTGACTACAAAACTGGTCTGTAGTGAACAGGAATGATTATACTTTTGATTATAAAAGGACAGACAGCCTTACTTTCTATAGGTGCAAGTTTTCATCCATGCAATATAAAAATCTGAAAAGTGAGGGCAGTTACAGGTTTTAAAATTTATTTTTAAATAACTCCCCATATGTAGCTGTGTATTTTTCACCCTTCTAAAATAATATGTATCAACACATTTTGCATTTTTGCTTTCACATTAAAATACAAAATGAAATGAAAACCCAAAGATTACAAAACCAGGAAGTACAAAACCAATTTAAATTTTAAAAAAGTTTTCTAGAGGTGAGAGCAAAGGTTACTAGCAGTTCTGAGACTCTGAGATGTGTTGTTTATTCAATGTTTCAGACAAGGTAACTATAGTAACCTGGTTGTTCTTTATTTATAAAAGCAGTGATTTACATTGATCATTCTCTTAATACATAGCTGAGTGACAAGCCTTGTGAAAGCCAAAGCAGATTTTTCAGTGGACTCTGAGATGAAGGGGTAGGTAATATTCCTGTTTAAAGGAAAGGTTTCTTCCACAGAATTAAAATACTCTTCTAAGGTGCTTATTTTGGATTGTCCATTGCCATAGCTTTCAAGTTGTTACATATATTCAAGGAACAGAAAAACAAAGATGTATTAGGAGACCGCGCTTCTATTCTACCTATTAAGAGATTTAAACAAGTCGAACAAGTGACACGTTTTTCTTTGTTGGGCAATTTCTCTGTATGCCGTTCATGCCTAGAAATGTGTCTGTGTGCAGGGGATTTCTCCCTCTTATATTTGCATACAAAATCCTTGGGTGTGAGATAGGAATTTAGAGAGGAAATTAAGAGATTTCCTATCTATTGGGCGTCTAAATGCCCAAGATGTGATTTTGTAATAAATACATCTTGGCAATGTCTTGTGCCCAATGTGTTTACCCTCCTGATGTACAGAAGGTTATGTAGCAAGAAGGTTTCAGTTGCTCTGTCTCCCAAGTATTCCCTACTAGGACAAACTACAGTGTGTTTCTGGTAGGAAAAATGATTTTTAAAATTGTATTGCAGGATTCTGGATTGAATGTCTTCAGTTACTGTATGCACAGTGTTAAAGTTATGCTTACAGAGTGCTTTATGATTTTTTTTTTTGCTATGTTTTTTCTTTAAATTTCTTGTCAATTGATGGGAAAGGAAAAATTCTTTAATCTTTTAAATTTCTCTGTTTCTAGCTTGAACCAGTTGTGCCAGACTAAGTACAGCTTCTCTTGAAAGAACTAATGTTTGGCCCACATCTCTCTTAACAGATTACATAAAAATTGGAGACTTGACTCTGGAAAATAGACCTAGGAAAGTGTCTCTTTTTTTACAGTCTACAAAACTTGTAGGATTGTAGCTCTATTGCCATTGCAGATGTTACTTCTGTAGCTAAATGTGCTGGATCCCTCTTGCCAATGTTTTTTGTCTCTTGTTCAGGATCCCAGTAGTGCTTTATGAGGAACAGGTACTACTCTTTCAGAACTAAAAAGGGCGTGATCTAAATCCACAGCTTGGTTTCACTTGATTTTCTCAGGCTAACTGGCCTAGCTCTAGCCAGGTCAGCCCTATCAAAGTAACACCGGAGATGCCTCAGCTCCAGTTGTTCTGCACTCCCCTGTCTAGCTTTAGGAGCTGCAGGTATATTTTAGATTTCCCTGCTTTGCAAAACTTTGAGTTTAGCTAGGAGTTATTTCAAGCGTTGGTCAGCTCCCAGAGCTACAGTATTATTGGTATTAGTGAGACTTGGTGGAATGAGTCCCACAAGTGGAGTGCTGGGATGGAGGGCTACAGGCTGTTCAGGAGGGAAAGGCAGGGCAGGCGAGGTGGGGGAGTTGCACTGTATGTAAGAAAAGGGATCTGGGGGTGCTGGTCGGCAGCAGCCTTCATGTGAGTCAGCAGTGTGCCCTGGCAGGCAAGAGGGCAAACCGCACGCTGGGGTGTGTGCTGTGTGCAGTTGTGGGCTCCACAATTTCAGAAGAATGTGAAGGTCTTTGAGTGTGTCCAGAGGAGGGCAACAAAGCTGGTGAAAGGGCTGGAAGGCATGTCCTGTGAGAAGCTGTTAAGAACTTTGGTTTTGTCTAGTTTGGAGAAAAGGAGGCTGAGGGGTGACCTCCTTGCTCTCTACAGCTTCCTGAGGAAGGGAAGTGGAGGGGGAGGTGCTGATCTCTTCTCCCTGCTATCCAGTGACCGGATGTGTGGGAATGGTTCAAACTGTGCCAGGGAGGTTGAGACTGGACATTAGGAAGCATTTCCTTACTGAGAGGGTGGGGTGGTCCAACCCTGGAACAGGCTTCCTAGAGAGATGGTCGATGCCCAAGCCTGTCAGTGTTTGAGAGGTGTTTGGACAATGTCCTTAATAACTTTAACTTGGTTAACCCTGAGTTGGTCAGGCAGTTGAACGTTGGTCAGGCAGTTGAATTAGATGATCGTTGCAGGTCCGTTCCAACTGAAATACTCGATTCTGTTCTGTTCTATTCTGTTCCACTCACAGAAGTCATCTGTGCTCTTTCCTCGCCACCTTTTTCTGCCGTAAAGAAGCGCTAGTAAAATAAGTGCACTTAAAGACGGTCTGTACCAATATACATTCATAAAGACAGATGTAGATACCAATGTCCATACAACCTAACCTGACACCGCAATCCTCAGGGTGCCAACATGTACTTATATATTTATACGTATATTATAAGATTATTTTGGTAACTCGTGGCCTCGAGGTAGCTCTCCAGAGGAGCGGCAGGAGACCCGCGCTTGCAGCACCCGAGGCGCGTTGCTCTCGCTTCCCTCCCATACCGCGGCGCATCCCTTACCGGTGCCGCCTACGCCACCGCCAAGCAGCCGGTTTCCGTGCAGCCGGGCCGGTCGCCCCGCAGGACCCCTAACCCTCGCTGCGGGCACTGGAGGCTGCGTCCCCGCCGCGGGCGGCCGCGCCGCTGGCGCGCAGGGAGTTAACCGCGCCCGGTGCCGCGGCCCCCGCCCGGGGCGGGGCCTTGCCCGCCCGCCGCAGCCGGGAGGCGGCTCTGCCGGCGCTCCCCGCAGCCCGCCCGGGTGCAGCGAGAGGCTCGTCTCGGTTCCCAGCAGCGGTTCCCGCCGCCTCAGGTGAGAGCCGAGCCCCGCCAGCCGCCGCACGGGAGGTGCGGGGCGAGGCGCGGCGGCACAAAGAAGGGGGCCCCTCGCAGCCCCCGGTCCCCTCTCGGCCGGCGGGCGGGTGGCGGGGTGCCCGCAGCGCATCCCGGCAGCCGCAGCCCCGGTCGCCGGGCGGCGAAACCCTTGCGGAGGGGTAGCGGCGGAAACGGGAGAGCCGCCGGGTGGGGGGAAGCGCTCCCCGCGGGCCGCGGAGGCAGAGGTGCCGTCGGATGGGTATGTCGGTGGTGCCGTCGCTTCCGAGCGGCGGTGGATGGGAGCTGTCTGTCTGCGGAGCCGAGGAAATCGCCTGGAAGCGATGTGCGCCGTGAGTGAGCTGTCATTGCTTGTGCGAGGGAAGCCACGGTATCAAAATCAATTTTGCAATGATTTCGGTTTTCCTCGTGGTGAATGAACGCCAGACTTGCAGCCGAGTGCTGCTGGAGGCGCCTTTATTCTTGAGCATCAGTTTTAACTTTGGCTGAGGGAGACTGCTGAAACTTCGGATGTGGCTGTAAACATTTCCGTTTGTTTAGCCAGTGTGAGAATTTTGTGGCTTTGTATTATTTGGCTGCCTGTCAGCTGCTACCTGATTGCCGGAAGGGTCTGCCGTGGGAAAACTGCTTTCTGCTTGCTCCTTTCTGTTCCTGCCAAGGCATCTCTGGTTCGGTGCTGTTGGAGAGGGCATTCTGGACCTTTGGACTGTCCGAACTTTGTTCTCGGTTTTTTGAAGTACATCATTACTGAGGGCATCACAGAACCAAGACCACTGTTAAAAATCACGTGCTTCCTTAATGCTGTGAACAGCAGCTGAAAGAATATCCCTGGTTTGTTTGCAGCCAGTTGTCATCTAGGTACATTAAAATCACTTTGTGGTTTCTTCTTCTTATCTTCTAACTCTTTGTTATGACGACTCACAGCACTGTCGTTTTCTTGGAACAAATTATGCACGTTTCCTGTAACATACATTGTATAATAGCGATGCCCTGTAGTAACTGGCTCTAATAGTGCAGCCATAAGGATACAGAATTGATTCTAAATGCTACTTTTATACTTTACCTCCTTGAGCATAGATTCTAATATGCATTTACTACATCTAGTACGTGTGGAGTTTAGATCTGTTTAATAAAGGTTAATGTTTTAAATGAAGAGAAGCAATGTTCCTTATAAATTTTAATACATTCCCATTGTTCGGTGACTTTTAACTGGTAGACTTCAGGTTTATTTCTTTTGATTCTTCAGTTCTTTAAAAATTCATGTATTATATAATTCTGTTGAAAGATTGCTTTTTTTTCCACTTCCTTGTAGTGTAACCCTGAGGTTTTTAAGGATTACAATCCTGTCTCTGTTATAATCTATGTGCTGCCATGCCCTTTGTAAGGGAGGGCAGAGCAAAACTTTGTGATTCAATACTTCCTGTAAGAGCATTCCCAGAAATACCAGGTTTGGCACATAGCCTTAGTCACTTCTGAAAATAATATCAAATGAGTCATTCTATAATTACAATTCTGTTATCGTGTCAGCACCAAAGCCTCGCTGATAAGTTTGCCTATTTAAATGTGAAAGAAAATGCAGAAAGTGAAAGTTTTTTGGTATAGGTTGGGGTAATGGATTAGGAAAAAAGATATTCAAGATGGATGATAAACTAGAGTGCTGTGACTTTTTAGAGTCATGTTTGGTTTAGTCTTCCTCGTCCTTAGGCTGGGGCAGATAGAAATGCTCTTAAGGTCAGCAGGAGGAGTTTAATGAAGAAGATATTATGAGTAAGATGCTTCCTGGAGCTCAGGATTCAGGCATATGGCAGTTAGAGATGAGCTTTGGAGACCACCTGGAGCCAGAGGTGAAAGGGGGCTAAAGCTACTTCAGCAGTCACTGTCGCTGTGGGAGGTATAGAAGAAAGAGGATTAGGTAGTTCGCTGTGAGACTGACTTCTCTTAGGCCTGTGAGCCAGGTGTTGCGTATACCACAGAACAGAAGAAGTGGTGAGATGGGGGTTACTTTAGCAAGGGATTAGTTTAGGCTTCAGTGGTTCGAAAGTGGTGATACTCAGTCATAAAAAATTGGAGATGCTCATTTTGCTACACTTATAAAAGCTGTAGTGTGGCTGGATTATTTAAGGGGTTTAATATTCACGACTGTATCATCTATATAGAAATCTTATATCACTGTTAATGATGCTAGCTTTACAGATGGAACTATTGTGATGTACTTACATCTACTTTTTAAAATATAATTCTAGGTGTAAGCATACATGGCTCCTGGTGTCTCAAATGAGAAGAAAACTGATGATGAACAGTCTTCAAAGTAAGATTTGGAAATGAATTATATTGTTGAAGTTTACACTTACCTTCCTCCCCACACTCATTTAGTTTAAGATAAAGTTTATGATACAAATATTGATTATAACATCAGGTATCTAGTAGAAGCTGTTTTGACAAATGGAGTCTTTATCTGCTTTAACCACACCTTCACAGAGGGCTTTGCTGGCTAACCATTTTCCTGTATCACAACAGTGAATTTTTCCAAGCACAGGTGATGTTTTTATTTATTTTCTTTTAATCCAGTGAGCTGTTGAAATGTTGATGTTGGTTGCTGCATATGGCCAGACCTACCTGCTTCAAGAGTTTGAACAAATGTTTCAATCTCTTTCTTTAATCCTTACTTTAAGCTTATTCTAAAAAAAACATACATATATATTCAGTCCTCAGACACTAATCTTTCATTTAAACCCCCAGAAGTTGCAGGTGCTTTAAAACAGTGTGAGAGGAATCAATTGTCAGCTCCTTAGAGTTATGGGCCAAAGATTTTTATTGGGCAAACTTTGCCTCTACTGTAAATGCATGGCATTGGTCCTATGTACACATAGTAATATGCTCTACTTTTATTGTCCATTTTACCCCAGGGTCCAAGTCTGCAATTAAATCCGGATGGGCAGACAGCCAGTACAAGTTAGCAACAGCCCCTGGCTGCGGTGGGGTGGTGGATTGAAGAGTGTTGCTGGTAGGATACGAGATGGAAAAGGTGAAATACAGATACTGCTGAGGAAGGGAGCTGTATTTAGGCCAGGTGTGAGGACAGTGGTGTTGGCACATACCACATGAATTTCCTTGTACTTTTAATAGAGGCCTTGCCTATTCCCAGTTTATTTCCTGGAGAGAAGCTTTTACTGTTGGTATTCTTATAAGGAGGGAAATATTTTTGCCTGCCTGAGAATAAATTTTAAAGTGATTTCAAATCATATCCTCTTTGTATGTAAAAGCCTTTCCAGTAAACATCAGCACAGCCAGCTATTTGATCTGCATTAGTGAGCGACCCGTTAAGCACGGGTAGAGAGTCCCACGAAACCAAACAGGAGTAATTCAGGGGTGGCAGCTTGGGAGTTCTGCTTGCATGAGCTGGCAAACTCCTGGGCTGTCTGCGCCTTTCTGAGGAGCCATAAACCTGCTCTTTGTTTCTCCTGGAGTCAAACAGGTCTCTCGGAGAGGAGAAGACAGGCAACCAAAGCCTTTGGTTCCCCCTCAGGTGGGATTTCTGTGAAGAGAGGCAAATGGGGCACGTGGGAGATGGGAAGGAATTACTACTGAAGGAGAGAACAAGCCACTCGCTTGCAGGCCTGCTTTTTCAGTTGCTGAAGGTGGTAGTGTGTGGTGGGCAGGGACAAATAGGGTGGACTTTGGTTGTGCAGCTGCTGCTGGATAGTTAGTGACATTGGAGAGAGAATTTAAAAGAACAGAAACAATTGATAGAATGTTGGGGTTGTAACTATTTTCTTTGCTTTCTGAGGAACAGTTCGGTGACCTCAGTATGGGCATCTAGGCCACTTTAGGCTTCTTAAGGCAACCAATACATCCTCCATAGGATTGGCAGATGAGATACAGGACCTACAGAAAAGCACTGCCCTTCTGGAGAGGCATTAGAAGACAAGACAACCTAAACCATCTAAAATAGTGCTAAACGGCTCTGTTTAGGCTTCAGAGTTGTTTCTGCAAAGTCTTGACAATTGTTTGCATAAACTCCAGGCAAAGTCTTTTGTTTGTCTACTCTGACAAAGCAGTTTGAATATGCTGAGCCATGCTGTGACTGCAGTGAGCCTTCATTAAGCTATTAAGTCATCGTCTTGTGTCTGGAAGATATTTGTTGCTTGATTTCATCTCTCAGAAACTACTTTGAAGTGTTGGCCAGTATTTTGCTTAAGCTTGTGGTTATTGACTAGTCTTTCCTACCTGTTTCAACTGAACTTAAAACATCAAGCACAGAAGGCAGACGTTTTATGAATCATTCAGCTTGCTTAGTTAGTCCATTACTAAATTTTCCATGAAGGTGATTTGACTGGCCTTGTAGTTTCCTGGTTCTTCAGAATTTTTGTTTTTATTTGTTTTCTTTTTAAGCTGTATCACTTCCTTACAGGAAGCAACTTAAGAGGAGGTGAATTCTTTTCACCTCTTCCTGTCTTTCTCTTTTTCTTGCTTTTTTTTCTTCTTTCATAGTTTTCTCTTTGCTTCAAATTTCCCTTTCCTTCTTTCCTCTCCTATTTCATATTCTCTGTACTGTTGTTACCTGTCTCATGCCATAGATATTTTTTTTTATAGTTTTTTTTTTTTTTTTTTACCTCCTGGCTGGAGGACACAGCATTAGTGAGCCAAATTGCCAGAAATCCCCTTTGGGCCTGTCTATAAAGCCCAAGTCTTCACAGTCCTCTTAGGTGGCTAGGAGGGTCAGTCAAAACACAGAGGTCAAGTTTGCTTTTCAGCTTTGCTGTAGATTGTCTATGTGGTAAGGTGGTCTATTGAATATTCCCTGGTCCTGCTCCCATTGTTCTGCTCACCATAAAGGCCCACCCTAGTTCACAGCTTAAATATTTAAGATAAAGGTTGCACTGTTGCAAATGCATCCTACCATCTGGGCTTTTCTTCAGCAATTTCATCATGTGCGATGAGTGGAATGTTCAATATCATATGTGATTTGTTATGAGACTTAAGGTGGTCTTGAAATTTTCATTGGTGATCATTACCTTAACATAATGCATGAGGAACCAAAATAAAGTAGTGCGGGCATACTTAGGTGTAGCATTTCCCAACTTTTATGGCTTGACTTTGCAAGATTAGCATCTTTTCAATGTAGGGGTTTGTATATATTCTGTATGTTTCAAAATGCTGCTGTCCTGTCAGAGAGAATTTTATCCATCTCTGCAACCCTCACCTGGAGAAAATGAAAGAAGACATCCTCTACCATTTTGCTCTTGGGACTGGTACCCATGATTTTCCAGCATTGTTTGGAGATGTGAAGGTAAGAAGCTTAATTTCATTTAGCAAGCCTAAGCTATCCTGCTGAAGGTGGAAGCCTAGCTGTGTTCAAAATAAGACTAAATGTGTCAGCATACTGCCAGTTGAGGAATGCATGGGAAGGGGATATGGTTTTGTGGGTTCTTGTGACTTTCAATATCAAGCAAAATTGAAGATAATTGTTTCTGACTGTCTCTTTTCATCCAGTAAAAAGGCAAATGCTGCAGTTTCTATTCAGGTGGAAGTCCCTTTTGAGGAGGTTTTCAAATCAGTATCTGTCTTCTACTAGATTAAACAGGATGAAGGCATTTGAGTGCTATGTAGACAGGTTGGGTTTTTTTTTTTTGCATAACTTTTCTTCATGGCCTTTTAGAATGATTATGAGAAGAACCACACCTGGGAACAGCTTTGTGTAAACTGAGAGTGTTTACATCCTCATGTTGGTCTTTGCATGTTCTTTGATATACTGAATCGTGCAATTGATTTTGTTTTGTTGAATACTGTCCCACCCCAGTTCGTATGTGTTGGAGGAAGTCCTTCACGGATGAAAGCTTTCATCTCCTACATAGCTGAAGAACTGGGGCTTGGGGGCCCTGATTGTGACTATCCGAACATCTGTGCGGGAACTGACCGCTATGCAATGTACAAAGTGGGACCTGTTTTGTCAGTCAGTGTAAGTACCTCACGTAACCACATATGGGACACAATTCAGTGATGCTGTTCAAAGTAGAAAATATGAAAGCACGTTTCTTTTAAATGCTTAATAGATGGAGTCAGGTTTTTAAGTTTGTGTAAACCTTGTGGTTGTCTAATTAAGAATTCCTTTTTAGCCTTTTCTTTTAAAAGGGCAGATCTCTGAGACCTTCATTCCTCAGTGTACCACTGAGCTGTTGCAAGGATAGCATTACAAATTTTTGAGCAGACTAACTGTTGCCTTATCCTTGTTCTGTATCCTGAACAATGAGGAAAAGAAGGTTGCTCAATGCATGTGGGGTATTGGAAAAAATGACTGTGTCTCATCCATAGCTAAGTATCTGCAGTGGCATTGTCCAATGTGCTAATGTATCTTAAGAGCAGCATTCTGTGGGACTTGTGCTGCCAACTCATATATGTATTTTTAAAACCTCATACCTTTATTTTGTAAATACGATTACTTCAGTTGCAGTTGCATACCTGTAGTATCATGCTACACGCTTTCCTTTGAGTTATAATTATTGCATTATCATGTAAGTTGAGGCAGACTTATATTTGCTGAACTTTGTGACTAAACCACAATGTCTGTGTTTTGAAAAATTTTAGCTTAGCTATTCATGAGCACTTCAGGTTGGTAAAGAATCAGAGCGGGGTTTTTCTTGTGTTTAAGAAAACTTCTGTGATGAAGTGCATTTGTCAACTATTAGGAAAAGATACTGCTTATACTTTTGAGAATGTAATTTTTTTATAATTCATGATTTTTAGAAATGCTCTACTTCATAGTCCACCAAAGTCAGTGGGAGTCTTTCTGTTTACCTGCAGTAGCCTTTCAGTAGGCCTGTAGGTTAGGGTTCTTGTGGGAGTGAGTTAAGTGACATTTGAAAAAAAAAAATAGTAGGAAGGAGATATTGTCCAGCTCGTTCTTCCATATATATATTTTACATTGTCTATGTGAATGTCGAGTATGAATTTCTGCTTTCATTTCAGCACGGTATGGGCATTCCTTCTATTTCAATCATGTTGCACGAGCTGATCAAACTGTTGTATCATGCCAAGTGTTCCAACATAACCATTATTCGCATTGGCACCTCTGGTGGAATAGGTATTTCCCCTCTTGATTTCTTTTTTCTTCAAACCAAAACATCTTTGTAGGAGAGTAAAGCATCTCTTTGCAAGCAAGTGACTGATGGTCAGAACAGTTTTCTGCAGGAGATGAATCGTTTTGCTTCAGCAATTTTGAATGAAAAGGCAATATCTGCCTTTCTGGATAGAGAAAATGCACTTAAGAGGTCTGACAAAGTGAGGAGAAGGACATTCCTGTCCTTTATGAAAAGTATGAGATAAGAAAGAATATATAGTGAAAAAGTAAAAATTTCGTTCTTTCAAAAATTATTTGTTATAATAAATGGAAGCAGCTAGACGGGCACAAAAAAAAAATCTCTTGGTGAATTCAAGGGCAAAATCACCACCTTTAAAAGAAGCAGGACTGAGTCAAGATGTATGTTTTATGTTTGTGGAAACAAAAGCATTAACTGCATTATGAAGCTTTATCTATTTTTTTTTTTTACTGCAGGTCTGGAGCCAGGCTCAGTGGTTATAACTAGGCAGTCTGTAGATGCCACCTTCAAACCTCAGTTCGAACAGGTTGTTCTGGGAAAGACTGTAATTCGCAGTACAAACCTAGATGAACAGCTAGCTAAGGAACTGATGCAGTGCAGTAAAGAAATCAATCAGTTCAATACAGTCATTGGAAACACTATGTGCACTTTGGATTTCTATGAAGGTAAGGCTGGTGACAGAATAATAGAAATATATATGTAAGCAGCAACAGATAAATACTAATATTTTAACATTAAGGTTCCAGTTCAGTGAAAAGAACTCATGTAGTGGTAGGACAAGGGGCAAGGGATTTAAACTGAAAGAGGGTAGATTTAGACTAGATATAAGAAAAAAAATTTGCACTCTGAGGGTGGTGAGGCACTGGAACAGGTTGCCCAGAGAAGTTGTAGATGCCCCATCCCTGGAAGTGTTCAAGGCCAGGTTGGATGAGGCTTTGAGCAACCTGGTGTAGTGGAGGGTGTCCCTGCCCATGGCAGGGGGGTTGGAACTAGGTGATCTGTAAGGTCCCTTCCAACCCAACCCATTCTATGATTCTATGAACTTCTTTCCCAAGGACATTTTGAGCAAAACATTGATCAGACAACTGAAGACAGTATTTTGCTGAGTTGTGTCAATGCTGCTACGTAGGAGAGGCAGACCTCCAATGCTTACTTTGGATAAATGCATAGACATTCAGGTGCTTTTCTGATCTCCCAAGTCCATTTGCAAACGTCTTTCACGTCTTGTGAGAAAAGAATGTGGATGGCACCTACTACTATTTTCTCTAGCTGTTACTGGATAGGTGACAAAAGGTGCAATGGGCAGGGAAACTCGTGGTCTTCATAATACTGTTCAAGCTTGGTCAGAAACAGACGCTGTCAGTTTGAGTATCTTCTCAGACACCAATCACAGGTGCAAGCTACACTAAGAAAAAGTGTTAGGAATGTTTTCAACTCATACAGCAAAAATTAAGAACAGTCTCAAGGGCATTAATTTAGGAGTACATCTCCTGAAAACAGAAAAAAAATACTGAATAAAACACTGCGTGATTTAATTTTACAGTACATAACCTGCTGTTGTTTTATCTGTGTTAGTTTTGAATAATTTGAATATATGAATTTTCTCAAAAAATGGTAATAGTATTAGCTAGTTAGCTTAAAAGACTCATCTCTTACATTAGAGAGTCTGTAAGTAATAAAATGTCCATCCTTTAAGGTAGCATCAGGAAGGCATTTTCAAGCTTGACAGTTTTTCTAGATGATGATTAAACGTGGGAAAAATGCAGCACTTCCATACAGCTTCAAGTTTGTTGCTGAATTTTGACACATCCCGCATGTGGGGAACTGCTACTTACATTTTCCCCTTTATGAATTTGAGGATTTGAGCTGCAGAAGACCGATTAAATTACTGTGATTCACATTATAAAAATACAATTAATATTGTAAATATCTAAGAATCTCTTTTTCCTATTTGTCTTGCATATTAAAAAGCAGTAGTAAAAGCTGGACACTGTATAGGGGAAACTGCAATAACTGGGTGTTTTAGAAACTGAATCTGTTACGTGAGTTCACTGAAAATTTATACAAAATTGCTTTGTAGGACAGGGCAGATTGGATGGTGCAATCTGCTTATATAACGAAGAAGAGAAACTGCAATATTTGAAGGAAGCTTATGATTCTGGCGTCAGAAACATAGAGATGGAGTCGTCCGTATTTGCTGCAATGTGTAATCTCAGCGGTGTCAAAGGTAAACTAACTTAAAGTTACTTTATTCAAGCTATAGAGGGACTTTTTACAAGGGTGTGTAGTGATAGGACAGAGGGCAATGGATTTAAACTGAAAGAGGGCAGATTTAGGTTAGATATAAGAAAGAAATTCTTTACATTGAGAGTGGTGAGGCAGTGGAACAGGTTGCCTAGAGAAGTTGTGGATGCCCCATCCCTGGAAGTGTTCAAGGCCAGGTTGGATGAGGCTTTGGGCAACCTGGTGTAGTGGAGGATTTCCCTGCCCATGGCAGGGGGGTTGGAACTAGATGATCTTTGAGGTCCCTTCCAACCCAAACCATTCTATGATTCTATAGGAAGTTTTCTGCATTGCAGGGCGTTTGTGGTAAAAATTGCGACTGAGGTGTTAACGTACCTTCTGCGTATAAAAAAACCAGTTCTGGTTATCGTTCTGTTGCTATGATTGTATGATTTGTGTCACATGTATTCAAAACTTATGCAAACTTCCTCACACATAGTTCTTATACAGTTTAGTCCTGTCATTTGCTATTCCAGCCTGTGGCAAGCACATAAATCATTAAAGTACCTAATTACCCTATAGCATTAAGTTGTGTTTGTCAGTTTTTGAAGTTTACTGGAAGCAACTGGTCAATTTAATCAGTCAAGTGATTCTCATACGCATAAAACTCTAATCACTTTCGATACTTTCATATCAAATTGAAAATAGATGTATTTTATGTAGACTTGTGGCTTTAATTCTTAAACACTTAAAGATTTTTAGTAGCATCATGAATAAACAATTCCTAATCTTATGATTAGGAGTTTTTCAACAAGTTTTTCTTTTTTTTTTTTACACAAACAAATTTTCAGTAAAGATTAGGAAAAAAGAAGTGATTACAAATAACATAATACAGTGCCTTTCTTCTTACCATGTTAGCTATAGTCTCTCACTTTCTATGGCAAGGAGTTTGCCAGTTTAAAACACTGATGTTTCTCAAACTTCCTTAAACTCAAGGAGGACAAGATGAAGAATAATAAGCAAAAAGGCCAAAAGCTATCTCAAACGTCCTCAATTCTTACTGACTTGAGAGTGATTAAAAGCCCAGCCCGTGTTACCACTGAGCCGTCAGGGAGCCTGGTCCTTTGCTGACTCTACCTTCTAGGTCTGTAATGTGTATAACTGCTTGTGTCTGCAAATTGTCATCAACAGAAACCCCAGATACAGAAGAGGGATTGTAGAGCTCAGCTGGAGTGAAAGGAGAGATTTTACCTTTGGGGCTCTGATTACCAAAAGGCAGCAGATATGCCTGAGATGATCCATGAGATTCTCATGTGTTTGCTGCTCTCCCCATCCATGGATATTGAAGCGACTCATCTGCAGGTGTCCGAGAGGTGGCATCTACAGCACAGGGATTTGAGTTGGGGATAAGGTGGATGGCAGAGGGCTGTAATTGTCTGCTAGAACAGTGTCTCTGATCAATTCCTACCAGTCAAGTCTTGCGTACTTGTGAAATATAATTTCTGTCCAGAAAAACATAAGAATTATGATATAGCAATAAGTGTCTGCAGCTGCTAGACGCTTGCTTTATTAATGTAGCAATCAGTTGTCTTAAACAATTTGTAACTTTTTTTATATCATCTGCAGCATGCTAGTCCCCTAGCGTCTTATAGTGCACCGTTTTTTGGGGGTTTTTCTCTCATATTTCCCATCTTCTAGCTGTTCGTCCAAACGTTTATGCTTTTGTACTGTAGAAGTGCCAGAATCATTCTTAACTAATGCTGTCTTTTAATTTCTAGCTGCCGTAGTGTGTGTCACTCTTCTGAATCGGCTTGAAGGGGATCAGATTAGTAGCTCACATGATGTGCTTGTGGAGTATCAGCAGAGACCGCAGAAGTTAGTGGGATATTTCATTAAGAAAAGTCTTGGGAAAGTATGAAGTATCCATCTGTGTTTTATAGAAGCAGAAGGCTTTTGCACAGCTGAAGTCATGGTCACGACTTCTGTGCGTTAGAAGCGTTTTGCTTCAGAAGAGCTTACAGCGTTCCGTGTGCCTGAAGAAGTTAATCATTAATGTCACTGTGCTTTGGGAACTGAATGTGCTGAATGGACTTCAGTTAAGTTTTGCCTAGTTATGTGTTGCTGGATACAAGACTCACTTTTCTGTGAATTGGAAAGTAGCTCTGTTGTGAAGGACAAGTGTGCTATAATATATGAAAAAGCTTTAGTTATCCCTGCTGTAAAAGGAAAACTAGGAAGAAAATGAGATTTTATTGCCAAGTACTTGCAAACCACCAAATTAAAGTTAACTTAAGAATGCTAATCCCTTTCTCATTGTTTTATTAAAGTATATAAGTTATAATTTTCTTTGTTGCTTCACTAGTAAAGAAAACTTAAAGTGAATGCAGTTTATTTTTTGCAAATGTTGACAAATAAACGATTCTATTTTCATACATTAAAACTTTATGAAATTGCAAAGTGTAAGACTGAATTTTCTAAGCATTAAGGACTTGACACTGAATGGTTGAATATCTGTTTTTCCTAGATATTGATCCAACAAGGTCTTTCATAGCCCATTTTAACTATACGATTGAATCAATATCCAGGAAACATTCATGCATTAAGTCATCTTGTGTTGAAGAACTTGAAATCTTTTGCTAAATCAAGGCTCCTGCTCACTGAAGAGGAACCAAAGGCATTCAGGAGACGCACAGAATGTTCACAGGACTGCATTATGATAGTTCACTTTTTTCCCTTTTACTTTACTTCTTTTTAAATTGTTTATGTCTTCAGGACATAACACTCACTGCTGCAACAGTTCCCAGTTCTTCTGAAGAACTGGAGAACACCTGTTGACTGTATGTGCCATCAAAACCATTTCTGCAATTTTTTCCACTACCATTGGCCTAGTGTTTCTTTTTAAAATCATACTCATTGCTGCTTTGTTGCTGTGGTAATTATAGAATACAAATACGTGGTCAGCTAAAGAAAAATGAGTTTATCTCTTTCTCTACTGCAGTGGATGGTCCAGACCTTAGCAGGAGTCACAGGTCAGAAGGGTCTGAATAGACTCTCGGAACAGCTGTCACTGATCCAGCTAAATGAGATTTTCTTTTTGAGGATTGTTGTCTGCAACACTCTGTTAGCAAGCATAAGAGTTAGACCTAAGAGGGAGTGAGGCAGTAATAGGCACACTCACCAAGAAGTGGCAGAAACTGGTAGCAATGTGATGAAAACGTTGAAAAAGGAAGGAATGACTCTTGTGAATAGGAAACTGCCAATGAGGATTAATTTCCTTAAATTTGATGAACTTTCAGCTGGAGAACAGATAAAAAGGTAAAATACTGGATTTTTAAAATTTACTGATTTAGTCTTCCACTGATTTTAGAAACATATTTTCTCATTTATGCTTGGGATATACAATGAACGTAAGTTTACAGAGAAATCCTTTTTTCCCTAAGCTTAAGGGAAGGAGACAAGTGGGAATGGCTCCACATTTTTGTTTGAACTGTTCCTTCCTTATTTAATAAAAAAAAATAAATAATCTGTTCTTAACTATGCCTAATGCTTGCCCTAGATATTACACAAAACCCTGTGAGGTCCCTTGGGAAACATGCAACAAAACACATTCTTGCTCGGCAACCTCCTGTTCGTAGAAGAGTAGCAAGGAGATAAAAAGATCACTTAAGAAGCAATGTGCTGCACTCTAGGCTGAAGAAAGGCTTATACTGAGTTGACCAGTATGGGTTTGGAGGAGACAGTTTGCTGTTGTAAAGAAATACGATGAATTACCTAAGGAGGAGAAAAAAAATCTTTTTCAAGAAAACAAAGAAGCACCTAGTGAGGCTCAGTGAAGCTTTGAGGAAGCATATTACTGCAGTTATCCTGGAGGTATGAATCTGAAATGGTGTGATTTGTCATTTTAAAGGAAGGACAGCAAGAATCTGGAAATGGGTTAAAAATGAAAATAACTTAAATCATTTAACAGTGTGAACTGTCAGTTGAAACTACAAAGCTTTACAGTCATATATACAGTCACATACAAAGCTTTTTACAGTCATATAAAGTAAGTACTTTTCTTTTGATAACTAATATGAAAGTTTGTATGTGCTACATGCCGAAATGTACCTCGCATTGTGCCCTGGCCGAGTTGGAGCCAAGGTTCAAACATTCATGGTGTGATGCAACTGTTCTATTAAATCAATACACAAGACCCTAGCAGAAACCCTGAGAAGACTTTAGCCATTCACTTTTTGCCAATATGTCCTTTCTTCTTCCCACTGTTCCTTAGGATGTTATACTTTTCTTTCTGCTAAAATATTTTTTTTTCTGTGCTTCCTAATATATGAAGTAGAAATGTATGTTAACTTAAAATTAGATCCAAAGGAGAGCAAGTACCCTGCCGTTTTCCACTGGTCAACATCCTGTAATGCTGTATTCCTGATGCAAGAGGGTGCTCTATCGACACATCTTACATGCAGTAAAATACTTTTCTTAGCTTCAGAGGAAACTTACCAGAATGTTACCCTGATTAGAACAATTGTATTTTCCCTTATGACAACATCTGGACAGAGAGATAAAGAAATGACTCAGCTGTGCGCATCCGGCCGTTAAGTTACCTTCCTGTAGGTTTTACGAAGACGTCCGTAAAGAATTATAAAATATTTATCAGGCTTTTATATGCAAATGAATTCTTTAATATTAGCCATTAACATTATTTCTGTATCATATAGAAAAGTAGCATATGTAGGCTGCAGAACATGAATCAGGATTTGGAGTAGTGGTATTTTTAAAGGCATGTATGATATTACGTGTATGTTTGATCTTACATAATGCAGTGTTTCCTGGTAGATCTACAAATCCTGCAAACCTCAGAAACCTCAATTTCAAATCAGAGGTTTGCTTTCGTTCTCTAAGCCAGCCCACACCTAGCAATACACTACAGAATCAGTAGGGATAAAAGCAAAGAAGGAAGGGAGAAGATACCAATGGGATGGAAGCATGAAGGGAGAAAATGGTGGTTTCTGCCAATGGTTGGTTCTGTGATTAATGGTGTTCTTCTGGCCTGTTGCTACCTTTTTGTTAAAGAAATGGTTGAGGCCACCATGAAGATAGGCTAGAATACATTTGTTTCACATTCGCAGGAGACTGAGAATGTGCAGTGACTTGATTGGTGACTTGAAGAAGCAGATTTTCATTTCTGGCATCTTGATGTACTTCAGAGGAAGATGTTCCTTAATGGAAGGTATGAGAAATCGTGAAAAAGAACATTTTGGAATGACCTTTTGCCAAAAGTGCTTAGAGTTTAAAAGTCCTTCAAAACCAAGCAAACTAATTCAATAATTTCAGTATTTCTTGAAAACATACACGTGTAACATGCAATATCTTTTTTTTTTTAACATTCTTCTTAAATTCTTGCAAAGGATTTTCAGTGTGTTGTGTAACAGAACTGGATTTTCTTCTCAAGTCCTGCTGGATCTCAGTATGTTCTTAAATAAAATGTTTATACAGTGGAATCGGAGATGTGTTTCATTTCCACTGACAAGTAGGTGAAAGAAACTAAAGCGGGAATGTTTTTAAATTTGCCCGTTGGCAGTCAGTTTTGTTCTGAACACAGTGCTCAGTACTGCCAGTAGCAAACGGAGCTTTGGGGGATGGATCTGTGTGCAGCAACCAAATACAAAGCAGCACAGTAGTGTGATGTGATGGCAGTATTATAGCTTGCTGTGAGATGTTGAGGATTTCTTTCCCTGAAATTTGCTCAGTCTTTAAGTTAGTGTGGCTTAAATACATGCTTTCTAAAATAACCATTTAATATTATACTCCAGAGTATAAACTAAATTACAGTTAAAGTCTTCTGCCTATAGAGAAAGGAGGTCATCGAACAGAGCAACACTAAATTTGAAACTCTATGGTACGATAATAAGAAAGAGTAATGCTGACAGGAGCAATGCTTTTGCTCAGGCTATAAACAAAACGCAGCAGCAGGAAAAGACAGACAGAGCCGGTTTTACATGACACAGAAACCTGATTCCAGATGCTTCTTGTCGGCGCTGAGCTTGTAACTGTGAGAAAATTTTCAGTTTACCATCAGTCTGTCATATTAGAAGAATAAAATTCCTAGAGCTGCCTAGAAGCTCAAACAAACCACTGGCCTCCTTGTGAGTTTGGGTCTGTTTTGTTTGTTCAATGTATAGCTCCATTTTAATCGACCCTTTTGTTTGACCTTGCCCACAACTAAACATTTTTCATCATACCCTGACTTTGCACACAGGAAGTGTCTCCCAGGAAAGATGCTACTAATTGATGTCATCCTGCAGGCACTTTGTCTGCAAAACAAGTCTATGTCATGTAAATATTTACAAGTATTACTTCTAATATGTGTAAAGGAAAGCCTTGTGATCACACAGGAGACCTTGTGAAAGAAATTGTGGGTGGTGGTAGGAAAATATGCTAGCTTACCAGATTCCCAGCCATATTCTCACATGATTAGACTGCGTTCCTGTCTACCAAACAGTATTTTTGGCTCCTGGGCTTTAACCTATTTAACATATAAAACTATGTTTCTTTGAACGTGCTTGCCAACCTACTCTAATTAGCCTTTATTAAAACCATAGGCTTGACGTGGTGTGTTGATGGTACCGTATTATAAGGCAGTCCAGTTCAAAAACCAAAGGTGGATGCTGGCAGAAGGTTCTCTACCTTTTCTGCCCCAGTGGTTTTGGATATTTTGCCTACTGTAATAATAGACTTTAAAGTTAAAAGCAAGACAAAGCCTGCTAAAGCTAAGCAGAAGCAGAAAAGGGCAGATCACCGTGTCTTGTCTTCACTTGGAGATCTGCTTCTGAACACAGTTTTTTTCCATTCCAGAAGGAATTAGGGAAGCATATGTTGAAATACATGCCCTTCTAATTTTCCCTGCAATATTCAAGAAGTTGCTGTTGACTACAGCCAGTCTTTTAAGGAGCCTTAAAAGCATATATTTATTTAGCCTACCGGCAACTGTGCTGTTTGAACCTTTTTAAGGTCTTCGTATATGCAACTCCTAAACAAAGACGCTATTTAAGGCTGGTGCTTGCACAGGATACTGCTTGACATGGTACTGATGAAACCTAGATCTCTCAAAAGAGCTTCCAGGATGGCAGCAACATAGCTGATATGTCTTTCCAAAAATACTCAGAACCGATTTGCTTTTCCTGCCTTTGTGCTTAGTTTTTAATATTATCTCTTTTTTATCAAGGCTTTGTTGCAGCGGGGGAGGTGTATGGTGAGTGGTGGGGAATTGGTTTCATATTTCTCATAATTCTATGACATTGCAAATAATACAATCAAGCTCATACATCTTGTTTTAGAAGGAATTTCCCAGAATGACACTGCAGGGATGGTTCTTCGTTGAATGTTTATGAGGTGTCTTTTATTTTCATAAATTCTGTTCTAGAAAAACCATGTCTACTATCAGAGGACACTGTAACAGGCAAGAATGAATTTCTTTAGGAAAAAACAATGACCTATGAGGCAAATGAAGTTAACAGAACTTGCTGGTGAAAGGTGTTTGTCTATTGGATGTCTTACACAGTAAAATGAGAAGTTAGTATTTTATTAGTACTGAATACTAATTGCATGCAAAACAGTTGTTTCCTGTATCCATGAAAAGCTGCTTAGCATTAAAAAATAGACTGCAACATTTATGAGTATGTAATTATGTAGAGCATAATAAATTGCACATCACACAGTCGAATGAGCTGAGGTTTTGCAGAATTACTTGTTCAAAATAATTTATCAAATGCCCAGATACACTCTGCCACCACAGACCGTGCCATGAGGAGAGCCCTGGAGCAGGGAGATGATGAGAGGTGAGACATGGGGGACACATGCCTCTCCTTGCAGAGCACAGGGGATGCTCTTTGACACTGGAGGAAGCAGAAAGATGGTGACGTGCTTCGTGACTGCTGGAGGAGTGCGGTTTGCCAGTACCATGACAGAGGAGTGGAGTGGGAAACGGGTTAGTGGAAGAACAGAAAATGTGCTCAATAGACCCACCTTCATACATAACTTAATTAATCCTGCCTTAGAGGTACAAACATGCTTAACATCATTCAGGTAAATAATGAACTACTTAGTTTTTTAGTATGTCCTGAGGACTTTCACATTTCTATTTAAAGCTAAACGATTACTTCAGTAATATTTCAGTTACAGAGCAGAGAAAATAAAAGGAAATCCCATCATATTTGAGTAATAAAGGTGTTCAACTAGTCAGATTCTGCCATGACTGCATCTGATTTTGCATTTGCTGGGAGGGGATTTTTACCAGTATGTAAAAATTCATAAATTCATGACACCTATATAATCTGTTTTTTTCTCTACTCTTTGAACCCATGGAAAATGCAGAATTTATAACAGAAATTTACACTACTTCAAATATAAAGATTTAAACAGATCAATCAGTTAGTTTAGCATAAAGTGGAATAACTAAGCTTTGCAATATGCTCTCCAGGGCCAAAAGCTGCTGGTGAGTAACCCAAATCCAAAACTTGGGAAAGGGGAGCTCAGGCACTGGACATGAAACACCAGCTGAACCTCATCCCATGGAAACTGGCAGAGCTCAGTGGACCTACAGATGTGCAGTTACTCGTTGCTGAAGTATCAGACTTACTAGTTTTTTAGATTGCTACCTTAGCTCAAATCTAGTGGAAGTCGGATTCCTCATTGGTGGCTTCTGTATCCAGAAGGCTTTTAGATTTTGGGAGATTTTACTCTCAATGTGGAAAAATAGCTGTGAATGCTACGATGTCTTTTTCATTCAATAGTAATTCATTTTGCAGAAAGTGTAATGATGCAATTTAATCAGCAATAACGAGAAATAAAGAATATTTGCTCCAGCATTGCACTATCCTAATGCGTGCATATGTGTGATTCATCATTCAGAGTTTAGGTGGTTTCAATCACATTCTATAATGGCTGTGTTATGTATCCCCATTGACCACAGAGAGCTTTTGGGCATCGGATTCTATCTTAGGCAATTCATTTGGGTAGAACAAAAAATACAGAAAGTTTACTCCTCTGCTCAAGGTGGCGTTCCCCATCGGTAGGGCAGTCATCCTCACTTCCCGGTAAAACAGCATAGCTCTGCACCACCAGACACCTGCTGTAGCTCCAGGAGTTGCCTGCCCTCCTCTTTGCTGAAGAAAATGCTGGAAGACTGCTTTTCATCCTGAGTGGCATGTGGCAATTAATTAATACAGTTTTCTGACTCGGAGTATTCCACCTTTACGTAGGTAATGTCACTGAAAATGGAGAATGAAATGTCAAACACGCATCCTTTAGAAGCAAAACAGTTGTATGATGATACAATGGGATCACCACAGTGCTAGATGTGTACTTACAAGGGTGTTCTGGCAGTATATAGACATTGATAGGGCTAGGTGGTTAAACAGTGTACTTATTTTCCTTCTGTTCTTTTTTTTTTTTCTCAAAAATCTAAGCATATGCATGCAAAATGACATTAAGACTGCAAAGACAGAAAGTCACCAAACTCTGGAAAAAGACAAACGTGTTACATATTATTTTTTTCCAGTTGTTCGCATTCATTTTTATTACAGAAAAGTAGAAACAAGTGCAGAATATATGCTGTGGAGTGAAGCACCCTGAAGGCATTTATACAAACCCATCCCCTTACTGTTCGTTGCACTGAGAAGCCAATGGAAAGATGAGATTCCTGAATGAATGCAAAACGAGGCAGAAACATAATCTCATCTTTTCTCAGCAAGCAGGCAAATCTCTTGCACCATTCTCAGGTGGTCCTGCTCAGGCAGGGGGATTGGACTAGATGATCCTTTGAGGTCCCTTCCAATCCCTAACATTCTGTGATTCTGTGATTCTCTAGTGCTGGAATTAATCAGCTTATGAATAATATGTTCAGGCTGTGGGGTGAGATGATTCTGAGTTAGAAAGTCCTTAAGAAGCCACCCTACAAGTGGATGAAGGAAAGAAAAGACGATATGGGGCATGCTGTACACCAGTTCAAGGCTCTATTTTGGAAGAATTGGCTCTACCGTGTGAGGCAACCGGTGAGTTTTTCGAAATGATAAAAAAAGCAGTATTTTAAGTCGTCTTCTAATATCTGTTATAGTGTATCTATTGATTGTTTTCACTGCGAATTGTTAAAGATCAACTGGCTGCAAGTGGTTCTTGTTTTGCCTTTAGTCTCTTAATTGTGGAAAACACAAGCAGAGAAGAGTGCGTTTTAATTCTAAAATGGCTGAATACAGCAATGCTCCCCAATTCGCAAATGAGATAGGAAATCTCATAACAGTTTTGAAGAGCCACAGCTTATCTTTTAATTTTCATTAGATACTACCAGTGCTTGTAGCAGTGGCGAGGGTGAAAATCAATTTTCTTCACATTACAGGTACTCATTGGTAATGTAGAAAGCTCACACAATTGTGATCAAAACCTAGATATGGGGAATGCAACGATTGTATAGTAAAATTCTATAGACTTCCAAATTTCCTTTCTTATTCACTCTGCAAAGCCTAATTTAACCTTTCAAATTCCAATATGCAGAAAAACATGGCAGATACTTCAACAGCAGTCAAAATTAAAATAATCCTCAAATATGAGATGAGATGTCATTGCTCACTTTTACTGTGATTGATGCGATTTTTAAATTTAAGATAGAAGGAAGCAAATTTTCTCAAGCGAGAGAACATTTTTGTGGGAAAAAGAAATGTCACTTCGATTAATAGTTTCTCATTGATTTCCCATGTCTGTGATGATCTGGGGATTTGCGATGAGGCATGTTGGCTGCTTCAGATAGGATTACCTCAATTAAATAAACATACAGCTTTTCATTTCTGAAATATTTCACCTAAATAAAATTGTGATGTTTCAAAGGATGTTTTTTAGTATGAAAGATATTTAGGGAGGAGGGATACTCTTGGTTATATTCTTCTCCATTCATAAACACTTCTGTATGCTTCCTGTTCCTTATACTTCAGTGTGCATTAAGTGGCTTCTCAGTATCTCCTGTTCTCTTCCATGCTGATCTATTTCTTTTCTTGCTCTGTCTAGTTTTCCCTCATACATTTTTGAAGGACAAAATCTTCATTCATGTAAGTTTTAAGTTTGCCTAATTGGTAGCTTTCCTGAATAGAGAGGTCAGTGAAATGCAGACTTCCCCAAACCAGGAATTATAATGAATGACCCAAAGCAAACAATTCTACCTGTTCAGAGACAGGAGCTGCCCTGGGGAATTTGCAAAACTTATTACGCACTTATTGTGCAAACACTGAGCCATGAAGGCACTCCATCTGCAGCTACACAAGGAGAAACCCAGGTGCATCGTCTACCTATGCAAAGGGCAGGTCAGACCCTTGTGAACCTGAAGAGAGAAGCATCTCCTGAAAGATGTGATGGGCTTCAGCTCTGAATTATATTGTGTGGATCTATCTGTAGAAGGCAATTGTCTTCTCACGGTTCTTGATCAGCAGTTAGGGCTAGAATACACGAGTGATCATTTGAACTAATGATATGTCATAAGTGTCATGCAGCATTTGTTGATATTACAGAGTGAAGGGTGAAGGGGCTGTGAAAGACATAAGTGTTCTGCAAAGAGTAGGTGTTTTGACTGAAATTCAGACAGACAACAGCGCCTCTTATTAACATGATTCAAAGGCAGCTCGGGATAGTATGTACTTTTGGACACCAGCTGGAGTTCGAAACTGCAGTTATGTAGAAGACACTTTCTCATTTCTGTTTTCAGAAACTTTTGCTTCTGAAGTACAGATTCTGGAAGCTCAGGAGATAAATAACACAGTTGTCTGGTAGTATGTAAGTTTTCTATCACTGCATTTCTTAGCTATTGTTTAGATAGTATTTGTTACCATCCAAATTTGCAGCTAGGTAAAAGATGAAGTGTGATTCCCAAATTCTCTAGTTCTGATACCCTAATTTATAGGCGAATTGGGATTACAATCTTGTTGTGAAATGCTTGGAGCATATAGTTCCTAATACAGCTATTAGGAGAAAACAAACATAGTCTATCGTAAAACTATGCCTTTTTTTAAAAAAAAGTTGTCATTATTAATCATTTTTATTTTGGATTAATGTTAAGCATGAGAGAAAATGCTGGTATAATTCTTGCTCTTCATCTGCCCTACACTGACTGTCATCTTTGCCCTGCTTCTGTCCTTTACAGTTCACACTCCTTTCTTTCACACTTTAAAACATATAAACATCCCTAAAAGTTGCTTACTGCTGAGTGCCCTGTATGTTTTTACATCAGTGCAAAAAAGAAAAATAGAATAAAATAACAGTGAACGGTTACAAAGTTGTCTGCTTTTACTGGACAGGTCCTAAAGCTCCAGTACCAAATTCACCATTCTTCCCAGGTGTAACTTAAGAGACTGGCATGAGCTCTCAGATCCCAGTTCCCCTCAGTGCCTGGGCAAAGCAGCTGTGCAAGGGCTGCCATCTTTTGAAGGTCCTTTCTTTGGACCTTATTCTGTTGGTGCCTTTCCTATTTGAACATGAATATGCCTTATACAGCAGTATTACTTCCCACCTTTACCAGGAGTAACTTGTTCAATAAGATCAATTTTGCTTGCTTAACATTTGCAGCATGCTGATGGTTCACTGAGTCCTTCTACCTATTTCCACTTCAGCCTAACCTGTTATTGTTGCCTCTGCAGCTGACCTCTCAGTTCTTGTACTCATCCCTAATTCCTCTGTTATCTTATGCTCTGCTAGAAGCCAGCTGAGTGGGGCTTGCTTTATTCGTCTAAAAAAAACGTTAGCTTACCAAAGGACAGGACTTGCTAAGGGCTCTTTCGGGGGTTCGAAAAAAAACTTCCGACTTCCATAGGTGTTCCTATGTGTGCCTCTGAGTGTCTTAGTGAGCAGCTGGCTGCCACTGCTCCCTAAAAACTTGAAAGCAGCAGGCCTCGGATATTTTTTGGTTGGCTCCTATTGGGTTTGGAGCTTCTTCAGTTTAGATAAGTGGCAATTTCTCTAAATTTTGGGAAGCCTTTAGTTCCTCGCCTCATGCTCAGCAGAGCAAGCCTTTTCCACAGGGAAGATTCTGCCACTGGGTTTTGCTCTTAAGTGTTGTGTCATTTTTCTCAAGTGTTTTTCTGACATGCCCAAGTTCAGGAAATCACTTCTCCAGTGGGATTTGATTCAACTCTGACTGTTTAGAAATAAAAATCTTCCATATGCCTTGGAGAAGTTAATAGCCTCTAATGGGAGATATTTGGTGTGGTTCTTTGTCATTCCTACTACATTTCTGTTACTGAGTTTGGTATTCACACTTTTCTAGCACTGTTATCATTGAATCTGGAAGCCTTTTGAAAGTTGACTAAATGGCAGTTTCTTCCCTTTTGCAGCTGGAAATCAAGACAATTGGGTTTGTTTGCTTGTTGTTTTGGTTTTGTTTTTTTCTCCGTGCGATCTGTTTCAGGGGTTTGCATCCTCTCTGTGGAGGTGCAAGCACATACTGTGTATGTGCGATTTGATAGGAGGTGATAGGCTCAAAATCCAAGAGTCCCACCATGCACCAGCTTGGGTGTCTTTTCATTGTGGCCCTGGGAATGGGAAGGCAGTGAAACAGAAGGGTGGCAACGAGCTGTCTCAGACCTGTTATCTTGGTCTCACAACGCCCTGCTGCTGGAGGTGACTAAGGCAGCTCTTGGAGAGAGGACACTGCAGGTGAAATAAGGGGTGTAATGGCAGCATTCAGGGAGCCAGGGAAGGACAAGGAAGTATGTTGCTGGGCAGGGTCATGGGAGCCTGAGGAGCTGCAGCAAGGTGCAGAATGCTGCTGGCTTCTTAGGAGGCTCAGGTATGGGAAAGCTGGATGTCGCTGTCATGACACTGTCAGAGTCACTGTTGGCCAGAGGAAAATATCTACAAATGCTATGAATAAAAGAAGTAAAACCTGCTTTTGTACTCTGAAAGCGGTGTATTTGGCAAGATTATAAGGATCTTAGACAGAAGTCTTAATTACTAATTTGCTTTTAATGATCTTATTTTCCCTTAAGTTGTAGAGGAGATATTTAATGTGTTTTCTTTTTTTTATTATAAGATATATGAATTTTAATGACTTGTTCCCAAATCTTGCTTTTTATATTACTGATGTTATTTTAATCTCCCTTTTCAGGTCCTATCTCTCACTGAAATACTCTTGCCATGTGTGCTTTTCTTGATTCTGGCTGCAATCCGCTTCCAGGAGCCTCCAAAATACAAGGAAAACTGTATGTTTTGTTTCATTTGTGTTCTATTGGTCATCTCTGCTTGTAGAAGTATTTAGGAAACAGTAAAGATGTCCTAGATGGGGGGAATTAAATATAGTGGAGTCAATGGAAAGAATCCTACAGTAGAATTCAGTCTTGTCTAGCTGTGGATCTGAGCCAGTCATATTTGGCTGGGAAAGAAATACAAAGTTTAAGGTCTGATTTGTCAGATCAGTTTTAGACATCTACTTTGGACTAAAGTGGATTAAGTGGATTTTAGTTGTATTCATTTCTTTCTATTAAATAATGGAGTTTAGATGACCGGCTCAGAGGTAGATAATTATGCAGTAGATATTAACAGTAAGACAAGATGGATCTTACCCCTACCCACTTCCTGGGATTTAGAATGAACTTTTTGTAAATAATAAATTCTTCCATTTCCACCCACACTTCAAAACTTGTTATGACTACCTCCACCTTATAAAGTTCCTTTTGCTTTTATCTGGTCAAAATTTAACTTCACTCAGAAAAGAATACTCATGATATTAGAGTCTATTCAGTTTATTATTCTGTTATTCTCAGATGTCAGTAAGCTGGGGATAAACCAGCTTTAGCTGTTACATTAGAAACCAATTTGGTAAAATAATTACAGATCTGTAGAGTGAAACATCTAGAGAGAATCTAGCCTGTATTATACACATTTACTTCAGACTAGCTCTAGTCTGGACACAAGGATGCGATGCATGCTGATGATTTGAGTACACTAAATGTGCACTTGGAGTACATTTTCTGCTTTTTTTTAGCAGAAAGTGATCCAGTGTATGTGCTCAGAGAGCTTTCTACAATGTGAACTGGAGTGTGCTAAGTATAAATAACTCATCTGAAAATGGCACTGATCATTCGCATCTCAAAATTAATTATTTTATACATCAGGTACAGTTCTGGAGGCATGAAGGATGGTTTGAGTAACAGTGCATTTCTAATGGTGCATGTCTTAATGGTACATATTGGTGCCTGAATTTAAATAAAATTAAGATTTTAAAGTATCATGTACATGTAGTAAACTCCTAATTTCTGCATCTTTCAATTCTGAACATTCAGTCGGAGTGCTAGCCCAAATGCTAGTTTTCTTATCTCCTCATTTCATTCCCTTTATTTTGATGTAATGGTTGCCAAAAGAGGTTATCCAGAGGAAGAAAGGAGTGACCTTTCAAGTATTTCTCAATTTTAGCTGTTTTAAACAGAGCAATTACATTAAATAGGAACCCTTTAACTATTTTTTATGTTTCAAAATAAGCAAAAAGTTGCTTTACATTTTGAAGTTTAAATTCTCAGAACTATGGATAGATATGAAAAAATTCCAGAGATATCAAAAAGTTGCTGTTTAGACAGTCTCGATGGATGTACATTCAGGCATTGCTGAATGCCAGTTCTTTCATCTCATGAAAGCCTGGTAGAAAAGAGGAAATAGCTATTTTGTGAAGAAGACTATATTCTAATCTAGGTCACAAGTCATTTTGGGCAGAAAGGTTACAAAGTATATGATGTTGCAACAGCATTATTACAGTGAAACTCAGCTTTTCAAAGGCTGCTCTCAAATGTCATACCCTGTTGTCACAGTCTGACACAGAATTATCTGTGGTGACTTAGTTGTTCTTAAATGGGAGACCTGCCATCGATACAACTCTACTGTCTGCAGGTGACAAAGCCACTTTCTAGGAAAAGGGAATACAGTGTGATGGTACAGGTTTGTAACTGCAATGTCACTGGTTTTGATTCTGTCACTGCTTGGTTTTAGGTTACTTAGAAGCTCGAGATTTACCAAGTCGAGGCCTTTATCCTTTCATGCGGACCCTTTTCTGTAATGTTGGTTCAAGATGCAAGAACACCAGTTACGCAACACAGAAAAACCACCGCTTACGGTAAGTTGTACGAATTCGACAGAGCCATCCGTGTTGCAGTGCATCTTTTTCTACAGCAAAGGTTCTTACTGTGTTGTAGACAGCTAGAACAGGAGCTTTGTTACTCTGTACTAAAAGTTGCCTTCAGTGTCCTTATGAATGCAAAAGATGTAGAGCCTTAGTCATGCCTCTTCCTAATTTTGTTTGCCTTTCTTGGGCATTTCATGCTGTTATTAGATTCTGAAAACTGTTTTGGGGAAAAATTGGAGAGGTACCTTGAGATATTCTTGCCATGTGAGAGTATACTTTTACCCTTCACTAGAAAGTCTGTCATTACATGTGGATGAGATTGAGCAAAAAAAGTATATCATACATGAATTTAAACTTTGAATCGTTTGGGAACATACATGGTGGGAGAAATAAATGCAGAAAAGCAAAACAAGGATAACTCTCAAGTAAGACTCACAAAGAGCCAAAAAGGAGTAGCAGAAGCTCTGCAATAAAAAGAAATTGGAAAACTAGTCTGTAAGAAGGCCTTGTCACAGGATCCCAGAATGCAGAAAGAGAAAAGATGAATTTGGGCTTTTTCTTTAAGAAATGCAGTAATTTCATCTACTTCAAAATGTTGAAGTGCATTGAGATGCAAAGACACTTATGCAAATTAGCTGAGGATGTAGTCATCAGCAACCTTTCAAAATATATAACAACAAAGTCAAATTAAGTTGAGCTAATCAGAATATATCTGTTTATTCTTAGAAAATTGAGTATATATACCAAAAAAGATCTTACAGCTTTGAGCCAGATAAGTGTGTAAGAACATCAAGTTTTCATGATTTCTTGTTGTAGAAGGCTATAGGTAGCAATAAATTCAGCATGCAGCAAGTTGGAAACCTTAGGTATCACAGTAATAAGCCGTAATACTTACTGTTTGATCTAGACAGTTCGTTCTGGTTATTTGTACATGTAGAGAGGTGTTGATTGAGCATAAGACTGTGTAAAATAAATCTCGTTTATGAGCAAACACCTTCTACTTAAAGCAATAACTTCTTGTTAGTAGAACTGAAATCTTAACAGTTTAAGCTATGAATCATTATTAGTTCAGATCTAGTATTACACAAAATACTTATATACAGGAATAACAGTATTACAGTAATATCCCTAAACAAAAATTCTCCTAATGATAATAATAATACAGTTTAAAGTTGTGACACAATCACTTAGTTTCTACTCCTTTCGCTGGAGTGATGCTTACCTTTCCACTGCTGCTTTGGGTCATAAGGTCAGTGGCTGTAGTTTGGTGGTGACAGTGGTGTTATGGCGAGTCATGATCTGGAGCCCTTCACCTAGAGGAACGTGATGTTGATGGCTTCTTTTTCACTCGAGGATTCACTTGGGATCACGTATGTCTGCTAATGTGCTTTTATGCCTTGCCTGTTCTGCATTTGTCTGTATCTCTGATACATCTGAATTTGCGTGATATCTTTCACATGTGTTAGATATCTGTTCTTTTTTCTTGATACTTACAAATTGGCTTTGTCCAGCTATAGTTCTGCATTTTAACTGACCACTGGAGAGCTGTTTATAGCCATGGGGTTCTCAGTGCCAGCCTGTGCCCCATCTTTTTTCAGCTGGACATGTACTCCAGTACAGTGCCTCCTGTGCTTTCACTTCTCAAGGCCTCTATTATGATACTGGGCCTGCGTTCCTCTGCACTGCTTTGCTATGTTAACCACAAATACCTCATTTTGCACCGAATGATCACTTGTTACTACTCTCTGTATAAAACCACGGTGGTATTATAAAATGGCAAGTGAAAGTGAAGCAAATACTCATAGCCATCTGACCAGGAAAAAAAAAAGTTAAAACTAAACCAAGACAAAACCAAAACTGCAGGCACGTTAAGGCAAGTTCAGACACAAGCAAAGCTGGCAAGCCTCTGTGCTTGGCCTTGCAAACTCAGTACAAAGCATGTAGCCTGTTACTTGCAATGGCAATACTATATTACTGGGTTATACGGTTACAATGGCTGTTGGCCTTTTTAAAAATTGTTTCCTAAAAGGATGGTTTTTATTTATATGACTAGTCCAGATGCCATCTAAGCGTGTTAAACCTCTAGAAACTATGAACCGTGTTGACTGCTCTGCATGATTATTTACACTGCTTTGACTGAACTGCCCAAGTTATACTTCAGCTAAAAAGAAAAGCAGGAAAAAATTTCCTGGAGGCAGTTTTAGACCTACTTAAGAATTGGGGGAATTATTCAGTGGCTTTCAATTTTTCAACTGAAAAATAAAATGCATGCATGTATGCATATTTATACACTCAATAGGCTACACTGAATACCATATAGCCTAGGTAATGAAAAGGAGTAAAAAGATAAGATGAAGTTCATTCTGAGGTCAGTCTATTCCAGCAGGTCCATCAGTATAAATTAAATCAACCTCAGGGCTGCTCTGACTTATGCTGGCTGCCAATAGCCTTAGGAATACAGACCGTCAGCTTAATCAGCCAAACATAAACGAATCCCACAATGTCTCTGTGTTGACTGGAGAGAAGGGGTGGCATAGGAACAGTAATACCAATTATTTCCCTTTTGAGGATTTATATCAAACCATAGGTGGTTCTTTATAATGATTTTCAGGGATATATTTGCATCAAGAATGTTGTGATTATTAAGGGTAAATCAAAGACTGTGCAGAGTTTGCATGAACACCTAACCCATTTGTTTTCACAGCATATACCACATTGGTGCTATCGATTTGAAATATAATTGTTACTTTTTGGAAAAAGTAATTCTATGACTTCTGTTGGAACCTCCACTATGAAAGCCATGAACCACCCAAACAACTATTTGCCATTGAGCAGCCTAAGCAGGACTGCTCCATGAAGGAGGCTGAGCCAGGGGTTAAAGTCATCCCAGTGCAGACCATCACAGACGTGGCACCAACACCCCAGGAAAAAAACTCCATTAACAGCCTCTGATGTGGTGAGAAGATGAGCCAGGTGAAGGCTACAACTACCTCATTAACTTTGATTTGCATCGAAATCTGACACCTCCTCTGATTCCTTGGAAAGCATTCATTTTTCAACAGCTCCCAGGCTTTGCTCTGCTCTTCAGCCACTGCAAAAGCTGCTGGCTTGCAGCTCTTCGATATAACTCCCTAGCCTGTTACACCCAGCAATATCTCAGAGAAGAATAGTAAGGAAATATTTAGGAGGTATGTTTAGGAGGTATATTTAGGAGTTCCCATGGCAAAGGACATTATTCCCTCCTCTGTCCAGAATGTTGCACTGCCCACCTGATCTTAATGGAGCACAGAGTAAAACTGAAAGCATGCAAATAAGATAGCAAATAAGATAATCATGCAGCACAGTGTCCTATGACCTTACCTTACACCCACAGCCATAAGTGAGGGTGCATGTGCATGGAAACATAATGTATTCCCAATACTCTTAATTCCACTGTAAATCTTGCAGAATGTGGTGGGATTTGCCCTTACAGGTCAGACTTCTAGATCTAAGTTTGTTAGACTTCTTAATACCTAAAAGAAAATTAAGCTTAGGCTTTCTCAGAACTACAAAAATCATGAAAACAAGACTCTAAAGTGTTATTTCCAAGCACATTAATTTATTTCTCTTTACTTAGCTATAAGTAGTAGCAGCCTGAGCAGCCTCTTCCTGTGGGTGTGTTGGAGCCCCAGGTCTATCTCTGGCATCTTCTCCTGGATGACCCCTAGGTCCCACGTGGTAGTTCTGTCTCCTTTGGCACCTGACTGGACTCCTGGGCTCATCCCACTGTGTTTGGGCTGTCAATGGAGCTTGTGACACACTCCCGGCTCTGCCTGCTGGCTAGAATCCTAGAGGATGGTGCCTCATCAGTGAGGGCATGGCCTTCTCCAGAGTCATCTCAGCTCCTAACTTGGCCCCCCTCCTGTAGCAACCACACTCATGCTGGTCCCTTTATTGTTACCGATTTCATTGATACCTGGGCCTCTATGGATCTCTACTGGAGTAGTATCAGAAGAGCTCATGTATGAGAGCAGGTGTGAACAAACGAAATCAAGAAGGTCTAAGCAACAATGCTAGCACTTGTGTAAGAGTTGCTTAGAGGGTCAATTTTTTCTTTAATGATGCGTACCTTTAAATGAAAAAAGAAAAAAATTCTGCAAGGTAGCTCTACCTCTGCAGGAACTGATTGGAATGGTAATCCTGTGTGGTCTGGGCCACCTTTTGTAGTCTTATGCTACAGAAAAACAGAAACCCAAGCAGTTTTTGTGATCTTGCTTATAGATTGTCAGAGAGTTGAGGAGAAATGGAATTTTAAACATGAGTTTTCTCAATTTTATAGCCAATCAATAAAACCCCTTTTTTGGTTCTTTGTGTTCTTTTGTCTATTGCATTTTAGAAGGGTTATAATAGTGTGCAACATGGAGGGAAAAGGTCCTTCCTTTCTGTGACAGATATGAAGTAGGCTATTGTCCAGCATGTGTATTGATGTTGATGGAGATGTCATGTCTCCAGGCTGTCCTGAGATGGTGCAGAACAGGAGCCAGCACAGCTGGGGCTTTGCAGTATTAGAGAAATTTTTAATGTGGTGACAGGAGTGAGGTTGAGACAAGAGTTTGCTGAGAGGCTTATGAAAATCACCAGTCTAAATGGCATTGCACATCATAGCTGAGATCTCAGATGAGCTCTGAAACATTCTTATTGTCATCTCGAGTAACTGGGTAATTTGAACAGAATTAGCATTTCTGAGTCACTACTTTGGGAAGTGCCAATTGCTTTTACATGCTCAAAGAGATGGTCTTTTTGCTCTTTTGCAGTGTTTTGTCATGGTGAAAGCTCATAGGAATGTATGCCTTTAGTTTGATTTCTGTCCTCATGCAAGTATTTCTGGAAATACACAGTTAAGGGAAGAGTTACCATGGATGACAGTGAAATTTTATATATATATAAAAAAATATGCACACACCTTCTCCTAACACCCCAGTTCTAATTACGTGTGTCCTCTCCTACAAATTACTGGCTTCCTCCTTTTGTACTTTTTGTTATCCTTTGCCTCTCCTCTTTATTGTTCCTAGCAACTGGTGCTGTTGACTTTCTTCACACATACACAAGTAAGTTAATGTTATCTTCTGCCCCAGAAAGCATACATTGGAGAATAGCAGTACAACAATTAAGTATTTTTGTTGGCACATAGTCTGAAAATTGCTTGTCTTGACTGTACCTGCAGCTGGTTTTGAAGCTTTTCTTTTGTTTCTTATCTTTTTGGCAAGGTGGTGACATCTTCCTGCGATTTTGTGTAATTTGTGCTGAATTAGGAAACTAGTAGTATCTTGTGACATTCTTATTAGGAGGTAAATATGATTGTGTATTACCATGTTGAAAGTATGTAAAATCATATGAAACTTAGCACAAATATTCAGCAAACGGAACCTCTGTAATATTTTAATCTGTTTCATAGAACTAAGCCTGATAACTAGTATCGTGCCTGTTGCCATTTCCTCTTCCAACGAGGTTGCACTCAGCTCCAGGAGTAGCCAGAGGACGGGCTGTGGCAATGATGGCAAAAGAGCAGCATGAGTGGCAGCTGGCTGACATCGCTCCTGTTTCACCATTGACTTGGTTTTCCCTGCACTTCTCCCTGGAGCTCTTCAGAGCCACCACACTTCCAGTGCTGCAAGCTGTTTCCTTTAATGTTTCTAGTCTGTATATCTTCCCTGGTTCCCTTCCATGCACTCCATAGGACCCCTTGCAGGGCAGTAGCTTGTCTCCCTATCCCTCAAGCCCGGAGATACTGAAGAGCCAGCCCAGCAGAGCTTGCTGTCCTGCTTGGGCATGGGGCAGAGCAGGAGGGCTAAGCAGGCTGCTGCTGCTGCTTGGCACAGTGCCTAGGGCAGCATGACCTGAAGCCTTTTGCCCAACTTCTTAGTTCAAAGGAAGCTTTACAGCTATCAGTGAAACATTTTGAAGCTAAGTGATGAAGAGCAGACAGTGTTTTTCCTTGCTCAAACTGGGGGATGGGGTGGAGGAGTTCAGTTTTCCTCTTGTTTGAAAAGCTATTGCTAAACAGACCCTGCTTATCTATTACATTTGCTGCCTACCTGCTCTGAAAACAGCTTGCAGCTCTGCGAGTGCAGTGTGAGCCTGAATGGTTTCTGGGCTGGGATTGTTCACAAGAGGTTCAGATTAACAGAAGTGATAAATGTTCTGACAATTAAGCCTGCATTATCCAGTGTGCTTCTGCTATATATCAAACAGGTGGCTATAGCACATCAACTTAGATGCCAAGAGGGTTTTTTTGTTACCCTGGTCTTTATAAACCCAAGCTCTGCAGATTCTAGCTGCAGCAGAGTCAGCAACGTGGGTAGAGGAAAGGGAGTTGAGAAGTCCCCTGTCACGGTCATCTGTGCAACCTGCTGCTGGCAGGGAGGCTGGGCAGCACCAGCAGCCCCAGGTGCCAGGGCTGAGCCCAGCCATGTGCTCCCATGGGTGTAAATGTGTCCTTTTCCCCCAGGGCATTATCATTTGCAATGCTTCTAAACCAGAGAGGTTTGTATGTGGGGATGTGAGGCTTAGCCTGGTTTGGATGGAAAACAATGTGGATTGAAATACTGCCTTTGTGCTCCACTTCTCTGAATACTTGTGATTATTTTAAGTGTCGTTGTTTTGTGAGTTTAGTGGCCAATTTAAAGGTCAGCAAGTATTTTGAAAAAAAAAAATCTGTGGAAAATCCTGTGGAAACTGAGTTATTGTTTTTAGTTCTGACTGGATTTGTGTTTTAACCAATGTGGTGGTTATTATTCTGGTCAAGTGCTGACCACGCTCAAAAAGCACAGTGCTAGAAAGTTTTCAATATATAGTTAGTGTTCCTGTACTTCTTTGCCAAACATCAGTGTTTCTAGCTGTCTGAAATACTTAGGCAGTAGGTGTGTTAGTAATATTGGATCTTATGTGGTAGTTTTCAAAAGCAATAGCTAAAGTGCAGCTATTAATCACCCTAAAAGCAGCCTTCGAACAACAGAAACCTGCTTTTTAAAACTCTATTTGAAAGGGGAAAAAAAAAATGGTGAGGAATTGTTCTGCCTTTAATCCATTGAAGTTTGAGGCTGGCGAAAGTGTTTTCCAAAATCCTACTGGCTATTGGCCAAATTGAGATCAAAATATGCTGCGCTGAAACAATCAAGAACTTGATTGTTTGAAGATTAAATTTTCTTCTCATCTCTTAGTTTAAAGTTGCAGACAGTTCTCTGTGTGTCTGAACAAAAGAGGATCAGGGAGGGAGAGAAAGAGAAACATAAACGAGAATAAGAAAGCAGTGGGTGATGGTTTTTGCCTCAGTTTATGAATCTCTCTCATTAGGTTTTTCTTCACCAATAAGTAAGAAATGTGCTTAAAACTAGTATTCACATAAAAGTTTGACAAGAAAAGAATGTAAATTTTTACTATATTTTTGTAAGTAGGGCTCATGTGACAGTTAATTGTGCTTCTAATGAAAAATAGCAATATTTTTGCCAAGCAGGATTTCACCCTAAGATAATTTGAACTTCCTATAAGATAAAAGAATTCAATTGCCTAGTAAAAGATGATTATTCTGTTGTTTATGGTGCCTTGGGAAAGTCTAAGTTGCTTTGTCCTGTATAGAGACGCTTAAATGACTCTGACCTGATTTCATCCTGAAAGTACTGTTAGAAAGTTGTTGTGCTATTGAGTAGCCACCAGATGGTAGCATGATAGAGACAATAAAGAGGTAACGTACCAGGGATTTAGATGTAAGCTAAAATCAGGGGAAAGTCAGTAATGGCAATAGGATACTATTGTTATAGGTCGTTGCACGTATCTGAAAGAACAAGCTGTGATATCCCAAATACAGACTGCATAGGTTTTCCTAACAACAGACACTTCTTGCGTGTGAGCCAGCACAAGGCAAAACCACACAGCCAGAGACACCATTCTTCTCATTTTTCAAGTAGAAGGGTGGCTTGAGGAGCACATCATCTGGAATCAGTGTACGTTTGTTAATATGGACACCTTTTTATTAAAGTGGTGGAGCTGTTATTATAGTTCTGTTGCTTAGAAAAGTAACTAAGAAGAAGCACCAACTTTCTTCAGTGCCCAGAAGAGAGACTTACCTATATTTTGTGTGCTGAAATTGATCAACTTACCTGTTCTGGTTGCAGAATGTTGCCTTAGATGCAATAGGAAAGCCTGAACTTCAGGGTACAGGCCATCAAAGAACCAGCACCTGGACTCATGATAAACCAGGGGAGAAAAGTTGAGTGTGTTCATAAACATAAAAGGTTTCTTTGGATGTGTCTGGCTGCTGCCAGAATTGAGTTACTAGTGTAGGTGAGCTGCTTCAGCTCAGCAATTTTTCATTGCTCTCTTTCCTGAAGTTTTGAGACTCAATGCTGTGACTTTTATGCTAATGAACTGAACTAAATAAGTTGCGTAAGTGTACAATAGTTTTTTTTTTTAAAAAATCAGAATTCTGCTGTGAGTATATAAACATTTTTTAGCTACTTGCTTTCAGTTTGTTTTTACCTCTCCTGTCCTCTTTCTTTCTGGGAAAAAGTACTTCAGACATCCAAACTGGTTCAGAAAGTGCCACAGGACCTGATCTTGGCTTCATGAAAGAGTTGGAAGAACTTGCAAAGGGATTTATTGAGACCACAGAGAAAACCATGGCTTTAGAAAAGCTGTGGGAGGAAACCTCAAAGTTCTCAGGTAAGCTGTGATCTTCCTAATAAAAAGTTGCTTTGTCTATCAGGTAGTGATAACCATTGAACAAAGGAATATTTTTATTTTAAAAATAAAATGAACAAACTAAAATTTTAGCTGCCCTGAAAAAAGCCATTTTTATGATTACGATTGCTGTGGTAGTCATAAAATTATCAGAAAAAAAGCTTTCTAAAATTGTGCTCTTGTTTTGCTACTTGATACTTAAAATAGTGTGAGGGGAAAAGTTTGAAGATAAGGCTTAACAATCTGAGTACATGGTCGAGGGAGGTGATTCTGTCCCTCTACTCTGCTCTCGTGAGACCCCACCTGGAATACTGCGTTCAGCTCTGGAGTCCCCAACACAAGAAGGACATGGAGCTACTGGAGCGAGTCCAGAGGAGGGCCACGAAGATGATCCGAGGGCTGGAGCACCTCTGCTATGAAGACAGGTTTAGAGAGTTGGGACTGTTCAGCCTGGAGAAGAGAAGGCTCCGGAGTGATCTTATAGCAGCTTTCCAGTACCTAAAGGGGGCCTACAGGAAAGCTGCAGAGGGACTTTTTACAAGGGTGTGTAGTGATAGGACAAGGGGCAATGGCTTTAAATTGAAAGAGGGCAGATTTAGATTAGATATAAGGAAGAAATTTTTCACTCAGAGGGTGGTGAGGCACTGGAACAGGTTGCCCAGAGAAGTTGTGGATGCCCCATCCCTGGCAGTGTTCAAGGCCAGGTTGGATTAGGCTTTGGGCAACCTGGTGTAGTGGAGAGTGTCCCTGCCCATGGCAGGGGAGTTGGAACTAGATGATCTTTAAGGTCCCTTCCAACCCTAACCGCTCTATGATTCTATGGTTACTTGGTCTAACATGCATTCACAGGTGACTTATCAGGATTTAAGTCTTTGTCTCCAGGTTTTTCTTGTTATACTAGAGAGTATGGGGATGGAAAACCTCAGTAGCTGACACATGCTGACCTTTAGGGAAACAAGTCAGTCTTGCGCTCATGAGACTGGAATCACCAAGGTCTGACACTTCTTCTCTGTTCCCACCCATACTGCACAGCCTTGCTGCTGTAGCAGGTGGACATTTAAAACCTATTACCCTGATTTTCTGGCTGAGTTTTCAAGCAGAAAGATTTAGGTGAAACAGTCATTTTCATGCCTGACTGGGAGCTAGTACATTCATCTAGTGTTGATGTGATGATTTTCCATACTGAAAAGCAAATGGTAAGCAATTTCTTTTAAATTGTTTTTGTGATAGTAATAAAAGTATTGGAAATCACAGAAAATCAAGTCGATCACTATCTTTCTAGGGTATTAATTGTTTCACATGCCTTTACTCCTGTAGAAATGCCCTTTGTGTACTACTTGCTATTGCTTATGAAATTGATTCTTCTGAAGTTAGTAATGCCTCTCTGTAAAGGAAAATATTTGATTTTACAGGGCTCCATAACATCACCTCTTTTCTTACTGTAAGTATTTTACAGTCTATTTCTAAATTACAGTTCTGGATTTTGAGACATCTTTATTGTGATAGTTAGAAATTTGTTTCCTGTCAAGTTTTAGTAAATTATCTTTAAAAAATATGGTATGCTGTTGAAGGAAAAAATGATATCTTGTAAATTTCATAGAGGTTCCGTGGTTTCTAGATTACTGATTTAAACCAGTTTAGGTTGGTAGTAGCTAAAATTCACAGCTATTTGAAGACTAACTGTTCCTTAGGAGCAATTTAAAAGTGCATCTGCTAGGCCCTGTCTAGTTGTATAAAATCATATTACAAATGTCTTGCAAGGAACTGTTATTCTAATGTAGACTTATTTAAACTGAACAACAACAAAAAAACCCCAAATAAAACAAAAACCCAAACAACCCAGAACTTGAAAAAGGACTGCAATTAGATCAAGAAATGGAGCTCTTGCTTGGATGAGATTACTTTGAATTCAGATTTGTGATTCAGTAAATATGGCAAGTAGGCTTCAGGAGGAGCGAAGGAAGACAGATTTGCAAGATGTAGCATAATTCCTTCCAGAATCAATTTGGCAGTTTATGTGAAATGAGTTTGGTCTTTGTGCTGTCCTTAATGCATTAATCTTTTACCTTTGCAATCTCAACAAAAAGAGGAAAGCTGAATGGGCACAGTAGTGGATCTGCATCACTGTCAATGTTGTACTTTTCACTGGTTTCACTTTAAAAATATTTCAAAATGCATTTTCTTCATATGTGATTGATTGTCACTACTACATCATGAAACCTAGATTTCCAATGTATAACTTGAAATTAGATGGTATTTTTATAGTAACATTTTTAAATTGCTCATGAGATTCTTGATCAAAAGGAGCTATATCTATATGAAATTTCATTTCTGGAATGGAGTATAAGATAGAAAGAATGTATTTACCAACATTGAGAAAATATTTAGTTAAGTAGCCTGTCATTAGTAGTAACAGAGCTTGTATACACAAGCTTCTTTATCTATAAACCGTGCTCATGTAGCCATTATCCAGAAAAGTCCTAGTGAAGTATTTATTTAGAGAAACAAAGACTGCAAAACAAACAAGTATGTTAGATCCTATGTTTTATATAGGCATCTGATAGTGTAGCCCTATAAAAAAGTGGATTTATCTCAGTCCATCTTTAAAGAGCTGTTCCTATCAATTATTGTTTGACACCTTGCCCAAGAAGCTGTGAGGCAAGGATGTCATGTCTCTGGCAGTCACCTGGTCTTTAGATCTTAGACCTAGATTCGTTGCAGGACTAAAGGGCTCCTTGTGCTTGAGACCTCAAAGGGGATCCTTCTCTTTGGGAGAGTCACACTTCTGAGCAGAAAGAGATTGCTTAGCTTTTCTCCGAGCTCTATTTTCCATCAGAGCAGAGAAAGACATCTGAAACAAAGCTGCCATAACTTTAAAGTACCGCCAAAATGTTGTGTTGAATTACCAAAGCTACAGATACGCTTCCACTTGAAAAAAATATTTTAAATGGATTAAAATTCAAGAGGGCAGGGGTAGAGGAAGTAACAGGCACTTGCTATTTTTTTCTGTTAATGGAGGTGTTGCATGTGAATGTGTTTTCTTTGCATAAAGATGGATTTGAATGAAGTGGAGGAAGTGATTTCTAGAGCAGAAAACCTGTACAAGCAACCATATTTCTGGAATCTTCTGCATTCACTCCCTCACCTCGAATCGAACAGCTTTTGTACAGAAGATGGGTTAGCTGCTGTAGAACAGTTTCTAACAGTTATTCAAACGTAAGTACTTTTGCATGCTTGGAAGTGCTCTGTTTTAATATTTTACCTGCAATTCTTATTCTTCTCACTGGCTACTTAATAAAATAAGCATCTTTACCAGTGTAGAGGCTGAATTTTCCTCCCATTTACCAGATTCTGCTTTTATAGAGGTGTGGTAGGAGTTTTCACCCATTTTGGTTCTTTCGTCTCTGTCCAGTTCAGCAGAGATTCCTTATTATCCACGAAGTAGCTTCATCCTAGCAATAATTGAAATTAGCCCGTTGCATGATTTTGCTTTGAACTTTGTAATGTGCTTTGGGACCCTTTGAAAGACAGAATATTTACATATGAATATAAGAAAATAATAGTTTGGATTCTAATCAACTTAATATGTATGTAGCAATTGGTCAATATCGGGAAAAATACTCCATTTTGTTTCTCAAGCCTCTTGCTATCAAAATAGCTTTGGCTGTTCTCTTGCAAGAAATGAAGCAGTAAGAAAAAACGCACAGAGACTATATTCTGAATATGAAAGTTTTCTGCTGCAGGTGCAGAATGTGCTTTGTTTAATTTGTTGTGCGAGTAAGAGTTCTGTTGCTTTAAAGCTTCTTTTTTTCTCTTCAGATTGGGTGAAAGTAGAATTTAAGTATTTTATATCCATCCTGCCTTGTTGTGGGGATAATTGGGAGAACTCTCGTGGCACTTTTGCTCTCACTTTTAACTCTTTTTCTCTTATTCTTTTTTTTTTTTTAAGTGGACATTTGTTGTCTTAGGAGACATTTCTGATGAAAATTGAGTAAAACTTTAACTTTAAAATCTCAACTTATGTTTTTATTTATGAAAAGTCTAATTTGAAAAAAAATCATGTTTTCAACAATAAAAAAAGTATTTTACTATGCAATTACTTCATCTTTTTCCACCAAGCCCTTTCAGTTTTTTGATTGCATAGAGAGCTTGGTTTATCTTTCACTTTCAGTATCTTAGCATCATTAAAGGATATAGCTGTGATGCCATTGGGCAAAAGTTTCTATGAAGTTGTGAACACAGCACTGAATTTAACTGCTGCATCAGTACAGGGAAGGAGCTTAGAAGGTAAGGAATTTACTTCAGATTTTTTTTTAAATAACTTGTAGCATGCTGGGAATATGCAATAGCAGTAACTGTTTGAGCTTCTGCTAAAGTCCTAGTGTTAAAGGTCTAAGAACTGAACTATATTGCTGTAGTGCTAACCCATTTCTTCATTGATCTGTTTTTTAAATACTAATGACTAGATTTCATCAGACCCTGGCAACTATTTGATAAACAAAGCATACTGGTCTAATATATTGTGTTTAGAATGATTTTCAGTGTTGAATTTTGGAGAGAGACTAAATCACTGCAATGGATAAATTCTTCCATTTGATAGAAGGATGCCCTCTTGTTTTGGACATGCATGTTAGGCATTATGGCTGTTTTACTTTAGGCTTCATTCTTCTGTTATAAATTCTGGTCTCAGCTGAAGCGCCACGTTTCCCCATCTGCTGCTTGAGTATGGAAGATGAGTTTAACTGGAGAAGGTAGGCTGGCCCCAGGACAACTCCTCGAGCAAAGGTCAGGAACAAGTTTAATTGACAAACTGTCTGGTGGCACACAATTAAATTCCAAGTGCAGCTGCCTGCTCTGCATAGAAGGTCAGGCTAAGAATTATATGCAGTTTAAATCCCACTTTAGCTGTCAAAACCAAGAACTGAAGTGGTACAAAGGTGATGTGCTGAAGCTCTTGCACAGAGGTTGAGCTTGGATTTCCTGGGTCTTCTGGTATTCTCCCAGGGCTCTCCCTCTCAGCAATGATTCATATCCAGCGCATACACATACATTTGCATGAATTAGGCACACAGTTCAGAATGGCACCTTTCTAGGTCTGCTGGCATTCACTGTGCAGGGGCATCTCATCATTGTCATATCAACTGTCGGAATACCATCAGATTAACTGACCTTACCATAATACTAATGCAATCATGGATTTTATCCTAGTGAAATTGATGTTCAGGTGCACACTTTTTTTTTTTTTTTTTTTTTTCAGAAAGCTGGAAATCTAGTAATTGGATCTCATGAGGCATGAATCATCAAGAAACAACATGAACCAAAAGTAGGAATGATGTAAATAGATGTATTTTTCTTCCAGGTTTCCAGTATAATCTTTCTCTTGGGGATGTTTTGTGGAATCCACAGGCTGTGAGAGCAGAACTTAGATCCAGGTTTGGTTTTGGTGATCTTCGTGTTGAGAAGCTGCTAAGTTACACAGTGCAATTAACAAAGGTAAATTGCTTGAAAATTTCACTGTCCCTCCCCTTCATCTTTGTTTTTATTTGTACCTTGAATTTCTGGATTTTTCATGCCTTACAGAAGCTATAGTCATATATCAGATTTATGAAGCAGCTGCAAGACTGCTAAATATCCTGACTTCATTCCCATCAAAACAAATGTATTTAGCTTCAACTGGAATTTCTGCACATGAAGATGCTGATAGGTCTAGTTGTGCACATTAATGAATTCATGCACCTCTGAAGTCACCACTGGGTATGGCAAAGTCCTCAGTTTGTTATTGAATCCTGTAGAGAATTCTGGGTTTTGCTCCACTAAGCTTTTAAACTAGATCCTAAATTTGAAGCTGCCTGGGTTAATTTGACAGGTAGCATTTTTCATCTGGTTGCTGGACAAAGAATGCCTGTCTCTTCTGTGCATAAATTAAGGCACATGAAAAGTCCTTTCTTCTCAGTTGTGCAGTCTTGATATGAATATACTTGGCTGATGAGTTTTCTCAACGGGCCTATTCAAATATACTGGTGATGTGTCAAATTTTGAAGAAAATCTCTTTTCTCAGAGAAGACTTTCTAACTTTTCTTCTAGTTCAAAGTGATCTGTTATCATGATCTGTTTTGAACTGCAGAAAACTCGAAACATCTTTTGAATTTCTACTAAAGTCCACGGGTTTTTAATAGAATGTGCTGGTATTTATCTGAAATCTATTTGCTTTTTGCCAGGTACAGTCTAGAGTTGTACTCCAGAAGAACTCATTATAAAAACAACTGATTTACACAGAGGGATAAATGATAAAAAACCCTTGACTTTTGAATGACCTTTTAATGAAGTATCAGTGGTGGCCACTTTGATCAACCAAGCTGAATTTGACCTCAGCCTGTTAGCTATGGTTGGCTATGGTGTAATCCCAGGCAACTCACTTGCTAGCTATTTATAGATTAAACTAATATCTTGATATTGTGTGCCTATGTTAGGGTATTAAAGACTTTTAAAAAGTATGAAGAGAAATATGGAAGTCTAGACAATGTCCATTCTGAGCACTTCAGTTCTGTATGTAATGGTTCACCTTGTTTGATGTCAAACCATCTGCAAAACTTTTGATACATTTTCCAGTCATAGAAGGAGTTAGAATGTAAAGTATCTCAGAAAGACATTAATAGGGAGAATTAAAATGTGCTAAATTATTTTTGAATGCTTTAATAAAATTTATATGATTGGGAATAATATATCTTTCAAAGAATTTAGAAGTCAGGCTATGAAAAAAAAATTGTAGTCTTTTGGCCATACAGCTGAAAACTACCAACTTCAGTTTAAAACTAATCTGCTGCATGTAATCATTGGTTGAGAGGTACCATTGTACTGTATGTTTTTTACCTCAGTAATTTTTATACTTATGAAGTTGCTTTGATACAGTTTTTCTAGTGCAAAATTCTCTTGTAGGTTTTCTATATCATTGTTAAGTTAGTTCAGCATCAGCCTGCAAACGATCATAGAAGCAGCAACACTGCTGTAGCTACATGTTGAAAATTCCTTGCATATACAAGTGTCATCATTCTGCCTGGTGTATGAGAACCCTAATGGGTCCACTGGTGTTTTATACATCACTCTGTATGTGGAGTGCTTTGAAGTATGTGCCCTAGAATATGGGACTGGATTAAACAGGCTTTGTTCTCACTGAAGGAGGCTATGTGACATTCTTTTTACACCAGATGAGTAAGTTGATAGCAGAACAGCTATCAATTCAACAGCTCTCTTGAGATGCTCATTAATTTCTTATTTCCTTGCCAGATTCCCACAGGAGAGACACTGGAGCGGTTTGTGTGCTCTGCTCTGTCCAGTGTGCCAGAAGATGAAACAAACAAAGAGAATAATGAAGAGGGCTGTATTTTTGCATGGCATGAGGCCAAACTGTATCTTGTTCATGCTGTCAGCAAGCTCAAACTCTATACACAGGTATGCTTTAATAAGTTAATAGATTAAATTCCTAATTTTTGCTTGTAGGCTGTCAACAGTAACTCAGTTAAAAGATCTGAGTTAGCTATTAAATGTTATTGTCAAGAACGTTTTTCAAGACGAAGTAATCCTTATAAAGCATCATTACAGTGGAAGCATAACCTATCATCATGTGTCAACTTAATCAGATTATTTCATTAACTCAAATAGATTTGAAAATCTATTTGATTTTAAATCTAATAGCAGATTTAGTGAAATACTGCACTGCAGAGGCCTTACAGAAGGAAGACCTGTTTACTGTTCCACCTGAGCCTGAAGTTTGGGCAAAACTGAAACTAGACTACAGACCTCCACTGATATAGTATGTAATTAATTTATTGTTAATTCCCCTCCACTATCTCTGGCAACAGTGGCTGAAGCATGTTGAAGGAGATGAGAGTAAATCTTCAGTATAACATCTTAAAATTCTACGCTGGCAGAACAGCTTGGCATGCAGTCTCTATGATGATATATGTGTAGTTGCATGGAGAAAAGGATAAACCATTCAAATGTTTCATAAGGAAAACACTTATCTAGCTGCCTTAACACTGGTGTTTGTTTCTCCACTGAAATATGTTGTTTTTTTTTTTTCCATTAAAAAATATCAGCTGTGTATCAAGCTGCTCTGGAGATGTTTGTAATATCATCCAAAGAAAGAGCTTATTGTGTGTTTCCTCAAAAGTGTAGCCTTTGATTTCCCCGTTGATAAAGGTTTCATGATGTATGACTACTTGAAGTAATAATTTAACGTGATTGCCAAAACTAATGCACTAATTCCTATTGTAGCTGTAGGAAAATCCAGTAATAATTTCAGCCATGGTCTTAAAACTCTTTGCAAGAGCTGACACCCTTATGATGGCAACTTGATTTACTGTAAGCTGCTGGCCAGTGGGAATTCTCTTGATGAACAGGATATCTCTCATAGAAAAAAAATCTGTTATAACCACTTGGCATTAAAAAAATGGTGGAGGAAAGGAGAGCAGTCAGTATGTTTCGCCAGGTCTTGGCATGCCTTATTCTAGGCTACGCAATGGAAGCATGCAGGCTCCCTCTCCATTGCTTTGTGTAATGGGACTTCAAAAACGTTGAGGCTGCTGCCTTCTATCAAGTTGGTAGTGTAGACAGAAGTCTTGTAAGGGAAAGCAAGCCTGAGTAGTTGACTGTGGAGGTCTGCTTTTGGCTGGTTTCAGTCTCAGGCCATCTTTTTACCATTCCTGAGTCTTTGGGCAAGGACAGCACAGCATAGGATGTTAGTTCTCTGTATGACATAGCATGCTATATTACCAACTAGCAGGTCAGTACAAACTATATTGAATATCAACCTTTGTGAGGCCAGTCATTTTGGAGTTTAGACCCATTGTTAGGGAGAAATCTTACTATCATTGTTAATTGTGGGGTTTTTTATATAGACGTGCAAGTTCTGTGTCTTGTTTGAATAAGGAAGCTTTGATTCTCTAACAGACTGTTCTGTTTCGCATTTAATCTGCTAGATATTTGAGCAGTGGCTCAGCAGCAGCCTCCCTCAGAATCTCCGTTTGGAACTTGACAGAATCATAGCTGATTTAACGTCTCAGTTTCTAGATGACAGGGAAGCCAGGAAACTTTTTTCAGAGATAAAAACCCTCATTCAGCAATGGAATGAGAAATCAGATGCCTACTTTTCAGAAGGCTATACTGCATCTCGTGATCTGTAAGTTATACTTATCTTTCTGCAACTTGTCTTAAAAGTTCAGCTCAATTTGAATGTTTGTCTTCACATTACATTTAATTGATTTCTGATTTTTATTTTGGATTTTTATTTTTTATTCTGTAATTCAAAACTCATATACAGTCAAATAGTTGTGTTGATGCATACGCATTCTGAAAAAGAAGTTAAATGTGTGATTCAAAGTATACCTACTCACAGGTTCAGCAGAGGACCTGAATATATGATCAGGACTCATAGGAATCAGCAGCTGTGTATAATTGAGCATTTTGAACTAGGGCCTGAATTCTTTATCTTGTTCTGCAAACAAAGTCTAATTCCCACAAATAGTTACTGTAACTCCGTAATGCTTCTCATGGATGTATGCTATAGGATCAATCTACTCATGTACTGCAAGTCCACTGCATTTGAAATGTTTCTGATTTTTGTCGTAGCAGTCATAATCATGTTAGCTTGTGGAGGAGATCTTGGAATAGAAGCCTCCTATGGAGAACAGAATTGCGATGTAATGCTATGTGTTTATATATATGTATTTTCCAATCTTACCTAGGGCACTCTGAGGCTAAGAATTTTTAAATGTTTTTGAACTTTCAAATTCCCTGTTTGGCTTATCACTTAATGCAAATGTAAGCAGTTCATATGAAAATATGACTATAAGTTCTGTACTTATTCAGAATGATTTGTTTAGTTGAAGCAGTCCAAATCTTTCTGCACAGTAGAGGGTTTTTTTTAAGCAGTTGGTCACAAATCTAGTAGAAATCTATTTTGTTGCAACTTTAAAAATGCCTTCAATTCCCATTTAAGAACAAGCGCAACTACAAGCTTGTAAATATTGACTGTGCTTTAATTTCAGGTATTCTGATTCACAGTATATGTTTTAAAGGAAAATCAAGACAATTTTTCTGGCTGATTTATGTAAAATAAAGTGGTTTCAGAGCTCCGTTACCCTATCTGTTTAAAAAAAAAAAAAAAAGGACTTGTTATAAATTATCTGGAAGGTTCTATACAGGACTTAAAAGTTGTAGATACAGGGAGTTAATGTTTGTCGGAGTTGGCAGAGCCTTATGAAAAGTCTATGGCAGAGCACAGAAACTGATACTTTTCTCTTTCTAACTGCACACTGGATGACTTGTATCGCTTCTGGGAGTTATAATGTTGGCCTCAATTTGGCATTACCGTTCATACCTAAAACTGTCCTTCATTGGAAGGAGTATGATCCATGCAATAAATCAACATCAGAGGATAAATCCGAAAGATACGAAGCATCTATCTATGCAGAACACCCTCAAGTTGAAAGTGATCAGGCAATGTCTTTGGTTCTGGATTTGTTGCTGTTATAATTAACTTATAAAATGGACACAGGCCACTTCCTATTTCAGAACAAATCTGTTTCATAGAATCATAGAATGGTTAGGGTTGGAAGGGACCTCAAAGATCATCTAGTTCCAACCCCCTGCCACGGGCAGGGACACCCTCCACTATGCCAGTTTGCTCAAAGCCTCATTCCAAGTTTGAACAGGGACACAAAAATATGAAAAAAATGCTTCCTAAGTAAATGAACTGATGTGGGTTTATAAACAGGTGCATAACTCCTGTGCTTAACCTAACAGTCGCTGCCGGAATAGCAGCCACTGCCTCCTTTTCCCACCTTGGAGTGTTTAGAAGCATTTTTTGGTACAGTAAGTGGCTTGATAGAAAATAACTATTTCATGGGGAACTTCTCAATTATTTTTTGTTGTTGTTGTTGTAAAGGGGAGAAAAGGAGATGATTTTGCGTGTAAATCTTCCCTAACAATAATGGTTTGGCCTTCAGGTAAATTAGCCCAAAAAGAAATAGACTTGTCCATGAAAACAAGTTGTACTTCTCACCTAGAAGACCTATCAGTGAATGCTGAGAGTCAGAGGGGTTCTTTTATTTTTGCTGTCATTTCCTTAGTTTGCCAAGGTTTTTGTAAAATCCATTTTCTATTGTTAAGAGAGAGACTGCAATCAAATTATTCAATAATATAGTAGTACATTTTGGAATTTGGCTCCATTTTATAAAAGAAAACTGCTATGCTGCTATTGTAAGAAACTACTAAGTAGATGATATAGTGACTGGACAACAAAAAAAAATTCCATTATTTTTCAGCAACTTTAACTTTTTGTTTGTAATACACAAGGTTTCTGTGCTGTACCTCTTGATTGCAGAATCCTGCATCTGGAGAGAATGCAGTCTCTGCTTCAGGATGTACCTCAGTGGCCTGTTATGAAGAGATTGCTTCTGGTAGATGGAGCCATAAGGAATGTAATAGCACAGTATTTATACTTCACTGAAGGTAAAGCTGCATGGTGGTTACTCATTACTGGCACTCAAATGACTTCCACAGAGGAACATGGGAAATGGATAACATTCTACCTCTAGGAAGGCGTTTGGGCTCTATAATACATGTCACACTTAGACACTTACAGCAGCTTTTGAATTCCTAAAATTTTGTTTCCTTTAGCAATAATAGAACACAGCATAATACCTGTTTTCACTTCTCATATCGGGAATAAACAATTTCCTTAGGCATCTTGTATGTTATATGGTGCTGTGGCTGTTCTTTAAAGATCTAACTCAAGAAAAAGAGCCTGCTTAATAAAAATTAAAATTACCAGTGCCTGAGAAGTTTCTAATTCCATCAGTCATGTATGTGTGAACAAGAAGTCTTGGTTTTAGATTTAGATACAGCTTGATGTTTCTGGCTGGTCATTGCAAGTGAAGCAGAACGCTGCGTTGGGCATATGCGTTTTCTGATCCCTTTAAGTAAGGATTTGATTGAGGGCTGTGAAGCACAGAACCAGAGTGTGTCTTTCCTTGGGGTCTACACTTTTGGACGCAAAGCTAGGCTGATGGTGAAGAAAGTGGAAGATGCCATTCCCAGAAGAGAGGGGACGTGAAGCTATGGCAGCCTCACCTCTGTAGGGCTGCTGGATTGGTTTTGCTTGAGAGGAGTTAGGCCACCTTTCCATGTTTCAGAATAGTTCGCTGGCTAAATCAACAGTTACATGTGGAAAGAATCCAAGTTTATTTACAGCATTCATAGCTGGAAGCCCACACAGGACCTCATTTGCCTTTCCAGAAAATCATGAAAGCTCACTGAAGTCATTGAAGCTACTCTGATATAACTGTGAAACGGGAGAGGGTCATGCGTCTGCCCATGTAAGAAGACTGGTCTCTTCTTTCTACCTTGTCTTGATGAGCCTTTTTCAGTGGTGGTAAAGGAGGGGAGCAGTCTATGCTTCTCCAAAGCGCAGAGTACCACTGCATACATACTTTGTACAAAATGATGGAATGCTTGGGCAGGGATGTCATCTAAACCAAAGTGGAACCTTTATACCTCTCTACCTGCTGTATTTTTGACCCACGTTATGCACAATTTTATTTCCCAGAAGAATGCTTCCTACTGTACTGTCTCTGAATTAATTGTAGTTAAATATTTTCTTTATGGGGTGTGTGTGGGAAATGTCTTACAGAAGCTTTACGTAGCCTGGAAAAACTGATTCCCTTTGGCCAAAGAAATGGATTAATTCATCTAGACATCAGAAAGCTCTTTGTGGAGCTAAAACAGGTGTGTTATTATTTAATGTTTGTATATTAATTTGCATAAAGCTGCAGAGGCTCGTTTCTACTTGCTAAGTACAGTAATTCACTTTTTTTAATCAGCATTTTGGTCCAACTTTACTTTGTACTTTTTTGTCATTTGACATTTCACTGAGAGCATTAATATGGAGTGTGAATTAAATCTGTTCCTTCACCCTGAGTTCATTTTAAAGTGACAATATATTCATTAAATTTTAGATGTTGATGAGCAACGCTTCCTATATATGCAATGACACACTTAAGGTGTTTGAAAAGACCCTGAGACTTCCACAGGGCTCAGATGACATTGATATTTTGGCAATAAACGTGTGCCCTGGCAATGGCTCAGAGATGGCCTTCAAGCTAAGTAACCAGGTCCAGTTACTAAAGGAATCTGTAAGTATTTCTGAGTTCTTTTCATGTTTAAAACTTGCAGTGCCTTACATTACTATTACAAAATGAAAAAATTAGCAGGGGTTGAATCTTACTACTTAGTGTTTACTATTAATAAGTGGATGGGTAACTGATTATTTAAACTGACTAAAATGTGCTTGTGGGTAAGGCACAAGTGGTTCTATGGAGTCTCTTAAGCTGATATGACAGCTTAGACATGCTAAGTAGCTGTGGCTTCCAGAAACAATTGAGAAGGTTTGAAGACTGCTCATTTAATCCATTTTATGTTGGATTTCAATATCATCAATATTACAAATCTAAGAAGCAGAGCCAAAGTTTCAGGTGAGCTTCCCTTTTACTGGTTTCAAATATTGCTTTCTTTATTGTGAAAGGTCCTGCTTCTGCAGAAAGTAACTCAGGGACGACAGAGCCTGCCAGATTCAATAATGGATGATTATTTGGAATGGCGAGAAATAGAAGCGCAGCTAACCAAAAATTATGCTTATTACTGTGAAATTAATCAATTGCTGAACACAGAGACACCATCTGAGGAGGATGTCCATTTCAGCTCTTGTCAGGAACAGCTGCTCTTCTCACTGTATGTATCTTGTATACGTTTTAATATGTAAAGATCCCAACTGGTGCCAGCCTGGAGTGTAAGGTATTTTAACCAGTAACTGACTAGATAAAAAAGTTTAAAATGGCTTTTTCCTTTTGATTACCACTTAGTGTTAACAATTTTCTATAAGCACAAACAAGAAGATAGAAGATTTTTTTTAATTAGTGGTAGTATTTGGGGGAGTAGGGGTGGAAATAGACTTGAGGATAGGCTGGTATCTAGGATTCTAAAAGCCTGTTCTCCCTTTTTATCATCTCACATTCAAGCACTTTCTGCCACTTCTTAGCCTGCATCCTGATATATATCTGTCTGGTACTATGCTCCTCCGGATGCTTGGAAACTTGAATCTATTCTGTTCTATCTGAAAGACTCCTGGGAGGTGCAGGAAAACATTATAGAGAAGGTAGTTAGAAAGTGCACTAGGAGAAGTATTGCAGCCTCAAGTTGCTTTCTGAGCACATGAAGTGGTCACCGTTCCTCTATTTTGGCAGAAAATCCATTCGTCTCTTTATTAAGTTAATTGTCATTTGCAATGACTCAGTAATTCTATTGATTTCAAGCTTTAATGGTGTTAAATCATAGTATATTAGAGTAATCCCTGTATCAATAAAGTGCTTCAAAATATGATAGGATTTTATTATTCTTGCTTGGCAATGTAAAGCATGAGCATAACGTGTTTGATGTGAATTTACATGTATACTAGACAGATGTCCGAGGTCACAAACTTAAACGTGTAGAAGACAACTATCTACACTACTTATGCTCATGAGAAACTTGACAGAAGAGTTTACTTTTAAAGCAGTAAAACTATTAGGTCTAAGCATTCAAGAATCTGTCAGGAATTCCACAAGCTGCATTGGCAGCAGGGATTAAATCCACAGATATTAATAACATCTTAGACATTAAAAAATTTATGTAATTTTTCTTGTCCCTTTTGCTGTTGGTCAATGATTGATTGCCTTCCCTCCCTCCGTGTTTCTAAATGAAATCACCAGGAGGCCTAGTTTTACATTTCCTTTTTCGAGCATCAAAAACACTGATAGAGCTAAAAGGACACTAGGAACAAAGGCTTGTGTTTAAGTAACATTGAAGAGCAAGAAAAGCTCAGCCCTATTTTTATGCAAGGTGTTCTATTGTTTGATTGTTTGGGTATTTTCAGGGACAAAGCACTAATTTTTTTAATGCAAAGGTATATTTTGGGACAAAACGAAGCATTTCTCAATAATTGTTTTCAATTTCAAAATGCTACTTTTTAAACCAGAGCATTTTGTTGGAGTATCTTGAAAGGCTTTTTAGATTCTTTTTTTTTTCTGCTCACAAGCCTGTGTAGTAAAGTCTAGTTGTGCTTGGAGTAACGTAATAGCTCTGCCACTGGTTTCTTGAGCAAAGGACTCTGCTATTAGCCTGCCTGACTCAGTTCTTCCGTAAATCAACAGGACTGTCTGAACGCATAAAGCAGCACTAGAATTTAGCTAGAGATTTACAGAGAAACAACACATGTTCGCGAGGTAATTTGTCTTTGGCAGAAATCACTGGTTTAATCCTGGTAGCTTTGTTTTCTGTGTCATTTCAGAATTAATTATACACTTGAAGAAATTTTGTTTGCTTTTGAGGGAAACCCATACTGGAAGGATTTCGCAACTTTTGTCAGTTGGACATGCAAGGTAGCTCAATACAGGAATGAGGAAGCAGGCTTCATGGGAGGTCAGCCAGGTGAGGAAACAATTACTATGCAGCGCAGATTTTCTTTTGACGGTTCCCTGTCTGATTTAGAGTATGGTATTCCTCGGAAAGGGAAAAGGTGATGATTTTTGCATTCTTGAGCCTGTCTCTGTTTGTGTTTCCATCAACACTAGGATGTACCAGCTGACTGAATCATTAGCAAGGAAAACTTATAATATACAGAGACTGACTCTGGTAAATAGCTGTGATTTTAGTGACAGCTGGGAAATTTTTTTATCATAATTTCTATTAGGAAAATTCCAACTGGCTGAACTTGGTTGGAGTCTCTATTTTTGCAACAGTATTCTGTCAGGAAGGCTTCTTAAGTCCAGGGTATAAATGGGAGACCAGACTAGCTGGTCACTCAGTAGAGGTTTTTCTATTCATATTAGGCAAGGACTTAATGCTTGATTTCTATTGTCCCAGTTGTCCTGTGATATTCTAGATGTCTTGATGCATCTGCTGTTAACTTTTCTTGGAATATACTAGTTTTTCATTATTTGATGAAACCTTGGAAATATTTGAGACTTATGCTGTGGAATGAGAGATCTTCCATTTCAGAATTCTTTCTCATTAAATATTTGTGTTACTCTTCTCAAAGATTTAGCGGAGCTATGAAGCAGGGCATAATGTGGCAGATCCAAACAGCTCTAAAAAATGACCTCACCTAATATCTCCTATTTGTTTCCTTCAAGTATTCTCACCATGCTCCCAATTCTTCCATTTATTTGAGCACTTATATTTCCAGCTTCTGAAGGATTTAGGTTACTGATGGATTTTTTTTTTTTCTTTTAAGCTGGTTCCTGGGATTTCTGAAAGATGTTGTTGCTAAAGATCTGTTTTTCTGAACATATTTTTTTTTTTTACTCTGCTCTTTTTCTCTGTAGAGCTAATCAGAAATGTGCTGAATATGTCATCACTAACGGGACAGCTATGGAATGTATGCAAAAATAAGCAGTACTTTTTAATTGAAGAACTGTGTTAGTGAAATGAACTGTTCAAATGTGAATTGATTGTACATGCTTTGTAATCTGTTACAGTTCCAGATATTTCAGTTATCTGGGCAGTTAATAGTGAATTTCACGGAACTACTTTCTCTTTACTGAAATTTTAAGGAAAAAGAACCATTAAAGTTCATTTCGGTGCTGAGTACAGCATTAAGTGCACTCTGGTATAATAAAACTAATTATATTTGAAATAATGTGCAGTTCATGTATAATTCAATAGATATCTTCTATTTTTCCTTTTTTCTGTAAGGAATTGTATTTGAATTTTTCTGTAAGGAAAATACATGTGTGCCTTATGTAGAGCTGATATTTATCGATTCTGCATTTCATTCCTTTAAATCATTCAATAGAACGAACATCAAAATATCAATAAAAATTCCATATTTAGTTCTTTTAAAACTTACGTGGTGTATTTCTCCTTCTGTGCATATTTAAGTCCTACAAAACTTGATAGGACTTATTCAGGTTGTTTTAGTGGGAATTGATCAAGTTGTTCATATATATATTAATAAAAACTTTTTTTTGATCTGTCTCTTAATATTGAAATTTTTGTGTTCTGTGCAGATGGACTAGAAACATCTCTATGTTCTAGACAAAATCTCAGTTTGGAGAACATCCTTGGTCATTATTTAGCATTTCTGCAAGACTTACGAGATTATTCCTTATTTATTTCCTGGGCACGGTAAGGTTGAACTAGTCAATGTAATTTCTTTGTTTAATCATTTTCCAGCAATCTTTTACCCCACCTCCACTTTGGACTTTCGTAATTCTTGAATATAATTATCCTGCCTCTTTTCACCAAATGAGTGGTGGTTTTCAGTATTACTGGCAAGAAAAAGAATCCTGGAAAGAAACATACGTCTTTCTGGCTGTCATTCAAAAACATTTAAAAAAGACATCTCCATCTCTGGTGTGTTATTGGTAGTAACTAAAGGGGTGGACTCCTGACAGTTCCAATGTATTGTTACAATAACAAGTTACTTGCATTATAGCCCTGCTAATGTCTAGATGAACAGTGAAACAGAAGCGATTTAATCATCACTCTGTTTAAAAAAAAATCCCACAAAACGAAAAACAGACAAACAAAAACGAAAAGGAAAAAGACAAAGTAACCCTCATGGACTAAGTTTTGAGTGCTGCCTCTGCTTTTAAGTGCAATTAACTATTTACCATGCTATGCTGGTGATCACATCTGTTAATAGATAAGAATATTTTCTGAATTACATACTTGGACTTTGAACTTTATTTTTCATTATGCTGCTGTTTACCTTTTTGCTAGAGCAATCACATGTTTAACCAATCAAATGGAAATAACCACTATTAATGCAATGAAAGATAAAGAATCAAAAGTTTATAAATGGCACGATTTGAATATTTCCTCCCCTACTAGACAGGTCATGTCGTGCTTTTCATTCAAGCAAAACTGACAGGGACTTTAGCAGCTTGATTAAAATGGGCTCTAGAAGCAAAGAAATCCTGGTTTGGGTTTTCAAAATCTTAGATATTCTTGATACCTAAAGTAGAAACAAAATGGACGTTAAGGAGTAGAATGCAAATTGATATCTTGAATGTTCAATCACTTCTCTTCTGTGCTCTTTCCCAACTTTGTTATAAAGATCAATGCAGACCTATTTGCTAGAACAAGGATTTTGGTTTGATCTTAACTGCTGTTTCTAGAGTATGAATTATTTTCTCTACACATTAGTACTAACAAAATCCCCTATCTTGTTTAGATTTCTTTGCTATACATGCAGAAGTATTTCTTTGACTCGAATAGGTCTAGGAAAGAGATTCTACATGGGAAATGGTTGTTGTTTGTTTTTTTTTTCTGTTTGGCATCTTGGTTTCTCTCCTGTAGAAGCCATTCCAGTAGTTGACACAGGAATTCCCTCACAAAGCCTTTTAATGGTGTGTGATGTTTTGCATTTTAACTATTAAAAGAAAACATATTTAAGGAGAAGGTATTTTCTACTTGAGATTTTTGCATTGGAACACTCTTTTTTCCATGCACCTCAATCATGACCAGTCTTGATTTGAATTTGACTGTGAATTTTCGGTGAGTTGTATCACATTTTCGAAAACAAACGTGATTGTCATTTGTGCTATTTCAGATTTTGTGGTGCTTAATTTATGACAGCTGTTTAAATGATGTTTGAACTTTCTTTGAATTAAATAAATCAAACTATATTCTAAAATTATAAAATATATATTTAACCAATTCTTCTCTGTCTACTAGGTAACTAACAAGAAAAAACTTGTGCTTACTTTTTCAGGATTTTGGTATCTTTCAAAGAGTTTTTGAAGAGAGAAGGAAAATTACAAATTTCTGAAGAAAAGGAAATGGATGATCTTTCTAATCTTGTAGAAGTCATAGAAGAAATTATAATGCTTGATTTCTCAGCTTCTTCAAACCAGTCTATGATAGAAAATGTCTTGAATAATACAATTACATGGATGAAAAATTTTGCTGAGGGGAAGGAATCTGCCAGCAATTTCTCACTTGCAGTTTCTGAACTCCATAATGAGTTACAAAAAAATTTCCAGCCTCTTCAAAGATTCTGGATGAAAGAGAAGACAGAAGTTTTCTGGCATATAGTGAAAAGTGTATTCTATGAACTAGATTCTAGGCTCTCTCATTTCAGTCAAGTGGAAGAGGAGGAGGTATTGGAGACCTTATCTAGAATTATATTTTCCATTACAGAAAATAAAATCCATAATAGAAGTATGGTATTGCTCCGAAATATCCTGACTAATTGGCCAGAGTTAAACATTGCTGCTTTAAACCATCTAAAACAATTAATTGAAAACTTCCTAAGGAATCTAGATGAAGTTGGATCATTGACTGATGATCAGGTCAATGCATCTTTCAGCACAATTCATGGAGTGAGTAATGCCTCCTCTTTACTACTCTCACATCCAACTTTATATATAAAAGTACAGGAATTAGGAAAAATTGTGCATGATTTCTTCAAAAATATAAAAAAAATTAACAGTACTAGGGTGACCTCACTTGTTCCGATACTTTTCTCTCTGTATCAGAATGATAATCTTGTCTTAAATATTGAGAAAAATGGCACTCTATCAACATTTCTTTATGAGACTTCAAAAGATATCTCATCTTTTAAAGTACTGCATGATTTCCAAGATAGGGATCAAGTTTTTGATTTTCTGTCTGAAACTTTTGGTCTTCTCTGGAACTTCACCAGTAAGTCTCTCTGTGAAAAGTTACTAATCATTTACAACTACACAGAGTTTCAGGCCCAGTCTCTTACCCAGAAAGGAAAAAAAGAGATGCAAGTTGTCTATAGCACTCTGAGCAGCCTTAAAACTTTGTTTATAGATGAAGAGCTCCAAACAGCTGCCTTTTGTTATTTGGAACAGTTTCTCGATATTTCCCCAGAATGCCTGGTAAATAATGGGTGCATTGATTTTTATCTATCAAACATTACTTCTGTAGATGGTTCAGCAGAGGTTTACAACTTACTTCTACTTCCATTGGACAGTGTTCTGTCCAATATAACAAACTTGGGAGATAAGGTAAGTGTGCCTTCTGCTTTGTACTGCACTTTTACATGGCTTCAAACCTGGACAGAGATTTTTGAAGAAGCATCCAAGATATCAAATTTAAATTCCACCTTTTTTGTCTGTCTAAGAAAGGATTTGGCAGATCTCTCTGAAAGTCTTTTAAACGCAACTCATGACAAACTGTGCAATAATACAGCTACAGTTATTGTTGAAGCTACCACAACAGCAATGAATCTATTAAAAATCATGTCTGAAGGAGGTAGTGATTTAAATGAGTGGAAAGATTTTGAAACTTTCCTTGCTAATCTTCAAAGTGTATTTAACAATGCAGTTGATGCCACAAGTTTGCTTGAAGGGAACAGTTTAGAAAACAGTTTAGAAATGATAGGAGTCATGATAACTGAATTTCAGAAATCTGTACTGAAGGTTGTTGATGGAGAGGTTTTGAATTCTTGGCTTGATGCTTTAACCTCAGGAGGATCCAAGGAAGAAGATAGGGATGCTGGTGTATTTTCCATTGGAAATTCCCTTTCTACTATTCTCAAGCTCTCACAAAAGGAACTTGGAATTATACTTACTGAAATAAAAGAGACAACTGCTTTCTTTAAAAGTGTACCTCAAGGCAAATATATGGTTTGTATCAGCATTTTCCAGAATATTACCAAACTGATTTTGGACAATACTCTGAAAGACATAAGCCATTCACAGACAAATTTTTCATCTCATCTTAATTCCTTTCTAAACTTTTATAGTACAGTGGATGAAGCAGAGGACTGTAACAGATGGATAAATGGATTAAGTAATCTCAGTGAAAAATACAAGTTACCTTCCCACCTTGACAGTGCAAAACATATTTTATTTCTACTGAAATCTCTGGGAAACATTGACACAGATGCTAAGCTAATGAACATAATAGACTTTATTAATCTGATTTTTAATTTTATACTCCCTGAATGTTCCCTAACTGGTTCTGATGTGATTTGTGTAAATGTTTATTTCAATATTATAGCAAAAACTTTAAAATTTATTCTCCCTGAATTTTATATAAAAGATGACATTAATGTGCTTGAATTTATTTTTATGCTTTTAAATAACTCTGGAGAGCTTGCCAATGATTTGGTGGAGCATTTACATTATGCACCAAATAAGACCCATTTTGGTCAGTCAATCTATGGATTTAACAGGACTTTGAGGATGTTCCTTAGTCCTTTTCATCATGTTCAGCTTTTATCAATAGAACTTTTAGCAGAAATTCAAACTCTTCTGAAAAATCAAACTTTTGAAAACCAAGAAAACAGCTCCTCTCATTTGGATATTGATGCTGAACCTTTCTTGCATGAGAAAAATACTAGTTTGTTGATGGAGTTCTTTCAATATATGATTAGTAATCTTGACTCAGACTTGCAGGGTGAACACAAAACATTTCTCCAGAAACTGATAGAAAAACCAGCTCTGAATATTGAACCGGTAAGGAAGGCACTTAAAATTTTCAGGTCTTCTAGTTTTACTGGCTTTCCATTAAGAGATGATGAAGAGTTTCTAAAGCATACAGTAGCCTTGGTGCAAAATATGAGGAACATGAATGTTGAGTTCTTGATAAGTCAATTCAAACAAGTCCAGAGGAGCCTAGATAATTTCTTTAAACATATCAAACCTTTGTACATTGAGAACTCTGAGTTAGGAATGTTAACTGACTGGTGGTTTGAGAACAATTCATGTAATTGGAACCTGACTGGCTTATGGCAAATAACACGACTATTTGAACAAGATGAGCTCTACGATGTAGAAGAGATGTTCCATCTTGTCCTTGATGTCGTCAGCCTTACAGAAAGATTAGCTCGTGGAAACATCACGGAAGCACTAACTGAAGTATATGCTTTCATACTGACTCAGGAAGAAAAAATGTCAATGTTTACTGAAGAGGAGTTCTCTAATCAAGTAGAAAGTCTTCTTGTGTTACTGGAGACACTGACAGACATGTCCGATGAACCTGAAGAGGCCTCAGTTTGTTTTTCTACAGCATTCTGCTGGACTCTTACAACAGCAACACCTCAGAGTGATTCCACTTTTAAACCTTGTGACTTTGTATATAGCAATTCTACTCTTAGTTATAATGCAGTTATTGAAGTCATTAAGGAGCTGAAGCTTCTCATTCTGGAGGACAGTTCCTCATGCACTATGGAAGACTTTCAGATGGATATCATTCATAATCTGACTTGCTTTTTTCATCAGATTAAAGAATGGAACTCTATTCTTTTGAAGTTTTCTGAGCTCCATCAGGTAAATGTCTCAGTTCTCAAAGAGCTGCTAGATTTTTGGAATGAGCTATACCGCTACGCTGTGCCACTGCAGGTGAATAACACATCCTCAATTAATTGTTCCTCCACACTGAAGAGACAAATGGCTTTACAAATCGTAGAAACATTGGGCAGTGTATCAGTGGCAGAAATGGAGATGGCCAAAGGTCGTCTTCAACAGCTGGATAATCTTTATGGTGGTCTAAGTTGGAATAGACATTCAAGAACATCACTTCTAAAGACTGTTCTTGTTAGTGTTGAGAATATGACCAGTGAAGTTTCTGGACTTCTGGACAGAGAAGCTGTCCTTTCTTTTCTTTCTGTAATTGAGCCTTTGATGACACTGTCTTCTGCTGGAAACCAGACATACTCAATGCTTATGATATTATCAGCTTTGAATGAAAATGGTAATATATCTGATAACTTTGGGAACTTCTGGTTTCCTATAGTTACAAGCATAGAAGATTTATTGGTAAGTTTTAATGTTACACACTTAATTGCGGTGATAAACCAAGAGCTTCAATTACTAAGGTTAGCCACTGGACAGCCCTCTTCAATGGCTCTTGATGTTTTAATACAGCAGTTTGATTCATCATCTGTAGATGCTATGTTAAGAAATTTTGAAGACATACAAGAGGTTATGAACAGCTTTCTATGTGAGTGTAACAATAAAAATTATTCTAAACCAATGCATGATCTAATTATCCTTATGGCTAATGAAAATTCATTGAATGACCTACTGCTGGTTGTCAAAGACATTATTGACTTTCTGGAGCTATTCCAAAATAAGTCTAAGGAAGGTTACTCTGATATGTTGTTTGTTGATAGTCATCTTGACAGAGAAAAATTGAATAATACTCATACTGCTAATTCAGTTTTGCTGAACAGTCCATTTCATATAATTGCTGATCTTGCTGTTATAGAAGAAGCTTTGCATATGAACAATATTGAGCTTCAGATAATTGACTTCATTGATTCATTTTTTGATAATGCACAATATAGAGGAGTTTCTACTCAATCCCGAAACAGAACTCTGGAGCTCATGCAAGAGATCTTGCAAATGATATTTCGACCTACCACAGAACATGACAGGAACAAAATAACCTTCTTACTAACGGATTTACAGAAGGATGTAATGGCAGAAATGAGGTAAGCATTTTCTATGTCTTCATTTTGACAGTGGGCTGACAATGACAGAAGGGCTCTTTGTAAACAGCTCAATCAAAATTTTTATTAAGTTAATTACTGTTTCATTTCAGATTTGTGCCTTTGAGTAAAACAATATTTTGTATTAACTTATATTGCTCAGACTAGCCATATTTAGTGTCATGTTATATTGTGTGGACCAGGTTATTGATGTGTTTAGTTATCTGTATTGATACTTGAGGTGGTTTCTTTGGAATTATTATAGGACTAAATGTTTGAAGATACTAGTGTTTTAAAATCCTTGCAGGTCTGAACACTGAACCTGCGGTTATTGGTGGACAACAGTCATTTTGGCTATGGAGCTAAATATTAAGGAATGCTTGGGACTAATGTTTTGATGTTTTGTGTTGGTTTTTTTTTTTTTTATATCCAAGTGTAGATATACCGTATTTGAAATATCTTCAACTTAAATTTGCTGATGACTTATGCAAACAAGATGACTCTTTTGGGGCTATGATTATAGTGTTATTTAGTTTAACAATTACGGTTTCTGAAGGAGTCTTGAACCCAAGATCAGTTTTGCTAGATTACCCAAATCAAATGTAATCTAGCAGCCGAGGAAATTCTGCTTTAGGAAAATATTTACTGACAACTAATTTAATAAAAGTACTGCAAGACTGGAGTTGCTGCATTTAAGTAATACTCACTGAATGAGTCCCACAAGAAGGTTGCTCTAAACAGCTCTAGGGTGTCTTCTTGGTGGAGCTACTGATCCTGCTGACATAGACCAGCTGAGAAATGGCATACTGAAGTTGATGCATGACTCTGTGTTTAGACCTTTATGATTAATGTTATGCAAATGTGTCAAACCAATGGTCAGCAGGGCCAGGTATCAGCCAAATCTGTTTAAAATATCAAAAGCAAATACTAGGAAAGTGGTTTATTTTCTCCAAATGCTGATTATCAGAGATTTTGTGTGTTCTACTCTTTTCTGTCAAGTCAGTGTATGCTGTGGGCTCTCAGTATTTCTGAAGCCATTATGATTTTGCTTATTTTGCAAAGGTACTTTCTAGCACTCCTCAGGTCTTAAGAAAGCTGATGACTTACTACCTCGATGAAAACCTGTTTGCTTTTTTTTTTTTTACCTGGAGGTATTACGTTCTGATATCAAAATAGTTCAGACAAATTTAATAACTGTTAATATTGAAATCCTTATATTGTTGATTGAAGATTGCAATTGTACATAGACACTTGTTGAAAATTTTCTGTGATACCCTTGTTATGAAAATAATGCTTTCTTCTTAATCTTTCTACAGAGCATCTAAAATCTGTAAGATTCTTCAGAAGCATTTATATCCTGCTAATGTCCTACTATTGCAGAAGCTGCAGTTTATCATTTGGAATATTCTTAAAATCTTTTCAGGTTAGTTACCACAGTAGTGATGGTATGGTTCACCATATATGTTAGTGCTATAATATTAAGGCTTTACTCTTAGCAACTTTTTGTAAAAAATAAGTTAGTTTGGGTGACACCAAGCAAGGCAAGCAGACTGATTACTGGCAATTAAACCAACAGAGGCACAGGAAAAATTTTGATGCAGATTCAAAACCTCAGTGGAAGCAGAAAGTTGCAGCTCCTCTTCTCTTGTTTTTAACCATGTGCTCTTTCCCTTCCTCCTGGACTTTGACACAACAGGACGTCTTCCTTTTTTAATCTGACTCACAAACCCAGCAGAAGGCTGTATACACATTTGCGGTTTTTTTTTAATCTTTTTTACTGGTTATTTTTCTGCCAGGCTAGTGAACTGAGTCAAGTCACAGAGATTTTTCTAATGAGCCAGAGTTACCACAAGGCAGCATATAGCTGACAGAAAGGAAAAATGGGGCACGTACGTAAAGGACATGTCACCTCCCACTTCTGGCCATGTTGAGCCAGTGGATTGGCTAAATTCTACCTTCAACAAACTGTTCAAATTTTAATGTGTTAAGCTTGTTTTATTTCTGGTATATAAGCCCCCAATATGAACACTTAAAGAAAGACTCTGTATTGACCTAAGACTCTGTATTGACCTTTCGTATTATGTTTTCTTTGGGGAAAACAAAGCCTTTGCTTTTCAAACTTCATATTTTAACCCAACTATGCCCAGAACTGTTTGCGAAGAGCAATTAAGAGACATTAACCTGTCGTTCTAGAGCAAGGGATGAGATCGGTAACGTCTTGTGCTGACTTCATTTCCAAATAAAACATAAGATGTGATTGCAACCCAATTCTGACTATATTTTCCACTCTCCTGTGACTGATTTAGTTCCCAAGGAATAAAATAGCAGCAATGTAGAGCTCAGAATAAGTGATACTGAAAATGTTTGCCAGGTACCTGGGATCTGTCTTTCACCTCTGAAGAACAGCCTATTTATTGAGAGAACTGAGATGAAAGAAATAAATTTTTGTCATTCTTATTTCAACACTCTGGTCATAGGGATGTTTCATAATGTTTCATTTGATACAAAAAGCATTACAAAACCTAATGAGAAAAGATGAAAACTGTTTGACTTGGTTTGCATTACAGAGTTGCATTGCATTACTTCTGTGAGCAAGATCAAGGTTTGCTTGTTTTAGAAATAGTGGTGAATGTTTATTATTCTTCCTTCTTGACTTTTGAATCAAACATAAGGAAAAAAACATGGGGGGAAAAACTGAACTTGATCCTTCCATAAACCAGAATTAAACTGTCAAGACGAACTCCTTCCGTGCTATCCCATGTATGAACCCACTACAGGCAGAAGAATGGTACTTTTTTCCAGGGTCATGGGGACTGCAAGTTTGGATAGAAACTTCCTTCATGGATGATCAGGTGATAAGTATCCCCTATATGGATTCTTTATCCCTAGATATGTAAAATATCTATGTAGTGCTGTATCCTTTCTCTTGCAGCTAGGGTTTGAAAGTTACTACTGACTGGAGGATTAGTAACATCCCGATGTCTCCACAGGGAAATAGATCAGAGGATCCTGCCTGAGGAGATAGATGTGGGTAATATACACAGCTTCTCAGTTATACTTCTTGCTCACAAAGAGCACAAATGAAGTTTTATTCTCTGGTTCTGTAGCTGGTATTGCTGTTCTTATTATTGATCAGGAAAGTGTAATGAAGAAGATTAATGGAAATTGAATCAAACTAGTCCTTCTTGCTCTCTGCAACGATAAAAAAATTTAGCCAGAAATGTTTCTGAGTAACTTAACACATCAGATTTTCTTTCCTTTTAAAAAGTTTTCTGTCCCTTGTTATTAGGTGAACTTTTCATCTGATTACAGCGATTTATATTTATTTTTTTTTAACGGATTAAGCCTGGACTTTTTCTCTTACAGAAGAACCAGTTGTCATTGGCAACCTTTACTGTGTTGTTACAAAGTGTAAAGATGGATTAATGAGTCACTTACTCCTCTCTGTCATTGAAGGAATCACTCTGGTTCGAGATCATTATCAGGTTTGAGTGGTTTCCACACCTATAAGTCTTCTTTACAACATGTTAAACTTTGGAAACTGATGGAAATTTCTTTTATTTTTCCTACTGTCTGATGAGTCTCAACAGTGAGTATACAAAGCTATAGTTTTTATGGGTATAGCTCTGATGTTTCTGATAGTGATACCCAGAAGGAATTCCTTAAGTAAACATTGGTGAGCTTTGAAAGCTGAAAATATAACTAGAATTACTAGAATTCCTAAAACTAGGATGACTAGATCACATTCAATACCAAAGAGTGGCCTTATTTTTAATTCATTTAAATTTTGTGATATTGCTAATTTCATGAATCGGAGTACATTTATACTTTTAAATATTCACAGGAACAGCTGTGAAATCGAGCTAGATACAAACAAACTTCTTGGCCAGAGTCAGCCAAGCTAAAATAGCAATTGTGGTTACCAGTTGAGGTCAGTCTGTTTTTCTTTAACAGTGCATGACATTACCAGCAGGAGAGAGTAACTTTTAGCATTTAGAGACTTATCCAGAGCTAGCAGCAGGCCTTTGGATAGCGCACACATGTGTGTACACACAGACAAAATGCCAAAGTCATGATTTTAGTACAGAATTTGCCTCTTAATGAAATAGCTCTGCCAGTTTGTCTACCTGGACATTTTGCTGATATGAACAGCATTGTTTTAAGGTAAACAGATGCCAGAGGCATCACTCACATCTCAAAGCAGACTTTTTGCAGAACACAAGTCTCTCAATAGTCACCACCATTCTTTGACCCACTTCTGCGAATATGAAAAAACTTGCAAAATCAGAAATGAGAATATTCAGGAGAAAAGATAGAAGTGAATACTACATAAAGCATAATGCAAGAAAAACTTTGTATATAGGTATCCAGATATTTTGGTTTGCTGAATGGAAACTGATGTTGTTTAGAACTTTTTTTTGGAAAAAGATAAAAATGGTCTACCTAAAATTAGAAAAATAAAAGAAGACAAGCTCGTTTCATTTTGAAATTAAATTTCACATGAAAATGTTGGCATTTCTGTTAATGGATGAAATCTCCTTGATAGGCTAGGCCAAATTCACACATTTTTAGTTATTTCCAAACCTCAAATCTTCGAAAATTCCTTGGTTCTTGGAAGCCTCTTGCCCAGTTTCAATTACAAATACAATGAGTAAAAGAGTATTACCTTACCCATATTCTTATTTGAAGAGATACATCATCTGTTTGCCAAGATCTGCTGCTTCAAGCAATAACATCGTCTTATGAATTTGCTAACCATATGATCACTGTGTTTTGCAGGATATTGAAAAAATGTGGCTTGCTTTCAACAAGGCGGATTGTGAGAGTGTGGCATATATAAACCAAAAACTTTCCAATACTTTGGAGACCTTCCTGAGAGCCTTGCAGAATACCAGCAACGGCAGCTGTGAATGTCAGCTAATGTTGGGGAACATACAGAGACAACTGCAACTGTAAAGCATTTTATATTTTTTTCCCCCAAAACAGTTCTTGTTAGAGATGTTATTTTGTGCATGTGTCTGTATTCTGAATTATGTAAATGTAATTTAGCAAAATTCTGGATATTTCTAAAAGCCCTTTCAGTTTTGCTGAGCGCTTGCCTCAGATCTTGCTGCTTCACAAGGAGAATGCTTTGAGTCACAACTATGAAAATTTTCTATTACCTCTGTCACATCAAAATTTTGATATCTTAATTTTTTATTTAAAGGTGTTTTGCTATAGCCTTGTCCTCTCAGCAGCTGAATATCTTTTGCAAAACATTAAACATTCAGATCAGTTCAGCAGTTCAAACAGTCAGAAATGCAGAACGGTACTTGTAAACTGACGGACTTGAACTCCAAATAATTTTGGATATTTTCTGTTCCCTTCAGGAAAAACAGTAGATTTTAATAAATTAATAAAACTGCTACAGAGTATTTCAAACTTGCTGACAGTTAGAAGTGGTCCTTGTTATAGTTGTTGCTATAGTGGTTTCACTGTTGGATTGTTTTCATAATAGACTTGAATGATCTCTCTAAATTATAGTAATAATACAGAAGAATTTGAGCTTAAATGCTGCTCTTATGGACCATAGACTCATGTCCAGTTTTTGAATGGTAAATAGTATCTGATGTGTGTATACTCTTTATTACTTAAATTACAATTAGATAGACTTTATTTGTCCTGAACAGCAATGCTTTGTATCTCTAGGTTTAAAAAATGCGTGTTCAGTAAGAAACTGTGTTTCAGTAAGAAAGTGAGACATTGCTAGACCTGTGCTTCTCCATAAGCTACTGTTTGCTAGAGCACTTAGCCATCATGGGAAGATCTTTACGTTTGCAATCTCATTTAGGCATGAAATATGATGATTCTTGCACCATATAAATACAGCATGAGAAGGTCTGTAGAGTTGCTTACTGCATGCATAGTGTGTGCACATAGAGCTTAATGATACCCTTTTGCTTCATTTCATGGCTGTTGCACTATTCACATTACTCTTTATAAATAGCAGTGTCAATGACTTAGTTTTGATAACTTGTGAAGCTACAGCTGTCATTTCAGGGTGGCTGAAAATTTGAAGCAACAGTTGTCAGAAAATCCAGCAGCAGCTTTCCTGAGCAATTTTCATCTTTTGAATGGTGGGTTCCAGTTTTCTTCACTTTTTTTCGAGTCACTACTGTGTAATCTTGCAGGAGAACAACTTTTTAATTGTTCTTCAAACTTTAAAGGGGTACTGCTTATAGGGACTACTGACTTAATGCAAGGTATTTTCATTGTGCGCATACATGCATTTTTGAGTTGACAGAGAACAGCATAGTTTACCCTGTCAGAGCCTGTCCAATAAGATGCAGGGATTCATTAGAGAGAAGAGAGGACTTAAATTAGTGGAGGAAGAAAATCTGAAAGGACTAAAGGCAGATTCACTAGTTTCAGATGATCTTATAATACAGAGACGTGAGATAACCTGTGCTCTTACAGGATAATGCAAACGGATGCACTAGCGCTTCAGTCTGCCAGGAGAGTGTCCTTTACATTTGAAGTAGAAGTGAAGTACATGATATGAAGTTTTCGTGTCCTTGATCACCCCTCAGAATAAATCTAACAAAAATAATACAGTCTGTGGGCAATTTAATTAAGCAGATTGGTACCATTGGCACTAATTTTCTTCTGTTCCAGGTGTGAAAGTCAAAGAGTGTGTGCAGAATCTTACTCAGCTGAGGTTGGATATTGGTTCTTCTGTCAATATTTCTCAGGAAACTATCAGTACCATCTTGGAAGCAAGTATCTCTCATTCAAAGGTAAAAGATCAAAAAGGGGTGTTAAACTAATTGATCAGCCCGCTGTGCCAACCAAAACAAACCACACAACCTTGTATTTTAACTTCTCACTTCTATGTGGAATATCTTGTGAGATTTAGGACTTCAAAATAATGATGTGAAGCATTAAGAGATCAATTTATAGTATCACTAGTCTTCTGGTCTAAATGGCACTGCTTCATTACTTTCAGCAGTGTTTTACCCCCTTGCGCTGACATGGAACTTGAGCTTTGCTGTCTTGGTACTGTAGAAAAGGTGAAGGTTCCTGGAGAAGTCATTTTGTCATTTTGTACCTTCCACCTCTGATCCTTGCAGTATGGAGTCATCTGATTTATATATTTCTTTTCATTCCTTTGTGTGCTCCTCACTGTCTTTGTGTTAGCTTACCAATATCTTGCCTCACCTGCACTTCTATTTATCTGCTGTCTCTTGAAAATCTTCTAAAGGTTGGATTGTGTAAGTTTTCTGAGTGAAGGACTGTGTGTGTTATCATTGCTACTGTTTCCTGTCATCCCAGTGCTTAACAGGAATCACAAAAAATGTCACCTAACTTACAGGTTCTCTCTCCTGTTAACTTTTGTATGACTGAAAAGAGTTGAGGGAACGTTTGGTATAAACTGATCAGGTCAACCAAGCAGCCGCTGGGTGTCACTGATGCTCCACTTGCAGAAACAGTTCCAAGTTTTGTTTGTGGAAAGTTGTGGTTATTAAAAAGACGGTTCAGACCATCGTAACTACTTATGGATGATTTGTTCTTCTGCTTCTATGGCAACCTGACTGCCTTTATGGTTTGCTTGTTATTTTGATACCAGTAAATGGTAATGAGAAAAGTCATCTGGAAACGATTCAGTTAAATGGGGCTCGGTGCACCTTTGATCTTTTGGAATAATAGTGTTAATTGACTGAATTTTGAAATTACTTTCTATCCTTATTTTTGGCCAAAGTCTTATGTAGAGTTTAGAAATATGTACACATCTCACATTTGTATATCCATACAGAATTTTTTGTTTCCTTAAGTGCTTAAATCCTCCCTCAGTCCAACTGAAGCATTAAAGCCTATGTCTCTTACTGATTATGCAGGATGAACAAGTAATTTTTTAAGCTATAACTGTGGCATGCTCATTATGTTCATCGTATATATAGCCTCTGTCTGATAACACTAATGATAGCTGCAGGTCCATTGCAGTCCTGTATTTCTGTGATTGTACACTGCTACTGCGTTTGCCTTTGGAATGGTAAAAGTAAGCCTGCTTGCTTACAACAAATAAGTTGTTTGTGCTTATTGCACTTATCCTTAATTTCCACCACAATATTGTGCTCAGGCCGTGCTCATTGCCATGTGGTTAGGTGTTTTGAAACTGCTCAAATCCTGCAACCTGAAGACTATAAGCATTCACTTACTGAACATAAGAACCATTAGCTCTGGTACAAAGCCACAAAGAAAGTTCAGAGGGACTTAATCTAGTGGATAAAATGCTGAATGGGTTAACACTGGATTATTCATGTGGGACATGAGGAAATAAACTTCGATTTGTATTATAGAGTCAAATTTCCTCCATAAGAAGAAGTCCAAATAAACATATTTTTATGCTGCTAGCAGAATTATATTTATATTTATATTTATATTTATATTTATATTTATATTTATATTTATATTTATATTTATATTTATATTTATATTTATATTTATATTTATATTTATATTTATATTTATATTTATATTTATATTTACATTTATATTTACATTTATATTTATATTTAATTTATATTTATATATTTAAATATTCTCTTCCTTGCACAAAAAAAGTTAATATTTAAATATATAGGAAATCCTTTGAAATCATAAAGGTAAAATTCTGTTTTAGAATTAAAATCTAGAAGTCAAATTAATAAGTTGGAAATTAAAATGTTCATAGGAATTAAAGAGTTAAATTGCATAGCTTGACCAACTTTGGCTCCTAGTTTGATTTTCTTGGGGATCCCCTCACTCGCTGAGTACTATTACTAGCTACAGATGTATTCAGTGGAAGCAGTGCAGGCAGGTTCTATCCTAAGGAATACAGTGGAGCCCTGACTACTGTAGTTTGGCTCCTACAGTCTAAGAATTTGCAATTTTTCTGGGCTTGCTGCTGTTTCCTTTCTCTTGAAATGCCTGAAAGAATGCATAGCTAAGAACTCCAGAGATAACTGGGCTGCAAGCATTTGTCTTTTGATGCGACATTTCTGTAGCAAGAAAAAATACCATCATTATCCAAGGAGTTTTTATTGTAGTCTCATCCGAGGTCTGCTTAGACATTTTTCCCTTCACTCACTATTAAATAATAACACTTCACAGGAGTGTTGAACTGAGAAATGTGAGCTGGTTCAGAGTGAACATTGTGCCATATAGGCATCCCTAAATGTTAAATTTGTGGATTGTCTGAGAGAAGGAAGGTCCCTATTGTTTGGATTTTAGCGATTCTAGATTTTTATCTCTAGGTGTTTCTGCAACAAAGATGTATATCTGTTAGAATGGGTATGTTCAGCATTGTAAATAAGCCTGCTTATGGTATGAATGCTCAGAGAATGAATGATCCATCTGTTCACAATCGAAAGGAAATCTTTATAGGATATATGCTTGTTCTCTTTACATGTACATAGAATATAAAGTAAGAAAATACTAATCTGTTACAGAGCTGTTTAGTTCATTACTTCAGGTCTGTTGATGACTGTAAATTGTCATGTTACTGTGACAAAAATTCTCACTTTTTTGGCTATAGAAGAAGGTGATGCATGTAAGGGAGAAAAAGTTTTGACATACACACATTATGATAGGTTTTTTACAGTGCCTTTGTGGTAGCTTTAACTGGAAGATGTGATGAAGAAGTACTTAGCCTGCTGCTAAAGCTACCTGAGAAAAGCAAAACTTCCGTGGTAGTGGAAGAGTTATGTTCTTTGCCAGCACTGGACTTGTATACCATGTTTGTACTGATTATACAGAATTTGAACTTACGTCATATCATTTACAAGGTAAGATGGAAAAAAAAAGCATTCAGTTGCTATGTTTTTCTATTTAAGGTGATCTAAAGCATGCAGGTAGATAAATGAATAATTCTATTATTTCTTCAAATGTTCTTTCTCTGTGGAAGCAAACACTGGACATGTGGCATTTTTTTGTCTTCATTTAGCTCCACAAAGCAAACACAGCAGTTGAAGAATGGGATTGGTAGATGCTACTGAATTCCATTTCTTGCTTCCTCAGGAAAATTGTCACTGAAGAGTTAATTATGAAAGCTTTAGAGAAAACATGGGAGGTTGAAGACATAGTTTTATTTATCTTTAGCAGAGTTTACAGTTCATGCAATTAGTCGGTTCTTAATTTTTAAACGTGGAAAACTGATCTGGCATCACTGGAACTAAAACAAGCGTAGGAGCTCGCATTACAAGAATTACAAAATTACTTTCTAGGGAAAAAAAAATCATAGCACTCTGGAAGGCATTTTATTTGCTGCAGAAAATACGTTGACAATTCAGGTGGCTTTTTCAGGAAGGAGCTTTTCCATCTCTCAGGATGGAGTCCTTTTATAAGGGCAAACCTCCTATGTTTTATATGATCCAAGTCAAGCAACTTCGACAAGAATAATACAGTGCCAAAACTATAACGAAGGGGACGCAGAAGTCTGTAGCAAAACTATATTATCTATACAACTGTAGGTAATCTGGAATCTGGTGTGGATTTTCAGTGAGATGGCATTTGTTTACTTCTAAGAGCAAAATTATTGGATGGGATTTGTGATAGTTAGCAGACATTTTCAGGGTTTTTTTCGGGTAATTGACAGACATAAATGTCATAAGTACAAACATCTGAAAAATAGTTATGACATCAAGAGGAAGAACATTCTGTTCTAAAGCTGTAGATGCTGGGTTATATTCTAGATGCTGCACACACAGTTAAACAGGTTGGCCACACCACACACTTATAAAACCAAGACGATTTCCCAGAATATGTTAAGATACTAGAGGGAAACAAAAGATTTCTAATTTCTGAATTATCTGCTAAGCTGGAGGGGGAGGGGTGTGGGGAGAAAAAAACGCTTCTTATTCTGATGGTCTTTTATACTGAACCCTACTGAGGCACAATGAACTTCTAGCAAAGAATGAAAAAATGTTGTCAGCTCATCCTAAATTATTGTGGAAGTTTTGCTAACATTTTTAACTGAATAAGATTTATTTTTTTTTAAATGTAAAAGCAGGTGAAGACTAAGAAGAAAATTAAACATAGGCTTTATTATAGTAGAAAGTCAAATAAAGGTGGATAAAATAAAGATAATCAGAGGAAGCAGCTGAAAGTATATAATGAGATTTTATTGTTTTTATTATCATGCATAGACAGGCAACAATGAATCAGTTTGTACTACCATATCATCTAAATAACCTATAAAAGCAAAGGAAATATAGAGAAATTTATAATGCCAAAACTTGCATGATGGAAACAGCAAACAGCGAATTGATCTTTATTCAAGCAGGGAATGAAATTCACGCAATTATTTTGGGTAAAAGGCAGTGTGTATGAAAAATCCAAAGGAAGGAACAGTGTGACAGGGAAGTTTGTTGTTTAATATGATTCCTAAAGCAATGGAAGTAGTTGCTCAATTTAATTTAAATTATGAATTATTTTTAAAATATTGAACTGTTGCATTGAGAATCTTGAACCTGTTGAAGGAAAAGTTCTCACACCGAATTCCAAGGAGACAGGATGTTGCAGATCCCACTAGCATTTTGGGTAGGAGAGCTTTCTTCAACTTGATAGATATAAACATATTCTCTGTATTTTAATTTCTGATTTGTCATAAGCCAGTTATAACATTACCAGAAAATTTTTCTTTAGCTCAATTTGAGAGTAACTGGGGAGTTATATTACAAGTTTTGTTAAACATGGTTTTCAGGAACATTGTATAATCAGTTTTAGAAAAAGATGGAATAATTTCGATAGTTTCATTGAAAGGTTAAAATTTGTTTCTAATTGGAATTTATTGTTGTGATTTTTTTCCTTCTTTTCCAAGATTAAGATACCATCTGAGACAGGCAATGTGCTAAACACACTACTGGATGTGGTTTCTAGTATCAGCTCTCTTCTCAATAAAGCCCAGCATGTCATGGAAAACCTTCCAACGTTCCTCCAAGGAATTCAAAATATTGGTGTGCTTGACATCTCTGCATTGCAGCAGGTATGTGTGTGATTTCAATATGCAAACTTAAGTACCATCGTGAGGTGCTTTGTTAGGTATGTGCACTTAGTTAAGGAGGAACACTAATGGAAATTGTGTCCTAGAAAGTTGGGAACTTAGAGAAAAGAGAGTCCATAGACCCTAGGAACATTCATTTGATCTCTTTCAAGCACTCTGGTAATTTTGAGGCTATTGATATGTTGTTTCTGTCATCTCTTTTATCATTTAACTTATGAGATCACAGCCTAAGTTAATAGTGCTAGCTACTGGTTAATAATAGCATGTATTATTTATGAATTGGAGATAGACATGCCTTTTCTGCTAATGCTGTTTTGTTTTATTTTGTTTTCCTTTTTTAATGAACAGACTTTGTTTATAAGAAATAGCTTTGCTTTTTTAAAGGATAAGATTTCAGTATAGCATCTGCAGTTCTTGCATGGGTTTCTTTTAGTGTCACTTCAGGTTTTTGTGTAATAGTTCTGCTTGACATTTTGAAAAAAGTGCCATGAGGTGTGAGTGAGGGTATTTCTTTTGTCCCTGCCTTTAAGGGCAGTTAACTGTATGCACGGCTATACAGCTAGCACAGTGGTAGATCTGGTATTAAATAAATCAGAAAAAAGACTTCTGTTTCTAAGCAGGGTCAATTCCATAAGAAGACCTGCTGGCATTGCGTTCTTGATTTGTTACTCTGTGTAGAACGTTTAGGATTCAATCTGGTTCTAAAATTCCAAACCTCTAAAAGATCCCTCCTTGGTAAATGGTGCAAACTGGTTTGTGACTACAGTACAGAGTAAACACTGCCTCAAATGCTGTTTTCCATAGTAATATGAATCTTTCACAAGTTCTTCTAATCTGTGTGGTGAAGAGGCATATTCTGTGCATATTAGTTTTGGTTTTGAGCCTCTCTTCTTTTGGATAGCTCTTTGACTGGCACAATGAAAGGTGGCTTTCATCAGATGCTTACATCTTTTCTACTTTCCTTCAACTAGTTCTGTTTGCGTCAGACTTTCCTTTGAACAAATGAAGTATTCTTTCTGGCCGGAAATCCTGAAGTTTCTTATTTGATAGAAGAACCTCTCAAAAGGTCTTGGTCAAAAAAAGATTGCAAAGGAACAAATCGAACAGCAGAGGGCCATCTGGTCACAGTTTTAATCTTTGCTCGAGCAGTCGCAACCCGTATTATCCTGTAATATAGCGTAGATTTAGCCTTGGCATTTTTGTTCCTTTTTACGTCTTACCTCTTTTGGTCATTTTTTTTTTTTTTTCTGAGAAAATCTTTATTTTCTTAGTTTTTGTCAATTCCTTTCTTCTTGAGAAATTGCTGGGATTTTTTTGTCACCTAATAATTTGTGGAGGATTAAAAAAATTCAGTGTCCATTTCTTTTTTTAATAAATTAGATGTTTGATGTTTTGAAGGACTTTTTTGTCTCTTTTTCTCATTTTGCAGACTAGTAAAAATTATTTATTTTTAAGTATTCTTTCCCTTTCAGATTTAACTGGATTTTTTTCTGCTTTCCAGTAATACTTTTAATTAATGATTATTTTGTTTGCTTGTTTTCTATAGTGGCCAGACTTGTGCTACTAAATAAGTGTGCTACTAAAGTGCAGATATTACTTATACACTTTCCTTTTAAAATATTTTCTGCTATTTCCAAAAGAGTCCATCCTTCTGGATTTTTATTTTCATGATAACCAACAGCAAAAGTAGTTTAGTGACCTGGGAAGATTACCAAATAAAGTACGTAAACCTTTCTAAAGTAAAAATATGTGGACCTTTTGGTATAGATTAAGACAGACTGTCTCCTTCATTAACTTCTAAATGAAAAGCTTATTTTGAAGTTGATTTTAAAAAATAATTACTTACATAATGAAAGAGGTATAAAGTAATTATAAATTATGCATGTGTTTGGGTTTTTTTCTGAAAGACAAAATGAAAGGCAAGAAATACCTTTAAAATATCTGTAGAAGGTAAAGTTGAACTGGTATGCTACATATTGTGTAATAAAAAATTATGTAAAAACTCACCATCTGTCAGTCAGTAGTAATTGGAATACAGAGCCACATTCTGCTGTTAACAACATTGAGTGAATGCGTAAACCCCTGAGCAGAAACACTGCTGATTTCAATCATGATTTTTGCTTGTTTGTTTGCTGTTTGAAATTATTCACTTATATTTCCATAACTCATTTTCAGTATGTTTGTCACTCGTGTCATTCTGTAGTCCCTCTGCTAACTTGAACAAGTTCTCTGTTAAAACTATCATTACTGAAAAGCCTCTTGGTGTTAAAGAATGTAGGAAATTCTGACTTAAGTTCATCCATGGCTAATATGTTTACTTTTGTATCAAAAATGTTCTGTAGCTCTCATAACATCTCTGACTTGCCCATGTGTTTGGGGAAGGCCAGTCATAGTCCTTCTCTGTTGTGATAGGTTAAATAGATTTATTTTAGTATTTGTTTTGTTTGCTTTAGTTTTTTTCTTTTGTAACAGGCTCTCACTTTTCTCAGACATTCTAGTGTCATATTTTCATGAAGGCTAATCTTGAATGTTGGGGACAGGAAATGTGTACACTCTTTGAGGTGTATTATGGCTGATCACTCTTGTAGTTCTGCTCATTCATGTCTATACCTACTAAAATGACTTTCTTAATCTTGTGTTTAACTTTTTCGTGAGCTGCATACATCTTTGTCTCTTAGTTGATCAATGATCAGTGATATACCCAGGTAAGCTCCGTGTTAAAACAGCATCTCATGATTTCAATTGACAAATGATGTTATGCACTGATTATCCTTACGTTCAGTTTACTTTAAATTAAGTAATTGATTTCTTGCCATATTGCATTCTCATCTTCTTTTCTCTTGCAATACTTCTAGTATTAAATTCTAGGCAAATTTCAGTAATTTGCTTCTTTCAGGGCTAAAATACTTATCACAGTGGACCTAAGATCAGTCTCACAGGAATAACACTAATAACTTCTCTGTGATACAGTGTTTTCTTTCCTTTTAAAAGGGTCCCTGCAACATCTTCTTAACACTATTTTTTACCCACCACACAGTTATTGGTTTAATGCTGATTGATATTTTCTAGGACAAGAACTTTAATTGATTGTTAGAGTTCACCTAGTTTAGAGAAAACATATGTATTTTTCAGGAAAAAGCACTGGCCTTCCCACATAAATATACTGTATTGATCTGGAATGATAATTTGATAATGCGTTAAATTCTAGTGCTTGCATACTTTTTGTCTTTAACTGCTCTCCACTTTAAAATTGATTGTATATCTTGCTCTATTAAACATCACAACGAGATATTCATTATTTCCTCCAGCATTATGTCACTTATTTTTGAGTATAGATGAATTTACTACTTATCATTCAAATAGTGGCATCTAAATTTGATAGGCTTCAGAAAAGCAATTTAACCAATTCAGCAATTTTGCCATTTTCCCCCTTGATTCTGTGAATTTCAGTACAATAGAGTCTGGGTTTTTTATGGCTCTACCCAGAAGTAGGAGTATCTATTTCTCTGCATTTGTTTCCTTTACCCCTTTATTTTCATCAAATTTTGCTTTATCTTTAACCTCCTTGTAGTTTTCCAGGAAAATTGCATTTATTTTTGTCTCTTTCTAAATGTAATGATTCTGAGTTTATTTTAGTTTTGTGTGCAAGCTGTAACCTGGCTTGACTTTTAGGTTTCTTTTGTTGAGTAGCTGATATTTCTTCTCCACATGAATTTGATTTTATTCATGCTTTTTTTTTAGGCATACAGCTGTCCAATTAGGTCGGAAGCCCCTATGCTATGAGGTTTATGCCCCTATTTGAGAATCTAGTTAGCTTTTTAATCTTCAGTACTAGCCTTTCTTTTCCATGAATTTGTTGGAGTGACTGACTTGATTGATTACTTTGTAGGAAGCTGCTTGTTTGGATTCATCAGCCTTGATTACAGACCTACTTCATTTAAACTAGAACAACTGGATCAAAGATAACATTTTGTGAACTTCTATCCTATATAGTTGTCCCACTTTATCAAAGCCAAATCTTAGGAAATGTATCTTATTGAGTCAGTGGATATTTAGTTGAAAGACAGTAAGTAGATTCAGTCTGTTGGTGGCAACTTACTGCATAAATATTCATTATTTGAATTTCAAGTTATTTTGATTGGAACTGGAATTAATTAGCAAATTTGTGCTCTTTGACTGAAATAAGCCTAATTTATCCTTCTAGTGCAAATAGTCTCTAACAAGGATTCAGAACCACTTTTCTTCCGCTTTGTGTCTAACTAAAGTTTATTCCTCCAGTAAAGTCCATGCTAGCAGAGTCATTCAAGAGCTGGAGATGATGATATTATGAAATCTGGATATTATTTACTTACTATGCTGCATGCTGAAACTATATGCAAAAAGTCAGATTTTGGGAGCAGCCAACAGTGAGTTTTAAATAACACTTTCTAATATTCCTCCAGGATTGCCAAAGAAGCACCTGGCACTTCAGTCAATGCATTGATCAGGATAAACTGTTTCTAATGGCACAATCTCTAAACTGTCTGTGATTTATTCTTTATGTAAAGTGCCATACTACTTTGAACATTGACTCTTCTGCTTGAAAAAAAAAAATCAATGGTAAAAAGCTAATTTATTTCAGTGTCAAATGTGTTTGGTTGCCATACCACAGTCTTTTTTCTATTTCCCAGTTGTGCAGTCTTCAACTTATATCTGATAGCCTAGTTATGTTTTTCTGAACAAGCATCTGCAACAGTAATGAGCATCAGGTGAGCCAATGCATCCTTCGGTTATGCTCTAGCAGCACGTTTCCTTGCAGTTGTATCCTCTCTTAGAACTGCGTACCTGTATAGCCTTTCATGAGATACCGGTTACCACTGAGCACTTTATTTGGAAAATGAAGCTGGAAAGCGGAGGCTGGTTTTGTTTGTTTTTTTTTTTTTTTTTTGTAATGTGGTGAATGATGGTATGTAAGCCATAAAAGCAGTGAGACTGGTCTCCTCATTAGACGTATGCTAGTCATAAGCAAATGGCAATAATAAATGCTGATGTGACTCAAGATGTGCAAAAACTAGAAGCATGTCTAACAAATGAAAAGATATACTTGAAAAAACAGGCTTTATGGTCATCTGCACTTGAATACATTTTTTCTTCTTAGCAACTGTTTTCATTGCAAATGTTCATATGCAAAATGTTTTTTGTTGTCTCTGCTGTCTTTGTGACACAGGAGTAACCTACCAGAAGAGCAGACTTTGTTAAAACTGACATTGTAATTAAGGAATATGTAGTCCAGTTGTCTTGATATTTTTCATTCCTTTCCCGCCTAACCGATACACAGTATTTTTCAAAGTTTAATGTAGTACATTATATTACTGTCTTTCTTCAAGTATCCTGGCAATTAAAACTGCATTACCTTTTTTTTCCCTCCCATGATAAAGGTGATCAGGAGAACAGAGAAGAGCGCAGCAGGCCCTCATTCTTGTAGGCAGTTTCAACAGTCTGATTTTGTCAATCTCCTTGGATGCCAATATTGAGAGAACACCAGGGCTGCTCCCTGAAGCTACTAAAAGCAACTTTGATTCATCCGTATTTCTGTTTGATTGTTCTAGTTCTTGCAAGGTGGGCAGTTCAGAAGTTCAGCTGTTGGATCCCTGGAGTCTGTAATCAAGGCAGTATGTAATAAAGAAGAATCTTCATTTTTCAGCAAGGCAAACCTGTTCATCGATATGCCCAGAATCATGGGACTCTTGGAGGACAATATGGCAAAATATGGCATTCCTGAAGACTCAAGTAAGAAAAACTATTAATCACAAGTTGCATGGGTGCATTCAGAATTTAGGTTTTCCTCTCTTAAATGGAAATGTTTATATATCAGTTGACACTGTAATCCTGAGCACAAGGGTTGAACAATAAAAGTTTTATAACTATGAGATAACTGTGGATGAGACGCAAGTAATTCTGGTTGTTTTTTATCTTTGCAAACAATAAATAAAAATATTCCTGTTTTAGGGACATATTTATTGGAATTTTTAAAACACTTGGTATTAAAAATGAATCTTTGAGATGCAAGATTGAGAATTTATTACTGTGTACCTTTCTTCTGTGAACACAAAGCTGCAATATTATTCTGCAGTAGAATACAGAAGCCCTCTGGATAAAATAAGTTTTGTAATAATTGGTATTCCTATTCTCTTTATCAAGAGCTCAGAAAATCTCTTAGCTCTTACATAGTTTTACCTTTGCTTCCATTTCTCAATACACATTTGTCTTACCCTGAAGCATTTTAATATTGTTAATTACCTTGTTAGTGCCTCAGTGGCCCTGTGCAAGAGAAGAACACAGTGATAGAGTGTCACTAGGGAAGGATCTATGACTGTGAATCACGGCTCTATCATCTATCAGTTTCCACAGCCAGAAACTGACTCTGGCTTCGCTGGGACCCTTAGGAGGGAGCCAGAGCTCTGCACTAGCCTTCTTCACTTGTGTGTGGGATAGCAGTAAGCAGGCAGCTCTGCTTTCTCTTTCCTATTTGAAGAATGGAATTAGGATGGCTGATTAGAGAGATTGTTTGGGACTTAGTCTCTTTCAAAGCTTTTTAGGCTAAAAGCACTATCTGTTTCTTTTCTCTTTTTTTTTTTTTTTTTTTTCTTAATATTGTCACAACTCTGGAGTGTTGTAAGATCTTTTACCTTAGGACCTTAAAATATCTTTAAAGCATCAATTATTTCCAGCATTCCTATGAGTGAATTAATAACGTTTCCCATCTTTTACAAATTGGTAAATAAGGCAATAGAAAATCAAAATAAAAAATTCAAAAATTACTCCTTCATAGTGATTAACTTGTATGTATTTTGTGTACCAGACACTTGCCAATGACTTTCCGAAAATCACAGCAAACTCACATTAGTGAGTCTTCCGTGTCTTTAGCATATCGATGGTCCTGACTGTCCAGTTTAGAGCCTCTTGCTGTCATTTAGCAGTGATGGTGTTTAGTAATGATTGTTTCCTTGAAGAAAGTAAAAATTTGGGCAGAGCTGAGTTCTGACACTTGTTTCTTTAACTTTAGGCAGCAGTTTAAATGTTTTTGTCCTAGTTTTCTGTTATGTACAATAATCTGTCTTCCTTGAGGACTTAAAGACGTTATTTACTATTTTCTCACAGCACTGGAAACGGGATATTTCTAAATCTACTCGTAATAAATAGTAAAAGAACACCAAAACACATGAGCTGGGCATAAAAATCTAGATGTTTCTCACAGGAAACTCATTGCCTTTATTTGAGTGCAAGTGCAGTGGGATATCTTGGAAACTGTTTGTTGAATTCTAGTTCTGAAGGATATACACTCTTATGCATTAATAGCTTCATCTGATGTAGAAACAAGTTTTTTGGTTAAGGAACAGAAAAGTGAATTGATTAAATTTTTCAAATCAAGAAGTTAAGTGTCATGCCCATTTTTTTTTTTTTGTATTTTTGGTAGATTCTTATGAAATTATACAAACAAAATGTCTGTATTTGTGAAGGAATTTGTGTATTCCAACTTCTTTCTTATGTAGGGATAGAAAGCTACAGAGCAATCAAGGATGGGGAGTAAGTCTTGTATTTTTAAGGTGATTCTTCCCTCAGCATTCAGTGGACAGAGGTGTCCTTCCCCTCTAAAATGCAATGATGTAACTTTTAGGATAGATGGGGTTCACAGGCTGCTTTTCACAAATAGGAAGAGATTTTTGGATTCTGATTCTTTTTTTCTTGTCTAATGTTTAGAATTCTACATCCTCAGTCTATCATAGACTATGATTAAACAATTTCTATTCAGGGACCTGTAGTAGTAATTGCTTAGTGGCAGTTGGATGGTATTTGGCGTGGTGCCGTGGCAGATCCCTTATTAACACTCAAGCTTTTCTTTGAATTAAAACAAATAATAATAATCTATCCTCACCTATGTTGTCTGTCTTAAATGTGAGTCTGCCTTTGTTTTTGCAGCTCCATTTTGCTTGAAGCTTTATCAGGACATTTTGCAATCTCCTAACGGGGCTTTGCTATGGACTTTCCTGAAACCTTTATTACATGGGAAGATACTGTACAATTCAGACATCAACATGATTGAGCTGGTGATGGAGAAGGTGAGTATCAAAAGAAACACTATTTCTTTTTATTGATTTATGTCTTTGTACTTCATTTCAAAGGTCCACTTCTTTCAGGGTGGGTAGAAGCAATTGGATAATTCCCTTTCAGAAAACTGAACCCACCCTGCGTCTGAGTTCTCACCTTGTTCCTACTTTAAGCTTAATATTTCTCTTAACTTTTATCCTCCTTGTTACAGTGGTTTCACCTCAGTGTGAAAAGCAGAATTTTGTTCAAAGTCCCTTGAACCTTGTATAGAAATATTAAAAAGAACATGGTATCAGAAGTGTTGTGTGAATCATGCTGTATCTAGGTATGAGATATACGTATTCTCAGTGAGCTTTTGCCCTCAACATTCTCTTATGATGAGAACTCTAATGGGGCAGCATAGGGAGCTGTGGGCAAGGGATGCCCAGGAATGAAAGTCTATTCTGAGGGAGTCACTGAGCTGCATTTAAAAAAAAAAAAACACAAGCTACAGTGCATCCTTCCTGATTATGTTTCTAACACCAGTAGTAAGAATGATCAGTAGTAACTGAGCTGCCATATGTGTGGACGCTGCTGACTTAATATTAGTCACCAGTTTTACTGTTTCTGCAGTTTTCGTATGGTAGGTGTTCTGTCTTGAGCATGATTATCTACAATGACATATTTGTTCATGACTTGCTTTGAGGCATTTCTATAAGAGGAGGGATGATGGCTTATTTTAAGTACACATTCTGTGGTTTAACCTGACTGGCAACCAAATACCACGTGCTGCTTGCTCATCCTCCACCAAAAAGTTTTCATTTATATTGCAAATATATGCTTTTTACCTTGGAATATTACTTATTGCAAGACTGGCAATTTAGATTAATTTAGAAACTACTAACGCTTAGTAGTACTAATGCTTAAGCATTAACCCTTGTAAGTGGTACACAAAAAGACTGTAGTAACTTTAAATGTGATGGTAACTATTTTCCATGTAGATGGAGTACAGCATGGTATTCTGACTTATGCTCTAAAAAGGTGGTAAAAAAACCAAGCCAAAAAGCACATACTAGATAGCAGATATTAGGTAACTTTATAGTTTCTGCTGTGAATCAGAAATAACGTTTCAGTGATTTCATATTTTGCAGTTAAGTAACTTAATTTGGGCAACAGACAATCTCTCTAGAGTTGAGTATAATTAATTTTAAAATTTTAGCTAAAAATGAGGCTGCTCTTGATGTTTATAGATGGAAATTCTATAAAGAAATGATAAAAATTCCAAATCGTTTTGAATTCATAATTATATGTTATGTTACAATTACATTTAGAATAATGCATTTAAGACATTTACACATTATTTTGCCAATTAATATGCCAAAACCACATTCTTAAAAGCATCTGTAAGAAAGATAAATCTCCTTACATACAATGTATTCCTCTATAGATATTTTAGGGAAATCAAGACTGAGTAATACAGTTCAGAATGAAGTTTTCTGGTGTTCTTTTTGTGTTTTTTTTTTAAATGCTCTTGAATAATACAAAAATTCTTGCAGATACCTCTAGCACAATCTCTCACACTCATTGTGTATTCTTAGGCTCACAAAAGTTCCCTCACCTTTTTCAGGAATTTGTGTAAATACACCCCCATGATTTCCCAAAACATGTAGATCTAACAAGCAATTATGGATGTGTATCTGTTTACATGTAAATATGAAAGTATTAGAAAAGTTTCTTTAACAATTTTTTTTCATTTATTTTATTACAGAAGCCTATCAGCTATTGCTTGAACAGAAACAAAATTTAAATGCAGAATATTGTCCCAGGTATCTTGAACACAGCTACTACAAACTGATCCTGTAGCCCTTACACAGCCAAATCTCCTACTGAAATTGGAACAGAAGTTCTAATTAGTCCCTTAGATTATGTGACCACATGACAGCAATTTACTAGAAGAAAAAAATAGAGGATTAAAGCTAAAAAGAACATTGATATTTTTATACCAAAACATATTTTGGAAGTTTTTCACATGGACTATTTTGTTTCAAGACTGTGTAATTGATCATTCTTCCATAAATTGTGAGGTTGCTGGTTTTACCTTCTGAGAAGTCAACAGTTCTGTGTGGAATAACAGTGGCCATCACAGATACGGGCTGCAGTGCTGACTAAGAGCAAAAAATGTTCAGTGACAACCCGCATCCTGTTCAAAGACCACATGTGGTATCTTTGATCCTTGCTTTCTCAGCTGAACTTTTTTTGCTACTGATAAGTTGATCTTATGAAAGTATTTCTTATTTCAAAAGGTTCTCAGAGTTGGTCGAATATTCAGGCAATCACATTATGACAACTTTGTGCTATTTCTTTGTAATTGGGTCAGAAAAAAAAATACATAAAATATAAATGTAGCAAGACAACAGAGAAAAGAGAAAAGAAAGAGAAAGGAAAGAAAGAAACCTAGTCTAGCAAATCCATTAATTTCAGTTTACTGCTTTTTTGTCTACTATAACTAGAAAAATTGACGAGTTCAGTAAGTTCTTATTCTAAACTTACATATCCTGCCTGGCTTTGCATAAGCACACTTGGCTTCTTATTCTGTTAAAAGATGTCATTATAAAAGTAGTTCAATAAACTCAAAATACCGTTTTTATTTATTATTAAATCAGGAAGTGGCTTAGACATATTCAATCCAGACAGGACCTTAGTTGATATTGAAGACTCTAATTTTAATCAAAGACAATATCCAGCCTAGGTGTTACAAAGAATATTTATTTTAATGGATCTTCATTGATTAGGAAGAAGATAATTTCTACTAAGCATCGAAGTCCAGCTAGTCATTAGCATACAGACCCACAGGAGTTGCTTTGCCATTTAAGAGTAAGCCTTCTTCTTGCCCTAGGTTCTGATTTCTACTGTTATCAGTAAAGGCTGCACAGGGAAGAACTGAAGAACATGTCAGTAAAGTGATATTTGCCACAAATACTGTCACAACTTCCAAAAACTTAAGGGTCAGGCTTGCCGAGACTTTCCTGCTAAAATTTGTCCACTTGCTTTTTGAGCTTATACAAACTAAGTATTCATAGCGCCTGTGGTGAGATGTTCTGCACCAACAACCTCTTCCTCACTTGCTTGTTCTTCAACTTCAACTGAGGCAACTTCTTTTCTAAAATCCTGTCTTTATATCCCCCAACTACATTTATTTCTATTCTCTGTTTCTACTACTACTCTTTATTGTAATTTATTATTATTATAGCAAAATTAAAATTTACTTAGTACAGATTTCAGAATTATTAGTCTGTAGTCCTGTGGTTCCCCTAGCACCTTTTTTATGAATAGCATTACATTTGTTGTTTTCCAGTTCCCTGATAACAAGGGAATTTTATTCAGGAGGTTACACTACAGTGAATGCTTCCACTGCCTAATCCTTGAGTGTACTTAAAATTTTGACTGGATGTTAAGTTGTCCTGGAAACTACTTATTGTTCATTTTGTTAAATTGTATGATCTTTTTTTAACTGAGGCTTCATTTTGAGACAGATTCTCTAAAGTGTTCTCCATGTAGAAGGCTTCTGACACAGGAACCTCTCAAAGGCCTACTGTGGTAGATGAGAAGGAAAAAAAATTTTAAATAAAATCCCCTTTTTCCTAGTCTTTTTTGTTTTCCTAGTTGGATGTAGCTTCATTTTTTTACAAGGATGTTTTCTAGTAGCTTCCTGCTGTGTAGTATGTGTGTGTATGCACATGGCCGTTCTCAAATATTTTTTTGATAGGCAATATGTATTTGTTCAGTTTCCTCTATGCTGCCTTAAATAGTCTCTGTTCCTTCATACAACTTACGCTTTTGCTGCTTTTAATTTCTTTCAGATAAGCTTCCACATTATATAAAGTTCATCTTTTCCAAAAATTCATGCTGCTGAATTAATTTTTTTATTTTTTATTCTCTGTTTAAGGAGGTTGAATACAAGCACATTACGGTTACTGTAGCTCTTTGGAAGTGAATTCAGTCAAAATAAAATAAATCTTTTGTGCTGGTCAGAATCAAAACAAGAAGCAGTAAGATCTGAGCTCAGATCTTATGAGATTTTTGATACAACAATTTTTAACGATGTCTGAACATCTGATCTCCTTGTGTTCCAGTGTGACCTGTGCTTGCTCTGTTCCGGGGAAATAACAATCTCCCATTTTGGCTGTTTGTTACCCTTGCAGCCTTTCTGGTCTCCCTCTGCTTCCCACCATTGTGGCTGGACAGTGGGTTACGTGGCCTTGATATTCAGGCTTGTGATTTCAGTCCATGAGGTTTCCATGTTGCTTCTTAACAGAAGAACTTACTTAGCTGATTTGACACCAAACTTTAATTTAACATTTAGGATCACTCTACCTTTGAAAGTGGAATGGAGAATCTCATAGGTGTTACATGCATAAAATTCATTCAGGAAAATGAATGATCTGCAAGGGTCTCTTTGGGGCCTTCTATGCTACAAACAGGAAGAAAGAATCACCACAAATTGTTTTCCCATGTTGTCTAGGAGTGGGATTTTATAAAAGGTACTTAAAATACTGTGGCAAAAATTGTGTACTTTCAATAGGAATTATTGCAAAAAGTGTGGTCTCAAATTGGAGTTTACAGTTCATTGCAGACACTCTTTGCTGGGAAATGTCATGATCTCTACTGTAATAACAATGCTGGATTGTTCTTAATGCACTTCTGTGACTGATAACACCAATTTAAACAAAAAAATACCACAATGTTTTTCTAGTCTTGAATAGACTTGTGATCGGTTTAAAAAGGACTAGAAAAAAATTGATGATTGTTTGCTAGTGACTAAGAGAGAAATTGTTGCTTATGTTTGACTGGGACAGAGAATATTTTGCTATACTCAAGTCTTCCCCTTTCAGAGTATTTTGAAGTTGATTGATTGGTCAGTTGAATTTATTGTCCTGACCATGCTTCCAACTTTCACTTCTGTTATATACTAAAGTAGTTTGAATAAAAGACCCACAAGATCTGCCAAGGCTTTCTTTTGAATGTATCCTAACTGTACTTTTTTTCCTGTCTCTCTGAAGCACCTCTATGATACTCTGCATGAAAGGGACATTATAAAATAAAGAGATCTTTATGATGCTTCAGGTAGGAAACACACATGCTGCAGGAAGACTATTTTTTTATTTGCTTGGTATTCAGAGACTGCAACAAACACTTTTCATTTCTTAAGCAGAAAAAAGAAAACATGGATATCCTTACTGTTGACTATAAAAGTGAAATGGAAAGGAGTTGCAGATGATCTGAAGCATGTCAGTTTTTTCTGTTTCTGAAGATTTGCTATGCACAGTTTTTACTTAGTTTGTTTCCATATATTCTTTTTCTCAGGCTAATTTCACTTTTGGTTTTGTGGAAAACTTGAAGACTTATTCTGAGACATGGCTTAGGATGTCTGAGGTCTTTAAAACCAGTGGAGATGTCTTAACGATCTCACGACTGCAGGTTGGTGAACTGTGGAAGGGCTTCCTATTTTCTGATTATTTGCTATGTAATCTAGGCAGAATTTCTATACATGTAAAACTGCCCATATATCTGGATTCAGGTTGAAAAAGAGCTGAAAAGGAGGGAGATAAGCTTTAGGTTATGAGCCTACAGTGTGATATTGAGAAAGTTTCATAGATTTCTAGGTTGGAAAAGACCTTAGAGATCATCGAGTCCAACCATCCCTAATCCCCATTAAACCATATCCTCAAGTAGCTCATCCACCCTATTCTTAAACACATCCAGAGATGGGGACTCAACCACCTCCCTGGGCAGCTTATTCCAGTGGCTGACAACCCTTTCAGAGAAGAAATACTTCCTAACATCCAACCTGAATCTGCCCTGACTAAGCTTATACCCATTTCCTCTTGTTCTATCACCCATCACTAATGTAAAGAGCCCTTCCCCTACCTCCCCACCATCTTTTCTCAAGTATTTATAGGCCGTAATCAGGTCTCCCCTCAGCCTCCTCTTCTCCAGGCTAAACAGCCCCAACTCCCTCAGCCACTCCTCATAAGTTTTATTTTCCAGCCCCTTGACCAGTTTAGTCGCCCTTCTTTGGACTCGCTCCAGGAGCTCAATATCTCTCTTAAAGCGAGGGGCCCAAAACTGGACACAATATTCCAGGTGCGGCCTCACCAGTGCCGAGTACAGGGGCAGGATCACTTCCCTGCTCCTGCTGGTCACACTATTCTTGATACACGCCAGTATCCCATTGGCCTTTTTGGCCACCTGGGCACACTGCTGGCTCATATCAAGCCGGTAGTCAACCAACACCCCCAGGTCCTTCTCCGCCAGGCAGCTCTCCAGCCACTCCTCCCCAAGCCTATAGCGATGCTTGGGGTTTTTATACCCCAAGTGAAGGACTCTGCAATTGGCCTTATTAAAGCTCATGCCATTGGCCTCAGCCCAACGATCCAGTCTGTTCAAATCCCTCTGAAGGGCCTCCCTACCCTCGAGCAGATCAACACAGCCTCCCAGCTTGGTGTCGTCCGCAAATTTACTGAGGGTACATTCAATCCCCTCATCCAGGTCATTGATAAAGATGTTAAACAGAACTGGACCCAGCCCTGAGCCCTGGGGAACCCCACTGGTGACCGGCCTCCAGCCGGATTTAGCCCCATTTACCACCACTCTTTGGGCCCGGCCATCCAGCCAGTTTTTAACCCAAAGGAGGGTGTGCCTATCCAGGCCAGCAGTTAACAGTTTCTCCACCAGAACACTATGAGAAACTGTATCAAAGGCTTTACTGAGGTCCAGGAAAACTACATCCACAGCCCTTCCCTCGTCAACCAGGCGGGTCACCCTGTCATAGAAGGTGATCAGGTTTGATTGGCAAGACCTGCCTTTCATAAACCCGTGTTGACTGGGCCTGATCACCCGGTTAACCTGTATGTGCTCATTAATAGCACTCAAGATAACCTGTTCCATGACTTTGCCTGTCACCGAGGTCAGACTGACAGGCCTGTAGTTCCCCGGATCCTCCTTCCGCCCTTTTTTGTAAATGGGGGTAACATCCACCAGCCTCCAGTCCAGCGGAACTTCCCCAGTGAGCCAAGACTGCCCAAAGATAATGGACAGGGGTTTGGCAATGACATCCACCAGCTCTCTCAGGACTCTCGGGTGGATACCATCAGGCCCCATAGACTTGTGGGCATCCAGCCGAAGGAGCAGATCCTTGACCCGTTCCTCTTGGATCACAGGAGCTTCGATCTGCTCTCCCTTCCTGCACTCAGACACTGAAGGCCAGCTCACCTGGGAATTGCTGACCTTATTATTAAAGACTGAGGCAAAGAAGGCATTAAGGACCTCAGCCTTGTCTTCATCCCTAGTGACTAACGTACCCCCTGAGTCCAGTAGGGGCTGGAGGTGATCTTTAGCCCTCCTTTTGTTATTAATATATTTATAGAAAGACTTTTTGTTGTCCCTTACGGAGCAGGCTAGTCTAAGTTCCAATTGGACTTTTGCCTCCCTGATTATCTCCCTACATGCCCTAACTTCCTCCCTGTATTGATTCCTGGATGCCTGCCCATTCTTCCAAGACTTGTAGACATCCCTTTTTCTTTTGAGATGTTCCCAAATCTCCTTTGTTATCCAAGCTGTTATCCAAACTTCTGAGTTGAAAATACTTAAAAGCAATGTTACTTCACTATGTCCAGTATTACCAGGCAATGGGGAAAATAAAACAAGTAGAAACACCTATAAGCTTTATATATTTATTTAAAGCAAATGTAAGATTATAGGAAATAGAATATTCTCTGGAACTTGCTTGTTTATCACTTGCTTTTTCCAACAATGTGTGCAACTGAAAAAATAAACTGATGTGGGAAATACTGACTAAAAAAAAAGGCATTTTTACTGGGATTTTTTCCCATTCTACATATGTGTGTCCATTTTTTTCCACAATAACATTGAGTTTTGCCATGTTTGACTTGTGAAAACATGCATAGCTGTTACACTTTGGGAAAATAAGCAGAATGCTGTCATGGTTCATGCATACCATTTGAACTGTTACTTTTAAGTTCAGTTAAGGAATGATGCTAGTAATCATGCATTAGACTTGCAGATCCCAGCATGCTCTTGTAGAGCTAATAACTTTTTTCCCCCTTAGAACTTGGCAAATGAGGTAAAGGAGTTAAAATAATGTAAAAAGAATTCCCAAATGGCAGTTGTTAAAAGATATTTATTTTACTACTGCCAGTGCAAATAGTATAATGGCCCAAAAGTTTTACAGGAAAGGAAAATGGGTTTCTGTCCCAGCAGACTTGCAAGGACATCAGAATGGACTCACAGTTGAAATATTTGTAGTAAAGGAGGACAGTGATGGACAGCAAGGAGGAGAAGACATTCTGCTGTTTATATGAAATGTGTGGAGTTAACCTGTTGAGTGGGGAAGACTGAAGACATGGAGGGGCTAAGTGGTTTCTCCAGTGTTATACAGGAAGTCTTGCTAAAGGAATTGAACATGAATGCATATGAATATTTTCTATTTCTTTAGAGAAGATAAACCTCATGTAACATCTAATACTTCTCATTTTAGGAAGCACTGCAAAACAATTTCATAAAGCACTTTATAGAAAGTAATTTGGATCTTGAAATGGAAACACTCTTTAAAAAAATACAAGTATATGGTATGTACATAAAAGTGCATGTACTGATTACTCTTATTAGACTTGAACTTAGAACCATGTTCAGTTGAAATTGAATGTTTTACCTACTTAAATGATACTAAAGTACCAGACTTTAAATTCTCTTATTGAGTTAGTCTCAAATATTTCTAATTGTATTTTTTCTTCTGAGTGACTGGATAAATTGCATTTCAAAATACAGAAAGACTTGAAAAATCTGAATTAGAATTGGCAAACTGTCATGGGAGCGTTATAAACATAGGAGCTATACTTAAAAGGAGGGAAGTAAGAATTCATCCTGGTAGCCACGGTTCCATTATGCAGTAGTAAATTTTTGTAGTAAATTTGAAGGAAATCTATATACTTTAAATGGAAATAAATGGAAAATTAGATTGGATAAAGTGTGTTTAATCAAAAGTTGTCTGTTTTTTTTTTTTTCCTCCTTTTATTGAGAATTAATTGCATGTGATCTCCTTGAGCCTCAGAAAAGCCTGAGATACGGTTACAATCAGGGAGCAGCAAGGTTGGGCTCAGATCAATAGAGTAACCAGAGTCAGACCCAGCCCTGGGATGGCCAGGTGAGGCCATGGGAGTGATGCTGAGGCCAGGACAGGATGTCATCTCCATGGTTAGGGTCTGGGTGCCGATCAACAGGTCCATGCCCAGGTTCATAGCCATGTTGTGATGCGGTGGGAGCTGCAGCCTGGGGCGGGTCCAGCCATAGCTCTGTGCAGTTCTGAGGGGAAAGGACCTGTCTCTGGCTCAGATGTCTGCATGAGACGGCCCAGCAGTGTACCCCTGGGTCACAGCCATCCTCGGCTGCACCCTTTCTGCATTGGTACTGAGCCCTCGCAGCCAGACCTCCAGGAACAGAGAGTATACTCTCCAGGGCCAGATAGATATCCCAAGGGAAATGATTTATAATGGAGATGGGGATTATTATGAGTAATTTTGAGTACACAGGAATTTAAGAAGAAGAGAAAGGATTATGCTGGAAATTTAAATTACTTTAGGATTTTGTACTAATTTGATAGTTAAAAAAAAATCAGTATGTCCTGCTGTCAGTAAGGTAGGTGCATTATAATTAAAATGGTTACTGACGTGTACCAGAAGAAACTGTCCATACAAAAGCAGAATCTATGTAATTTAAGAAAAATCCATGATTTTGAGGACCAGAAAGAGAGAAAAGTGGGATAAAATGCAATAACAGATAGTGTGACATGATGTACAAAGGGAGCTGGGTGCTTCCTGGAGAAGGAAGTGGTAGACAGGACAGATTTATGTAGCTTGTTATCAGTGAGTGTTAGGATAATTATGAGCCAGACACAAATCTATTCCAGGTTTTTACTGGAGGAGGGCAATGATGAGCTCTCGGATGTCCCTGTGGAGGAGTTGTGTGGCCCTTATTGCTGGAAAGAATGGACTTTAAAGCAACACAGACCATTATGTCTGCTCTGCAATCAAAGAATTAAGTCTAGAGCTAAAATAAGCAAATAAGTGTACATGAAGTACAACTTTTATTGGATTTTGGTACCTGCCTCTAAGCAGGAGATGGACAAAATTGACTGAAGCCCCTGAGAGCTTGTAAATGATTAAGTGTGTTCTCAGTCTTAATTTGTGTTGCTGCCCTGAGTTGGTGCTGTCATGGTTGGTATGAGCTGAAGTTCTTGGATTTTCTTTGCACACAGTATGTGAGATTTAATTGAAACTAGCCTTGATTTGAAGGCTGTGTTTGAAGGCTAAGACTAGCTGTGCACACTTTCACTGAGAAAAATGCCAAATAGGGTCCAGAATTCAATCCAGAAAGTAAAAATTTGGGGTCAATATCCTCCTTAGGAGGGGACTCAAACTTAAATCTTCTATCTCGCAGTAAGATTTTCTTAACCACTGAACTGTTGCTTAGTCTGGGTCAGGCACAGCTCATCCCTCATGGTGAAGCTGGATCACAGCACAAATGAAAAAACCTCACAGAATCACACAATTGGAAAAACAAAAGGGAGAAAAAAGCAAGTCTCTCAATCCACAAGGCCTGCTGGAAACATAGCTATCTCAACTTATTAGTTGAGTAATAGATGGATTTTGTTTGTTTGGATCTAACACTGGGAGTTGCATGATAGGTTATGGGCAAACAATATTTCATTAAGTAGATATCAAGATCTTTGGAGTTATCAGGTCCATCTTCACTGTAGCAGACAACATCGTTACAGAAATCTGTGCTTGTGTTTCTCAAGTTTTAGCTTTTTAACAGAGCTGAGGATATTTGACAATATGTAATAAACGGTTAATAGTCTTGGATAGTGAATCCTGGAAATCATTTAAGTAGAATGTCTTATGAAACTTGAATTTCTTCATTGTAATGGAATACAGTTGATGAAATTAACATTATATAAAAAGTGAAAATCAATATGGGTTATAGAGCATGATAACATTTATGCCTTTGTGAAGATGATCTGTTCAAACTGTCAGAGCACTCATTTGCATTTACACTTTGATTACACTTCTTTTCACAGATTCACTTTGTCATTTTTTTTTTTTTAAATGACTACGGCCTCATATTTTTATGTTGGTTATGTGTATTCTTTTTTGTTCATTTTATTAGTCTATAATCCTGTGCAGCTGTTACTGTAAACCTGTATTTGTCTGTTTGTTTTAAATTTCATTACTTTTATACTGCATCAGCTTTTTATTCCTGTAATTATCTTGCTTGAATCCAATTTGTCTTAAATGTATCCATATATGTTATTGGTTTTACCACTCGAAATCTGTTTATTTCTATCCAAAGCTCAAGTTTTCTAAAATCACCTAATCTGTGTGATTATGTATTTTGTCTTCTAACTAAAACAAATATTCCCTTGGTTTATTGCATCTGCACTCGCAATAAGCTGACTTCTAATTATGCTCAAATCCAAGGTGCTTTTGTTTGCATCTTTTTTTTACTTCTCTAGGATAAAATTGTAAACAGTCTCAGGGACATGTTATTTACCTTGTTACTCCTGCTGGAAAGTGTCATGGTGGACACAAGTTGATGTAGAATTCTTCCAACCTCTCTAAAATTATGCTGTAATACCTTGCAAATTTATCAATTTCTAAAACCGTTTTACAGGGTTACTATGTCTGTTTTACTCATCTGGAACAAAGTAAATATTTAACTGAGGGGTGAAAAGTTTGTGGTTTTCTTTATAAATCCTTCTTTACTTTCTAGACAAGCTTTGTGTGGGCAAGGCAACTGTATTCCTCTATGCTTGCTTTCTGACCCAGCAATTTGCAACAATTTCCTGGCTGTAACCGATTTTATATAAATTCTGTCTCGCTAGAACACAGAATCATAGAAACATAGAATGGTTAGGGTTGGAAGGGACCTCAAAGATCATCTAATTCCAACAGCTCTGCCATGGGCAGGGAAACCCTCTACTACAACAGGTTGCCCAAAGCCTCATCCAATCTGGCCTTGAACACCTCCAGGAATGGGGCATCTACAACTTGTCTGGGCAACCTGTTCCAGTGCCTCACCACCCTCTGAGTGAAAAATTTTTTCCTTATATCTAACCTAAATCTGCCCTCTTTCAGTTTAAATCCATTTCCCCTTGTCCTATCACTACACGCCCTTGTAAAAAGTCCCTCTGCAGCTTTCCTGTAGGCCCCCTTTAAGTACTGGAAGACTGCTAAAAGATCACTCCGGAGCCTTCTCTTGTCCAGGCTGAACAGCCCCAACTCTTACAAACCTCTTAAGAGGCACTAGGAGGCAGTTGTGCTGCAGGTTCTTTTAGATTCTCGCTTGCTGAGTCTCTCTCTTGTCCTTCTGTGATTTCTCACAGATGTGAAGTGTTTTTTCACTACCAAGGAATCTCCTTTCTGGAGGGCTACATGTGACCTGGGATGTAACAGCCGGGGTTAAAAAAAGAAACAGGCATCTTTCCTCCATGCTACCCCTCTGCTGCCCTCATTGTAACAAAATAGTTTTATGTGTATATAGAAAGCTGGAAACAAATAGCTCTAACATCACTGAAAACTGCCACCACCAAAATCACCCGAAAACTGGAAACTGTCTCCTAATTTCTGACCTAAATTCATTAATTGCTGGTTTATACCAATTTATTCTTCTTGCAACCTTTTACTTAAATAGTGCTTCTATCTAGTAGATTTACACAAAACAGTTTTATTTCTTCCCTGTTACTTAATGATAGGTTAAACAAGCCAAGTGGAAGATGAGGGCTGAGCCGGTATGTAACAAAGTATGAAGACAATAGTGAAAACAGATGTGCTGAGATTTTTATTCATAATTACTGCATTTATAAATGGGAAAAATACAAGATAGGAAGTTCTATAGATCTGAATTCTAAAACTTTCCTGTGGATTACATCGGTTCATATATATACGTGTTATTTCTATGCTAGAGTACAGAAATTCATGCATATTGTGAAAGACAGTATTTTGCTTCCAGAAACATTTAAGTATGCTGTACTCCAAACAAGCAGCAAGCTAGTTGGTATTTCTTATGCTAAAATATTCAATAGTTTAATTCATAGCAGAGAAGTTTTTTTAGTTAATTATTGATTTCAAATTAAAGTCTTTCAAAGATCAGTTGGTGAAGAGATCTCTGGTGATTTTTTTTTTTTTTTTGGTGTGTGTATATATATATAGGGCTATACATAATTACATACACACACATATATAAATATAAAAATATGTATGAAAACTTAACCCTACTACTTGGGCTTAATGTTAGGAATATTCTGTTTTCTCTAATGCCACAAAACAAGAACCAGCGTAGATATTTCCTTTGTTGTCCTCCTCAAGGATAGCAGTAAATAAGCCATAGAGTATCTATATTTGGTGCTGTTCTCTTTTAAGTCATGAATTCACCCTGTCATTGCTTGCCTGTCTTCTGAGTTCTAGACTCAGTTCCTCTACTTTTTCTCCTTGTGATCTTTATCCATTCTCATTGGTAATCATGTCTCTTCTCCAGACTACTCCATACATTTTTCCACTTATCTGCCTTCTTATTGTAATGTTTCCTGTGCTGACACTGAGTAACATCTATGATGCAGGGTTTGTCTGTCACCACTGTTATCAAATGAGATCATCACCTGTCCTTTTTAAAGCCAATATCTTCAAGTGAGTCTTGAAAAACTTAAGGTGTTAATTTGTGTTGAATATTTTATAACATTGTTTATTACCTGAGAAATTCAGATGTTTCCATTAAATCCAGATGAGTTAAGATTGTTTCTAGATCATGCTATCCTTCTGGTTATTCTCTCAAACATAAGGATATAGCACTATCTCTACATTCTTTACCAACAGATGAAGATCTGAACTCCTCCAAAGGTTCCGTGTTTTCTGGAAACCAGCCTTTGGTTGAGGTATATATTCACCCTGGATCCATAGATAAGATCAAAGTCAAAATGGAGGGGTTGTAGACTTTTTTCAGATGCTTTTTAAATGTATGGCTTGAGTCAAAATGCTTATGCCTTATATAACAAGATGCTTGAAATATTTACAGTGTCAAGGAGAGAAGAACTGGCCAATACATTACTACATGAGAGAGATAGATCTCTGCTGTGATGTTCGAAGTACAGTAACTCACTTGCATTTGTGGTAGTAGTTATGGAAAGATAAGGAAATGTTAAAAGTCCTATAGCTTCAATGATATGGTCCCTTTCCAGCACTTTGCTAGAATTACATTTTCATTGCTCTGAAATTGAAGGAAAACATAGCTGAGGATTTGTAAAAGCCACTGAAACATGAACAACACTTTTCACAAGTTCATACTAAAATCCCTGTATTTTTAAAACTTCTTACTTTTTTTAAATACAAAGGGTATTTACTTTTATAAGATGTACAAGTGAGAACATACATTTCTGTTCTGTTGATTAAAACTAAGGAAGTCCAATTTGTTTCCTCATCTTAGAAAACACAATGAACAAGATGCTTAACAGCTCAGCAAGTAAACAGATTGACCTGTTGTCACAGCTGGTAGTAAATATCTCTTCCTGTGTGTTACTGGACCGTTTCCAGCCTTTTGATTCTGTTGAGAAATTAGAAGAGAAGGCTCACGAACTTATGCAGCAAAATAATTTTTTGGCTAGTAAGTATTTTATTTAAAATGTATATTGACAGAAAATATCAGACTTTGTAGTTGTCTGTATTTATTGATAAGGTAGGTTAAGCTTAGACAGGTTCAAAGTATGTCTTAAAACACATGTAACACAGGTAAAACAAAACACATTTATTTCAGAGATATTCCTGAACGTTTGAATGCTGTAATATATGCTGTAAAGGCTTATTATATTGTTGTTTTAACTGTAGAACTGCCAAATGAATCCTTGGAGTCTGTTATCTCTAACGAAATATTGAAAAGCATAGTCATAAATGTTTAAAGTAAAATTAAAAAAGCTGAAAAATGTATAGTACTGAGGAAATTGCCTATTTATTATGACAAGATCTTCTAGTTTACATCCTTTTGAATTTTAATTTTTATATTCTTGGCTTTGCAAAAGGGATGAAAGAAAGGGGTGGGGTTTTTTTTGGTAAATTTTATTCTGAAACCAATACCTCAGAGAAATTAACTTGTTTATTTGGAGTAAATAAATTCTTAAGCAATGGATATCTTTTTTTTTTTCTTCCCTGGGATTACACTCTATCTTTTTCCTGCATTATATGCTATTGCTGAGAATCAATTAATTGTACAAAAGAGTTCAAAAGACGAGACGCTTTATCTTCTCGCATAAAATGCTTTAAGTTGCTTGTAGCCTTTCCAAAAGAGAGCCCCACTTAAGTCTATGTAAAGTGTGCTACATCTCTTTCCCCCGTTGTTTTCGTTTTTATTGTCTCTGTGGACTCTTGCAAGTACATGACAGAAGACATGTCAAGCAATTCTAGAGAAAGAAACCACTCAGTCTGGAATCCTATGTTTGTTCTGCAGCCTGCACAGTACTCCTATTTGGAGAATGTGGAAATAACCATCCTCCATTGATATAAAACCAACAAACCATATTATGAGATAAGGAAAATTTCTCAGGAGTACTTCATAGGGAGTGAAATTGTTTGTCCCTTTAAGGGAAGAAACAGACAGACAGAGCTTGGCCTTCAGAAAATTGAATTGTCAAGTTCTGGATCTATTTTGCTTTCACTTATATAGGGAAGGGTCATACGCTAGCATAAGACAAGACATTTCGTGGGAGTTTTTTCAGTACTGTAGCCTTATAATCTCTTCACATGCTTAAAGAGGGAAGACAACATTTTAAGGGACCCATTGTGTCTAACATGTCAATGTTACATGTACAGATATAGACATACATTCCTTTTCATAGTAAGATATGAAATGGAAGTGGAATTTTCCTTGCTTGCTTTGTCTGTAGTCTTCAAAGACTTCATAGCCTCATGAAATGCCCCAGGAAATGAAATGTTTGCATAAATGGGAAAACGAGATTGGCCAGTTGAAAAAGTAAACTTTACAGCAAAGTATTCTATATCATATTATCTTTCAGAGAGCCAGGTGGTAGATAAGAAATATCTCCCCCTTTCTAAGGAAAAAAGGTCAACATTTCACATTTATCAAGAAGTCCTAAAACATCTGGGTCATCTAGAAAGAAAATACAAAAATACAACCCATTTGTTGTATTTGACTTCCTCTTTTGAGCTATAGATTAAACTTTCGCCTGCTTTATTTTTGTTTGTCTAGAGTTAGAGATAATAAACATATAAATTCTGTGCTAAAACTGAAGTTTTATAACTGACTTAGAAATTAAAAATCAGAGTAAATTTTGGGTGGTTGGTGCTGTTTACTTCATCACTCACTTCCAGGGGTTGTTATCCTTTGATGGACATATTTTACGGATGCTGCTTTCACTGTGGAATTGAGATAAGTCCCCAAAAAGGGGTTAAATCTGCATACAAAGAGAATAAATGGCAATTAAAAAAAAAATAGAAGGAATTTTGGGTTTGCAACAATGATTTTTATCATTTGATTATTATTTTACATTTCATGTTCATGAATGTAAAAAAATTAAGTCTCTATTAAACCTACCATTCTTGTGTTGGGAGGGTCAAGAAACTTTAAAGGCCTACTAGACAGGTGGATGTATCCTGCTGTCATATGATAATTGACCATGAGTTAGATATGTCAACAGCATAAATCATACAAGCTTGGGTATGAAGCTCCTTTTCTTCTTGTGTCAGGTATCATCTTCGATACGCCAAAGAACAAGACGCAAAATCCTAGCAACCTCCTTCCACGACACATTTCGTATACAATTAGAACCAGTGTTCTCTATAGCATGAGAACGGATTTGATTAGAAACCCAGCATGGAAATCCCATCCCCAGAAGTTGCCAGCTGATGGGTTTAAATACAACCATATCTTTATTCCCCTTCAAGACATGATTGAAAGGGCAATTATTTCAGCACAGACTGGGACAGATACCTCAGAGCCAGCCATTCAGGTGCAAGCTATGCCTTACCCTTGCCATACCAGTGATCTGTAAGTAAACTTTCAGCTTTTTAATTCAATATTATTGTCCTTATTAGGATAGTGCCAGAGCACTTGGGGAGATAACTAGGTTTTTGTAGTGTGTGAATGCATATCTCAGCACAGGGTTGAACCAGTATGTCCAATACTAGAACATTACAGCATAGCAAATCTTTAACAGCCATGACCACAACACATTATGTGACTTCTGTCTGGCACATGACCCCTTATGAGCTCTTTGCAGCTAGACCATGGGGTAGTCTGCTGGACAGAGACTGTGTCAGCATGTTGTGCAACTAACTTAGATTATGCTAAGAAAACCCACTTTCTATCCTTAGCTCTCCTCTACACAAACTGTAAATCGGTCCCTGGTATGTGTTGAATTACAGTGTAAAGTTGATGAAACAAAAGAAAAAAGTGTAGGATTGTTCTTTGTAAAACCATCAAAACATCCTGACTATTGGAATTTAAAATTAATCAGTGGTAATAAATCTGCTAAAGTGGAGGAAAAGTTGACTGGCTTATGTTTTTCCTTACTGACCAAATATATTACTTTGCCATAGACACAAATCTGAATTCTGTTTGACTTTGAATGGAGCCCTAAAGAGTGATTACATCACTTGTATTGCCAACAAATACTAGTATAATACTATAGTACGAATACGTATATTTAGCTTGTTACGTGAAAAATAAGCAATTCTAACCAGAACAAGCATAAGTCTTACTGCTCATGTCAGATCTTATTTTTTTCCATACTTTGAGAATAGTCCTAGTATTAACCTATTAACATTCTGCTAAAATATCTTTTACCTTTGTGTGCTAACAACTCTGCATATATGTTCTTTCATAGATTCTTGAACAATATAGGTTTTTTTTTCCCACTTATGATGATGTTAACATGGATGGTTTCGGTTGCTGGCATGGTTCGCAAGCTGGTTTATGAAAGAGAAATTAATCTTGAAGAGGTAAGAGACAGATTAGCCTCTGAAAATAAACTTTATTTATTAAAGTGTACTGAAATACAAAACTTAAACTTTGAGGTACTTTTATGTTCTAATGATCCAGCTGGCTTTGTGTTCACTTGATTCCTCTGGGCAGTAGATTCTAGTTCTAGCTTCCAACTCAGTTTCACAACATTGTTTGAGCATCAGTCCTCTTAGTATGCAAATATTGATACTGAGACAAAAAGCAACAAGAAAAAAATCCATAAAAGTTGAAATTGGAAACTGTTGTTTGGAAAAAGTCCTGGTGATTAGAATGGCTTTCATTTTGGATTCTTTTTCATGTTTGCTGTATGCAGTTTAAAATGACAACATTTCCTAAACCAAATTAAAAATTTGCTGTGTATTGTGTAATTATCAGAAATACAAGGGAAGATGACAGAGAAAAATGAGACAATTATTTGATTACATCAACGGCTAGTCTTAGTAGGTGCTAAGCATATGGAAGGACAGGGGGGTTTATGATACATTTTCTGCATGGATAAAATACTTTTTTTGAGGAATTATACTGATCTTTATCCTGCTGGAGTAAGCTTTTTTTAATTTGGGAAATGATCTAATTTCTCTAAACTTTATAAGATAAGCCTTTTTTTTAATGCTTTAAAATATTAAATCAACTTTAAAAAGTTCATTTTGATCATTTTATGAAAAATACTTTGGAAATAGTATTAGCTTGTTTCCAAAAGATTTTTTTTTTAAAAAGTGGTGATACCTTATACCTGGTTAAATAATAATAATAATAATAATAATAATAATAATAATAATAATAATAATAATAATAATAATAATAATAATAAATTATTATTGCAGCTTCAGACTATATTATTATTATTATTATTATTATTATTATTATTATTATTATTATTATTATACATAAGGATTTACAAACATCCATATGTTACTTTTTGTTCAGCAACAGGCTGGGAAAAAACATTCATTCGTACAATGCTGTAGATATCCTTAGTACTTTTTAGAGTATGAAAAGACAAACTCCTTACTAGAGGACCCAGTAATCTGACATCTGGTCCTGCAAGTCTATGCAAAAGAGAGTTGTGCCTGAGCACTGGGATTCCTTTTGTTAGTATGTGATAAGCTCAGAGGCAGCCTTGCTCAGAACCCTATTTGATTCAGGAGAGAGCAGCAGAAGAGGTAGCACAGGGAAAAGGATGAAAGATGAGTAATTTAAGGAGAAAATTATATCTTTTAGGGAGCTGATAGTATCTTAGTGGCAACATGTTTTGCTTTTAAAAAAAAAAAAGAGAAGAAAATTTGTTTCCTAACTTTAACTCTCTTTGCTTTGTTGTCTTGCAGTATATGAAGACAATGGGTGTACATCCAGCCATTCATTTCTTTGCTTGGTTTCTGGAGAATGTCATCGTGCTTACAATAAGCAGTTGCACTTTAGCCATCATTTTGAAAACAAGTGGTATCTTTGCTTATAGCAATGGCTTCCTCGTCTTCCTTTTTCTCTTGGATTTTGGAGTTACAGTTATTATGTTAAGCTATTTTTTGGGAGCGTTTTTTAGTAGTGCTGATACAGCAGCTCTGTGTGCTAGCCTTGTGTATATGATCAGTTTTTTGCCATACATAGTTTTGTTGGTCTTGCAGAACCAGTTGAGTTTCACCAACCAGATTATAATGGTAAATATTTCCTTTTCTAATTTTTCTCCACTAACCATGCTGTGTATTTCCATAGTTTTGCAACTTTAGACTATAATTTACTTATTTTTCCCAGGTTTCTGTTTGCTTTTTTGTTTCACTGGAAATAAGTCATATTAATAGATATCCAATTGAGAAAATGTTTTGGAGGTAGAAAGGAATAAAAAAAAAAAACCAAACAACAATTTTCAGGGAAATTTTCTGAACCTACAGAGGTTGCATAAGGAAGTCGCATTCCTCATGCTCATGAGTTCACTTTATGCTTTGCCCTCAAAATACTTGTAATCTTAATGTACCTTCAAGCACACCTGATGACATGTCACTCCTGAAAGTCATTATCTGTTTGAAGGAAAACTAGTGATTGATTCTCTGTTGAATACAATTGGAGATTAGATCAGAAATTTGTCTAGTGCTTATCTAGCTATGCTGTCTGAGGTATGTTTCTTTGGCATTATTTCTTCCACATGTCTTTCCCTGTTTTTTTTATGCCATAGGATGTTTTATGTCTTTGTACTGTCTTAACATACTATATCTGTGATTCGGACATCAAATATCACCATCATACAATGCAAACCGTATTTCACATGTTATGGCTTTGCGCTTTCAAAATAACTCACATAACACATTAGGCTGGTGGAATAATTCATACACTATTAAAAATAATGGACACTTTTTCAGTGTCAAACAGTCAATTAAATATATTGGTTCTTTGCATGCAAGTAAGCACAGATTTAAGACTGCAGAATTTGGGCATAAATACGCAGGGTGGAACTTTTTTTTTTCCTATTGCCCTTTTTTCCCCTCCTTTGGACCATGGAAAGGGAAAAGTATGCATGAGGTAACTTGCCCTCTTTAAAATTAGTTATTTTATTTTAAGCAGTCATGGCAGTCTGGTGAAGTTCCCACTGACAGAACAAAGGGAAATGTAGCCCCCATTTTTAAAAAGGGAAAAAAAGAAGACCCAGGGAACTACACAGCAGTCAATCTCACCTCCGTGCTCAGCAAGATCATGGAGCAGATCCTCCTGGTGACTATGCTAAGGCACATGGAAAATAAGGAGGTTATTGGTGACAGCCAACATGGCTTCACTAAGGGCAAATCCTGCCTGACTAGTTTGGTGGCCTTCTATGATGAAGTTACAGGATTGATGGATAGGGGAAGAGCAACTGACATCGTCTACCTGGAATTGTCCAAAGCATTTGATATTGTCCCAGACGATGTCCTTGTCTTTAAACTGGAGAGACATGGATTTGATGGATGGACCACTTGCTGGATAAGGAATTGGCTGGATGGTCGCACTCAAAGAGTTGTGGTCAATGGTTCAATGTCTAAGTGAAGGTCAGTGACGAGTGGTGTTCCTCAGAGGTCAGTACTGGGGCCAGTGCTATTTAACATCTTTGTCGGCGACATGGACAGCGGGATCGAGTGCACCCTCAGCAAGCTTGCAGATGACACCAAGTTGTGTGGTGTTGTGGACACGCTGGAGGGAACGGATGCCAACCAGAGGGACCTCGACAGGCTGGAGAGGTGGGCCTGTGAGAACCTCATGAACTTCAACAAGGCCAAGTGCAAGGTCCTGCACGTGGGTCGCAGCAATCCCAAGCACAAGTACAGGCTGGGTGAAGAATGGATTGAGAGCAGCCCTGAGGAAAAGGACTTGGGAGTGCTGGTGGATGAGAAGCTCAACATGAGCTGGCAATGTGCACTGGCAGCCCAGAAAGCAAATCGTATCCTGGGCTGCATCCAAAGAAGCATGGCCAGCAGGTCAAGGGAGGTGATTCTGCCCCTCTACTCTGCTCTCGTGAGACCCCACCTGGAATACTGCATTTGTCTCCGGAGTCCCCAGCACAAGAAGGACATGGAGCTGCTGGAGTGAGTCCAGAGGAGGGCCACGAAGATGATCCGAGGGCTGGAGCATCTCTCCTATCAAGACAGGCTGAAAGAGTTGAGGCTATTCAGCCTGGAGAAGAGAAGGCTCCAGGGTGATCTTATTGCAGCCTTCCAGTACTTAAAGGAGGTCTACAGGAAAGCCGGAGAGGGACTTTTTACAAGGGCATGTAGTGATAGGACAAGGGGCAATGGATTTAATCTGAAAGAGGGCAGATTTAGATTAGATATAAGGAAGAACTATTCTTTAAACAACTGGGGGAAGTCTTGCACTCACTAGCCCTTGTCCTTGTGGGTGACTTTAATCTACCGGATATCTGCTGGAAGTATAACACGGCAGTTAGAAAACAGTCTAGGTGATTCCTGGAGTGTGCGGAGGACAACTTCCTATTGCAACTGGTCAGTGAACCGACTAGAGAAGGTGCTCCCCTAGACCTGCTGTTTGTGAACAGAGAAGGTTTCATGGGAGATGTGACAGTTGGAGGACGCCTGGGGCATAGTGTCCATGAGATAATAGAATTCTCAATTCTAGGGGAAGTTAGGAGGGGGAGCACTAAGACGGTCAAGCTGGAATTTGGGAGAGCCGACTTTGGACTGTTTAGAAGTCTGGTTGATAGAGTACAGTGGGTGACAGCTCTCAAGGGTAAAGGAGCGCAGGAGGGCTGGTTACTCCTCAAAAAGGAAATTCTGGAGGCACAGGAGCGAGCTGTCCCTGTGTGCTGGAAATTGAGTTGCTGGGGTAGAAAACTGGCTTGGATGACCAAGGAGATTTGGGAACACCTCAAAAGAAAAAGGGATGTCTATAAGTTTTGGAAGAATGGGCAAGCATCCAGGGAGGATTACAGGGAGGAAGTTAGGGCATGTAGGGAGATAATCGGGGGGCAAAAGCCCAACTGGAACTTAGACTAGCCTGCTCCGTAAAGGACAACAAAAAATCCTTCTATAAACACATTAATAACAAAAGGAGGACTAAAGATTACCTCCAGCTCCTACTGGACACAGGGGGTAAGTCCTTAATGCCTTCTTTGCCTCAGTCTTTAATAACAAGGTTAGTAGTTCCCAGGTGACCTGGCCTATGGTGTCTGAGGGCAGGGAGGGGGAGCAGATGGAAGCTCCTGTGATCCAAGAGGAACGGGTCAAGGATCTGCTTCGCCAGCTGGATGCCCACAAGTCTATGGGGCCTGATGGTATCCACATGAGGGTCCTGAGAGAGCTGGCGGATGTCATTGCCAAACCCCTGTCCATTATCTTTGGACAGTCTTGGCTCACTGGGGAAGTTCCGCTGGACTGGAGGCTGGCGGATGTTACCCCCATTTACAAAAAAGGGTGGAAGGAGGATCCGGGGAACTACAGGCCTGTCAGTCTGACCTCGGTGATGGGCAAAGTCATGGAACAGGTTATCTTGAGTGCTATTAATGAGCACATACAGGTTAACCGGGTGATCAGGCCCAGTCAACACGGGTTTATGAAAGGCAGGTCTTGCCAACCAAACCTGATCACCTTCTATGGTGCGGTGACCTGCCTGGTTGACGAGGGAAGGGCTGTGGCTGTAGTTTTCCTTGACCTCACAAAAACTTTTGATACAGTCTCTCATAGTGTTCTGGTTGCGAAACTGGTAACTGCTGGCCTGGATAGGCACACCCTCCTTTGGGTTAAAAACTGGCTGGATGGCCGGGCCCAAAGAGTGGTGGTAAATGGGGCTAAATCCGGCTGGAGGCCGGTCACCAGTGGGGTTCCCCAGGGCTCAGTGCTGGGTCCGGTTTGTTTAACGTCTTTATCAATGACCTGGATGAGGGGATTGAATGTACCCTCAGTAAATTTGCGGACGACACCAAGCTGGGAGGCTGTGTCGATCTGCTCGAGGGTAGGGAGGCCCTTCAGAGGGATTTGAACAGACTGGATCGTTGGGCTGAGGCCAATGGCATGAGGTTTTAATAAGGCCAATACTGACGATTAGCTTACGTGATACAAAGTATTTATTTTGTGCATGCTTTTAGTATCACAAGTTATTTTATTCATGGATCTTTTTAATGACATGTTTTATTTGATGTTCACATTCTCTTTCTCCTTTGCTATTGTAGTGTCTTCTGTCTACAACTGCCTTTGGGCAAGGAGTATTTTTCATTACATTCTTTGAGGGCCAAGAAATAGGTAAGCTCTTCAGTTAGAAGCAAAGCTTTGTAATGATTATTTCAAAAACTACAGTTGGAAATATTTTTCCACTTTGTTTTGAAAAAAACCTCTAGTCATGAGTTAGCAGGATAGATCATACCAGGAGAAAAATCTTTTTAATGCTCCTTGAAAACCAAGTTAAGCTTGTGCTCCTTTCTAGCAGTAAATTAAAGTGGACTTAGCATTGCTCTAATTCCAATACAGGCTGGAGGAAAATCTCTACAACTTGTTAGATGACAGAGTGAGTATACTCAGCCAATGAAATTGTTCTAGAGATGCAAATCCGAACTTTGTATTTAATGAAATTCAGTAGAACTACTTAAGGGTGAGCATCTGACTGAATGTTATTTTGCTCATTGAATGTGCTATTTCTCTCAGTCCAGCGGAGGAAGCTTTAGAAAGGCATTTAGAGCAATTTCTTGGAAGCCCTCGTTGATGTCAGTGGCAGCTCTAATGCTTGCTTTCTGGCGAGGATATCAACAGGGAGTTTTGTAGGATCACAAAATTGTTGAAGTTGGAAGGGGCCTCTGGAGGTCATCTAGTGCACTCCCATTGCTCAAGCAGGGCCACCTAGGGCTGGTTGCCTGGAACAGTGTTTAGACAGTTTTTGAGTATCTCCAAGGCTGGAGACTCCACAGCCTCTCTGGGCAACCTGTGCCACTGCTCAGTCACCCTCACAGTGGAAAAAGTGTTTCCTGATGTTCAGAGGGAACTTCCTGTGCTTGAGTTTGTGCTCATTGCTTCTTATCCTGTCACAGCACCACTGAAAAGGACCCTTACTTTGTAAAGTATTTTGTATGTTTCTCCTGTGCGACCCTATTGGTACTTGGCCTGAGTTGCAGCTTGTCTCTGCAAGCTTGGAGGCAGCTGGTGAAGTCCCCACTGAGCTACTGTGCAGGTGCAGAAATGCATGAGAACACCTTGTTTCGTTTAAATGTTAGGGAGAAAAAAATGTTTGGAAACTAGCTAGATGTGTTCTAACAGGTTGCTGCATGTTTTAACTTGGTGATCCTTTCTATCCTCAAGCTAAGAGCTGCCCCTATTGATGCTGAAGTTTCAGAAAAGTACGAAGTGAATATCTGGCCCTTCATAAATGTCTACAGAGAATATCCATTTATGTATCTAAATATAAAAAGAGATGCAATCCTTTTCTTTTTTACTACTATGGCAAGATCGATATTGATGACAGTGGATGTTTCAAACCATTAGGCATTGAAAAAGTATCAAAATGATACAAAATTTGGTAAAAGTGTAAGAGAGTTGTGGAAAATATTACTTAAATTTCCCACGAGACACTTCATCAAAATGGCTCATCTTTACTGATGAAAGGGCAAAACGTGCTTTTCGGAAAAACTGCTTTTCTTGACAATCGTGGAAAAAGAATTGTAAAAACAGAATCATGGCCTTCTGTACTGCAAAAAAAGTGACATTTTTAGAAAAAAATGCCATGTTTTTTCTAAATCTACAGTTTGGTTATTTTTTTTTTCCATTTTGCAATATAGTAGCTCTCTAATACTAGTATTTTGCACCTGCTTTCTTCCTTTCATGTCTTCTGCAATGCAATAATTTTATGACACAATTATTCAGTGAGTTTGCTGTTCCAGTTTACCTCTGAATAAAGTCAATGAACACAAATACTCGTTTCTTAGTAAGAATTTACAGATTTAAGTTTTCAGATTTAGCGTTGCAGAAATGACTTTAAACATTGTGTATCCCATTTCTTTATAATATCAGCAGAACGGCTTAAAGCCTGATTCACTGAACAGGTCAGTGCCACACTTTGTCAGAGAGTCATAGTTCCTTTTGTCAAATTAAGAGCCAGCTAAAACTTCATAAACAGCCCTTTCTACAATCGCTTCTCTGCATTTTCCCAGCAGCATTGTCACCTGCTGTTCTAAGCAGAGGCTTGTAGAGGCATAGCAATTCATTTCTATTCATTGGGATTACTGTTATTAGCCACAGTCTTTTTTCTGTCAGTGCTTAAGTACTCAGAAGTGTGTGGTGTTGATGTGTTTGTGGTCTTTAATGCTGTACTGATTTAGCTTTGACCTTTTAAACGTAATTTCTATTATTACTATTACTACCAGGAATTCAGTGGAATAATGTGCACCAGTCAATGGCACAAGAAGGATGCATGACCTTTGGATGGATGTGCTGGATGATGTTCTTTGACTCCATTTTATATTCTATAGGTGGATGGTATTTCAGCAATATTTTTCCTGGTAAGATCATAACTTGTTCTTATTTTGTGTTTTTGAAGAAGTTATTGAATGAAATGGGTAGAATTGACTTTCCTCATTATATGCAATTAAAACAAAAACATCTCTTCTGAGTTGAGGTTTTGATGTGCAGAACTGCCTGATTGCCTTTAAGGACTGAGTAAGAAAGTCTTCCTATGTACATAAATATTGAGTAGTGCTAACACATGGACTAGAATTTGTAGCCAAGCATAAAGTTTCTTTTGTTTGCTTACGGGGATGACCAATATTCAAAGGACTTAGAAATTTGTTGGTACTTCACAGTAACAGGGCTAAGTCTAGTAACAAAAACTTCCTGTGAAAATGGTGAATCTTCTGAGTTAGTACTTGGGCTGAAACCCATAAACAACAAGTTTTCAGATCACAAAGACTTCAAACTGCCTGGTAACTGTATCTTGCTCCCAGTCAGTCCACAGTTCAATACATAAAGAAAACTAATTAACTTTCAAGTATATTTTCAGAAGGTAGTGAGATTTTTTTCCCATTAACTGAGTTTTATGAATATTATTGAGTTGATTGATGCATTTTTAATCATAGTCTAATGCCTCACTAGCTGTTTGAAATTTAGTTTGAAATTTACCTTTCCTCTGATCTGCATATGTCACCTTTTGTTCCAGCTACTTTGTATTTGTTTAAAAAATAGAAAAATATAAAATGAGTTTTTCCTTGAAAGAAAGGGGTTTGTGGAACATACAACTGAAATTACAAACTTTAGCTTAAATTGGCACCTGCCATTCAGTGCCAATGAAACGCCCTTCCAAACACCCAGAGAGTGTATTGCGTGATTGGTAAGTAAAGCCTGGAAAGATTGGGCAATGCCAAAATTTAGGTTCTGTGTAGGACCTTATTTTTGCCCTTCCTGTTTGAGTGCTACAATTAATGTTTCTTATGCCGGCTAATTTGTTTAAATTGTGCAGATAAAAATGGAAGAATAATCTTTAATGATTGGTGCAATGGATTATTGTTACAATAAAAAATAAGGCTGTTTGCCTTGGCAGGCAATTTAGTCCATTTTCTTTTCTCTAGGTTACAAGATTATATTAGGTGATGCCCCCATATTGTTAAGTCTATGATTCTGTTACGCTCTAAAGCTAATTTAGGGATAGGGCAAAGCACAGTATCACTGAGGATTTGTTAATTTATGGCAGGGCCTGGTGTTATGGCCAAATAACTTTTTTCCACTTTATTGAGATTTGTTAAGTGCAGCTAAGAGTTTGAGCTAATTAAACAGTTTAACTAGCTCTTTGTAAGTAATGATAGGATATGAGTAGTCCACAAACAAATATGAAATTACTGTAAATTTTGTAACAGTTTCTGTCATAATTATACTCTAGGAAAATTTGGATTAAAGAACCGATGGTACTTTCCCTTCACTGTTTCCTACTGGAAGAACCTGTGTGGTGCAGAGAGGAGAAAGAGACATTATCTGAATTCTAATATGTTTTTCTTCAATGAAAACTTTCAAGAAAAAGGTTTGTAGTCATAGTAGAATTTTAATAATGACTCTTTCACGAATGGTGTGCTGATTTTGATTAATCTGCTTTTATTATAGCTTGATCCTGTATTATGGGTTTAGATCTTGTCCCTTTCTCTCTTGTATTATATAGTGTATACTATGAATATTATATACTAACTGTTAATTCTGCTGTCACCTGTAATGCTTGAATCATTCAGTTAAAACTATTGTGCAAAAATATTTAAGAAAACTCTTTTAAAAATGTAAAATAAGTATCTCTTAGGTTCATCCTGTTGCTGTGTAGCCTCTTTGCTTTGTTAGGATCTTCTGAAGTTCCTTGAACCGTTTCATACTCTCCCTGAATCTAAAAAGTGTTGTACTTTAACTTTTTTCCTCTAGTTTGATTTTCTTCCTCCTGCTCTGTTGTTTTTATTTGCTTCTTGTTTCAGCAGAAAAAATAACTTCGTTCATTTTTTCCCTTCTCTTTCTTATTTCTTTCTTCTATAATCATTGTTCTTTCTATCTTTGCTTCTTAGCCTTTGTTTAAAAAGCTACTGTTATTGTAACTAATTTTTATATGCCTCCAGATACTTTCTTTGCTCTTCTCTGTCTGTTCACTTCCTTAAAATTAATTTAGAATTTTTAGGTTTTTTTCGCTTCTAAAGTCTCTTTGTGAATGAAGCAGTAAGCCACCCTCACTTATATTCCCTCTTGGGCCTTAGAATAACATGATGGGTTGAGGTTTTTTGGAAGTTACAGTAGCTTGGAAATGATCCAGTTGCCTGTAGTACAAGTGAAGAAGCTGAACAACTCAGCAGCTTTATATATTGGTATCTACTGGAGTAAGGCAAACTTCAGAATGTCTTGAGGTTCATTTAAACATTTGTGGAAAAACTATCAGAATGAATTTTGTCTGAATTTCTGCAACTTGGAACGATTTCATTTTGTTGAGATGATTGTCTTTGACCCTTACTTAAAATGAAGATTTTTGATGTTTCCCCTTGGGTTCACCACATTCTCTGTGGAAAGCGAAGGAAAAAAACCCCTCCTCTGACTGAAAAGTTACTAGCACGTTCTCTGGCTCAAGCCATCCAAATGATTGCTTATGACTTTGTGGATCTGTTCATCTCACTTCTCCTCTGCTTAAACTGCTCAGTAGCAAATTGCCTGTGTGTGAACTCTAATACTGCCATGCATGTGAAGGAAATTCCTCTCTTTCATAAGAATTGGATATCATTGCGATATCTGATAACGGGATAAAAGCATTCAGGGATAATTTGCCTGGAAGAGCAAAGTGACTTCCTCCCTGGGAGATTTCTACATTTGTTCTATACAGCCCAGGTAAGGGCTGATTCGGTGAGGGTGGAGAGCACTTTATAAATCAGAGATGTGTCAGGGAAGGGCTGGAGTGTAGGTCCTATGAGCTGGAACTATGACTAGAATAAGATTGGTAGAGACCTGAGTACTGAGTACTCGCTTGGAACTCCTATTAGGAGAAGTCCTAGGGTGATCAATTTACTGTTTGCAAGCAATTTGGAGCTCTTCCTCTGAATCTTTTCTCAGATACATTGTCTGAGGCTCACTCTGTACTTCAAGATTTTTTGTTAAATTCCAGGATATACATGCAAACTTAGGTAGGAAGCATTGGAAAGAGAATGAATAATGTTTGTTGGTGGTTTTAGTCTCCAGACCAAAAAATAGAGAAGCTAACTGGAAGAGAGGTTCATCAGTAGAAGGACCTCAGAAATGTCACAACTGCTGGTAGTGTCTTGTTGGAAGGTAACCTCAAGCTTCTGGCAAAAGTTCTCTCTAAACTTAAAATTGATTGTGAAAGGAGCAAAAAACTTCTTCATTCACAAACTAAACTAACCAGTCCTTGAAATAATTATGTAATTTTTTATTTATAATTTGATTTATATCATTTTCATATATTTTACATAAAGCATAATTTTCTCTTCTTGAGATATTTATTTATATTTTATTTAATGATATACAAAATTATGACATAAAATCTAAATTATGTCAGTATATAAATATATAATTTTTATATATTGATATATAAAATATGTATTAAAATAAAATTCTAATCCATAACAATTTGTGTTTCTTTAGATTAACATTCCAATTTGGCTTGCCTTTGAAAAGAAGGAAAATATTCTAATATCCTAAATATCCTAAAATATCCAAATATAAGTAAAATATTACATGTTAATAATGTATTTATGGGGTTAGTGATTGTCTGTGCTTATGTTTGGAAAGCAGTGCCAACCTTTCCTCCTGACATAGAAAGGAAGTTAACTTGATCTGTGTCATATGGTCATCTGAGTTTGCTGAGCTGGTTGCCTCACACTTAGAAAAATGCTGGGTATCTACTTGCATTGAGGACCTTGAATTATGTTTAGGCTAGACTTCTACTCTGAATAATTTCACAAAGACATATGCTTTGCTTTATTGACTGAGGGAGTTAGGAAGATTAACTCTCTATATTTGTTAATGTTCACACAATTAGAATTTTCTTATGGGTATAAAACAATGATTCAAGCAATGTTAATATGTGTTTTTTTTGTACTAGAAATAAAATATAACAACTATTTTATGACTATGGAGACATATGTGGACACACACACAACTTGGTGTAATTGGTTTAGGTTGTTTTTTGAAACTGCAGATAGGCCAAAATCTTAGCAAATATTAACTGGCATAGTATGTTTGATTCGAGTGGAGCTTATGTCTGTTTGGAGCATCTGAACATCTGTTCCAGGCTTTGGTAAATGGTAACAGGGGTTAACTTAATTTGTCATTCCCTATGTACACACACATATGTTTAGATTCAGCAACCCTCTTGATCTGCTCTGCTTCCCCATACAGACTCAGCATCTCCAAGCTGGAAAAACCCTTACATCGAAGGAGCCACCATTGGTGTCATGCTGTTGTCTCTCACCAAAGAGCATGTGGATGGCCAGAAGGCTGCTGTTAAAGATCTCAGCCTCACTTTCCATAGAGGTCAGATAACAGCACTCTTGGGACCTAATGGAGCTGGCAAGACAACAGTTATGTAAGTCTAACATTAAATGCTATCACACTCCCCTCTGATCTCTGATATGCTTTCTCACTTCAAAATGTTTGTGAACTCTTTCCTATGTTATGATTGGGTGTTTTTTTTACAAATAAATAATTAAGAAACTCCCCAAAGCACATGGAAAGTGAAGCCTATATATCTTCAAGAAAAGCAATGTAATGAACAGAGAACTGAGTCCTCTATGCCACTGAAACCATGATGTAATAGCACAGGAGCATCCTAAGTAGGAGCTGGGCATGTCTAGTTGTGGAGTTGAACATATCTCAGGAATGTATTCTTTTCTGACATCCCATGCATACTCCTATCTCATGGAGAGTGTGGAGTTTTATGGGATTTTTGTGCTTTGTTCCTAGAAGTTGCAAGGGACTTCTTTCTTGTCAGTTGACCAGAAACGATAATAAGAAAATGAAAATGACATTTAAAAATGTCTCAATTAAGAGGTCTATGCATTTCTGCCTTTATGTTAACTATGACCAGCTTCATTAAAACCAGTGGTGCAGGATGAGACCCATTTAAGATTTACTCCTCAGCTAGAATACACATGTCAAAAAGGAAACAATGGTCTGTTACATTGGTCTGGGAAAAAATGGATTTTGTTCTGGAAGTAAGAAAATGAGAAATTGTTGAGATCTTGTGAGAATTTTTTTTTTTAACTAGAATGTGCCTCAGGAAATACAAGTGTGAGCTATGTAATACTGTCATTGCACATGAGCTTGCTGAATTTATTTTTTTTTCTTTTTTTTCTTTTCTTGTATCAGATCACTGTTGACTGGTCTATACCCACCAAGCTCAGGTACCATTATCATTGATGGAAAGGACATACGTACTGATCTGGCTGCCATCAGGACGGAGCTGGGTGTTTGTCCACAGTATGATGTCCTGTTCAACTTGCTAACGGTGAGAGAACATCTACTGCTTTATGGATCAGTGAAGGCACCTGGCTGGACAAAGGAACAGTTGGATCAGCAAGTCAATGGGTAAATTTTCCTTTCGTTTGTTGAGGAATCGGTAGTGTCTATTGCAAACCACTCAAACTAGAAAGTGCTAAAGCAAAATTGCAAGTAGAAGCGAACGGAAACTGCAGGTGTTCCATGAGTTCTTATCGCACTTCATGTTCTGAAATCATGCCTTGGAAAGATATTTCCTAGTTTCTAACCTTTGCTTGAAGGTATTTGTAGTGAAACTGCCAATGTTTAAAAAGCTGGTATAAAGAACCGTCAAATAATCATATTTTGAGTGGAGTGGAGATGGTTAGCCTGGTAGCAGCTGTAGTGGTTTCTGCCTCATGCTGTCTGCCTTACCTCCCTTCTTTCTGCAGACCCAGAAAGAAAGTAAACTGCTGTGTGTTTGCCCTGAGTTTTCAGATAAATCAACAGCCGACTATGTATTTATTATCCTGTGTTCCTTCACTGGCAGTAGAGGGAAGAATGGAAAACCAGAAAAGGCAGGTAAAGGTGGTGCTTGTTACCATCTTTTTAAACAGGCCATCATCTTTTTCCTTTGTCAAATTCAGACTTTGTCAAATTTAGGCTTTAAATGTGTTTAGTAAGTGAAGGGGTTTAAAAACAAAAAAGTCAACAGGAAAAACAAGCCAGAGCTCTGACATCACTTCAGAGGATTAGACACTTCTTAGATTGAGAATATTTACTAGTGTTTTTAGGCTGCTAGTTCTTTGGCATAGGACTAAATCTTCATTTTTGCATCATAAACGACTAGCAAACTGTGTGAGGTGAGATCTTGTTCCCTAATAGCAAACTGAGCTTTAAGAATAAAATACACTCTCTTCTAATATTGTGGCAGTATAAAAAGTTTCTGTTTGCCTTCTGATTGATCCTAGGCTGTGTGGAGGGCTGGGCACTTTCATGCTTCAATGCAAATAAATGCCAAGTTGATGGGACTTCTTAAGTGTGCAATTATGCATATACAGACACAATTGTGGCAAAACGGCTTTCCTTTTTGGTAGCTATCATAAAACCCTGTTACTTTAAAATTTTGATATGAAATATGTCTGGCATGGGACACTGTATTCTTTCTAGAAAGAACAGAAATAACTCTCTAGAACAATAAGGACAAATAAAACATGGTGTTTGGTTAAAATTTATGCAAAATAATATCCTGTATTTTATTGTATTTAGACTGCTGAATTGTAATTTCAGCAGCAATCTGTCATACTAATGGCACATAAGAATACTCAAGTCTCTGCAGGCCTTGCTACTAAGAAAAATTTAATTTTTTCAAAAAGCAATGAATACTTAAAAATACTTCAGAGAAATTAGAAAAGCAACAAAACAATGAAAAAAATTTGCTTTTAATTAAGCAAAAAAAGCTGGCATCTAAAGAGATTAAGAATAATTTTCCTGGATATATATTTATGCAACAATTATAGAAATCTGTTTTCTTAAAATTCTCTCAGTGTAAATGGCATGGTTTACAGACTGCATATTCTCTCAAAGGATTCAGGAGTTCAGTTTAGGACTGTTGAGCCTTTTATGTCTTGCTTGCCAGGCTCGTAGCAACTGAAAGCTTTTAGGTCAGTGACTGAATGCTCAATGTGATGAAAAATAAATCGATGGTCTTTCATTGCTGCCCTTATTGAGCATGTTTCCACACACTGCTCAGCTTCAAGATCATCAGAGAGCAAGGGCTGAATAGGCAATGTCTGTAAGATGTCTCCCAGTCCTTAACGCAGAAATTAGATTAGGTTGGTTTAGGTAGTATTGTTCTACCTACGGATCATTAATCTGTTTACTTCACAGAAATAAGTCTTTAAAAGAAAAAAAGGCAAGAAAAAATCAGCAGTGTTACCTTATTCACTTCAAATGACTACATGATTCCTAAAAGCCCAGGTGTTTTTTAAGGTTCTTTATACAGCTGCAAAAATTGAAGCATCTTTACCATGGTTTAAGAGGCTATAATCTAGCGTTTGCTGAAATTGTTCGACAAACTGGTATTTATATTATCTGACTTAATTTCAAAGTTGTCTGTTCTTAACCTGCACAATACTTAACCAGAATTTGTGTTTCAGGTGGTAATGAGTGTTTATACTTTGTAGGTAAAGAGATAATTTTTTTTTTCTGTTTGCTTTTGTCACCAAATTGCAAAATCAATCAGAGATAGTGCTTTTTTCACTTTCCATTTAAAGTGACTTTTCAGTAATTCTGCTCTGAGTGGACATGATGTGACTGGAAAACTTTTTCAAATTAGTCCTGTTTCTGTACTCCCATTTCAGAGCTCTAAAAGATGTGGATTTATCCCAACATCAGTACAAACCTGTTGGAGCCCTTTCTGGGGGAATGAAAAGGAGGTTGTCAATCGCCATCTCCTTTATTGGAAACTCAAAGACAATTGTTCTAGATGAGCCCACCAGTGGAGTAGATCCATGTTCTCGACGTAGCATCTGGGATGTTCTTCTGAAGTACAAAGCTGGTACAAAGCTTATACACATAATTTGCTGCTTATTTTCCTTCTGGAATTCTGTTTCCATACAGTTAAACAGGATAACTGGAGTATTAGTATTGCTCTTCAATAACTAAATATATTACTTTCAGAGGTGATGTTTATTCGAACTTGGGAAACTTTAAAGCAGCCAAGTGAGATTACAAGAATTAGCTGCTATCTCACAGAAAGATGTTCAATCTAACAGAAGATTGAGTTTAACTCTGAGTCCTGTCCTGAAGTTTCTCTTCTTTTATCTTTTTTTGTTAGCTTCTCAAAATTATTTTCTGGTTTTTGTTTCCTTATTTGTACATATCTACATGTACATGCCTATATACTTCTGATGAAGATAGACTCATCAGTCAGTCTGCTACATGAATTTTTTTAAGCAACATGAAGTTAAAAACTGATTATGGGAAGCAAACTCTTCAACTAGTGAGCACTCAATTAGCTGTAATAACTCACAGTGAACGATCCATTGAAACAGACACTGCTGTTACGTGGTTTTAAGGAATCTCTTAAGCTCTTGAAACAGCTTGAAGTTGTAATGGCTTAATACTGCTTGCTATGTGTAACACAGGCAAAGCAAGTTTGGACCTGAATCTAACTCAGACTGCAAATCTGAATGCAGGTTTTGTTTGTGTCTTGCAGTTATGTTTTGGAGGGACCTGAAACATGTTCCTTTAGGTTAAAGAACCCTCGTGAAAGCAAGATGTTTCTCTAGAAACCAGGTTTTGTAGACATGTACTAATCTTTCTGATGCAGGTTGTACACTCATCTTTACCACTCACCACCTTGATGAGGCAGAGGTGCTCAGCGATCGCATTGCTATCTTGCAGCGTGGCCAACTGAGGTGCTGTGGATCTCCCTCTTATCTGAGAGAGACATATGGCCAGGGACACAGTCTAACACTCATAAAAAAGGTATACTAAAAATGTACTGCGCAGAACTTAACAGTCCCTGACAAGTAATAGCTGTGTATATTCTAAGGGAAGCTGTATGTCACTGCCAGGAACTAATATGTGATATAAATTATTAGGGAGCCAGCAAAACATGTTTTTATCAGCTTTCTTGGTTGTTTTGAGTGGGTGGTATTATTATTATTATTCCTATTCCTATTATTATTATTATTTAGAATAACGCAACAACATCTTTGAAAATAATGAATTTCAATATTTAACTGAAAAGGGCTTTGCCTCACGGTTTGTTGTTCCTGGGATGCAGTCTCTGCATCCCAGGTTTGATGCAGTTTCATTAGTGGAAATTTTCCTGTATGAATTCTGCTGTCGAGTCCCATACTTCTGGTAATACTTTTTTTTTTTTTTTTTTTTTTTTTGTGAATGATTATGTTTCTTTCCTCGTAGCCCTCTGTGTTTGAAATCCAGGATCCTAAGCATATTGTTCAGGTCACATCTTTGGTACAAACCCACATCCCAGAAGCCTTCTTGAAAGAGAACAGCGGAACTGAGCTGACCTATGTGATTCCAGAAAGGGCAGATAAGACATCTTTTAAAGGTCTTTTTCAGGCTTTAGATCAAAACCTTCATCATCTACATGTGACTGGCTATGGCATTTCTGACACCACCTTGGAAGAGGTACTTTTGGTTTTCCTGTGTAAAGGCATTTTCTTAGTTAGAGAATCCTGTAATAGCTACCAGCTACTGTTATTATAACTTTCATATTTCACAACAGTTTCTTGTAAGAAGTATATTTTCCTAAAAAAAAAAAAAAATCTCAGGCAAAATATGTACTTTATAGTTTTGCTGTACTGTGAATTTCAGCACCCACTCTACTATGACTTATTTCAAGAAGCTGATGTGAACAGTGAGGAAATGTGTAACTCTTAAATGTTTGTTCCTGCATTTACTAAAGGAAAATTTAATGTGTCTTTGATTTAATGAGAACCATTGTTGCTGTCCTGAATCTCTAACACTGGAATGAGATTTGAACTTGAAATGCTGGAGTTCAGGTAACTCTTGGGACAGGAAAACATTTGCTGAGAATACGCTCTGACTTCCAAAGTTTTAAGCGTAAGACTTCGTATAATTGTGTGTGGAAGTCTCTGAAGAGTATTTGGTATTTTGTGTGTATACCTAGAGATAGACACGCTTACATATATGTATACATGAACATATGTATACATTAACATATATATACATGTATATGTTCATATATACTGAAGAGACCAGGGAAAGAGACTCTCTTAAACTTCTTCACTTCTGACTTAGCTCTCTGTAAACAGCCATATCAGTGAGAAGTTATTTTCCTTGGACAGTTTAATCCCAAATATAACTTCTAAATATCAAGACTCCCTAAACCACTACTGATCAAGTTCTGTATTATAGATACTTTTGAAAATACATTTTTTTCCACTTCTTCAAGTGATGATAGGAGACTAATGTCAATATTTCTTTTTGATGCACAAAACACATTTATTCTTATGTGATGGCACAATTCATTCAGTATCGCTTTGTGGAACTGATTTCTCTAGTAATTACCTCTATTATTAAAGACAGACAAGGTTAGACTGTTTTCTAACAGAAAATTTAATATATTTTAGGAAAAAAACCCACAAAAAAATGAAATGCAGAATTCTGTAGAGTGATTTTTTTCTTATATATAACTATAAATATTTAGTATACAAAAAAGGGTTGTATCCCTTCTCCCTTGGTTCCCTGGAAATGTGTGAGACGATATGATGGTCAGCTGGAATTCAAACTGAGTTTGTTTTGAAAGTTTAGAATTGTTCATCTCATATAATCTGTGGAAAAAATGTAAATAGAATCCCAATAATGCAAGTAAACCTGACATGACAATTGTTCATGAGATTTATTGAACCAATACGCCACCATGTGGAGCTGCTGTGTCCTTAAGTGGTCCACTACAAGACGTCTTTAGGGCTCTGTTGATTTGCTACATACATTTTTAGGATCCTGCACAAGCATAAAGGATCTGGTTTTGCACGTTTGTTTTTAAACTGCAGTCCAAAGAATGATATACCAGCAAGTATGTGGTGTCCTTTGAAGTTAAGCTCTGTATAATCGAGTTATTTATAAAGGTGAAAAAAAAAAAAAAGCACGCATCTCTTCTCTGTTTCTCTTATAAATGACCACAGTAAATAAAGCTAGTGTGGCAAGCATTTGCTACGGCAAGCATTTGCTATGGCAATGGGGAAGGGGGGATAAATCATACAAGTTTAACAAACGTTTTACATAATGCTTTAAAGTAAATTATGTTCCAGCTATACAATTCTATGAGGCAAGTCAAAAGCTTATTGAAAAAGCCTATTAAAAATTGTTATTTTCCTTCAAATACATAAAGTGATTAACATGTTACAAGAAAGAATACTGTTCACTGCCAAACTTTACAGATTCTGAAGTAATGTGTATATTGAGAACCCTTTTTGATTACATACCTGTGGGATATCACAGGACTTACCAGAACTGGCATCTATAAAGTAAATGTGAAGTTGTCATGGAATATGAGGAAACTTCCTCAGTGTGCTGCATCTGTTATTCAATTGAGAGCTTGCTTTTGGTTGTTTTCTGCAGGGGAGGTTAAAAATAAAAAGCTTTAAAGGTGATATTAGATATTGATGTATCATTCTTCAGCTTGAAGACTTAATGCATTAATTTGGCATGATTTCTGTCATCTCTGCATCTCATCATTAGCCGTTGTTACAACCTCAATTCTCCATTTTCTTATCAAAAGCCTCTTTGCATTGGCAACTAAATGGATAGCACATAATAGTGCTATTTAGTCTATTCAAACAATTCAATCTGGAAACAAAGAACTCTGACTTTAAAGGAAGAAATGTGTTATAATTTTCATTTTATCCTTTCTTTTTGTTCTCTCATACACTCACCATTATTCTTTTTCAGTCTGAGGGACACTCGTACTCTGTAAAAATCTTGCTCTTCAAGGGAAACCAGGCTTCCATTCATACTTCAAAGTAATCTTGAAGTTCTAACAAAATCAATTCCTGACACTTTCAAATCTCACTAATATTATATTTGCTTCATTTTAGGTTTTAAATATCTTTTCCAACCATTTGTATTTATGTACTTTTAAATGCTTGTAATCCAAAGAGTGTTAGCAGAACAAAAAGGAGAATAGAAGGGTGGTTAATTAAATTAAGTGTACACTGGGAGCTCTCTGGAGGATGATGTCTCACTTTCTGGCAACTCTGGTGGTTTCAAAGCTTATTGCTTTCTTGCTTTGCTTTCAGGAGAGAACAAAACCATTGAAAATCTTAGCAAAACAAAATGTGTTGAAATACCTGTTAATGGAGTACTATTTTAAATTCTCTTGAAATGACCGGAGTTTGCCCCAAAGCTTTCCAGGGAAAGCCATATACTTCCTGAAATATTTTAGCTTTAAAACGCTATGTACCCTTATATGAGATTCAGTTTTGTTGAGAGTGCTCTAACATCTAAAACCGGCACAATCATATTAATCTATTTCACTGTAGTATTGCCATCTGTCCAGACCTTTTTCCTAGAGGGAAAAAGCACTCCCTGTACCTATGGACAGTCTGGTGGTTTGAAAGAAGTAGCCAGGGCAGTGGCTGACGCTTGTGAGTAGGGCAGACCTTCTGAACAGCCAGCATGACTACCTGCTCTCTCCATCCCCAAGAGTGGCCGATGTGGTCCTTCAGTGCCTGGAATGGAGCAAGTTCGCAAGGGCAAGTGCTGGGAGTGAGCCGTGCTACTCCTTACCTATTTTAAGCATTTTCCTTGAAAGCATACTGAGTTTCTTTCCGTGGCTTTAAGCTGTGCCAAGTCTCTTTCTCCCTCTGTGTATGCGTGTGTGTATCTAAGTTTGACAGTCAGACATGTTCTTGTTCAGTGGATAATGGCTGACCTGCTTGCCAAAGTTCCTCTGTAAATAGTCATCCACAGTGAATGGGTCTCAGACTGCTTCTGCATCATCTTGCTTAGTGAAACACACCTGTAGCTACAGAAGGCTATACCGAGCATGGGTGGCCTGGAAGGAAATATAAAAACAGTGTGAATAGAAAATGTAGTAAGAGGAAAATTGGCTCCTACATAGGCAAGTTATTTAAGGTAAAATGTGGATTACATATGTAGGTTTATGTCATGGGTTAGGCTGAACCCCCCCACACAGCTGGTCACTCCCCCTCCCCCACCCCCAGGAATGAGGGAGAGAATTAAAGGATAAACGGGAAACCCGTGGGTTGAGATAAGAACAATTTAATACAGATGATTTAATACACAGGGTAGGTGCTCACCACCCCCTCGTATGCGAAGCCCGTCTCGTCCCGAAGCAATGAGTATTTAGCACTACTCTGTGCTCACTGATATGTTCATAGGAGTCTGCCTGTCTTAGTGAAAAGGTCTATAAAAACAGGTGGGAAAATGTTAAACACTGCGTCCATGTGATCCTTATTGCATGTGCTGCTTACTTTTGAGGGACTTTATATGGCTTTTAAATTACTTAATATGTTGCCACTTACGATTTTGATAACTCTTTTTTCAAGTTCTTGTTGCAAATTAATTGATAGCAAGCAGTTAAAACAATTAACACTTTCCCACTGCAAAACACCTAGGATATACATGAGATTTGTGGGAAAGGAGGACCCAGAAGTTATTGCTAAAAAACCAGTCTGTGGCTTCAGATGATAAAGGACTGTCTATAGGTGTTAGTTGGTTTGTTGTTGTTTTGTTTTGTTTTTTTCCTCCCTCTCTTCACCTTTTCTTTCAGTCACTTTGGTTTTCTGCACTTTTTCCTTTCAGGAGAAGGTGTGTTTTAGGAATGATAACTAAGATGCGACAGGGTCCCCCTGCTCTGCAGTGAAGTATCAAGGATACTGTGCCACTGTGTCAGTGAACCAGGCTTGTTTTTATGATGCTGTCCCAAAGAAGGAATAGGAAGAAAACATGGATTAGCTTCCTAGTACATCTTAGAAGGGGTGCAGGAAATGTCTGTTTCCTCAGGTTCCCTTACAGATAGTCTTCTGGACAAGTCTTTGGTCAGATATGGACTTGCAAGCCAAAGCAGAAATTAAGCAGGAATTGCTAAGGCATGTAGGGAAAGGGATGCTCTGCTGAGGTCTAGAAGACACCTTCTCTTGATGAATTTATCCATTCTTTCAGGTATGTCAGAACACATTGTTTCTCTGTCATGTTGTCTACTCCTGACTTTTCCAGATCTGTGTGTTTTGGAGCGTACTTACTCTCTTGATAATATTGTTTGGCTAACACTACTTCTGTCCACAATACCCCGTGCAACATTAGATAAATCGTCATTTCTTCTGTACGATATGGTCCCTAATAATTTCCATTCTTAATGGGATGTTTGAGACCTGCCTGAATACTATAGGGAAGACTGGGCAAGTGGCCTGCCTTTATAGCTGTATCAGAATAGCTGTGCCAGTGAAGCTACAGTAGACATAGTATGTATTAGAGAAGTGTTTGGTGGTTTTGTTTCTTTTTTAAGGCATAGTTACATCCTCTCTCCGAGTGGCATAATGTGATTAAAGAAGAAAATGTCTGTCTGCAAACCCGGCAGGAATTTTGACATTGAACTGAGTATTTGCAGGCAACATTTTGTAGTGTAGTCTTTGTCCTAGCCAGAGAGGAGCCGTACCTTTGTGGTTTTAGTCAGCTCAGTTTAGTTTTGTTTGCTTGACAGAATTAGTGTGCAGAGCAGCCATCAGCAAGCAGGTCCAAGGCAACAAATTAGAATGTGGCTTTGGGCAGTCAAGATCTCCCTCCAGGGTCTAACACAGAAATGTCAGGAGGTATTAATTTCTTCTGGCCTTGCAGTTATTAATGGCCAAAAGTGTTCCCTGGAAGTCAGCAGGCGACAAATGCAATCAATAACCACTGTTAAATGGTAATTATATTGGCTAAGCAAAATATGGTTTATGTAACAGTCAGACTTTAGCAAGTCAAGAAATATCTTTCCACAACTATGAAGTACTTGAAATTGACCGATTTTTATTGTCTCTTGTATGAGCTTCTTGGAAACCAGGAATTTTTTGTTATAGCTTATATCAGGTTCTTTCGTGGGAAGAAATAAATGGTTTCTTAATGATTTCTGAAATTCACACTGTGGTTATAATCCAAGTCTTGCAGTTCAACTCAAACAGAGAGGAGAAAGCAATAGAAAGTTTGCATCAAGAGAAAGCAAAACTTCATTGCATTTTTGCTGTTCAATCAGAGATGTTCACGGTAACTGCATTTTCTGATAATTTTTCTTGTCTTTCTTTTTATCTGAAGTTTCTAGATCACTGTTTAAATTACAGGTCAGGATAAGATAAGAAAATTTTAATTTTATTTTTCATTTGAGCTTACAAGAGGTGGGGTGAGTGTTAATAACTGACTCACTATGAAAGCTGTTTCAAGCTTCTGCAAGGCTGAGAAACTGATAAATGAAACATAACTCTAGGAAATTCAAAGGACTTTATGCTGACAGAACAATGAAACAATATTAATCAAGAAATAGTAGGTTGAACACAAATCTATTTGGTAAAGTGTATATACCTTTTAAATAAATCTCATGATTATAAAGTTGGTGAATTTGATGGGGTTTTTTTAAATGTTATCTTTAACTCCCTATGATGTGTGTTCCCCTGCTTGGAAAGATTCAACCCTTACAATTTTACCCTAATGCAGATTTTTAGATTATTACTTTTATTAGAAAATCCTTTCAGTTTTTCCCGCAGTGATTTTAGGTAACAGGATCCTATCATCCTGTCCCAATTTGGGGTATGTATGCTAGTGGTTTTGCTACTAAACATGCATTTTTGTCCAGTCCTCTCAATCATATCAATTAATCAAGACTTTGTTAATGTTGACCATGCCCGATGATTGCATTGTCCTTTAAATGTCTTTCAATAGCATTATTGCCCATATGCTTACATAAATCTATAGACACTTCCCAGAGTTCCATGGATTTTTTGGTTCTGTAGGATTTTGTACATTAGATTTAATTGCACTGGCACAACTAGAACTCTTTTGTAGCAATCTCAATTGTGCCCATGGAATTCTAGCTAGAGTATCAGAAGAAACGTGAAGCTGTCAATATGCTCTTGATAAAAACTGCAGTAACTGAGTTCCAACATAGGCCGCAGCTTAGGATCCTAAAATGTCAATCAAAGGCAGCCAGTTTATTGAAAAAACTTTGCAGATAGTAGTGTGCATGGGCCAACAATGCTTTACATAGGTACTTTTGCATCTATTAGCATTTGTTCTTTGCCCCTTAAGCCCAGAATTTCTTCACTGGAGAGCTTGTCTAATTTTAGCAGCCACTACTAATATCTGACAATCTGGATAGTTTGGAATATATATATATATATATATATATAAAGCAGTTTTTAGAAAATGGATTCTAAATTATTTTTTTCTTATTTCACAAAAGGTATTTCTGAAGCTACTGCAGGACTCGGAGAAGATGCCTTATATTCCACATAGGGCACACCAGGACCATACAAATGGTGTTGAATCAGCCTGTAAGTAGAAAATTAGGTACCTGCTGAAGCAGTCAGATTTATAAAGATCACAAATGCAAAGATAAGCATGCATAAATTTGCCAAAGTCAAGGATTGCACAAGCAAATGCAGAATGCTGCCTGCTAACATCTGGCAATTCTCTTCTTTTTTATTTTTTTTTTTTTGTGTGTGACGTGATCTGCCTTGAGTAGTAGGTTTTTATACATCTACTGTGATTCACCTCTGTACCACTTCACTGCTGTCTTCCCACCCTTCCACTATGGGTACACATGCACATAAGCATTCTCTCACTACATCAGCATTAACGTACTGCGTCCTACCTGTCCTTGGCAACTAATCATCCTCCTTGACTCATATTGACAATGGATAAATATTTCTGACATATACCACAGATACAAAATCTGTAAGCTGTTAGAAAGGTGTATTCATCTCCATCCATGTGCAAATAATAAAAATAAATAAAACCTGTTGCCCCCCCATAGTAGAAGATGATTTGTCCTCTCAAGTGGCATGTTATTTCAAGTTTTCTTACATGTTTTTTGTTTTTGTTTTTAAAGAACTTTCTTTGTGCTTTCTGTTTCCCTGCCCTGCAAGCCTAGGACGAGGACCTCATTAACATTTCTGAAACCTTAGGAAGCTTGTTCTTCTTAAAAACTCTTCTTAGAAGTCACTAATGTAATACTTTACAAAATGCAACACTCGAGTTCTCTAATGACAGTGCCCGTGAAGCTCATCAATATTTTCTCATTATTCCTAGGATTGTCATGCTCTATATGTACCATGTTTCATTCTATATAATGATCTATGTCTAGATTTTAGTCGTCTTCAGTTAGATGTCAAACATTTTGTTCTACATGCAATCTTTTTTGTTTTGTTTCTATAGAACACAGGTACAGAGAGGTCCTGGTCTGTGACTGAGGACTTTCATTGTTATAATAATGGAAATAATAATTTTGAACCAAGCTTGTGCTAGCTGTTAAGATAAGTTCAATTGAATCTGCCACTAATGAGTAATCAGTGCCAAGAATTGTGGCCTAAGATGAGACCTTTTCTCATAAAGTACAAACTTGACTGGATGACTTTTTTCAGAGTCTTTACTGGACTGTTTCAGTCCCTGTTGAATCAGTGAAGATGTAGCTATATAGCGAAAAATCCTCACTAAGCAAATAAAATATCTGCTCCTGTGAGTAGTGAGAACAAGACTTCCATTCAAAATACAGCTTTGAATATCCCTTTATTTTATAACAATCAGTTGTGTATTTCTTCAAGACTCAATTAGGATATGCAAACCAATATCAAATCAAAACAGTCTGTCTTCTCCACATTGTGTTTTCATTAAAAGTAAGATTTACAGTTCCTAAAGTAACGCAAATAGAGTATACTGTACCTAATAACTTGATATCTTTTACCATCCACGTTTCAAAACACATAACTTAGTATTTGTTCAAGTTATGATATTAATAAAGAATCTGGTAATCAGAGGCTCTGTATTTTTCAGTCTGATAAATTATAGCAAGAAAATGTGATGATAATGCCATTTCTTTGGGGATGAGAGAACTAGAAAATTGTCATTCATTTCAGATGACTGTCGTTCATCATTAAGGACAGTTGTGACGTGTAGGCATAAGGGACCTGGGAAATGGTCATGAAAGGTATCTATCATTGTCAAAGATAACCAGAATACTCCATGGGCAATAGCTTGACCTGTATAATTTTGTCTTTGAAAGCACATTCAAAGGCAGTCAAACTTTCTGTTGTCAAAGTAGTCAAATGAATTTTCAAGACCCCCTAGAGCAAACAGCTGGGTTATTGAGAAGATCACAGGATGCTGCTGTTTGATTTGTAAAAGAATTTGGATTAGAGAGCTGCTTTGGCAAAGCATGGATCTGAGCCCAAGCAGGAGTACTGACTATCCTTTACTGGTACTGAGCCCTTGAGCTGTCAGGATTGTGTAGAAACCAAAATGTTGTCTCTTCTCTCACAGACCAGGAGATGTAGTAGAGCAGTATGCATGTCCCATCTTAAATGAAACTGCAGAAAATCAGTGCATGGTTTAGGCTAATGACCAATGCCAAAAACAGGCAAGAGACATCACTTCAGCAAAATATGACAGTATTTCCCTGAAGTCTGAACTTTATAATATCTAATTATGTTTTACAGTGTCTTATTGTACTGGATCTGGCTGGAATTGAGTTAATTTTCTTCATAGCAGCCCTTATCGTGCTGTGTTTTGGATTTGTGACTAAAATAGGGCTGGTAACACACCAATGTTTTGCCTATTGCTGACCGGTACTTGCGGTGTCAAGGCTTTCTCTTTTTCCCATTCCGCCCCACCTCCCTGTGGTGAGTAGGCTGAGGGTGAGCAAGAAGCTGCTAGGAGACTTGACCTGGACAGCTGACTAGACCAGAGTGTTATTCAATGCCATATAGTGTCACGCTTAGTAATAAAAACCGAGAGAAGGGATTTTTTTTGGGAGGTAGCCAGCGCTACCAGACTGGCTGAGCATCAGCCTACTTGTGGGAGGTGGTGGGTGATTGCCTTTACATCGTTTGGTTTTTTTGTTGGCTCTTTTTTCTTTCTTTTTCCTTCATTTCTTAAACTGTCTTTATCTTGACTCACAAGTTTTCTTGCTTTCTCTCATTCTGTTCTCTCCCCGATCCTGCTGGAGGAGGGGACTGTAAGCAAGCAACTATGTGGTGCTTAGCTGCTGGCCAGGTTAGCACACTACAATAACATAAAATGAACCCAGAATTATTTGACCCTTTCTAAATGCACTGCTACAGTTCATCAATTAAATTAATTGTAAAAATTTTAATATTGGTAAATTTAATGATACAAAGCACACTCTAATTTCTAGTGGTTTAAGTTTCCTTTGTCGAAAGTTACTCATAATTTTTAGCTTTATTCCAATGAAAATATTTGGAATAAAACTCACCTTTTGGTGTGAACAGTTAACATTTTCTTTTTAGATCAGAGAATGCCTATGTGTGCAGGCATAATATGTGCATATATTATAACACAGGCCTGCATAATGAATTTCTACACAGCTGGGGCACATGATTGATGGTTATTGTTTTGTAGATATGTACAGAATATGCAGAAAAAAGGTTAGACTACACTTGCAATGACTGCACGATAAGATCATTGGAGCCAAATAGCCTTGAGAAAATGGAGAAACCAGCTCTATGGTGTCCAATAAAATTATCATGAACTACATCAGGCACTATATGTACAAATATAATCAGGAGAGCTGCGAGCAAGTCTAAGGGATGGCTAGCTAACTATGGATAAATAACAAAATATTCTGAGCATAAGCAAAAGCAGGCAATAGGCTGGAGAGTGGGCTCATTGGGTCATTAAGAGACCAATATTGCAGAAATATAATATTCCAATATCTTGCTGAAGAGCCAAATGAATTAATTAATTTTGTAGCATTCTATGTCTTAGAAATGTTTGGAAGATACTAATTTTGGATCTAGTCTCTTCTTGCAGGAAAATACAGTTGGAATCTGAGATATAGTGAAACTAAACGGCAAAATTTCAAAATTATTAACTTTTTTTTTTCACTTAGTGATACATAACATTTGAAATTCATTGCCATAAAATGTCATGGAGACTAAGATCGTGGTAATATGTTTTAAAAAGCCAAAGAATGGTTATTAGTGTATGTATAATGTGAATACTTGTAGTAACAGAAACGCTATTAAAGCTTTGAACTTCTTGGATAGGTTAGCCACTGAACGTGTTAGGGAGGAAACAGTTTGATGCATAACTAATTTTTATCGTTGCTTAAATGTTTCTCTGAAGCAGCTGATGGGTGTTAGCCGTTTCGAAGGATATTGGGCAAAATGTTACATTGCTCTTAGTAGGATTTAAAAGGTCAACAATATACAGTCCTTACAAAGCACATCTGAAAGCTAATTTAATTAAGATATTGTAGCTGACAAAAAGCAGTCATCAATAGCAAAATATCAAACTGAAGAGCTTTCAGTGAATTTTAACTGTTTCAGCTCTGCTTTTGGATTATTTTCAGCAGCGATACTGAAGTAATTATAACCTTGTTTATGAAAAAAAAAAATAAGCAACTGCTGCAAGGAATTGATAGAATGGTAATGAGCTAAGCCAGTCCTAAAGAGTGAGTTAGATCACTTGAAAAGTTAAATCTGTTCTAAATAAAGACAAATGCTGGGCAAATCTGGGAAGTAATATCCTGGAAAACATTGACTTTGACAATTAGCTACTAATCCTGATGAAAAAATATTTTAAGACAGTATCACTAAGATGGTTATGTTTCAATTTGATGTACAAAATGATGTGAAGTGGTCCTTTTGACTATCAGTACAAAATTGATGAGACTGATGCTACAATACTATGTACAACTTCTGTGTCCAGGTATTTAAGTTTGGATGTCTTTAAGGAAAAGTAGAGAATTTAGAAAGGTAACAGAGAAGAGTTCATATTTGAGGTTGGAGATTAAGTCCTTATAGAGGCACCATCAGGGCTCAGTTAATGTAGTTTATCAAAAAGAAAATAGAGAAGTGGTTTGCTTAAAAAGCCTATTTTTTTTTAATGTGTGAATAATACTGTCTGTTAAAGTGATCTAAATTTTATAGAGGCAGAACTGATAAATAGAATAAAGGAGGAAATAAGAGAAACTAATAGTGGGAAGCTAAAGGCAGGCACTTCTCCTAGAGGTTACTTAACAGTTGGAGTTAGTCTACCCAGGTAAATACATTCCCTCCCCTGGTGCATTTGACGCAAGCCTGGGGTCTTTGTAGAAAATATGCTACAGTAAAAGGTGTTATTGATTTCTGCACATGGGTAACAGAGTGGAATTCGATGTTGATAGGTGATCAAGAGGTTTCTTCTATTCTTAGGCGCTTTTCCACTATGACAAATTGAGTTCCTTGTAATTACAAAATAAGGGTTGACAGAATATTTGTTATTGTATGTTTGAAGTTATATCACAACATCAGTTTTTAAGTGGAACTTCCTTCTTTCATTTCCCTATAAAATTCACTTAAAAGGATATAAGAATGATTTTAATGCTCCACTTTGCAAAATGTAACTTGATTTCTGAGTAGAAAGCTGTGGACAATAAGTAACAGTGGCTCTGTTTAGAAGTGGCTGCTGACATGAAGAATAATATGAAAATTTTCAAATTTTTGTAAGCTACTGATAAGGAGATGATACAGCATACATTTCAGTTTTCTGGTAGTCAAATAGTACAGATGAGATTACCACTTAAATTCAGCAGTAGACCCTGTCAAAATAGCTGGTCTAAAAATCTTGTATAAATTGTATTTGCCTTCAGCTTTTTTTCTTGTTGTTTTAGTTTGTTTCTTGCAGAAAATCTTGTGATTCTAGCATATGTTGAAAACTTAATTTTGCTTCTTCCAGTTATTTAGCTTTATACTCCTCGACCCTGAATCTTGCTTCCTTTTCCTTTTGTCACCCTTTCAGGGTTGTCTAAAGCATAACATTAGGATGGAGTATATTTATAGTGTTACCCGTCAGTAGTCACAAACAGATACCTGATCTCAAAAATAAGATCATCTAACTTGTTTAAGGTGTACATAAATTTGTTTTCTTGGTAAATGCATAACACTAACTCCTTGTATCTTCTGAAAGTAAATGATCTGGTTCTTCCACTTACCTCAAGTGTGTTTCACTCTTTCACCCACTACCTTCTTCTCTCATTCAAACATTTTCCCTACCAGTTGCTTTCTTTATGGTTGCTGTCTGGTTCCACTTTTGATCCACTGTATGGAAATCTTGGACTCTTTGTTAGACAGGCTCAGACATCAGAGGGGTATTAGAAAAACAATGGAAAGACAGCTATTTTCAAGTAAAGGCAGTACTCTTACAATACCAAGAAGCTGATCCACTTCCTGTTCTCCACCTCCTTGTCCTCATGTTCATCTCCTAACTGCTGGCAAATGAAAGAAGTGAACTCTGTCTGCCGTCCTCACAGAGGCCGTTTGTTCCCTTCAGCTCTAGAGAAAAAAAAGATCATTAAAGCACCTTCCAAAAAAGAGGTTCAATTGAAAAAATACTATAGTCTTCTGCAAGTATTAGAGCACCAGAGAGAAAAACCAATAATCCTTTCTGAAATTTCTATTTTGAAAATCATATTAATTGCTCATGAATGTGTTCTGTTGATGGAACTGGGTTGGTTCTATAAAAGGTCACCTACGTGACTTAGTAGTTGCTTTCCTTCACTGTGTAATTTGGTATTTTTGCTTGTTCTTAAAATGTACAAATCTCATTTAAACTGAAAGGTATGCTTGAAGAAATTCGTTGTGCTATAGATATAGATCCAGACTTCAGATTGTGGTCTGATATTTACTATTTCCAGTTTCTAACTAATTGAAAATGAATGAGGAGGGTTGTTGCATCACTCCATCTTATGATGGAAGAGATGATGCCTCTTCTATCCTGCCCAGAAGAAACAGAATCATCAGAGATTTTTTTTTTTCTGAAGTTGTGGGTCACCAGATCCAATATGTATGCAACTTTTGATGGTAATTACTATATATTGAATTTCTACAGATCTCAAATGCCTTCTAAACAGAAAATTATATTTGATATTAACAGCTCTCAGCTCTTGCTGCCAGGTTTGGAGATATGAGAATATTTTGAACATGCTCTTTCCATCAACCTGCTGCCTTGTCTTTGTCATAATCTAGATTGTTTGCCATGTTAATTATATGTAGTGCTTGTTTCAGAAATGAAATAACTTGGAAGCTCATCCGCTATGCTCAGATATTTCTTCGAGCTGAAGGACAAAGGATACAGACAGTTGTGGGTGCACTAGGAATGCTTTATTTATGCAAAGGTAATTATTAGAATATGAACTTCCTTAAGATCTTGAAAACCGAGTGATCATCTCAGCTATGTAACTCTTACATCTTGCCTATAAGCCCTTTTTTGCTTTCTTCGTCTTTGTATTTTGATTTCTTCTTCTTCATACAGGCCCTGTTTTCCCTCACACTTGCTAGTGCTCCCTTCTGTCTCTCTTTCTCCATCCTTTCCATTTGCACTCCAGGATTTCCTGGAGACAGGGAAAGGTATTGACAACCTTTATAATCTTTCATGGTATTTTTAAAATCCTGTTTTTAATGAAATATTCAGGACTCTTGTTCTCCACTCTGCAGGACTGCTTGTCTTCCATTTCATGTTGTTTCCTAAGTAATTTTTACAAAAAAAAAAAAAAAAAAAGGTGGGGGGGGAGGAGCAGAAAAGAATATAAAAGAAGTAGAACTCTTCCTCAGAGGATAAGCGAGATCTGGCAGACAGTATTCCTGTGTTCAGTTATTGCTTTTGAGAATGACCTGACTGCATTTTTGGAGGTATTCTACTTCTTTCACGTTTGCAACGTCTTCAAAAATCTGTATTCAGTATGAGGATAATGTGACGATCTGTTATCTGGAAAGCGACAGAAAGTTAAACAGCAATGGGTGCCCGGTGTAACAGCAATGATGGATTGTCTGGTATAACACTAATGTGGCTTTTGCTACACCTGTAGTGATATTTTCTTCCTAGCTTAAATAGTGAAATCCTTTTTGGCTCTTTCTGTTGCTCAGTAGTAGGGTTTTTCAAAAGAGCATTTACTTCTCATGTTCAAGATGAACTGATTATTTCTCTCCCTCATAATATGAGGCCTACGTGTTGGAGGAAATTTTGACTCTTAGATGATACAAACTCACACATATGATGTCAGAAAATACTTGTTGTTAATAGCTAGTCTTTAGGTTTTATATACAAAGTAAATTCTGGTGGTTCTTTGCCTTGCTTTAGCTTACATGTGGAGTATATATTTTATAGATTTTTATTTTTCCAAGTGTACCTGCATGTGTATATATTTATATACTTTTATAGATGAAGATCTTTTATGTGTATACATATTTTAAAACAGAACTTTGCTTTGTTAATGCTGTTGCACCAGCAAATACTCTAACTTCACTTATGTAACTAATTTAATGTAAATGGTTAATTTTTTGAAGAAATGCTTATCACGACTAAATATACTTACTTTTCATTCTGGAATGGAATATTGCTTCAGGAAAGGGCTTTATGGAGTATTCTTAACATCCTGCTTCATAAATGAGTAACTACCATTCGTATGTAGAAGGTGTGGTACACATCTTAGTTGTGCTGGCAAGGCTGTATTCGAGGTTGAATCTTCTACATGAAACTAGATTTTTGTGTGTCTAGTATCTTCTCAAAAGTATCTCCTTTGGTGAAATTGTTGTCTCTGCTCTGTTGCTAAAACATTTCTTTTGTGTTACAAAGGCCCATAAAGACGTTATTAATAGTCACACGTCTGTTTTCTCCATACTAGCAATGCTCTGCAGGACTACAAGATTTTCATTTCTCAAAGCTAGCAAAGAACTGTTTTAGGAGTTACAGGGACAACATCCAAAGTAGACTCAGTATGAAAGGCAGTATGCTGAGCAGCCAGTGCTTAGGACTGCACTTCTGTTTGCTATATGTCCATGCAGAAAACTTATATAAGTCACAAGGTTACACCTTGATAAGATTTGTATATTTAAAACACACAGGTGGGACTTTATGATATGTAGACCTGATGTTAGGCTTTTGTATAGGTGGAAATTTTTACCCATATATTTTTTTTTCTCTCTATCTGTCTCTTGATCTATTTTGCAGTTTATCTAGGTTACCATATTCATTGGAGGCATTAAAAAAATGGAACAGTGGGTTCTGTTAATCAAGATCCTTGTAGCTGTTTAATACCACTATTTATGAGATATCAGAATGCCTGAGGAAAGAGATCAAAATCAAATACATTTTTCAATTGTTTGCTATAGCTGTTGGTCTGAATAAAACATGCCTCCTGCAGAACTCAGTCATTTTTCAGTTTTGAATTGTGTCCCTGCACAAACTCTGATATGATTTTATTGTTAATAGAATAACTCCAGTAGAGATAGTGTCTAAAATTATTCTTGATTATGGAAGTTGCAATATTTTAGACCAAGTACTTTGTTCATACTTGCAGAAAATGTAAAAGTTAAAGTGTCTAAGAATGTCCTTGTTTATCAGGGTGAAATCTTGGCCCTGCCAAAGAGGTTTGCTCCATTTGTTGTCTGAGTTTTCTCTGAGCAATTCCAGGAGGATTGTTCCAGAGCACTTTTTACAGTGCCACCAAAGGCCATTTGCTGCAAATCGAGCAGCTGCATAAGAAAAGTCATCTGCAGTACCAAACTAGACAGCCACAATTTAAAATTCTGCTTTCAGGGAAGCAAGTTACCAGTGGGAAGTACTTGAAAACGCCTAGTTTGAATATGTACTGCCTTCGATGCCTGCTATGTTTAATCAGTCTACTTTGAAAATGCTAAAATATTTAGCATTAAGTCTCACACTTAATGATAAGTGCTGTGGTAAAGAGAACATTCAGATTGTATTGCTCTCCTGCTCTTTCACCAAATCTTCACCAAAGACAGCAAAAGCACTGTGGGTTGTAGCCTTATCGTCTACATTGGATTCAGTCTTGAAATGTTGTAACATATACAGGTTGAATTCAGTGAGTTGAATTCTAATAGCTTTCTGAGTATTGATTTACACTTCTTCAAGGAAGAGGAACCGAGCTCTAGAAGTGTGCTCCTTATTGTAATGAGCGGGTATATTCTAGCGCAGACGTATCATCTAATGGATGTTTGCCTGTGCATGTATAAATATATTATTTCTCTCTGCCAAGTCTGAGATATCTATATCTATATCTATATCTATATCTATATCTATATCTATATCTATATCTATATCTATATCTATATCTATATCTATATCTATATCTATATCTATATCTATCTATATCTATATCTGAAATCAGTTGGGATTTTTTTTTTTTTGGACAATTCTGGCAGACTGTACTTCTCCGCTTTTGCATTTTTAAAGAATACAGAAAGAAGGTAAAAATAGGCTTCCATTTTATAGCTACCGTTCTGTGCCCGTTTTTCAACTGTTCCTCCTCTTGTCCTCTCCTCCACTTGGCAATTAATTGCAGGTGCATCACTGTAGGGGAGATAGTACTACAATAAAAGCGTATCTATTTGGAAAATTATCTCCTGGAAATTGAAATTAGCGCATTTGTTAACGCTGCAGGTTAATCATGCAGAAACTCAGAATCAGACAATTAGGGCTCCCAAAATTACAGTAATTTTCCTTTTCAGGGTGTCATAAGATTGTGTCCACCTGGCTGAATATTTGTCTTTTGTTTGTTTCCAAAGACTCTACCCATCTCATCATCATGAACCTGTTCTGGCCATAGTAGAGTTAGCCACACAAAGCTAAAAATACTTGGTGCATAATTCCAACTTATTTTTCAGTATGGTTTAGGCTGGTGGCAACTCCAACTAAAATGTAGAGAGGAGGTGTAAATCAAGGAAAAGTGGAAGAAAACATGGAAATGTAACAACAGAGATTGTATTAGGTGCTGAAAGTCACAGCTCTAGAGAGAAAAGAAACCTTGTATTTATGAATTATGGGAAAAGCGTGTTCAGCAATGTGCCCTTCTCTTCCATCAGGATCAGGCTAGTTTAGATGGCCATTCATCAAATCAGCTTGGCTGTCAGTGTAACAACCCTTTTTGGTACTGTTTGGGGTTAGTAGGATAGTGGATAGAAAGGCAAGACCATTGTTTTCCATTTCTTTATGCTTGTGCACTGTTTATGTGATTCTGACTGCAGAAGGGAAGGAAACCGAGTATTTTGTACTAGAAAATTAATTCCTTTCATTGAAAGTTATGACAGTGCTTTTATAATCGGTGTAGGTTCTTGTACTATTCGCTCGAAGTGTTACATTTCAAAATAAATATATACTCAGTTAAGTTTCTGTTATGGCTGTGTGCCTGCCCATTTTCATGCTAGTAAAAACAACAAGTGGTGTTTTGACATCAGCTAACACTTCAGCAGCAACTAGGGTGTTGTTTCTTTCCTAGCTGTTGTGATGGCTATTATTGTTTATTATACTAGCAGTGGTATGTTGGAAAACCAATCTAAAGTCAAGCACTGTTGTTCCAGATACCCTATGGTCTAATAGTAAGGATAAAAAAAAGAGATTCTCACTACCTTTGACAGCTTGCAGTCTAGTTTTAAGGCTGGATGCAATGAGTAGATAAAACAGACAAATAGGTTTGAGAAGGTAAGATTATAAATCAGGTCCATAAATTAAAAGCAGAGGTCTCAGTTCACTGACTTTCTAACTACTATATTTACTTGCTAAATTCCATTTGGAATTTTTTGCTTCCCCAGATTTACCCTTAAAATAGAGAGTGTCTGTGATGCACATCTGTTCTAAAATTCTTATCTATTACTACACATGAGGTGCTTTTGCATGGTGTGGCATTTATACTTTTAGAGGATTTTCTGTTATTTTGATGAGTGATGAGAGAGCTCACTGAATTTTTCAGTGGTATGGGACTGGATAGTCTTGTATTAAGTAGAAGGTTAAAACAGTCAGGAAATACTATGTATATTTCAGTATTAGTTACATATGAATTCAAGAGGATGGCTTATCTTCTTTGTACCTTGTATAGGCATTACAGATATCTAAATTAATGCTTCATATGACAGAATTATAATGTCTACTATAAGTAATCATGGATATCTGTGAAGAAGTAAAGGAAGGGAAAATTTGGATCTAATTTTTTAATCTAATTTGTATAATTGCTAAGAAATATTTAGCTTGCATTCAATGATGTTCCACTATTTGTCTGTAGAATACAGGTAATAGTATGTTCTAACTTTAAAAAAACACAAGTTCTTGAAAGTAAAGGATGATATTCTTAATATGGATGAAGCTATGGTATGTCTGGAAGGAATGAGTAAACACCTTGAGTTGGATTTTTTTCTTACACTAGAAATCTCCTATTCTGACTATTTTGTAGATATTTGCAGCAGCATACTCTGATTCTGCACTGCTGTGGGAAGAGGTAGATTCAGATGGACTCTGTTCAAGTGCACTTAGAAATCTGTACAAAAGTTGAACAGATTAGGGAGCAGGAATCAGTCTTTTTGGGGAAGTCATTTGCTGCAGAGATGTCCGCAGTATTGAAGCTGCGATTTCACATTTTCACCTCTGTTTAGCCCATTTCAGCAAAGGCAATATATCCATTTAAGGAGCTGTTGAGAATCTAGATAATGTATTCTATTCCGTTCATTATTTTAACAACTATAATGTATTCTATTCTGTTATGTTATTCAGTACCCAAAAATTAGTCCTGATTTTAATTATTCCTCAGTTCGCTAGCTAGCCATCCCAAAGCTATCCTGTGGAAGATAGGGTTAAAGTGCGTCAGTGTGCAAGAGGAGTGGAGTATTTTAGATTGGTAATTATCAGTCATATTTCACATGAAACCATAACTGGAAAATTCCTTAATTTAAATATTCCTCTCCTCCCAATGAAAAAAAGACTACAAATCATTTATTTGTTAACAAATTGACGTGTTGTGTGTTGCACTATACATTTTTCAAATTATTTCATACTGCTTTGTGAAAAACTAAAATAAAAGAATAGGAAGGAAGGGGATAAAAACCTGCTGTATCTTCTGTCTTGTTTCTTTTCTTTTCTCTGGTGAATACTAGGAATGTATTTTGCATTGCCATTTAATTATGTGTCTTATGTGAGTCTGTATAATGTGTTTACCACATGCAACAAACCTGAATGAAAACCCTGATGCAAACAGTTATGTCCAGGATCAAACGCTATTGCTTGGATGCACCTCTGTCACTGATTTGATAACAAAGCAGAAAGAAAAAGTAAAGAAAATTACTTTATGGATGAACGCTTATTGTCTCCTAACTCCTGCATTTTTACACTTTTCTTTCTGCACAAAAGCACTCTACATGCCATGTCTTTTCTTTAGCCGGTGAAGGTCACATGTATCTCCTCCTCAAGAAATTGAGTAAGGTTACTCTAAAGTGTTCCTGCCTCTAAGATATTTAGGTACAACAGTGCCCTACCAGTTCTTCAGTCTCTTACACATTGCTGTGGGAAGTTCACAGCTGCTGTGTTTAGGCCTGATTTTAGGATTTTTTTCTTCTAAATAGAGAGTGAGTAGTTTGAGTGAAGTTTGCTCAATTCTTTTCCTAAGCTTGTTGCCTACAAATGAACTTTTGTTTATATCCTTTTTTTTTTTTTTCCTGGGGCATGCGAAAATGAGGAGCTCAAAGAGGCTGCTTTAGAAATTTGCTGGTAGTTTTTCTAGCAACAGTTTTTATGGTTGTGGGGTTTGGGTGTTGGATTTTTTAGGTGACAGTATTCAGTACATTTTTCTGGTTATGTTAGTTCATTCTTGATTTTCCAATAGAAATCAGTTACAAGTTTCATACTGTCCTTTCAGGGGTCTTCAGTGTGCTGAAATATTAAACTTGTTGAATCTTGAACAATATCTTAGAGGAAGGAAATCCTCTAATGAGTCAACTGTCTGGCTTGAGGAAAAGGGTTTGAGAGGTCTGAGTTGTGAAGGGGATCCTCCACAAGGTGTAGAGAGACAGACATCGATGCTTTGGCTTTAAAATATGTTAATTTTACTGATGAACTCTGCAGTTACCTAGATGTCTATTGTTCTGTCTCAAAGATCTTCAGGCCCATGCAGAATCTCATTCTGGACAGGAGATTTGGAATGGAAACAATTGAAGATTGAAATTGAAACATTTGAGATGGAAACAATTTGAATCAACTTTTTAGAAGAAATATTCACAATGCTCAAAATCAAGAATACTCCAAGGGGAAATGGGAGGATTTATATCTTAAAATTCCAGAAGGGAATTTCTCTTGTGAAATTCTCCTCAAAATATAGATTTTTCTGGCCAGCTCTGTACGGAGACAGTCCATGACCCTATTACACTTAAGCAAGAACCAACCATAGTATGAAACACAGGCTAGAGGAATTCATTTTATACCTCACACCGTCAAAGCGCCTTTTATCCAAATGCACTACAGGAAAATCAGTCCTCAAAAACCTCCTGGAAACAAAATCAATATTATATTTATTTTTATAATGAGTAAACAAATATGTAAGAAGATGAAGAACATTTTTATACCTTCTAATGGAATGCTGTGCGCAGATTGGTGGGTTAGCACTGACCCTACGCCAGTATGGCCTATGCTGAAATGTGGAATGATGTCAGATCAGTAGCTCAGCCTAGAAGTACTTGTTGGCATAGAACTTCCGATAAGCTAATAAGTATACACTGCTTCCAAATGTGATTCATTTCATGTGAGCTAATACAACTGTTTTGCCAGGGTATTTCAGTTCCAGGGTTATCCTCCCAAAATCCGGACCTCCTGTATATGACTTGTCTAAATGCCAAAAGGACAGTTAGCAGAATTGAAAATGTCTGAAATGTCTGCTCCTGGCTGTTAACACAGCCATTGCAGAGCCCATTTTTCCTTATTTTATTTCACCATGAAAAAAGTTTAGAATTACATTATTTTACTGAAGTGCAAAAAAGAGGAGAAAAAGACTATGTAATATCCACTTAGAGACTCTTCAAATATTTGATTCTGCTTCTAATTGTAGAGCAGTCTACAGGTAAGAATTTTCAAAGTATTGCTTCCCAAATTTTAGGACTTACACTCTGTTTGCCTGTACTTGATATTGTACGAATTGGAAAGCAGCAAAAACCGTTTCCATAATACAAAGGAGAATCTGTATGAATTGGGAAGTACAACTTAATTGTGAACATAACTGCACGTCTTGCGTATAATTGGAATTGTAAGTCAAACAAGACAGCATCTAACAGTTGGGTCAGATTTTTAATTTTATTATTTAAATTATTAATAAGAGTGGTTCTATAAGCTTTCTACATAAAAATTGACTTCGTAACAGAGAGGTCAGCTTCTCTTGTCTTCTAGCCTTTATGATTATTGATGGTAATAAGAAACTGTTTTCCCATAAATGTTTGCTTCTTTTATGCCTCCTGACATACATAGCAAATGTAGGTGATGAGTTGCTCACAAATTTTTTGAAGCCAAAATTAATTTTGTAGGTTCTAGATAAAATAAAATTAAATTAGACTATGCATGTAACGTTAAGAAATATGAAGGGTTAAATGGCAAGAGAACACAGGAACAGTAGTTTGGGGTTTTTTTTGAGTGATTTAATACCTTGCAAATCTTGAAAGCCATGTTGAGTCAATTCTGGAAAGCCCAATGCAGACAGTGGGCTTTTCACAGTGTGGCTGCAGTCAGACAAAGTGGTATGATGCATAAAGACAAGCAGATCAGTACAAGAATGCATAATACTATTGTACAAATCAGTAGTGGTTCCACAGCTGATAGACAGCTGCATTGAACACAATATATCTTGAGACTGATACAGTGCTAATATAAGGGGACTTGAGGCAAGTGGTGAGGGTAATTAAGACTGTAAAGATTTTTATAAGAGGAGACTGAAAGGTTGAGATTATTTATGCAGAAGATAGATTGGAAACTTCAATAACTTACCTCCTAGAACAAGATTTAAGATCATATCCAGTACCATCAAATAGAATAAATTAAAAACAGATAGAGAAGATTTTGGGGTTTTACCTGAAGCACAAAGGAATTACAGAATTCAGGGTCACGAAGATTGAAATTTAAGACAATTCAGAAAGACATTTGACACTTTTCTCAATGAGAATTTTAAATAATATATGCTTTTTTTTTTTTTAGAAAAGATGAATAATTTTAAAAAGATGATGATGTGCCTGAGGCAAACATATACTTTTAATATAAAGATTTATTTCGTATTCTTGTGATGTATCTTGGCTGACTAGCATTAGATATATTAAGTAAGAGTCAGGTTATTGGACAAAATGGACAATTATTTTTATTCAGGATGACAGTTTCTCTTCCTATTGCAATCTGAATTAATTTGTTACCATTTCTCTTTGCTGCATTTGTCAAGAAAAAAGAATGATTAGCAGCTTTGATTTCCCTTTCTGCCCCCAAAAAGTAGCTGTCATAGTCCTCTTTCAGAGATTCAGAGAGGCAAATATTTTGAAGTATTTTTCACTCACATTTCAGACTTATAATCTATGAACAGGTCCGGTATCATGGCGAATATCTCATTCTATGCTCCTTTTCTGGCATTTCACTACTTTGATGAATGAGAGATGGTATATTTTACAATTTCAGGGATGCTCGACTGAAAACACAGGATCCATTTCTCATCCCTTGAAAATCGTTCTGCTTCCAAGTATCTCAATTTCTGTATTGAGTCAACTATTTAAAGTCTTACCATAATAATTGAAAGAGCTTAATGCTTTGCTTAACAAAAATTATTCTTTTACTAAGGTTGTCTTTTCCTACTAGTCCAATTTATAGAAAAAACAGGTTCCAAGCCCAGAATGTAATCACTCTTGATTGAAGCACTTGAACGCTGAACCAGGATCTGAATTTTGTAGCTACTTTTTCTCTCCACAGAGATTCAAAATCCTAAATCCCATTTGTGTTAGCTGTCAAATTAGCAAGATATGGATGTGACTAGAACTGCTTAAAGACAGAATTTCTGTTCTATGGGATTTTCTGGAAAAAAAAAGAAATGTCATTCAGTAGCAGAATTAAAATAATAAATACTGGAATTTTTTTTTCCCCAGAAATAAAATGAAAATTAATTACTTAGAGTTAATTGGAATCTGTTAGAATTAGAGAATATTAAGGTTGAAAGAGCGGGTCAAGTAAGAACAGGTTACTCAGTGCCTTGTTCAGTCTGGTTTTCAGTTTTGGTTGTTTCTCTCACAGCAAATTTTTTTCTCCTGATATATTGAGTCAGAATTTCACATGTTCCAGCTGGTGCCTGTTGCTGCTTCTCCTCTCCCTGAGCAGAGACTTTGCTCACTGGTGCCACTGGGGTCCCTGGGTGCTACTGGAGAGCTGCTCCTGCTGCCAGGAGGTTCTCATGCTCAGTGCCTGACCTGCAGATGCCTCCAAACAGCACAGATGTCCTCCAGGTGCAAATGTGCACACATGTATGTGTTAACAAGTACAGTTAGTCAGCATTTTCCTCATCATGGTCCCTGAGGGACAGCCCTTGTAACCAGCTGCTCCTCAGTTGGACCCAATACTGCTTCTCACAGCCTGCAGTGTGATGCCTGGCAGTCTGGCCAGCAGTCCTTGTAGTCCTCCTCACCCCATTTGCTCTAAGGACACTGAGAAACCATGTTGCTGGCTTTGTTAAGTCAAAACAAACAACATCCACTGCTCTTCCTTCATACACCAAACAAGTCTCGTATTCATGGCAAGCTCTCAGGTGGCACGGTTCAACCTTACCAAGTCCATGTTGTTTATTCCCAGTCATTTCTTGTTTTTCACATCCTGGGTGTTGTTTTCTGGAGGATTTGGTCAGTAACCTTCCCAGGGACTGATGATGATTAGTCTGTATTTACATGGATCCTCCTTTTAGCTCTTCTTGGAGCTTGGTGTGATGTTTATCTTTTTCCAAGTCTTAGCCTTGAGAAGTCCACATGAGGTATTCTGTGTCATCATGAAGCCCTATCTCACCTTACTTACTCCTCTTGTGTAGGTCCAAACCCCAAAAGCCACAATCTCTCACAATGTGTCTACTAGGTTTTAACTTTTCATGGCAAAATACACATAATTTTTAATACAAGAAACCATAAGTTTATAATTCACACTCCAGTTGCTGTAGACTACAGAATTTGAGCTGTTTTGCTCAATGGCCACTCTGTCAGAAGTGCAACTTCTTTTTTCTGATTACTTTTTTCCCCTATTTGTCCCCTAGTTGTCTCTTCTGGGATTAAAGTTCTAGTAAACCAGAAAAAAAAACTATGCTAAGTGAAGGACAATTCATTTGAGCTTACTTGAACACTTCCATACAAGTATAGCAGTAAGTAGTTAAAATGTAACATGGAAATGCTGCTTAGAGTGGTCTCAATATACAGAAGACAAGGTAGTAAGAGACAAATCACAAGGGATCATAAAATATAGTATGTCTTTGACCACCATGATAAACAGACTATTCAGTTGCTACAGTGCACATACCTACAGTAGTAAATCTACCAGACACTGCTATGTTATAAGGAAGAAAAGAGGCTGAAGTACGTTCAGTCTGGCAAGGCCAAAAGTAAGAGAAGCTGTTAATAGTCTGAACATATTTAGAAGGCATTAGGGTCTAAAGTGGAGGCAAGATGATTGGTGTGATACACAAGTGTCTGACAAAGAACATTAAAATGACATCAAGGGAGACCCTATCAGGAAAATGTCTCGTTGTTGAGATGTTAACAAGCTGTAGACACACTCCCATGGGAATGTGTGGGATTATTAAAACTGGATTGACTAACACGTTAGAAAATTTTGTCAAGCCTGTCCTGGTTCCAGCTAGGATAGAGTTAATTTTCTTAATAGCTAGAATAGTGCTGTGTTTTGGATTTAGTATGAGAAGTATGTTGACAATATATTGATTTTTTTAGTTATTGCTAAGAAATCAAAGACTTTTCAATTTCCCATGCTTTGCTAGTGTGCAAGTGCACAAGAAACAGAGGGAGCATAGCCAAAGCAACTGACTCAAATAGGTCAATGGGACGTTCCATACCATGCAACGTCATGCTCAGTATATAGATAGTACATAGAGTTGGCCAGGAAGTTCTCTCTCTCTGTTCTGGGGTTGTGGTTTCGGGAATTCTCTCCTCCAGGATTACTAGCCGGGGACAAGCTGGGCATTGTTCAGTGGGTGGCGAGCAATTGCACTGTGCATCACTTGTTTGTATATTTTTTTCTTATCGTTATTGTTTTTTATCTTATTTTATTTCAATTATTGAATTGTTCTTATCTCAACCCATGAGTCTCCTTACTCTTACTCCTCCAATTCTTTCCCCCATCCCACTAGGAACAGGGGAATGTGAGTGAGTGGTTGCATGGTGTTTGGCTGCCTACCAGATTAAAACCATGACACGGTCCCATACGAGCAGAGAAATGAAGGGAATGCTTTGATGCAAATACACATCTCTAACATCTGTGATGCTCTATTACATATTCTGAAGACGTCTTATTGAAATCCCTGAGGAAAAGTTCCCCCTCATTTCAGTCAAGGTGGATCAAGACCTTAATGCTAACACAGGCCATGTTTATCATAGTCATTTGTCTAGGATCTAAGGTGGCAACGTACAAGAAATGATTGTACCAGTGCAAAGATCATGGGAAACTAGGTATTCAGTACTCCTTTAGCTGTTCACGGGGAGCTATAGAGATAATGTGTTAGCTGAATATCTGTTTTCCCTTAAAGGAAGAGTTAATTAGTTATGCTATGGGGGAAATACACTATTCCATCCAGGAAAGCATTGTAGGATTATGTAGTTTTGTTGTTTTTTTCTATTAAAAAGACTACTGTGTTCTATATTTGAACATATAGCACATGAAAGTTTAATTTGTTTTTCCTTGTTTGTCAAGAGGTTGTGGGTTTTTTTTTTATCTCACTCAGATATCTCACTTACGGGAGCCTCAAGTGTGCGTGGAGCCCGTCTTGTTCTCGCACAGACTATTGCCCTCCTGATGAAGAGGTTTCACCACACTAGACGAGACTGGAGAGGAAGTCTGTCAAATGTGCTGCTTCCTGTTCTCTTTGTTGCACTGGCAATGGCCTTGTTTAGTGTGAAGCCACTGGCTATTGATTATCCTCCTCTCAAGCTGACACCAAGAATTTATGACAATGCAGAATCCTTCTTTAGGTAAAGGACTCATCCATCATCATCAATAGCCAGGGTTCTGGGACCTTTACCCTTGAGTTATGAGGTTTTAAAGACTATTTGCATTCTAAGAACAATAATAGGTTACTTTTTGTGATAGCTATTTATTTTTCAGATGTTTAGTACATTTTTATAGATTATTATGAAGGAGAGATAAAAATTGAAAAGCATTGTGCAAAGGATTTTCTGGAGGAAAGGGCAAACACTTTGGAGCAGTTTGAATTGAGTAATCTGTTTCAATACCAGTCATGGCCATTTATATGTAAATGCACAAGTATATTTAAACAAGCCTTTGCATCCTTCATTTTAACTTACTGCTTAGATCTGAAGCCATTTTCTCAAAATAATTCTCAGGTATGAAAGTGTCACACAGTATTAACAAAGCCTGGTGCCCTGCTTACTCAATCTCTAGTTTCTATGCATTCAGCTTGAAACCAACTAGATTTATTTATGCATTTATTTTTAATGAACAGTATCTATAGCTTAGCTCTGAACTATTCTTTATTGAGTGCATATCATATACAGATCTCTCTCTCTACTGGATAAATATCCAGATATCTTCATACACAGAACATGATGCTGTTTGAATTTATAAATGAAACATAAGAACACTTGAACCACTCTGTTAGGAATGTATGTTTCTAAGAGAAAGATGGCCATGAAAAGACATTGAGATTTGTTTGCCCATAATTATGTTGAATTTTTTTCACATGTTAACATATAGATTTTTTTAACTAAATAATTTTACTAGTTTGGTATGTTTCCTATGCATAGATTTTATAGTTTTTAATTTCTTGGTAAACATGTAGGATCTTGAGCCTGAAAGTTAATAGACATATTAACATGTTTGTGTTTCTTTTTTTCTCCATTTTTTTTTCTTTACCCTGTGGCCCACTTTGAACAGCATTGAAGATGATAAACTAGGAAACCTTTCTCAGATTCTACTGAGATATTTCTCTGATTGGGACCACACATGCATGCATTCAGAACAAGGGTAACTGTGAATGACGTAACTACTTCCTCAATTGTAAATTGTAAACATTGTAAATGCATTATTTTTTTTTTTCTGTATAATGTGGACTGTCTTAAGCTTTAATTGGCAGCACGAGGTAAATGACTAATCTGTTCTGATGAAGGGTTTGGCATCCAGGTGAAGTACATAAGTGGGCTTCATTGTTAAAGATCTGATCCAAACCCCTTAAAAGTCAGTGACAGCTTTCAGTTTAATTTCAGGAGGATTTTGATCAAGTCTGGTGTCCATATGAATGAAGGTTAGACAATGATTACAATATTTGTTAGGAAGCATTCTAGATTTCCAGATTTAAGAATGCAGAGTGGTGACCACGCTTTACTTATTGCTGCAAACACAAGGCATGCAGCTCATTTGCTGCTTTACTTATACAAATATTTTTAGTGATCCACTTTGATACAAATAAGTAAAATTGATATAGCTCTAGACACAGCTACCACTGTGATATAATGCTAAAAAGGTGTTCAATATGCCAGATCTGCTCATGACTCTCGATTTCTTCTGTTAAGTAATATATTCACTTCATTTAATGGCTGTTCCTATTGTTGTATTTATTACCATTAGAAAAAATAATTCATGTTGGCAGATGGAATCTATGTCACCCCAGGATACATGTGGATGCATGGCTGAGCAAGAGGTATGTCATTTTATATTTACCTGAGTATGTAAAAATTATGTGTGTGTATATTACTGCTATTACCTTGACTCTTTTCGAAGGGCTAAAGAAAGGGATGAGGAAACAAACCTTCAGAGCACTGGCTTTGTTAGGATTGGTGATTTCCTTCTGTTTCATCTAATGTTTGGGTTACATGTTCTGAAGCCTTCAGGGAAGGAGCTTGCTTTATGTGTATATATAGTTTTGTGTATATATGCACTAGAAATGGCTATAGATTGATCTGAAATAACAGAAATTGGAGATGGCTGAACTATTCTCAGCAGATGCAACTTTGTTTTAAATGTGTTATAGGACTTTTCTTACAAAAAACCTCTTGTAAAACAAGGTTGAAACATAACATTACCACAATATCTGGAAGCCTACTACTTTCAAAAGGGAAGGGCAGGTGATCCGAGCTGATAGAAGCTACTAAGGAATCTACATGTGAATGAGACTCAATTGTTAGTTTAGTTTTGATTTGGATTGTGTATTTGAAAATAAAACAACCTTCCAGGAAAGAAAGGATTTTGAAAAAGATCACGAATTTCTCACCTTCTTGACTAGTGAGTTTTCCTGTTGACTCACTCTGAGGTTGAGTAATAAACAAGAATGTGAAACTGGCTGAAGTGACAAACATATTTCTGTGGATGGGACCATTCTGTCAAATGTGTTCTCCCCTCATAAATATACACATACTTAGAGTAAGAGTTGCATCCAGAATAAAATAATACAATTTTGAGAAAAGTGGAAGGAGGAAACCAATTTTTTACTCTGCTGGAGGAACAAATTAATCTCTAATACTAGTGAGACGTATAATTAGAATATGAGAAGCTTAAATAAAATGGGTATGGGAACTCACCAGGAAGACACTCATTAACCAGGAAAACTTAAAAGAAAGAAGTCACTTGACAGTAGAGGCAGAACCTATATCTGTGAGCTATGGAAAATCAGAATCTGTGACAGCAAATTTTAATTTGTGTAGAGTTGAGATGTCAAATAAACATTAAAATTTTTCAGTTTATGTACATAATGTACTTCATAAAGCTTCCAAGATATCTGATTAAGGGTTGGAATTAGATGATCTTGAAGGTCTCTTCCAACCAAAACCATTCTGTAGTTCTATGATCATATCTGTCTCCTTTTCTTTGGTTGTGAGAATATTCCACTGAATCATTGGAAAACATCTTCCTTTATTCTTCTCTGCAGTTCATCAATTTTTTAGAAGCATATTGCTTTAATTAGAATTTTATTTTCATCTTATATTCATCTAGTGCGTTTTTTTGTGTTTCTTCTCAGGCACAAGTGAATAGCAGTCTTGCCTTTTCGTTGTAAACCTTTCTAAACTCATATACAAGTTTTGATGTTTTCAAAACAAAACTGACTGACAGGGTTGCAAGAGAAATCAAAGGTGGTTCTAATATGTAGGTGACACTTACAATTATTTCAGATGCCTTATAAACATAAACGCATACATAATTTATTAAAAAGTTATCAAATCTGAGAAAGACAAATCTAGTTGAAAAACAAGGCTGTAAAATCTATGTAAAAATTCAAAAACATGGCTAATTTAGTGCTGCTGATTTTTACGAGTGCTTTACTTATCTTATGTATACTCTTTTTCAGATGTGTCCAAGTTTCAATACCTCTGCTCCCTATGTGAAGAATAAGAAAGGACATATTTTGTATAATCTTTCAGGGTTTCTTGTGGAAGAATATTTAGTGAGGTCTTCCAACAAAGCAAGGTAACTTTAAAATATCTAACTTCTGTTTATCCTTTGTGTATAAAAACTCACAGTCTTTCCTGATCCAAAGCATAGACCTATGTCACTGAGAACATAAAGGATAATTGCCTTTATCTGTTGGTTGTTATCAACGCATGGAGTCAGACCAAGGTAAGATGGAACACCCTCCATGGTTACTTCTCAGACGTTCCTTCAGCAGTTGCATGCTAATTTCCACTAGGCATACCTTGGCTCTTCTTGCCACACAGCAAGTTATTTCAGTGTCTCAAGGAAAGAAAATGTATGTGCATATGCAAATCAAGTGAACAATATAGTTTCCATTCGTCAGACACTCAGTCAAATAGAGATGGATATGCTCCAATTAATCTTTTCTTTGAGCTAAAAGGGCTAGTATCCCCCTGGCAAGACTTAATATTCGGTGATACCAGCCAGAGGTTATAATCTGCTGTATTTTGAGGTTTACATACGTGCCTTTACAGCTCCACCACTGCCTCTGACGTAAGTGCAAATACTAGACCAAGTATGACATAAGTGCAATACTAGACCTAGTGACCCCACCTTGAATACTGCGTCCAGTTCTGGTGTCTCCACCATAAGAGAGACATAGATCTGTTGGAGCGTGTTCAGAGGAGGACCACAAAGATGATCCAGGGGCTGGAGCACCTCTGCTACAAGGACAGGTTGCGGGAGCTGGGATTGTTCAGCCTTGAAAAGAGAAGACTTTGGGGGGACCTAATAGCTGCCTTCCAATACCTGAAGGGAACCTACAGGAAGGCTGGGGAGGGACTTTTTACAAGAGTGTCCACTGATAGGACAAGGGGAAATGGGTTTAAGTTGAAGGAGAAAAGATTTAGATTAGATCTCAGGAAGAAATTCTTCAGTACGAGGGTGGTGAGACTTGGGAATAGATTGCCCAGAGAGTTTGTGGATACCCCCTCTCTGGAGGTGTTCAAGGCCAGGTTGGATGGAGATCTAGTTGAGAGGCGTCTCTGCCCATGACAGGGAGCTTGGATTAGATGATCTTCCAGCCTATGCCATTCTATGATTCTAGAAGTATGATTTTATGAAGGAGAAGAAAGCATTAACCATTTATGTGTTAATAAAAATTCTGATTGTATCTGATTTATTAAAAATAGAGGCAAACGTCTTAGGATAAAAGATTTGAGCTAGTCTATGAATGGAATAGGAAGAAATCAAGCTGTTTAAGATGTTTCTGAAAGTCAGTAATACCTCACTTGCCCACAAACCCTCCTATTCCTCAGGCATTTCTGCTTTCAGAAAGTAAAAATTCCTATCTATCTGAGGGAATCCCTTTGCTGGAAAAGAGCAATAATATTCACCTGATTCAAGAGTATATTGAACTCTTTCTTTTTAACAGAAAGGGGTTAAATTTTACTTGCAGTTGAAAAATAATGTATTAATGTAAATACTACCACTTTATCATTGCAAGAAAAGACTGCTAAGCTTAAGGCAGGTAACCTGTTATTACATTATTTTCTATTACCAGATATGGCGGTTGGTCTTTTGAAGGGAAGAAAGCATTTGAACGTCAAGATAAAACATTGAATACCACCAAATCTAAGCCTCTGGCTAAGGTAAACGTTGCATGTATGTGTGCACATTTGTATGTATGTGTTGCTTACATATTCAGGCTCCAGACTTCACAGCACTTAGCAAACAATAAATCATTACTTAAAATCCTTGCATTGAGAAAATAGGAGAAAACCTCTCTGTCTGTTATAGTCCCCTTCTCTGTTCATGATTCTTGAAGTATTTGTCAGTGTTCTGAGAAGCAGTTTTAAATGAGTCAAATTATACGGCTTTTGTTGTTTTGTGGTTTTTTTTTTTTTTCCTGTGAACGTATTTCAGAGTCTGAGTTCACCTTTAAAACTTCTTTGTTTTCTACAACAAGTCAATGTCAGAATTGGCAAAAGTTTATTGAATGTCTCAAAAATGAGTTGTTATTGATTTTTTTTTAATTCCTGGAAGTAATTATTTTCTCTGCTACATTTCTTTCTTTCTCACTGGTCCCCCCACCCCCCCTCAAAAAAAAGTAAAGCTTTACCTTCTAGGAGTAGCTACTTTTGCATAAGAAATATGCTACTCTGTGTTTACAATCCTCTTTCCAAATACGAGTAACTTTCCATTTTTATCCCAGAGAAACAGAAGTGTGCCTTGCTGAAATAAGTCAGGTTGTGAAATCTGAATCTCTTCTTCACAGTACATGATACATGATTTTAATTTCCTTGGGAATGCTTTGAAAGATTCGTTTGAGATCCATTCAAATGTACACCAGTAATAAGTAGAGGAACACTAGTTTGAGAAGCATTAAAGAATATCGATGAGTGGTCACTATTTTTGTATTGGAGGCAAAACAGGTTTGTTAAAAGGAAGATGTGGATTTTCTAGGTTAGAATATGAAAGAAAGATGCTTCTGCCTTTGAAATGTTTTATGGGGGATAGACACTAGATTTTATTTGCCCTTATGAAGGAAGAAGAGAAGGAAAAATGTAAATAAGCTCTATCTCAGAATCCATTTTGGGACAAAATGTTGTAACAACCAAGTGTTAGAACAACATACAGATATTCTCCAATCCAATTTCATTTTATTATGTTCAGTTTTGCAAAATCACTGCCTGTTTGCAATACCTTTTCCGTGTAGTTTTGTTAAAAATCTATCTTTTACACAGACCTTACCTTATATATATTTTCACTTTGATCCTTTGTGATTGTCCTTTTACCTGCAGATTTCTTACAGCTTTGAACTCCAGTTCCATCAATCCTTCATTAGGAACTTGAAGTCCTAGAAGATTGCAGTAGAATGTGTTTTTCTGACTGCTGTTTTTGTCCTATGTACCTTTAATCATTTTAGACCCTTGTTTTGACATGCCTGTACTGTGGTTTTTGTCAGGGTCCCTTTTTTTAAAAAAAATGTCTTTGGCATAGAGCTCCACCTGCCATCAGCAGAAGGATAAATAGTAGTTATACTGTTAGTGAGTAAGCTTCATATTTCAGACCCAAAGAAAATAGTGGAGTAGATTTATAAAGGGCACTGTGTTATCTAAAATACCTCCTGGAAGTGGCTTTCAACCTGATGCAATGTCAAATTATTACATTAACCTTTCAGTAATTAATGACCAGACTTTTACTTTGACCTTTCAGGCTTGTTCATGAGACAGTGAGTGTACCATTTACATAGTCTTGTATGAAAGAAAACAAGAAGTTTGCATTTGAAGAGACTTACTGTGTGATTCATTTCATTTTAGAAAATTTCTGAATCTTTATACATTATTCTCCTGCACCTAAAAAAGCCAACAGTTTTTCCAGTTCAAATGAAAAATACTTATTCAATGCCTATTTTACTTTACCTTATCATACTATTCTCTCTATAGACAGCGTATATGGTATAAGCATGCACACAGAGATTGTGTATGTGTGCAGGCGTGAGAGAGAATGTATCTACCACACGACAAATGTGGCTGATTGAAACCATTGATTATTGACATTCATTGATGATCACTGCTATGTGGCAAAAGCACAACTCCTCCTCAAATTGTTTGTATTTTTATGACTGTATATTCTTTGATTTCCTTTGATAATGTGGGCAAAGTGTTCCATAATGATTTCATAGTTGCTGTTGTTTATAGCATAACTAAATATAGAAAAAGCATATGGTAACTTTAAATAGTCCTGAAAGGCAATTTTTACTGGTTTTGTGGCATTCTGAAGTGTGCATGTTTTCAGTCTCAAGGGTTGGGATTTGAGGCTTTCTTTACTGCACAGTAATACTGTAAGTGCCCAGAGAAAGTTACATCTCTCCAGTCTAACACCCCTTCTTTCTGCCTCCCCATCATGAACTTGATCCAGCAATGTTTAGGGATTTCTCTGCCTCTCCTCACTCTTTTTTCTGAGTAGGCCATAGTTTAGTCAAAATGTCAGTCTAGCATTAGTCTGGAATATTAACAGCAGGTAAAAATGGTACGCAATAATAGTAAACAAGTCTTTACAGAATTTATATCTAATGTGGTGAGTGTCCATGTTTTTCCTTGGGAAGGAATTTTATCAACCATGGATAGAAGATAAAATAATGAAAATAAAAATTAATCATCTTAATCTATATAATTTCCCATTGCTCATCTCTTTTCTGTCCTCTGTAAATAATTGCCTCTGTGGCACACATAAATATGAAAGGTATTTCAGCTGGAACTAATATTTTTGCTTTTTTATATTTTACCTTTGCAATCAATTTAGAATAAGCCACAAGACTTTAGGAAAAAAAGCTTAAAAATATATTCTGATGAAGTGGACAACTTCAAATGCCTCTTTTGCCAGATTATAAGCAATTAAATATCCAGCTTCAATTTGATTATTTCCTAGTGGTTTGATTTAGTTATATAATGTAGCTTGAAGGAAAAATTCTAATTAATGTGTGTGATATTGAAATGTAATGTTACACACAATGCTCTATTGTGTTTTTTGTATTTCCGTTTGAATATTGGTCACATTATTATATTTCTAAGGTGCTCTGTGAACACTTGAGACCTTTCCCCTGCTTCAATTAAATGAGGATGTGTCATTGGAATCTTGCTTTATTGTTTTCTTAATTACCTTTTTTTTTTCAATACAATGAACACAATTGCAGTGGATTTTCATTATGAATGTATAACTTTCTATTCAGCACAAAACTTAGTCTAAGAAGTGGGGAGGGTATGTGTGAAAAAACCTAACTACCTTTGATTGAATTTTTACATTACTTTGCTCTGATTGCTATTTGCACAGGAGATCCAGCAGTGCGAAGAGTCGCAGCTTTCCTCAGAACACTTAGGTTCTATTTCATTTCATTTCTTCAAAGAATTCTCTTGTTGATTAAAGAATGGGAGATTTCGTTTGTGTAGTTATTTGTGGGAATTGTACTGGAGGAGAACAAAGACGTTGCATATGAGTTTGCAAATGTGGCAAGAGTTTGGGATTTGTTCTTTTTTCTTTTCTTTATACGTGGGGACATAAGATGCCGTTGAGATTTCAAACAGTTGTGAAGACTGCATAAAGAAGAGTAGAAAATGTGAAAGCTAATGCAAGCAAGAGTGGAGGTAGACCAAGGCTGTTCATTTTTTTAAATAATGACTAACAGAGCTTATGGCAAAGAAGATTCAAGCATGAGAGGCATAGGAGAAATGACAGTGGAGCTCAGAGTGGTGTTTGAAAGCAGGATATAGGATAAATGGGAGGAAATTGAATGGACGATTACAGTGTTGTAAACCTTGCCTCCTAACAGAGTACAATGTGGAGATCCAAACGAGTAGGTAGCCAGGAAAACAGATCAGAAGAAAATAATTATTAAGAGAGGGAAATAGAACTGAAGATAAGACAACCTGCATTGGGAAACAGAGAGAAGAATGTGGCAGGAGAAACAGTCAAAGTCTGGAACTAGTGTCCAAGCAAGGATTATAGCTGGATACTACAAGAAAGAAAAAACAGAATTATCTGCAAGTAAATTAAAAAAATATCTGGAAGTTTGCACCAGTTTCGAAGAGACACAGATGGAAGAGCACTAGATGAGAACAGCATCAGAGAGATGAGAAAATAATCTTTAGGGAAGTTTCCAAGATGTAACTGTGTAGATGGTAATTTTAGAAAGGAACTGAGAAAACTGAAATCTTAGAAGAACGGTGTTAAGGCAAGAAACTACTATATTAAAAACTGTGCACTTTGCAGTATGGTTCAGAATCCAGACACAAAGTAAGAATTGCCCATCATCAACCTGAGATGTACAAAATGCAGATTGGCAAGTAGCTGATATTAAGTAGGGAAAGGTTAAGAGTTTTTCAGTTGTGTAAACAAAGGGAAGATGAAAGGTTGCTGTGGCGTGAGGAATGGATAGTAATCAAAGATTATTTTAAACATGTCACTAAAACTGAAAACAAACATATATAATAATTTGATCTAGTTTTCAGTATGGATAATGTGGGTTCAAAGGCACTATGATTAACAGTAATGAGACATAGAAATTGAATCGATTTCCAAAGGCAAAGCAAAACTCAGTATATTCAGTTTGGGGACGTATCAGGCTCTCAGCAATGGTTCTAGCATATGGAAGTGTGAATTTTGAGTATATTTTTCATGCCAGGATGGTTCTGCACAATTTGAGGATAAGGTGTATGTCACATCAGAATTGCTTCCCTGTGCTCCTCAGAGAGACTGGCTTGCCTTGTCTGCCTTAAAGATTGTCATATTAATCTCCTCCATGCTTAACAAACCACTGATATTCACTTGTTGAAGGTGGAGACAGTTTTGTCCTTTACAGAATGGTTTCATACTCACCTTGTATACAGTGCCTCCTTGATTCTTTAGTTCCCCACTTTCTATGATATTCTGTTCCTAGACTTTTTATGCTGTGTGTCTCTTACAGATAATATTTAAGTAAGTAATTTTGGAATTTCAATCATGTTCTCCACTTGTAACACTACTTTTACTCATCTTTTTGTGCTTTCAATTTAATTGGCAAATGTTTTTGCATTTTTTTCCCTCTATTTATTTGACCAGATGTATGTAAAGTAAGTGGCACGGTGTTTCTTTAAATCAGAGAATCTCAATTTAATAATTAACATAGATGTACAGCTCCAATAGAAGTAAACAAACTGCTGCACTCTGTTGAAAGACCTGTACAAATTCACTGCTTCTGTTCTGCCTAGTTCATCTTCTTCTGTACATAGGTGTCATAACAGAAGAATTAGATATCTTTATGCAATTCTTTGAGGTATGGGAGCTTTCAGATCAGTGTTCAGATTCAACTAATTTTTGATTCACAATTTCCGTTCTCTCTTCCAGGTGTGGTACAACCAAAAAGGTTTCCATTCACTGCCATCCTACTTAAATGAACTCAATAACTTCATTCTGTGGCTGAATTTGCCTCCTAATGTGGATTGGCGAGAGTATGGTAATAGTCATTCTTTAAGTCTCTTTTCATCTTTTGAAAAGTAGTTTCTAAATAAACTAAAAAAAATCCAAGTATGAAAATTTTTCGTAGTATAAAGTAGGATTGCAGAATCACAAATTTCTTGGGAGGATTTGAAAGTGGAACTTTCAATTAAATAGAAGGTTGGTTTGTGTGAAGAATGTAGTACACAATAGGTTAATTGTTTGAATTTACAGCTCACTATGCCGTATGAGTTTCTTACAAAGGATATTCCTGTGGAATAAGTGTAAATTGTTTTGCTGCACTTGGGATGTTAGTCCTTGTGAAACCATTACTAGGGCTTTCTTAAATGGATGATTAATGCACAACAGAGTATGAATTTATAACTGTGCCACTTTGGTCTATCTCCTTATGTAAATATCCAGGGTAAACACAGAGTATCTTGCGTTCACACTGCAATGTCATGTTTCATAGCATCTTGTTACTCAAGGAACAGGAGAGGCTGGTATATCTTGCTATTGTACATAACAACAGAGAGATTTGTATATCTGACATCTGAGTTCTCTGATTCAGATATGTCTGAACTGTATATGAACTAATTAAAATAAAAATTTTAGAAACTGACTTTTAAAAAAAATGACTGCAGCCTAAGAATCAGGTGGTAAGACGTGAACTTTTAGGATGTTGAAATCTAGTTTGAAATCCAAGCTTGATAGTTCAGACTAATTTCTGCCAATTCCAGTTCCTTTCATTCTTAAGGCTCTGTTAAAGAGGAATTAGTTTGGTTTAGAGACATTTTCAAATAGCTTATGACCAATTTTTAAGAGTTTTTGAAAAGGTAGGATGATGATCTGTAATGGCAAAATGACTTTCAGTGTGTTTATAATGAAGAAGGAAGAAACAAGACAAAAATCAGTGAAAAGGGGGAAGGAATCCTGAGTATCTGAAAATAGAAATTCATTAAGAAAAGATTCCAGAATGTCAATGAGAAAAGAATAATTGCCTGCTTTCAAGGTGACTGGGGTTTATTTTTCTAAATGAGTTATGAGAATGAATCAAAGGTAATTTATTTCTGCAGAAAGTTTGAATGAAATGAAATCAGGTATTTTAATGAGAATTTTTAATAAAAATCAATTTTTAATCAAGTTTCCCTGCATTTCATGAATAGTCCTGATGCTAGATTGGTTTTGGTAGCATTAGATATCCCATTCTGGAACTTAAATGTTTAAGTGCCCTTATTTTTATATCTGTCATGAAGAATTGGGGATTTATCATCCAGATTATATTCAGAGAAAATTATAGTTGTCCCAAGGATTATGAAAATGTTATATTTTATGTTGTTGCGTGACATAGAAACACAATAAGCAAACTAATGCTTAATAAATATTTGAAGCTTTGGACTGTCATCTATACAAATATGGGCTCACTATATAATCTTCTGGCAGAATATGTTGGCTAAGTCTCTGCAGAAGTAGAGTTTATGAACTAGAAAGCAGTTTATTTACGTGTATATCTTTTGGAGAGGTGCAATAAAGATGGATTGATCATGCTCTTGAGACATAATGCAGAGGGACCTGTGAGAGAAATCTGAGAAAGTCAAATTATCTACCTATCTATTTGTAGGTATGTATATGTGCATGTACACGTATATGTATACACACGTGTGTACACACACATATGTGTGCGTGTATATGTGTGTATATATGTGTAGAGACAAATACATATGTATATTTAATTTTTTAAAAAACTCAACAGTTTTCGAATGCTATATGGTGCATTTAAGCTCAGTTTACTTTGACTTTTAACTGTCTTTTATTTAAGGATACTGTTTTGATGGACAAAAATTACTTATATGCTTTTCTTGTTAAAATGGTTATATGCAGTCCTGTAAATTAGCTGTCAGAAGTTTACATACAGTGTTTCAACACTGAAATATATTCTTTTTGATTTCTTTTTTCCTCTTGCAAACTCTGTTTATATGTAAAGTCAGTTCTAGAATATTATTAAAAGTTGCTGCGAGGAAGCTTGCTAAGGTGTTGCAGAAATGTAGCTTTGTAATTCTCACTTGCATTAATTCCTTGTTTTTTTCACAGCATAACTTTTTCCTGTTGTCTGCATTTAGCCTGTATCCAGGGCTAAACAACAGCCAGTTGTTCTATTATCCAAATGACCCCTCTCCTCTCAAGAAGGGGGTGTGGGATAAGGAGGGAAGACCCATGGGTTGAGATAAGAACTATTTAACAGTTGAAATAAAATAAAATTAAAAATAATTATGATAAAAATAATAACATAATAATAACATATGCAAACAAGTGATGTACAGTTCAGCTGCTCCCCACCCTTGGCCAATATCCAGCTCATTCCCAGCTAGCAATCCCAGAGCAGGAAAGTCCTGAAACTGCAATCTTGGAATAGAGAAAGTGTAGGCCTCGGGAGCAGAATGATGAGCAAGACCTTCCAGCGACAATGACCACTGAAGAAGACAGGGAGAGAGAGAAGAAGAGTCTGTCGCCAACAAACTTTCCAATTTATAGAGAGCATGACATTACATGGTATGGAATACTCATTTGCCAATTTAGGTGTCAAACACACTGGCCACACTCCCCCCAGGTTCTTGGACATCTGGCTCATTAGCACGAACAAGTTGAAAAGTCCTTGAACACTACAGATACCTACATACCATGGCTGGCTACAAACTAAATCAAAGTGTCTTATCAGCCTTGTTCTCACCTAAGAGGGTGCTGCAGTCTTTTCGAAAATGCAGCTTACTTCAATATGAAGTAGAGCATTATCATGGTTGTAAACAGAGTAGCAACTACTATGATATTAGAACAACCCTGAAAGAGGTCAATAGTTTATTTAAACATTCAAATAAATACTGAGGAACCCTTACAGAGTGTTATATCCCACAGGATATAACACAGTTATTTAAATCCTGCAAGTATTTCTTGAGCATGAACCCAGCTGGAGATCTCACAAGTTCTCTGTCATTAAAGGCAATGTGCTTAGTTCTACCTGCTTTGCTTGCAGCAACAGACCCAGGAACTTTTGTAGGAGATTGGTAGTACTGATCCTAGTTTGTGACAGGTTTTAGTGATAAGGAGCTGAGAAGGAGGCTAAATGCTTTTGTCTAATGTCTTTTCTTCAGTCAAGAGGATACAGGGAATATAGACTTAGGATTTTGCATGAGAGTTTGAAGGAATAAGTTATACCCAATGACACATAGGGCATATGCTACCTTGTGCTGATTTATATCCCAAGGGATTTGTATCTGTTCAAATAATTGAGAAAAATTTATGATTGTCTTTCTTGTGTCGGTCCCAGTTACTGATTCTTGCTTATCCTGAGTATGCAGGAGCAGGGAATGATAGTTATTTGGTTATCAAAAGTACTTCCTTTTTATTATCGTGTACTCTGATCTTCAAATGCTTTCTCTGAAAGTGGAGAGATTTCTCTTTTCCCCCCCATATGGGATTATCAGTAAGCTTCTCTGTGAGGATGCTTGGAAAGTTAAACTGTTTGCTTCTTGTAATTTTGATGTAAAGAGTGATATGGTTGTTGAAGAAAATATGTGTGCCAGCTGGAGGTGCATGTAAAGAGATGAAGCGACAGAAGTTAACCAGATTGATTTACATCTCTTTATCATAGTTAATGGATCAGATGTCTGTTTTGGAACAGCAGTTCAGGAATACTTCTGTTATGAAAGTAGCTCATCTTCTGTACCATGTGGATAGCCACCTCTAGCTTCATAATCACATAAGTCTGTGTTTCTATTGTGGAAAAAAATCAAACTCATCTGTCTCACTGGAAAGAAAACCAAATACGTTTTGTTTTCCAATGGGTTATAAATTTGGTGACAAATAATGAAAATGAAACAATGTAAAAAAAAAAAAACAACAACCAAACAGAAAGACTGTTCAGCATGAGAAGGTAAGATATACACAGTTTTTGTCAAAACCCTTCAGCTCTGGCTGGTCTTCAAGCTTACATGAATGATGTTTGTATGTTTTGAAATCTTTCTGAAATGCTGCATTCCTACAATTAGATTATGTAATTGTGAGCAAATAAAAAATGGAATAATGAAGTAAGAGGAATAAAAAACTAAAAAGCAATATTTTTTGCTTAAGCTTAAGACAGAAATTCTGATCAAGTAAAAATGTTATTTTTCGCCCCTATTTGTATTCAGTTGAGTCAGAATGTGCTTATTGTGCTGGAATATAGAGGAAGGACTATTACCTGCCTCTTAGAGTAAGGCTATATAAAGAAAAAAGGAGTAGTAGTCATCTATAACGATGTCTGTAAAGTACAGTGGTCAAAAAAAGCTCTTACCTCATTATTCAAAGAACAGAAATGTATCAATATAGAAAGGCCTTATGCGATGCAGCTGCCCCATCTCAGGACTTCAATAGAAGTCATTGATTTTTTTAAAAACCTTTCATGCTAGGACTCATTGTAAGTGTTCATATAGCATCCTCATTTATTTCAGATTCAGTTCTTCAAAAGAGCTGAAGAGATCAAGAGACCCATTTTCAGCTGAGTTTTGGTGGAAAGTGACTGAATAGTTTTCTGATTGCTTTGCAAATTGTAACTTTAAACCAGTTTTCAAAGGAACCTGTGAAATGGCATTTAGTAGGAACCTTCTTAACCATGTCTTGTTAGAGAGGGGAAAGTGAAATATAAATCATTAATGAGGGTGCTGCCTGTGAAATTCTCCATAAAATAAAAGTTGTAATTTTCAGTAAATAGTAATGTCTCATTTTATACAAAGAGAAATCTCATCATAAATTTTTAAATGCCTAAGAAAAGCTTGTAAAAAGCATATATATATATATATGTGCTACCTCTATTTTTGTTGCACATATCATTTTATTTTATTCTAATTTATTTTGTTCTAATCTGAAGTGAAATATCTGGAATAAAGAAACTTAGATTGGTCTTCTATTCAAGTTTATAACAATTATGATACTTGGAATTTGTAGCACAGATCCAAATTGATGTATGTACTCAAGACTCAGCATGCTACGTGACAGAAAGAAGAGAGAGTTTACAACACAGTGCCAAGATACAGACTCAGACACACCCAAAATACAGTGCAGAACCACAAAATATACCTAAAGACAGCTCTGATTAGTCTATGGTGATGGCATACAAGCTTGAAGACCCTGGAGATTTTTTCCTCTAGATCTCTCCACCCTATATTGAAAAAGTACTGCTTAGTTCATATCACTGTCCTCATTTTTACTGCAAAACCACAGATTTCATAGTGTGTGATTATGTGGCAAGTTGAATCCAAGCAGGATGGACTGGGCTACCAGTGTTCTGTATAACCTACAGGAAGAAAACTTTCCAAGTCTCTAAGACTATTCCAAATTCCATGTGGCTTTCTTTTCTGACAGTTGGTCAAGTAGTTTAGATTTGAAATAGAATACGTAGAGCACTTTCTCTTGAAGGCACAGTTTGCAGACTGCTACTTGCGTTCACTTACTCTCTGAATACAGCATTAAAACCCTGATCTATTATAAGGATCTCCATAGGCACAGTTTTTCCTGTTCTTGAATTGCTTATGCAGGGCTTTGGAAAGATTGGAATTGATGACTATCACAGTTTTTCACCTGTGCCCATTAAGAAGCCTAAATCATCACTATAAAAATAGTGTGACCACCTCCATGCCGAAGACAGAAACAAAGGCTATTTTAGGGCAATTGAGAAAATTCTGGTTGCAATTAAGTCAGGAGAATATAATGGCAAACTAGATTTGGAAGACATAGTTTTATATGGAGAAATTTATGAAAAGAAGCAGAGTTCGAGCTGGTTCATATCGTAATTGTTGATATTGCCTTTCAAGTTTTTCCCTTGTGAAGAGTGATTTGGTAAAATTTGCCCTGAGGGCTGTTAACACAAGGCTTGCAAATACAATTCTTAAAAAAATCCTTGCATAAACACCACATACATCTGTTTAATAGGAGCTTTGTCATCTAAAACTTCTTGGTTTATCTGTCATTTATGGTTTTTATTTTAAGTCCTCAAAGATGGTGTTTAATTTTCAACTTAATGAGCATCATTATAGCAGCTTTACATACTGAGAAGGCATATAAAAGCAAGAAAGCATCAATAAGTAGATTTTGTATTGGAAAAGAGATATATGTAAAGTAAGATGGTCTAGGTGGTTATGAGAAATTCATGAGGGGATAGATTATAAAAGTACACAGAAAGTATAAAAATACAAAATAAATAAATAAAATAAAAATAAAAAAATACATATAGTAGCAAATAGCGTATTTCAAATGTGTTGGCTTATTTTACTATTGAACATAGTTTATAATTTACTCCTCCTTAGGTTCAAGGGAACTTTTTTTCCTCTGTGAATTACAAGCCATTTTGTTGGCTTTATAGAAATTCGTCACCTATTTTTGGACAATGGAGGGGAGGGAAGAAATCATTATACTAAAATCTGTAGCAAATGCAGAAGACCATCATTCTCCAAACTAATAGAAAATTTTAAAATAATGAATGAAAGGCAAGTGTTGTATTTAATACATTGATACACTTTTGAATTGTAACATAGAACTGAACTTAGCTTAGCATAGTCATACTTCGGTTAATGGTAATTCAGCAACCCTGGGAAATTTTATCTATCTCAGTTGTGTGTGTAAATTTTCAAAAATGCAATCCTTTGTTTCAGGTGCATGGTTTGAATGGAAATTGACTGTAGAAAATGGTTACTACTTTTAAGAAGAGCAATTACTTTTTGGAACTCTTCTATCGAAGGGAATTAATTCAGTGCAATTTGCTTTTTGATGAGTATTGTATGATACAAGACTGCAAGGAGCATTATGCTATTTAATGTCATGGGTTTTTATTTCCCCCAGCAATTATCTCTTTTTCACAGTCTGTTTATTCTGTACTAGTAAGTTGTAGCTGTGTATTTCTGTGTGTGTGTTGTGGTTTAACCTGGCAGACATCTAAACACAACACAGCCGTTCACTCACTCCCCCCTGCAATGGGATGGAGGACAGAATCGGAAAAAAGGTAAATCTTTTGGGTGGAGATAAAGACAGTTTAATAGCAGAGAAAAGGAAGGGAAAATAATAGTAGTAGTAGTAATAACAATAATAGTAATAATAATAATTAATAAAGAATATACAAAACAAGTGATGCACAGTACAATTGCTCACCACCTGCTGGCCGATACCCAGCCAGTCCCTGAGCTGCAGCTGCAGCCTCCCAGCCAGCTCCCCCCCAGTGTTATTGTCCAGCATGACATCATATGGTCTGGAATATCCCTTTGGTCAGTTGGGGTCAGCTGTCCTGGCTGTGTCCCCTTCCAGCTTCTTGTACACCCCCAGCCTCCTAACTGGCAAGGCAGTACGAGAAGCTGAAAAGTCCTTAGTGTAAGCACTGTTGAGCGACAACTAAAACGACAGTGTATTATCAACATCATGTTCATCCTAGATCTGACAAACAGCACTATGCCAGCTACTAGGAAGAAAACTAATGCTATCCCAGCCAAAACCAGGACAGTATGGAACCCAAGTCAACTGCTGTAGACTCTTGTTTAATAGCAAAGCAGTAATCTAAAAGTTTTGTTAGTTTCCCCTTGGGATCTGTGCACTTAGTATGGACAGGCCATGGTGATTTCAGGAGAGAGATTGTTTCCAGACGCATTAAATTTTCCTGAGCAGAAGTTATTCCTTGTAAAATAGTTGATGTGATTTTTGCTTTTGTTATGTTTTGTATGTTTCAATAATTCTCTGTGGGTCTTTTTGAAAAGTTTCAGCAGTGCAATTGATCTTCTATAAAATTACTTGACTAGGTTCTCAGAACGTGTAAGTGGGCAAACCTGTGTTTCTGAGCATGAATACATTTGCACAGGAAATTGCACAAGCATGAACTCATAGCTCTGTTTTTGCTAGTGCGTATTCTTCTCACTGAATACAGCAGATAGTTGATAGAAGTAGAGCAATGGGACGCCATTCAGATCAGCCTGGATTAAGTAATGGAACATAGTGGAGAACCTTCCTTTATTCCTGGCAAACTGCCCCAGTTCTGGATGCTTTATGGACAATAATTCTCTACCACAGTCCACGTGACAGGTTTACCTGTCTCACAATTCTGGGAAAAGGGATGTGAATCAGTAGGACCTATAGGTCTCCAAGTCTTGGCATTTTCTGATCATGGGCACTATTTTAAGATTTACAATGTCTAAAAATGCTAACCATTGAGCCAGAGCAATTTTACTGTAGGATTTCTGTCATCTGAAGCCTAGGGGAAGGCAGTGTGGTTAGGGCACTCAAATTCTTGATCATGAAGGCAAGACCTTGACAATCATGGGAAGATCCTCTATAACTAGAACTTGGCCCATAGCCATAAAACAGGAGGCCTGGAAGATGCATTTCTGCTCTTTGACAATTTGGCTGGGCACTAGTGAGTACAAGAAACACATTTTATGTTGTTAACGTCTTGTTTTAGTGCTTCTGAAATTATCAGCATTCCCATTTTCCAAAAGCTTTCCTCCACTCTAACTAGATTAAGTCTGAAAATCAGATTTTCTTTTTCTCTTTTTTTTTTTCCCCTAAGCAGATCTGAAAATAAGTTCAGATTGTTACCAGATTGTAAACTGAAATTAATCTGGTTTAACTCTATTTTTGGCTACAAAGGTCTAATTCAATAAGGATTCTATATATCTATATCTGAAATAAAGACATTCTTTCTTCTAATATGCACGCCTTTATTCAATCATTGGAAAAGCTTAGCAAAAATTTTTGAGAATGAAATTTTTTTTTCTATCATACTACTTTTCCTTTACATAAATGGAATTTCAGCTAATACTTCACTCCAGTGTGAAAAAGTAGTTTTCTTTGATATGCCAGTTTTTGCTTCAGAACAAATAGCAGCTATTGTTTAAAAAATTAATGGTGTAAAAGAAAAACAAAGGAAAACTTTAAACAGTCCCTCTAGGCAAATGACGTGAAATACTTCTGCAAATAGCACATGTATCTACTAGTGATGAATCAAAACCTTATTGGCTTGAACATTCTTTTGATTTATCAAGTATCGTTGGGCTTCAGTGTACAGCTTTTAACTGTATTTGAAAAATCTTTATCCTGTGCTAGTTTTGTGTGTGAGTTAATCATCATCCTCTGTTCAGCTTTTTACCCCACAGTGACTTAGTGATATCTAGATTACTTTGGCTTGAAGATGAGCAATGAAAAATTAAAGGGACAAAAATAAATGTGTAGATATACTTGGTCAGATTGCACCTGTTACTGGAAAGAAGACAATTTTTAATCTTTATACACCTGGACTCTTAACAAAATGTGACAAAGTGTGTTCAATTAAGTGACGCCCTGCAGAGTCCATCTAAGGCTATCAACAATTTATTTCTTTGCCAAATACACTAGAAAGATTATAATTGCTGTTAGGGTGGATTTTGCATATTTTTTAAAAAATCAGGAACAGCATAGTTTTATTTTACATGTTCTAATCAGATAGTCCTGGTTTGATCTCACTGGAAGAATTTCCAGTTGGTATTCTGTTACAGCTGGCACACCTGTCAGGTACACACAGTGAAATAATAAGGAACAGCATCAAGACCACTTAGGCAACATCTTTTGCACTGACAATGTTTTGCATACCACCCCCTCATTTTTATTCCTTTGCTTGAAGAGAAAAAAAGCAAAAAGCCACAGTTTTTTTCCATAAACTGCCTTCCAATTCTGAAGTTCAGTTTGCTAGATTGTTACAGGCTGGTTGTACCAAGAACCAAAATAAGCCTAAGAATGCATTGCCTACTCAGGATTTTTTCTTGGTCTCCCAAAGTGGGTATCTTTTTAATTGAAAGCTCTACAGTTTCAATCTGAGGTCTGAATTTAGCTAAATGGTTTTTCTCTGCAAAACATCAGCAACCTAAAAATGTTTTTAGCACTGTTAAAATACCAAGTATATACATTTAAATAACAATGTACCTTACTCCAGAAGATTACATATCTGAAAAAATTCTACTTCAGGTTTTGTATTTGGTCTCTTCTGTGATGTAAACCTGCAGCAATATATAACATTTTTGAACTCATTTCTGTGGTTCAGAATGCAGAAAAACAGCTATTAGTTAGAGTTTGGTGGATCCAGACTCTGGAACCCACTTGACAGAAGACAGTATTTGGTTTGGCAACTTGGTGATTGACCTCTTTCTGTTACTTACTAAGTATTTAGCTTTTTCATTCATCTTTTGTAATGAGAGATCAACAGTATACTGTTGAAGACCTGATGTAGCATTTACTATTTCATAATTTATTTTTCTTTCCCCAGGGATTACACTCTATAGCCAGCCATACGCAGGAGCCTTGCTGGATGAGGACAAAATGTGAGCAAACTCTTAAAACATATAATAGCTGCAATGAGCAGGCAATTGAAACTATTCCTTCAACAAGCATGTATGTTGCATGTGATAGATGTGACTTGACAGATGCAATTCAGTTCCACTGAGTGAAGCGTTTTCTCTATTCTGGTCTTTATATGTCAAGTCTAAGTTTATATCGACTGCACTTTACAGAGTGTTTGTGAGCAGGTCGTGACATTTTCAAACAGGTTAACTGCTTTAAATGATCGTCAAGTTTTTAAATTTTAATTTTCTGTAAAGGGGGAAATATTTGCAAAGTTTTCACTTTACTATTCAGACTTTAAACACACGCTGTTCTGTAACTCGTGTAGTTTTGCAGCTTAACACATCATCTTGCTCCTGTTCTCTGATCAGATGTTGACAGTGTACAAACACGGTGTTTGCAAACAGGATTAAAGTCCTAACACCTAGTGTTGTTTTGGTAAGAAGGTGGCCTTGAAAATGTTTGGGTTTGGCAAGGTTTTTTTCGCTATGTGTTTTCCTTATGCCGTTTTGCTTTGTACCCTAGAATGGAGAATGTTCGTCAGTGTGGGGTAGCGCTATGTGTCATGTTGGGTTTCTCTATCCTCACCGCGTCCATTGGAAGTGCCGTAGTGAAAGACAGAGTACTTGGCACAAAACGCTTGCAGCATATCACGGGCCTGGGTTACAAAACTTATTGGTTTGCTAACTTCTGCTGTGATATGGTATGTATCGTATGGGACAGCATATGTCCAGGTGTAAATTTTTAACTAGTTTGTCATAAATGAGCAAAAGGAGATACGGTCACAAGACACGTGAATGAGATTTGAATTGTGCAGAGCACCAGCTCTTGGTTGTCATACTAACAAGCATTGGGACACCATTCCAACTTTAATACTGTCAGATAAAATTCTTTATGGCAGGGATTATGTTCTTCGTTTTCCAAAGTTGAATCATAAGATAAAGCATATGCTAGCTTTAGGTGCCTACACTATTTTACAAATAAAAGGAAGCTGGCTAATCAACCTAGACAGAGAGAATCTTCCACCCAGCAGTTCATAGCAGGAGTTTCTGTGCTTTGAGTTGCCACTGACAAAATCTTTCAGATTATTGGAGAAGCCTGAAGATACTAGTCAGCTACTTTAAAGGCATAATTATGTTGTCTGTTGGTGGATAATACAAGAGCTACTCATAACTGGCACTTTTTACTTCTGGAGACATAGACAATAGAAAACATTATTTATGAATTCACATGCACAGAATGACCTAGATCAGAAACAGGTGAGGTCTCTGTCCTGAACATTTATTTTTCTCATACAAAGTAATTTCTACCATTGTTGGCATTACAAATAGTATTGTCTACATGCAATTCATTAACAAATTCTCTTCTTTTGAAAATACCACAAAAGTTAATATTTTTCCCTAAATCTTACTCTTTTATCAAATGTACAGACAGGAGTGCCACTGGGACCTGACTTTGGCAGGACAGATTTAGGCCAACATAGTTAAATGAAATAAGAATTTTTGTTTACCTTCTTCAAGCCTGAGAAGTTGATTTCTGTTGAGGCCAATAAGCAAAGGTGATGAAACAGAATCAACTTTCTCAAGTCATTGCTGTTGCCCAGTCACTGATTTTTCATCATCTGTGTAATGGAGCTTGTTTAGATTCCATTTAAGCATGAATTCTGCAAATTACCTTCAAATATCTTTTTCAAAGACTCTTTAAAAACTAAAATTAAAAATGGTACTGTTATAGATGTGGATATATATATGTGTGCGTGTGTGTATATATATGTAAGATATACATATATATCCCTTAGTGAAAGATTTGTTCATAATTCACTTGTGATGAGGCTTCCTATAGTATTAGTTGAGTGTTTGGAGGGAATTTGAGATTAGATCATCTAGTTCTGGGAAATTACTGTTTTTAAAGAACTGGGGTGATGTGTTTTGACTTCACTTCTCAAAGAAGGTGTTTTGGATCCTGAGATTGGTTTCAGAGGCAATAGTGAACAGTTGGACTCACATGGATTATTCAAAAATAAAAAGATTCCTGGCCCCAGAGAAGGGATATAAATTTTATGCACCTTGCTTAACACTCTGGGTCATGGAAGGAAGGACTGGGATCTAGCATAGGCAACACAAACATAAACAGAGATTTTTGGAACACTCTCTGTTCTCATTCAGATTATTCTAAATCTGAAACATTAAAGCTTCACCCATCCATGCTTGAAATCAGGATTTTCACACTTGAGCAAGCTTGAGCAAGCTTGAGGTAAGAGCACGTTTCTCCAAATATTCCTTTTTCTGCCATGTCAGATAAGAGGGCTTGGTTAAAAACAGTCCTTCATCATTCAGTTTCTCCTTTTGCAGCAAACTACACTCATTATTTTCTGCCAATGTCTTCCTTTCAAAATGTTCTCACAAATTCAGCACGGTACTGCATGATCAATCATGATCTGGGAAAGAATAGACGCTGTTTTAAATGCTAATTGTGATGCAGATCATTTAGGGACACTGAACATACGAATACGTGAACTGTCAAATTTGAAATCCCTCTACATATTTTAAGTATTACAGGCTGTGTCCTGTATCATTGGTAGCATAATCTTTACTATACCTACAGAAGTATTTGATGTATGGAATTGCTGTGATGAGAATCAGGCTGTTCTTACTGTATTTGTACATGTGAATGGTACTCTTCAATATGTTCAACAAATGGAAAATGTATAAGTGCTAAGAAAATTTCATGACAAATAGAGATGTTTGGTTCAGATTAAGCTTGTGTCACTAGAGGAGCAAAATTAAGGTTATTTTATTTGTACATGCCCAAATTCTATAACATACCATGTTTTTAGGTAAGATTTCTAATAAAATTTAATGTTTAAAGTTATTTATTTATTTCTAGAAAAAAGTCCCAGGTCTGTTGAAACATATTGGGACTCAGATGCTTTGAGACTACCATATTTTTTAAACAGTTCCAGGATAACTGAAACCTAAATCTGTGGAGTGTTATGGTATGATTTTTGTATATGGCACTGAATAAGGTACACTGTGAACAAGCTGAAAACATTACATCTGTCTACACTTCACCCCGTTGCCCTTCTCTTAAAAAAATGTTTGAGTTCCCATTGACAAAGTGACACCCTCTGGTTTAATTTTGAACCAGATTGCATGATACTGCAGTATGAAAGTCCAATTTTAACAGTAAGGATGTAGTTCTTTTGCACTGAATATTTAGCTAGACCTTGATTTGTTACCTCTATTGCAGTTGCATCTCAGAATCTCAGTTATATTAGGATAAGGTGAAATATTATATAAGCAGAAATGAATGCAGTCACTGACTTAACAAGCTCAGCTTCAATGCATAGAGCTGGCAGACACTGAGAATGGAACTGAGCACAGATTTTAACATCTTGCCATTGCTAGTTGCAAGCAGAATCCGTCTCTCTTGAATACTTGGGTATGAATCCCCTGTACCAATCACATCTTCTCTCCCTTAAGTATTTTGTTACCATTATGTCAAGAGACTAAACAGAGAAACCACCTTTCCTATTGCCTAATGGCTGTAACTCTTCTAAATATTATATCTGTTCCCATTAAAAGCCGTCATTTGCTTCATCAGCACACATGGTCCTTCATTAAAGTCTCTTTTAAAATTGTATCCTTACTACTCTCCTATGACTGAAGCACCAATCATTGAAACTGCTATTTCTCAATCCAAGACTCTGTATTCACAGTATAATTTTACGTTTTGGAGCAATAGTCCCATATGGACTCATTATCTTGGAGAGTTAGCTTGTTAAATGGATGTATTGGAAAGGTCAATAGAAATGGAATTAAGGGGAATATTTTGTAGTCAGATTTTATTTTGTCAGGCTGTTTCATGTGCATATGGGTAAAAGGGGCAGTTTCACAGCAAGTGCGGACTATGAAATCTCAGAGCTCTTCTGCCTAATTCTTCGTAATTTATAGTGTAATTATATTGCAAATATGGAAAAGTTAATTTGTAGAGCCCTTCTATGCTAATTAAGTAAGACCAGCAAGAGATGCTCACCTGCGAAGTGCCTTCTTTCTTCTGTTTCTAGCTGTTCTACATGGTTCCAGTCACCCTGTGTGTTGGCGTTATTAGTGCCTTCCAGCTATCAGCCTTTACTTTCCGAAAGAACTTGGCAGCTACTGTTCTCCTGCTGATACTCTTTGGGTATGTGATTGGAAATGCTACCCTGGAATTATAGCTTGTAAGAAACAAACAGAAATCTTTAAACTTGGTTTGCACCTGCTGCTGGATGCATGATTTTCTCTCTTTGGAAATGATTATGATTCAGCAAAAGTTAGTGAGAAAACAGTCTGAAACACGAGTTTGAAAGTTTCACATGGAAAGTGGAGGGAGATTTGCTCCTGCATTTAAAAAAAGGAAAAAAAAAAAAAAAGGACTGGAAATGTCTCAGAATATACTCAGCCTGTTTAACAATCATTTTCTGTTAGAAATTGATTGTATGTTATCTTCCAGAAAATGAGGGAATAATAACATGGTCAGGTCAGAATTTCAGTGCTTAGCTGTGCAGAATATCATCAAGAAGGTAAGAAATGGATGTCTTTTATTACAGTTCTACCTATTTTCTGTAATTCTGCAATTTTACACAGCTCTAGGAATTTATATTTCCAATGAGAAGTCTGTCCGATGTGAAGTACTGGGCTCATTAGAGATTCGTCTCCAAATAGTACTGTGAGAGAGGAAAGTCCTCCCATATAAACCTTTTGCTTGAAAAAACAATTATAAAAAGTTTGAAGATGAATAGTTACAGAATAAGCATTCTGAGAAGAAATTTCTTCCTTATCTCAAGGAACAAATTGCTGTTATCTTTGTAGGGGGGAATGCATATCTTACAGGACAGTTGTTTAAATAAGTAAATATAACTGCTCCATGAGAGAATCACAGGGAAGGAAAGCAGAAAAGACCTTCTGCAAGATCAGGACATGTTCCATTCCAGGAAGAGTCTCAGATAAACACCTTTAAAAAAATCTTACTGTATTTCATCTTGAAACTGTTTTCAGGATCTCATGCCTCCAGCAATTACTTTTTTAGAAAACTGTTTCTGTATTTGCATAGCTGAATGCATTCTTTGAAATTCCTGCCTAAGTTTATTTGAAGCCATACTTCATACTTCTACCTCATGAAACCTCTTTTGCAAGCCCAAACAAGCCAATTCCTCTGTTGTAAAAAGGCCTTCCCATTCCCTGAAGAATTCTATTTATCATTTTTCCCTATAACTCCAGTTTGAGCTGATCCTTCCTGGGCATGAGTGGCCAGACTAGTATGTAATATTCTAGAGGTCCTGATGCCAGGGCCTTTTAAATAACTCAGATGAAACATCTAAAGTTTGTACTTTTCTCCTCTCTGTATCACTCTTGTGTTCCTCCTCCTTTCTTCTGCACTACTACCAATTGATTCCTTCAAGTTAAAGGCAGAAATTCTTATCTGTCTTACTGTAAAGACTTTACATTACTAAATCTCATCCTCATTTTTTTTATTACCTTTTGTCATGGTTTAACCCCAGCCAGCAACTAAGCACCACACAGCCACTTGCTCACTCCCCGCCCTGGTGGGATGGGGGGAGAATCAGAAGGGTAAAAGCATGAAAACTTGTGGATTGAGATAAAGACAGTTTAAGTTTCAAACCCCCTGCCATGGGCAGGGACACCTTCCACTAGAACAGGTTGCTCAACGCCTCATCCAACCTGGCCTTGAACACTTCCAGGGATGAGGCAGCCACAACTTCTCTGAGCAACCTGTTCCAGTGCCTCACCACCCTCTGAGTGAAAAATTTCTTCGAAATCTCTCCTCTTTCACTTTAAAGCCATTGCTCCTTGTCTTATCACTACACACCCTTGTAAAAAGTCCCTCTCCAGCTTTCCAGTAGGCCCCCTTTAAGTACTGGAAGACTGCAATAAGATCACCCCGGAGCCTTCTCTTCTCCATGCTGAGCAGCCCCAACTCTCGCAGCCTGTCTTCATAGGAGAGGTGCTCTAGCCCTCGGATCATCTTCGTGACCCTCCTCTGGACTCGCTCCAGCAGCTCCATGTCCTTCTTGTGTTGGGGACTCCAGAGCTGAACACAGTATTCCAGGCGGGGTCTCACGAGAGCAGTATAGAGGGGCAGAATCACCGCCCTCGGCCTGCTGGCCGTGCTTCTTTGGATGCAGCCCAGGATACGATTGGCTTTCTGGGCTGCCAGCGCACATTGCCGGCTCATGTTGAGCTTCTTATCCACCAGCACTCCCAAGTCCTTTTCCTCAGGGCTGATCTCAATCCATTCTCCGCCCAGCCCGTACTTGTGCTTGGGATTGCCCTGACCCATGTGCAGGACCTTGCACTTGGCCTTGTTGAACTTCATGAGGTTTGCACAGACCCACAATGTTTACTTGGAAAGACAAACACCATCACTCTCAATGTCGTCCCCCCACCCCCTTCCTCTTCTTCCCCCAGCTTTATATGCTGAGCATGATGTCATATGGTATGGAATACCCCTTTGATCTGTTGAGGTCAGCTGTCCCAGCTGTGTCCCCTCCTAACTTCTTGCCTGTCCTGAGCCTACTCACTGGTGGGGTGGTGTGAAAAGTAGAAAAGGCCTTTACTCTGTGTAAGCGCTGCTCAGCCGTAACGAAAACATGAAAACATCTCTGCATTATCAACACTGTTTTCGACACAAATTTAAAACATAGCCCCATGCTAACTACTGCAGAGAAAATTAACTCTATCTCAGCCAAAACCAGTACACTTTTACAACTGCTGAATCCTTCTTGTAGTCCAGTTGCCGTGACCCTAGCGTAAGAATGGCCATCTATAGAGATCTTATTCAAGCAGCAAAAGAACCATACAACTCATACTTGTGTGCGTGCTGAAGTCATGACATGTTTTCTGTGGTGTGCTATACAGTTTGGTCCTGCCCACAGTGTACTCATAAATCCCAGTTGCTAAGAGTTAACGCTGGCAAGGTTTTAAAAAAAATATTGAGTTAAAGTTTGGGTATTTCAGAAGAAACAAGCATTGACTGAAAAGCTGGACTAAAAATTTTTTTGTGAACTGCAGATGTAGCTTAATCATCTCAGCATAATCCCTCCTGTACTGTTCAGCTTTGGCTGATATAAGTTGTTATAGTGATTTTAAACAAGAAGGTCTTTGTATTTAATGTGTATTAGCATATATTAAAGATACAATAACTGTCAGTCAGTAAGTTTAACATATCTCAAAGACACTCTGATAAATTTCAGAGTTGCCACTATTCCTACTCTACCCTTTACTCAATCTAACTACACAGTAAATGTGATGAAGCCTATTGTGGCCATTTTATCCTTCCCCAGTACTGTGAGATCAATACTGTGAGAATGAGATAATTCTCATTTATCTGCATTCCATAATGCATTTTTTCCTTTTAAAATTTTATTTTTTTCTCTTCAGGGTACACTTCTGCAGCATTTCTGATCTAGAATAAAGATAAAAATAGCCCAGTTATATGAAAAGATTAAGCTATGTACCAGAAGGGGATATGTCTGAAAGAATAATCAACAATTTCCTAGTGTGCTACTTTAAAACTAATTTCCTTTAAAAATATAATGGTCTTTTATTTAAACTGCATTTTTTACTCTTTTAGCTTATAGCAGAAGTGTTTTATAGTGCAACTCCTTAAGAACTTTTGTCCAAAATGCTCTATCTTTGATACTTACAAAATAACAAATCACAACTGAATCTGAAGTAAAAGAAAGAGGGTAGAAATGTAGGCATGACTGGCAGCTACTTTAAAAGCTGCATTTGAACATCATATAACTTTAGTACTCTGAAAGTCTTACTCATTTCTTAGCAGCTATAAGCAAACAAATCAAATTTTACTTTCATTGACAGCAGAGTAACAGCACTCTAAATCACGTCTATTTCCAGAACTATTTCCAAGGATGGACTTGTCTTGCATTTATGGTATTGTAATTGAGAGCAAAACTTAGAACAGTGATTTTGGTATGTGCATGAAGGGAAGAAAAGATTGTATGATTAAGACCAGTAACAGGATGCTGAAAAGTATAATGTTATCTCTAATATTTACAGTCTTCATTTGAGACCCAAACATTAAGTCATTTAACCTTTATCTTCCTGTAAACTGAGAATAACATCACTATTACTTCACAGTAGGATTTGAAAATTTGTTTCTTAAGGTAAAGGATTTTGGCATTCTTGGATGAAAAAAGTTCATCTGTAAAGTACACAATAGTGAATGTAAAAGGGACTTTTGTGCCTCATAATCGAATGTACTGTTTAATGCAATGAAGAAGTGAATTCACAGATTTGTGGTTAGCTGCTCTTGCATTAAGCTCACTATTGAAACAATTGTATATACATCTAGTAATATTATATAAGATGAATTTATATTTAGGTAATGCTGACGATCTCTGGCAAATTTCAGTTCTCAGATATCACTGACACAAATTTTAGTTCCAATTCAAGGATTAATGCTTTTTTCCTTGTTTTTTAAATCTATTTTCTTTTTTCTTCCTTTTTTTCTTTGCCTCTTTCTCTGCTCACTCTCTGCTTTTTTTCTTGTTCTTTATTTTTCTATGGAAGCCTCTGAGAAAAGCTGATTGCTCAGCATCCATGATTTAAGTTTCAAATATTTGATTTTAATTCTATCTCTATGTAAGAGGCTTGTTAAGATTCATGGTTTGCAACTATTCAGAAATCAGGGCTGTGAACTTTCTGGAACAGTGAAAGTGAATATATGCACTTAATATATACAAAAATGGATCATATCTGCCCATCACATGGCACTAGATATATCTACAGAATCATAAGTTAATATGATAAAGAAAATATATCCTGTATTTGTCCTTTTTTCACAGTTGGTCAAAATAGTTGTTTGCATGTCTTAAAAATCACGAGTAACTGTTGGGTATGATAACTGACTTTTTTTTTTTTTTGATGAGGCCAAAGCATAACTTATTTATGATAATTTTGTTTCTTTAAACTTTCAGATATGCAACTTTACCATGGATGTATCTTGTATCCAGATTCTTCTCAAGCTCAGATGTAGCTTTTATTTCTTACATCTCCTTAAATTTTGTGTTCGGCCTGTGTACCATGCTGGTGACTCTCTTACCTCGTTTGTTAGCTATTATTTCCAAAGTGCAGGTCAGTATAAAACCTTTGCTTTATCTTACTCATAAGTGAGATGTACACACACGTGCATACACATAGATGTTTGTGTACATAGATATGCATATTTACTAATATACACAGACAAGATTTTTTCCCAGCAGAAAAACTTATGTTTTAAACATTCATTATTTTTCCGTCCCAGTGTATACTGTATTGCTTGTTATGTTGAATTTTAACTTGTTTATAACAAACAAACAACAAAAAAAATTGTGCTGTGATGGAAAAAGAGCTTTAATTGAAACCTTGACATTTTCCAGACCATTAAGTTGTAATTGACACATAATGGGAGCTGTTCTGGTCCATTGAATAGATTAAATGCATTGTAAAATGTGTTTGAATAATATTGACATAAGAGATAAGCCACATAGTCCTAGGATCTGTAATGCACTGTATAAATAGTAATATGCATTTTCACTCCATTTATGTAATGTTCATTAGCCATAATGGTAATTAAGCAACTTGATGGAGAGGAAAACCAAAATGTGTATGAAGATCTAGGCATATACTTGGTCAAAAACTTCATGTTTGAAATCAAATCTGGATTACATGTCACTCAAGTTTGGAGACAGATTTGGTGTTGACTTGGGTTTAAGGCAGTGATTTAGGATTAAATTAGCATTATATATGAATTAGCATTCAGATATTAAAATTTTAAGAAAATGGAATGATCAAGGTCGCATGTGTTTTGTTACTGTCTGTGAACCTCAAGTAAAATGGGAAACCCATGGTCCTAGGCACTCTAAAATACAATAAGAGACAAACCCAGCTCCAAAATAGTTCACAATACGTTCTTCTGAAATAATTTTGAGTGAGATTTGAATGCTATATCCAGCTTTGTAAGTGTGCTTAATATGCTGTTGGAAAAAACTAATTTTTTTCCTTTTTTTTTTTTTCCTTCTCCCTCCCCTCTCCCTTGCTGAATCTTAATATAGAGTTTCCAGAACATCTACAATATCCTCAAATGGACATTCATCATATTTCCACAATTCTGCTTAGGCCAGGGTTTAATAGAACTTTCGTACAATCAGATCAAGTTTGACCTGACCAGCAACTTTGGAATAGATTCTTATGTGAGTCCCTTTGAGATGAATTTCCTGGGCTGGATTTTTGTGGAAATGGCTCTGCAGGGAACGCTACTTCTTCTTTTACGGCTTTTTCTTCACTGGGATCTCCTCCAGAAATCAAGGTGTGTTACCATTTGTATTCTGCAGTAGTAGAGACTAAATCAATTTTTATAGAAAGAAAATGGTGGATTCCTTTGAACGCTTAAAGATAAATAGTTCTGACAACATGGTGTACCTGAATTAGTGGAAACTGCAGAAAAAATACAAGTAGTTGTTGTTTCCCTTGAATTCTGCTGAGATTCAATCACCAAACTTTAAGGGATTGCAACTGGGGAAATAAAACAGAGTTATCCAGAGTACAGCAATGCCCAATTTGCCATGTGTCATTTGTTATCATGTTCTGGTTTAGGGGTCAGTGTTCAATTAACAGCATGGTCAACCCTTCAGAAGATGTTGATGTAGAAATGGAGCGACAGCGACTCTTTGGTGGAAGAACTGGTAATGATATCCTTCTTCTGTACAACCTCAGGAAGTGTTATGGAGGTTTTGGTAAGAAGAACACAGCTGTGGAAAGCATAAGTTTGGGAATACCAAGGGGAGAGGTAAAGATACCTTTATTTTTCTCTCAGAAAATAACACTTCATTCTGAGCAATTGTTCAGACATTCTCAGGATGTCTACAATCAAAGATCTGTAGACAGCAGCAGAACAGTTTCAATTGTAGTAATTTCTGAAAATCAATATCTGGATAAAATCAGAAGCTCTGATGGTGTTTAAGATGCAACTGTTCTCTTTTTTTTTTGGGGGTTACAAATTCATCGATGTCTTAATTTTTTTCTTTTTGCTTATCTTTACCAAGTTACTGTTTTATAGGCTAACATAAGAAACAAGTAGGTAGCATAGCAGTTCAGTGTCTGAAGAGAAAACAAAGAATCCCTAGCTCAGTTGTAAACTGTGGACTGAATCTTGAACGTATCACCAAGGCAAACTTGTAGTTCCCATGCTGAAACCATCAGAGTATATTTTAATATAGCACATAATATACTAATATGCTATTTCAATAAACTGAAATTTAGCACTGTCATGGTTTTAGGCTGATCCAGCAACTAAAACTCACACAGTCTCTCCTTCTCCAGTAAAGTAGAGAGGAGAGAAAAAAAAAACAAAGGGACTGAGGGTTGAGACAAGAACAGAGGGAGCACCCACCAACCATGGTCCTGGGCAAAACAGGCAGAGCTTTTCTCAAAGCAAAACAGTTTATTAATGATTAGTTAGAAGGACAAAGGGAAACAAAAACCGATTACTTGAGAGGACAGAAAGAAACAAAACCAGATCTTAAAACCGACACCTTCCCCCCCCCCCCCCCCCTTTCCTTTTCCTCCCGGCTCTACCTCCTCCCCCCAGCAGCACAGGGGGCAGGGACTGGGGGAGTGCAGGTCAGTTCATTCCGTGCTGTTACTGCTGCCTCTTTCTTAAAGGAGAAGGAGTCCTTACACCCTTTTCCCCTGCTCCAATGGATCCCCTACCCACGAGGAAAAATCCACAAACTTCTCCAGCGTGAGTCCAGCCCACTGGAAACAATCCTTCCCCACAGATTGCTCCGGTGTGGGCTTTACCACAGTCTCGGGTACTTAGGGAGCTGTAGCCACTCGCTCCGGCGTGGGTCGTCACTCAGACTCCAGATGCCTCTCCGCCTTGTCGTGCACCCCAACACGACCATCCTCAGGCTCAGGCATCTTCTCCCCACGGGCTGCGAGTGGGTCGCTGCTCCACCGAGGCCGTCCTGGTTGCAGGGGGGCCGCCTGCCATCTCACCATCAGCCGCAGGGGAAACTCGGCTCCGGCACACCTCCTCCCGCTCCATCCTCACTGACCTGCTGTCGATGCGGCTGTTTCTCTCAGATCTCAGTCCTCTCCAGGTGAACTCAGCCCAGTGGGCACCCCGGGAGTGGGGTGCCCCCGAGTTCCCCAGCTGGCTCCGCCGCCGCCATTCTCCGTGGGCGGCGCCGGCCCGACGCAGGCAGCTGCCCGGCCGGGAGCCAGGGAGCGGGGGCAGTGCCCTCCTCCCTTCTCTGCTCGATCCTGGGCGAAGCACCTTTTCCGGTTCCCTTGTCCTGACTTAAATAGGGCGATTCGCAGAGGCGCCCTATTGGCTCAATCCCAAGGGGGATGGCAGTCTGATCTGGTGGCCAGAACTAAGCCTAACCCGGTTCCAAAACCGGGGAGGTCACAGGGAGCAAAACCCCTCTCCTGCCACCAGAACCACCCCCCCCTTCACATCAAACCATGACAAGCACTGAATATGGTAATCCTGAAGATTTCAGAACAGCATGTATTTGGGGGGCAAGTGTTTCATGATTTTGATGCCTTTTAGAATTTCAGGTATTTCAAAAATACTGATAAGGAAAAGACTTTTCTTATTTTTTTAATAGCAAATTGTATGATATGAGAAACTAATGCATGGCAGCACAAATCCAGTGGTGTCCTGCCAATTATAGATCAGTCGTTGGGTAACTGGAGTAACCAGAAGGATGTTATTACTGATTAAAGCCTATTTATCAATAAGAAAGTTCATGAAACAAGTATTTTAAAAGTTATGAAGTGTTATATGTAGACTTAATATGAATCCTGTCGTAGCGTGAGCATATGTTCATTGCAGCTAGGGGCCTAAAATAGCTGTTCAGAGTCACCGTGTGTCTTGGCTGTTCAGTGTTCATTGACTTGTACAGAGTGAAGCAGCTCATGAAAAACAGAAATATTGGCTCTATAGACTGGTAGTCAGGGCTCTCAAATAGACATCCTCCGTTGAGAGGATCACTTGAGATCTCACTTGAGATCCTCAGTTTCAAATCTAGCATTTACTAATAATATAGATAAAAATACTGGGCAGGGTTTTAAATTGAGAGCTAGAATCATAAATGAGGTACTCTTAGGAATTAGGGGGTAATAAAAATATTATATAGTTGTGTTTTTTTGAAAACATTTTCTATGGAAAAGGGAATTTGCACATGCAATATATCCATATATGGTATCTTACTCATATACAATAGGAAACACGAAAGGAGGAGAAACTCTTGAAGAACTAATATTACTTCTTTCTTTCAGCATAGCAGATTCATTGCTTTTGCTCCTTTTCTTTTCCTTTTTATTTTTTTTTTCTTTGTTCTCTGTTAGTGTTTTGGACTCCTGGGAACAAATGGAGCTGGGAAAAGCACAACATTTAAGATGCTGACTGGTGATGCCATCCCATCTGCAGGACGTGCTGTTATCAGGACTCCTACAGGGTAAATAACACAGGGTTTGATCAGAATAGCGCTAATTGATAATGCCAATGATCAAAGACGCAGCAGTCTTCAGTCCTTTATACTGTACTCTAAGGACCTCTTTTGTTCCCTTTTAAATGTATATTGCTTTGTTGGTGTTAAGTTTCTGCAGGAAAGCATTTTAATATTATTTAATTCCATCTGACAGCTCTGTTAATTGAGAATAAACTTGTCTGGTAGCAAAAGTGTAGGCTCTAGGAAGCCTTAACATAGAGCCCTTTAAAATTGTAAGAAAAATCTTAACATACAGTATGTCCCAATGCATGGACATAGATCCCCCCATACTAGTGCCGCACTGAAAGGTTTCCAGGCTTAGACTGATGAGCAGTGCTTCAAGTGGATAATTTTAAAATGTTTTCTGACCTTTGTGTCCTTCAGAGTCATTAATTGATTACTTGATCAATATGCTATGTAATTAGGGTAGGAGATAGTGTTGGTGATATTGAGGCTAACTTCAATGGAGTTCTAAGTGAATAATGGACTTTTTGGGTTAGATATAACCAACATTTGCCATTTTTCCCAGCAAAATTGGAGGGGAAGTTATTTTTTAGGCCAAAGTAAAATGCATATGTGTCTATACAAATGTATTCTGGGCTAGTTAACAATTTTAAAACTTCTCCTAAATGATGTCTGTTTCAAAATATGTGTTTTGGAGAAAGACAGGTGAAGGGTTTAATTCAGAAAATTTTTTAAGGAAGCATTTTGGAATTTCCAAAATGACAAGTTACATTTCTTTGGTTTAGAAATTAAATGCTTTCATAGGTCAGTATTTGCTAATTTCTTTACAAAGTTAATGATCAGCAGATTTATCTGCAAAATGAAAGTAGTTTCAGTCATTGCAAAGTTCAGTTTTGTGGAAAGTTTACACTTACTTTGAAATGGACACCTTCACCACTACCAAACATGATTTTACTTAAGTGTGTTTTGTTTGTTTTTTCACTATCTTTAGTAACAACCTTTTTTCCCAAGAGATTCAGTGTGAAAATAATTGATAACAAAGAACTCCTAAAATGACAGTCAAATAATTGTTCATCATGAATAAGGAATGACTCAAGAGATTTTGGAAGAATGATTCTTAAAGAGAATACGAAGGGATATGAGTGAGGCTTTACAATTGTTATAGAGACTTTTAGACGGTTGTTTTAATTTATAATTTCCCAGAACAAAAGACAAAAATTTTCAGACATTAAACAATAACAACTACCAAAGTACTTTAAAATTAGGTAAAAATTAACAATTGCTGTTCTTTGGAACTGGTAGAATGCTTTTTTGCTTTGTACCAGGATATCATGGAGGTCAGATGTTTAGTATGAGTCTGAAGAGGATTTGAGATTTACAGAAATAAAATAATCTGTAATGATTTTTGTATAAGATATTACCCTCAAGGCAGTATTTAAGGTCCCAGGTTTTGTTTACATTTTGAGAGGTATTTTTCTGTAGATTTTAATGGGACTTGCCTTTGGTCCCACCTGTGCATTCATGGACTGTACATGGCTTTCCCTGCACAATGTGGTACCAGACCTACATTAGGGCAAATGATTTAATCTGGTGTAACAATTCCAAAATTTTAATATCCACTTGAAAGCAAATATAAAGTTATAAGAATATATTTCATCATCACCATGTGTATTGACACTTACACTATGTTTATTGATTGCATGACTTATTTTATCAGAAAGACCTTACCTCTAAAGACTATTCAAAAACTTTTCAAAAAATCATGAAACAATTTAACAATACCTGTATTCCTTTTAATAGTTGTGTTGTTTTGTGCCTGTGAATAAACAGATAAAAATTCTTCTGAAGTCAACTTTAGTATGCTACTGGCATTTAACAATAGGTTAAATGCTCTCCCTGCACATCATGTGTGCTACTTTTATTTCCCCCACTGTGTTTTATAAATCCAACATGAAAGCACATTTTAAGATGCAATATTATTTACCATAAACTAAAATATAGGTAATGAAATTTGACACATTTAGGAGGCTTGAGAGGAAGCCTTAGCATTTGCATTTAGGAGTCAAAAATACCCTTGACAACATTAATTATCATTATTATGGTAGTGTCAATCCAGATTATGGATTTTTATGTATTTGAAGTGGCTGAAGTCAGCGCAAAACCCATATACCCAAGTTTTCAAAACTTATCACTAATTTGACAAGGCAACCTCCAACAAGAGCTGCAGTTACACTTCAAGGCTGGGAGAAGAGATTTATGTCATTCCTGACTTCGTTTCTTGCTTCGTATTTTGGCAACCGCTGTTAAGCAGATCATGGTTCACTGTATTGCTGTACTGCTCAAAATCACTAGGGGGCAAATTTGTTGACTCTTCCATAGATAAGATTATAACTGCAACAGGTCTGGAGAACCCTTTCTTAACAGTGGAAGAATGACTCAAGTTACTCATCCCAGGGACTTTTAGGTGGACTGATTTGTATTTACACTTGAGATAAATGGAAGAAAGGGGATATCATGGTAGGAAGTCATCTTCTTTTCACGCTGCAGCAGTGTACTCAAAAGCCTGGTATTCCTGGCACAGAAGAAGAGATGAGAGACAGCCGAATAAAGCAGTTGCTGCTCACAGCTGCAGACCAGTTGCTGGTCAGCAGATCTGGACTTCTTTGTTCAAAATCTGTATCATGAAGCAGCTTCCATAGAGACATTACATCTAATAGTGATTCCTGATGAGCAATTCGGGCAGCAGATTAGATGTAGATCTCAACTCTGTTGGGTTTGGCTGCAAAGAACACAACTTTTGTCTTCTGTGACCCTGGAAGGCAGAATACCATAATACTACTATAATACTATAATGCATCCTTCATGATGCATTCTTCATGACCGAATAATGAAATGAGTATGCAAAATTATTATTATAAATAATAGAGAACCTAACTAATGTAGCTCCATGCAGAAAATCCTTAATTCATAACAGTTCCTGTTTCCTTGAATAACTATGCTTGAAAGTTCCTGGTTTAAAAAAAAACAGATAAACAAAAACAACAGCAACAACAACAACAAAATTCACCAAAAACCCCTCACCATGTGTACATTTTCCTGATTGTTATTGTAATAATTTCACTGAATTTAAGAAGAAGTCAGAAGCATCTCTTTGAGGCATATGCACTGAAAACAGCCTTGAATTTTAGAGGACAGCTTTTGCACCTTTGGTCAAGACAGGGGACTAGAAATGGAAAATGAGCTTTCTCAAAAGTACGTGTTGAATTGCAAAGTAGTATTTTTGGAAGTTCACCCTAAAACATCTTGGACATGCATGCGGTTATATAGAAAGAGCCTCACACATAGATAATCAAGATGTATTCAGGGAACTTCTGCTACGTTCTCAAAGAAAATAAGAAAAATGTACTTCTGAGTCGCAGCTGCCTTTTTAACAGGACAGAAGAGCAGATTCACAACATGGTCAAATACTTCTAAAAAAATTTGTTGACCTTTAGATTATCTGTTTGTTGAATGTTTAATACCACAAAAAAGGAGCTTATTCCTAAAAATCTTCGCAAACACTGTCTGGTTTCTTAACAAAAGCTTAGTAAAATGCATAAAAATGCATAAAAGCTACATGTTATGTAACAGTTTTCAAATTACCGAGATTCATAAGACAGAGTGTTATTAAGTAGGAATTTTATTCAATATTAAAGCTGACTTCACCCTTCTGCAAATCAAGGTTTCCTGGCATTCTTCTTGATGGAAGTTTCAGTACCTAAACTTTGTATACTATCATTTACATGATAAATAAATATTTGTAGTATGTAAGCTAAGCAGTCTACCAAAAAAATTTACTTTTTTTTTTAATTTTCATATCCTTCTGCAGAAAATGTTTTTAGGCATCTTCTAACATTTGCAATCCCATTCTGGTTGTAACTGTGATGTGATAAAGATAGTCCAGTAAAAGAAATAGAAATGAATTGCCAACAATAACCGGTCTTGTGAAGATAAAAGCAAAATACCATTCACAGGGGATTTTGCCTTTTTCATTATTTTGTGTACCTCATTAACATTGTCATTATCTGTGACACATCTGTCCAAATGAAACATAAAAATAATTATCGTATAGAAAGTGTGTCTCCATATTAGGGATATTTGCAACCCCAATATTAAAGAGTGTCAAAGGAAGAGCAGTATTGAAGCTGTTAATTTGGAAGATGTGGAGAGAAAATACTGACACTGAAGTACCAGTAATCCCTCTTGTAAAGGGCAGACATATTAAAGGCAAAAAGGAAAATGTCTAGAAAAGGGAATATTTTAAGAAAATTTGCTTACCTGTATTTGTAAAGTATAGTGCTATAAGACATTAGGAGACTCTGACTGGCTTTTCAGCAACATCCATACAAAGGAATTGTTAAATTTAAATATGTAAAACAGTTAACTGCATGGTCTGCTTGACGTTTAGAAGGGTTTTTTTGTGTTGTCTATAACACAGCTGTTCCTCTTTAAGAGTACAAATGGACTCAAACTAGCTTATGTTTAGCTCTACTGCCATAACTAGGTTGCCACCAGTGCATGAGCTGGCTAAATGAAAACTACTGTATAAAACTATAAACATTTTTCTAGCTACTTTTTCTGTCAAATAACTTGAAGTAAGGTTTGTATTAAACATGTGCTAAGAAAAGCTGACACTTAACAAAGTGGTAAGACAAAGGAGTACAAAGTGAGCCCTGATAGTCTCTGAATCACTGCTAGACTCATGTATCAGCAGATATTGTACACCAGTTCTTGGTTGTTTTTTTTTAGTTTTGGGGGTTTTTTTTGAGTTCCTTTTGGCTGTTCTTTGTTTTCTTCCCCTTTCCCTATTTGTGTCTTAACCTTCTTCAGTGACACTGTGTCATTTAGCCCTACCTCGACTGAGGAGGGCTAAACACAGCTTGGAAGAGAAAATGTCAAAATTCTTTTAAGTGTTGTGTCAAGATCAGTGTAAAATATGAAGAATGTGACTAGTGGTTTGTTTGCCTTTTTGGCTCTCGCTGTTTTGCAGTCTTTGCCGTTGTAGTTTGCTGAATAGAGTTGACTTTAAGTTCATACTTAGAGCCAAGTCTCACTTGTAGTGAGATGTACAGAGGAAGAAATAGGTAAGTCGGACGTCAACCTGTTCGTAAGTTACCCCACTGAGGCCTGAAGCATTAGCAGTCTTCCTCATGTAATTAATTTATCTCCCATGAGTTTCTATTTTCCTTCTGCACAGAGAGATGCTCCATGACAGCAACTCCCTATCCAATTTGAATTAAAAGTCAATCGTCTCAGCTGTTGGATTACAAAGTCATAAGACCAAAGAACTACTCTCCAAAGAGAGAAAAGTAAAATATTTCTTTATGGATAGAACTTGGACTCTTTGGATAGTTATGATATTCAGCTTGATAAATAATTAAAAATGCAATTCAAATAGCTTTACTTGAAAGGCAGAATAAATTTGCATCAATATAATGGCTGAGATAGCTGTTGTTACACTGTATATCAGTATAATTAGTTTAATTATAACTAAGCTATAGTTACATTAATTATATTTTAACCTTGATTTTTTAATAATGTTAATTGAGCATTAGTATGCACTGAATTCAATGTGCAGTTAAGAGTACAATGAAATGTCTAACTACTTTTGCAATTTGTAAATTTATATTTCATTTTGACTAATTAATGGGATTTATCTCTCTGCAGAAACCATTGTAAGCACCATATATGTCACTGCCTTTATTTTAACTGCATTCAAAAACTGCAGAAAAAGCATACAAAAGTGAAGCAAAGTACACAGCGAAGTCAATAGTGAACCAATTTTTCCAAAAGTAGCCATAAGCGTGATATTGAGGGTATTAAGTTGTCTCTGGAACTTGAAATCAAGATGTACTTTAGAATGTCGGTCCATAGCTACCTTTAAGCCAATTTGCTGGTAACCGCTGTAACAAATAACCAAATCCAGTCTCTGTAATAACCATCCCAGCCTTCTGGAAACTACCAGTCCAGGTCACGCTGGAGAAGGCAATAAGTTTTTTATCCAAAATCATTCTCACTCATTCTAGTGTTTTGGTTTCTCTTCAGTGCCAGCAAAGACATGTGTGCCCCATGACACCCCAATGTATCCTTCAGGGTTGGAATCAGATTTCTCGGGTTTCTTTCAATGCATGAAACAAATAGATTGATGTAAAAGGCCTTAAAATGACCAGTGGAGGAACAACTTTGAAACAAAAATTTTATTCACTCAGAGTTTAGTTTGTTATCCCCAGTATCTTGCAAGTCTGGCGAGTTTCTTTCATCATATTCCAAAACTCTATAAGATGAGCACTCCAAACTTACGAAAGCTTCCTTGAGTTCTGGTTTTATTTCAGGATTTTATTTGCACAAAAGTATCATAATTCTCACTGTATAAATGGAGACAAATCAAAGCACTTAGAAAGGGTTGAAATACAATCTCTTCCATGCTTCCAGTGCTACTGTGCTGTTCTTCTTGAGGATGCCATACGTTCTCTTGACCTTTTCCTAAAATGTACTAGAAATGTAATTTTGCAACTTTTAACTTTAGTTTAACATATAAATTATTCCAGATATGTTCTGTTGGTTTTGTCTGTTGTAACTGTTCACCTTTAAAGGAAAAGTTAAATAGTAAATGGAAATGTTGACTGAGCATAACAATACAGTCTAAAAATGAAGTCTTCACTAGGAAGAAAACTTGTACTGCATGTTAGTTCTATGTCTTAACTTGCCTTAACAGAATTTAAGTACAATAATTAGTCAATGTCTTTTTAATGATGCACAAAGTCCTGTATTACTGTAAAAGTCTGGTTTCCTGCTTGTAGTTTTTAGATATTACATTGGGATTCATTGTGTCTACTGTACTATGGACAGAAAGGCCGAGAGGGGTCAGAATCTATACTTATGCTTCTTTCTCTCTTTATTTATAAAACATTTTTCTTCCTGCATGTTCTGTTGTTTATATGAATGAACTAATGGGAAGTGCTACCAAACTGATAATAAAAGGGCAGGAAACAAATGTCTGTTTTTCTGTAGCTTGGGGAAAAAAAATCAGCATTTTGCTGCATGCTAATCTGTACTTGAGAAAATATTTAAAAATATATTTCCAATTTGATTCTGGTAATATCATATATGAAGATATTTGCTAAGGCATAAGAGGATTATAATTAGTTTAATGAATGCTGTCAGATTTATTTTTTTAAAAAAGGGAAAAGGATTTACAGAATATCATTTAGTGAAAAGGTTTTCTGGTATCATGCCATCACTATTTGAAACGTTAGTTTCGTTTAGACCTATGAAAATGAAATCTGAGAGATTACCTGAATTTCAAGGAAAATCAGTTTCCAGAGATGAGGGCAGTTTTCTATTGTAAGATATGTACTATAATTCAAAATTCTGCCGTGTTTTTCTTTCATTTATTCTTTCAGTATTCAGAAAAAGCTTAGGACTTGGCTAAACTGAACTGAAGGATGATCTCCAGTTTTTTGATTTGGAAATCTACTCAGTGATATTACTGAGGGAAGAATAGGCATTGTGCTATACATACCAAGAAAATATCAATAAAAGACCAGAATCCTCATATGGCTTTTTTTTGGGGGGGGGTCTGGTCAGATTGTTTTCTGATTTGACAGATATTGACATGTAAAAAAATTAGCTCCGTGAATTCTTTAGCAAATACATTAGAATCTCTTTATTAATGAAACTCTTTAAGTGTTTCAGGTCAGCCCTAATGGATAAAGTTGCAAGATAAGGACCAAACTGAGCAAGAATATTAAATAATTATTCTCAATGTACTCTTCCTTTATGAAAGCCAAAGATCAGTGGGTAGGACACTGTTCATCTCAGCCTGTGTGCTTCACAGGAGGCGCAATACTAAAATCGTATCTGAACAATTTACACCGAAGACACCAAAGTGTTTTTATTTCCTGGTGCAAACTGAGTAACTGTTGTCTGATATACTTCTAGCTAAAGAACATTATATGCCTGTTATTTTTTGCAGCTGTGCTAGTTATTTTTTTGTTCTTCATGGTATAGACCCATTCAAAACTAGATGTATCTATCCAGCAACAGGGTTCATGCTGAGTAAACGTCCCTGCAATGACCCCTGAGTGTGATTTATTCTCTTGTAACTGAACTTGGCGTATTGCCAAAAGCCCAGTCTCTTGTTTCTCCAGAGTGCAGCTGCACCAAGAGGAAACCTTGTTAGTGTGTCTGAATCTTCCTTGTAAAACAAACCTTGGACACATCTCTCTGTGTTCAGCAGCATCTAGATACATTTCACTGAGGATAGTGTTTCACTATGTTAGAGTTAATTAAATAAGGAATCCACTGCTTCTGACAGCTTATGCAAAAACATCAACGTTAATCAATCCATCAATCTTATGGTAAAGATGACCTTAGAAAAAAAATTAATTTTATTTCGGTATGGCTGGAAACTGAGCTGGTAAAAATTCTCTATATACTTCATTTAAAATAACTTATAAGTGGGTATAAATTAATGAGGAAATACAGTTCTGGTATCCTCTTTCCCCTACCACCCTTTTTCTTTTTTGCTAAGTCTTTGTCTGGAGAAATGTGTACAGACGGTTAACTTCCTTGGCACCGTCTAAGCCTACAAAGATATTGAAATTTTATATCTTTGCCATTAAGAGCAAAGGACCATTCTAATTAGTCCCCAGCAAGTTTCATCAGAATCATTGCAATTTATCTTTTGATAGCATTTAAATATATTTTGATGCTGTAGTTCATTAAGTAAAATGCAGAATATGTATTTTCTTTTTCTCTCCAGACTCCTGAATTTTGTTAACAGGAGATACATATTTATATTTTCACTAGTGCTGGTATTTGTAGATCCTGCATTTAATACGTTTATTTTGGGTTTAAATGATTAATTATATATTTATCTCTCTTAACCAGAAATGTAGGAAACCACTCAGGGGAAAAGCATTCTGTTGCTCAGAATCTTTTAAAAACTTTTTTCTTTCAAAGCTCAGATTTTTTTATTATTAAGTATCTTAATTTTGACAGGTCTTTTCTGTACATGTAAATCAGCATCATTTAATGTTGAATTAGATGTTGGAATAAATAGGATAGATTTAGTGTCATTATGGGTAATGAGACACCCTTGCAATCAAGCTTTCTTCAAAGCAATGAATGTAATTTCAAGTAATGCTGTACAGCTACAAAGTCGTGGCCAAATTCTCTTAAATCAGGATCACTTTATATTTTTTTCCTTTGTCTTTTAACCTGCTAGGCTTTAATATTCTGCTTTTTGTTTTACTCTTGTTGTTTAGAGAATACGTGCATGTGTATGTGTGTGTGTGCAGACACACAAAGAATACATAGCAATGTTTTTCTCTCTCAACTACTTCCCCTTTGATATTGAATGCAATGCATGCAGTATGGTTTTGAAATATGTTTCCGTAGAGCAGGGTCTACCAAAGAGATATGGGAGGTAAACCTGGTAAGAATTAATTCTCATAGATCTGTCCTCCTCCTGTGTTGATCTGTTCACCTTAACACACACACTGTCGGAATATTGACACATGGGTGGCTGTGCTAATCTGAAAGGGACAAAAAGCATGCATTGCCTGTGGGTGGTACTATGGTATAGAGATCATAGCAGAGAGATCCAAACTCATTTGCCTATGGAGTTGAGGGTAAGTCTGTTTGTCTTGCAGACTCTGTATTCCAAGGGCGAAACCCAGGGCTGTGATTATTTAATTTTTTTTCCAAACAACTTTCAAGTCTTTTGCTTTTTTTTAAACAGGTCTGAAATGGATATACTGTCTGCTGGTTCTGAAGGCATTCTCATCGGCTATTGTCCACAGCAAGATGCCTTGGATGAGCTTTTAACAGGTTGGGAGCATCTTCATTATTACTGCACACTGCGTGGAATTCCAAAGCAGAACATCCATAAGGTAACTATACAGAACAGATTTTCAGGGGGAGCTGGAGCCAGATTGGGCCATGGAGTTTATAAAACAATTGTACTTTTTTTTACAGAAGAGAATATCTAATATTTCATCTTAACAGCTTTAGTAATAAGATTTTTCATTATTACTACTTTATTTAAACACGGATTTTTTTCTGTCTGTTATGCCAGTTAAAAATGCAATAAAGTCACTGAGGATAGTGAAATAACGCCAATGCAAATGAAATCTTAGGCACAAAAACTCTAGAGGAAATGAAATTTGTGAATGGTTCAACACTTTCATTATCACACTTACAGAACTGGGAGAGACTACCACATGCTCTGAGTCATGTACCTCTGAAAAACTCTTTTCTTCAGAGAGGGGATTGTACTGCGAAGGAATTAAAAAATATTGAATGAGTATAAAAATAAACCAAACATCTGGGTACTGAGATGGCAGCTGTCAGCACTCTGCTAGTAAATGTCTTAACCTTCACAAGATGGTTGCTGCATTCAAACCACCTGCTGGGAGCAGTCCATAAAATATTCCAGCTGCCATACGAGGCCTGAGGTTGTCCAAGGAGAAGAGGCCAAACTCGAGTCAGAAAATGCCAGAAGAGCTTACTAGCATAGATGATGATGGTATCTGGGAATTCCACTGAGAAGTTTAGAATTCATCGATACAGACGTAGCTATGCTGACCAGCAAACAGTACTCTTTGCTGTAATGAAGCAATGAATCAGCCAATAGAAGAAATTAAGTACCGAATGGATATAGTGTAAAATGCAGGTTTTTTTTCTGTCTCTGGAGATGGAAGTTTCTCATCTGACCTGGATATGAGCAGCTCAGTGCTTAACTACATCTATTAACATGAGAAAACCGGAGTGTGATATGAAGTCAGTGTCATTCCTGCTATATAGATTGGTCCCATGTAGTTGCTATGACTGTAGGACTGTCCTTGTAACCTCCAGAATGTTGCCTGTTGCCTTCCTTTTCCTTTTTCCAAAATCAAAACTGCGTGTAACTGAAATACCTTTTTCTCTACCTGCACAGCATTTTCCTGGCTATTGTCCGCAGAGTCCACTTGTTTATAGTCCGTTCCTTGTCTGTATCTGAGAGGTCCACCTTCTGATTCTTTGCAGCATTTTTTTCCCCAGCAGCTAGGTACTATTCCAGAAAAAGATGTGATTCCTGCAATGGGACATTGAGTAATCAGAAATAACTGCCATCGTGCCCCAATAATAGCATCAGGACAGGCAATATTTTAATTTTTTCCTGTCTTAAGCTAATCATTTGGGTGTTTCTGGATGTGAGGCTGGGGGAAATAAAAGGCTCTTACAAGTCTTTGCCTCTTCTCTTGGGCAGTATCTTGCCTGGCTGGACTTTTGATTGACTATTTTCATAGAATCATAGAATCATAGAATGGCATAGGCTGGAAGGGACCTTGAGAGGCAGGGATGCCTCTCAACTAGATCAGGCTAATCAAGGCTCCGTCCAACCTGGCCTTGAACACCTCCAGGGAGGAGGCATCCACAACCTCTCTGGACAATCTATTCCAAAGTCTCACCACCCTTGTACTGAAGAATTTCTTCCTAAAATCTAATCTAAATCTGTTCTCCTCCAACTTAAACCCGTTTCCCCTTGTCCTATCAGTAAAAAGTCCCTCCCCAGCCTTCCTGTAGGTTCCCTTCAGGTATTGGAAGGCAGCGATTAGGTACCCCCAAAGTCTTCTCTTTTCAAGGCTGAACAATCCCAGGTCCTGCAACCTGTCCTTGTAGCAGAGGTGCTCCAGCCCCTGGATCATCTTTGTGGCCCTCCTCTGAACACGCTCCAACAGATCTATGTCTCTCTTATGGTGGGGACACCAGAACTGGATGCAGTATTCGAGGTGGGGTCTCACAAGAGCAGAGTAAAGGGGAAGAATCACCGCTCTTGACCTGCTGACCACGCTTCTCTTGATACATCCCAGGATGTGGTTGGCCTTCTGGGCCGCATGAGCGCACTGCCGGCTCATGTTGAGCTTCTCATCTATAAACACCCACAAATCCTTCTCTTCACGGCTACTCTCAAGCCACTCTGTGCCCAGTTTGTATTTGTGCCTAGGATTGGCCCGACCCAGGTGAAGACCTTGCATTTTGACTTGTTGAAGCTCATGCAGTTAGCACTGGCCCATTTCTCAAACCTATCAAGGTCCCTCCGGATGGCATCTCTTCCCTCAAGCGAGTCCACGGCACCACGCAACTTGGTGTCATCGGCAAACTTACTGAGGGTGAACTCAATGCCATCATCCATGTCGCTGACAAAGATGTTGAACAGTACTGGACCCAGAACAGACCCCTGAGGGACACTGCTTGACACTGGTCTCCATGTAGACATCGCACCATTGACCACAACTCTTTGAGTGCGACCATCCAACCAGTTCTTTATCCACTGAGTGGTCCATCTGTCAAATCCGTGTCTCTCCATTTTAGAGACAAGGATGTCATGTGGGACAGTGTCAAACGCCTTGCACAAGTCCAGGAAAATGACATCCGTTGCTTTACCCACGTCAACCAGAGCTGTAGCTTTGTCATAGAAGGCCACTAAATTAGTCAGGCATGACTTGCCCCTAGTGAAGCCATGTTGGCTGTCACCAACCACTTGGTTATTTTTTATGTGCCTTAGTACAGCTACCAGGAGAATCTGTTCCATGATTTTACCTGGCACAGAGGTAAGGCTGACTGGTCTGTAGTTTCCCGGGTTGTCCTTGGTCCCTTTTTTAAAGATGGGGGTTATGTTTGCCCTTTTCCAATCTGTAGGAACCTCACAAGACTGCCAGGACCTCTCAAATATGATGGCTAGTGGTCTAGCAACTTCAGCCATCAGTTCCTTCAGGACCCGCGGATGTATCTCATCAGGTCCCATGGACTTGTGCACCTTCAGGTTCTCTAGGTGTTCACGGACCTGATCTACTCCTACCCTGGGTGGTTCTTCACTCTCTCAGAGCCAGCCAACATCCTCTGTGATTTGGGTAGTATGGTTCGAGTGGTTGCCAGTGAAGACTGAGGCAAAAAAGTTGTTGAATATTTCAGCCTTCTCCATGTCCTCAGTAACCAGGTCACCCGTATCCTTCCAGAGAGGCCCCACATTCTCTCTCATTTTTCATTTTCTCTCACATACCTATAAAATCCTTTTATGTCATTTCTAGTATCGCTGGCCAGGTTTGACTCTGTCAGGGCCTTCGCTTTCCTAACCTGGTCTCTGAGTACACGAGCAACTTCCTTGTAATCATCCTAGGTTACCAGTCCCTGCTTCCATGCTTTGTGTATTCCCCTTTGTATTTGATTTTAACCAGGAGTTTTTGTTTATCCATATAGGTCTCCTGGTGTTTTTGCCTGATTTCTTGCTTTTGGGGATGCAATGCCTTTGAACTTGGAGGAGATGATCCTTGAAAGTCAACCAGCAGGGCTCCCAGTCCCTCCAGGGCTTTATCCCATGACACACTACCAAGGAGGTTCCTGAAGCAGTGAAAGTCAGCTCTTCTGAAATCGAGGGTTTCAAGCTTGCTGCGCTTCCCCCTCTTAGCTGCCCTTAGGATCTCAAACCCCACCATCTCATGGTCACTGCAGCCAAGGCTACCCATGAGTTCAACATTACCTACCAGCCCTTCCCCATTGACAAAAACGAGGTCTAACATGGCACCTCTCCTCGTTGGTTCCTCTATCACTTGGATAAGGAAGTTATCGTTAATGCATTCCGGGAATCCCCTGGATTGCTTGTTCCCCGCCATGTTGTTTTTCCAACTGATATCAAGGTGATTAAAATCCCCCATGAGGACCAGGGCTTGTGAATGAGAAGCAACTCCTATGCCTATGTAGGGCCTCATCCACTTGGTCCTCCTGATTGGGTGGTCTGTAGCACACCCCCACTGTAAAGTCTCCTACCCTTCCTTTCACCCTGGCCCACAGGCCCTCGGTTCTTTCATCATCACTTGCCAGGTGGAGCTCCATACATTCTAGCTGTTCGTTGACATAGAGGGCAACACCCCCTCCTCGTCTCCCCTGCCTGTCCTTCCTGAACAGTTTATACCCCTCTAGTCCAACACACCAATCGCAGGAGTCATTCCACCATGTCTCTGTGGTGCCAATCAGGTCATAGCGCTGCAGGATCACAAGCATCTCCAGCTCCTCTTGTTTATTGCCCAAGCTGTGGGCATTCATACAGAGGCATTTGAGTTGGGTGCCCGATGAGGTACCTGGAGCCCCCTGATGATGCTCAGATGTTTCCACAGTAACCAATCCCTCAACAACCCCTGTGCATGACACCTTGATCCCTTGCTAATTTTAACAGTACATTTCTTGCAGGTTGCTTAGAAAACAGCATACAGTCTTTTATTTAGTTGTTTGCTTTTCATAACTCATCAGTGGTAGTTTTTGCTTCTGAGTACTAGCAGAGTACTGAAAACTTGAATATGTTTCCCTTGATCCAAAGGAAATATATTACAGGATAATTGTTATTGCAGTAAACCCCTCAACTATAATTACCTGTTTTCTCCAGACAGCTCCTCTCAAACAGTTGGGCTAAAAGCCTATCATAACTAGCATCTATTATCGTGGCACTTTAATAGACACAAATGTGGCAACAGATTCTGGCATCTCCTCTAGAGCTTTGTAGTCATTCAAAAGGATGCTGTTATATATCCATACATCTTACCTATGTTATTGAATACCTTTGGTCCTAAGTGTAATTTAAAACAAGAATCAAAATTTGATTGTTTAGTTATGCAGCAGTGCTCTTAAAATGCTCTAAACATGGCTTTTAAGCCTTACCATTTTCATAAGAAAAGACAACATATTCTTGTAATGCAATATATTCTTGTAATGTATATGTCCAAATGGTACACTAAGTACTACAAATGAAGCAGATTTTAAGATATCCTAAGAAGAATGGAAATTTCAGAAGCACCTGAATGATAGAAGTACACAGTTTTAATTCCATTTCATGGGATTATCTTAACAACTCAACATACTTTGGGTGATACACATACCATGTTACTCTCAACAAGCTCACTCCAGACAATAGAGTAAGCGTACTCCCCATTTGTGAATAGGCTGAAGCACAATAAACCCAGGCGGATGGTGATCCTCTGAGAGAGAAATCGAATAGGAATGAGCCTATGATGTAGGCCAAGGAGGACTTCCCCACAGTTTAAAAAATTGCCTCAGCCTTATTGGAAGAGATACTTTTATAACCAACTTGAATTTGCCAAGAGAGGTGTCTTTGAGTGAGAGCTGAGTAGGGCTTTTAGTGCTGTGCTACCTTTCTGACTCCTGGAGTGACAGCCTCTTAGCTGTTGTTTTATTTTAGGATTCACAGGTAGATGTGAGGAAAAAACTGTTCAGGTGGCACTGGCAGACACCTTCTTATTGGTAAGACCTCATCTGGAGACAACTGGTGACAGTAGCTTTGAGAAGTGTGAACTGATCCATGCATTACTAAGGGCTGTTAATGCTTTAATCTTACACTCTGCGCAAGCCTTGTCAACACCAGGTAGTAGAGGAGAGTGTGTCTGTGCGTGCACATGAATCCTGCTGTCATTGCCTGATTTGTGACCCACTCAGGTCATTTGGCCTCCCAGCAGCAACTGTTTGGAGAGTGAGGATCAGGATCTATGGGGAAGCTTAAGAATGGAGGGAGATCTGTGGTGTGCTTAAGGACCTGGCTTTCAGAAGGAAATTGTCCCGTGCAGTACTGAGCTCATCTCAGGTGCCTGGGAAGTTTTCCAGGTTGGGATGAGCAGGACCATACCACCAGATTTCTGTGCTGTGCCTGCAGGGTGTCTCTCCATGTGCATATGTAAAGGAACGCTGCTGCAAATGGTGTCTCCTGTCTGCATTTGGTGAGGAGCCAGGAGGGTAACCTGGCTTTGTATACTTTCTCTGTAAATAATGTGGGAATTTTGCTGTCTGTGAAATATCTGGCATTCATAAAACCCATTTCAAATGTGGAAGCATTTACGAATAATTGGTGTATCTAAAAGCTTCCACTTTATGTTCAGATCCAGCTATTCTCTGGGAAGTTAGTACACAGTTACTCCAGGCTGTTCTCGAAACCATTTGGGGAGCAGTTCCTCGAACGATGTGGTAATTCACATACTGATCCTGCTTCAAGTGGATCAAAATCAATTCTATGTTATTTAGAGATGATTTATGTTACTGTGGTACACTGGGAGAAGATAAATATTAATCTTCTGATTATCCTGGACCTTAGATTATCTAGGTGTAGGCTTAGACTGTTCTTTATAGGCAGCCTTCTGTGCTTAATTTCACATTTGCTGTATAGAGACTGTTCTTCCTTTCGGTTGTCCTAATTTTTTGTCTGCATAGATTGCAGAGCAGACTTTGTTGCCATATGCTTGCGATCAAGGCATCAAAGGACTCCTGCAAATAATATTTAGCTACTCTGGTTTACCTTCATCAAAAACTGAACTACAGCTATCTCGGAGGAAAACAAATGTTTTTGTCAGCGGGCCCTTCCAACTGCGTGGCATTGCTGTCAAGCACTGAACAGCTGCTGTGTTTCAACTCAGAAATAGCTGGTGCCTGGAGAAAGAGTGCCTTTTAGTTGCCTATAAAGAAAACAAGGCATGGGAATGCTTTGGAATAGCAGCTGTATGGAAATGTAAGCTGTTACTTTCTCATTCCCTCCTGCCCATGATATAGCACTCCAATAATAAATACATTGTAAAATGTTGCAGAAAGAGTGATGTACTTCACTTGCAAGAGAGAAGCAACAATATATTTTATTGATGTAAAGCAATGAGTTAACAGAGTTCCATGGTAAATGTGACAGTGGTTTGACAGGATTTGATGGCAAGATACACTTGATTACTTACTGCATAGAAGACAAGGTCAGACAAACTGTTAGGGAGATCCTCCTGTTGAGTCATGAGTTTCAGAGAGGACCTCCTTGTGTTCTAAACTCCTGAGAGAGAGAGGACTCTAGATGTGGCTGGATCCAAACTTAATCTCAGGTTTGGTCAATGGTTTATGTCTAAAGGATCGTATATGCGCAATCCATCCTTTATATCGCTTAGCTAAGATTACAAAGTTTCAGGTTACGATTCCCAATTCACTTAACTGAGTATCTGACTTGGTAAAAATTCTCTCAACCTCTTGAAAGACTTCCCTATTCAAGGGGAGATCCTGTTGTGCAGCCTGCTGCTGTATAGAGAAGCTCAAAGGGGTCTTGGGCTGCTATTTATGGAGTAAGGTGATTGACTTACAGTCATATTTGCGTACCCACTACAGATGTTAGTTTCTTCCAGATTTGGCTTGAGTAGGACACTGACCAGCACTGTGGTTAGGTGGGCTCGTTGCCATAAATTAGTCCTTGGCTATTGTGCTGTTATCTGTCTCCCCTGAATCCATTTTGAGTCGGATGCAGCCATCACAACCAGATGGATCCATTGCAATCCCACCTGCGGTTATCGCCTGAGCAGGGTTGCAGGATACAAAGGTCAGGTCAGGGAGCAGCAAGGAGAAGGACGCTGTCACAGCAGCAGGCAGGTGACTTAAAGGATGTGTTGCTGCTAAAGTAATCTATTGAAGTATTAACTTCAAGGATCAAATCCTTTGCTAGACAGATTTAGCAGCAGCAGGAGTTAAGTGCCTGACATAAAGTTGAGTGCACTTAACGTTCCAAAACAGTAATTAACTGAATGGGAAAGGAGGAGAAAACGGGTCATTTACTATTAATGTTAAGCTTCATGTAATGTGAAGCTTTACTTTACTTCACAGATCTGCTCTGAAAGTTTCTTTCTGCTGTAAAACTGGAAAAGTCAGAGTAGAGTTTTTGGGCTATCTAGACAGATACTAGTTTAACATAGTATTTTTCAATCTTATTTTTATTTCTTTAACATATTGAGTTTCAATATCTCAATTTGTTCAAAAAAAAGGCATACAACTTGTTCAAAAATATAAAAAACTAACACAGTATTAAATGACATCTCTCATCTACATCAAGATTTGCTTCGCAAATCTCAAAACCAGCTTCATCAGGCCTTCAGAGGCAACTTGGAAAGGCAGTAAGGTTTCTCTTTATATTTACTCTCCAGGAAGATTTTTCCACTGACTCTGGAATCTCACTTCCTTACATGTTAGATTCTATAGCTTCTGGAAACAGGAATTTGCAAAATCACTTAATCTTTGCATGTTTGCTTTTTTTGGACCTCAAGTAGAATTAGTGTGTACAGTTTTATAAGATTCTGGGGTAAAGAACTATTTTCTCTTAGAACTTTTTCCATGAGCATATGCTTTCCTAATGTAAGACATCTAACAATTCGGAGTTTACTCTGAAGCAGAACAAATACTCTTTGGTGTGGAATAGATGAATGATTGTTACTTAGGATGATCAAACTACACTACATTCACTTACTCAGAACCTGACACTCTGGATGACTATTTTGGAAGTGTATAGTTATTTTTCAGATGACTCTAGAATTCATCCCATGCTGATTGTAATTCATATTGGTCACGATACACATTTTCAATATTAGCTTAGGTTTCCTTTTTGAGGGTTTGTTCAAAATAAAATGGCAAGAATTTACACATCGCATTTATTTTGTCAGAAATTATGCAAAATTAGTATACTGATGCATACAGACTTTCAAGTCAGGATAGACATGCTAACACATTTATAGTCTTCTAATAGATTGAATCTTCACTATTTTTTCTGGAAGACGTACTAACTGAAAACTTTCAGTACTGCTTAATTTTTTACATGAATATTAATGGTAAATTTCAAAGAGAAATTTCATCAGCATTAGTGGTTTCATATCAGCATCATTTACTGCTTTTCAGTGAGGTAGATGTGCCTCTGGATTCCCTGGTGGATAGAGGATGCCCTGCATACTTTAACCTTTACTGTCACAGATATTAACATATATGAAAGAAGTCAAGTTACCTTACTGCCTCTTCTGGAATGAATGTAGTCTTTAGGAAATGCACAAAGTATTAGAGGATTTGCTTTAGATTTTACAGACTGAAGGGCTCATTCCAATGCCTATTCCTAAACTAGGAGAACTAGTCCAAGTTAATCTGGGAAGAAAGAACATTTGCTAAAGATGTTAGAAGTGACCACAGAAAAGTAAATAATTTTAACAAATATTGGAAAATAAGGAAATTGTTAGCTGTAAACTCTGTTATAATCTGAATTTGAGGGCAGGGAGAAGGAAGGAAAGAGTTTAAATACATTACTTCAACCACGGCTATATATAAAACATGTTTATGGTTCAAGTGCACTCACAATGTATATATTTGCATATAACTCTCTCTCTTTTAATTTGTCCTCAATGTTACCAACTTGCTAAATAATATGATGTATCTCCTCACCCTTCACTGCTGAAAGTAATTGAAACCAGAAATAGAACATCATGATGAATATGACAAGGAGGTAGAGAAAGTGTTTGTGTATATATCTCACATTCACTAAAGGAAGGAAACTATTAGAATTGTAAATCTATTGCCCAATTGTGTGTATCTGAAGATATGTCACGTGTTCAGTTCTCAATTTTATTTAAAGTAGTTTAAGATAGATTTTCATTTTACTTTAGAGTATACTGTGATACAAACCACAAGATACTGCTGGTTATACAGATAAATGAAATTATAATGGAGATAAGGTTCCTACACAACATACCTAACACATAATATTTCTAATTTCATTCAGATGACATTTTTGTTGTTTAGGTCATACTGATGAAGCTGGGACTGTTATTGCTGGAAATCTTATGATATACATTAAAGAAAAGAGAAAAAAGTTTGAGGTCATTTCTTGAAATAAGAATGAACTCTGTATTCATAAATTTGCTGAAGCATGCTCTGCAGTGGTCCTTTGAAATGTAAGGGTTGAGGAGGATAGCAGGAATAGGAGATTTTTTAGGTGCAGTTCGGAAATCATTAGGAATAAGGAAGCTGGTTTATTCTTCTGCCTTTATGTTGCTGATATGATTCAGCTCCAAATCTGTCCTGATTTTATACATTTTGCATCAAAGACGTGCATCTAGATATCAAGCCAGATTATGATATGCACTGCAATGATCTGCAAGGTTGATCTCGGAAGCTCTACAAATTCAAAGCAGCAGCAAAGTGGGTACTATAAAATGATTCCCACCCCTTTCTTTTTGCTTTAGGTAAACCTTGTCTTGCAAAATTCCCATAGCAGAGGACTTGCGAGGCTTTCTCTCCTTGTGAAAATAGGAGAAGACATAGTCATGAGTATCTGTGCACTGAATGCTTGAGTACATACCAGATAGTTGGGAAGATTGCATGTGTAGAATTGTAAGTCTTGGGAAGTCAACTCTTTTTAATGTTGCTCCCTACAAAGAGGTTTTTGCTCATACCTAATGCATGATTCAGTCTCCCTGGGGGCTACAGACTGCAATAAGACAGCTTACTTGAATGTTTTTTTTCTCCTCTCTCTGAGCTATTCCTTGGCTTTCTAAATTCTTCCCTCTGTAGTGTTCATTGTCTCTTTCAAAGAATGGTATTTTGCTGACTTACACTAAGAGTTTTGGTAACGCTTCAAAGCTGCCTAAGAAGTAGTGGTTCTGGTCATAGATAAAGGATAGGTTTTGCAACGTTTCAGCTGTGATACATAGTCGTCTTTTCTTTATAGTTTAACAACTCTTGAAGCCTGTTGTAGTTTGGAATATGTGTTAATTTTGGCGTATCCATCTTTTTGTGGGTAATGTAGAATTTAGTTTCCTGAATTTTCGGTTACTAAGATGTTTGATCGAATGAATGCCAGAGAATGAGGTGAAGTGAGGAACATTTTAGATCATTGACCTATCAACACAAAATGAATGCAAATGACTGTTTTGAGCAACGACAAAGACAGATTATCTATATGAGTAAATCTTTATCCTTTGTGGAGAATAAGGGGTTGCAGAGCAGCTTTTTGTATGTGTCTAGGATTCCGAAGTCATAATATGTAGCAAGTGGGTGTAAATAAGGAAACAGCATGTACATTTGCTTAATATGCATGAATGGAGTGTTCTTTCAATCTAAGCATAAACACTACCTAATTTGGCTCATCTTTGCTGGCCACAGGTTGCAGAGGACCTTGTTAATCGGCTACACCTCAATGCTCATGCTGACAAATTGGTGAGAACATACAGTGCTGGCACAAAGAGGAAGCTCTCTACTGCTGTGGCTTTAGTTGGTAAACCCCAAATACTTTTACTGGTGAGTAAAGGTAATACTGTGCCTATGCTAAATGCATTGCATTGAATTTTGTTGTCTTATATGTTGCTTTAAAGAAAATCAGGTAGTTTCCTGGTCAGTAAGGGATGCTATCCCTTGTACTTGGGATACCAAGGATATCCCTTGATATCCAGATGTACAACCATCCTCTTTGTTCTGCTGTATGAGTGCTTCTTATTTTATTCTCCAATGTTCACAAAAATAGAAAGTGAAGTTGTTCTTTCCTTTTTTTTTTTTTTTTCTCTTTCCTTGGGATAACAGAGTGAGCAGGAAAAGAAAAAGGGACCCTAAACACATCAAAATGCAATTGTAGCATCCTATGGCTCAAATGAATATGTAAATGTTTTTACTTTTTACAAGATTTTCTTGTATAGAAGAAGAAAAAAATAGTTTAATGTAAAATATATTAATACTTCCTGTATTCTCTACTTTGTATATAACATGAGAGAAATATATATGAAAAATTCTACTGGCTTCCTTAAGAAATATTCTTATTTTATTTAGTAATTTGGAGCTCGTATTAAGTATTGACCCATCTTTTTCGGGATATTCATATTCCTCGCTACATCATGCTCCATAAATCGAGCTAGTTCTTATATTTTTGTTGGATTCACAATCAAACTAATACTCCTGAATGGTATTAATTTCAATTACTTGACACATGTCGTTATGGTGCTTGGATCCTACTATCTATTTAGGCCTGAAACTGGCCTTTGCAGTTTAAACAATGCTTTTTGCATTGAAGATAATGGGATTACAAAGCAATAGCATAATTATGACATCACGTTCTCTTTCTTATCATTGCCTGTTTTTTCATCAGACAAAATTAAACATGCCTTTCTTAAGCCGTGGTTGGAAATAGCTAAACCCGTTCAATAGTGGAATAAACTTTCCAGAGCTGTCAGAGGGAGGGAATCTGCTTCCCAGAGTTGGGCCAAAACCAGTGCTTCCAGTAATAGATCACAGGCTAAGTAGAACCAGATAAAACTGATGTTCTCAGAGTTCATGATCAGACACGTTTTGCTGCTTCTAACTTCCTATCATTGCTTCACTCCTGAGCTGATTTATTTTATGTACATTTTATGCTTAAACTGACCCTGGTTCACTTAGAAAAAGGAGGAGATAATCTTAAATCAGTGTTTTTTCCTGATCTTAGAAAAAGCTCCAACTGCTTTTTAATGTCTTTATGACAGCATGCTACTGCAAGTATCCATTTCAACCTACTTCTTGCTGCAGGGCACAGACTATTGCATATGTAATGACAAGAGGAAAGAAAAATATCTAAACATGTCAAATACTTTAAAGCATTTGGGTGGCTTTAAAAAGCTCGAAGATTTTAAAGGAGTTATTCAGAATTTTAAAAGGCGCTGCTTCTTTTTTTTTTTGTCTGAAAGCAAAGACACTAACATAAACCACTGACTCTGCTTCTATATTGCATCCAGGATCACGGCTATTGATTTAACTAATCGTGTGGGTTGATTTATTTTTAATGCTTATTATGTTTGCTTTGTCAGCTATCCACAGATAATAAGAGACTGAACTAAACTCTTTTTTCCTCTGCCATTGGTAGCTAAGCACCGAAATCAGCATCAAACTGAATGTTTTATTTTCTTTGTTTCTTGAGAACTTTACTTTCAAGTTTCAGCTGGGATTCTTTGCTGCAAATGCACTGGCCAAGGCCATATCATCCTTATATGTGCTGATGCCCCTTATGAAATTCCGTTGCTTTTTAGTAACTGGAAGTTTCCTTCTCCCTAGTTTTGTGGTCATGGAGACTGACTTTTGACAATCAGGTATCTTCCCTTCTACTTCTATGAGTAGATGAAGTCAAAATTTGAATTAGTGAGGACAGCAGGATTAGATAGGACAAGGAAATGTAGTTTTTTATATCTGTACTTCTTTCTCCGTGAAAGCCATCCAAGCAGGAAATGCATTTTCCAGGCGGTTTGCCTTGGGCAGCACTGACTGGGTTGATATTTAATCCTGTGGATTCTCTCCACCATGGGTGAGAGTTCCTCTCGAAGGGATTCTGGGAGTAACTGATGGGGGATGTTGAATCCAAAAATACTCTCCACATCTGGCTATGGGATTGACAGTGCAGGCAGCTGGGAGTTACAGGACTTATCCACTTGATTGTACTCATGGTAGATGTTCATTTAGGGGAGAAACAGGCACCAAACCCTCCCAGAAAATGAGGAAAAACACCTGCAAGTTTCTCCTATTAAAAAAAGTACATGTGTATATCTATTATTAAACATATATATGTATATTTATAAATAAGATTCTATTTATTATATTATTATAGAATATCTAAATAAAAAGTGCCTTCTGTAAATTTAGAAATGAAACTCTATGTGTTAACGTGAAAGACTTCTCAGGATGTCTTTTAAGTGACCTCCTGAAAATGTAGCTCTTTTTGAGAAAAAAAATGATTTTATTGTGAGTTTTGTTAATTTTTCATGCTAGGCTGGAGCTGTGGTATGTTTTCCTCATGCTGCTGCATCGTCATTTTAATTTTTCCTGTAGGATGAACCCAGTTCTGGGATGGATCCCTGCTCTAAACGCTACCTTTGGAAAACAATCCTGAAGGAAGTTCAGGATGGTTGTGCAGCGGTGCTGACATCTCACAGGTAAAACTCTCATCCCAGCAGTCAGCATGTTCTTGTTCTCTCTCCTGACCTTCTGTCAACTGAGAGCCGAAGAGCATATTCTGAAGGCATGCTCACCCTGGTGTGAAACACGGAATATGTCTTGGTGTCTTATGGCAATTCCTTCCTGCTTGTGAAAATTGAATTTGCATGAATCCTAAATATTTTCTATATTTAATTTTCAAGGATTAAAATGTGGCTTAAGGGAGCTGCAGGCACAGAAAAAAAAAATGATGCAATTAATTCTTCCTTTTCTATGCTCTTTCTATTCAATATTGGAGTTTCCCTTGCTTGGAATACCAGGTTATTCTTTTGCAGCTGCCCGCTTTACAAATGCTTGTAAAAGGAGTTGGGAGTGAAAAACCCTCTTCTGATTTTATTAAGGATTCTGTTATGCATCAGTGTATGAAAAGAGTGTGCCATGGCATCCTAAAGACAGACGCCTCAGCTATTCTCTGTATGCACCACTGGCAACAGCAGCAGTGACCCCACACTCTTAGAAGAGTCTATCTACATTAAATATCTTGTCAATTGTCTGATACGGTCATTGATATATCAGGTTAATGGAGGAAGTATCAATACTCTTTTGTAACATCTATAGTAAAATGGAATAAATTAAATGTTCCCTTAGAGAATATAGTATAGTATGTATAATTATATATTAAGTGCTTTAAGAGAGGGAGAGATCATGAGAATCTGCCCGGAGAGGACAGAACTCACTAATCAAAAAAGCAATGTAACATTTTGGCCAAATGAGATGCAAAGCATAGGTGAATCAATAAAACAATACAACAAAACTTCCCTCAGTATTTTCTAGATATTGTTAAATTTTTTTCAGATGTTCTCAAAACATATTTGTTGGCCCTATATATGTGTGTGCTACGTTATTAATGGAAAAATGATCTCAAATTTTCTAGTATTCTATTTACAGAAGCTGAATCTTGAAAATCACATACCTATATTTAATCCCCAAGTGCTTACCAGCTCACTCATTTAGGGAACAGAAGTTATGCATTGTGAATTAAGCTGAGTGATTTTAAGGAAACCGTGCTTTGACTTTTCAGTCCAGATCAAGAACCCTTTGTTGTCAAACACCAGCTAAACAGAAGAGAGCTGTGGTCTTATTACTAGTACACTGTGAGTAATAAAAAAAGAAAATCCATCAAATTCATACTCATTTAACTTTACAAATGAAGGACTTGAAGCAGATATAAGTACAGTGATAGTGTACACTTTTCATTTCTAATTAATAAGGCATTGTTGTCCCAGAGTGGAGGAAGGAGAAATTATTTTATACTATTTATACCATTTGCTGAAGGCCATTGGGGTTTTATTTGAGATTCTTTCAAAGGCTACTTGTATAAGTAAAGGAATTTTTCTCATGAAGTGAATCTTCGTGCGCATCAACAAATAAGTGCATCAGGTATAGAGACGTTTTCCTGTGTAAAAGTTAGTTTTTGAGGTCTATTTACTCAATTTTCACAGACAATGCTTAACTTGTTTTGAGAGGTAGAAGGAGTGAGATTATATTAACTGTCCATATAGGCCTAAATTTGTGTTACTTTGCCACAGCTGGGAAGTATTATGCCAAGGGGAGCAACAGGAGTTACTCCACCCCAAAGAGACTCAGCTAACTTCCTGATCTGTGGGAAGATGCGTTAGCAAGCGCTCTCCCCATCTCTCTCAAATATAGTAGCTTAGCAGTTCTCACCGTATCCCTGTCCTATTTTAAGGAAATTGTTCCTAGAAGGGTACTTAATTGCCATACTTCTTCAGTAAAAACATTCTAATTTGGACTGGCACATGGCTGAGGTGCAGAAGACTCCTTTAGCTATCTCAGAAGGATTGCGGAGTGCACGCAGTGAATTGCAGGAACATCAAACAACGTTGACTCCTCTTTGAGATGATGGATATATCCTGACTGATGTTCTATGTCTAAAGTGATACTTTGGAAGAGCCGCTCACACAATTCCGTTTAATATGTAAAATGGCAGCCCATCTGCCCTAAGCTTTCAAGTTAAAGTCATTGTTTATCATCTGAAGCAGTCGCATCTAACAGAAGCCTGCTTTTCTATTCAGCTGCATTTCCATGTCCTAAATTCTGTTTGGTTTGTAGTGTTCTCCATCTTCTTCTATCCTACAATCAGATAAAGGGTAACTACTTTTTAAGGGTATGTACTGTGCAAGAGGCAAGCTGAGCAAACTTACATCGTTCTTCTCCCTCTATCCTAGCTCAGAATGACTGCAAACAGATATTACAGGGAATAACAGAATTTGTGTTTCTCTCATTCAGAAATGAGTTTTGGATATTGCCTATCAGGTATTTGCCTGTGGTAATAAAACCTTTATATTGTGGCCAGAATTGTCCAATTAGTTTTGGACTGAAAACATGAATTCTGTTTAGGGCTCTCTTCCAGCTTTTAGGTTGTAATAGCTTTTGATATGTTCTGACTTACAGTTTGGACTATTACCTTTAAAGTCAAAGGTTTTGTGTACCCCTTTTTGCAGCTATCTGAGTTCCTTTCACTTTATTTAAAGTTAGAAATAAATAGTGTTCTCTATTTTCACTGTTATTTTTTTTAACCCTTTTTTTTTTCCCCTTTTATTTTGTAGTATGGAAGAATGTGAAGCCCTCTGCACAAGGCTTGCTATTATGGTCAATGGAAGTTTCAAGTGTCTTGGCTCTCCCCAGCACATTAAAAACAGGTATTATATGTCAATATCAAACCTTCTGCAGCTACATTCAATCTAAGAGCTGACTAGACACTTTAATAGTGCCAAGGCATAAATACTTACAACTGCTAAGCACATCTTTCTTTTCCTGCTGTCAGTGAAGTTTAAAAAGAGCCAATTAGGATATCTTAGCAAGCTAAATTGACATACGGCATTGCTAAAATGCTTTATAGTCTGCACTGGTAATTGAAAGAGACAGATCTGTATCTGAAATGAAGCACTTCTGCACTCAACCTGAGAAATACGTTGTGAGAATTCAGCATGTTGAGATGAAATACGCTTTGGTTCCTTGCGAGCTCTTGTACCTGGAAGAAGTACTTTGAACAGGTCAGCAGCCAGTAAGACAATGAATGTGTTTAGAATCATGTCTGCTTCCTACTGAACTCACTGGCAATTGCAGATATTTGTGCCGTGCTTTCTGCATCCTTCTCCTGGTGTGCATGAGCCTCTCTTCAGCTTCAACTCTTCTCATGAGTTAACTTGATATCTGTTAATGAGGGTGTTTATTTAGAGGATGGACTCAAACCACCATAAATGAAACAGGATCAGAAGCTGAGGGGAAAGTTGCTGCAACTTACAGCCAGAATGTTTACATTCAGTAATAAGTAGAATTTTTATGACACCCAGACAGTCAGCTGTGTAAAATGATACAGCTCATTTATAAGCAGCAAAGCTGCACTGCTTTGTACTAGCACAGCATTTAGCACTCTTAAGTGCAGACACATTTGACAATGTAAACAAGCTCTGCAGAAATGTTTTGGAATGACTGTCTACCATGGTTGTAGGGCAGAAGTTATCTCTGTCTCAGATAGCTTCTTGTCCCTTGAGAATGCTTTCGGCTTTCTGTCCTTCAGTTTGAGTAGAACTGCAGGCCCTTCTTTCGCAGCTACATTCGCATGACTGGCCTGATTCACGTTTACTTTAATAAGCTCTCTCCTTCCAAGGTTTTTTCATCAAGACAGACTCGGAGCTAGAGACCTTACGAACTGGATGGTGTAAAAAATTGAGCTCTGCATCTGTACTTCTGATTGTTCTGTGTGATCATAGCCTTCTTTTCATGTTTGCCTACCTTTCAGAGAGTAGTTGCCTCAATTTCTGGAGGCATGAGAAGTCAATCACCCATCAGCATTTTCTGCTTCTTTTGTATCTAGCTCTTTGTCTTTGCCATCCTGTCTCTTATTCCCAAATTTCTGAGCATAGAGTGGAGTAATTTAGCAGGAATGCAAGACACCCTTTATTCCTTTTGTAGTAAGAGAGATAGATGTCTGTAGAGGACAATGCAGACCTTGGGCAGGTGAAACTGCTTTTTGAAAATGTGTGCATCCCCTAATAAGGAAAAACGGCATTACTTATGCACTCCAGTTGAGTGCATGAAGTTATCTGGGAAGAATGTGGGTCTCCCCTTTTTATGTTTCAGATAAAACATCGGAGTGAGTGCACGTCTCTGTTTTACAGCTTGACCTTGAGGGGCAAACCCAGGTGTTCTACAAAGGCCAGCTTCGCTTTTATCTTCTCAGTGACTTTGTCATTGTTTTGCCACTCCTGATGTTTCCTTTAACAGCATCTTTTCATCCACCTTCTTAGGGAGTAAGACATCATAAGCATACACATAACTATGCACCATATTCATATAAATGAGACAGTTACTTCTCAATTTTCTGTACCGTCTCTGTAGATATACCTCTTTCAAATCACAGTAAGCAAATCAATGCAGAAGAATAAAATATATGACATGCTGACAGTATCTTCAAATTAATTCTGAGAATGTCAAGACATTCACAGATCAGCCATTCAAGATCAGGGCTGCATGAGCGTCTCTTTTAAATTCTCCAAAGCAAGGTCATGATAAGAATGTTTGCCAGTCATATTTGTAGCAATTATTTGTTTAAAATAATTGTGATTTTTAAAAAGCACTCCTTCTCTATGTTGAGTATTTCATACTATCAGCAAGTTAGTGTTCCTTGTATTGCCATGACAGTTCTCTGATGCATGTCAGCGGCAGTCATGTGCACTGAATACCGATACTGCTTTTCCATAGAAACTATCCAGCTGAAGTGGCAATAAGATTTTTCATCTAAGGCAGAACTAAAATCCCTTTAACTCCTAGCTTATTGGTTGATTTAGTCTCCAAATTTTCCACACTTATTGTTCAGAATCCTACTGAATTTTTCTAAAGCCTTGGAACGTTTTATTAGGAAAAAATAGTCACTAGCTTTATCAAAGGTTTTAATTAAAATCATGCAGTAGTTTGAATTTTCTCTGACTGCCTAATTCATTTTCTTGGCTTTCGGGAGCAAAGCCACTGTAGAGGGCTCAGTCTTAAAAACTCATATACACACAGCTGTTAAAGCTTGATTTTTTGTTTGTTTGTTGTGTTTGTTTGTCTGTTTTAATTAAGTATACAGTAAAGACATTTCCATGCTTTCTTTGGAAAACTTTTGATAAGTGCTGCAGAGAAGCCAAAGACTGTCCCTGTGCTCCGTTTATTTTGTTGCTTACTCTAGCTTTCAAACTTTCCTCCAGACAGATCTCCTGGCTATGGTTTTCTTTACCTGCCAGTACAGTGCTTCATCATAAACCCCAGGCTATCACACACCTAATAAATAAAGTAATTGCTAAGGGATTAAGAAACCCAGTACTTCTGTGTAATTCATGTTCCGAACTTATTTGAAGACAATTTCCAGATGCGCTACCATGTACCTTATGGAGGGCTTCTGTAACTACATGAAATGGGAAAGGAGAAGAGAAGCAGGATTCTTTTATTTGTTACTCCAAAACCATTGAAACAATTAAGCTTTAAATTATTTTAATCTTTTCATTTTCTCACTTTCCACTCCACCTGTGAACATCCTGAAAAACTTCCAGGACTTGAAAGAGTAATGAGTTACTCCTTCCTTCCCATTTTCCTTCCCTCCCTATGATTTAATAGCCCTATCTTTCTCACTGCCATACAGAGCAAAATGTTATTCCTTCTAAAGTGATAGACCATAAGGATTTCTAAATCTACGATTAGGAAACATCTACCAGCAGAACACTTTCTTTAACAGCCACCTCCGCTGTTACAGTCATCAGTCATTTCTATTTTTCAGTGTTTTCCTGCAATTAGCACTGTCTAGTGTATTTGTTCCTGGCACCATCTCACAGTAACAATCCCATTGCCTTACATTTTGTTTAACAAAACCATTCCATGAAGCAATGTAAGTGAAGGAAAACACAAGCAAAACTGATATTGCTGCATCTGATCTAATCTAAATCACTCGTACCATAAAAATTGTTTTTTGATGGTGCTTTTGTGTGCTATGCATGTGAATGAATTCTGCTGGTAATATACATGTTTATATTAATAGGCAAAAATGGTACTTAAATAAATTAATGAGGACCATAGTTGTAGATTAATGTATTTATTCTGTTAGATTTTGCAGCTTTTTTTAAAAAATTTGTTCTTATTTATAAGGAGCTCTTCATATCCTTTAGTTTGTCTTAAACAAATCAAACTGAAAACATTTTAAAATCAAGTACATTATTTCTTTATAATAGAATGAGTGCTGTATTGTAAGAAATCACAGTAGGAGCACATTTTGATATCATGTGATTACATTAGCATGTCGCAATAATTTTTTTCCTCTTTTATATGTAGCTTCATCCACCAAAATGAACATTTTTTCTTCTCTTCCTGATGATTCTGTCTTGATGGAAATCCTTGGAATTGCTTTATTCGCTTTTCCTTTAGTACCATTCCAGCCTATAAAGTCTAGATTATGATGACCTTTTTGACAGATGCGTGATGAAGGCTTAATGGGTCTTCCTTGGGGCCCTGTTAAATTTGTTGCTTTGCAGTGGTGGGAAGTTTCAAAGATTCAGCTTTCTCTCTCACTACACTTTCAGCCCTTGGCAGATGTGAAAGACCGTAGTCTTGGACTGCATACAGCTTTGTCAGATGGCGGTACAAAATTCCGCTATGAAGGGTATGGGTGAGCTCCAGGAAGATGCTAATGTGAAACATAAAAGCTTCACAGGGATATAAAAAGTGACACACGCTGCTTCCAATGTGTGAGACTTGATTCATTTTTCCAACTCTTCTGCAAGCCTCTTACAAAACACTCATCCAAAATGTTTCCTCGCTACAAATGTAGGTGTTCGGGTTTCTGCTCCCCGATGTTGAGACCTGAGTGTATTTATGTATGTTTAAACAAATTTAAACTCAAAAGTTTCTTAGTAGAATAATAAGCATTCGTCTTCTTAAGAAGGGTCTTTTGTTGCAGGTGGCAATTTTCTGATTAATGCCAAGAAGATGCTAGCTGTAAAGAATGAACTGAAGGGCAATTTCCAAAAAGTTAGCATCTTAGTTCTAGGTGTAGTTTGTATGAGATAGATGTGTTAGCAGTTACGCGTGTTAAAACTTAATTTCAGGCAACTTCTGCCAACTGAGTCAATTACTCTAAATTGTGAATGAATTACATTTAAATGCTCTCTCCAGTATTCTCCATTATACTTAATGGTTTTTTTAAAAATTCACAGAAGCATTTCCATGTTAGATACAGCTGGCCAGTCCTCTGGGAACAACATTTTGAATACTATCCTTCATTCTAGGGCCATCTGGACCAACTTCTCATAGCTAAAAAACCCATACCAATTTTTCAAGTGCTGGACACACATCAAGTCTTTGCTCAAATTTTATCAGCAAGCCATCTGATTAAATTACCCAACGATTAATCCATTTGTTATAGCAGAGTTAGAATGAAAAATGTGTTGGCAAGCTATTTACACTTTGTCTTCTTTTTAAAAAAGGTTGATTAAGAATATTTTATTGCTTTTCTCAAATTCACACATGTACATTTCTTAAGAGAGGATTAAGTTTAAAGATCTCATGAATATTTCATCCTTCAGTGGAAACTGTTATTATACTAACAGATATGTTAGCATTAAGTTCCTTACATGCCATAAAATAGAGAAGTGAATATAATTTTTATTCCTGTTGACTAGAAAACAATTTCCTCTTGTACATGAGAAAAAGTGTTAAGGCAGTAGATGTGTATTAATGTAATATAGATATTAGTTTATCTTCCCAGAGGAAAGCTTGAAGGAAAGAGTTCATACAATTTTAAAAAAACATAGACTGAGAGTTCAGAAATGAGCAATATCTTTGCACTCTCATAAAACTTTGTGCAACATTATTTCAGCCCAACTGTGTGTGTGCATTACAATGCTTCAATGCTTTTTTGTCTTTTTACACTATGTTTTTCACAGGATGCTGCAAAATAACTGTGTACACGTTAGCTCAATGAGCAAAAGCTAACCGAGATTTCATTTTCTCCTCTTTTCCTAGTATGTGATCTGTGTACTGTCTTTACCAGACATTTATCAAACCTTTAAATTCAGTATTATCAGCATTCAATGGATCAGTGCTTCATAAATGTTGACATCTATCTTTTCCACTTTACTTCTAGGAAACAGGATTTGAAATAATTATTCCAATTTTATAGAGAAGTAACTGAACGATGATGCTAAAGTTAAAAGGGTTTGAGTATTCAGTCTGAGCAGTGTATGGCTAAATGTTTTCCATTTGTTTAACATTACTTTCAGACTACACCACCTGTTAACGTCATCTGTAGCCGTGGGTGTTTCTGAAAGTACTGTGAATTCCTTCTGCAGACTGGAGCCCTAGATCTCAAGGTGGGCCCTTAACAAGATAGGAAAGCAGTAGTGAAAAATGTAGTCTAAGTGAGTTACCACAGATCACACAGGTATGATGGAGTGGAAGGGTAGGATTAGATTCCCTGGGGTCATACCAGAACTGTGAAGCAGTTTCCTTTTCTCATAAATCTATCTTATTTGCAACATTTTCTAGATGCTGCAGTAAACAAAGCCGTTTGTCTGAGCAGGTACCTCCAGTATATCTTGTAAGGCATTCATGATAGGGACTTCATTAAGAGATGCTATGTGATGGGGTAAATAAAGCTTATTACGTAATGGCTTAAATTTTAAATTTGCAGCTGGTCTCCATTCTAGCACTTTCTAACTTGAGAGTTTGACCTTGAAGTGTTGATAAGGTCCTTTTAATACACATTTTAGTGTGTAATATCCTGGTTTTTATTGTTATTTTTTAAACTTACTTAAAAAAACAGTATGCCAGAAAACAATGATAACACCACAATGATAATGTTACTTCCTCCTGCCTTTTCACTATTGAGGCCCAGAAGGTACTCTGAGGAAACAGTTTCGGTTCTTTGTAGGCTGCGCCATCAGTCTTGCACAGAATTACAATGCTGCTGTTCCTGTTTCTCTGGAAATGTAATATATAAATAATACAAGAGTAAACAGGTCTCTGATGTGTGCCTGTATACGCAGACATGCAAGCTCGTTTACAGACAGATTTTGTGTGTGCACATGTATAAAAAATTAACAAGATTTTTTTGAGAGTTTTTACCATATTTGAAAATCATGCCTAAACACTTACTTAAAAGCTACGTTCAGAGAGGAAGGCAAAGTTGCACCCTGCATTGCTTATAACCTGCGGCTGTCACTGTTATGGCAATGATATTACTGAATACAGAAATTAACTTTAGATAGCTTGATATGAAAGCCTGGAGCGTGTGTGATCAAATAGTGCATGTACAATATACTCCAACAAGTGTTACTTGTTTTAATAACTGTTTTCATGTTTCTATTGTTACCCTGCAAAAATAATAATTAATTTAAAAAAAAGATTAAACAAAATCTATGAATAGTGTACGGAAGACAGATTTTATAATGTATTTGTTATGTCTATTTATTTGTTTGCACCTAATCAAGTTTATCCGTTCAGCAACACTGAGTTTATTCTGAATAATTGCAGAAGGAACTCACGTTTTGCAAGTGATAGTATATTTACATTTTATTTTAGCATTTTTTAAAAACCAAGCAACTATTTCCAATTTAAAAACCTTTTTCTTTGCTAGATATCATCTTTACCTGCCACTTAATAGATGAAATAATTAAATCTATTATGTGATTTAAAATTATCTTAAACTGTTATGTATTTCTTTTAATAATTTTATTTCATTTTTTTGTTTCTTTTTCCAATGTTTTTCAAAATATTTTGTGTTTCAATGTTGTTGAAGTTATGTTCTCTTTAGAAATTGTACTTGTGTTTAGGGCTGTAAGGGGAATGACCTGAATCTGTATCCCGTGCTTTAACAATCATACTGGAATAACTAAGTAAGCTTGTCTAGATGAGGCCTGCTTACTTAGGGAAAGTAGAACCGTATCTATCTGCAAATGAATGTAAACCAAAGCAGAGTGGAAAACAGCACAGTAACAAATTATTCCCCCTCTTTGATTTATGGCATATATTCTAAAAGATGCAGATCCTTGCAGACATTAAGTGCCAATGTTCTCTATTATTTTTTATTTTGTTATCCAATAACGTCATTTTGGAGTAATCTTTTGATCAGTCAGACTAGCACATACATAAAGTATGCACATTATATTTCCAAGAGTAAACTTTCTGGGAGCTGTAATTTTTTGATGTATATATATATATAGCACAGCATTATCCGGGAAAAGTAATCTTTGATAAGTGGAAGAAAAGCGTATGGATGATTAGATGCTTTTCTTATTCATTAAGGATTAGGAAATAGGGCCATGTTCTTGATTTCCTGAGGTTACATTCAGCAATTTTGATTGGGAGAGAGAAGAGATGGTAAATGGGCTTTGGGAAGATTCAATGGGATAGTCATTCTTGACCCTGCTGTAAATTAAAACAGTGGTTTCTAGGTTTGGTTTTTTTCTTTTGTGGACAAGCAAACTCCTAAAGAGTTTTATATGAAAATGCAGGGGTTTGTAAAGCAAATAGAAGTCTGCTGATAATGGACTTTCTTTTTTACCCTTTACAGGTAAAAGGGGAAAGGTTTAAGCTTTGAAAAGCACTTGGTTAGTACCTCTAGGGACCCCTTGTGACCAGCCATGCTTAGGCTCAGCTGTGTAGCCACAAAGCATTGTGTTTCAGCAACACCTTTTCCTGTCCCCATTCAAATTTTTGGACCACGACCTCTGAGGAATGAGCAGAAGGGAGCATTGAGAAGCTATTATTGCTTGATCTGCCTCAAATGACAACATCTCTACTTGGTATTTTTGAGAATTTTCAGCCTTTGGGCAACTAAATCCACTTCCATTCCCATTATAGCACTAGAAAGAGCACCAAGAAAGCATCTAGGGGAGACTTGCTCATCAGTATGGATCTGGCTGCTTTTATTCCAGTGTGTGAATGCAACTCATGTAGACACATATCTGAAGTAGTTTTATATTATCCATGTTTGTAGTGCTGGCAGTGTGGCTGTGGAACTGTATCATGGGCTGCAAAACCCTTCTGAGAGCTGAGGAACCATTCGGGTGGTCAGCCCATGCTGACCTCCTCTTTGTGATATTTATACTGAAACAACCGTGAGGTCAGATCAAAGACCAATCTAGTATCCTCTCTTTTACAGTGACCAGGAGGGAAAAGTACAGGAAAAGGATAAGCACATGAAGTTACTTTTCCACATTACTCAACTACCCTTCAGCAGTTTGTTGCTTAGAGGCTTCCTAAACCAGAGGTGGTCTTACTGGATTTTTTCCCCTTCCCTCCCATGAATTCCTCTAATCTCTTACTCAACACATGTCAAGTTCTGGCATCCAGCAGATCCTGTGTCAATGAGTTGTACAGTTTGCCTATGTGCTGTAGGGAAAATTACTTCCTCTTCCTGATTTTGCATTGCCTTCCCTATAAATTAATTTGGTGCCCCTTGTTGTTGCATGAGAAGCAGAGGAGAGTGAAGAATTGTTCCTTAGTTACATCCCTTAGGCCAATCATGATTCTGGGCTCTGTAAAAACACGTTTCTACCACTAGTCATCTTTCTTCTATGCTGAAAGTTTTAGTCTATTTAGTCATTCCTGATATGGAAATTATTCCATTCCTTGTTGCAATTTTATGTTCCTTTTGTTCCCTTGTTTTTTGAGCCGCTCAGCTAGCTTGAGGATGTATGTAAGCTCAGTTAGCTTGAGGACCTATGTAATTAAAGATGTGGAGTACTTGGATGCATTTTGTAGTCCTTGCTAAGCTTGTGCTTCTGCAGTTGATGCTGTTGTTAATACTCAAGCTAATTAGTTTACAATCAGTCTGGGAATTTATATTTTCGTTTCGATCTCATGGTGGTATTTTAGTGGGTAAAGCACTCAATAAATAATACTCCCAGAACAGTGATGAGGTGAAAGTCAAGCCTGAACAACTAGTTTGACTGAGGGAGAAGAGGAACGATAGAGAGGAAAAATATTTTTTGTCAGAAAGTGTGGGGTTTTTTTGTGTGTTTATACACAAATAAAAATGCATGTGTTGTTAAAGTAATGTGGTAGAAATTAGCGATAGAAAATATCTTTGTTGAATAGCTTTGAAGAGATGGTGATTCTTTTGTGGCAGATGGCCGCTGAACAGGTGTGCTGGCTCAGTTTATGCCAGTTTAATGATAATGTTTCCCTCCTTAGGTCTTGAACTATCAAGTGCTAAAGGTTTGATTCTAACAGTGCTAATCAAACCAGATTGTGCTTTTCTCTGTAATTCCACTTTGGGTTGCTGAATTAATTATATTGTCTGAACCAAGGAGGAAAACAGAGGGAAAAAAATGGTCAACTCAATTTCCATTGCTTCAGTTCACTACTAAAAGCAGCTTACTGATTATAGCAAGGGGAAACATTTGTTGCTTATCGGCTTACTCTGTATGGGGAGCTCTTGTACTAAAATGAATTATAATATCAAGGTATAGAAGCATCAGAATTTGACTAGCCAAAAGAAAAAAAAAAAAATCTTTTCAAGCTTATTGCTTGTACCATGCTGCTGTTTATACCATTCACAATTTAGAATTAAGCCAAAGTTGCACAGACTTCTCTGGCTTTGCTAATCAGAATTTTTATTCATTTTCTTAGGAAACTTCATTGCATACAACAATTTCATTTTATGAGACTGTTGAACGTCTCCATAAGCCAGCATTTTTCAAACTGTAATTCAACAGTGGCTGTGTAGAGGTGCCAGAAAACTGATCAGAATCAATGATCTCTTGTAAAATGTTGCCTCAGGTTGGCTGTCAACTAAATTGAACACCCTTGTTAACTATATCCATCTTTGTAACATCTTTTTTTATTGTCACATGTATTTTTTCAGGGATGATGCTATGCATTTAAAACGTTTAATTAAAGATCTATTATGTGTTAGTAAATCATTGCAAAGTGAATCAACCAGCCACTGCTTTGGATTCCACCTTATTTGGGATCTTTTTTGGTGTAACATCGCTGTTCATCTGTCAGATTGCACTGCCCGGTGAATATTTGGTACTCTGCAGCTTGGACCCAATAGGTTTTAATTCATATAATGTCCTTCAGGAACCAACAAACAGCAGACTGCATCAGCAGTGTTTCTTCTTACTCCATTTCAAGCAGTTCAGTGGTTCCATTTGACTGTAATAAAAAATAAACAAAAAACCTCAACCAAAGACCAAAATCCCAACAATAACTTATTTGTAATGGGACTTTTCATACAATGCTATTCTTTATGCAGAAGTTGCCACCGTCATACCTAAAGTGTAGCAACTATGGTTTCATTCTACACAAAGAAATAGGATTCTTGTCTGAGAAGATCTTTGGAAATTGCATTTTGAATTCATATGAAATTCTTAATTGAATAAAATCTGCAGTCTAGAATTTTCCATTGTGAAAACTCGCCCTGCTCTGAAATCAATGAAGAATTTATTGCTTTATACAAAAATGTTCTGATCCAACACAAAATAAAAGTTAAAGCACTTTCATTGTTATACACATATTACAGATGAGGAACATGTGGTTCTTCATATGAAGTATTTTGCTGGGAGTCACTCGGACAGTGGTTAAACTGGACAGATGTCTCAGATCAGTCTTTTCTATTTTTTATTGCATTTTGATTGATATTCTGTAGACATTTTTTCTGTATTGGAAAAGGGCAGCATCATAGAGTGTGCTGTTATATACTTTTGCTTTGATCACATGAAAATGTGCTTCACACCTGTCAGATCCAATTAACCCAGAAGATAGTCACTAGAAACCCAAGAACTGGAGTAAGGGATTTGGCAATGAATAATCATAGAGCTGAAGATTGAAGAAAAGGGAGTGATGCTGAAGTGAAGGATGAAGGAGTGGTGGTCAGTGGGGAGATGGAGGAAGTGGTGGCAGGTTGCTAGGGGGACCTAGGCAGTGCAGTCTGAGCTTCCTGCTACTCCTCCAACTCTGCCTTTCCATTGCTCACTAGCAAGAGGGAACAGCAGCGGCAGAGGAAAGCTCTTCTGGCTTGGCTCCTGCTATTCTTTTTTCCCTAGCAACTAACCAAGAAGGTAAACCCAAACGGAGGATGCAAAGCTGTAAAGGAGGGCTGGGAGGGGAGGGAAGAAGAAGCAGCCCTGTGTCGCCCCATCTCTGTCCTGAGATCTGCCCTTGCACCTTGCCCTGGGAACTGGTGCTGTATAATTTCCATTGCTTAAGGAATATGCATAAGGATATAGTTGCCATTTCAGTGTTTACGGGTTTATTGCAACTTCACCAACTAAATATTAGCAGTGAGTAAATCTAATAAAAAATAATGTGTTTGTTAGATTGCCTGTACTTAACTTTTATCACATGTATGTTGAGAAAAAGAAGTTCATTTTCTAAATTATTCTGAGACAGATTATGTAGCCATAGAGTTAAAGAAAATTCCTTAATATTGTAATATCCTTAAATATTCCTATACTTGCCTTTCTGTATCTGTAAAACACCGTTGTACTCACATTGCTGAAATATGCATGTGAATGTGCAGCTTTGTTAAAAGATTTGAAAAATAGTGCTACATGCCCATTTTTCTCCTCAGAAAAGTTAAAGGATTTTTTTTCTTCTCTAGTCATGATTGGTAATCTTAGCTTTTTGCTAACCGTTCAGAGCAATACAGCAATTAAAGCATAGTTTACTTAACATACATCCTGTAGTAACATAGGCATAACACACTTTTTTGTTTGTTTCTGTTTGTTATCATTAATTCAACAGCTTTCTCATTGAAATTTTATTGTTCAATAGTATAACACTAAAATCGAAGTGATAATGCAATAGGCATACATGATGTTATTTGACATAATCATAGGAAAATCAATTTAAGCGAATGTTCTTCCTGTCTTCATAGTGTAGTCCAATAGATTTATGTTTCTGTGCATCATTCTCAGGTTTGGCGATGGGTATTCTGTCAAAGTTTGGCTTAGTAAAGAAATAAACTATGGAAGAATGATTTTGGACTGTCTGCAACTGCATTTTCCTGGAACACAGTTTAAGGTACAGCTAAAACTCACCATAGTATTTGTTCTATGGCAGGAATAAGCATGGGCTGGTAAGAACAATATATACATGTTTGGATATATTGATCTTTTTAGAAAAAATATCTATGAGCATCCTTTTTATTTTCCTATTAAGCAATTCTTAAAAAATTGACTTGTGATACTGATTAAATCAACTCCAAGCATTTAGGCATAAATTAACAGGCTCTTTCTCTGAATGGAAATTTCCTGTTGCTTTTATTGGTGAAGTTGAACTTGCCTTTGTGTTCAGGTGAAGTAGGAGTGCAGTGTAGTCACTAAAAGTACTTGCTTTGATCGCTTTCTGATAAGGTCCAGAGATGACAAGTTTCAGTCTTTACTGAGATTCTTTTATTTGATGCGAAGCTTTCCAAAAGACCTGTAGTAACTACATTCCAAGAAAAACTCTCAAAGGCCTTTAATTATTTTGTGGTTTGGTTTTTGTTTTGTTTTGATTTTTTTAATTTATCTGTGTTTAGGAAAGTAATTGTGTAAAACTATGACTACCTTAGATATGAACCTGTTCGTGTACATGTTTATACATATTTGTGTGTGTTCACTCAGCCTTTTCCCAGACTATATTGTAACAGCACTAGTCTGTTGGATTAAAAACTTACAGAATAAAATTGTCCTAAATTTGTATATGTTTTATGAGATTAACAAAAGGTCATCTCAGAACATGCACAAAATGTGTTCTGAGTCATGAACAATTCTTTGTGCTATCAATGTGGACAAAAAATATTCTTGTTGAAAACCTCATATTTGCCATCTTAATCTGCAAAGAGAGCCTATTGAAGCTAAAGTGGTTATAAGCAAGTGTAACTTCGTCATAACGTGCACTCACTTTTATCTGTTTTTACCATTTTTGCTTGTTTTAAGGGACAGCATCTTAACCTGCTCGAGTACCACGTACCACGAAGTCAGGGATGCTTAGCAGAGCTCTTCAGAGTCCTAGAGAATCACAAAGCTTTTCTCCAAATCAAACACTACTCCATTAGCCAAACCACATTAGAGCAGGTATTTTTTTTTATTTATTTTTTCTTTCTTTTTTATTTTGATTTTTTTTCTGAACATGCTATGCATTGTAATTATTGACGTAGTAGTATACTATATCATTTGCTAGATTTGCCAAATGCATGCGATAAACCAGCAGTTCCAGACCATCTCAGGTCTTCACAGTAATTTCATGAACCCTACTGCATTTACGCTGGAGGTGAGCAAACTAAAAGCATCTCAATAAGCCACAGATTTGCACTATGAGCAAGTGTAACCAGTGCTTTCATGCATCTAGATCTGTGTGAGATGAGAACGTGGACTGTGAACTGCCACCTCTGCAGTCCAAATGTTGGGATCTTACTAATGTTCTCGAAAAGGCTGAACCAGTCTCTGTAAATCACAGTAAAACTTAGACGTACAGGACATTTTCCTGGGAAAGTTTTCTTTTGCAGTGAGTATCATGCTGCACATTAGAGAGCAGTGGAAGTGCACAAGCAAACAGAAGAGATCCCACTACTAAACACTGTGAAATCCTCTTTGGGCAAAAGGAAGAACAGACTGATGGCAAGGATGGGGTTCCTGGGTGGTTGTGATGTGTTACAGCATCTTCATATGCAACTTCTTGTTATGTATTCTACAAACTGAGAGAGTCACATCTTGTAAAAATATTAATTTTCTATGATGATGTGAATGTATTCCTTTTTCTCATGTGCAAATCATTAATGAAATACTCTGATCCGTACTGATTCATTAACTGCTTGTAAATGATCTATTCACTGAATGGCTGAATATAAGGTAATTTCAGCCTGTTGATTGTTCAGGCATTGTTCACTCAAGTTTACCGCTCTTCCATTATTCATGGTGATTCATCACCTCAGTCACCTATCATTGTTTCCTCTAGCTGACTGAGTGTCAGTTTTAAACAGGAAAACAGTTCTCCTGAATAACAAACACCCTTATAAGGCATCCCAAGTTTGATTGCATATGAATATGATCACTTGAATAAAGAATAGCCATCTTTCCCTCTACATTCCTTGCTGTGAAATAGCTGTGTGATTAAAAAAGTAAACAAGCCTTTCTGCAGTAAGATCTGTTTAAAAAAAAAAAAAATAAAATCAAGGAGACACATTAGTTGTTGAATCACCACTCTGCGATGTTCAGTAGCATACTTTCACTTTGAAATATCTGGACCGTTATCTGTGATGGTTATTGATAGAAACAACAGGCTCCAGTTCCTTAGGTTTGTAATTTCAAAGCAAATTAAAACAATTGTTTCCCACTAGCTTGTGCAGCAGTAAAATGTAATTGTCATACATAAGTTAATTTTGCCATTATTTTTATAATTCATCAACCATTGTGTTAGCTGGAAAGGTAAAGAGAGGTTATTTCTAGAGTTTACAAAACATACTGCTGGAGCGGTTCCCTCAATATAAACTATTAATTTTTGTGTCACAAAAGCTTAAGAAAGCACCTGAAAAATAGCGTGAGCTATGTCTCCAAAGCTTCAGTTCAAGTACTGTTATTTTCAAAGTCTTGCTTTTTTTCATGTCTTACAGGTATTCATTAATTTTGCTACACAGCAGCAAGGAGTCTCGCGTTCTTCACAAGAATCTCCTGTTGTCCATCATGACCTTCTGCCAGTCTAGGCTCAGAAGAGGATACAGTTTCAGCAGCATATATGTGTGTGCATGTTTGTGTATATATACATGCATTTTACATGCAATAACTTTTCAGCTGTTAACAATTTGTGTATGAGAAACAAAAGTAGAAGCAGAGGTAAGTCTGCATTTGTAGGCCAGAAGGAATGCTATGAGTTCTCAGTAAAACAAGAAACTGGTTACATGCAGATGAAAGATCTGCAAAAAGTAATGCTTTTCAAATGACTGGATTTTTATAATATAAATGACCTAATTAATACAGCTTTGTGTTTAAAAAAAATAATAAAAAAGGGGAAAAAAGGCTGATCTGAAATGTCATAGTGTATAGGAGATTTTTTTTTTTTTGTGGTGGCTCTGCATTCATTTGACTACAGTGATCTCTTGCATGCAAACTTCATATCTAATTTTTAGATAATAAGGCAAGAAAAATCCATCGAATAGTAGCAATAGCTAGGCTATCACCCAATATTTGTATTTAATAGCACATATTGAGAGGTTTTCGATTCCATATTAATTCGGTTCTATGTTGTGACAAGCTAAATTAGCCTTTTTATTGTATAAAAGATGCACTATATTCCATAAGGTTTTATGCTACAGAGGTTATTAGTGTCCTAGTCTGCTTCCCAGTTATCTTAAGTAAATTTAACAAGGTTTCATAAATCATACTTGACAATGCGTTTTCCCTAATGCCTGCAGGTTGCTGCTGGAGGAATGCTTGAGTATCTTAAAGTATCTTTTAATGACCTGTTTACTTTTTCTTGTATTTTGGTTTCTTTTTTCTTTTTTTACTAAAAAAAGAATGTCAAAATTCCGTTTAATGGACTTGTTAAAAGCAAATAAAATAAGCATTTAGACATCGATCAATAAACTTTTTGATACATTTATATTATGATGCTAGATACTTCAGACAAGGCTATGCCACAGCCTTGAGCCTACACACGTGTAAACGAAGTGAACATTTAATGAATAAAAACTTCTTGTGTAATGTGGTGGGAGAAAAAAATTATGAAAAAATTTGGAGTAAACTGCTGCCTCTTCGAAAACAGTTCTTTGGGGCTCCTGAGAAAAACAGCTGGTGCCACTTTTATTGGACTATGTTGTCTGATAGTTGAAATTGTATAACTGGTGACTTAAAAGTGAACTGCTGCAATGTAATTCTGAAGTGGGCAGGGAAGGGGAAAGTGTACTTTGAGGTGGAAGAATTTGATTTTAAATGGACAATTTTGCGGTGCTGCTGCTCTAATTCCCTGCTGTATGATAATAAAATATTAAAAAAAAAAAAATATATTTGTGTTTTAGGCTTTGCAAGCTGACTCAGAAGACAGTTTATTGAGGCTTAATTTGTTGGTGTGTTTTTGGCTCACTATGCTTTCTTGAAGTCAGAATTCAATTTACCTATTGAAATAAAGGTGAAATTAAATCCTGGAAAAATAAAAAAAAGTGAAGATTTAGAGACTTGGTCTGCATGTACTTATGGTTCAGAGTGAGTGAGCTTATGAAACTGTTTTATCATTAGAATGGCTTAGTATATAGTCTGCTGCGTAATATCAGAACTCTGCCATGCTCCTCAAGATCCAAAGCACTGAAGAGCCATTAAACCCCAACAGCTACCATCCTGGTAGAAATGCCACAATGGGATGGCTATGTTTGAGGTGAAACGAGTTATCTTTAATTTCTGTACAAGGCTGGGAGTGGAAAGTTTCTAAGGTCTCAAATCAGAACAAAAGAAGTTTGATATTGCAAAGCAGAGTGTGAAAGATGTAGTGGAGGTGAAAGAAGGCAGATGCAGGAAATTTGGGTAGAAACAGGGATATACCATCATAAATGTATCCTGCTTAGTTTCAGGATCTTAGGGTGGAAGAAACTGAATGTACAAGGCACAGCCAATCGTCTGTGTTGTAGTCTGAAACCACTCAACAGGAGAACATTTCTGGAGCTCTTGCTCAGATGAAAAAAATAGAAGGGAAAGTATGGTAAGAACATGTTCACAGGGCTTTCTTTTTTTTTTCTTTTCTTTTCTATTGGTGTGTTTATATCTGTAAATTGCTGGCATTAAGATTGATTGGCTTGTTTTTGTTTTTATGAACTACTATCTCTCAACCATCACAAGTCCTTAAAAAAAATTAAATGTATACAAGGGAACTTACAGGACGGATTTGGGAAATGAAATGGTGCCAGTTCTCAGGGTGTAAGGCAGCTGAGCCTAAAGGTCCTATTTGTATGAAACTGTGACAAGAGTACCCTTTCCTGCTTGGAAAGGGTGCTGGGGAATTGAATTAATAAAACAGTCCTGCAGCTTGCTTAGACCAAGAGACGCATAAAAACATATAAGACATTGTGGTGAGACTGAAAAACAGTGGCCTAGCTGAATGCTTCAATAAGGGAGCTTTTTCAAGGTTTGGCTGTGTAACACTAATTAAATGTCATTTTTTTCTGATTAAAATGTGAAAGATTATGTTAGTTTAATAGATGAATACAGCAAATAAGTTTTACTTCAGATTGATGGTTGAGTAAATTCAGTTAACAGTGTTTTTCTTTTTTTAAATTGCTTCATATGCATCTCAGGAGACCCAATTTAATTCAGGCAAGTAGCAAACAATGTCTGTCTACCAATCCTTTATGACTGAAGAAGGTCAAAATCTAATTGAGTTCCAGTGTACTGGGCTCTATCTCAGAGGATATTTTCCCTCTCCTTGACTTGCTGCATTCCTGAAGTATGTAAGTTTCAAGAAAAGTATTTTGAAGATTTTTTCTTTGAGGGGGTGTTATTTTTTTTTTTTTAAATAAATTCCTTATCTAGGAGTCTGGACACAAAAGGTCATTTAAATGTTAATGATAAAAGAATCTTTGAATTCATGAATCACACAGAAATATTTCTTCTTCTAACACCTCTGTATTTTGAAAAAAAAACATCTGAGGATTTTAAGCAATAATTTCTCTTGTGAGATTTTTGTTAGGAAAACTTCATGTTATTTTAACTGGAAATTTCTCTGACTGGGAAAGTGTGCTCTTCACCCTGAATGGGAAACTAGAATTACGCTCAAAGTTAGAAAGTCAACTGAATATCTGAAATGCTCAATATTGAAATTAGGAAGATGATTTTCATACTTTCAAGGGACTATTCCACTGTTCAAGTGAAAAGAAGAGCTTCCGCCAACCATAGAGCAGGTTGTTTCAGGCCCTAATTTAATTTTTATATATTTATAGAATGAACTGGGCAAAAATAAACTGTGGGTCTGAATCTTAAATTCAAAGGGCTACAGATTCAGTGGAGGTGGAGGGGTGGTGGGCAGGTTGGTGAAACTCATGAATTGTTGTTTTTAATTTCTGTATAGATATTTGTCCTGAAATGAAATAACTTATTTCTCTGGTTTGGTTCAGTCACGACCAAAGATTACAAATTCTCCCAGAGTAGTGGAAGATGTGCAATGTGATTTCCAGCAGAGAAATTGGGTGCCTTTTTAACTGGTGAAATTTGAATCACTGGGATGTGAAATTTCTTAAATTAGGGAGAATCTGACTCGTGCTGGAACTGCTCAACTCCTAGATCAGTCTAAACTCAGTTTAGGTAAGAATATTGCTTTCCTGGTCTTTTTCTAGTAAGTAGTAAAGCTGACACCTTCTTTGATTCAGTTTAATGTGATTTCATCTTTTTATGTCAGCACTTTCAATTTTTCTTTCTAAAGAATAGAGGGATCAAAGCTAGCAGTGCAAAGATCTTGCTTTAAGTGATTGAGAGCTGGCTAGGTTAGACAGCTTTTCTGAGACCTACAGCTAAAAAGAAAATGTTTTCTGAGTTGTGTGTTAGATACTTGCATTATAAATAAAACTGATGCTGCAAGTGCGATGAAGGTGGGCAGCAGGTATGAAGCAGAAATCACACCTATTTTATACTTGCACAGAAGGCAACAGTCTGCTGCTATCAACAGACAAGGTACTGCTGAATGTTTTAACAGATGAATTTTCCATGCTGAATAATGACATGGATCACTGAAAGAAATCAAAGCATTTTTCTTCTTTATTAAATTTTTGTATCAGAGTGGATATTGTTCCAGCAGTGCCCTCATGCCTATTGCTGCTTGGAAATATGTGTTGGGGCAAATTCTGGCTCCTTTCACAATGGCTCTGTAAAAACCGTAATCAGAGACATCTGCATATAGAAGTATATATGCACATCTTTAGTTTAAGCAGATCAAATCACCGAGATTCATATCTGCTTTCCTACCGAGTACAAATGGAAAAAAAGGAAATATACAAGCAAATATATTGACTAAGTCAATAGGTGAGATTTCCACCTGCAACTAATTTATTCCAGCTGTAGGACACCACACATGCATAATGTTGCTGCCTGTTAGGCTGCTGGTGCATGCCGTGGTCAATTTAAAGAAATGCCTTGGGATTCAGCTGACTATGAGGTGTGTGGCAGGAAAAGAATGAGATCCTCTAACATGCAACGGCATAAGGTAAGATCAAACAGGACTCCTTTCACCCTCATATTGAGGCAATAAAAGATAGTTTATAATTAAGGGTAGTACATATAATTCAAGAGAAAAATCAGAAAAATTTTTCCTTTAACTTGTGACGAATTAGAGAAATTGCAAACTTTATTCCATATAATATTTTCACACCAGTCTTACTTCCTGATCTACATACCACGTTATATGCATTAACCAGACCTCCCAAAAATCTCAACTCTCCCCTCAGAATTAAATATTTTGGAACTTGATTCAACTTGTACAAAATGTGAAAATTAGTGTTTTTTTTTTTCTTTAATTTTATTCAGAGCTGCTTCTTGAGACTTTAATAATTATGGCTGAGAACTTGAGTGAAGGAGTGTGTGACATTTATTCTGAATCAAATGGAATATGCATGTAATGATCTAGCTGAGGAGTTGCAGTAATTTAGTACTTTGTAGCTAATGATAATTCTCTAATAAGAAGAACCTGAAATTGTTTTCTTAGAAGTCTGTTATTATGAATAATTCTGTCAGCAATATGTGAATCCAAAATAGTTTGAATCTAAATAAGAGAGTACTCTCAGTATGTGGAAGGTAAGAATCCAGGGTAATGAACAACATTTTGAAGCGTTGTTTTGTTGGAGTTTTTTTCCCTTCCAAGTTAACTAAGTGATTAGAAGTGGCACTTGTTAGTGGCTAGCTAGTCACTAAAAATGGCCCAGAGTTGAGATTGTTTACATGCTCGTCCTTGAGACAACTATATGCTCCCATTTTAGTAGTCTCTTTCTTACTAACTGCGTGTCTTAGATGAACTGGTAGTAAAAGTTAGCACACAGAATTATATCATATTTTAAAGTCTTTGAAAGATGTGCAATTAGAAATAGATTTTCCACATGTTCAACAACTGGGTAACTTAGAGGAATGTAAGTATTTCCATATGTAAAATGTTTTAAGTTTAAATGTAAATTTTAAAAAGAATATTCCCAGAAATGTGTAACTGTCGTAATTTAGGCCAATTCGGCAACTAAACTCCACACGACTGCTCTCTCACTCCTTCTCCAGTGAAATGGAGAGGAGAAATATATAATAAAAGGACTTGAGGGTCGAGACAAGAACAGAGGGAGCACCCACCAGCCATGGTCCTGGGCAAATCAGACTCAGCTTTCTTAAAACAAAACAATTTATTAACAGTTGCTTAAAAAGGACAAAAGGAAACAAAACTGGTTACTTGAGAGGATAAAGAGAAAACAAGGCGAGATCTTAAAAACAACACCTCCCCACCCCCCTTTCCTTTTGTTCCCGGCTCTACCTCCCCTCCAGCGGCGCAGGGGGACAGGGAATGGGGGAGTGCAGGTCAGTTCATTCATGTTGTTACTGCCGCTCCTTTCTTAAAGGAGGAGAAGGAGTCCTTACACCATTTTCTCTTGCTCCAGTGGATCCCCTACTCATGAGGAAAATGCACAAACCTCTGCCTGAGTCCTACCCGCAGGATGCAATCCTTCCCCATCGGATTGCTCCAGTGCGGGCTTTACCACAGTCTCGGATTCTTAGGGAGTTGTGGCAACTCGCTTCGGCGTGAGTTGTCCCACGGACTCTAGATGCCTCAATACCTTGTCGTGCATCCCATGCTTCATTATTAAAAGTTACTTGTTGTGCACCCTATGCTCCACGATCTCTCTCAGGCTCAGGCATCTCTTCCCTGACGTGGGCTTCTCCACGGGCTGCGAGTGGGTCCCTGCTCCACCGAGTCCATTCCTGGCTGCAGGGGGGCCGCTTGCTGTCTTGCCACCGGTTGCAGGGGAAACTCGGCTCCGGCACACCTCCTCCTGCTCCATCTTCACTGACCTGGTGTCTCTGTGGCCGTTTCTCTCAGATCTCAGTCCTCTCTGGGTGAACTCAGCCCAGTGGGCACACCAGGAGCGAGGCTCTCCCCAAGTTCCCCAAGCAGCTCTGTTGCCACCATCTTGAGTGCATGGCGCTCAAGCACCCTCCTCCCCTCTCCTCGCTCCTGGGCAAAGGCACACCTTTCCGGTTCCTTTGTCCCAACGTAAATAGGGCAATTCGCAGAGGCGCCGATTGGCTCAACCCCGAGGGGGATGGGAGTCTGATCTGGTCCCTGCTCCTGGGAGGCCAGTGGGCAGAGTTCATACTGCCTGGACTGCTGAGGTTTGTTGAGCCCAGCACTGCTGCAGCATAGAGACGACTGAGATCTGAGAGAAACAGCCATGCAGACACCAAGGTCAGTGAAGATGAAGCAGGAGGAGGTGTGCTGGAGCTGAGATTCCCCTGAAGCTCGTGGTGAGATGACAGGCGGCCCCCCTGCCGCATGTGGAGATTAACAGTAGAGTAGAGATTCACTCGCAGCCTGTGGAGAACCCCCCGCTGTAGCAGAGGTGTCTGTGCCTGTGTCTGAGGAGGTTGTAGAGAATTGTCTTCGTGGGAAGGACCACCTCCCCACACTGCTGGAGACTGACGGCAAAACAGAGATGCATCTGAAGTCCGTGGAGAATCCCACGCCGGAGTGGGTGGCTGCACTCTAAGAAACTGTGACTTTGTGGGAAAAGCCCGCTCTTGAGCAATCTGATAGGTAAGGATTGCATCCCGCGGGAAGGACTCAAATTGGAGAAAGTCTGTGAACTATTTCACATGAGGAGGGTCCCCAATGGGGCAGGAGAAAGAGTGTAAGGGAAAAGAGTGTAAAGGAGTGTAAGTGTAAGGAAACTATGCTAAGGCACATGGCAAGTAAGGAGGTGATTGGTGACAGCAAACAAGGGCAAATTGTGCCTAACAAATTTGATGTTGGTGGATAAGGGAAGAGCAACTGACATCATCTACCTGGACTTGTGCAAAGCATTTGACACTGTCTTACACGACATCCTTGTCTCTAAATTGGAGAGACATGAATTTGACAGATGGACAATCTGGTGGATAAAGAATTGGCTGGATGGTCACGCTCAAAGAGTTGCTGTCAATGGCTCAATGTCCAAGTGGAGGCCAGTGATGGCTGGTGTTCCTCAGGGGTCAGTACTGGGGCCAGTGCCATTTAACATCTTTGTCGGCGACATGGATGGTGGGATCGAGTGCACCCTTGGCAAGTTTGCTGATGACACCAAGTTGTGTGGTGTTGTGGACACGCTGGAGGGAAATGATGCCATCCAGAGGGACCTTGACAGGCTGGAGAGGTGGGCCTGTGAGAACCTAATGAAGTTCAACAAGGCCAAGTGTAAGGTCCTACACGTGGACAGGCCAGGTTGCATTCAAGGCCAGGTTGGATGAGGCTTTGGGCAATCTGGTGTAGTGGAGGGTTTCCCTGCCCATGGCAGGGGGGTTGGAACTAAGATGATCTTTGAGGTCCCTTCCAACCCTAACCACTCTATGATTCTATGGGTCGAGGCAATCTCAAGCATAAGTACAGGCTGGGCAGAGAATGGATTGAGAGCAGCCCTGAGGAGAAGGACTTGGGAGTGCTGGTTGATGAGAAGTTCAACATGAGCCGGCAATGTGTGCCTGTAGCCCAGAAAGCCAACAGTATGCTGGGCTGCATCCAAAGAAGTGTGGCCAGCAGGTCGAGGGAGGGGATTCTGCTCCTCTAATCCACTCTGGCAAGACATTGTCTGGAATACTGCTTTCAGACCAGAGGTCCTCAACAGAAGAAGGACATGGAGCTGTTGGAGCAGGTTCAGAGAAGGACCACAAAGATGATTCGAGGGCTGGAGCACTTCTCCAATGAAGAGAGGCTGAGAGAGTTGGGGTTCTTCAGCATGGAGAAGAGAAAGCTCCACGGAGACCTTCTAGCAGCCTTCCAGTACTTCAAAAGGGCCTACAAGAAAACTGGAGAGGGACTTTTGACAAGGGCATGTAGTGCTAGGACAAGGGGCAATGGCTTTAAACTGAAAGAGGGTAGATTTTGATTAGCTATAAAGAAGATATTCACCCTGAGGGTGGTGAGACACTGGAAGGTTGCCCAGAGAAGTTGTGGCTGCTCCATCCCTGGAAGTGTTCAAGGCTGGGTTGGATGACGCTTTGTGCAACCTGATCTAGTGGAAGATGTCCCTGACCATGGCAGGGGGATTTGAACTAGATGATCTTTAACTTCCCTTCCAACCCAAATCATTCTATTATTCTATGATTTTCCTGTTCATATAAAATTGCATCATTTTCCACTTACTTGTTTCCCTCACACCCTGTTCCTTGGATCCTGCTCATACGATCATGAATTGGGACTATTTCTATGTGTAAGCTCTGTTTACAATTAGTTTAGAGTTAGTATGTAAAAAATTTTTCATATTTCACAGAATCATAGAATCATAGAATGGTTTGGGTTGGAAGGGACCTCGAAGATCATCTAGTTCCAACCCCCCTGCCATGGGCATGGACAAAGAACTTTATCTCAATCTTAAATTCATCTTCTAATGAAGTTGTGGCTGCAAATAAGAAGGTAGGGAGGTGACTTCTGGCTTTGAGGGGATGAAGAAAAGTGATCCAGTGTTTGGGAAAGAACTGACTGAGCAGCTATTATTAAAAGCTGACTAGAGGCTACAGTTTTATTATGCCAAAAGGTGTAATGGGAAGGAATAAAGGGCAAAAGACCAGCGACATTCAATTTCTCCAAACACTAACAAGCCCTCAATTATTCATTTGCAATTACAGTTCACTGAATTAGCTGCAGGAAAACAATAAAACATGTATTCTCTCAGGCAGATTCTCAGCAAGGGTGTTAGAAAAGAAAGGTTAGAGAGGGCAAAGAATAAGAGTACCATGGCTTTGAACTTGTGCAGTAAAGTGATTCAGCTCAGATTTTTCCCATCTTCTGTGCGCTTTCTCCTTTCTTTGACTTCCATGTCTCACACCTTCAGGTGAGAGTAGCAGGAGCACCAAGCATCTGCTATGTGTTTGAACTCAGGGACGGAGTCTCCCCGAAGATATCTAACTTTGCTCTGTGCCTGAAGGGTGCATGTCTCAAGAAAGTGCAAAGAATCCTCTTTTTAACCACTTCAACACATGTGCTATGGGAAGAATGTGAAAGCTTCTTGCTGTGAGCCTTGCTCCCTTATAAATGCCTATGACTGCACATACACATGTAGCAGAGTAACTACCACAAGTTTTTCAGGAAGGATGAGACTTTACCTGCACCAAGGTAGGTGCTAGGGCTTTGCTTAAGATTATTCTTCTTTTAATAAGCTTTTATCAATCAAAATTTTCAGTCTTTGATTTTTACCCTACTGCTGTCAAGCTGCAGCTCACTTCATGTTTTTTTGGTACTACATGTTACGCAGATCTTCAAACACACCACAGCTGAATTAGCCTCAGAGTCTGAGGGAACTGTTTCCCTTGATAGCCACTTTGCCTTTTGCTCACTATTCTGATTGACAGATCTTGGATGTGGAAAAACTTCCCCTAAATTGTCTTTGTCAGGAGTACTGAAAAGCTTCGACTTTTTCTGTGTATCATTACTCTGATCACTTCTGCTAAATCATTAGAGCACTTTCTCTAAATAAATTTGCTGCTTTCGGAGAGCTCAAAGATGTTGGCAATGTGTTTCATCTATTCTGCTCAGTACCAGATCTCACACTTGCTCTTAGCATCTGCCATCAAAGGGTACATCAGCAGGTGTCAGGTCAAAAATTCTTTGCTCAGGAAGACCCGAAAGAAAACATTGACTCTTCTGCGCTATTTCAAAAAAATGTGTGTGGAGGTCCATTTATTAGAAAATGTTTCCCAGTAGCGGTGTTCACAAGAGCAGCTTCTGTTTATAAATATTAGGTAATATTCACAGAAAGAGTCTATTTGAGCCCATGTTCAAGATTCAAGAGCGAGAATGAGAGTTGGTTTTGCTCCATCGCTCTCACGCACAATGCCAACGTGCCTGATCGGATCTAAGCGCTCGGGTTTTAACACGCTTCTTCAATAATTGAGGAAAGTTATGGAGGGCTTTTGGCAACAAATTTTCAGCGCTCTACAAATCAGAGTTTTGACTGATTTCACGGGCTGGGGAAAAATGTCAGTTTGACTACTAGTCTTTCTTCACGTAACTTCGGAAGTGCTGAAAAATGTGCATGTCTCACAGAAAGGTTCTTAGTAACACAACCAAGAGCCCAAATAGTAAAAGTGTCTCAAAAGTTATGGACAAGTTTTAGGGCTTTTTCAGTGGGTCTCAGGAAAGTTGGGAAGTCTACTATAGAATTAATTGCTTCTGTTCAAGATTTGAATCTTCTGAAGCCAGAACATGGGGCTGCAATGGGTCCTCAGGTCAGTCCTTTCCTTCTGAACTGAATGGGAAATGTAGAAATGTACAAAACACTGCAGGTGACCCCAGTTACTGCAGTTCTGTCTCAGTTGTTAAGCAGCACATAAAATAGTTCTGACACTGATTTAGGTCGCAGTAATATACGGTGACGTAAAAGCAAATAGTGTGTTTGCATGTGGCCCGTTGGCTTTAATGGAGCCCAGAGGGGCTGTAGCAGTCCAAGTCTTAATTATATTATGACAGCAAGGTCTGATGGCAAGAGTCATCTCAAAAGGACAATACCTACTGAGAAGAGCCACTAAACTAGGTGTAAAATAGATAGAGAAAGGTCTGAAAACAACAGCAGTGTACTGATGAGCACGAAAAAAACAAGGACCTGTTCTTTCATGCAGTTTATTCCAACAGAAAGTGGTTATGTTAGCTAGCAGCACTGCAAAGACGGGACCGTGACTGTTCAGGATATTACTGTGCTTTTCCCCTATTATTTGGTTTGGAGAAAGGAACAATCCTTACACGGACTTTGCATATAGTGTAATATGTTCTTTTTTTAGGGTCATCTGGTCTCTAATTATTGAAAGTCATCTACTGAAAAGCATTGTCAGTCATCTTTTACAAAGTATAAATAATATTTTCTTTGATAAGAAACTAGTAAAATATAAGGCATTCTTCTGGGTTTTTTTTGTTTGTTATTCTGTCTTTTTTTTTTTCTTTATCTTGTCTAGCTCTTTTTTTTTTTTTTTTTTTTTTAGGGAGGAGAGGTGTATTGTTTTGTATAGTGTTGGTTGGTTTGTTTGTTTTCCATGTAGGAAAGTATAAGATTGGGAGCAGAAGTGGACACAGAAAATATTTTTGGCAGTGAAGCTTTTCAGACAAAATAGAAGATCTTTTAAAACAATGTTAAACCTCTACTTTTTTAAAAAAAATTCATTTTCAGCCCACTAAATGAAAATAACTTTGAAAATTAATCCCTTAGGTGCCTTTGAGATTTCTGTGCTTTTTTACCCTCCAAATTTGATTGGTAATAGATATATTCATGATTATTGTAGTTCATTTACTTATCTGCCTAGAGATTTTATGTGTTTTTTACCTTGTAAGTGCAGATAAAATATTTACTAAATTTAAATAAAACTTCAGCAAACATATTGTATCCCATTTTTTTTACCAAAACACAATAAAAAAAAGAGAATATTATGCAGTAGGTAAAAAGAAATATATTTCTAGTCAAATATGAATAACAGATCAGAAGAATCTTTAATTCACTTTTATCTTTCTTTGATCTGAAACCAAACTATGAGCAGCCAGAAACATTAAAGACTGGAAAGAAATAAGGATGACTCATTTTCTTGATTCACATTGAATTGATTTTGTCAAGAAAGGAATATGACCCTGTTTGTTAAGACAGCATTACGGGGGCTCTTTAAAATGTTTTGAGTTGATTTCTCAAAAGGTACATCTGTGTATCAAGACAATCTATCACTGTCAGTGATTCAGCATTAGGCATGAACCTAAAACTTTCTCTGGCATTCATCACTATCTTACAGTTTTTCCTTCTACACAGCAATTGGCTTGAATCTGTCTTCCAAGACTTAGGCATGTACCATGGTGAAGGAAATAGAATTTAAATTGAAGCACGTAAGTGAAAAATTTTGCCCTCTGATATATCATTAAAGAATATGACATTTGATTAGAAATGGGAACTTGAAATAGTATTTATATATTAAGACCACTATTGTCTATGGCAAGGTTGATATAGTAATTTGTACATGTAGAAAAAAGAAAAAAAGGTTTTATTTGAGATATTTCTAATCCAAGATGTTCCTGTGTGTATCAGAAAAAGCCTTTAAAAATGTATTTGAATACTACGAGAAGCAACGTCTCTGCTCCCCTCCATCTCAAGTTTAGACAGCGGCAGGGGGATTGTGCTGATGCAGCAGAAAAGGCTTTGACTTCTTCACATTTTATTGTGCTGGAGACACTTCCAGCTTGCCACTGGCAGAAGTCAGACTGGAAAAAACTACAAGTGTTAGTTTTCAAGGCTCTGCCCGTGTTTTGATCACAGAAAAATGTTTTCAACAGCGGATTCTGCAGATGCTTATACTGTAAGTACTGTTACTCATCAGGAAGCTCATTACCACAGTCTTGTCTTGCTAGCTTGACGTTTTGGACTTTAACTTGTTCCACTGAGGTGCCTGGGAACCGCATTGGTTTAGGTAGTTTGGAGTTGTGGACAACCAGTGTGTCATGCTATGTTCATGTTTTGGATCTTAGCTTCACAACTTTTCTTTATAAAGATAAAGACAAGGCTTTAAAAGTTAGTAGCAGTCGTGTTTGGGGAATAATACGAATTTACTGCGTGCTATCCTGTGCGAGTGTAGCAGTACCGCTTTTCATATATAATCAAGTATTTCAGGCATTCATTATTCAGGAATATCTCCATCTATAGCAGACTGTAAGTGTTAATGATGACAGTTAGTAGAGGTTTACTTTTCCTTTAAGTTTAGAAACTTGTTTTCTTGAAGCCGATAGCCGCTAGTTTTATGTGTTTTACCATGATGCAAACCAGTAACTAAGCACAACATGCAGACACATTTCCCTTTGGTTATAGGCAAGCTTAATTGATGATCACAACTTGGGTCTGTGACACCTATGTCTAATTAAAACGTGTGCTTAAAAGTAGCTGTGGTAGTGCACATATTTGTACTTCGTTTCTCAAGTCCGAGCATTGCTTTGTCTGTGAAAGATCAGACATACTAATTTGAGTAATGCAAAGGACCTTACAACAGTTTGGGTTACTTAGTGGCATGCCAGGTGAAAGTTTCTATTTCAAATTATTGCCATAATAAAATCAGTCTCGGTTCTCTTTTATCAAGTCACTTTGGTTGGACGTGATAGGAAAGGAAATGAGAAAAATACTCTGGTTAGGCCGAGGTAAAACTGCGCATGATTTTTTCGGAACACTAGAGGGAGCAAGAAGGTAAAGTTCTTGAAAGAGCAGCTGCTTCCTTGGAGGTTGAATCCTCCGAGTGAATTTGCCGTACCAGGCAGGTAATTAAAGCAAAGGCTATTACACCATTAATAAAAACAAAACAAAACAAAAACCTCAAACCAAACCAAAACAAGAAACAGAGTGATCTCTTACATGTTTTTGGCTTTTTGGTTTGGTTTAGGGAATTTTTTGCTGTTTGTTTCCTCCCCCCCTGCAATACTACCGGCATTCTCCCTCCCCACTTTTGTCTGTTGTTTTGAGGGGATACTTTTGGTTTTGAATACTCAGCTTTGAACGCTGAGTGTGTGTTCATCTAGGCTAATTCTAATGGACTGACTGTGATGGAAACCAAAGTCCTTGTTTCTTCTCATCAGAGACCCCTTTAGGCAAATGTTAACCTGCCAAGAACATGTGCATTCCAAGGAGGATTTGCAAATGAACTAGTTGTTTTCCATAAACAATATTTCCTGACCTAAATCTTTCTGCGCTAAGGAAAAAAAAAAAAAAAGAAGAAGAAATGGTAGGCACTAAGAAGCTATTACTGATGAGAGAATATTTTCTCTAGTGTTCCCCTTTCCCACTCGTATTAACTATTTCTAAATTCTGGTGAGTGTAGCATTTCATTGTGACTATTCACAGGACTGACCCTTTGCCTATAACAGATATTTTACCTAAGTGGATTGGCCCACTTGCATGTTCTTCTACGTAACAATCTGCCGGTAGCCTTGGAAAGTCAAAGACACTTGGGGAAATATTCTCATTTCAATGCATTGAGTATTACTGGCTGACTCCTACTGGGATTTGTGAACAACATTGCCAGTACGATGAATTGTAAATGCAACTCTAGAATACAAAAAAAGTCTGTTTTTCGTGTGACACCACAAACATCATGACAGTAAATAAATTTCAATGCTTTCCTTCCTGTTTTCCTCTATATTTCTAGAAATCTTAGAGCATTGCTTTTGATAAATGAAGAGCAGGACAAGTTTGGAGATGCAGTTGATGCTTGGTCTAGGAAATCTGCCTACTAATGTACAGCCTGAGGTGACTGTGATTACACCCACTCCTAAGGCCTGTGGGGAAGTTGGAGATAGGCAGGTGGCTGCAGTCCGTGCTAGAGGAATACTAGTAGATGCAGAGTTGTGTAGCAGGTGATACCCAAAACAGGGAGCTGAACTTCTGTCTCTCCCAGCTTGCCAAGAGATGCTTTATTTGGACTTTGCAACACTATCAGCAGGAGGCAGGACAAATTCCCATATGCAGTTGCTTCTTCTAAAGGTGAAGTGGGAAGAAACTCAGCGTGCTTTTTTCCCTCATCTAATTTATTTACATGGGAGCATCCACTTCGAGACTTCCATGTTGACTGTATTGGCCCTGCTCTTGCAATACTTCTGCTAAACATAGCAATGATATGACAGTCAGCAATGCCAGTTCTCACCCACAGGGCTAATGGCAGCATGAAAACCAGTATGTAGTGAGAAGTGGAGCTCTCTTTAATAGTTTCCTATTGCGTGCAGATAGTACATTTTGCTTCAATATTTGTGCACTCATTGTAGCTCTGTTGTAATAGCTTCTGCCTTGCAATTAAATTTTCCCTTGAAAACTGAAAAAAAAAAAGCCAATTCTTTGTATAAGCTTGAGTTTATTTCTTGACTATATTTGTTGACATCTGTGTTACACTTCAGCTTTCTTTGATGGTATTGATACAGTAAGCAAAAGTAAGCCAATTTACACCAGTAGACGGCTGGTCTTAGCTGTCTAAGTTTTCAGTTACTTCTCTAATTTCTCAGTAGCTATTGGTAAGGAGGTTTAGTGACTTCAGTAAGTTCGCTGAAACCAAGAAATCTCTTTCATTTCCACTAATGTGAGAATAAAGACAAGCCCACAGTTTTTATTTGAAGGACATATAGGTTTGATCTTCCAGTTCTGTTCATAAAATCCTGTGTTTTGTAAACTAAAGACACCTAGTAGCTATTGTCTCTAAATCTTCTAGCATTTCTCCAAAACTACTGCTTAGTCATCCAGTATTTTTCCTATACTGCTATGAACAAGTAATATGATGACATGATTACAAGGCAGAAGATTCTCACTTACTTAAGGTGTACTTATCTGACTTAGATATATTTCCTGGGATGACAACAAGGAGACTGCTAGAAAGACTCTGTCCGCTGATTTTACTGGAGCCCACCCACGATGTGGTGGAGCAGTGATATGCTGAGCAAGGTCCAGGCAATTGCTCAGTGACTCCTGCTGCAGTGCAAGAGCTGCTGCAGTGATGGGATCAACCCTGCAAGCAGAGTTCTTGCCCTGAGCTGGCAATTCTCTCTGCAATTCTCTCTTCCTTGGCCTGATGCACGCACTTCCACTGGACATCCTTTAGCACTTTCTTTCTTCTAATAACATTTTAAATATTTATTTCTGAGTATTCTTATTTATGAAAACAAAACTGTATTTCAAAAGGAAGTCTGAGGTATAGGTGGGAAGTTAGGTGTCAAGAAGGCTTTTGAAGCCCGACTTGAGGCTTGAACTATTCTTGAAGTATAGATGTTTGACTGAAAAGGTAAGACCAGAAGCATTACTGCTATTATTAGTGAAAGTTTTGTAGTACTTATTCTAACAACACAATACTGCTCCTAAAGACTAACTTAGTCACTACAGATGCCAGTTTAGGAAAATGTCCCTCTTGAAGATAACATTGAAAGAGGTATTTAATCATAATACTTAAATCTCATTGAGAACAAGAGAGTTCAATGCATGCTTGAAATTTAACATGCACTTAAATTGTTTCCCCAAATGAGAAGAACTTAAAATTCACCTTTGGATGGTTGCCTAGCTGAATCCAAGACTCTGGAGACATTTACTCCAATCCTTTGTGCTCTTCTGAAGTCAAACGTCCTTCAGTCATTCAGGCCATTGTTGTCACAGGTTCACAGGCTATGGGCTGTTCTGAGACAGTTCTGATCATCTGATCTGGCTTTCTGGAGGTCATATCTCAGCTTTTGCACCAAGCCTGTAGCTCTTTGTTGAGTCAGAGCAGATCATAAGAAAAAGAAGCCACACGAGTATCCAGCACCTGGGGGTTGAGGGTCAGCCATGCTACTGGGTAAGTTCTCTTAACCATTAATTACATTCTGTGTTCAGTAATGTATGTACAAGCTTAACATTGACTCTGAAAGTGTCTAACTTTTCTGCTGGTTTATTTTTTTAGCGCCTCTGATATACTTTCCTTTTCATGGCTGTCTTCCATTCTTTCACAATCTTGATGCAGCTAAAATGATAAGAACTTTCATTTTTCAAGATTTTTTGCTTCTTTTCTATTTTCTGAGGGTTTCTGGGATTCCAACTATTCCAGGAGGGCAGCCTCTATAAATATTTGTATACTGTATACTTTTTTCTATAAAACCAATCTTACCTTGAAGTTTTCCAAATGAAGTGATTGAAACCATTGGACAAGAAGCTTTAGATGAAATAGGTCTCAATATTTGTAAATTATCCAGAGTAATAGTGAAAGACTCTCTACTCAAATGTATTTACAGACTGTAATTCTTTTTTCAAAGCCAGAGAATACATTTTCCTTATGCTTTTCATTAGAATTTTAATTAAATATTTTTTCATAAGTCTATGTGTTTGTTGGGTTTTTTTTTTTAATTTTCCTCTCATAGAGGAAAAAAGACCCACATTTTACTTTCAGGTGTTCTGATTAAAAAAAAAGAAAAATAAAAGGATTTTCAAATATCCTGGTATGAACGCATAGCTGTTGCTAACTCTGGAGTAATTCTACATTTACATAATGTTGAAGATTGGAAAGGTCTGAAAATAACAGTTGTGAGAGGGAAGAATTTCTGTTTATTGAAAGTCATAGAAATTGTGAAAGTTGGCATGCTTACATACCCACAATTTACTGCTTCTCTACTTGTGCTAAGGAGCCATAGAAGCAATAAGTGAAGTGAATCTATTGGGTAAATTACTTCTGGTTTTGTGTAATCCTTTTATGTATTTACACTTACAGAGCAATGATTAAGTGGACGTGACTTTTTGAAAGTGAGTAATGTTTAAGCTCATCTTATTGATATTCCAGATATGCTGCTGTTTTGATAATTGCACGTCTATTGTTAAAGACTTTCAGAAAGAGGAATTTAGACTATTTTTTTCCTGGAAAATTCAGCCTTCACAGTCTCCACTTCTATAAAAGCTGCAGGTGTTTAGCACTTATTAAAATCAGGCAATTCATCTATGATCGAAAAAAGTACACGCTCAGCCTTTTTATCTCTACACAGTATTGAATAAAGTTTTGCCACATACTTCAAAGATCCAACCCCCGGTCCCTTTTTTTGAGTTATTGCAAGAGAAAGGAACAGTTCTTTAATTTTTTATATGTATATAGGTAGATTTATAGATTGGATTATCTTAGTTCTGCTTGAATGTTTGACATCAGAAGTGCCTCCTTCCTCTAGCAGTTGTCTCTGACAAGCTGGGAAATGGATTTCTCTTTACTTAAGGAAGACCCTCTCTTCAACAAGGTAAGTATTCTCTGTGCTGTCTTTTGATGTTTGAGACAATAGTTGGGTACATCTTTTAAAAATATTGCTGTCTTTGCTGCCCTACTTTGATATATGAAGAGAGTGAGTGAGAGAGTAACACGTTCAGCACACAACACCCTGGAGAGACAGCACTACTTCTCATTTGAAATGCAGAGCCCTTTGTGGTCGGCTCAGCCCATGGAAATTAAACATGTTGTTCATGTGTGTCAGTCCCAGGATAATGTGGGCAGCAGTGTTTAAGCTGTTCACAAAGCTTTGAGAGCGCCTTTTCTCTGTGTAATACCCAGAATTAAGGTGTGGAACCACCTTGACTTTCAGATGCCATGCCATCCATCACTGAGGATTTGCACTATTTGTCATAGAAATAGTCAAGCTTTGGATTTATTTGCCTCCTACTTCAGGTGTCTCAGGCTATGTTTCAAACGCTGAGCTCTGCCAGCACGCCCTAGTTGAATGAAGATGTGAAGCCCTGTCTGAGCAGTTCAAGGCCCCAAGTGCAGATGCACGGACACTAGTCAAAAGCAGCTGCTATTGATGCAGCTTCTGCAAAGAGGAGGTGAGGTGTTCCAGCTGAACAAAGAATAGCTTTGCCACTACTGGACCTCTGGGCGAGTGAGGCCTGGGTGCTGTATGTTCCCTACAGCTATGAAGTCTTCTAAGCATAGGCAGTGATTTTGATACATTACACTTTTTGTTTGTTTGTTGATGTTTCTTTAATGGTTAAAAACGAAAACGACAACCCAGAGTGTCAGGGCTTTTACAATTACTTTCATGCATGATTTCAAAAACCAGTCGTCTTAATAAAAAAGAGATTCCTGGAACCATAAACTTATAGTTGTTTGAAGGTGAAAGTTTGTCTTGCATTTAACAGCTGGTTAACAGCCAATTGAACATGAGCCAGCAGTGTGCCCAAGCAGCCAAGAAAGCCAACGGAATCCTGGCATGTATCAGAAACAGTGTGGCCAGCAGGAGCAGGGAAGTGATTGTCCCCCTGTACTCAGCACTGGTGAGGCCACACCTTGAGTATTGTGTCCAGTTTTGGGCCCCTCACTTCAAGAAGGATGTTGAGGTGCTGGAGTGGATTCAGAGAAGAGCAGTGAAACTAGTGAAAGGGTTTAGAGAACTTGTCCTATGAGGAGAGGCTGAGGGAGCTGGGACTGTTTAGTCTGGAGAAGAGGAGGCTCAGGGGGTCCTTATTGCTCTCTACAACTACCTGAAAGGAAGTTGTAGGGAGATGGGAATCGGTTTCTTCTCCAACGTTATGAATGACAGGATGAGAGGGGATGGCCTCAAGTTACACCAGGGGGAATTTAGGTTAGATATCAGGAAAAATTTCTTTAGAGAGAGGGTTGTGAAGTATTGGAACAGGCTGCCCAGGGAGGTGATAGAGTCCCCATCCCTGGAGGTGTTTAAAACCCATGTGGATTTGGTGTTGAGGAACATGGTTTAGGGACCCTGACAATGCAGGGTGAATGGTTGAACTCAATCTTGAGGGTCTCTTCCAAACAAATAATTCTATGAGTCTATGAATATGGCAATGAAATAGTCAAGGAACAACTTGGAATACAAACAACAGTATTGGAACATGTAACACAGCAAACACCCAGATCTCAGAGATAATTAAATGAACAATTCTGCTTTAAAAGGGGTATTTTTCTTGCAGTTATCGTAAAAAAAGAAACCTTAGAAGTGCAATTCTACCTTTTATAAGGGAGTTTTATTGTTCATAATTTCAAGACAGAATAATTGAAATACTGAGGAAGGAATTGAAGAAAAGTATAGTGCGAGCTTGAAAGAGCTTTTTGGGGTGAGCCATTACTTAGAAGTATGATTTCAATTTAAAAAGTTATCTGTTTGTATAGTAAAGAGAATATTATATTTCCTTATAGAAGTTTGTATATGGAAGTGGTTTGAGAAGGAAAAATAAGCTTTTGAAATACTAAAATTGAAACCGTCTCAGCACATCAAAGGGAAAATACAGGATAATACCAAAAAAAGATATAATAACATGAAGATACATGCAATATATAAAGTTGCTATGCCTGTCAAAGTGTTTTTCATGTATCTGGCTTCTGTGATGGGACGTGCTCACTAAGAAAAATAATTTTCTGTTCTCTCTGAAAAGTACCAATTCTGACAGGCACAGAGGCACTCTCTCATGTCATTTATAAGAGGGTAATTGCTGTTCTGTATGAACAAAGCATTTTAAGAGACAGCAATCAGGGCAATTCTATGAAGCCTGATGCTGCATGAGTCCTTCCTAGATTAAGTCTTATAACACTGGCTGTCTGTTCTCCAGTGTGCAAGTTAGACATGAGCAGGGAAGAAGCTCAGGGCCATCCCTTTGCTTGGGACCTTCATTGGCTCCAGCACAGTCCAGCTCTGCACGTACCTCCTACAATCAAAACAGTTTTATGGTTACAAAGCCAAGCACGGGGAATTAAAGGAGGGTTCCTTTGCGACAGCAGTTTAGCGCTCGCATGTGTGAATCAGGCTAACAGAGATCAAATCTCAACAAGGTAAAGTTTGGAAGCACTGTTCAGACCTAATGCCTTAAAGCTCTTTTGTCTTATAGTAGGTTTGTGTTTAATTGATTAGCCGCATGTCCTATGCAAGGATTTTGTAGAATAGTTACAAAAGGATTGTGTCATAAAATATTTGGAAAGACAGTTCCTACTATAACAAGAGACTTAGCTTGTGGTAAAATTACTGATTTGTGCATATCAGTAAGAAGACTCCATGTGTTGGTAAGAATCACAACTGCTAAATTCTCCGTAATCTTCTGATTGTCAAGGGTGCATTCCTGGTGATAGAGGAAGAAAGGTTTGGGACAGGGAAGCCTTTCACATATGAAAGAGAGAAAACTTTGAAACATGGCCTATGGAGATGAGACCTGTATGCCTGACTCCTAAAGAATGTCTGTTAAATGTCTTCTTGATTACCTTTTCACTGCTCCAGGTTCACTTTGTTTTGACATGCAATTCCCCCATCCTGCTTTGTTTAGTCTTGTTTTCCTGCATTCATATTTAAGGATCTAATTTGGTTTGGAAAAGACCTCAGGACATCCCTAGTCCAATCTCATGATTAAAGCAGAGCCAGGTAGGTCAGGCCAGGTTATTTAAGACTTTTTTGGTCAGGAATTGAAAACCTCCAGGGATGGAGGCTGAACAACCTCTCTGGGCAATTTGTTTTGATGCCTATGTGTCCTCATGGTGAAAAAGCTTTTCCTTGTATGCAGTCTGAACCTCTTGTATTTAAATTTACAGCTGGTGTGTCTCTTTCTTGCTGTATGCATTGCTATCAAGAACCTGGCTCTGTTTCCTGGATGACATCCCTGTAGATACTGAGAGACCCCCCTCACTGAAGCTCTCTTTTCCCCACAATCAACAAGCCCTAGTCCCTCAGCCTCTCCTGAAAGGTCAAGTGCTCCAGCTCCAAATCACCTTGGTGGCTCTCACCTGAACATACTCAACCAATGCTTTTCTTGCACTGAGTGAGAGCACCAAAACTGGATGCAGTATCTAGATGTGGACTAATGAGGAGTAGAATCCCTTCCTGCAATCTCCTGGCTATGCTGCTGTTCATACAGCCTGGGATGCTGTTGACCATTGTTACAGCGCACGCTGTAGGCTCACTTGTAGCTTGCTGTCTGCCACAATACCCAGGACCTTTTCCACAGAGCTGCTCCCCAGAGAGCTCATCTTTATGAGGTTACTATGTCATTGCAGGAGCTCTTCTTTCCCAGTGTGGGGCTGGGCATTTGTCCCACACTGTTGACTTGCATGAAGACAAAGGCAGGGACAGGGAGAATGAAGAACCGCCCACTGTAGAAGATCGAGTTTGAGACCATCTAAAGAACCTGAAGGTGGACAAGTCCATGGGACCTGATGAGGTGCATCCACGGGTCCTGAGGGAACTGGCAGATGAAGTTGCTAAGCCACTATCCATCATATTTCAGAAGTCATGGCAGTCTGGTGAAGTTCCCAATGACTGGAAAAGGGGAAACATAGCCCCCATCTTTAAAAAGGGAAAAAAAAGAAGACTCAGAGAACTACAGGCCAGTCAGTCTCACCTCTGTGCCCAGCAAGATCATGGAGCAGATCCTCCTGGCAACTATGCTAAGGCACATAGAAAATAAGGAGGTGATTGGTGACAGCCAACATGGCTTCACTAAGGGCAAATCCTGCCTGACTAATTTGGTGGCCTTCTATGATGAGGTTACAGCATTGATGGGTAGGGGAAGAGCAACTGATATCATCTACCTGGACTTATCCAAAGCATTTCTGCTCAACATGAGCCTGCAATGTGTGCTTGCAGCCCAGAAAGCCAACCACGTCCTGGGCTGCATCAAAAGAAGTGTGGCCAGCAGGTCGAGGGAGGGGATTCTGTCTCTCTACTCTGCTCTCGTGAGACCCCACCTGGAATATTGTGTTCAGCTCTGGAGTCCCCAACACAAGAAGGACATGGAGCTGCTGGAGAAAGTCCAGAGGAGGACCACAAAGATGATCCAAGGGCTGGAGCACCTCTCCTATGAAGACAGGCTGCGAGAGGTGGGGCTGTTCAGCATGGAGAAGAGAAGGCTCCAGAGTGATCTTATTGCAGCCTTCCAGTACTTAAAGGAGGCCTACAGGAAAGCTGGAGGGAGACTTTTTACAAGGGCATGTAGTGCTAGGACAAGGGGCAATGGTTTTAAGCTGAAAGAGGGTAGATTTTGATTAGCTATAAGGAAGATATTCTTCACCCTGAGGGTGGTGAGACACTGGAAGGTTGCCTAGAGAAGTTGTGGTTGCTCCATCCCTGGAAGTGTTCAAGGCCAGGTTGGATGACGCTTTGTGCAACCTGATCTAGTGGAAGGTATTCTTGCCCATGGCAGGGGGATTTGAACTAGATGATCTTTAACTTCCCTTCCAACCCTAACCATTCTATGATTCTATGAGGTTCCTCTTGGCCCATTCCTCCAGCCTTTCTGTGTCCCTCTTAATGTCAAGTCTGTCCTCAAACATTTTAGCTGGTCCCTCCAATTTGGTGTCATTTAGGAAACTCATGAGAGTGCATTCTGTTGCCTCCTCCAGATCATTAAGAAAGATGTGAAACAGAACAGGTCCCAGGATAAATTCTTGTGATACTCCACTTGCTACTGTCCTTCAGGCAGCATATGATCCATTAACCACAGCCTTCCAAGCCTGATCATCCAAACAATTTTTTACCCATCTACTTGTTCACCCATCCAGACTATACGATACTAACTTGGATAAAAGATTACTGTAGGAGAATATCGTGTGTGTTTAGTCTTGCTAAAGTCAGGGTAAATGACATTCATTGTTCTTTCCTCTTCTACAACTCCAGTAATTTTTTCATAGAAAGCAACTATGTTGGTCAGGCATCATTTACACTTTGTAAATCCATGCTGACTGTTCCGAGTCACCTTCTCATTTGTGGGTGCATAAATGCGTCCCTCTAATGACAGAAGGGAAACTGGCCCTTTTGAAACTGAGGTTGGCCTTTCACAGAGTCAGTGAAACTGGATGGCTTTTATGTTCCTATGAAGTGCAAGATGTTGCACATTTCAAGTCAGTGGGAGTTTTAGCAGTTATTTTAGTGGAAGCAAGTCAGACCCATAAACCAGAAATGGGTTTGTTTGTTAATAAAAAGCCTTTCTGAGTTAATCATAGTTTAAGACTAAGGATAAGATTTTTTTTGTTTGTTTGTTTCAGACAGAAATCATAGGTCAAACAATAATAAAGAATGATGTCTTGCCCTGGGAGCTGCTTCATCCAGCTACTCTTTGAATTGAAGTTCATAGAAAGTGGAATGCATTAGGAACTAACCATGAAGAACACTAGGGATATATCTTTTATCATGGCTGACCTGCCTTTAGCACACAATATTTAAGGTTATAGCTGTGTCTTGAAACTCAGTCTAAGAGGATTTGAACTCAGTAGAACTCAGAAGATTGCTCGAGGGTCAAACCTGGCCTGCCCTTCAAGGTACCTTCAGCAGCTGCGTTGAAAGTATTGTATACTTTCAGGTTTTTTGTCTCTTTTGTTTTGTTGAAATCTGTAGTCCTTAAATAATTAATTTGAGACTGCATATGCTAATGTAAAAGAAAAAGGCAATGAGACACACCAGCAAGGTAAATAACTGCTGTGTCTGACTGATAAAGTAATCCTTCCTTTTTGTTGTGTATTTTCTTTTTTCCTGTTGCCTATATTTGGTTCTCACATGTTATTTCAAGTTAGTTTTAAACAGTATGCTAACACAATTCCTAAAAAGGGGTGCTTTCTTTGCTACATAATCAAGGAGTTTTGTGCAATCTTTAGTGCTATACGTGCTGTCCTATTCCGCAACTGGTACAGCTTTAAATCACTTTCCCAAAAGGATGCTCATTGTCAGGAGTAGAGCCTGTTCTCCATGTGACCACACACATCAGAGGCATTTTATATGGATTTCTACCTGACTCTTGACTAGGTACTAATCTGGTGATATTAAAGAACTTGACATCTTTCCTTACTGTTGTTGAGATTCATCTAATCTAATTCAACACATTTAGCTGCAAAACTTGAGTTAGAAGCATGGTCACCTTAGAGTGGCTTGCAATCAGCACAAAGAGATAAGCACATCCTAGGAATGATTCATCCCATCTCTCTTTATCTGTCTGTTGCTAATATAGGCAGTTTTGGATAGTCAGGCTCCTGTATAGGTGCCTCACTGAAGTAAACATGTTTGTCCATGCTTTCATTCAGTCTTGGTCAAAGTTTGTAGCAAACAGAGAATTACAAATTATTTCAACCTGTTTCAGTCCTTTGAAAGAAAATCCTGAAGGATATTTTTCCCCCACTCTTTTAGTATACTCTTGCAAGAATGACAGGGAAAACAGAAAGAAGAAAAGAGAGAATTTGGTGACCAAAAAGGTCATCAAACAGATTTTAATTTTCTGTTGTTTTTTTTTTAATGACTTTCTGACTGGAAGTCATTAAATGCTCAAAAAGCTCAAAAACGTGCAAAACCAAGAGCTATTGCTTAACTATGACTCCCAGAAGGTGATATCAGGAGCCCCTCAAGGTACCACTTCAATAGCCTAGACTCAGCACATCCCCTTGGCCTTCTGTTGCTTTGCTTCGGGCTTCAGAATGGAGTGGAATCACAGATAACAATTAGGTATAAGTGTAACAACTAACTTTAAGGTATAGTTTGGTTCTGCAGACAACCAGACTTACTCAGTGACAGACCTTTTTTGGAGGTATCCCTTTTCCAGTTATATGGCCATAGTAATGGAGGAACCGGTGACAGCTGGGAGAGTCGGATGTTTTTTTATAATAGACTATTAAGTTCAGCTGGAGGGAAAAGCTGCAAGAGAGAGCCTGAATAAGAAGAAAGATGTCTTATAACCTGCTCTGGATAAGTGAAAAAGACAAGATTTATATGTGGAAGTTTTGTTCAGTGTACTTGGTTTAAAGGGTAAAGCCATACTTGAGAAGGCTTTAGGTGAGGTACAAATCTCTCTTGGACTGACAAACTGGTCTATGGCAGGTCCTCTTGGTTTTTTTCAAGTTCTATGCCTAGTGCATCGTAGAAGTGCAAAGCTGATGTAAACTGCAGCCTGTGGGTGTTACTTGGTGTTTTCAGAGTAATTATAGATAGACAGGGCAGGTCTACTCAAATGTAAGAATAAGAGAACCAGGAGATCTGATGTTAAAGAATATCCAGGCTTGAACTCATTATCACTCAGCATTCAGCTCCCATATCTCTGAGAGGTACAAAAGCACTGTTGCTTTCAGGGTATTGATGATAAATATATTAAAGTCTAGAGGTATTAGGCTGTGCTAAATTCCACAGTGAATCTGCAGAAAGGCATGAAGAGTATTGGTGAGGTCACCTCTGAGCCTTCACTCTGAGATGCCGCATCTCTTTACTCAACTTCCTAACAGTGAATTCTTCCCAATGTAATGCAAGCTGTGTTTTCTCTAATTTGATTTCATTGCTTTTTCCTGTCTAGCCCTCCAACCTTTCTAGTGCCTTGATCAGCTGTGCTTCCAAAATCATAAGGAAACTCAACTTGCTTTCAAAAAAGCAAGAGCATGTCGTGTGCTATATACAATATACTTTTGTGGAACTGTTACATCAAATGTAGAAAATAGCCTTGCTTCTCCTCTTGCTAGTTTAAGTTGAAGCTATAATATAAACTGTGATATTTATGTATAGTGTAACTTTTGTTGCCACATAAAGACAAATTAATACTGTAGAGTACAATACAAGACCTGGCACTGCCCTATGCTTTGATAGAATACAAGCGAATCCAACATCGTATGTGCTATTTCTCTATTTGCTGCTGCACATCTCTGAATTACTTGGACAAAAAAAAAAAAGTCTTGAGTCTCTGCAAAATCCCATAATCCTCATTGCATAACCCTCAGGAATTACCAGAATTTGCAAGATAGCAAGTATATTTGATGACTAACCCTTTCGGCGGTAATTTCTTCTTAATAGAATTTTTGTTTTATCCCTTATTGGAAAAACACAACAGATGATTCAAACAGCTCTCCCCTATTGCACATATGATGATGATACTTCTGCTGAATTTTTGCTTGAAAAAAGTGACCCATATTACCCTGTGGTGAAACGAAATATACATCAGTTACCTGGGAAAAGAGACTGACCTTAAGTAATACCTCAAAGTGAGAAAAGGTCATCATGGGGAAATTATTAATCAAGAAGTTTCAAAAATACAATAGCGGGAAGATCCTTAACCTCAAAATTGAAAATGGCTGCCATGACACTTGAAAGCATGATGCCTTTTGGCTTACTGTATTCTGTGTTGTGATTGACTCCTCTGGAGATTTCTGTGCTTCTGCCCTACCTGGTAGTGTTATCTCCTCTCCCATAGCAAATACATGTATCTGCACCCTTTCTGGAGAAAACTTGTGCTGCTTAGAGGTTTGGAAGCAGTCATCAGAGACACCAAAGAGCAAGGCTGTTTGAAAAAGACAGAGAATTCTTTAGGGTATCCTCTAATTATTTGAACTATCCTTAGTTCTGCATTCTCTCTCATGTCAATAATCATACTCTGTTCCACTATCCCAGGTTGTTCACAAAAAATATTTGCAATAGTAACGTACGAGTACTAGTAACTACTGAGCATTATTTTTCCTTTATAGCTGAACCCAAAAATAAACCTGCAGCACTACTTGAAAGCATAATATTTCTCATACAGTCCATCAGTGGTCTCAGGCTGCATACCCACAACATAATAAAGAAAGTCTCTTGGTTTAAACTGAATCAATTCAGCTTATCTTCAGTTCTGGTAATTTTTTCACTCAGCTAATCATCCTTCCTCTGGAACAATTTTCTAACATGCTCTTTATTTTCTCTCTACAGCTGTATTTAGGAAACGAAGAGACACTAACACATAGTAGTTTTTGGTTGTTTTTTTTTTTTTTTTTTTTTCTCATTTATCCCTTTAAATGAAGTTAAAGAAACTCTTAGTGTTAAGGAGTGAAAAATCTCAGGAAAAACTCTGCTGGCAGCAACAACTCTGCCGCTGGTGTTGAAGGTTGCCTGCGTGTTGTTTGCTTCTCAGTTGCTCTAATAGATTGTATAAATTCTTCATGTTGAAGTGATTCAATGGGAGGAAGCAACTTTCTTTTGTTATGTTATGACATTTTGTAAATTATTATTTTTAAATGTAATACTTTTAAGTTCTTATCATAATATTGTCTGGTGTATTTAAAAGCTTTGAAAATACTAAGGCAAGGAAAGACATGCTATGGAGATAAAATTTTGCAAGATCATTCTACACTTGCTTTCTATACTTTGGAACTAGCAGAAGAGTTTCTATTCCATTACTACCTCTGACTTGGAGAGATGCACCTACTAATGGAAATGGCCAATTCATTTTTGCCTAAGGATCTGGTTCTTAAAATGCCACCTGAAAGTCCATCATGGAAAGGAGGAGAAGGAACCATTCTGAGAATCCAGTGACGTCAGGTTGGGCCACAAATTCGTAAGGTAGAATATAGATGAATATCCTATTTCTCCTGCTAGCTGTTCTGACAATTGTATAAATTGGTAAACCTTCAGACAAATTTGTTATCAGTTTAGGTATTTTCATGTATTCTCAAGGAACCTTATAGATACCAAAAGGAGGAAACCACTTTATTTCAGTCTAACAGCAACTCCTTCTCCAAATAATGAAAGCTATCCTCTTCTTTTAAGCTATTTATTTAGTACAGTATTCTATTACATACAATCATATTCTTCAACTGACAAGTTTTATTGCATTAGTTTTCAGCAAGATCTATGAATAATTCTTAGGCATTGAGACCTCTTCCTTTCCAGATTTTCTGTTTGTCAGAGTGAAATACCTTACTTAAGGTGGTTAATAATTGGATTTAGTAGGTTTAACTCTTTGTATATACAAGAAGGATTGGAAAACAGTTCTGGATAATTAAGAATACGGAAACATTAGCACATTCAGAATACTGTGATTCACAGTAATTGACTGTTTTTAATCAGATCCATAAAGTACTATTGTTGTGACACATGACATCTCAAGGGAAACTACCACTGTAACTGTAGCTTTTCTGTATGCAGTTGGGTGCTCGCTGTTCTTAATATTCATAAATTTTTGTAGTCAGCAACAGAACAGAAATTCTGTAGCATGTGCTGGCTTTCTACGGGTTTTTCATCTTGAAAGCTCATTTTGTGCTGCAACATCAGCATTCAGTGAAGGAGAAGCGGAAAGCTTTCATCTTGTATGCAGAGTCAAACAATGTATTGTCTTGTCTTGCTTGCCATAGAAACTGAGAAGTGAAGACTCAGGAAGATAGAACTGATAGAAGGAAGGTTGAGACCCAAGGAAAGTTTGTGAATGCACAGCAGTTTGATACCTAAGGGAGCACATTTTGAGTCATTTATGTTGGTATTTTTAATTTGGGAAAGCTTAAAGCAAAATAAAGATAGAATACGAAGTGTTGTCAGGAATCTAAAAAAGGGAAGGTCTGAGCATGCTGTTTTCTTTTGCTGCTCATTCCTGATGCATTTCATGAGCTGGGTAAGCCACCAATCTTCTCTTTCTCTAGGTGGAATCCTCATCATGGTATATGGGGATCTTAGTGTGAGCAGTGCTGTAGGCTGAGGGGTTTTTGTGGAAGTAAAAAAGTTTGCATATGGAGCTTATATAAAGTTTTTCATATATAGTCTTACATATTGTGTATATAATGAGAGAATATATAATATATAAAAACATATAGAGATATGTATAAACCCTTACCTTTTGTATTGTGGCAGAATTTCCTAAAAATATCCACAATGGTTTAAGTTCAAAGGATGAGAAATACAGCATAGCCTGTGTCCATCTAATTGTAGCAGCATCAGAAATGTTTTTGTTAATAATAACAAATAGTAAACCTAAGATTTATTTCAAATACTGGGTCTATTTAGTTTTTCAGATTTAGACCAGAAAACCACTTGTGTAACCATCCCTGTATCTTGCCCCAGACATGTATGCATGCATACCACCAGGACTCCTCAGTGTTTCAGTGATCCCTGCAAAGGTCTGGTAAAATAAGCTGATGACAAACAAACTTCTTGTTTGCCAGATATGCATAGCTGTATAAATACTTTGCTGGTATGTCTGAAGAATATTTGATGTGCTGACTGCTTGAATTAAAGCTGAGATGGAAAAGGAGCAGACAACGTCCCCAGGGGAGAAAAGCACTCTTAATATTTTAACTTTTGATGCAATTTTCAAAGCAAATCTTCACAAGGAGCTTTGTTTGTGTACACGGAGTTATAGCTAGTTGTAGATACAGGTGGCAATGCTATATTCTTGCAAACGCAGTTATGAGCACTTCAAGAATGCTAACAATTGTGCCTGGAATTATTTGTATTTCCTGTTACTCAAATTCACACACTCTCATGTTCCTTGAGTGAAATGGCTCATACCATACACATTTTTATAACCTCAGGTTGAGATCTAAAAAATCCGCACAGTAATTTACTTGTAAAAATTATTTGGTAATATAGAACTTTGCTTCTTCCATTTGTAAAGTGAGTCATACTACTGTGTGCTATTGTTCTCCGGTGAATAACCCTGTTACCGAAACAGCAACAGCAACAAAATCCTTGGCACATAAAATTCTAGAGTGTCCTGTGAAAGTACAGAAGCACAGTCGTGTCAGGGTTCAAGAAGGACACGTAAGTTAGGAGCTAGGGGAATCAGCTGAAGAAAAGTCTGAAGAGGTTTGCTGGAGTGTACACTGATGTTTTAAATAGTCCCCTGAAGGAAAGTATGCTTTTCTGTTTTGAAGTCCTACAGCTTCCCTAAGTTTCAATCTGTACTCTAGGTTCCTTCATGTGACAGAGGTTCAAATAATGTTGAAGCATCTGTCCCTGTGTGCCTTCAGTGTTTTCTGTATGAGGTTCATTAGTTTATTTTTCAAAGAGTAAAGGCGTTGTTTCTTTATATTCTATATTTTGGCTAAATTCACGGAGTCCCTTCATCTTTCTGCCTGCCATCTGCTCTAATTTTTCCTTTGATTGTAAATTTTATTGACCAAACATCCTACTAGTGTAATTTAATGAAGTCTTATTGACTTAAATGGAATAATGATGGTTTATAGCGGCTGAGGATTTGATGTTATGTCTTAAATAAATATGTAAATGAAAATCAGGATGCTGCTATTGGCTATGCCATATCCTAAGAATGTTCTTAAAGTTATTTATTTTTCCCATGTGTGTTGTTGCATGGTTTTTTTGTTGTTATTTCAGCCATTATAATCTATAGAGTTCTCTCTTTTATTTGCCTTATTTTCAGAACATGTAAATTAAGAGTAACATTCTTTTTGTCACGTTATTTTTCTCTGTAGTAAATTGTCTCTCTAGAAGCTTGCTTCCCATCGTAAAGCAGGTGGGATTAATCATCTCTTGAGAAGGTATAGAATGTCTCCATCATCTCTAAAGGAAGCATAAATGATTAATTTAGATTGGATAGGGAAAGTTAAATTAAACAATTCACCACCGGATCAGGATGAGGAGGTTGATGAGGCCTTCTACAGGCGGCTGACAACAGTCTCGCAAATACAGGCCCTGGTTGTCATGGGGGACTTCAACTATTCTGATATCTGCTGGAAGGCCTACTCAGCCAGCCATCCACAGTCCAGGAGGTTCCTTCAGTACATTGATGCTAACTTCCTGATGCAAATGGTGGATGAGCCTACTAGGAGAGGAGCGCTGCTGGATCTTGTTCACACTAATAAGAAGGGTCTGGTTGAAGTGCTGAAGGTCAAGGGTAGCCTTGGTTGTAGTGACCATGAAATGGTGGAGTTCAGGATCTCATATGGCAGGAAGAGAATACGTAGCAGAACTAGAACCCTGGACTTCAGTAGGGCAAACTTTGATTTTTTCAAACAATTGCTAGGAGAAATCCCATGGGACGGAGTACTGGAAGGTAAAGGGGCCCAAGACAGTCGGTTAGCCTTCAAGGACCTCTTCTTCCGAGCTCAAGACCGGTGCATCCCAACAGGTAGGAAGTCAAGAAAGGGTACCAAGAGACCTGCATGGTTAAATGGGGAACTGTTGGGCAAACTCAAGTGGAAAAAGAGAGTGTACAGATCATGGAAGGAGGGGTAGGCTGCTTGGGAGGAATATAGGTCTGCTGTCAGAGGATGTAGGGAGGCAACTAGAAAAACTAAGACCTCCTTGGAATTAAACCTTGCAAGAAAGGTCAAGGACAACAGAAAGGGCTTCTTCAAATACATTGCAGATCAAACTAACACTAGCGGCAATGTAGGCCCATTGGTGAATGAGGAGGGTGCCCTGGTGCCAGAGGATAAGAAGAAGGCAGAGTTACTGAATGCCTTCTTTACCTCAGTCTATACTGCTGGAGGCTATCCTGATGAGCCCCGGAACCCTGAGGCTCCTGAGGAAGTCAGGATAGAGAAGGAGTCTACCCTGCTTGATGAGGACTTGGTTAGGGACCAGTTAAGCAACCTGGCCATCCATAAATCCATGGGTCCTGATGGGATGCACCCGCGGGTGCTGAGGGAGCTGGTGGATGTCATTGCCGGACCACTTGACATCATCTTTGTTAAATTGTGGGGAACAGAAGAGGTGCCTGAGGACTGGAGGAAAGCAAATGTCACTCCGGTCTTCAAAAAGGGCAAGAAGGAAGACCCAGGTAACTATAGACCAGTCAGCCTCACCTCCATCCCGGGGAAGATAATAGAACAACTTATCCTTGGTGCTGTCTCTAGGCCTATCAAGGATAAGAGGGTCATTAGGGGCAGTCAACATGACTTCACTAAGGGGAAGTCGTGCTTGACAAACCTGATAGCCTTTTATGAGCACATCACCCAGTGAGTGGATGTGGTCTATCTTGACTTCAGTAAAGCATTTGACACAGTCTCCCATGGCATCCTCACAGCTAAACTGAGGAAGTGTGGTCTGGATGATCGGATAGTGAGGTGGATTGTGAACTGGCTGAAGGATAGAAGCCAGAGAGTAGTGGTCAATGAGACAGAGTCTAGTTGGAGGCCTGCATCCAGTGGAGTCCCTCAAGGATTGGTACTGGGACAGTATTGTTCAACATATTCATCAATGACTTGGATGAGGGAATAGAGTCCATGGTCAGCAAGTTTGCTGATGACACTAAACTGGGAGGAGTGGCTGACACACCTGAAGGCTGTGCTGCCATTCAGAGAGACCTGGATAGGCTGGAGAGTTGGGCGGGGAGAAATTTGATGAAATACAACAAGGGCAAGTGTAGAGTCTTGCATCTGGGTAAGAACAATCCCATGTAGCAGTACAAGTTGGGGACTGAACTGTTGGGGAACAGCACAGGGGAAAGGGACGTGGGGGTCCTGGTGGACAGCAGGATGGCCATGAGGCAGCAATGTGCCCTTGTGGCCAAGAAGGCCAATGGCATCCTAGGATGTATTAGAAGGGGTGTGGTTAGTAGGTCGAGAGAGGTTCTCCTCTCCCTCTACTCTGCCCTGGTGAGGCTGCAGCTGGAATGTTGTGTCCAGTTCTGGGCCCCTCAGTTCAAGAAGTACACAGATCTGCTTGAGAGAGTCCAGCGCAGGGCCACAAAGATGATTAAGGGAGTGGAACATCTCCCTTATGAGGAAAGGCTGAGGGAGCTGGGTCTCTTTAGATTGGAGAACAGGAGACTGAGGGGGGACCTCATTAATGTTTATAAATATGGAAAGGGTGACTGCCATGAGGATGGAGCCAGGCTCTTCTCACTGGCATCCAATGATAGGACAAGGGGAAATGGATATAAGCTGGAACACAGGAGGTTCCGCTTAAACATGAGGAAGAACTTCTTCACAGTAAGGGTAACAGAACACTGGAACAGGCTTCCCAGAGAGGTTGTGGAGTCTCCTTCTCTGGAGATGTTCCAAACCCGCCTGGACGTGTTCTTGTGTGATCTGATCTAGGTGGTCCTGCTCTGAAAGGGGGATTGGACTAGATGATCCTTTGAGGTCCCTTCCAATCCCTAACATTCTGTGATTCTGTGAATTCTACCTTTACTGACTGTCTACCTTTACTCACTTTGTCAAATTGTTCTTTTTTGAGCACTTATTGATATTTCTAAACTCAGAGGAAGGAACCTAGTGGTTTTATATTTCAATGACAGACAAAAAAAAGAAGGTAAGCTTTCTGGTGCTATTTAACATCTTTGTTGGTGACATGGACAGTGGGATCGAGTGCACCCTCAACAAGTTTGCTGACAACACCAAGTTGTGTGGTGTTGTGGACACGCTGGAGGGAAGGAATGCCATCCAAAGGGACCTTGACAGGCTGAAGTGGTGGGCCTGTGAGAACCTCATGAACTTCAAAAAGGCCAAGTGCAAGGTCCTGCACGTGGGTCGGGGCAATCCCAAGCACAGGTACAGGCTGGGCAGAAAATGGATTGAGAGCAGCCCTGAGGAAAAGGACTTGGGAGTGCTGGTGGATGAGAAGCTCAACATGAGCCGGCAATGTGTGCTGGCAGCCCAGAAAGCCAACCATATCCTGGGCTGTATCAAAAGGAGCGTGACCAGAGAGTCGAGGGAGGGGATCCTGCCCCTCTACTCTGCTCTTGTGAGACTCCACCTGGAATATTGCATTCAGCTCTGGAGTCTCCAACATGAGAAGGACTTGGAGCTGCTGGAGAAAGTCCAGAGGAGGACCACAAAGATGATCTGAGGGCTGGAGCGCCTCTGCTATGAAGACAGGCTGAGAGAGTTGGGGTTGTTTAGCCTGGAGAAGAAAAGGCTCCAGGGTGATCATATTGCAGCCTTCCAGTACTTAAAGGGGGCCTACAGGAAAGCTGGAGGGAGACTTTTGACAAGGGCATGTAGTGCTAGGACAAGGGGCAATGGCTTTAAACTGAAAGAGGGCGGATTTAGATTAGCTATAAGGAAGAAATTTTTCACTCAGAGGGTAGTGAGGCACTGGAAGGTGGCCCAGACCAGTTGTGGATGCCCCATCCCTGGAAGTGTTCAAAGCCAGGTTGAATGAGGTGTTGAACAACCTGGTGTAGTGGAGGGTTTCCCTGCCCATGGCAGGGGGGTTGGAACTAGATGATCTTTGAGGTCCCTTCCAACTCTAACCATTCTATGATTCTATCATTCTATGAGAATGTATCTACCATTGGTTTATCAAAAATACAACTCAATCTGCACCTCTAGTTTCTGTTCCTTTAACTAATCTCTGTTTATAGATGCTATTTTGCACCATCAGAGGTGTACCTGAACAACTTCTCTAAGGCTGCAATCTTGCCCACAGTGTTCCTTTTAACTGAACTGTAGTATCCTCATTTCTTTTTTGAAATAAGATATTAAGGAGAATGATTTCAGTTATGGCTTGATATCTAAATCTTCAGACTTGGTAGTTACACATTTTCCAGTACTGTTTGGTAGTCTGTTACAGGGCTGTCCTGTTCTGCGTTTGCCATTAGTCACTAACCTAAACAGCATGATTATTTGCAAAAGCATGCAGAGAAGTCTCAAAATTATGGAATCTGTAGAGGTCAGTAGCAGAGAAATGTTTCCATATATGAGATGTTTTCCAACAAGAAATGAAAGGCATCAAGTGGCAGCCCTGTAAATAGGAACATAATTAAAAGTGCAGATGGAAAAAATGAGGGAAAGTAGGTCAGGGACGATTCTACTGATGCAGCCAGAGAATAACTGGTGCGTGTACTAGAGGCTCTGTCATTTCCGTGAAGAGCTTTATCCTACAAAGCCAGCAAAAAATAGAGTTGAAAGTGCAAGTAGCGTTGAGTGGTTTGGAGCATGTTTGCATTTCAGAGAGACAAACAAGTTGTCCTGGTTTTAGCTGGGACAGAGTTAGCTCTTCTTTTTAGCAGCTTAAAGAGCTCCGTGTTTTGGTTTTACTCAGAGGCTCGCTCTGAGAAGAATGCTGACAGCAAGTTGATGTTTGAGTCTCCAAGGACTTTTCAGTGTGCCGGAGTGCAGAAGCACGGCAGGATAAGGGGGGAGCATAGCCGGGACAAGGGGGCCACGATTCCCCTTGTGATTTGTGGTGGAACTTAAGATTGAGGGCCAAACTGGCCAATTAGTATTCCATATCATGCAGCGTCATGCCCAGTATAAAGTGAGGGACAGCCGGACAGAAGGGCTTTTGTGCTTTGGCTCTTTCGCCGCTTTTGCTCTTTTGCGCTTGCTGTGCTTTTGCTCTATTGCCTTTTTTTTTCTCTCTCTCCCAGTACTCCCACTCTCAGAGTATTCTCTCTCTCTCTCTGCCCCTCTCTATTTCGGGGCCTCACGTTCGTCCAGGATTGCAGCTTCGGGACGAGACGGGCTGTGGATAAGAGGGGGTGGTGAGCATCTACACTGTGTATTACTTATCTGTATTAAATTGTTCTTATCTCAACCCACGGGTTTCCCGTTTCTCCTTTAATTCTCTCCCTCATCTCTGGGGATGGAGGAGGGGGAGTGACTGGCTGTGTGGGGTTCAGTTGCTGGAGCGGCCCAACCCACGACACAAGTGCAGTGTGTGTATGCAGACAATAATTTGAAACTGCAACAAGAACAAATCTAGAGAGTATAACTTGTTGGACACTATTTGCTCTCTTCTTTTCAAGCAGTCACTTTCCAATATATATGATGCCAAAGTATAGCTGCATTGGTGTTTATTCCCAAATAACTGACCTGGTGTTGTGTAAAATGACTTTTTTGTTAGAACGATGTCATTAGTCTGGTGTGGTAACGCTGCAGAAGATTTAGAAAATCTTTTCCTCAAAGCTATTGTTGGCTTCTGGTTTTAGCTAGCACAGACAGGGATGACTCATGGGTGTTGATTTGGTTTTAAAGCTGTATTTTTAAACTTCATTCTCCAGTTTGTAGGTGCTCAGGGTCTGTGCAGGTATTCAGATCTGCTGATATTTAGGTGTTATTTGCATTCACAGCATATTCTTGTTTCAAAGGACAGAATCAGTGAGGATATTGAGTTGAGTGGACATACATCAGTTTGACTGAAGGTGTCCTAATCCGCACATTCACCACTTGAACTTTTTCAGTTCTAATTAAAGTTTCTCTCCAGGTGGATTCGGATGCTGTTACTTGTGTTGTCTCTGATAGACGTTTGTTTAACATACATATGCTTTTTCTTTGGATAGTGGTTATTAAGACAGTTCCCTCTCTTTATTCTTGCGGTTGCTTTGAGCTACTTCAGTAATGCCAAACGGTGACAGAATTTTCTAGGACAGATCTTGGGACCCCAGAGTTCCCTTTGCACAGGGAAATATTTTGGAAGCATAGTGTTTGCCCATTAGGAGCAGTGAATTAGAGGTGGTCAATGGTGTCAGAAAACTCACAGAAAATAGCACTGCAGTGCTCCAAAGGCTAATGTGCCTCTAAAAATGTCTAGAAATATCTGTAGATATGTGGACTATTTGAATAATTTATGTTTGGCCAGAAACATTTATTAATTCTGAATACGTTATTCACTATGAATAATTACCACCACCACTCTTCTGTTGCAGCAGTCATCTAAACTTAATAGGGCTTTTTTTTTCTAATTAAGCTTTTGTTTACAGTCCGTATTTACCTGTTTCAGTCACCTGAGAAATATTTTCCATTCTGAAATTCAGCTGTTCTATCTTTTCTTCTCTGCTCTCCCTCCCCATTTCTGATCAATACTCTTTGTTTCTTCCTGAACTCATTATTTTAATGCTTTACTAATTGTCAGTCCAGATCATTTGATAAGTAGGCTTAAAGCTGTTCAAAATTGATCAACACTATAGCTCTGATTAGCTTCTTAAAGTTCAATCACTAATTCTAACTTAAGTCTCTACAGTTACAGCACCTGTCAATTCAGGTGGCCAGTCGAGTTTGTATCTATTATAAAGAGGTTATGTTACCTTTGAAAGTCCTTTATATAAGCAATATTTTTTTTGTCCAGTCTAATTTTTTGCTCTGTTTGTCATGAAGTTGAATTATTATAGGAATCCTCCCTATATGTTCATGGACCAAACATGAAACTTGGCTTCACAGTAAGCATAGAATTCTTGGACCTAGCACGTTTGGAGAGCAGAAAGTACGCTTCTTATGAAATAATTTAGTTATCTGAACCTTGGAGAGCTACTTAAGACCCTGCCTGTGCCTTCGTCATTTCTGCTCCATGTAAGCTTTCTCTTTTTGTCACAAGTCGATTCTATGTTTTCTACAAAGGATTTCTCTCGAATGTCCAGTGAAGAACAGCACATTTTTTGACTGCTATGAACATTGTTTTTCAATGAATGCTAATTGCTGCTGGGAGAATGTGTCTGTTTAAGTTAAGCTTGAAAACAATCTTTAAAATCTTTTTTTCCTTCCTACACCTTCTGGTCAGTAATAGTGCTTACAGTGGATGTGTGCATGCCTGTGTATATAAATTAAAATTGTTCATATATTGCTGGACAGAACAAACAACTTTAATGTTTCTGACTTCATATGACAATGTTAAAATATAACCTATAGTTAATAATCAGACTGATTTTTAGGAGCTAGGGACAAGTTTGGTCACCTCTGATCAATTCACATATTTCCATTATAAACAGTAATACAGAAGGTAGAAAATATTCACTGGATTTTTCTTCTCATCATTCTGAAATGTTAAGTCCTGAAACGTAGATTTAATATTTATAAGTCTGTAAGTTCAAATTGCGGTATAAATAATTGCTAGAATAAACTATAGAAACAATTATAATGATCAACAAAAAGCAATTAATTGGTTTATTACTTTTGTTTAAATTAATTTCTTAAGGCAAGGAATTAGCACTGTTTTAATCTAGTCTCAACTGTGTGTAAAGTAAAACTGTGTAAAATTCAATTATATAAAAAAGACAAACATAATGAAGCACTGGTAAAAATAAGAAAAGGGAAAGATCGTTTGGGTAGTTTTCAAAAATTGTTGATGTACAGGATATGAAAACTAGATAAGCCTAACTTCTCATTAGTGATTTTGTTTTCTGTAAACAATGGTGCTCCTGTGAAAATTATTGTCATGAGATTGGTCTGAGAATAGTAAACTAGAAGGTTTCTCATTCCCTCCCATAATACTGAATTTGGAGTACTAAAGAATAACTTTACAAAAAAATGCATTGTTACATGGTGCAAAAACGATCTAGTCCTCATTTCTTCCCTTCCCTGCACATCAATTTTGAGGGAAGAAACACTGCATTTCCTTGATAAATACAAAAGGGAGGTGAAAGGTGTCATGGAGGCAATGAAGACATATTAACAGTAGAAAACTTACAAAAGCAAATATCTTCCAAACTTATGGAGTAAGGTATAAATCTTATCTTTCTCTTACCTCTGTCACCCCTTCCCAGCCTCATTACATTTTCTCTACTTTCAAATGCAGATAAGTTAAGGAAAACAACTTGCTTTGTTCACAAACTATATATTCATCTCCATGGTGCTTCTGGTTGAAACAATACCAATAACAAACAAACAAAAAAAGATAAATCATAGCACAAAAGTGAAGATGGTGTTCTTTGTGTCCTTTCTGTGTCTTGAGATCCTCTGAGCTTCCTCACATCCCCTGCGAGCTCACCTAATCTTAAGGAAGGCATTTGGAGTTGTAAAGCGAAGCTCCTGGCTTTGCCTATGAGAGCAGAGATGTTTATCAACAGAGTGCGAGCAAGCATGGTGCAAATTCTGAGCTTGAAATGGAGATCAAACAGTAATTCCCTACACAGTCCTTTCAAATACTCTGCTGGACTTGGTGCCTGAGGGCAGCCTGAAAATTAGATTGGCTGCCAATAGAACTGCATAACCCCATCTCTTTGGTTTTAAAATTCAGTTTGTGCTCTGTTCAACACAAGATGAAGATAGCTTTTAAGCTGGAAGTTTTTGTTTATATTTGCATCATCAAGGCTGATTTCCTAAATGACCAGTTCAAAGCAATGATATAAAAGAAGAGTACGTTTTGTCATTTTTTAGAATAGAAAGTATGTCCCCATTGTGCATCATCTTAAAAATGACAGCTCGTACTCGGTTGAATACAAAAGGTACAAAAGCAAAACAAAATCAAACATTTACTACCTGTCTCGAATTCAAAACAAGCAAAAATGCACTATGTCATTTGGCGTGTCATTAGTGTTAACTTTTGAAACACTAGGGAGATGACCGTTGAAATAGCAATGTGAATGTTGGTGAGCTGCTTCCCAGGTTTTCTCTCTCCTGTATATAGCTGAGCTCCTCAGACAGAAGTCCATCTTACAGTGTGTTTGTGCAATATCCAAGTATAATTGTGCATCCCTCTTAGTTGGAGTCTCTAGATACTACTGTCATATTCAGAATTATATCAATAGGTAGGACATTAATCTTATATTTGCAGTTGTATGACTCTCTTTGTAGAAGCAGAATAAATAGGCGATTTAGCAAAAACAGATGGTAGTGGTTTTTTTTTTCCCCTGACGAAATGGCTATTTCGATATTCTATGTTACCACTACATGTAGCTGCTTCGTCCCAAAATGACTGTTTTCCATCCATCCTTGATCTGAATCCTTATGGAAATGCTCCAGCTTTGTGAATCCAAATATACAATCACCGTTACCTCTGATTTTTCAGTTATGAACTATATCCACTGGAATTACTCTCTGCAAGTATTTTCTTAATACTTGAAAACAAAGTGTGTTATGAGTTGTGTTATTCACATCACAGTATAAATCCAAGACCTTTTTATACACTCCAGGAAATATGACTTGAAATGGTTTGAATTTGAACTTTTTTTTTTCAGTGTATGGATCTAGATTGGATGTTTCAGAACTTGATGTTTTGCTCAGAATTAATCTGTGCCCTTCCCTCCAAGTAAGAACTTCCTCCAAAGGTTTATGTTCTAGTAGACACGTAAATCACAGAAGCAGAAGCATCATTAAGTAATAGATTGCTACACTTGCATAAAATGCATTTTTTTTTATTTTCTACAGCAAAAACATGCAGGTAATAAATTACTCATGCATTGGGACTATCAGTAAGTAGTTCATCATACATACTGAGGAAGGATATCTTAAAAGTTACGTTCCACACAAATGCCCATAATTAAGCTTATTCTCTTTACACTTAAGTATTTTCAAAGTTTATCCTGAGCCCTGTTATGTATCTCAAAAGAAGCTCAAGCAAACAATTCACACTGAAAGCAGAAGTCAGAATTAAGGAATTTAACATCTGTCATGTAGACTACAGTTGAAATAAAAATATTACAGAAAGTGGATGGCTAAAAATGAGTTAATTCCTTATTTGCATATTTAAATGTGTGACTTAATTTTCAGAAAAGCACAGTTTCAGACACCTGTATTTAAAGCATAACATTCTTTATGTACGATGCTGAATATACACACTCTGTATTGTCTGCTAAGTACATATACTGCCCTCGCTGCTGTACGGAGGCTTCTGTTTTCTGGAGCTCAATTGGTGTAGGACCTACTTGACGAATGAAAGCCTCCTATTTTCTAGCTAAGTGTTACAGAACAGATAACAAAGGACATAGAGCTGAGGTCGCTCCCGTCGTTTTCTCTGTAGCTTCTGTTTGAATTGAGGGTTAGGGCTACTCAGCAGGATCGTGGCGACTCCAGCTAATGTACATTGCCCAAACTCATTTTAAAAGAGCGTGTTCAGGTGGCAGTGTGGTCATGGCAACACAGAGCTTAGCCTAGCCTAATTGCCCAAACATTTACACAGCTTCTCAGGAGGGCTTTATAGCCTGTGCTGAACCACTCTACCTTCCTCACCCAAACTAGTGTATTTAAAGGTGGTTCAGACATGTACACCTAAGCTGCAGTCCCACAATTGACATCGGAGTGGATATATGCTTTGTTTCAGACAGGCCAATTGGACTCAACTGTAGGCGTTTGGTAGCCTGTAACATAAAGCAATAGATCAAACTCGAACTGATAGGTTACCATCGTATAAGTCAATAGTATGCCCTCCTGTGGCTACTGCCTTCTGTAATAGTCTTTCTTAAAAAGAAAGGAAAGAAAAACATTAGGATGGAGGGAATTGAAAAATAGATATAAAAAACTTGAGACAATGCCGTGTGTAAAGAAAGATTGAAAATTGCAGGACCATGAAGTTAGACAGAAGACGGTTTGTCTCCACGGGTGATAGAATCAGGAATAATGATTGATGTGCAGAACATAAATCAGATATTCTTACTAATCGTCTCTCCAGATGATGGTTTGTGCTATTACCACCTCTGAAATAGTTTCAGGTTTGCATGTCTCCTGAGATCATGTACCAGGGGATACTATGTGAACATAGTAACAAATACTTTTTCCGATGTATAGCTTTCAACACTTTTTGTTTATTTTTATCCATGTCTGAAGATACCGACTGCTTCAATTTCACAGCAATATACACTGCAGCCAAAACAGCTTTAAACTCAGACATAGCACAGGTTTGACTGTACAAACAATCTTCTTAATAATCTCAGCTTTATGTTCCTGAACCTTACTTTATATTAACTGATATTTTTTGTTGAATAAGTATTTGATAAGCTAGTTTGTAAACTGATGCCTTAGATCCATAAGTGTGCCAGTGCATTGAGAAACTACAAGAAAAGTGTAATTTACATTTTTATGCAATATCTCTTTCTTGCAATGAAATCTTGAAATAGTCAAAGGGCATTAGCAAACTGCAATCATTATACATGCATCACCTCATTGCAGATTTCTGTAGTTTTTACTTCTCTTGGGAAATGTCTGCTGTGGATCTGATGGCCTTGAAGACTCACGTCATAGGTTCTTGAGTTTCTCTAAACTCGATTTTGAGTTTTGAAATTGTGAAGGCAGAGAAGAATCAAACTCCTGAATTAAAAGGGGGAGAGGAATCATTTACATGCAAAGGAACAGTCTGAACAGTACTCTAATCTTCCATAAAGTAGGAATCGCAAGTCTGAAAGTCAGTAGTTCACGGTCCTGGTGTTTTATTGTTGGCAATTATGATCATTATTAACAATATAGACTTTACAGGGAGTGGGACAGATTGTTGCTCCAAGGAGCTTGTTCTGAGCAGAAGCAAATATTACTGTAGGTTTTTCAGAATTTTGAAGGGCAGTTTGGATTTTGGAGATCCTCAGCTTAATTTTGATGAATAAATAAGATCAATTTTTAAATCTAAAAAAATCTTGGTGAAGCAGTAGAAATTTTTCAGATGGATTTCACATACTGTTTTTCTGTATAAGCGATTTACATAGGAAAGAACATGAGCTTCAACTATCAGCAAGTTTATTACTAAGTTCCTGAGGGCACGTAAAGAAAATGCCACTGTTATCATAGGGAACTTAAAAATTGACAGCTGAATATGGCTTTTATATTTGATCTGCCCCTTTCTCTTTCAGTTTGATGGTTTGACATCCCCATCAAGCAAGATCTGACTTCTGTGCTTGGAAAACTTTCAATAACTATTAATCTTTTTTTCCCCACCATTATTTTGTCTTCAGTGACAGCATGCCACTCTGTCTGAGTGGATCTATATTGCTAGGATTCTTTTTTGCATCCTCTGGTGGAATAGTGGTTTATACTTCTGCAGATTTCTACATTTACATGGAGTTTGTTGGGTTTTGATTATGTTCTTTGTCACCTAGGTACAGCTCTGACTGTAGCTGGATACAGCTTGCAAAGAAAATTTGAGGAGCCTCTTTGATGTTTCTTTTGTTCCTCATAGGAGTAAATAAGCACACTGTAATGGCTGCATAATTGTTCCTTTTGGACAACTTTATGGATTGCCTATTGATTTAAGACAGCTTCTGAGGGCTATTAGATAGCACGCAGAGATTATGGGGAAGTACTGGATTTCCAATGCTACCTGTGACTGAAGGGAGCACAATTTCATCTCAAGCTACTGTCCTGCTATGCAGGACTTGATTCCTGTTGCCTTGAGTGGTCATGCTGTCTTGCCATACTTCATTGCAGGTATAATGTCAGGTACCAGTGGCCTAGAAACAAATACTGAACATTGAATTGTTAGTGCCAACTGCGGGTGAATGGCTCTTCAATATGTGATTAAGAATAAAGTAGAAATATTAAAATGGTCACTGTGCCTTTTGATTTGTATAACACAGGTTATTAAAAATATTGCATAGAAAGGTATGTAATATCACGCAAGGTTTTCTATGCAAAGTGGAGAAAGTAAAAAATAATTATCCAGGCCAGGGCTTTTATTGTTATGTTCAAGAAACAATTCAGCTAACAGTTGAAAAAATGTTCTTCTAGAGAATTTAAGTGCTTTTTATCCATATGAGATAATTGTATAAGATTTTCATAGGAGGCAGTTCAATCGAGAGAATATTCTTCTCCGTATGAGACAATGTTAACTGAGAGCAGTACACCCCACAGCAGGTGACATCTACGAGTAATCAGACTACCACTACATTGCAGAGTTAGGTTTCCACTAGGTGTTGGCTTGAAAATGAAATGATCAAATAAAAATTGAATTAATTCCAAATTTATTTACAAGAAGACACGCATTGACTACACTTTCAGGGTATGTGTTAATGATTTTTTTAAAAAACTTTTGTAATAAAAGTTGTTTTCCTTCTCACATCTATAAAAAATCATATAGAATTGCTATCTCACTAAAAATATATCAAAGTATACTATTTTTTAGTATCTCTGGTACCAGAAATTGCAAAGACTTTTTTCCCTGAGATCTGACAATGATGTTTGACAAGAAATCTGCACTGAATAAGAAAGTGCCAGTAATATTATTCAGTAAAGAAAGGGGATTGCAGAGGAATAAGTGGGTGTACAAAGGTGAGATTTGTTTACTAATCCTACTGTAAGTGGTAGGAGTGGACATACAGCTCTGCAATTAACCACTCTGAAATCAGATTTGAGATTACTGAATAAAAGAAGTCTGGACAGCTACATACTTGAATATAGGAAATATATATACTTGTATTTGTTGTAAGAAGTGGAATGCATCAGGACCATTGTTGCCACACATTTTTCCAGCTTAACATAGGTACGAAATGATAAGAGATGGAGACGGTGGCTGCGACTGTACTTTCAATATCCAGCCTCAAGTACAAAAATTACCTCATGCTGTAGACAGAGCAAGGAACGTGGGTTCATTGCGTTGTTTGTTTCAATCTTAACTGCTATCAAAGGGTAATTTTGTAAAGACAATTTTTCCCCCTCATAGAAGAAAGAAAGATTGTGTGGTGGCACAGAAGATGCAGAGAGGGCTCATGTTTGTGACTTTGGGCAGACGACAGCTACAGAGCAACGTTGGCCACAGCTGCTAAGGAAAACACAGGCCAAACCAGGTACCTTCCAATTAGACTGATTTGGCCGCCTTAAATCCAAATGTAGTGTTTTGAAAAAATCACTTGATTTTTTGATTTTCCTTGAACAGCAATTTCTGAGATTTGGGACACTGTCCTGTGGCAGTCGGTGTGGGGCAGTGGGCAGCCAGGGGCCGTGGCACGGGCGGATGTTCCCCCTGTCCCCAGCCCTTTGAGTCCCGTCTGGAAACCGGCATGAAGCCCGATGGCGACCACAGGGATGCTTGGTTCCCTGGCTGTCAGTGAATTGGGTTTTAATCTGAGCTTGGAGTTGGACCTGCTTTGGGGTAGAAGCTGATCCCAGATATCAGTACTGGCATATGCTTTAACCATATGAGTAGTGTTTGTGACTATTGACCATGTGGAGCCATCTGGCATTATTGACTAATGCTGGGATATTTGTGGTCATTTGCTGATGCCATAGTGCTACTCTTGAATATTTCTAACTGCTTTAAATAAGCAAGCCTTGAGTAATTGGCCATTTTTAAAAATCTTGAGCTCTCCCTTAAGTCTTTGTCTGTAAATATCTGATTATATTTGATATGATGTATTAAAATCCATAGAAAACCTACAATAAAAATAAAACTGTAGCATTTTCAGTATAATGGTGATATTCAGCTGTATGTTTACCTTGCATAGAGGATCAAGCACACAGGAAATACCTCAGATTTACTTTATGAAGCTTTTGAACAGGGTGAGGTTGAGATGGCTGAGGTCTGATACCTACCAGTATGAATTGTAGAGGTCTACCAGAAGAGGTGATTCAGATGATTAAATGAATCAATTACTTCAGCCTCCAGTATGTGTTCTTGAAGCCATGTAGAATAAAGTGGTAACACTGATGTTGGAGATAACAGAAAGCATGTTCCCATCCGATCTGTTAAAAGAATGTATTAAGTTTTCTTTGAAGTTACCTGACTGGATTGATGAGGCTATCTCAAGGGACTTTTTCACCTACCTCATGCGTAAGAATGAGTTTCTTGTTTACTAAACTTGTTTATTAAGCAGTAATATTAAACAGTAGATAGGTAGTAAAGAGGAGTGTTCAGAAAAAATAGTTTAGTAATTTAGACTCTAGTGAACCTGAATTGTAAAGGAGGGTAACAGAGTGCATCCTACTCTCCTGCTGTTTATGTCTGATAGACAGTTCTGTGTTTCTCTATTTTTCATAAAAGGCAAAAGACAGTAGCTCTTCTTCTCCACAGGTGAAGTTAGCTTTCTCTATACACCTGGAGATTTCTATCTAGATATACAAACCTTTTGTTTATATTAAAAAGAGTACTTTAATTAAAGGTCTTGCATGGATACACACAATTTATTACAATTTGATATAAATACGTAAAACTAGATAGATTCATCTATGCTAATGATAAGAAAAGTCCTGGTTTTGTTTATGAACAGTATTTCTGATTGATTTTCCTCCTAGATAAACAATTATGTCTCAAAGCCATAGGTTGTCTTCCTCTCTTCTCTTTGATTTCACTTTATAATGATTTACTACAATTTTCAGTTGGTGTTTTCTTTTGTAAAACGTTCTCATGTGGCATACATGAATCCAGGTACAACTTTAACCCAAAAGATATTCATTGTCCAGGCAATGAAGGCAGCAGTTATATTCATGGGTATTGGTATGAGGATGAATAGTGCTTTTCATTGCACATTTTTGCCATACTAATATAACTTCCTACAGCATCGCAGATCAAAGAAGGCTGTGTTGGTGAGACTGCAGAGTGTTCTGGATTTAGGGCTGCAGATGGGATCAGAGGAAACAGTAGGTTGTCCTAGTCCTGCAGTTCCTCTGCTGGATGAGAGTAGATGCCTACAGCACGAAAATCTTTGTATTCCCAACCAAATAGACATCTCACCAGCTATCTCTGGATGACAGCTTCTTCTGTGCAATGAAGTCTCTGAGAGGTTGCTGACAGGACAGACTGTTAAACTATCAAGATATATCGAAGGCATTCTCCTGATTGTTTTCTCTATTCCCTATCTAGCACAACATATCTGACGTCTGACAATATGAAGTCAGCAATATTTCTACATTTGTTACTCCTTTTTTTCTGTACATGCAAGTATTGATGCTGAGGAAAGTCAGTACTGTGATTTTCCATTGAAGAGGCAGGGGGTTTTGTTGCAAATATTCTTAAGTTTTTTGTTAGGATTCTGTGGGCAGATACATTCAGTGAAGTCTGTTTCTCTAACTGAACTGCAGCAGGCTTTTATTGTTTTCAAAGATTTGTTTATAGAACTTAGAGTATCTGGTTATTAGCTTCTCTGTCCTTTTGATGGTATCTGGAAAGCTATGAGTACACCCTGTAATTCTTTTGCGTGATGGCATAGGAGCATACTGAACATCTGCCAGGAAAACTTCTAAGGTAAGCTCTGATAGTGTTGGTATTATACTTTGTCAGTGACTATGGGAGAAGTTAACAGTACAGATCAACACCCTGTAGAAGATGAGATGGAATATTGCGGATTAGACCAGACTATGCACTTGCATCATTTATTTATGTTGTAATGACAGAGAAAATTCTCAGCTCCAGAAAGCAAACTCTGCCCTGAAAGCTCACACAAAGCATTGTTTCCTATAACTTTGGCTTCTCCTCTCACCACCTTACTGGTTTGAATAGTCAGTGGCATTTCCTCACTTTTCACCCCGAAGTGCTGAAATAGACTCCCCAACTTGGAAAGTTGTAAAGTGTGTATGTTTATTGCAGCGCTGGGTGCACAGGGGATCGCTCCACCACAAACGTGCACACCCGCCGTAGCAGTTTTCTTGTATTTATACAGACATACTCATAACTCCCTCCCCAAAAGGGCCCTGTCTCTCAGGAGATCACTTCCATAGTCCCCACCTCAGGATCCGCCTCAGGCTCCTCCTCGACACGCCTCCTGGTGGTCATGGGCAAGGGTCTTCAGGATGAAGACCGCAGGTCTTCCTCACTGTGTGTTTTCACTTCTCCCCTAAAATTTCTGTTTTGGCTGAGCTTGCAGAGCCAAACTGGTTCCCAGCCTGGCCTGTCCTTGAGTGGACATCTGTTTGTCTCCTACTTGTTACTGTTTGAAGACAAATGTTAGTTCTTGTTAGTCCTTGTCTCTTCTCTTTGTCTGTTTTTCTCCCTACGGGTCACGAGTTACAACCTTGCTAGCATTTATTTTGTCTCCCTTACCGGCCTTCTTTCGGGTAGCATTCCACAGCAGGGACTAGTATTTGATAGCTTCTAACATTTCACAGAGTTAGTTCACAGAGCTATTTCACAGAGCTATGTATTCCAGAGTCTTATGTAGTCTTATACCTATCCATAGAAATAGTAGCTAATATAGTCTTATGTAGTCTTATGCCTACTCCTATACCTATCCATGGAAATAATAGCTAATATAGTTTTATATGGTCTTAGTCTTATACCTACTCCTATACCTATCCCCCTATCAACCCACCCTTGAAGGATACTAAATGTGAGGAAGGTTCCTAGTTAAGAGCACTCAGGAGCACAGATGTTCTACCCTGGTTCCTAGATCCAATATCTGGCATCACTAACAGCCTGAGCGAATCCCATTACAAGTATAATAGAATTATATTCAGCTCTATAACTCACCATGGGCCGGGACATTGATTTCCTACCATATATTCAACATAGCTATCAGCTATGACAGAAATTGTCTATCAATCAGCTCAAAAAAAGAAATGCTTAATAGTCCTCCATCCTCTCTACCCCATTCAGCCTTGGGGTCAGTAGGAGACTTCTGTTTGTTCATTTTCTAAACTCTGCCTGTCCTAATCACAAATTATTTTTTTCAAATAATGGACAGTGATACGGTGAAGCGGACATCCCATGACCTATGGCCCCAGTGTATGGTCTGGATGGGAAAGGAAAGAAACTAACTCTAAGGAGGAGACCTTTGTAGGGGACGAATCTTTCCCACTCTGAGGCAGGCAAAGGAGAGTCCTTTAGAAGCTCTCAATGTGTGGAGATAAATGAAGATCCTTATGCTTCTTTTGGAGCAGAGAGATCCTTACACCCACTAAGAACAGATACTGATACTCTCATTTCAATGCAAGATATTTTTAAGTATTCTAAAACACCATCCACATACCATGTGGTTTTGAATAATCTGTGTGAGTCAGTCTGCTGGCCTGTTTGTCTGTTCTTTAGGGTATTCTAAAGGATATTCTAAGATATTCTAGTTGAGTATTCTATAGAATGAAAAAGCTGTTGTAACTGCAGAAATTCAACGGACGAGTGATGGATAAAGTACCAAGAATGGAAACTCTTCTAAACAAAAGAGACATGCTTGTGTTTATAGTGCTAAGGAGTAATAAAATTGTCTGAAATGAAAGCTTATTTGGCAAGAGGAAGTTATGAGGCTCATTGCCTACAGGTCATTAAAGATCCATCACTGAGGTTGTAAGCTTAGGTCATGCAATATTTCAGAAAGATAGAATACAAGAGGGAAACAAAGCTTAGTAATATTCATTAGATGTGTATAATTAAAAGAGTAAAGTGAATGAATCTATTATGGCTTGCATTACAGCAGAGAAGGACTAATGGTCAAAATTAGAGATTAGCCTGAAGGAGTCTAAACTGTTGTAATTTACAGTTTATGTAAAATCTTCCCTGAAGGACTGATCCATATTTCATTTAGAAACCTCTTATTCTAGCTGTACAGAGGAGACCTTAATTCTGGACATGGAGCATCTTTGTTGGCTGAGTTCTCTCTAATGATGCTTGTGGTACAAAGTCAGAATAGAAATTTCTGGATTGTTGCTATATGTCACTAATCTCCTGCTTCCTGCATCCTAGGCTAGGAAGTTGGGCTTGTGACAGAGACAGTCCTAAAGGCTACTTGTGCTGCCTGGCTCATCCAAAGGGCAAAATATTGCTGTTTGTAACTCTTGGGGGTGATGAAACAATGAATGCTGAATTAAAGTTTAAATTAGTTTTTAATAGAAAGTGAAACGATCAATATCTACCAACAGAACTGAGGTGGGGGAGATGGGACCTCTAGATCACATCTTAGATTCAGGGCATTACTAGTATTGCTTTACTTCAGACTTAAAATCTTACACAACAGTTATTTGAAACAGTAAACAAAATAAGCATCTGAAAGTTCCCAATGGACTGAAATGAACTTGAGGGAAATATAAAGGACTCGGCAATAAATATTCTATTTCATGTAAATATCTATTCAGCATAAGAAACGATCCTGACTAAACATAGTGTAAAATCACTAGACCACTTTAGACAAGAATAAAAGTCAATAACTATGTGAAAAGTGTAAGCAACAACAGAAGAGGACATAAATAATGAAAAGAATTTAAGCAGAATGCTGAACGCTATAAAAAGAAGAATGCATTAGCAGTGCCAGGAGAACTAAAATTAGACCTACAGAAACACATGTACAAGACATTTTTAGGTAACAAAACAGAATTCACTGAAGAGAGAAATTAAAACATCAGATGAGGGGATTAGAAAAGAAGATGAAGGCAATGATAAAGCAGACAATTATATGGATGCTTCTCCAGTGTATTTACTTGAGAGATCAGGAAAAATATGCCATCTGACACTATTTGTGTATGCAGTATTCTGAATGATTTTGTGACCAGTGAGGCAGAAGCATTTAGTAATTTAGCACAAATGAAAGCTATCAAGTCTCCAGAACTAGATGGAATTTCTTCTGAGGTTTTATTAAGGAGGCTGTGGAAGAAATATGCGGGGCAGTGAAAAGCAACATAAAATAATTGTCAGGCTACAATGAGTTAAGAGGACAAGATTACAGTAAAAAAACGACCAAATATTGTGAAGCTTATTTGTTGTCCTTATGAAGGTCTTAGTAAGGTAGATCATTAATCGAACATCATAGTAGAGTTTTGTTTGGGTTAGGATGTCCAGTGCATTTGATCAGGGTCTGAACTCATGATTTGCATGCCAGAGGAGGACTCTAATCTGGTGGCTATAGTGAAGGCTGAAGGTGGCTTCTCTGAGGTTCTCCTACTGAGATTACTCCAATGATACAAATAAAAACATTTTCAGAGGACAAGAAAGGAGGAGAAATTGATCTAGCCAATATCTTGGCTTTGCTCTGGCACAAATAAAAAATGCGTTTGCCATATAGCTTGATAGGTTTAAAAGATTGATCAGCGCAAGAGTGAAGAGAACAGAAAGGTTTGTTCTTCAGATGGAGCATAGAAAAAGTAAGTAAAAGAAAACAAGCTGCATCAATTTACTTGAGTGAGTTGAGCTGACTGGCCCAACCTCCCATGCATTGGTCTTGGAAAATGTTTTTTCTTGCTCTTTATGTACGAAACACCTCATGAGGGAAGGTCTAGTTGTGCCGTAAGCTGTTCACGTTCATTGGGTTAGTGGAAAACTGCAACTACCCTTCACCACACTAGATTCTAAATCCTAAATAGGCAAAGCAATACCTCTGCTTTACATCAGCTGCATATTTATCTCCCCTGGCAAATGATACAAAAGGAGAACATGTTCTAATTTCTTGGTTTCTGTTTTTTCTTCAGTAGTTTGTTCCTAATAACAAACAAGTACGCATGTTGCTCATGTTACTTGGTGTCTCTAGCTGGCCCTTTCAAAACTCCATAGTATTCCTGCAGCTTTTATGATTGTGGCAGATGTGTTTCAGGACCAAAAATTTCAGACATATCACTTTCTCTCAGCTTTGTGACCACCTAATGTTTTTATTTTCATGTATGTATTTTCTTGCCAGTTTGAAGCTGACACCTTGTGATTCATTGCTACACACCCTCACTGACATAAACCAGAGCTATTTTACAGAGGAGTTTGTTCAGTGCTGTCCAAAGTAAATGTTTCTGCATCTACTTCTGTTAATTTATTTTAATATTTACGTGTGAAGATAGTAATTAAGAAAATACGACAGTCCTACACAGTTAATTCAGATTAGACAGTCATAAATCCATTTTCCTCTCTCACTTCCATGTTTTCTTGTTAATTCTGCTGAGTAAACGTATCATTGAGACAATGTGTTGCAAACTTTCAGCTCATGCTATTTTTATCAGAAAACATTAGCCCGAGAGTGATACTGGAGCAAGAAAGAATGTAGTTTAAATATCATATCCCAGGCTGAATTTGCAGGTCAAACAGATCCATGAAATAATATTTTTAGTTCTAAATGCAGCAGATTTTTTCAAGACTTGAGAAAAAATGCACAATTATGCTTTTTATGTGGGCATTTTTCACAGGAAAGGCAGACTTCACCATTTCCGTAATAAAATAGAGAAGGAATAAATGTTAAATGGGATTTAAGCCTCTGAATTGCTTAATTTTATATATGAGTTCCTCTTTATATAAGGCCTGATCTCCTGCCTCTTTTTTGTTTTGTGTCCCGGGAGTAAAAGAAAATTGTGAAGAAGTGAGATATTGCATACATTCACACAGTATCTTTCGTTTGGGGACTGTGACATTTCATTATGGGCTGGCAAGAACTTCAGTAATACGTATTGCAGCTCAGATGCAGTCTGCTTAAGTTCATATAGAAGTGGTAAATATTTTCCAGGCACAATGTCTGAGATTGTCAGAATTTAACAAATGTTTCCTTCAGCAAGAGACCAAGTGGGATGTTGAACTGTGCCAAGAACCTTATGTACAACTCTAAGCCTCCAGACACAATAGTCATGTATTTTCTCCTGAGGTAAAGCAGCATTATTTTATGGGTGGATGTCTTTTACTATTACAAATCTTTGATTTATGAAACTTAATATTAAACAAAACGATGCTTTCAAGTGAATTGATCTTGAAATAAGCAAATATGTTGTCACTTAACCATATGCTAAATGGTATGGTACTTATAATTGTAGTGATTGTTTGCCAAGCATAGTTTCAAATAAAGAAAGAAATGCACAGATGGTTTTCTTATTTAAGTGCATTAAAATGCATACAGAATGTTTAGAAATGCAAATCCTGTAAATCAACTACTTGACAAAATCAGGTTTTTTTCCAAGTCGTAATAGAATCTCTTGCATATAAATAAAAGATTGTGTTACAGAAAAAGAGAGAATAAGTCATCTGTAGAACAGCAGTCAAGAACTGGAGTCTGAGAAAGGCGAAAACGCAGGGCTTTTGTAGTACTGAGGAGTTGGAAGGATTGGAGAAGCAAATTGTCTGCAGTTATTTCTGTGTCTGATTGTTCAGTAGCAGCAAGATTATGTTGATGCATTTGCCCCATTATAGTGACTTAGAGGGAATTTACTCCTTTTAATACCTCAGCACCAGAAGCCAGCATTGCATTATTTTGATTTATAGCATTATTAGCACAGTTTATATTTCAGTGCCCCCTCTTAATCCTCCCTTTTATAGTGATATACCAGTTTCTCTTGCATTTCAGCTGTGTCTTCAGAAAGACGGTAGTTTTCCAAGGGAACAGGTGTTAAACCCATGCTAACTTTGATTTATGGTGATCAAAACATACAATCGCAAGGGCATCTGGATAGGCGGCCCTGTGATGCAAAGCTTGGCACTTATTGTACTGGAAATACCATTTTTTTCTGGAAAGCTTGGCACTTATTGTGCTGGAAATACCTTTTTTTTTTTTTTTTTTTTTTTAATTTAAAAGGGCTCTGCAATTTGATCAGAGTCTCGGTAAAGAAATCTGAGGCGACTATCTCCCATGATGAAAGGGAGATTTGAGGAAGCCTATGAGGAAAAACTCAGGAAAAATTTGAGACAATATTAAGAAATAGGAGAGTTGCTCTTGGCAAAAGGAAAAAAAGAGAGCTAGAAGATAACAAATATGAAATCGAGAATTTGATGAGGCTGAATATAGGTTTGTCATCACCAAATTGACCTGTTTTTTATTGACAAAACTCCAGTTTTGTCGTACAGCATCTCCTTTTTCCTATGATTACAGAAGTCTAGGTCTGTCTAAGTAAACTGATGAGCAAGTAAGGAAATATTGGTGGAGTCAAACTAAAAGGGAGATTGGCTCAAACACAGTGTGAGAAACTACAAGTGGCTCTTGGGCCAGAGGGGTGTGGTTAGGTGTTTCAGGTAGATGAGACACTTGACATGAAACATTTGCAGTCATGATATGGAACAAGGGATTATTTGCTAGCTTAGTGGCCTAGCTGAGAGGTTGGATTTGAGAAACTTTCATTTTAGTTTCCCTAATTTTTCTTTATGATTCAGTAATCGGAATACTGAAGACAGCTATTCAGGAGATACAAATACATCTCTCAAGTGTCTCAAGGGAGAGTAATGAATATTCTTTGCTGGTACTGCAAATAAAAAAAGTGCAACAGTGTCAGAAATACTTGCAGTGAGGAAAGGCTTACATTAAAGACTATTTTGTAATACAAAGCAGACAAAATAGATAAAAGATCTATCCAGCTGCAGCTGTCAGTCCTCAAGTTGGATAATTTTGATCCTCCTGTTCTAGCTGGTGATCATAATAATATTCAGTATCACCGTTTAGTGCTTTTGCAAGCAGTGTAGCTTATACCATTTGCCTGAATACATTCTATCTAGAGACTAAAAAGCATGTTTCCCCATTCTTTTGGTGGCTCTTTAATAAAAGTTGCTTATCTAGCCAGTAAAATTTAAAATTTAATCTCTGACAGGATAATTGTTGTATTGCTGCTGTCTATATTTAATGCTAAAATAAGAGACAAATGATGCAGAATAAAGCTAATGTATTACAATGGTGTTTAACAAAAACGAGTAAATCGTAGCAACTTTCTTGTGATTCATACAGTCTTCAGAGGACAGAATTTGCTCTATGTCCTCCAAAGATCTGAGTTCTTGTATGGAATGACCAATAGTGTAATGAAATACTGATTTTGCTAAATCAAACGTACATTAGACAGGCTCAGGAAGAATGAAGACAAGAAGAGTAATTTTGTTCTATATTCTAGCTTTGTTGTATATAGCTATAATAAATTAACATGGGTACAAATGAAAGTGATGTTTATTTCTGACTGGTTTAATTTTATACCCTATTTGCTCTCATGGAGTAAGATTCAGAGGAATAGAAACAGATCAAAATCTTGACAGGATAAGCTTTTGTTTAAAAAAAATTATACATGCCAGTGGTGCAAAAACTTCTTTCCTTCCCACTGTGCACATGTGTGTTTCTGGTGGGAGCAATTTTTTGTTCACAATAATGTATGCATGTATATTTGCACACATACTTGGACTTGAGCTTGGAAGCAGACTTTGTAGGGATTACTTTTTCATTCTTTCAGGTTTGGGTTCATCCAAGAAGCAGAGGTAACACTGTGAGGCCAGTGAAAAAGGATGGATAACAAGTACCTAATAGTGAACAAAATGCTCCTCAAGTTGCAATTGGAAAAACAGCTCTACTAAGTTGGACCAAAAGATCATTTACCCCAGTACGCTGCTTCTAACAGTGGTCATGAACTTCTAGAGGAAAAGTAATATTAGGTAGGCATACTTTGTTTAATACTCCTCTAGACTGCTGACTGAGTTGTTATCTATATCAGTAGCTATCAATAATTTTCTTCTGTGAACTTGAGCCTGCATATTTTCTCTCTAACATCCTGATGCATGAAGAATTTCCTTTCTGTTGAGCCTGGCTGCTAGCTTCATCTTGGTTCTTGTCCTTGGAGAGGTGTGATGGTTTGATGTGAGGGGGGAGGTTCTGGTGGCAGGAGCTGGCCACCAGATCGGACTCCCATCCCCCTCGGGGTTTGAGCCAATCGGCGCCTCTGCGAATTGCCCTATTTAAGTTGGGACAAAGGAACCAGAAAGGTGTGCCTTTGCCCAGGATCAAGGAGAGGAGAGGAGAGGGGAAGGGAGGGGGACGCTGCTCCAGCTCCCTGGTGCCAGCCCGGGCGGCTGCCTGCACCGGGCCGGTGCCACCTGCTGAGGATGGCGGCGATGGAGCCGCTTGGGGAACTTGGGGAGCACCCCACTCCCGGGGTGCCCACCGGGCCGAGTTCACCCAGAAAGGACTGAGATTTGAGAGAAACGGCCACATTGACACCAGGTCAGTGAAGATGGAACAGGACGAGGTGTGCCGGAGCTGAGTTTCCCCTGCAACGGGTGGCAAGACGGCAAGTGGCCCCCTTGCAGCCAAGGTGGTCCCGGTGGAGCAGAGACCCACTCGCAGCCTGTGGAGAAACCCACGTCAGAGAAGAGATGCCTGAGCCGGAGGACGGTATGCATCTGGAGTCCGTGGGACGACCCATGTCAGTGGGAAGGTGTTTTGTTTAGACAAGATGCCTGAGCCTGAGGACAGTTGTGAATCATGGGCACAGGTAGAGACGCATTTACCCATTTAGAGTCTATATGACGACCCACGCCAGAGTGAGTGGCAACAACTCCCTAAGAATCCGAGACTGTGGTAAAGCCCACACTGGAGTGATCCGAAGGGGAAGGATTGCATCCTTCGGGTAGGACTCACGCTGGAGAAGTTTGTGGATTTTCCTCATGAGTAGGGGATCCACTGGAGCAAGGGAAAAGGGTGTAAGGACTCCTCCTCCTTTAAGAGAGGAGCGGCAGTAACAACATGGAATGAACTGACCTGCACTCCCCCATTCCCTGTCCCCCTGCGCCGCTGTGGGGAGGAGTAGAGCCGGGAAGAAAAGGAAAGGGGGGTGGAGAGGTGTTGTTTTTAAGATCTGGCCTTGTTTTCTTTTCATCCTCTTAAGTAACTGGTTTCATTTGTATTTATTCTTTAACTAACTGTTAATAAATTATTTTGCTTTAAGAAAACCAAGTCTGTTTTGCCCGGGACCATGGTTGGTGGGTGCTCCCTCTGTTCTTGTCTTGACCCTCAGTCCTTTTATTATATTTTTCTCCTCTCCACTTTACTGGAGTGAGAGAGCGGCTGTGTGGAGTTTAGTTGCCGGGTCAGCCTAAAACCTTGACAAGAGGGCATGAGCAGCCAGCCCACTCTAGCCCTGTGGTTCCTGCCGCTTCTGATCACACAAAACTCCGTTGTCGCTTCTCTGATCTAGAGAGTCCCAATTTACTTCCTCATCCAGATGCCATTCTGTGCCTTGTAGCCCTCCTTTGAACCTTTCCGTTTTAACCTCAGATGTCAGTAGATGTGTAGAGTAGCATAAAGATATTCTCTCTGCTCCTGTAGTAGTAGGACCAGCCTTTTAAAGATAGAGTGTTTCGTCACCAGCAATGTGTTCTCTTTTTCTTGTATTTCTTGCACCTTGATATTGCTGTGTGACAGTGTTTTTGTTACACCAAGTTTCCAGTGTGCTAGACATTCCTTTTCTGCTTTCTTATTTCTTAGATCATTAGCATTGGTGTAAAGCACGTGGTTTGGTCCTCTTGGCATCCTATTTAAATGACACTCTGGCGTTTCTTATGTGACTATTCTTATCCTTCATGAGTTGGAGAATTTGTACGGCTTTCCCTGTAAAAGATATACTTTTTTGTACATCTTAGATTTTCTTCACTCTTTTTAAAAGTTCACTTACAATCTTCTTGTCTAGGCTAGCAGCCTGGTTCACTTACAGTTCAAATGAAATCTATCCTTCCTGTTTGGCCTTTTTTATTCCAGAAGCATTCCATCTGAATCATTGATGAGTAGTTCATCTCCGATATGAAATTTATTTTAAAAACTCATTCTCTGAATATGTTTAAACAAAAAGCAGGAGAAAAGGTTTTAAAATGTAGCAGGGTATAGAAATTGGATATAACTTTCAAAATATTGTTACTGTTTTTTAGATATTTTGTGTAATATTTCAAAATTAAAGAACATCATCCTTTATCTAACTAGTCCATAAAACAGTTGTGACAAATTTTCGATGAGATCAAGACTGACTTTAATTGCTACTTCTGATCTCTCAAGGAATATTTAAGAATATGTAGGTGAGAAAGGTCTACTGTGGTTTTTACTGCCATTTTCATTATACAAGGTATAGTTTCGTTCTTATGAAACATTCAAATAATATATTAGGTAAAAATTCTGCCTTTTGAAGAAATACAGATTCTGACTATAAGAAGTATTTCCATTGAATTCATTCCTGGCAATATTGAAATACAATATCAATAAACTGTTTCTGAAAAGTCTTCTTTTTATGGGAGAAGCCTATCTTGCATCAAAGCTAGTGGAAGGTCACCTTAGAGACAACTCATCCAGTTTGACAGTGAGCTAGAACGTAGAGAAAGTGACACCTAAATGTTGTACTTACCCTTTTCACGGTAACAATTTTTTGCTTGTTTACTGAATTTACAAAGATATATTGGGTCTTCATCTGTCAGAAATTAATGGTAAATCTTTTGACTTTTAAAAAACCAACAAAGCTGAAACTGAACCAAGTTTCAACATTTCTTTCACATCAACAGGACTGTTTACTTTGATTGTTTTCATTGTCTAACCAAATTAGTACCAGGAAACGAATTTCCTGGGGGTATAGATGATGGAGATAAAAAAATATCTTCTAGATTATAACTTAGATTAGGAATTTAACATTATCTGATCTGGCCACAGAAGGCTACTTTTCTTGTCTACAGAGGGATGTGAAATGACTGCTGATGTTAGAAGTAGAAAGCTCATAACTGTACATTCACAGTAGTTTTGTGACTGAGTTTTTACGAGATTTTCTCAAGCGTTGTCTGCCCTTTGATCTCTATCTGTACTAATAACAACAATATTTGGAACAGAAAAAATGACTGGATGTGGAAAGCATTTGAATTTAGGAAATACGCTTTTGTTTGTGAAATCACTTCTCGGTATGGAAATCAATTACGGAGAGATAAATAAGGAAACCAATAACAAGGCTTTCTTTTCACTTTTCAAAGACGGTTGCAATTAAAAATAAATAGTCTTCAATTTTATTATAGAATTACAATTAAACCAAATAATCTTTACTTCTGTTAGACTGGATTCATTAATATCTTGTTATCTTAATACATTCTAATTTATCTCTAAAAATTATCTTCTCTTTCTTGTCTGACAAATCTTTCCCTCAGTATGCTTTACTGCCTTTGGTTATTTAGGCATCTACAGTATTGTTTCTAGGTAAACAATATATGCTCTTTGCTTGTTTTTTGTAAGAATTAATATAAAATCGTGTGAGTGTATAAACGAAAATCAACAGACTGTATAAGCACACTTTATGTCACATGGTGATTCTGCAACTTCTTATACTGCTCTTGGCAAGTCTTGCAAGGAAATTATTTGATTAGGTTTTGGTTTTTTTTTTTCCCCAGAATAGTGAAATCTGAGATTTGGAAAATTTGCAGCACAGCCTTAATCTTCAGAACCACAAATCAAAATAAATCATTTATCTGAGAATTTGACATATTGACATGTATGACTTATTTAGTTTCTTTCTATTTTAGTATACTTTGACATCAAGTGTTCTTTGACAGAAACAAGCTGCGTTTCATTTTGTTATAGAGGTAGACAACTTATACAAAGGAATCCTCAAAAATCTGTGTTGCTTATGTATATTACATTGCTTGCTATATGAGTGGTTGTAAGGGCATAACTTGAAACACTCTTTTCAACTAGTGTTGGGAATCATAATTGAAAATTATTGTAATTTTGATTAGGTATTTTCTCTCTCCTTATGAAAATAGACAATTTTTCCCCACCCCTCAACTTACCACTCATTTGCCTTCTGATTTTCTCTTGGCTTTGGTATACAGTAAGTAAATCTCAGAAGACGAGATAGTTTGGCTATAATAGTGTTTTTATTATCAAATCCATTTGCCATTGTTTCTCTGCAGTAATATTCAAAAAGGGATATCATTTCGCAAGGTAAATTAAGAGGTTATTAAGGGCAGATAACATCCTTTTCATAGAGCTCCATTCCTTGCTGAAACCATAAAAACGATAATTGTATATTTTCTGTTAAAGTATTCTGTTCTATGAACTGTATACAAAATAATTATTTTGGTTACTTCACGCCCATGAGATCTAAAACCCTTATAACATTTCTATAAACTATGACATTATAACAATCATAAGAGATTGCTTTTCTTTTTTTTTAAAAAAAAGAACCATATAGATGCAGTGGCTATTATTTGTCTTGCATGTCAGATGCTTCATGGGCCCACTATTTGTCTGTTCTTATAGAACAGTTTAAAAATTCAAAAGCCTTAAAGTGTTTTTTAAAAATTCACCCCTACTTAAACAGGTATGTCTCCCTTACACTTCTTTCAACTGAGTTATATCACAAATAATATCCACACAATCTTCTTCTGTAATAAAGAACCATCTTTCTATTGACGTAAGTGAGTTTTCTCTGGGCTGTAGTTTTATAGAATGTGTGTCTTACATTTGAAGAAGAGCAGTATCTTTGAGCTTTTGTTGCACATTTCTGAGCAAACTGGATGTCAGCTGCCCCTGGATGGTAGATAACCATGTAGATAAAGCATTAGTAAAACTCTTGTCAAAGCCAATGTTGCAAGTAACTGAGAATTAAAATAATTTGTTTGGCGTTTACACTGCGTTGCTCATCTGCAGTGTTCAAGGTGGATGAGCCATACCTGTGTTTTACAGTAGAGAAATTGAGTCAGAACAAATAAATCCCTCACATGGAAATTACATAAAGATGATATGGACTTCATTAGCGACTCTATCCTTGGTAGGTGATTTCCCCAAGGTCTGTTGAGAAGTCTGGTACAGAACCAGAGAAAACCCATCTGATAATCTGGTTTTGAGCCTGCTGAAGAAGGGTACTGCCTATGGTTCTTTATTTGAAAGTCACATGGATATGATACAGATATGATATGGATATGTTTCTTTAGTAGTGATGTGTGAAGAGATTATCGAAATGTGTATTTCTATGTGAGAAAGGTTCTTGCAAGAGACCAGTAAGTATTGATAATAGGTATGATGAAGACGATATTGAATGACAAAAATATTCCACATGCTTTCTTCTCCCTGATGCTTGTCACAAATATATTTGCAGAAAATTGCTTTCACTCTTCTTTATAATGAACTGACAGTGCCACACAGTTGAAACTTCAGGTTTTAGTCTCATACAAAATGAAAGTGGGAAAGTAAAAGAAACCCAGCCTACTGAGAAATGAAGCAAAATGTTTGGGTAATTAAACAATTATTTACAAAAGATAAAATGACTTATTTTCTTCTGCCAAGCTGAGGATCCTTGTACCCTGGTGATACTATGTTTTCTAAAGGGCAAATGACAGAATGAAGCCAAAGCTGAACTAATTTTATACGTAAAATTGCTTCTTGGAGTAATAACTAAACCCATTAGGCAGCAAACTTAGGGGGAAAACGTATGTGAAAGAAGAGATTATTCCACTGGGTCTCATGTTTTACCTTATTACTTCCTTTAAGTCACCGAGGTGTCTGTCATTATTACCACTGATGGTTACCTGAAATGCAAATGAGTTGAAGGGATAAACATGTGTCAGCTTTCCTGAGTAGGATACAGGTCTACTCTCCCAAATTTTCTTCCCTTGTAACTATTTTGTGTCCGTGTAATCATATCATTCAGACTAGCTATTGATTTACAATTCTACCTTCAAGCATTGTCTTTATCCCAATAGCAGTAACTAATAATGGGCAAGAGATCATAGATACATGATGCTATTTTATACGCCTGAAAGTGTTTCTTTTTTTCTGCATTCGTGTGATGATACAGGGAGACAAAGCACTCTGTTACAACTAGGTCCCAATATTTTTGATGTTAAACCTGTGACATTTCTTGTTCAAGCAATGCCATCTACTTTCAAATGCCTAATGAATGTTCATTAAAGATATATTTCAATGTAATTCTATTTTTCCAGTACACTCTTTATCTCAATAAACAATTATTCATCTTGCCTGTGGGCACTGGAGGTCCCGTCACAGTGATGAAAGAAGCACCAATGATAGATGATGGGAATGCCACTCAGCAATTATTTGCATCTTTCATCTCTCATTGAACAGAAGAAAAGTCTCATAGAAAGATTTGAGTGTAGCTGCAACTGCCACATGTGATATCTGTCAAAATATGATAAATTGACAGTTTTACCCTAGCCTCCTAACTGTTTAGACCGAACAACTAGAGGAAGGCCCTGTTTGCTTATGAATTACAATCAAATTTCTGTGATAAAATGCGTTACCCGTAATCTCTTTCATTGAGATTTAAGTTAAGGGAAGTGTCAGAAGCTACTATTTAGCTTTTTAGCTTAATAAGTTACTGCTCTTCTGACTAACCTACTCAACTTCATATGGCAGTGGAATAGGTAAGAGAGTGTAAACGGTCACTTACGGCGTCTGGATGCCTGGGAGGTGCAGGCTTAATATTAGTTCACTTCCCTTTCCCCAAAATATTTTACCTTGCAACTGAGATGAATTCCCACTGTACAATAATCAGTTGTGGTCATTCAGTGGATAGTGGGAAATTCTTAGGTGTCTGTGGCTCTGCTGTGTTCTGGCAAGTGCTCTGCCCTGCAAAGTTTCACTGACTCTGGATTCTACTGATTTCTCAGGTCTTGCACAGAATGCATTAGTAAGGAAAATGTATCCCCTACAGCTTGTAATTTTCCCCACCAGTGTTAACATTTTTAACTGTTTTCTACATTGCGGAAAGCTCCTTAGTTGATTAATAATTAATATTTTCAGGGGAATCTTTGTTCACCTGTGAGGTGTTCAGTCCTTAGAAATGTGTGAATTGCCTATTTCTCAAATATTGGTTGAAAGGGTTTACGAGAAGAAGTGAAGACAAATATCACAGACATTCAAAACTGCATGGGGAATTGCAGGCAAGAAAAATGAAACTTACAGATTACAACACTTGACTGAGGTGCTAGAGGCGCTTTTAAGTCATTGTGTTGTATCATTCTTCCATTTAGTGTAATTTATATTCTATCTCTTGAATCTGTGCAGATAGATTTATTCAGATACTGTATGTATTCTGAAATTGATACACATTTATCTGCAGTAAAATTGCATTTGCCATATACTAGCCCCGGTGCTTAATATAAATGACATAGTCCTTCTGGTTTTGATTGCACACAACCCAAGCAGTTTGCAGTGTGCTGTGGCAATTATAAACTTGGAGTATTTTTTTTTAATTTTTTTTCTAAACATTTAAAAGAAACTTTTTCTTTAAAATTGCTCCATGCAGAGCTTTCTGCAAAACAGAAGTGGAGAGAATCCAGTAACTTCAGATATGACTGTAATTGTGGTTACTAGTATAAATTTTAGGACAGATTAGTTACTAATAAACATACAGCCTCATTAATTGTTTGAATATCCTGTGCTAAGCTGGTAATCTATACCCTATTTTAGTCTTAAAGTATTTAAAAATGCAAACAATAAGTCATCTCTGGCTTCAAAGGGACAGAGAGCGCATCCAAACATGTACAGCATTCAGAATGTAAAAAAGGAAATACTCTATCCTAACTCAGTCTTTGGTGAAAATATCTTCTAGGGAATATAGAGTCAGTGGAGACCCATGATCAGTAGTAGGGTAGCTAATGGTGTTGACATTTTACTTTGTCTTAAGGGGCATTTAATAAAATATATGGAAAATACTTTAGGGAACCTGATATATCAGAGAGTTACATATTCATTGCCAGCTAAAGTAGGAAATGTGCTATTCATTGAGTCATCAGGCCCATTTCTTTAAACATACTGGGATTTCTGGACTGAAAAAGGAAGGCATACATTCAGCAATTGCCTCTTCCCTTTATTTGCAAGACCAGTCAAGAATCACAGTGCTTGAGATACTCCCTACTCAGCTTTCAGATTTTCATTAATGTTCTTGTATGTACACATAAAAAAGAGAAGGGTCCATCCTTTAATTTAACCACTGTTAGTCTTGCAATGTATAAAACTATTTTATACATTTTCTTAGAACTGAGTGTCCTGAATGTATCAGCTTTGTCAATTCTCTCTCATTTTACTATACGCAAATAGGTCATAACACTAACAACTTGTTCTGCCTTTACAGTATTTATAGCTGCCGGTAACTGTTATGGTTTGGCTGGAAATACACCAGAGTCTCTTGACTAGCATCATATTCCTCTAATGTCCCCAGTTTTCTTCAAGATATCAAGGTAATCTGGATCATAAAGGTTTTTACTATCCTGAATATAATTCCTTCTCTAACAAGTCTGTTTCGTCTTATCTCATAAATGTATAGACTACAACAATAAACTCCAGACAGAAATTCTGTGAAAAGCTTCTAAAAAATATCAACCTCCTATTAACTTTCTCGTAACTTATTTACTATTTCAGTAATGTCCTTTTACCATGCCAGTAGCAAACATAGTCCCTTCTAGAAAATGGTTATCTGTTCATTAGCAACTTGTTACCTTTGTTTTCTATTAATCCTTTTGTTCTTGTTAAAGTATGTCAGAGATGATAGAAAACAAAAAGTTACATCCAATTGCTGAAATATCTTTACCTGCCTTTTCCTAGTCTTAAGTGAACTTGACAGTGAACTGAAAATAGTGTTCAGATTCAGGGTATATATCTCTGTGTTCCTCTGTGATTATCTTGTATCTTCATTTTCTTCTTAAATATAACTTAGAATAAAACTATATTCTTGTTTATAATCCCTGAAAAATTGTGATTTAAGCCAATGCTAATTTCACAACAGCAGAAATCTGAACAGCAAGATAACTGAAGATCAAAGAATTCTAGCTTTATAAAGTAAACCAGATCCCAAACTGGTAAGATTATTGTTAAATTGACTGGTAAACAGTGTAATTGTCAACCTGGAGACCTGTTGGGTCCAATACAATCTAAGATATCAATGGTCCTGCACCGCAGATTTGAAACCCACTTTGAGGGGTCACGTAGTCCTAGAGCAGAATCAACTATACCTCTGTTATTTTATTAATATAATTTGCTTACCTAACTATTAAAAGGATGTGTTCTAATGTTTACTAATTTTACTGTTACAACATGTAATTGAAAGAGAGGATACTTCATAGTAAGTTCTTCTTGTCCCATATACCCTGAGAACATAAGAAATCGCTCACTGCATCAGAGAAATGCTGTTTAGGGAGAACATATCAGCGTAGCGTGCTATCTGTGCCCTTGTACTTCACTAGCACCAGACCTGTTAGACTTGACATGCCTATTTCTGCAATCCCTTAAAGGTTTCAGTCCTTTTGTTATCTGCTTAATGGATACGTATATTTCTCTCATCCTCTTTTTGGAAGTGCACTAACGTCTGCCTCCTCTGTCTCTTGTTACAAGTTCCAGAAGGTCACTGCGTCCTGTGTGAAGTACTTATTTTTATTTATTTTAAATGTCTCCTACTACTTTAATCGTATTTCCCCTGTTTCTGCAGACTTGTATGAAAAAGTGTTGTGCATTTGCCTTATGGTATGGATTATTACCTCTATGATATGGATGGTAATTTTCAACAGTTTGCTCTCTTTTTTTGTGTAGTTGTTTGAATACTTCAGGAGCATAATGACTTGTATATAATTTTGTCTTTCAACAATACAGATGCTATACTTTCCTTTTTTCTGATTATATTTTTAGTTCTGTTTTGGTTATACAAACATAGCACTTCATACCTGGCCTGAAACAAAGCCTCCTTGCTTGAAGCCATGCCAATGCTGAGTAGAGCAGAAGGGTCCCTCCACTCCTCTCGCTCTGTACTTCTGCCTCAGCCCATTTGCCTGGCTTGCCTTGCACTGCTGATGTCTGCTCAGCTTGCAGTTTCCAAACAATTCCCTAAAGACCTGCTCTCTTAACTACTTACTGCTCATTTTATACGTGCAGGTGGTTATTCATACCTAGTAACCCAAGTTACCTACAGTTATTTGGTATCTATAAATTCCACTGCATTTGTGATCCCTCTCAGTTTCCTGCCATGTGCAAATTAAATGTACATAAGTTTATGCAGTCTACATTCCACCATCCAGGTTGCTGATGAAGGTAACAGTGCAGACTCTCACAGAGTCCCACTTAGTACAGCTGTCCACTTTGACAATAAACCATTCGTAATTAATCTTCAGCTGCTTTGTGAAGTTTTATTCCCATGTTCTAGAAGTTTTATCAACCAACCGATTTTCCAGAAAGCCACTTTGATGCAGTTTCAAAAGCTTTAGTTAAGATTTATGGTTTCTCCCCTGTCTGCAAAGCCTGTTATTCTGCAATAGAAGTAGATAGTTTGGCTTGACATGAATTCTATATTTTTGTGTTAGTTGTCACATATTTCTCTCTGTTTTCCAAATGGCCACAAATTGCTCCAGAATTATCCCAGATTTGTCAAATTGGATAAATTTTATTCAATCGAGTAACTACATATTTATGGTTTTAGCTAATTGCCCCAGAATCACAGGTGAGAACAAGTGTAAATTTCTCATAATTGCCAGGAAATTAGTCTGTGTTTTTTCCTTTGCTTACTGGCCTCAGTACGTCCACTTAAAGAGAAGTTTAGGCACCTGTAAGAGTGTAGATTTGGTATTGCTTTCCTGGCAGAAATACAGCATCATTCTTCAGCAGAATTTATTCTAAATATACTGTGGTGTCAGCAGATCTGAGTAGCCCAAACTTTAGTTGAATGTTGTCACAGAAACAAGGGCAGAAAGCAAAGACCTCAAATTCACTGGTGATGAACAGCAAATTCCCACTTTTTTCCTCTCCCCAGAAGCACAGAGGTGCATATTCAGAAACACCCCTATGCCCCTGTTCTCAGCTACCCCCTCAGAAAGCTGCTCATTTGGCAATAATTTTCCCATAACAGATACAAGACTGGAATGAGGCAATGTTGGAGATGACTGTCCTCTGTTTTAAATAGAAAAGCAAAATCACTGTCTGCGTACCAGACTAGCACCATTCTCTTTACTTAAACAGTTTGTTTTTCATATTGAGGGGAATGGATCCAAACAAACAACTGAAGAAAAAAGGGAGTGATAGTGATCTCACAAATGCTAAACAGAGATATCTTAAGATGGAAAGTTCCATCTTATACAGTGGAAATATATGTATGAATTGTTTATAGTTAGATCACTTTTGTTCCAGTTCTCAAAATAAAGCCATTCAGTGCATTTGATGAGACTCTTGAAGCAAAAAGAAGCACAAGGCAAAAGTGGAAAAATTCATGCTGAGCATTATTTGTCAGCGTTACATAAGAGAGTATATTGTTACTGAGATTTTCATCTACTCTGGAGTCTAAAGAAAGCAAGCAAGCCTCAGACACCATGATGTTCTTCAATCCTTTGTCTTTGATGAATTACATGCAATTTTTAGAAAGTGCTTCCAAAACACCAATGGCCATGTCTCAGATAATAAAATCCTCGTTCCTTTTGTAATGCTGAAACAGCATTGTTTATGTCATAATTTAGTTACACAAAAATTCAGTGGGGGACCTACCTGTGAATTGATGTGATAAAGATTTGCTGAAGACAAATCAGTAGGTTAGCATAATAAACTGGAAATATGCCAGAACTTCAAGAAGAAGAAGTAAATCAATTGCAGTAGAAATCAACTGAAATCAGGCTGTGAATGCTTAAATCTGCAGCAGTTTAATGAACTTGTGGTCCTCTGAAAAGTCCTGTCTGGAGCTGAGTGTAGAAAAGTGGACAGAAGTGCTGCCGTGTCAGAAATTTTATCTTGTTTTGAGTGTATGTTTGGGAGGAGGGACACATCCTTTCTGGTTAGACCAAAAAGATTGTTCTAACTAAGACTGTATGGTTGCACAGTGGTTATTTATGCTTCTCATATAAAGACCCATTATTGTTGCCAGCTTATGGGAATATTGTGATATTTTCCTAAAAGCTTACAGAAATTGAATAGAAAGAAAAGGAATACAAAATATTTCTTTAAATTCCAATAAAAATACCTTGTAATTTTTGTAAGAAAGTCCTGTGTTTGCTTTTAAATAAGAAATTGTCTGAACAATCTGAAAATGAACATCATTGTCAAAAACATTTCTATAAAACTGAACATTAGTTTGCAAATATATCTCTTTCTCTGACATTTCTCCTTTCCTCTTGCTAAGGCTATATTACATTGGGTTCTTTCCAGTACACTGTCTTCCTAGATTTTCCCATCAGCTTCACTATTATTATTCTTGCAACTCTTTCTGATATCCGTTGTGCCACGATTTCAGTGCAGATCAACTGTGTAGCCACAGAGATTTTTCTCCTGGTGATTTTTAACCGGCATCAGTTTTATTATGGTGTGATTTTCAATTCTCTGAAGCCCAAACGTGATTCTACTGGAATGACTTGTTCTTTCTCTTGGATATTAAGTTTCTATTTTGATGTCATACCTTCTGGGTTGTCTAAGTGAAATCTGAATGATATTTTAAGTGATGACACTTTTCTCCACAGAATCATAGAGTTGGAAGGGACTTCAGAGGATCTCTAGTCCAACCTGTTCAAGGCAGGGTCAGCTGTGAGATGAGACCAAGTTACTGGGGATTTTGTTCTCCCTTCCCTCATTGACACAATTATTTTAATAGATATCAGTAATATTTTATTATTTGTATTTTTCCAGACAATCTTAATATGATTTTTGGCTTCCAAATTTGAACATGTGGTATAATCATCCATAATGCTCCTATTGTTCAAAAAGATTTTATCTGGAAGATTAATTACTGATGGAGTGGTAGCTCACATTGCACTGTTCACTAGTTGTTTGATCACATAATGTACTCCTAAGTGTGAGTAATCCCATCACTTGGATTGTTTTGCCTGTGCGTAATAGGGAAATTGCAAGGTACCACAGTAAAGTGGCTGATATTTGAATTTCATGTGACTGTTCAAACGCACAAAATGAGACATATGAATCAAAATTAGACACATGAATGGGCATAAAAATCTCCTGAAATATCCTATCTTACAATATTACACTGAAGAAGTTTTCAGCTATTTTTCACTGAAAAAGTTATGCCTTTTTAATAAATGATAATTCCAACTATGAGTTAAATCGGTCATTGTACTCCTCCATAAATTATAGCTGAAAGAGGCACAGTTCTCAGCAGGAAGGAGAAAAAAAGGAAAAAAAAATCTGACTGTGTAACCCAGTTGTTGAGATACTTGCTAGTGACAAGGGTCACATCTTTATAGTAGTGAAGCTTAGTTCAAGCTTATAATAAGGACAGGACTCCAGCGCATAAGTTCAAGAGAAAATCACTGGTGAGGTGTTTCTCTCCTGTTCAGAAGGCTTTGATTTAATGACAGTAGAGGAAACAAAGAAAAGTTTTGAAATCTTTTAGAGAAAACTACCAGCCACTCAATTCTATACCATGCAGCTCTGAAAGCTTGAAGAAAAAGTTTGAATCTTATCTTTTTTAGCTGTTGTGTTTGTTAGTTTTTGTTTCCTTTTCTTTCATGTTTGAGACTGAATCCTTATACAGAAAAGTTTTTAATTCTAAACTATGTTAAAATCCCTTGAAATGGTCTTCATGATGCAAGTGCTGAGCAATGTTTGCAGCTTGCCAAAGTGGCACATCTGTCACTATAAAAGCTTTACTGTGAAGCAGCAAAAGAAAGCCAATACATAATTTACTTTTTTAATGATAAAACTGAGGCAAAGCAAGGGAGGGGAATTTGTAAAGTAAATCTGGCATGATCTAATCCTGTTTGTGCAGTGTTTAATTTTCAGGTGTCTGATCTACGTAACAAACCAGTCAGGAAGGTAATGAGAAAATAATATATTTCTTTATAGCTCTCTACCAACACAAATAACAGTCACTGAAGGAGGGGTTAGCTTCTGCCCCTTTTAAAATGTGGGTTTTTTCTGTTTATACAGGCCCTCCCTGGATCACTTACAATACATTATAATTATTGTTTAGTGGCATCGCAGGGAGTAAACCTGTTAGAGCTGAAATATGCTCATTCAATTTTTCTCCTCAAGTGGTGTCTCTTGATAACTCATTTCAAAATGGGAACTGACACCTCATCTCTTTGTCTCCTCTAATCAAATCCTTTTCGTCTTTCATAGGCTGCTGTTCAGAGGAAATTGCATTTTTTTTAGTTTTGATGTCTTGTGAAGCCATGTTACAGGTAAAAGGTAGTTGCAGGTACAGAGGCTCAGTTTTGCCCTCATAAAAGGCAAAGTCAATTTTGTTTTTATCAAATTGAGCTCAGTTGAAGTTCCATGAGGGCAAATAAAACAGAACTGAAGTTTAGATGCTTTCAATTTCAGTTGCTTAAACGTTGAGGTGTTGATAAGAATAGTGACAGCTTGTACAAAAGATGAAACTTTTCACTGCAGATTTGGAGAAACAAAGCTAATGAGGCCTCCTCTAGTGGCACTTTCCCCTTTACAACCTGATTTTCTGTAGCCCTGCTTCTTTTCTTACCCAAATTTAGCACTCCAAAATATGTATCCTAAATTGTCACTCCAGCTTGAAAAATATTCACACAAAATTATTAAGCCTAGTGTAATTTTTTTAATGCAGGGAAATGGACCTTTTATTTTAAGCATGTAAATAGACAGTCTGCATCAACGCCCCACAGCTGAAGTGCCTTAGTTAGGTGTGTAGCCACTGTAGGCTCTCTCTCTAGTCAACGAGGAGAGTGTGGCTCCTGATGAAGAGAATTTAGTCCTCTTCATATCTGAGTTATCTTTGTGGGCCTGTCTCTGTCTACAGATGAGAGTCCAGGTTCAGTCACCTCCTCAAAGAAGATGCGTACAATACGATGAATTTGTGTCATGTTGCAGAGCTAAGTTCAGAGCTGTAATTACAGAGAGGAGGAAAGGGAGAAAACTTTGTTTTGCAGAGCCAGATGTTAACCTGCAAAAGAAGAACCAAAACTAGGCTAAAAAAAATTCAGTGATGACTTTCACAAGTGTTGTTTTTATCTCTTGTGTGGCATTTTGATTCTGACTGTGTTTCAAAGATTTTAATGATGATCAGTGGAGACACTAGATTGTTTCCTTCTTGGTCGTATATATAAATCTCTGTGAAAAGTAGAATAAGGAGTTACTGATGTTGGAAAAATTATAACCTTGTCTGTGAGGATCTAGCTGATGTAGTAGTGAAAATTAGGTTTAGATTCTGCTCTATTTGAAGCAAGTTTGTTTATTTACCTTTTCTTATTTCAGGGGAAAAAATCAGGTCCTAAAGCAGCTGCAGCCGTCATTTTTTTTTACCTTAATGTGTAAATGAAGAAAAACATTTTTAATTACTTTCTTTGTTCTTTACAAAGTTGACTCTCCTGAGGTTGAAAAAAACCTAACTTCTTCAGTGGCTTTGTAAACAACCACAAAGCCCAGTGGGCTGGGTTCAGTGTAAGCTGATGCCGATTGTATATGTGGCACAAAGATTTGGCTTCTCAAATCAGATATATGGCTGATTTAGCATCCTTAGAAAAGAGTCTTCAGTAGGAAGAACTGTACATTAAGGCTGTGAGGCTATGTTAATTTGAGTATGTTCCCCGATTCTTCCCCACTAGCAACGAACCTTCCTTTCATTCAGCTGCACTTGTGACTGTGCAGGGAAGCACATATTACAGTTCATAGATTCATAGATTCATTTCTAGGTTGGAAAAGACCTCAGAGATCATCGAGTCCAACCGTCCCTAATCCCCATTAAACCATATCCCTAAGTAGATCATCCACCCTATTCTTAAACACATCCAGGGATGGGGACTCAACCACCTCCCTGGGCAGCCTATTCCAGTGGCTGACAACCCTTTCAGAGAAGAAATACTTCCTAACATCCAACCTGAATCTCCCCTGACTAAGCTTATACCCATTTCCTCTTGTTCTGTCACCCATCACTAATGTAAAGAGCCCTTCCCCTACCTCCCCACCATCCCTTCTCAAGTATTTGTAGGCTGGAATCAGGTCTCCCCTCAGCCTCCTCTTCTCCAGGCTAAACAGCCCCAACTCCCTCAGCCGCTCCTCATAAATTTTATTTTCCAGCCCCTTGACCAGTTTAGTTGCCCTTCTTTGGACTCGCTTCAGGAGTTCTCTATGCTACTAATTAAAAAATCATTCGGTTCTCTTTAAGCTGGCCCAAATGAAAAGGGCCAAACCCCACAAATCCCTAGGCCGTTATACTTACCTTTGGGAAAGAAAAAATTCCACTGAGATAGATTCCACTGAGATTTCAAAAGCCTCCCTCAAACTTGAAAGATGGATGCCAGTTACAGCAGTATAATTCATATGCATAATTATTTGTAATAGACTAATTACTCTGTTTCCTTTCAAAGCTGAATGTTTTTTATCTTCAATATGGCCCACACATGCTTATGTGATTTTTGATCTGCAATATGGAGCAAGAGTGATTCTCACTGCCAGCAGAGAAGTAGGCTAGCTCATCAGTTCTCCTGTGTATCCAAAGGGACAGATTGCTACAGACTGTGAATGCTGGACTCTATCTGAAGGAAAAGGCTCCCTTTTTGTTGCTTTTTTCTTATTTAATAAACAGTTTCACTGATCAGTTGCCAGAGTGGTTTCTTTTAAGGACTTTGTTTCCAAATATGCAGAAAACGTCCTATGCCCTCACATTCCCTCCAGCTCACTAAGAGAAGCTTATCATTCGTTTTGGACAGTTTATGCGGAGCATGGTAGGATGTGAACAGCATGCTATGCTGCTTTTTTTTATACAGTGGAACCACTATTGAGAGATATTCATTTTTTCCCCATTATAATTTGCTGCACTTTTGTAGTGAAATTTGAGATTCTTTTTCCCAGAGAGAAAAGAAATATATGACTGATGTGAAAAATAGGTGGAGCTCAGATGCTGCCAAAATAGAGTCACATTAGTATCTGCTGACACAAGGCAAGACATCATTATTAGTTGTGTTTTAATTTTCCTTAAAGTTTTCTATAGATTTTTTTTGTTAAATTTTCACAATGAAACACATAAATTTTGGGTTTGATTATCCATTCTACATTTGACAAGATAATTAAATCAATTTAATTTGCACAAATATAAATTATGCTTCTTCACAAAATCCTGCCAACTTCAAAGAGAGAATGTGTTCAGGACTATGATCTGTGGAGGTGGAGAAAAACGTAGATAACACTGGTGAAACAATATGGGGAGAAAGCCAGCAAACCAATGGTGAGATTTCTCCTTTGATGCAGGGCTGATACATATGTATGCAACAATTTCCTTGAAGGACAAGAGTTCTGTATTTTTTCTACACCTGTTTCTGTAAAACTAGAATCAGTTGGATTCAGAGTAGAGCTGTTGAGGCTTCATTTGATCTTCAATGATTAGCTGTTACTTTGTATGGCTTTTTTGAGTTACCTGTGAGACTTGGCTGACTTTTGCTTATATTGTACTATGAAAAGTGTCTGCTTTCTATGGTTCATGTCTGCAGTGTTTTACTGCTGCAGCTTATACAGTTTATTAAGTTTATCTCCCTTCTCACTTTTCTTTGTTTAATTTATCGCTGCATTATTTTCTGTTTTGCAACATAGAGTGTTTGCATCTGATTTCCTTCAAACCCTTTCTTACCGATACTATAAGGAATATCACAGATCCATCAACCCTTACACGAATAAAGTACAGCTTGCTTATACTTTCCTTTAACACTTACCAATATTTTTCCTCATCTTGTGACGCTAGGATTATTAATACTAAATCTGTACTAAACCATGCAGCAGTAACAGTTTGGTCCATATAGACATGGTACGTGTTTATTTTTACTTTAATTTTTGGTTAAATGTTGCATGCTGCCTGTATAATTTTATTTTTGTTTCAAATCATCGCAAAAAAATAAGAAATACCTGATATGATGTGAAACCACTTGCTGCCAAGAGGTGATACCAATTTTGTGTAGAAAGAGCTTATATGAAGTTTAACCATCAAAAGTTTTTTAATGACAAGAGTTTATTGTCAACACGTGTAAAATACTCTAACCGTGCAACAACACCTAATCTTTTGGCATGCTTTCTGAGGTCATAAAGGTATTTGATTCAGAAATGTGACTGATTGGGCTAGGCTGAGGTAGTTTTTCAATAACATTATTAAAATATTCATTGGTATTGCTGTATCTAGCTTATGTAATTCCATTTAAATGTAGTAAAATGATTTCTGGCTAAATTTCCATTTCTCCTCTCAAAAGACAATAACTGAGCCACAACAATGCAAGTCACAAGATTTTGTTTTACATACTGCATTTATTATTGTTGTTAGAGGAGACAGCAGGAATGAAAGGGACTTTCCTACCTGAAGTGCAAAGACGATTGAAATTGTGGCTTTTCCTTCTTTTCCCTTCCTAGTCATAGTGTCCCTGTGGAATGGAGAGCAAAAATGGGAATGGAGCACTTCCTTATCTACTCACAGCTTTTCTGCTGTGCGTAGGAAATTCAAGCATAAAATCACTGTTGACAAACTAAGTATGGCAGCAAGACAAATAAATGAATCTGAGCACTCTCTGTTGCATTTAATTAAGTTTATGCCCCCGAATATGCCTGTTGTTCAATATTAAACAAGGAAATCTACAGTTAATAGATCAATAATTCATAGCAAGGAATACAGTCCTTTAAAATAAGAAGTCCTGGTAAACACCGTTTCCAAACCATCTAAGATAACATATTCATTTTTGTAATGACATGGAAAACAGAGGCTGATGGAAGATCATTGTGCATATTCTAGCTTTAATTTTTTCACTAAAGTAATGTTTAAAACATATTTGAAGCCACTTAGGCTCAGTGTTTTAATTTGGCTTTTGATTAGAATGACCTAATTGAAGGTGAAAGTAAAGCTAGCAAAAATTTTAGAGGAAATTGCTGGAGGAATTGTGAAACATTTAAGAAGATCAAAAGGCTTAGATAATATCCTACTGGCTCAGCATGATATTGAAATGATCATTGTATGCATTCTGTTCTAATCAAATGCAACACTGTAATCATTGCTTATTTTGAGGCATCTCACAATCAGAATTGTTGGTTTCTTGTGCCATCCACACATGCAGATAAGGATGAGATCTGCCTGAATTGCCTCAACTTTAATGAATTAATTGTCAATACCTGTTATATTTCTTTAAGATCCTCTTCAGTGTTCAAGGATTATTTCTTCTCAGTTTTAATTCTAAAATTTCAGTTCAATAAACTTTCCTAGCTCTGGAGCATCTCGGTATGGAAACACTATAATAGATATATTTATGCCCTTGGGTTTTCAGCTGTAACTGCAGCAAGGCTTTCCAGTTTCCAGAAGTTGCCAGAAGCAGAGGGAATAAAGGTCATATCAAGTTTTGATAACCCTCATCATCATTCTTCTATGGCTACACGGACGTATTTATTTATATGTGCTCCACTTTTTTCTCTGCTCTATGCCAATTTTTACTCCTCAAAACAGCCATTTCATTTTCAAAGAGAGATCTCAGAAAATCAAAATTTTTATTGTGGTTGACCAACAGTGCCTATAAATCAGGATCAGTCAGGCAATGAAGAAGAGAGAGAAATGTATACATTAAAAATGGAACTCTTTAAAATAGAGCTAAGAACATCCATCAGTACAAGATGTCCTTCAAATACTGGAAACATGAATAATGTAGTTCTCTATTGGACTCACTATGCTCAAAACAGAGGACAGGCATCGTTTTGCCAATACTGCAGGCTGTGAAGCTAAGGAAGAACATAAAAAAAAATTACTTGTTCATTTTCATCCAGCAGGCCATTGACCAATTTTAAGTTTTTCAGACATCGGTTGTTTGAGAGAGAGTTGATTATAAGGCAATAAAGTTCACTGGAGAAATCTATTTCCTGGAAAATATTCAAGTCCAGGGAGCCCTGTTTTGTTTCCTGGTTTTGTTGCTAAACAGCTGTGCCATTAAGAAGACCATGCTCTTCTCTACTGTGGTTAAGTGTGCTTTCCTTCTACACAACATACTTCTTCCTTGGTTAGACCAAGCTAGAGTGTGTCCAGATTGCAAGTTAGGCTTTAATTGGCCCTGCTGGGGTCATCGTTGCTACCACCACAGCAAAAGTTTCAGTGCTGGAGGACTAGCTGTCTAGTCCCTCCTTAGGGTCCACTGCCCTTTTGCTGACACTGCTGCAATGGAGCTGTGCTGTGGTTATCAGTACCACGCAATAGGAGCAAGAGCTTCTAATTCTCTTTCTGCAGCTGCCTCAAAGTGAGAGTAGAGTGCCTCTCTTAATTTACCCATCTGTATCTAATTGGAGAGGTGTTCCAGGGTCATCTGAAACCTGCTGTTCCCAACCACTCAATGCTTGAGTGCCACTCCTGAACAAAAACATGTAGATGTCCTTAGTCTCTCTCCCCATTTAGGCTTCCACCACTAAAAGAATAGTAACAGCCAAAAACTCAAAGCGCTTTGCATGGATTTGGGAATACCTTCTGTGGAGTGAGCTGACTCTGGCTGCAGGTACTCTGTCCTTCCTTCAGTATCCATTCACACTTTACTGCCCCTTGTATCACTGTTTGATCCCAGAGCTAGTACTATGCTTAGTAGATAATTTAGTTTTGAGAGAGCATTATGTCTGTAATGGGTGTGATGGGAGAGCAAAAGGTTGAACGTTTAAGTTTTGTATAGCTGGCAACAGGAAATGAGCCAAACTTCAAGGCTTTCATTTAGCAGGACCTCTAGAAATTAACTTTGGCAGTCAGTCATTCCATTAGAGTAATCAGTGTAAGACTGGATGGCAGCAATAATAATGTTAACTGTATGATTTTAAAATGAAGTCGTCGTGACTTTTTTTCAGGAAGACTTAATGCCTAATAAATCAGTTCACTCTCATCAAAAAATGAGATAATTGTCTCTAATTCTTTCCTCTGGGGCTGTGATTTTGTTATCGTATAGAAACCATGTATTCTTAAAGTAAGACATTGTTAAATACTAGTCAGATCACATATGACAGTTTCCATGACAGTCTAATCAAACACTAACTCTTAAGTCAGAAAAGTGAAATAATTTAGACTATTTATTTTAATTGCTTATATGTTAATTAATCAAATGGCTTTCCCAAGGTAGTGATTATTTTAGTCAATATTCCTCTCTCATGTACGCACACACACATCCACACAGATTCGCTCACTCTTTAATAAAGTTAAGCTTCTCCTGTGAATATCATCAGATTAAAAAAAGACCAGTTCTCTTAAGGAGTCATCTTTTAACCATTTTGCACGCTCATTTTATTTTTGTTGAGCATTTAGTTTCCTATTTCCACAAAATAGGAATTGTCGCTTAAATTATGGCTCTTTCTAAGTAACTAAGTTATTGTATTTTATAATATACTGTATGTCCTGTGACATTTATATAATTAAAAATATATGGATTAATTAAATATAAAGCAGCTTTTGAGTTCTTCATAATCTCAGTATCTACTGTTTAATTTATACTCATTCTTTTAGGCTCTCAAGTTCACTACTGTAATGATGTTGCATACTGCAATGTTAAGCGTGTACCATAAAATTGAGAAAAAAGGTATGAGTTAAAGAACATTATATATTCTACTGCTAAGTGATTAATGCTTAGTCACATTCCGGCTTTACTGTTGGAGCATACATACTCTAATCATAGAATCATAGATTTGGATTGGAAGAGACCTCAAAGATCATCTAGTTCCAAACTCCTTGCCATGGGCAGGGACACCTTCCAATAGGTCAGATTGCTCAAAACCCCATCCAACCTGGCCTTGAACACTTCCAGGAATGGGGCATCCACAACTCCTCTGGGCAATCTGTTCAGAGCCTCACATCCCTCAAAGTCAAAAAGTTCTTCCTTAGATCTCATCGAAATCTGCCCTCTTTCAGTTTAAGTCCATTGCCCCTTGTACTATCACTACATGCCCTTGCAAAAAGTCCCTCTCCAGCTTTTTTGCAGGCCCCTTTTAGGTACTGGAAGGCTGCTAGAAAGTCTCTCCACAGCCTTCTCTTCTCCAGGCTGAATAGCCCCAACTCTTTCAGCCTGTCTTCATAGGAGAGGTGTTCCAGCCCTCGGATCATCTTCGTGGCCCTCCTCTGGACTCACTCCAGCAGCTCCATGTCCTTCTTGTGATGCGGGCTCCACAGTCAAATGCAGTATTCCAGGTGGGGTCTCGCAAGAGCAGAGCAGAGGGGCAGAATCACCTCCCTTTACCTGCTTCTTTGGATGCAGCCCAGGATATGGTGGGCTTTCTGGGCTACTAGCGCACATTGCCAGCTCATGTTGAACTTCTCATCAGCCAACACCCCCAAGTCCTTCTCCTCCGGGCTGCTCCCAATCCATTCTCCACTCAGCCTGTATTTGTGCTTGAGATTGCCCTAACCCATGTGCAGGACCTTAAACTTGTCCTTGATGAACTTCATGAGGTTTGCATGGGCCCACCTCTCCAGCCTGTCAAGGTCCCTCTGGATGGCATCCCTTCCTTCCAGTGTGTCGACCACACCATACAGCTTGGTTTCATCAGCAAACTTGTTGAGGGTGCACTCGATCCCACTGTCCATGTCACCGATAAAGATGTTAAACAGCACTGGACCCAAATCCAGCCTTTGAGGAATGCCACTCATCACTGGCCATCACTTGAACATTGAGCCATTGATGACAACTCATTGGAGTGCGACCATCCAGCCAATTCTTTATCCACTAAGTGGTCCATCTGTCAATCCCATGTCTCTCCAATTTAGAGACAAGGATGTCGTACGCGACAGTGTCAAATGCTTTGAACAAATCCAGGTAGGTGACATCAGTTGCTCTTCCTTTATCCACCAATGCTGTAACCCCATAATAGAAGGCCACCAAATTTGTCAGGCACCAAATTTGCCCTTAGTGAAGACATATTGGCTGTCACCAATCACATCCTTTTTTCCCATGTGCCTTAGCATATTTTCCGGGAACATCTGCTCCATGATCTTGCCAGGCACAGAGATGAGACTGACTGGCCTGTAGTTCCTTGGGTTTTCTTTTTTTTTTTTTTCTTTTTGAAGATGGAGGCTACGTTTTTCACACAGATTCCTGATCTCACATCATGTCTTTCATAGCTAGCTGAACTTGCATGGTCATAGTGTCCTGCTTCACTATGGACAGATTGAAATGGTACAGGTGAGTTCAGTTCTCTTCATTTGCTAACAACAACAGTTGCAAGAATGTCTTTCCTAAAGTGAGAGTATTTAGAAACACTATAATCCTTTTTGAAAGAAAATTCTGTGTGTTTTGGAAATTTCTTCTTGATTTCTTCCCAGAATATTTATGAGAAAAATTACTTCAATTTTGACAGAGCACTTCAGGATGTAGTTTGAGGTTATAAACTAAATCTTGAATTTTACAGATGAGTATATTAGGGCTCCAAATCCTCTGATATGTACACTGTTTTTTCTTGCTGTCATAGTTTTATGTTTAAGCATCAATGATGTTTTAGTCTGCAGCCAAAACATTGCTTGTCTTTCCTGGTTTCTCTTTAAAGATGGAATCTAGATACCTGAAGCAAGATCTAATGAATATGTTTTTGGCTGGTGGTGATAAATTGGCCCAAGTAGAGTTTATTATATTGTTTCTGCAATAGTTGTTTCAAAGTAGAAAGTAAATTCATAAACTCACAGAATCATTGAAGTAGGAAAAGACCTAGGGAAATCATCTAGTCTAGATCTCCTCTCTGTTCAAGCAGGATCAGCTAGAGCAGATTGTCCAGGACTGTGTTCAGTCAGGTTTTAACTCTTAAATTAAACAGTTATTCTCTTTATGGAAGTATTGGATTGTCACTGAAAATCGCATTTTTTCTTGGAAAAAAAAAACCAACAACAACAAACCATGCAGAAAAATTTTTAAGTCTTTGCTGGTTTTTCTTTTCATCTTTGACTGAATCTTGAATAATGTCATCCATTTGCCTTTGCATGTCTCATTTTTTGACCTATAAATCAAAATTCAGTAGGTAAAAAAACACTGTGGTAGTTTTTGAATTTTGTTTTGATGTCCTATATATTTCAGCCAGCCTACAAATTCCGTGGTACACTGTGACACTAGAATTACAATGATGAACCACACTAAGTTCATAAAAAATAAAGCTAGAGAGCGAACCCACAGAGAATTCACAGACCCTCCCTACAAATTGCTGGAAACTCTATGATGAGATCAGCTACCAGTTCAACAGGGTCTGAGAAATAGTTTACCTGAGAGAGCTCTACTCATGCAAGTTTGTAAAACCAGGTGAGCTGTACACAATGGTGCCAAGAGGGCTGCCTGATGACATTATAAGGCTATTGTCTATTATGTCTGAAACGTCAGGGAGATTACAGAGGTCAACAATGATTAGAGAAAAACAAATGTCCCACCCATCTTCAGAAAGAGCCAAAAGGATGATCTGGGGAGCTCTCGACTAGACAGCCTCATCTCAGCCACTGGGAAAACCATGCAGCAAGTACTCTTAAAGCACCGTTCTGGGAACATTGAAGAGGAGGTGACTGGGTGTAATCAACATGGATATGCCAAGGGTAAATCGTGCTTGACCAGCCTGATCGCATTTGTATGACAAAGCGGCTAGATTTGTTGGCCAGCAGAGAGGATGTAACTTTCCTCAAATGAAGCAAGGCTTTAGACTTTGTCTCTCACAATATTTTTGTATCTAAGTTAGGATATTATCATCCAAATGGGTGCACGAGTAGATATGTAAAAGAAATAGTTGGATGGTTGCTCTCAGTGGGCCATTGTTAATAGATCATACACTGCCTGGAGGCCAGTAACAAGTGGAATATCACGAGGATCACAAAGATTAATCCTGGGACCTGTCCTGTTCCACATCTTTCTTAATGACCTAGGGGAAGCAACAGAATGCACTCTCATCCGGTTCCCAGATGACACTAAATTGGAGCAACCAGCTAATGTGCTTGAGCACAGAGCTGCCTTTGAGAGGGACACAGACAGCCTGAAGGAATGGGCCAACAGGAACCTCATGCAAGTCAACGGTGTGGGACAAATGCCCAGGCCCATACTTGGGAAAGAAGAGCCACTGCAATGACATAGCCTGGCGATGAGCTCGTTGGGCAGCAGCTCTGCTGAAAAGGCCCTAGTGTTGTGTCAAAAACAGTGAGCTGCAGCATGCCCTGTCAGTAAAGATAGCCAACAGCATCCTGAACTATATCAACAGCAGCACATCCAGGAGATCACAGGAAGGGATTGTACCCCTCTACTCAGCACATCCAGGAGATCACAGGAAGGGATCGTACCTCTCTACTCAACACTCTTAGACCACAATCTACATTCATTTTTGGTGCCCTCAGTACAAGAAAGGCATTGATAACTGCAGTGAGTTCAGGGAAGAGCCCCCAAGATGGTCACAAGATGGAGCACTTGGCCTGTGAGGACAAGTCAAATGATGGGGGTTTGTTCAGCCAGGGCAGAAGAGATGGCTTAGGTTGGGTTTAACTTATTAGCAGCTTTCCAGTACCCATGAGGAGATTACCAAGAGCATAAAGCCAGGCTCTTGTACAAGTATGAGGATAAGAGACATTGGGCATAAATTGAAATAGGAAAGAGGGTAGATTTCTATGAAATCTAAGGAAGAAATTCTTCACTCTAAAGTTGGTGAGGCACTGGGACAGGTTGCCCAGAGAAGTTGTGGATGCCACATCCCTGGAAGTGTACAAGACCAGGTTGGATGAGGTTTTGAGCAACCTGATCTAGCAGAAGGTGTTTCTGCCCATGGCAGGGCGGTTGCAACTTGATGATCTTTAAGGTCCCTTCCAAAACAAACCATTCTATGATTCTGTTATTCTATGATCTGAGCAATCTGATCTGATCTCATAGCTGACTTTGAGCAGGAGGTTAGACTAACGACCTCCTAAAGTCCCTTCCAACCTGAATTTATCTATGATTCTTAAGAAAAATCCTGTATAAACTGAGGGAAAGACTCCTGGGAAAACCAATATTCTTAAAATTTCTGCTCAGTTAATATATTGGAAATAAAATTTCCTCCACATTGACAGTTAAATGTACTTTCAATAGCGAACGGTACCTTTCATCATTGAACATACATGTTTTGCTTTTATACAGTGGTACTAGCTGTTTCAAACAAAAGTGACCATGTTTCTTAGCATGCAAATGTTTCATGCATCCTATAACGGTTCCATGAAACTTAACAACTGGTGGTCCTTCGACAAAAAAACTGTGGAAATGCTCAGTGTCTTCGTTACAATCGTATACCTTTTCATTAAAGTCTTTTTCTACTCTGAGCACCACAAAAATTGCTGGTCACTCTCCTGCTTTGTGGAGTTTAAGACATACAAAGAAACCACACATTTCGTGGTGTAAATTCTGAAAGATAGTTTGCATAGGATGAAGCATTGCAGGGAATTAGCTTAGCAGAACACTGAATTCCATAATTCAGCTCTGTTGTGGATAAAGCATTGCCTCTAGCAGCAGTTAGACTTTTTCTTAGTAGCTCAATAAGTAACATCTTCAGAGCAAATCGGTCCTAATTTATACATGCACGCATAACAGGTATTCTGTTTCTGTTTCAAGCATCTCTGCATCCCTAGGCAATGAAATTGCTATCCTTTTTTTCACAGTTCTTTTAAAAACAAGACAAATGAATGACCTAATTCAGAACTAAGAGTCCTTTCTGTACTTTCGTAAGTGGCTTTATATGTATTCAAGCATGCTCCAGAAACCGTTGATGGTTAGCTCATTCATTATATTGATTGACAGTAAAACATCAGGAGAAAGCATCTATGTGTGACCACTTTGTCAAGAGAAGTACTGTGTGTACGCTGCTGTCTATGTGTATCTTGGCATTTTGGCACAATATCTAAACCACTAATGAATGAAATGCAATTCTAACAAGCACAGTAGTATTGGTTCTGACAAAACATTTAAAGATAAATAGATGATCACAGGACCTCTGCTCAAGAATGAGGGCATTGTCCCAAGAGTTTTATCTGCAGAAGTTTTCTTTCTGTATTTTTTTCTACTCCCCACAACCCTTCCCCACCTCCCTCCACTTCTCTCTGATATTTCATTTTATTTCAAAACCTCTTGAGAAACAATGGTAACATTTGTCTGTTTGGGGTTTTTTTGCTTTTTTTTGTTTGTTTGTTTTTTGTTTTGTTTTGTTTTGTTTTGTTTTTTTAAGTTTGTAAAATATTTATGAATCTAAAAGCCTTTCAGTGCTTCTCTTATGTTAAGATTTTTATTTTGCCTTTTTCTTTTATTTTTCTTTTTTTTTTTTTTTTCCCAGCAGGAACTATAAATCAATCAGGAACCATTCTCAGAATCATAGGATTTTGGGTAGCGGTTAAGCAGATAATATTGTTCAGGATGGTTAGTACTGTAGGGAAACCAATTTGAAAAGCAAGATTGTCAACATGAGGGCTTGCAAAATCATTCGTGGAAGTGTACAATTAATACGATACAGTGATTAATCTCTTCACTGGCTTGAGAAAATGAGGCAAAGCAGCTTCCAGGAGATAATTTCAATTTCACTGAAATCTAGAATTGCACAGCTTCATCATTGATTAGGAAGAAACATCATGGTATTATTTATGAAAACTCTGATAGCAAAATGAAGAGAGTCCTTTACATTGGGCAATTGAGCAAAACAGTAATTGACAATTTAGGTCAAGGCCAAGTAAAATTGCAAGCAATAAGTGAATTACACGGAACTGTATGATCACAGAAATTAACTCCATTTATTCAGAGATCTGAACTATGGTGATCTCTTTATTAAATCTGCAGGACATTTTGGTACACAGTTAATTGATGTTACGAGTTGCATACATACATTTCCATTCATGTTAAGAATGATACTTGCTATGAACATCAGAGATCTCATAGGACTGCATGTCAGTTGGTTTTGAAATATTATTCAGTATGAGTAAGTCTCTTCCTCATGCAGTACGATGTGATAAATCTGTGGCGGTCCAAGAAAGCAATAGCAGCTAACAACCTAGTGAAATACAGTGTTGGTGTAGACCAACATATGTTACTTTCCTGTACTTGCCAAATTTTAGAAGGCTAAGTGTGCAGCTTCTGGATTTATCTACATACACTGTCACTGCTGCTTATTCATTAAAAAAAATGCAGAATGTGGATGAAAAATATGTTTGATTTGCACTCAGCTTTGGGGAAGGAAGTATTCAAAAATAAAAGAACAAGTCCTCTGCAAATGCATTTTTGCACACATGATTGTAATTTCAAAAGTTGCCAATGAGAGTAATCAACCCCTTTAGATGAAGGTTGAATTTAATAATAAGCCATAGTTTAAATCAGTCTTCATATATTCATTTCCTAAATGGGAAGATGATCTTTTTTTGGAGCCACTTGTGGATTATTTTTGGAACCACTTTTTCTGACTTTATAATTTTTTTTTCACAACGGCTACATAAAATTCTGGCATAAACATATGCTGAGCAGATAAAACATCCAGAAAAGGACATCCCAAATGAGAACTTTGAAAAACAGGAGATAAAAACCAAGACTCTGAGGGAGAGATACAATTCCTTGTTAGCTTCCTTGTTTTCTGTCTTCCAAAGCATTGCTCATCAGTGATTAGTGTTTTTAAAAATATATGTATGTTTATCTTTCGAAACAGTATTACAATGATTCTGTCTCTCTGCATTCTTCATAAGCAGTATATGAACCAAATCCAAATTGATGTCAAAGAGAAGTTTTGAGTACTTTAAGCCTCTTGTAACTATCTCCAGATCATTCACACATTCACATTCAGATCAACTAGACTTTCAAAGAGCCCAGTGGAGATATTCTGTATTTTATTTGCAGTTTCTACTACACAGTGTCGTGATGGAGATAGAAAAAGACATGTTGGCTCGGCATCATGCAGGGCTGGCCTAGCCCAGACTAGGCATGAGTTGGGCTCATTGTGATGTATTTGAACTGCAGGCTAAGAGGAGTCTAAAAAGTAAGTGTCCATCCCAGAAAACAGTGCAAAGTAGGCTAGATGGCATGTGGTTTTGTCCTCCACTACCAATGAACAGAGTTGGGAGGGCATGTCATCTCTAATTGTCAGCTAATTTGGTATAATACAGCTTGGTGGGTTTTATCAGCAAGGAAACGTGTGATATGTAACCTTTCTAGTTTGCTATGCAGTTCCTGAGCTCAGTTGAGGAAAAAAAAAAAATTTTCATGTGTTATTTCTTTCAAAGAAACAAGAAGTATGCAGGTAGTTATGGGAGGAAAGCAAAATGAAAACAATTCAACACACATTATTTTAGAGGCCTCTGTTGGCAGTTAAAGTTGTGAATATGATATCTGTTTATTTATTGTAATATCATTAGCTCTTTGCAGTTGCAACCAAAGATCTGACTAAGAATAAAATCATAGTTAAATCTCTTGATGTGGGATAAATGGACATAGGTCCATATTACTGAGCAATATCCCTGAAATATTCATGAGCAGCCATAGCTGTCCATATAAACCGAAGAATTACCCAGAATTTCTTTGTGCAGAAGGATGTGCAATTAAACATTTTATGGGCTAGATGCTCAATAGGACCCTATTCATTTGTACTTGTTCCTTTAATATTAGTTAAGAACAACACAATTAAAACAGGAGAAAGTTAAACCATTTAGCATCAGCCATGTATTCCTTCTGTTCACTAAGGTGTGTTTTAGGTGACAGCTCAATTGCTTCCCCGACAGTAGGTAGCTATAAAGCAAAGGTCAAAGGACAGGATTAGAACTGGCAAGTTTAGGTCTAGTAGTGAAACACTGACAGCCCCGATTCCTTGCCTCCAATGATAAATTCAGGCTATACCCTTAGCTGGAGCGATCTGGCAAAGTTCTATGGCATAATTCCGTTTAAACCTTATGATGCGTTATTTGCAACTAATATTTTCCATAAATTTAAGCCTTGCTTGTAAACTGTATGAGGTTTCCATAGCATCTGATGAGCCCATCCTTGGAAAGGATTGATTCAAATAAGGTCAAAGCCCTATGATACAGTTTCTAGCCTGAGAAAATTGTGCTGCAAACTCTTGGAGAACAGTCTTCTACTTCCTGATTATGGGCAAAGCACAAACTTAAAGCCACAAGCTTGTTATTCTAAGCTTGTGATTCAAAGCCTGTATCCAAAGAAGAATTTACTGAAGGTGCAGAATGTAATTCAGAAAGAGACCTTTGAAATACTGGTGTAGTGGAGGGTACCTGCAGTGGAGGCAACCTGGTGTAGTGGAGGGTTTCCCTGCCCATGGCAGGGGGGTTGGAACGAGATGATCTTTGAGGTCCTTTCCAACCCTAACCATTCTATGATTCTATGATTCTATGAAATACCTGAGCCAGGGACCCAAGCTTGATTTTAGATACAGACCATATAATAAACATATAGCTGAAATGAACATGTATTAGATACATGCCAACTTAACCGCTTTTAACTAAAACTGAAGCCACAATACAGTGTCAGAACAGTCAGAAGAATTTCATTGTAAGATACTAAAGTTTTGTAAGTTCCATCACTACAAGAACTGCTTTGCAGCAACTTGCAAATGTTACCACAGAATTGTTTCATAAATAATTTCTCTAATTTTGGTAACCTCTTACTAGTATTTCAGTAACGGTAAAATAAGAAAGATAACTTGTATCAATTAATCATACACCAGTCAACTACCACATAAATCAAATATCAAATGCAAACTTCCAACTTCAAAGTTCTCTTTAAGTAGCAAATACAATTGACATTGACATCTGTTCCTCTGTGTATTCTTTAGGTTTCATTAATTTTAATTATGTTTATCGTGCTCTATGAGCAGTTTAAATAAATGCTGAGCAATGGATATAACAAATTATTAATGTCACTGTCATAATTCAAAGACGGCTGGAATGCGCATACATTTGTTCTTTTAATTTTCATGCTCTATTGTCAAAATGTAGATTATGCTGAGTGTTCTTTTGGGAACTATTAATTAGTCCAAATTCCATCAGTAATAATGAAGTTAAAAGTCTCTAATTGTATGAGTACTTTGGGATGATTACATTATACTAAAAATGCAGTGGATCACATTGAGTGAAAAGAGGGACTCTGATTGTTGGCTTAGAGCGAAATACTGAGCACCAGAATACCTGATTTCGAATCATGGCTCTTGATGTATAATGACTGTGCTGTCTTTTGCGAGGTTGATGTTTGTTTTTCTACTTTTGCCACTGTCAAATGAGTAAACATCTAGCTTAGAAGTGTATCAAGATGCTTTGATACTTGCCATTTTACTAAGCATCAGGAGCACTCTTATGCATGTAGAAGACAAAATTGACAAAATATGCATGAAAACATGAAAATTATGTGATGAGAAGGTAGATCTCAAGATTTAACTATGTTTTAATCCATGAAAATACAGGCTAGCAAAAGAAGTGTTGTCATCATCTTCATTCTGGGAAAATCCTTCGTTTACTTTTGTAAGCATAATCTTAACAATGCAAACATATGAATTTAAGCAACATGATCTATTGTTAACTGGATATTATTTGACTGAGATGCTATTTGTGAGTGACTAAACACCTGTAACATATCTCTTCTGTTTATATGTTTAAATACAGATTTATTAGGCTTGATCTTTGCATTTTAATAATTAGGTTTTTCTGGGTAACACTCAATAAAATTTCAGTAATCACAAAAAGGAAGTAAAAACAATAAATGTTTTTGTAGGTAACTCAGATTTTTTTTCACAATTAAAATTTTGCTTGCTTTTTTAAGAGAGACTGATGCTACATGCACAATTTAAATAGTGAATTAAAGTAAAAAGCAAGGAATGAAGCAATTGCAAGATTGCCCAAATCATTTTTTCCAAGTCAGGATGTTCCTCTCATTTGGATTGAAACAAACAAACAAAAAGTTTTGAATTGATTTTCTGGAAAACCTGGAGAAACTTTACGGAAAAAAAATCCTTATATTTAGTTTTGGAGGGACTTATTTTCAAGTCGTCTTGGTTACCAGAAGGAATGGCTATGAAGAGCAGTAGATTCAGTGCTTATACTTTGGAGAATTGTAGGTGTGTTGATAAAACGCCACTTCGCTACTAAATTAATGTTGATTTATTATGTGATATACCATCCTTTCTATGTTTTAATATGCAAAAGAGTTGACCTCACTTAGCTTTCATGGAATAGGAGTCATATCCAGATCATTAAGAAATACGCAAACACTCACAAAAACAGTGGTGAAATTTTTTATTTGATGCAAGTTATTTCTAATAAGACTGAAATTTGATATAAGTAGTCTGACTTTTAATGAAATATTAACTACATTCAACCCAGGTATATGACTAGATGGAGCTGCATTTTAGTGTCAGATGGCGTTTCTGAAGCATTTTGGGAATGTACAAGATGAAAGTTACCATTTTATGTCTGAGACAATTATTAAAGCATTATTTGAAGTACAGCTTAAAAAAAAGGTAATATTTCAGTATATTCATATTAGGCAGAATGACAGATAAAAGGTATAAGTCCTGAACTTTACAGTGTCAGTGTGTACGTTGGCTTATTCAGCAGCTGTATAAAGTCATGGCTACCGGGTTCTCCCAGAGAGAACTGATTTTCAGGTCAAAATTCGCACACTGAACAATTTGCTCACCTTTTTTGAACAAGCCAAAGAAGGCCTTTACCCTCACGGTTTACATCTGTAATTGCCTTTATAAGTCTGAGAGTGTATGTGAGTACCAGCTTAGCTGTTGCTGTACTTTCTACCGCTGCTGCTTAAGATTTCCACTGCAGAAGAGGAAAGAACTCAAGCTCACAAGCCATTTCCATCAAAAACAGATGGTGTGACATCTTCCTCAAGTCATACGAGACAATGATTTTATAAAGAGAAGGACTTCAGTAATTCATGAAACTTCAGGTGCTACTATACTAGTTTGGAACGAAAAACATGTTCCTCTAGTTGTTGTTCTTTGAGGTTTGGGGGGTGGTTAGTTTTGCGTTTAGGTTTTAGTTTTTTGGGGTTTGATTGTTTTTCCTTTTTTTTTAAAAGGGAAAATATTAAGAGCTATGTAATATTGTGCTCAATGTCTGTCATCAAAAGGTAGTCATAGCAACTGTTGTAGTGAATCCCCTCACTACTCACAGCTTTGGTTCCTGTTGAACTCTATGAGAAAGCACACCAGTTCCCCAGCTTGCCTCACATTGGCTTCAGTGGAAGTACATTTGTTATACAATTTGAGTAGTTGGCCATATTGTATACGCATATTTTGAGCATATGTGCCTTATACACTGAGAAATAGTTTGCTGCATATAGGTCTCGCCTGCTTTTGGTTTAAATACTGCTTAGACAACGTAGAGTTCTTCAGTGCAGCAAAAGAGAAGGAAGAGGCTTTTTCTCCAGAAAGCATATTCAACCTGAAAAGGGGAGGAAGTAGCTGAAAGAAACAATCTAAATTTCACTGTGTAGATCTCTTTCATGATGAAACTCTGTTATGCATCTCCTTCTGTGTAATACCAGATTTATCTCCAGAAGTTTATATCTTTTCCTCTCTTTACTGTTTTTAATTTATTTGTTTGTTTACCCTTTGTTGTTGTGGTACCCACTGGATTTCGAGATGAGATTGCTTTTTATCCACAGAGATGGTCTCCACAGATTAATCCAAACACAAGAACATTTTGTGAAGCTTCTGAACAATTGAAATCAGAGTTTCAGAGGTGGAATTTGGATGAACGCACATCTTCACTGCTGTTGTTGCTGCAGCTGTTACAGTTACATATAAAGAAAAGATTTTTCCCATCAGGGTTTAAGTAAAGAAAGGCCACGAGCTTCATTTTGAATTGACGCTGAAAAGTTTATCTATTGAGAGATGTAGTGCAATATGCATTTGCTAGATGTTAACAAGTTATGCCAAGCTTTCAATTTGAATAGAGACTCTGCTGTCTGTAAACAAAGAGAAACAAAACCATTTTTCCAGATGAACTGCAAGAGGTATAGAAATCGTTTTATGTATTGTTCTTAAAAAAATAAAATGAAAGTATGAAAGAGAAGGAGATAAAAAAAGACCTACCAACGAGAAGAGTGATTCAGTAAACATTCCTGCTCACTGTTACAGCTGTGCTTCTTGTTTTATGGGGAATTTTGCTATTTCAGGGATTATTTTTCTGCACTTTGAAATATGAATTTTAGGTAATGTCAATTTTTTTTTTTTCCCCCTGGAAAGATGTATATAGGAAATTAACCATGTGCTAATGAATATAGAGAGGACTAGATAAAAAAAAAAATAAAACCAAAAAAACAAAGAACAAACAACTTGAAGACAAATAGTTTGTCAGTTTTATTCATTAAATGTTTTGTGGATAATATCAGTGTTTTCAACTTTATTTTCTTTAAACGACAGATATTACAGCAAACAAAACCAGTTCCAGCTAGAATTCACTAACTGTTTATTAGATAGTTTCCTGAAAAGCTAAAGCAATTGGGGAATTATGGTGGGTTTTTAAATGTTACTGAGAATTGGTTGAAAAAAGTTGTGTCTGATAAGCTGGCATAGTGATAGAATCACAAAGTGATAGAACAGCCTGGGTTGAAAGGGACCTCAGAAGATCATCTGTTCCAACCTTTTATGGGAAAGGGAGCCTAGATGGGATCATCTAGTGCCCTGTCCAATCGCATCTTGAAAACCTCCAGTGATGGGGACACCACCACATCACTGGGGACATTGTTCCAGTGGATGATTGTTCTCACCATAAAAAATTTCTTTCTTATACCAAGATGAAACCTCTCCTCGAGCAACTTGTACCCATTGCCCCTTATCTTTTCCCTGTGGCTCCTTGTGAAGAGAAAGCCTCCGTCCTCTTTGTAGCTGCCCTTTAAGTACTGGAATACTATGATGAGTTCTCTGTTTTTCAACATACTCTTGATGTGTTTTTATTTTTCAACAAAAATGCCTAGATATAAAGCCAAACTTTTATGGGTTGTTAATAGTCACAGTTATTTAGTCAGCATGTGTCTAACCTTGCTCCTGTAGAACAAAGGGGTACTTTGCTATTGGCACTGAAGTGCAGCTGGCTGAGCTCACAGCTGTTAAGCCAAAGTGCTTGATGTGAAGGAGCTTCTTCCCACCACTACTTGGGTGAGTATAGTCTCTAGTTATGATTTTTGGAATGTTTTTCTCCAAACAAGCTCTCATTTCAGATGAGCCCTGCTTTGCACAGCTATCAATATGAAACTCAAATGCTTTCATGTCTCTTCATTATCGGACTCAAGTTCATCTGAAAGGTCTTTTGGTGAGCTGTTCTCCATTACAGTTTTCCTAATAAAGCCTCAGAGGATCTGAATTTTTCCTGATACAGGACTTTATAACCTGAAGTTTGTGCAGGATATTTTGAGCCATTTAAATCTGTGGCTTCAGTTTAACTATTTCTTGAGATGTGTATGAGTTCCATTAGAGGAACAACTGCAGAAGAGAGACCTGCACAACACCTCAGTCTGGAGGCCCGACTTTCGACAGGCTGGACATAAAAGACTTCTTCCATACTATCCAGATAAGTCTAGATTATAAAGGACACTAATTGCATTTTAAGGAAAACTTGACCACAACACAGTTTAGCTGGAGATTTGTCTTTCTGAGGAATCTCAGTAAAATATATTGAAAATATTTTTTATTTAATTAGTTGATTTCATTACATTCCTTTATAAAGATCTTCAGTTAGAACTAGGTTTCAATATATTGCCATTGGCCACGTGAATTCTTATTTAGAGTATTCATATGCGTGTAACTTGATTCTACATGCTCAGCAGTGTGTCTTGTTTTAGGTAATCTAAGTTTTGGAATTCTTTCTATACACAGGGGAGGCTTCATCTACTTCCACAGTGATAACTTCTTACTTTACATTAGTTTTGAATATTTCTATCTATCTGTCTTTCTGTCTTTCTGTCTACCTATCTAATCAATTAAGCTTTCTTAATTCAAATAACTTCTCTGAATACTTAGTACAGACAAATCCTCGTTTGTGGGTGAGGCAGTTTTCAAGGGCAAAATTGTTTCTTCTATGAGGAATTCACCATTAACGTTAGAGCAGCTCTTTCTTAACACACAAAAGATTGCTTCTTTTTTTGGAATTAATTTACTGCTGTGGTGCACTGAGCAAGTATTTAGGTTAATATATTAAATATGATCAAATACTATAATAGTTTTTAATTAATTTTAAATTATACATTATATAATTAATAAATATTTTAAATTATATATATTAAATTATATAATTTTTAATAATTGTTCCTATGGAAATTTAAAATAAGCTTTTTTTTCATAAACTTGTTTTTAAGTGCTATTTCCAAATATATAGATTACTCTTAAATTCAGAGCCACTGTCCTTATTGAAAATTCAATGACACAGCTCCTATTAGCATAAATATAGCTTCCTATAGGAATAATCTATCCCTTACCAGAAGATGAAGGCCAACAATACTCTTACATTTCAGATTTCTGCATAAAAAGCACATGTTTAGATGAAAACCAGTTGGATATATTTTCCATCTGACACTGCCCAAGGCAGTATACTTAAATTTAAAAAAATACTGAAGTACAAAAATCACAAAGATCAAAACAGCATGGTTATATTAAACAAAATTTGCAATGAGGCACATGTAGATGCAGAATTAATTTCTGCCCATGACTTATGACCTCACAACAATCATTCATAGATATGCTATGCTCTGTCACTCACAAGGTATACCTAAGGTCGTTAGTAATGACTAAAAATGAATAATGTATTTACAATCACTTTATTCAGTATCCTTTTCCTGTGCACACATCTCCTTGAAAACAGGTTTCCCAATAAGATCAAGACCTTATGAAAGTCATATAGCATTCATAAACAATTAAACAGATATTTAGACAACTGCACTTTTAAGAATAATTCTTGTGTATAGTGGTTAATTTTTTTTAGTTATCTTCGTGTTGGGCCAGATACAGAGAGCACTGATTCAGTAGAAAGTCCTACACTTAATTCAACAAGCTTTGAGTTGAGTTTAATATCCATATTTTGGCACTTGATTGCTTAGCTGACTAGGGCAGGTGTAGGCTTGAAAACAGCTAAGGAATCCATTTAGTCTTCTGTCAATGGGTCAAAAAATAACAGGTAAATTCTTTCACAGAGATACCATCTGCCCAGCCGAAAAATTGAAAAAGGCAGACCTTCATGATTTTGCTCTCATCAATCAACCTTTTCCTCCTCACCTCCCCCAACCCCAAGCCCTCTCTCAGAAAAGCAAGACAGGAAAGAAGAGGGTCCCCAATAGCTAAATGTCCTTGCCGACTGCAGAGTCACGTCAGATGGATTTTTCCAAGACACAGTACAGAAGGAGTTACTTCTGTACTGTTTAGGGTAGATTTAGATTATGCAAGGTTTGAAAGTTTACTCATCACACACTTGTCAGAATTCTTTCTTGCCTTATCTCTGACCTTATCTCTGCTGTTCCCAAGGGTTGCATTATAACAACATTTTCCTTCTTTCACTATGATTTACATTCAGTGAGCTGACACAGCACCAATTTTGCTTCCATACTGCTATAGCAAAAAATTCAATTGAAGAGATCAGTGTGACTAACAGCCTCTCACTTGCCTCATTGTACACCACCTCAAAATGGTCTCTCTAGTCTAACAAGTAGTACAATAAGTGGACATTAAGGACAAAAAAGTCATCTGTAATCTCTGCCTGCCTGCTAATAATGAATATTCTTTATATTCAGGATAATGCCAGATTTCAGTTTGTTTTGAATGGGGTTCTGTGATGGAGAAAAGGATGTTTGGCATATACCTAATTCTGAGCAGTATAATCAGTATGAAAAATGTCATCTTATTTCCTTTCAGAAGGTTTGTCGCTATCTTAAAAAGAATTTGTACAAGGCCAACACACTTATTAAAATTCATAAGGTCTTAACTTACCTGGCTATGTCACCAATTGACAGGCTGTTTTTTATCTGTCTCCATTTCTACAATCTCATTCTCACATGAAAATGGGTTGGTTTTGAATGTGGTAAATAGAAAAATGATGTCAATTTGATTTCTCTGTCCTCTGTTTATCTTATTCTTTGTCAATCACATTATCCATGTTACCTGTCTGAAGCCTTTTGATTCTCTTCTATTGTTCCACTTATCGTTTTTATTGTATATACATACACATTTCCCCCACACATCCACAAACGCACACGTGTAGAGTCTTGACACATAGCACTGACAAACCACGTACAGATAAACAGATGTGACACTGAATATGTTATAACTCCTCTATTCAAATAGTTCTTTAGCTTCAATATCAAGATTAAATAAATTTTGCCTTTTTATTTTCCCCAGTCTCATTATACATGCAAGTGACTTGAAGTATGAAGTCTTTTCATTTCTTAGTCATAGAAACTCCTTTTTTTCCCCATAATGACATGTTTTGTTGTTGTTGTTTTAAAACTGCTTTTCCGAACTCATTTGAAAGGTATGAAGTTGAAAAATATTCACAAGTTGAAAGTAGTGTTAACTTAACCCCTCGATATTGCAAAAGGGTATTACAAAAAGGAAATTATTCTCAGCCATGACCTAAGTCAATATTGGTAAAACCAGATTTCCTAAGTGTAAGCCTTCCCCAGAGCTTAATGTCTTTGTGTTTGGTATTAAAGTACTGATGTCTTCACCTTACTAAAGTCAGTGGGAACTTTGGCATTGACTTTAATAGGAACATAGCTTAAAAATAATTAGTTAGGTCATACTACTTCTGCACACCCCTCCCTCCATATTAGGAGAAGTCTCTAAGGCTGGTGGTTCATCCTGAAAGGACTGCTAATGGTTAAAAAAAATACAGGGAAGGACATCCTTTGAAAGTAGCCCCATGTTGCCACAGTACAAGAACACAGTGAGATAAGTTTTATGCTTTTTTTACCTCTAGATAAAATTAGCTGGGGTTTGTTTATAAAATGTTTGCTGAATTCTGGAATATTCTGTTTTATTCTCTTTTTACTACAAGTAAAGTCTTGCTTCTTTCTCTGACATTGTCACCAGACTGATTCCTGCTGCCCAGCTTTCTGTATCATTTACCACCGCTGCAGATGTTTTGTTGCCTAGGTAACATATTCCATTCATTTCCACTTTTGTTCTAAAAAAAAACATGAGACCTTCTTTAGTATATTTCTGTGTCCCTGGAGGTGGACTGAGCTTGTTGGCTATTTGATTAAAGGGACCAGGAGTCAGCTCTGGTCTTGAGGTGAAACTACAGCTTTTTTTTTTTTTAAAGTAAGCCAATCAGACCCATCAAAATGCTGCTAATTATTAAAGGTTGGTTTATTAGGATATAAACATAGTACTAAAACAAAATAAACAAAATTTTTGAAATGGAGAAGGCTAAATGAAGCTGTGAAAATAAATCTTCCCCAAGCCCATAGTGTCCAGGCAGGATGACTTTATTCTCCAGCCATGCTTTGTAGCCAAGCACTTTCCCTGTTTGCTGGGTTGAACCAGCCCCTGCTGTCCTGAACAGGGCCCATTGTAGAAAATCCACTTTCTACACCTACTTCAGAAAGCATAGACAGGTAAACATCATGTACATTTATGGTCATGATCTATTTTTGTTGACCTTGTGCTGCAAAACTTGTGCAGTGGACTCCCGCATGCTACTTGCAGTTCCATTATTATACTTTGAATTCTGAGGGCTTCAAAATGTTATCTGCATTCTTAATAGTAGAAATACATATCTTTGAATTGCTAGAGGGGAACTGCAGCTCGTCTGCTCTGCCGTGTAGGCAGTAGCATTTTCCTCAGAGCTATTGGCAATAAATGCAATGGTGAGAAAATGGCTAAAAAATTTTGGTCTAAGCACAGATACTCTTCTTACACTACATTGTCTTAGCAATAGTAAGAAAATTATGGAGAGGAATGTCTCTTTTATATAGGCTTATTTCCCTCTTTTTCTATGCATCTTGAAATAAAAGGTGGGAGAAATATTTTCAAAAAAAGTAGAATAAACTTGAGAAGCTGTTTTCCTATCCTGAATAAGTTCGAGGTAAAAAAGTGAAGTTTTACTCAGAAGAGAGGGAAAGAGAAGAAAAAGAAACTAAGAAAACAGAATTCAAATCAAAGCTGAATGAAAAACAAGTAAATGATGTGAATGTACAATTAAGTTTAAAAGTTATTGAGCACATTATATGAAGACTTAATTTCCTTCTAGGTCTTTAACAAAGTAGAAGAACAAAAAACACTGAATGAGATCTTTTTGACCTTTCATGTTAATTTTATTAGTGTTCAAAATGGACAATTTGACTATCACAGTACCTTTTTTCTGAAAAAAAAAAAGAAATTCAAAATGAGAAATGTAATGTAAAGTAGCTTTTTCTTTCAATATAGCCTTTATTCTATTTGTGGTATTAGAAACATTTCCTTCCAAATCTCATGTTGCATGTGATAGAGGGAACATCTTATGTAATTGCTCCCAAACTCTATCTTCTGTTCCTGCTTTGGACCCCAGCTGAACAAAATATAGATACATTTGAGATTTTGTAAAAAAACCTCAAAGATTTGATAGAAATACTATTATGGACTTGGATATGCCCTTGTAATGAAAGTAGGCAATCTTTTTCTCTTTTTCTTTTGCTTTTTTCTGCCATGCACTCAAAGATGAAATCTTTCTTCTACTATTTGTCTAACACTGTAGCTATAACTTTTATTGGAGATTTTGCCACAGTGACATTAAGGTTACAGAAAAGTTTAGAACTTTTTTTTAACTATAAAACATTACTTTCTGTTCTCAGACTCTGTAACTGGGACTTATATCTTGTGATAACATTTGAATAATTATTTGTGTGTGTAGGACACTTAAACAAAATGTTCCAATACTCCTTTATTGAAAGCAAATCAGTAGCGCCACAAGCTCATTGGTCACCAACGACTCTGCCATAATGAATTAATGTGCCTGCACAAATGAGAACAGTGTAACTGCAGTCACATTCTAGTTTCCAGTCTCTGAAGATTTAATTTAACCATTGAAAAATAGCTATAACAACAGTTTCAGAATAATGAAAAATACTCTGACATATTGTCTGTGTTACTGTTATTATCCTTTAAATAATCCTTTTTTATTTTGCTACATATTTTATCATATCATAATTTCATATTAATTGGAGCATAATCCGTAATTCGAAAAGCCAGTTCTCTTTGTAACAGAAAGCCTTTGGATCTTTATATGAGAACAGTAAAAAATTAGTATTACTTTATGAGGCTAATAAAGCAAAACAGGAATACTCTACTGTTGTATTTTAAATTCCTTTTTCTTGCTTCTCAGTGCATGTACTGCTGATATTAGATGTATAAATTGGGTAAGAGTTAGGGTAAAAAGGTAAAATTTTGACATGAATTCTGGTTAGGTTGATTTTGGGGTTCTCTGTTTCTTACTGTCCATCTTGAAGTACCATGAAAGAACTCAGCACATCGTGAAATCAAAATCTCTTATCACGGCTTGACTGCCTGATAGGGAGGCACAAAAAGTCCTTAGTTTTGAAACTGTTGACCACTCTGTCAGAATTTCCCTCATGTTTGAGATCTGAGGATCTTCATTCAGACTCATTACCAGGAACTGGTGCAGTTCAGCTAAACTCCTTGTCAGAAACCCATAGGAAATGTATCCTGTTTCTGTACTGTATACCTACAGAGATATTGCCAGTATATTTCACCTGGCTGGAGCATGTGTTATTTTTCTACAGAAAATTATGTTGAGTTTCTTTCAAAAGCATGAAAAGGATTAGTTTTTTTGACTAATTGGCCTCACAGACTAGCTTTTGTCCCCTGCTCCAGCAGATTGTGGAGCAGAGAGGGCAGCACTGCTGTCCAGGCTATAGGATGTGGAGGACATCTGCCTCCAGCCTTACTTCTTCCCTGCAGTGGGGATAGACCACTGGATGGATAGAGTTATTCCTTCCAGAGAGAAGCAAAGAGAGAGTTAGTGACTGGGTATGTATAAGCAGATATTAATCTTCACCTCCCTCGCTCTTTGGCAAGTTAAATGGTATGCCTTCTTAAAGCCAACATATTCTTATCTAATACACATAAGACCTATTCCCACCTGAGCTTTTTGGGCACTTCTTTTGCCATCATCAGTAGAAAGAGGTTGTTATTTATTGATATTTCTGGAGCTGCTTGTTGTAGGTTGTGCCAAGCCTGTTGGTGCCGCTTGGTGAAATGCTGTGGCGAATGCCGTACACCTCAGCCCAGAACTGTCGTCAAGAGGAATTAGTCTGTCAGCATGGCTCAGCCCTTACAAATTGTTAATGGATTCTGTGCATGTCTTATCTCAAGCTCCAGTACTGCTGTTTTTGTGTGAATGTACTTCTGGAAAATTATATTGTTATAACTAATAGCTCTGTGTCATGTAGATGATTGGGAAAAAAAATTTGTTTCTGATTTCCTTTGGGTTTGTTTTTCTTTTATTCCAGGTGGCAGAAGGTCCCAGATCCTCATTTTCCAACACCTTTCTATTCTTCAGCTCTTTCTTCACATGTAAGTGCAATATCTATTTTATGGTTTTCAGTTATGCAGCTCTGTACTAGGTAGAGCAAAGGTACACTGAACATCGTACCCCATGGTAGCAGACTTGAGGATGCTTAAGGAAGAGTATGAGAACAGGGCATGCCTAGATCATTTCCCATTTCCCTCTCAGCTTTCAGTTTATTTTCTAAATAGAGAACACAGTTGATAACTGGAAGAAGGAATCATCATCATTAGTTTTTCACAGGTAATGACAAAATGAGGAATAATCAGATGGACAACCTTGCCCAGGCATCCAAACCAATAACTGAAACCATTTCTTTAAGGCCTTGTCCAAGAAGCAGTAAAGCATCACTGTCAGAGAGTATCTGACATTCATATAAAAAAGTCTTTTCTTGTGCCTAAAGTCACTCGTACAGTTAGACTTGAGCTAGATCCAGGATTGAATCCTGTATTCTGACTTAGAGCCATAGCACTTAACTTAAAGACAAGAAAACTATAGAGTAGCTCCTAAACTGGGAGTAATCACCAGGTGCAGGGCTGTACCAGGCAGATCTGGTCACATTTATAGGGCATAAATTAGCATAAAAAGAGCTTTAAATGTGCAAAACAAGGACAGTACAAACCCTGGGCAACTGTGCATGGAATTTTCTGGGCAATCCAAATGGTGATTGGGTGAACTTTATACATAATATTTTATGAAAAATTTCAATACTTTTATAGATGTTAAATTATTAAACCCTATACCATTTATGGTAATATTTTTATCATAATTAACCTATTTAGTATTAATGAGGATGTACTATGTGAGATGAAAGTCCTATTAATTTTGTGGTTAAAAAGCCATTCAATTTTTATGCTGCAGCATCAGGACATGGACATTATAGATTCATAAGAGCGATAGACACAGTGGGAATACTATTTCAGCAGGCCACAATAGGAAAAAAATCTCTTCCTTTCAAAACTTCAAGCCTCAGTTCATGTCAGGCCCAGCATCACGAGCAGAGTTTTGTAAATTTATACCAGTCAGACATCTGCCATTCACAACAGTGAAATTCTAAAAGTATGTTTCTTTTTTTCATTTTTCTACCTCTCTGCCCTTTTTGGCCTCTATCTTACTTCTCCTCTCAGGGGATCTTCAACCTGTGAAAGCAATAGCCACATTTTCCTAATAATAATGTCTCATGTTACAGTACTGAGCACGTGTTACTCAGTAGAACCTGGGGCTATAGTGAAGCATTGATTTTTTTTTTTTCCAGTAGAAATCCCTGGTGCTGTGACTGGGGATTTTTACTGAAAAATTGATTGCTTGACCTGCACCTTGATTTAACTCAGAGCTGCACACCTTACAGTTATTGCATTCCAGTGAAAAGAACCATTGATTTTTTTATTTTTTTTTTTTTTTAGCAAGTAATCTCTGCCTTGATAGACATATAAAAATGAAGAATACATTCATTTGACTCATTTGCAAAAATAATTGATAGGCCTGCCTGGCTACATAATAAGTTCAAAGTTAAGAGTAAGAGAGTCATGTATTATGCATTCCTAACATAGCACGATGAGGAAGCATTGGCAATGCTGTTCTAGAGGAGTAAGGCCCGAGGTCCTTTCACTCTAATGCCCATTCTTCATGATCCCTTTGAAACTCCTAACTCTGCTTAATAGGTGTCGTCTTTGTTCTTATCCTGTAGGGAAGTTTTCAATCACCATCGATTTACCTTCCCATTTACCACTGAAAACAACAACAATGTCTAGTGACATAAAACTTCCCTGAATTGCTTCAGAAAGCCTAAAAAATTTGTGATCTACCTCCCACCTTGGTTATTTCCCAAGACTGGCCATTTCTTCAAAGACCAGAGCCGAAGTAACTATGACTTACTCATGAAGCTTTTGGTAAGTGATGCCATTCCAATTATTTTTCATTTGTTTTTACCAAAAGTTAACCATTGTGTTTTGGTGTGGGTACAAAAAGGCTAGAATCAGAAATTTTCCAGCTACTGCAGCGTCCTGTGAAAGTTCTTTTTCCCATGCAGGCTAGCTGAGAAACAGTTTGAGGTTTTTGTAAACTAAGACTTTATCTTGCACCTGTAGCTTGTTATGCAGTCTTGTTTATGGCACACTGGGAAAGTTGTTTTGAAATGGGTGTTGTAGCATTTAGCCAATCACTCTGGGAGGTGGATGGTCAAGCGACCAATTGCCTTGGCCATCCTTGTGAACCATATTATATATATATACGGATTTGTAATTAATAAACGGCTGATGCTGCTGCTGCCGCTGCTGATACTGCTGCTGCTGCTCCTGCTGTTGGCGTTGGCGTTTTCTCCTGCACCTGAATTCTGTGTCCTTCTTCTCTCCGTCCTCGAGACGGCAGCGACATTTTGGAATTTAAATTTATTAAAACCCCAGCTCAGGCAGCTCTGTTCAAGATCAGTGCAGCTAGATAAATGCATTTCTTGTTGCTTAGATTAACCAAAATAGAGAGGTGGATTTTATTTTGGTTTTATATAAAACTATTCATTCTTGGTAGGCAATTCTACAGGGGTAATTTACTAATGTCTATTATAAAATATACCTGTAAAAACTTTCATAATATTAATTTTTCCATCTCTAATGCTAAATGAAAAACACATTTAAGACTCTCAATTTAGTGTCTCATCAGTCTAGTATAGTTTTTCTATGTCTACTTCAGGATCAAGATTATAAATATTCTTTTTAAAAGTATATACACAACCTCATATATACATATATTAATATGTGAGTTGTCTGGTGAATACTAAAACACTTTGGAGATTTTTTTTTTTAAGCAAGCGTAGGCATACAGCTGCAACAATACTGTGTTATTATCTGCATTTTATACAAAGAGCTTGTATACACACAGAAATTTATGTTCCGAATCTATGACTAGCTTTACATCCTGAGAGCTGAAAGAGCTTAAGATAAAAGGGTGACAGGAATTACTATTTTATTTCAAGAACAAGTGAATATCTATTAAAAGCACTAAAATGTTGGGGTTTCTTAAAAATAAATGTTTTGACAGTTTCTTTTGCTTCTGTAGAAAACCTATGCAAAAACGTGGGCTTAGCTGGAGTTCTGTCATAGGTGAAAAATATTTTCTGTCTTACGCTGAAGGTTGAACACACTGATTTTCTGTTTATGTCCTATGAGCTTATCCTTGATAATATAGAAAAAAGATCAAGCGGACTTACCTGGAAGTGGTACACGTTCACTGTGTTAAATCAAACCAAACCACACTGCTTGAATGGGAGTATTGCAGTAGTACAGCAGGGAAGAAGTGGTCTCAGCCATGACTGCGTGATGAATGTATTATCTTTTTGTCTTTTTTTTTTTCCTTTTTTTAATGTTTTATTGATATGATGCTTAAACAGGACTTGGAGAAACTCGTGCTATTCCAGCCTTTCTCTAGCCTATGCAATCGCTTCAGAGATGGCCAGGCTCTGTGAGCACTGGCAAGTTTTCTTGATCACATCGCACCTGCTGGAAGGGGTTCAGCGACACTACCAGCAAACCACCAGGTCCTCAGCCAGCCCTGAATTGCCCAAAGCGATGTGTTGAGGGGACATTCAGTGAGCTGCAAGAGGTCACCTAGGATTTTCTTACCCTGTGACACCCTTATCCTAGTGAAATTTCCACAAAGCACTGAATCTACTCTGTTCTCTATACTCTAAGTGCGGTGTTTCTAAACCATGATCACCTTTCTCGGCTCCAAAAGTCTATGGCCCAGTTTCACAGAGTGTGGGTGGGCGAGCACATTTATAGCTGTTTGTTGGTGTATGTAAGACTGCCCCGAGCTACTCAGCTAGCTGGCACAGTGACACAGCAAGTTTGCCTCTGAAGCTACGAGTCTTACACGTAACAATTGCCTTCTCATGCTTGCAAGGCACGGGGAATTAATTGAATGAAGAGGTTAATCAAAATAATTTAATAAAGGAATCATTGTTTTTCTACTTAACCGTAAAAGAATTCGCATTATTTCAACAGCATCAGGAATTATCCTCAGTAAAGCTTGACTGTCAAGATTGTGTATCCTCACAAAGTAATTCAGAGCACATTATGTCCTCTTTTGAGAGATAAATGCTCAGGAAAAATGTGGTTTTCTCTCCTTAATTCATTTTGCTGGTTTTGGTCATATACCAGTTATGGTTATAGATCATAACTTTATACTCTGCATGTGTTTGGAGGAAAAAAGTTATAAAGTGTATCCACATGGTATATTTCTATAGCCAAAATATTTTATATGGTGCATGCTCCTGATGTCACAAGCTCAAAAATTGGCACAGATGGGCCAAGATAGCTAAATAAATCCTTTAATGTACTTTTTCTGTGCGTCGGCTTATTTCTTGAACTAGCATCTGTGCATGGGAGTCAGACCGTAAAAGAGACAGTCCCTTCCCTGTTCTGCTGGACTAGGTGGGGTTGGGACTTTGGTCACGGTGCTCAGGAGTAAGTATAAGTCTGTGAGAAAAGGTGAGCTATGTCTTGCTGTTTCTAAGGGGCAAGAAGGAAGCACAGAGATTTCCAAGCTATCCATGTCAGGTTATATTAGGTATCTAACTCTGTTATAATTTATTACCGATAATGGAGAGGTGTGTCTTAGAGATGATTTAGACTCATAAGTTACATGGCTACATGCAGGTGGTGTATATCCTGCTCAGAGATCTATTCTGGGTTGTGGGGGATCGTGGGGTTGCTCCAAAAGCAATGCAAATTTTGGTTGCTACCAACCAAGTGACTCTATGGTGCAATACTTGATTTTTTTTCTGCTGAGCAATCAATGTTATTCCCCAAAGCAACTGAAGCACATAGAGCTGAACAAATTTCTCATTAAGTAAAAAATGTATAACTACAATTAAAAAAAAGTAGCTCACCGCAAGCTTGTTTTTAGATCTCCTGCACTTCTATTCTAAGGTCTTTTCCTGTTAATTTAACTAATTTGCCATTTAGGAGAGATGAAGGAGAGGGTCATTCTTGAAGCATCACATTTTCTAACAAGTTATGTCTGCAATTGAATTTTTTCTCCCTGAACAAAAAAAAAGTGATGCCACCTGAGGATAATAAAAAGTTATTTCCAAAAATATATTCTAGAAATTATTTTTCTTCTGTTGCAGGTGAAACTGAGTAAATTACAACCCATATTGGATCTGGAAGTTGGTGTTGATTTAAGAACCAGGGGGATTAGCTCTTTTACCATGCTTGATCATCCTACACACTCATTCCCTCGCCCCCCTCTGGGTTATACTGCCAGGTCTTGAGTTTCCTTCTCCCCAGGGAGATCAGTCCAAGAATGTCAGGCAGAAAGTCGTGCCAGTTCGTGTTGTGCCACGGATGACAGTCACCCGTCCTGGATGTTAGTGGACAAGGTGCATGGGTGCTCATTGGAAGCCATTTCCACCCAACAATCTGATCTCCAGGATCTTCCTCCTCTTCTGGGATCTTTCCTTCAGACAGGATCTGCACCTTCATCATTTCAAGACCGCTTCCTCTTTTGGGGAACCCTTCTTTTTCACACCTGCTCTTCTTTCCAGAACCCAAGCCCCTGGCTTCCCAATCTAAATAGTCCCTATGCAGAAGCCCAGTGTGTGATCATCCTTCTGATTGGCAGTTCTTGTCTCTGTCAACTGGCAGATTGGAGTCATGCCACTTCTGTTTCATCCAGGTGTTATGAATGTTTGCAACCAACACATACTGGCAGCAGCTAGCAGTAGCAGACTTCAAAAGTTCAGCTTCCAGCATTCACCCATATACATATAGTAATCTGTTACCTGTCAGCATTATCAACTTAATTTTTTTTCATCTTTAAAACACCTCCTGATGACAATGAACCTAACATGCTCTTTTTTTATACTGACATTTCAGTTTGAAGCCTATTTCCTTGTAAAGGCTGAGGTCAACCATAGTTGCTTATAAATGATAAATCAAGAAGTCAAAGGGAGTAAATAAGAAATTTCATTCCAGTGTGCTCTTTTCCTCTGTCCTTTGCTACTTTAGGGTAAGAGTCAGTCAGGCTGATCAGCCTGTGTCTTCCTTTCACTGCACCTGATAAAGAATCATCTAGTTAAAACTTATACCATTGTCTTCTTTGAATGTTTTATGAATTACTCCAAAGCAAATGGTACGAGTAATGGAATTTGTCAGGCTATACATGAAAACAGTTTATTTAATGACAAGAACTTTTAGTCTGCCATGAATAGTGTTTCGTCATAATCAAGCAAATATTTTGATTTTAGCAGCAGTTCATGTAGCTCTGAAAGGATATTTATATACTTATTAATATAGTAAAATAATATTGTAAATATAAAATACTGTGTTTAATAATACGACTGCTGGTGTTTATGCTGATCAATAACTTTCTTCCTGTCTTTACTAAAAAGATATCAAAGTAAGTTATTTTCTAAATCTAACACCCATGCCAATAGAGAGGAAAAGATCATTGCAGAAATCGAATATTGTACTGCAACAAATAGCAACAGAGAGCTGACGAGAGATAAAGTGGAGATGAAATTACAGAGAGAATGAAAAGTCATAAGCAGAAATAAAAATTGAGAAACAATAGAATTACACTATGCCCTCACCCTTGCATATCTTTAATTTTTGTGACAATTCATCACCATTTTACTCATGCTTACAAAAAGTATATTGTGAGTAATCTAAAAGGCACCTGCAGCCATTGCTAATTTTTTTTTTTTTGAAAAGCCAATCCAATGGCTTGAGCGAGGAGTGTGAAAAGCATACTCCACGGATCAGGAGCCTAAGGACCTTTGACGAAAACAGTCATAGTTGTTGGATATCAAAAAGGTGTGTTGCAAGACAGATGAGAGGTTATATTTGTCACACTCCCGCCTACACACCAAAGTCAAGTGTGGGCACTTTGGGAAACTGCAAATAAGAAGTAAGGGAAAGGAGAGGAAGTGGGTGTCTCCAGAGTTAGAGGTTGGCTAAACAGCAGATTTCAGGACTTCTATAGACAATGCAGTTACCTAAATTGTGTCAAGTCATGCATTTCAGAGATCTAAGTATTTTCACTTTTCAGATCTGGTCATAATGGAAGATCCCATTCTTTTACTTATTGCATAATAATAAGATTTGAGGACAATGATTTGTTTGATGATTATAAACTTCCATAGGTTCCAAGAATACAATATTTCCAGTACTACTATGTAGTACATTACAATGTAATGATGAAAATGAATATTCACATGATCATTTACATTTAAAAGAGTATAACAAACCAGTCTAAAAGTTAGGATTATAATTCTTTATTCAATCATTGCTATTTCGTTTGAAGGAATAGGATACTTTATTTTACCATGCATTCGTTATATGACAGAAATTGTTTGCATATTATTGTTTTGTACCTGAATTAGTTGCAAATATTTTTATTACACTATGACACTTCATGACTGAGTGTGTTTTGGTGAAGTGTAGAGAAAAGAAGTAATCCATAAGCCAGCTGATTTATGTTCAGAATTAATTTTAATTTACCAGCATTCTCTAAGCAGAGGTTATTATTTAAACTTTTAAAGTTAGCCCATGAGCTCAATTTCCTGATGAATAAGTCCCTGAAATAGGAATCAAAAAACATGAGAATTCCTGAGTTATAATTTCTGAATCATAGCATGTGTGAACTGTAAAGCCGACAGATCTATATTATAAATAGCAGTTATAAAAGCAATAGATTCAAAAATCTCTATAATCTATTTCACTTGGACGATCTTAAAGAGCCTTGAATAAGTAATTTGAAGTAGAAAAAAACCCCATAATTTCAAAATAATATTGAAACAAAAATACTATGTGTTATGTCTCTACATTGAAAACAGTTAGGACATTTTCTTCAAGGAGAATTTGAAATTTGGTAGTAAAACCAATAAGAATAAATTAAAAATGGCCTTTTCCTGAAAAGACTAATTTTTGCTGTTGTTTTTGTTGTTTTGCTAACTTTTTTATGCTACACTTTGCTTTTTGCTGCTATCCTCCCTCCCTTTTCTGCTTATCATGTTAATTATTAAAATGATAGTCCTCAATGAATTGTTTAAAACTTTAAAATCTACTAAATTATTTTAATGGCATATTGGTAAATGGATTATTCAAGTGTATTAAGAATGGCTTGCAGGGAGCTAAAATCCAAACCTTGTAGGAATCTAAGGTGAGGTTACCATCAACTTTTGGCTTCTACAGAAGTAAGTTAGCTCTTGAGATGGACATTTGCTGAGTCTAAATGTTCAAGTTTTGTGCAGTGAGCTTATAATGCGTTGTATCTGAACTATCAATTTACAGCTCTAGAAAGCCATTTTCTATCCCTTTTATATAAGTAAGGAGTACAGCAACTTCAGTATCACTTTTAAGTATAAGAGTAATATACAAGAATAAGCAGAGTAGGGGTGTACTGGGGGTATGAATAGTACTTATAGCAGTGGCAGCAGTAAAGCCAAGTTATTCCCATGGGAGATCTGATTCTTTCGATATGAACATTGCTTAGTATGCAGACAATGATGGACAATGTCTAAAAATAAAAATGTAAAAGTATCATTAGCTTCATAAGAGTAGCAGCAGCAACCAAGTCAAAAGGTAGGCCCAGTCTTAATATAAACTAGCTAACTTCAGCTTGGTTAGTGCTTGAGCGAAACAGTTTTTAACTTCCTTCTTGTAGTTTCTGGCTGCAGTGAACATGTATTGCTATGCTGGAAACTGAAAAGCAAGTTTTGTTGCCACATGAAAAAACTTCATTGGGGATGAATATAGAAAAATTACTAGTAGGAGAAAGCATATATATACTATACATAAAAGTTGAAAACTCCAGACTTCAGTGAATGCAGTTGAGATGATTTGTAGGGAGGTGGATGAGAATATCTTTAACTGGTGGTGGCGATGCATAGTTCTTCTGGCTAACTCCAGCTTCAGAGCAGAGTTGAGCCGTGCAAGCATGAAGCATAGTCTAATTATAATCATGCACCTATGAAATTCAGGTTTTTCAGCTGCTAGAGGAAGGGCATTTTTCTTCTAGTTAAGTACGATTACTTAACAAATCCCTCAATACAAAGATGAAGCTGATATTGTTAAAGAGGTTACTTGGGTGATCATGGCAGTTTACAGTAGTGATGAGAGTCTCTCTTCTCCTCAGCTACCAGTAACAAGAGATTTTCTACTCTCTGTTGTAAGTTAAGCACATACTTTTATGCATTCAGTAAGTACCTTGATTCTATCCACTGATTATGGATTGCTCTGCTTCTGTAGATCCGAGATTTCAAGGCACAGGAGTGATAACAAACGTGGTATAAACTTGAGCGATATCTTGAAAGGTTGTTAAGCTCAATAAGTTTCTATTTCAGTCAATATTTGTTTTGTATCCATCCAGTGAAACTTACATAGGTTCGAAAAGTTTTGATCAGCTCCTTGTGACTGACAAATTCCCTGCAGAAAGAGGGTCATCCTCACTTGTGCTAAGATAAACTGCCAAAAGAGAGCGTGAACTGAACGAGATACAGTAGTGTCTGAAATTCCACCTATGGAAAGTCCCATAGTGTTATTTAAAAAACTTAGTTTTGAATGGAAAATGCAAAAAATTTGGTAATTTTGGGGGGATGTAGGGTTTTGAGATTCCTGTTAACCTAGCTATGTGTGAAGTCTGCAGTTTGAGATATTGATAAATAATTATAACCTAGTTTTTATAACTATATTTTCCATGAAGCATATGCTCCTAAAATATGAGAAAATATTTTTTTTCAGTATACATATATATTAAATATATATGTAAATATATAAATTGAAATATATGTATTCTTGATTGGTTCTAGATGGGGATAAAACTTCATGTTTATTCACTTACTAGTCTTTCTGCTGAGATTTTTCAATGTTGGGTGCCATGGTTTATGTGGACAGCTGTCTAGTAGGAAGGGATTGCCATGTTTAACTAAATTAAATCTACTTACTGACAGATGGCAATGAATTTTGGTCACAGTCAGCAGTACCTGAATTATTTAAAGGTAAAAAGCTCTATATTGTACAATTGTTCTCTTTAGTATAATTTTGCTGCTGTCTGTAGCCATCTTTATTTATAACTGACCAGAAGAAAACATGGGATTAGAGAACAGGTAAAACCTCATACTCTGAAAACATTGTTTAATGAAATACACCAAAATAATATCAAGTTTAATATGCCTAAGTGCTATCAGTGCTTCAGGGAGTGGAGTAAGTGTTCCTGACTGAGCACATTGAATATTACCACAGATAACCAATAAGGGCCTTCCTATATATAAGGAAAATAGCCCAAATGCAAGCTAGGTCTAGGGAAATTTATTTGTTTATATTAGCTAGAACTGATTTTGAGAAGATATTTTTAGAAGTATAAACTCACTAACTAGTTAAGGTCTCATCGTTATTTTCTTAATTTTCTTGCAAGAAGGCAGTTGTCAAACATGAGCTCTGTTATTTTAGGTTAAAGTCTACTGATTTCTATATTTTTGGAGAAAAAACAATGAAATGTTTTTCATGGAAGCTACTCTTTTTAAGTGAGGACTCTAAAGACCACTCCACAGAGTGGAGAGTGTAAGAGACCTGAACTGTAATAGCAGGGAAATGCCTCCCATAAATACAGAATGTGCTTTCACCATTTATGAACAATAACTATCAGAAGGTCCCTCGCTTCTCCATGCAAAGAACATACAAAGGAGGGGGTGATAAATTCATCTATCCTGCCTACACCTGAGAAATCAATGCCAATGCCAAGATCTAGGATACTGTGCTTCAGACCCTGTGTCCAAAGTCATATGAAGGCAAAGACCCAAGGAAATAAATTGAAAATGCTAACATTTATTTTTCTTTTTCTTTTCCATCTCTTGTAGGAACACTTTTGTTCTTTCAGTTTATGAATGAGAACAGCATATATATTTTGCGGAGAAAGTGGCACCATTGGCAGTTTCTTAAAGGTAGGTTCAGACCTTGCCTTTATCTCCAGTTCTGTCAGAAACAGTGTTGTACAAAAGGTGAAACTGTGAGATGTTCAGTAGTTATTTGTGTTACTGTGCTGATGAGTTGGGACAAGACTAATAGACAAGTGGGATAAGACTGGAAGAGTAGGTGTATGTTCTCCTATTGTTGTCCCCCTTTGTACAGTAGCATAAATAACTGTGGTGATATTTAAGAAGTATTCAAGAAATTAATCATAAAGAAATGGGATAGATCTTTGTAATTTCTTACATGAAATAAATTAAAATTTCAACTACTCAGAGAGTTTTTTAAGAAGCCATTCTTTTCTAGTCTACCTTATCAGTAGTTTTAACTTTTCTATTAATTTTAGAAAAAATATTTAAACTTATGACAAAGCTACTATGACTTATGTTCATCACAGTTGTGAGACCACAATCAGTTTATGCAAGTCCAAATTCAGTATCAACACACCGGTCTATTTTATTCACAAATGGAAATTTCAACCACAATAAAATCAAAATATATTTAATTCATAATGAATAAAGCAGATTTCACAAGATACTTTATCTATGAGTTCATATCCATTCACCGTTTATCATACGGGATCTCAAACTGTAAGTCCTGGAATATATTTCTTTTTGCCATTTTATGTAACTTCTTGATCACTTGTGCTTTCTAGTCTGTTTCATTTAGAATTAACATTGTGGTGGTCTGCATTATTTCACTCTGAAGCACTTCAGAGCTATGGGCTGATCTTTCAGACTGTTACAACCATCAAGTTTTGGGTTGCAAAGCGCAACCCAACTCAATCCCATGCAGGGATAGCAAGTACAATTGGAGTGCAGACAGATTTGAGATGGTGAAATAGCAGTCATAAAGTGGCGTTTGCACTGCATAGTAACGAAGACCATGAATTTGTTAATCAAGAAGATAATCCCCAACTTCCATGATCCTCCATGCTTACTGGAAGGGTGCCCACAGACAGGTTGTGCTGCCATTAGGGATTTTTCTATCTGGAGAGGGTTGACCGTCCTGTGATGTGGGGTCATACACAGTGTTCAGACACCAATGTTGGCCCCTCATGCTATTTTTTTCTGTTCAGACTTGGTGAGAAAGTACAAGTATATTGAGTATTAACTTACAATTACAAGGTTACCTTTAAAACAGGAAGAGTTTGATATTCACACAGAAATCTAGTATCTTCTCCACTATTTTAAGCACAGTACAAACTATGAAAGGTACAAAAAACTGTTCTACAAGCAAAACAATGATTTTTTTTTTTTTCGTGCTGTAAATTGCTTCAGCTGTGAGTTTCATCCAAGCATGGTTCAAAGGGAAATGGACTTTGGCAACAGGCAGATGTTGTTTCCCTTTCAAACTCAAACTAACAAAGCAATCAAATATGAATGGTGTCAAATTATCTTTGGCACATTGTACGTCCCAATACAAATTCTTTGGATACAGAAAGAGAAGTGAGCAACCATCCACATTTTTCTACAAATGATGAAAAGAATCTGCTCTTAGAGCTAGCTTCTAGAGGAAAGTCCGTACTACAAAGTAGACCAAAATAGTTATCATTTGTACATCAAAGAACAATATCAGAATATATAATAAATGTTGTCAATAGTAAATGTCATCTTTTGTGGCCATTAAACTCCAATATAAATGTACTAAATCAATATATTACGTATTGTTATAGAACCGTATTCTGATAAATCATATTAAAACTACAAAAGAGCTCTCTCAAATTAGAAAAAAATAATTGACTTATGACCCATGCGTAGTTTCTTTCCTCTTCCAAATTGGTCCCCACTGATTTCAAAACTTCTGTGAGAGTGAGAGGTCTTAGGCAGTTTGATTCCTAAATGATTTCAAAAATTGTCTGTATTTTCAGACAGCATGCAGAAGTGGGGTCTGCCTGAAAGGCTTGAGGCTTCTCATTGGCACATGCAGCTCACATAGGTCCACATCTACCAGAGGTGTTTGATTTGAATAGGACCTAGCAAATATGTTCTTATATTTTATTCTGTTATTCTCTGACCTGTTATTCTAAGCGCATTCTAAAGCAATACCAGTTATTTGTAAAACAAAAATCAGATTTGAGTTCTTAGTTATTAAAAAAAAACAGAAAACAGACAAAACTTTGTTTTCTTGGTTCTTATCAGCTATACTTTTCATTGTGGCCTAGTGACTGAGACATTGTTGGGGCAATTTATCCGACCTTAGGAAAAACTCCAAAGAATCATAATCTCAAATACACTTTTTATACTTAATCTGCAGTACATTTGCATACATGAAACATTTCTTAACCAGACCTTTGGGATCTGGAGTTTGTTTCTGATAAAATCAGTATTTATATTTAGATCAGATTTACCCAAGCACTTATTTACTGTAAGAGCACTGTCGTAAATTTATTAAAACTTAGTGTTAAAGATGGATTACTAGCAAAGTAATTATAGCAAGCCAACAGAATATTCTATCTTAACAAAAACATTGTTTCTGTTTTCTGCCCAATATACGAACAATATAAACTTTTTGAGTAATAGAATATCTTCCACACAATATTAGACCCAATATTTGGTTTACCTGTATTTAACGAACTTGTCAGGAGTAATTTTGCCCAACTTATATTTCCGTAAATAAAAAAACTCAGGCCTCTCTAAAGTCAACATCACTATAACACTCCTTGTTTCCCCTTGGAAATGCGGGATAAATCCACAAAATTTAATAGATTATTGAACATAAAAGGATGTAATTGAAGGAAAAATGCTTCTACTTCTTTGACATAAATCTAACCCTAAAAGTTTCCACTAGGACATGAAAATACTTACCATTCAGATTAATTGGAGGCTATATGTCATTAGCACTGGCTGGTTGCTACATGACTCACTTTGCAATTTCTTTCTTCTATTTTTCCAGATTAATCAATTTGGAGAGGCTATAGATACTATATACATATAATATATGTGATCTTCTGAAAAAGTTCTGTGCTTCATTTAATGAGTGAGAAGTTTATTTTGTTAACAGTTGCATTCTCATATTCGTTGATCTCTCTTAAACTATTATTTTGATAGAGACATAATTCTGCAGTTGCAATTCAGTTATGTTTTCTCCTGGCAACGCGTTTTAGCAGAAAAATTTGGGTGCAGTTCATTTCACAGTACTGTTTCCATTATACCCTTGGAAATCAGTCCCTCATATTTCTGGAACATAGATGTATGAGAATAGGGTGTGGATCTTTTACAAGGACACAAGGGAACAGCATGCTGAAATCATGGTGCCTATTTTAAAATGCCAGTTTTTCTTCTCTCATTTTTAACATATTGTAACATGTTAAGCAGGCTTCTCTTTACTTTTATTGAATATCCTGGGGCTTAAAGACACATTGTTTTGAATTCCATAGTAGAAAAATATCCTGTATTCATTGAATGTAGCTAAAAATGTGAGAGAGTAATTCAAAATCCATGCTAAATTAACAAGAACTTTATAATCTCTAATGATTCTGCAGCAGTGAGATTCTCTACAACTAATCAGATCACCTGTCTCTGCTAGAGATGCCTGATTATAACCATTCCAGAACTTCCTAGGTATTAATGAGAAGAATTTGTTTTAGTAGGCCATTAAAGATTAAAAAAACTTACACAGAAAGAATGTCATAATCAAGATGAAACAGTAAAAGACCAAGTAATGATTTTGTACCTGAGTGATATTCAATTTAGGCATATTTCAGTTATCCAACAAACAGTTCATCAGGCAAAGCAGGCATGGGCCACGAGTAGCATATTAGCCAATCTTTTCAGCTTACCTTTCTGCTGAAAAGCTACTTCAAGTGGTCAAACCTGAGAAGGAAGAAAACGTGGATGAGAATACCTCAAATAAGATTCAGCCAGCACCTTCTGAACAGTCAGCAGCCTTAGTGAAAGAGGAATGATGATTTCTGTGTGTAGCCATGTGTATGTACGCTTTCCAAGAAGATACGATAGATGCCTGTGCCAAAGCTATTTACTCAAAATTTTTTTAAGCAAATAAATGAAGTGAATTCTTTACAATTTTTTTCTTCTGCTTTTGGAAACAGAAGGCTGTATAAATCCCTCAATGTATTCAACTGAGATATAATTCAATATATTGATGGAATTTAATTATAATAACATCCTAATTGAGGGTAAATTAAACAAGACTATGACCAAGTGCTGTCACACTAAGTGAAAATTTAAATTACTCTAGTAACAGACAGCTCTATCCTAGAATTATGACTTAAAGAGTGTGACATTTCGGTTTCAGGTTAATCAATGACTGCTCCACAAATATTTTGAAGCCTTCCTTGATCTATTAAAGGCTAAATTAAATCTAAACTTCTTACAGACACCGATCAGGAGAGCAAAGTGAGTTCACTCTGGAGAGGACAAAACATGAGGAATAAAAGGGGCAGTTCTTTGTTCAGGAGATGTGTTACCCTCACAGCTTGGAGTTTCCTCCAGTCCCTCCACCAATACATACAGAAGTGCACCTGGCTGATATACGATCAATTGCTCTCCTACTGTGTTTTTGAAGAATCAAAGAAAACATTTTTTTACAAGAAGAGCATAGATCTGACAGACCAGTGAAGCTTACCGTCATTTCTCCTAGGCCTTAGTTTTGCATTTATCAGGGAGCATACTGCTATCCTTTCCCAAGAGGGTGCAACCAGTATCCCAGCTGGCAGAGGGAACATCTGTGCTGGCAGCCAGCCGCCCACGTGCTGTGCTATTACCCCACAGAGCTTGCGTGGATGGAAGAAGGGACTCAGCATCTCCATGGAAATTTTTTGCTTCTCTCCCCTCTGTCTTGACCCAAAACACAACTAAAATTATGTCTTTGTCACTGTAGACATATCTATCACAATTTTATCTTGTAACAGTTATAACTCCCAGCTCCCCATATTTCCCTTTGCTTCCTGACGTGCAGCCTGTGCTATCCCCTGTGCTGACCCAGAAAGAGCTCGGGCATCTTTACTGACTCATGCTCTCCTCATGATCGCAAATCTGGCTATTTTTTCACCACCAGCAGCCCCAAAACAAAAACCATGATACAAATCTGTTCTAGTGTAACTCACCAGTCTTGTCAATCCCTTACCTCCTTCCTGCTTCCTTATATGTTTACAAAACAAGCCTCTGCAAAAAAACAAGCCCTTCATCAATAGAGCTTGTCAGCTGTGGGCTCTGTGACTGCATTTTCCTTCTCTTGAGCAGCATATCCTAATATCTCTAAGAAAATGACTGCACAACTAACAGCCTGTGCTTTTCATCCATCCATAAGTGCACAGCTGGCATCCTTATGGGATTTTCTATTATGCATATTCAGCTTAGCATTTTCAAATCTTCAGATGGTCTGTATTATTTCTTCTTATGGGGAAAATATATTGTAGAAGCAGAGGGCTGTTCTCTTAATCCTCTTTATTTAGCTAAGGTTAGCTTTGGGATTTGAATGGAAAGACTTTTCGTTTTTATTCACTCTTATCTTCCATGAGGTCCCAGAATCTATGCGGTTGCTGGCAAAGGAAATGTCTCAGACTCACTAGGATGTATGGAGCCTCTTTTCAGCTAGGGGTGGTTGAAAACACAGATTCCAGCCACCAGTTTGATGTCATGCCCTAACTGCCAATTTCTCAACAAGGCAAACTGTTTGTTAAGTGTTAGATTTAATGGTGTTATTGACACAACCAGAGGGACACACACACAAAAAAAAATAGGAGCTGGTTTATCAGTTTGTTCCACTTGTACTCGCTTTTGTTTGCTCATGTAGACAAAACTGTCAAAATGGTGTCTTTCTGGAGATACTTGCATATGTAATACTTGTGATTAAATTTTGTTCTTTTGCCTTCCTGAACTCTCAGAGAATTATGTTTGGCAGCATAATTTCTCATTTCTGATGATCTCTTCGGTAGCATAACTAGAGTAGGTCAGAAATGTTCATCAAAACAATTTGGTATGAAACATATTACTTTTTCCTTTAGACAGATAATTCTGTCTTATTGAGAGCCTGTCCTGGAATTTTATTAATGACTGCCAACTCTTCATCTATAAGTATGACTGTATTTGCTAGATGCATGATGAGTTGCATTACAACGGTTCCTCACACTTACAAATCATAATTTCTTAATGCTATGTTGCTGACCAGTTCATTTTTAACAGATGAATCTAAGATCATAGAATCATTGAATGATTTGTGTTGGAAGGGACCTTAAATATCATCTAGTTTCAAGCCCCCTGCCTCAGACAGGGACACCTTCCACTAGATCAGGTTGATCAAAGCCTCATCCAACCTGGCCTTGAACACTTCCAGGGATGGGGCATCCACAACTTCTCTGGGCAACCTGTTCCACTGCCTCACCACCCTCAGAGGGAAGAATTTCTTCCTTAGATCTAATTGAAACCTAAGATCACCATCTGCATCACACTGGTGCTCAGAGATCTGTAAAGCAGTATTGGAAATTAACTGTGAGTGCTCTTGATGAGTTAAAACACTGGGGCCCAATCATCTGCTTTCTTTCTCTCTCTCTCTCTCTTTTTTTTTTTTTTTTTGGTAATTCCTGGGATCACAAAATCAGCTAATTGTGCTCAGTTACAGAGTGAGTGATAACCGCAGAAATACTAAAACTGGCTATGGTGCTTATGTTTGCTTTTGCTTCGTTGTTAACAACCCTGTGGTTAGAGCCAATGGAAGGTCAGGAGACTGATTCAGCAAATACATTGTTTCCTGGAAAGTGCAAAGTTTGGTGACCAGTGAATTCTGCACATGGAAAATTTCTATAGTTAGGGCTCATACGTAGTTATATTGGTTTTATTGGTTATTATTGGTTTTACTGAGGTGTTTGCATGGCTAAGCCGATTTGTTCCAAGAGCATGCAGGCTCTTTATAAACGTGCACTTCTGAGAGCTCAGTCGTGTGATTGCAAATTTCTCAGGATTGCTGCAGGAAGCTGGGAAGTTAGTGTCATTTATTACTAGCAGTTATCAAAGCACGGGTTTAGTGGTTGCCTTTTAGTTATTTGCAAATAGATAAATCTGTTTTCAAGTAACCAGGTGTCTCCAGTTCGCCATTAACATGCACTTAATAAAAGCAAATTGCCAGCAACATAGTGATGGGTGTCTTAAAACTGTTTTCTTAGTATGATTTAGACCTTTCATCAATCTACATTATGAAATTACATTTGCCCATTTATGTGTGCTAAATGATAATGAAATGCATAATACTGCCTGTGCTCTATGTTGCTTAAAGGACTTGTTGATTAGTTAATAATTCCATCTCGTTTTGAGAACTTTGGGCTCTCCGGAGGAAAAATGACTTTGCAGCTTTATTTGGGAATAGATTCCCCAAAGTTAAGAGACTGCTTGTTTCTGTAGCTCTCCTCTCAGCTCCAGGAAACTTCACTGAGGTTTTTTTCTTGTGATGTGTTGTATTTTCCCTCCCCCTCCTCCAACTAAAACAATGTATTCAGCCTGGTTCTTTATAAATGCTTCCTGTTTTGCCTGTCTGTCTTCGGAGAAAGTGTCATGGTTTAGTCCAGCTGACAGCTAAGCCACCACAAAGTCCCCCGCTCACTCTTCCATCTCGGTGGGGTGGAGAAGAGAAAAACTATAACAAAAGGCCTGAGGGTTGAGATAAGAACAAGGAAGGATCACCCGCCAACCATGGCCCTGGGCAAAATGGACCCAGTTTGGGGACAAATCAATTTAATTCATTAACGGTTCATTCAGAGAGGATAACAGGAAACAAGGCTATATCTTAAAAACACCTTCCACCCCACCTCCCTTCTTCCCAGCTCTACCTCCTCCCCTCAGCTGCGCAGGAGGATGGGGAATGGGACGTTGCAGGTCAGTTCATCACACGTTGTTTCTGCCACTCTGTTTCTTAAAGGAGGAAGACTCCTTATACTCTTTCCTTTGCTCCAATGGATCCCCTCCTCATAGGACAGACCACAGACTTCAACTTGAGTCCTTCCCACAGGATGCATTTCTTACCCATCAGATTGCTCCATCACGGGCTTCTTCCCCACAGAGTCATGGTTTCTTAGGGAGCTACCACCTTCTCCAGTGTGGGGTTCTCCATGGGCTTCAGATGCCTGTCTACCACATCGTCATCCTCCAGCAGCTCAGAGAGACCATTCTCTACACTTCCTTCAGGCTCAGGCATCTCTGCTCCAGCATGGGCTTCTCCACAGGCTGTGGGTGGATCTCTGCTCCACCAATAATCTCCATGGGTGGCAGGGGGGCTGCTGCCACCTCACCACAGGCTGCAGGAGAATCTCAGCTCTAGCGCCTCCTCCCACTTCATCTTTGTTGACCCTGATGTCTGCGTATCCATTTCTCTCCGGTCTCAGTCCTTTCTCTGCTGCAGCCATGCCGGGCCCGATGATCTTTGGCAGTGCCAGCAGGATGACCTCCACCCAGCAGGTGCCGCGGGAGTGGGAAGCTTCGGAGCACTATGAGCCGCGCCGCTGTGGCCATCTCCAGTTGGGCAGCAGTAGCCCAGGGCAGGCAGCTGCCCACCATGGGTCCAGTGGGTCCAGCCCCTGCCTCTCCCCTCTCTTCACTGTAGGTTCAGCCCCAGTTCGGGCTTCTTTATCCCCTTCTTAAATTGGCATTCGCAAAGGCGCTGCTGGCTTGGCCCTGGCCTGAGGGGATGGGAGGTCTGACCTGGCCAGACACTGGTTCAACCAGTTTTGGACCTGGGGCAGCTTTTTGCAACTACTTACCAGGGGCCATTTCTGCAGCCCCTTCCCTGCTACCAACACCCCACCATGTAAACCCAGCACAGAAAGAAACGAAGCAACCCTCAGTGAGGAGGTAGCGTCTGCAAGGAACTGGAAGAGTAGGCAGATGAAGTGCTTGACAACAGGCTGAGGAAAAAAGTGGAAAGCTTAAACATGGAAGCATGGATAGTATGAAGGGACGGGGTTTTTTTGAAGTGAAGGGATAGCTAATACATATCCTTAGTTTGCTATTATATCTGTTTTGTCCAGAATCTGGATGAATTTAATAAGAGATGAGAAACTGAGCGAACAAGTGAGCAGATCCATCTCCCCAGTGCTATGAGGTTTATCCCAATTGACAGAAGTCATCTCTCTAATTACAGAGACAATTGCTAGATGTAAAACAACTTCAAATTGAACAACTGATTTTGTATCGTAATAGGACAGTCCTTGTCCTATTAAAAGCCCTTTCAGTCTACTCCCTTATAGCATACTGTCACTACATTATTGACATTTAATCACTTTTAATAAGAGAGTGTAATACCGATAATTTAACAAAATGACTTGTAAAAGCTCATCCAGGCATATAACAAATTCTAATGCATTGCAGGGCTATCTCTACATTTTTTTCCTGCAAAGCAAATTCCTAATTAAGTCAGGGTGACTTCTTTGTTTTTGGATGAGTGTTCAGTAACTTCCTGAAAATTTAGAGGGGAGGTAATTATCATAGAGCAGTCTTTATCACAATCTTTTTTTTCTTAAAGCAAACAGTACCCCCAGAAATTCTAGATGATGGTGTTTCCAAAAAGACTATGGAATCGTCTGCCCTGAAATGGAACAAAATACTGAGATACGCAACTGCATGAAGCCTATAGAGAACTATTTGATAAAATAACAGGTTTTGGCCATGAGTGGGTGATGTTTTGGCAACCAGCTGGAGGCTAACACAGCTTTACCAATCAGGATTCACACTGTGAGGAAATGATCAATACATGTCTGATTATAGTAATCTTAATTAAACCTTTCCTGAAAGCACCAGGATGCGGATGCCAATGGTCATTAAACTGGCATTTTTTGTTGTTGTTTAACAGATAAGAACATACCTTTGCACAGATCCAGCCTTAGTAAATTGAGCCTATGTCCAAAAGAAGAGAATGAATTGCTGTCACAGATTAGAAAGTTGTCTCTGTGGCAAAGCACAGACCACAGTGGAGGGTTACTTACATGCTGACAGAGTGCTCCCTGACACAGGCCAAATCCTAGCCAGCTTTCTATCCAGCCTGCTGTTCTTCATACGAAAAATACCCAATGCACACACATCAACACCCTCTAAAATCCTGCAGTGCTGCCTTCACAGTTTATGAAATAGTAGTGTCTGACTGGGATACAAGTGCCAAGTGTTAGGTATGCATCTTGACAATAAAACATTTAAATAAATGTTTCATGAACTTGTACCTGCAGATATCATTGTTATTAAAGGGCACAAATGAGACTATAGACCACTTCCCCCTTTTGCTTTCTTCCCACTAGCACCGTCCAAATAGGTATATTTGCCTCATGCCCTGTTAAATAGTAGTTGCATGACATCTATATCGTGCTGGTTGCAAAGCACTATCTGCATAGCCTGCTTTCTTCCCAAGGAGGATATGATTCAGTAAGCAGGTAGGGCAACTTCGTAGCACACCAGTGGTTCTACTTTTCAAAGCGTACTGATGTTTAACACAGAAGATCTGTAGCTGCACATTGAGCGTGCAGGCTCGTCTTGCAGATGGTGGAGAGGAACCAGCGTGTTGTGTGTTTGTACTCTTGTTTAGTGGGACATAGCTCCCTTGTATAAGAGACATAAACGAGACAGGAGTCATTATGATTGCACTCATAAGGCTAGAAATAGGCAATTTATAGCAACATCTCGCAATGGTACCACAACTGACGTTTCTGTAATTACCGTACTAGAGACAGTTTCTTACCATAGTGTTTTTAAGGCATCTATGTTTGACCTGCGTTTTAGATCATGACTTCTAGAAAAATGTATCTGCCATCTGGACAAAGGAGTGTTTGAACCTTATTTTTAGAGAGGGAGAACTTTTTTGTTCATTTATTTTCTTACAAACTCTCTTAAAACTTAATTTTCGGTATATTCATTGCCAAGATATGTAACTTTTTTCCTCCATCATGAACAAAATATTATTTAATCTCTGAAGAAAAATATTGAACTTGACAGTTGTGAAAAATATCACCTTTGAAACTGTTTGTGGCAATGATGTTGTCTTTAAATCTGGCAGATTAGCCCACATCCCGCTAGCTGCAGCAACATTTGAACAAATAACAGATGGGGACAGGATCAGGGCAAATTATGTCTGTCTTCTTCTGATGTTGTTTCTACAGCTTAGGGTAGAACCACAGGTCTCACTTAATTAGGAAAATTATCCAGTGCTGTAGATAGACATTTAGACTACCGCTCAGATTTATTAGCAGAGGAACATAAACCTTCTGCTAACATGAGAACTGAACTCTTAAATATTTCACTCTCCTTTTAGTGTAGATAAGAGGCTATCACTATGGATAGGATAAACAATTTTATCTTATGCCATTATTGTTTATGAACAAATGTGAGGTTTTTGCATGTGCATGACAAACCTTTTCTTCCCACATCAACCTCTCCCTTAAAGAAGATCTGCATGGTCTCATTAATAATCATAGAATGGAACAAATGGGACAGTTACAACATTGAAAGGAATGTCAGAGTTTACCATCAGGAAGCTAAAAACAGAGGGCTAAGTATGCAAACACTTCTGTATATGGCATGAGCCTTACAGAAAATGTTGAAAACAGGTGCACAAATATTCTGCAGTTGCCCTTGTATTCTTCAAGTTTGTCAGTGTTTTCCTATGGTGCAGTTGCTGTTAGACGTGATACAAATGCTGGCCCAAGCTGTAATTCAAGTGAAACTCGCAGCTTTTCCTTTGATTGGTACAAAATATTAACCCACGGAGAGTGGGTTATGAGAGCTAAACAAGGAAAAAGTGAAGCATGAAAAAAAATCCTTCAAGATTTCAGGAGAGTTTTTCAACTGTTAGAAATTTTCATCCTGTTTTCTGACTCCAAAAGATACTTCCTGCTCTTCAGTCATCTAAAATGTGAGGCAGATGATGATAGCAATAATATTATGGAGGGCAGTTGTCTTTTTCTTACTTTTAAAACTGCTGTAATAAGGATGACAGAACAAGGCGAAACTTATAAGGAAAGAAAGTCATGAAGAGATTTCCTATCTTGGTTTTTTTTGGTAAGTCTTGTGTTTCTTACTGGTGTATGAAACAAGTGGGAAGTGCAGGATTTCCTGCAAACTACCTGTTCACATTGTGAAGAATTTTGCCATATGTATAAGTTTAGCTTATGCATCCATCCCTCTATAGGATAAAAATGTTGGTGTCCATTTCATTAGATCAGAGCAGTAAGCTGGGATTCGATGACTATTGTATGAAATTTTCACTTCCGTTCAACAAATTGAATGAGCAAAATGGTGCTATAAGTGACCCTTTCCAGAGTAAGTTTTTAGTGTTTATTGCTCATAGCTAGTCTTTAGTACTTATATGATGATCAAACAGTAAAAGAGGCTAGTATTGCATCCTGCACCAAAAACACAAACTGTAGAAGAAAAACAAAATAGTAGTCTGCTTTGTCTGTGAGCAGTGTATTGATGCTGACAGTATATTTCAGTATTGCCTAGCATGGGAGCAATTGGTGACGTTTTTCCTTCTTCCTGACCTTTCCCATCTCTGAATGCTGGAACACACAGGTATATGCCCTATCATTATTTTGTTAAAGGCTTTTCTGTTATGTGTCTGAGTGTGACTATAGCAAGGTTTTGTGACAACGTAAAAATTTCGTATCTTTCAGTTTTAACTGCCATCAGTAGGTCCAAAATTTATGGAGATAAGATGATGTTGAGTACCCTGAGATTCCATTAAGTGTAGAAGAGTACTGTACGCACAAAGCATTGGTACTAGGCAGTGGGCTTGGGAGGAAGGAACTGGCAGGTGGGTCAGAGGAGAAACAACAAACATAGACTTCAACCAGGACAGAAGCTTTGCATGCTGCTGAGGTTAAGGTCTGTTTATTGGATTTCTGTCCACATATTTTGGTTTTAATCATCTGTACAATTTACCCTCTGTTAGCACCCGTATTACTGCTGTTTTCTCCATATAAAGAGTTGACTACACCTTTCATGGTGACAGGTTTTTAAAAAAATGAAAAGGAAGACTTTTCCCCCACTGGATCTTCCAACCTGTTACTGCTGTCCTTTGCTTTTTTCATGTTTATATACAGTCCTCCTATGCACCCTAAACTTTATTCTGTTTAGCCAGCAGTACAACAAGCTACATTCAGCCTCTTAATAACCAATTTTGTTTGCAAGATTAACATTCAAGAGGTAGGTTTGGAATACTTTTTGGCCTGCTTTTCTAAGGAAATGCGGCATATGGAATTGCACTGTCCATCTGCCAGCTTTTCAGTCTTCCACTTATTTTCCTGCAGGTATGTTTATGCCTGTTGGCCAAGTTCAACCTGTATCAAAGGCACAGAATTACTTAAGATTGGTGAAAACGGATGGTGGATAAAGGAGAGAGACTAGCATCACTGCAGTCCCCTGAGACAGTGGCAACATGGTGAAATCAACAATTGCCTGATCTGCTTGGCCTGCTGACTAGAACACATACAGTAGCTGTCTAATTGATACACGTATATCTCCAAGCTGATCACAATATGTGCCACCTCTTCCCCAGCTGGTTGCTAAGTGACTGAGACACATACCACCTCAGGGAGGTACTAATAACATAGAGGAGCTTAGAAAACGTTCTGACAGATGGAATTGTCACAGTGACAAATGTAGAGGATGTAAAAAATTAAAATCAATAGGCAAAACTTCAATTGTTTTGCTTCTCATTGTTTTCTGATGGTCTAATCTGCTTTTCAGAACTTCTTGAGAGAATCTGTGTTACAAGTGTTGCTTACTGTATCCGAGCAAGCAGGAAGGATGTCTCTGCTCATCTTCCAGAAGACAGGATTCACAGCAGTTAACTGAGACCACGTATGTCTCATTCATTTAATTATTTGCCCTTTGTGTCTCTTGTTGATGGTTTCTGAGAGCTGGAACTTTCTTAAATGCTACAAAAAAACAAAAGAAGAGATTGTTTTCATCATAGGGAATGCCTGTGCATGGAAGAATGTTCAGCTGTGTCAATAACTGGAAGTAATTAGAAGAGTGCTCATAGAGTGGCAAGAAATATCTGCATTCCCTTAAAAGAAGTGGAGCAGCAGATTATAATTTCAAAATAAAACAGAATGGCTGCTCCCTAATATTTTGAAAGTAAAGACTTTAGAGCCATGATTGTCAGCCCTTGTCAGGCCCATCTTGGCAACAATCTGCCAGTCTGTTTCCACAGCAATTTTTAATACTGAAGGGATTACTCTCTTCCCTTCGTAGCTAGAACTTAAGGAATTCTACCAACTTCATGATGTAGCTCAAGTGCTGTGGTTTTCTCAGATTCCTGTTCCATGTGGTTTCTCTGCTGTGGTCTTACCTTAAGTGCCACCTCTGACCTTATTACAATTCCTTGTACCTGTCCAAGGGACCTGTACTGGCACTTGTCTTTGACCCTAATTTTCATTTGAAAATATGCCCTAATGCTCAATTCCCTAGGCTCTCCAACATTTAGCCTAATACAACATTTGCCTTCAATTAATCTCTTCATGTAGACTCTCTCTGTTTTCCTGGAGTCCAGGTCTGATTACATCCCTAACAAACCTCTTTGGCTAGAATACTCAGTATTCTGGTTATGGGTCCTGACATGTCCTGTTTCCAGCTATTTGACCTAAGTCTCAGGTTTGGTTTGTCATCATTACTGAGAAGGCACAGAAATCTTGTTTCCTTTCTTTATGGGAAAGATTCAAGTGGTGCTACAGCTGAACATACAAGCTGTAATAATGAAAATCACACAAGGTTAGATATAGAAAATGAAAAAAAGTGAATAGAAAAGAATCAGATATCAGGACAGGGGTCTCACAATATTTGCATTGTTTCTTTTATAAATGGAAGGATTGAGGAAGAGAGTTGGTTTTCATACACGATTCACACTTTTACATTATAATGGCAGCTACTCTATGCGGTGTGTTCTAATTTGCCCTTTGGAGCTTTCCTGGCAATCTGATTTTTCAACGAGATTTCAGTGATGCTCTTAAATCCAATCAGTTGTCAAGAATGATATTGTTATTGGTGGTAACAGTAGTTTTGATGGTGATAATTTATAAATTAGATATTCAAATAATAATTGTAGAAGGACATATTGTTATGTTTGATACATGTCTTTGATAAACAAGGAATTACTTTTCCTTTTTTAGAATAAGTGACTCTGTGTGGGAAAAAAAACCACCTATTTCTTGTAAACACAAACAAGAGGAAAAAAATAATTTCTCCCAATTTTCAAATTGCTGCAGATATCTACCAAAGCATGACTTTAATGTCAAGCAAACACAATAAAAAAAACTCAGAAGAATAAGTCACTCTACTGTTAAAAGTCATGGTGATATCCCAAACAGTTAGAGGAACAAAGAATTGAACCTGGCTCTGATTTAATAGTTTTCCAAGATTTCTTTTTTTTCTTTTTTTCTTTTTTTTTTTTTTTCCCCAGCAGATGTTACATTTCCTGAAAAGGTTTTGGCTGGTTTTAGTTTAATGGGCCAATTGTTTCATTCATATGTGTGAACACAATAAGCGAGAGATAGACAGCCATCAAACAGGGTCCATGCATTCTAAAGCTTGGCTTTAGAGAACATCAAGTATTATTTCATGATTCCATTTGAAATGTAAAATAACTGCGAAGTCTTGATTGCTTTTAACATTATAGATGGAATACAGGAGTAAAATGTTGCATAGTATGCAGGGGTTCATTATTTCATTATCAAAAGCTATTTATTCTAGTACTGGAAAGTAGTTATGTCTGTCATTCTCTTATTTCCATTAGACAGGTCATATTTTTTCCATAATTGCAAGAAACAATGCCTCTGGAAAACACTTCTGTATATGAGGGAGCAAATTAGAAGCAGCTGAAACCCCTGTTTTGTAGCAGTGACATCTCTGTCAGTTCTGCCTCGAGTGCTTTAAGAAGTGGTGTGCAAGAAAACTCACAGAGCAGAGGCAATTAAGATTGAAAGAGAGAAAGAATGAAAATTACCAGACAAAACATTGCAAGGCCAGGATGCCAAGGCACATCAAGAAATGTTGTTAGAGACAAGGAAGTCTGAATACTGACTATAGGGGAATTTTATGGCATTTGAAAATAACACGTATAAAACCATATTGAAACACTACATGGTTTTTAGGATTGTTTTATATCTTCTCAGAAATATTTGATAAACTAAATCATGAGCAAATGACCTGTAGAAATAAAGCTGCAGGGAAAGAAAATTGTCTACATTGTTTCCACAGTATTAACGTCAGCAAACCCACAACACTGTGTAATTGTCAGGGGAATATTTTGTGCAGTATGAAGTAGCCTTTGTATGTGAACATGCAAAAATGAGGGCTGGGATTTGTAAGGACACTTCAGCTAGAGATTCTCTTTCCTTTTGCTGGAGGAGGAGCTGGGGGCAGGGTTTGTTTGTTTTCTATTATAATTGTTTTTTACTCTACAAAAGCCAAACGAAGCCAAACAGTTCCCTGAATTCCACTTGCAAGGGTCTTAGTGTTTCTCTATTACTTTTGGCTCCACATCAATCTATAAATGAGACTTTTCCAGTTTTTCTCTCCCACCAAACCCCACAGACAGAGCCTCTTCCAAACTGCAGAATAAGTAAGCACCAAGAGATTAAGATACTTCTGTGTGTTGAGTGAGAACCAAGTGAAGTTTTTCTTCTAAGACTGGCACTCCTATCAATGTATATTTAAAGAAGAGCTATTCCAACAGAGAACATTGTACAAAGTCAGTTCTACAGCACATTGACTACAGCTCCTACCTGGAATTTTGGATAACTGAGCAGGATTTTCAACTGTGATACAGACACAACAAGCACTGTCCTCCCATTTGACCTGAAATTTCACTCTTCATCTGATAAAGCAACGTGATGCAAGTTTATTAAAAACTTTCAGTTTGAGACAGTAGTTTCTAAAACTAAAACCAAGCAAACATACCTCAAAAAGCTTCCTTCAGGTAAGTCGTACTGCCTGTAATCTGGACAAAGATTCAGAAAACATTTTTTGCCTTAACATTTTTAAAGATATGCATGATTGTTTGTAAATTCAATCGTTCATTTAAATTTCTTAGGCCTTCATGACAGGCATGTCGTGAGGCCTGTGCTGTAATACATTTCACGATGCAGGCTTTGATAATAGCAGCCAAACCAGTCAAAGGAATGTGATCTTCAATTTCAAGTTTGTTAAGAAGACGTCTTCTCCATTCATGAACTGGAAAACCCTTTCACTTTCAAAGAATGCTTTAATACTGCTGTGACTGCCCTAGCTATGACCTTGTTGCATTTAAGAAACTGAGAACTATACCTCATGGATACATTCACTCCAGGAATGAAAGGTTTCCAAAATAGATCCAGGATACAACAAGAATTCAAATGAACTATGTACTAGGTAACTTTTTTTTTAGATCGTTGTTGAGAACGAAACCCAACATGTCCTTGTGGGGCACTATGCATATGATCACAGAGTTGTATCAAGGAGCATTTGAAAAAAATAAAAATAAAACAAAACCTTGACCGTTTGTGGTATTAAAAATCCTGTATTTGGAAATGCTAGCCACTTTTTTCATTGAATATTGAATTATTGCAAGAAAAACTCTGCAAGAATATAACCATTTGACAGAGAAATGTTTCTAAGATGTAGGATGCAGTCTGTGGTCAAATTTAAGGAGAAAAGCACTTGAATGGCATGTGCATTTACTTGGCATACGGAATAACTAAGTGAATCTGTGGTATCTACTCTGGATAGAGGGAGCATTTAAACCTGGGCCTCTTACATCTTCAGTGAGTGTCATAGCTGAAACTGTAGCACTTTCTTATTAAAATTTAGATGCTTAAGATTTTAAGTATTAATCTTTGGAAAATGTTAATCTTTGGAAAAGGGTAGCTGTGACGTGGTGAGGGGTAAAAATATTTTTTTAAGGTGTTGGTTTGATCATAATGCAAAATGAAGAAGGAAGAAATTTCGTAAAACTTCAAAGAATCAACTTCCCTCTCCCAAACAATCTTAAGTTATATTCTCAAGATTATTTATCACATTCTTCTTATCTTATTCAGCTTCTAGCAGCTCTTCTATTTATATTTAATAAGCATTGCTGGATTAGGTTGTTGATTTAATTTTTCTATGTATTTTTTAAAGCTACAAAATTCTAGGGTAGCACCAATGGTGATGTTGTTAGATAAAAGAGGTTATTATTATCTTAAATAATATAATATCCGTTATTAAGAATACCAGTACTTTAAGACATAAGAAAGTAATAAAACACAAAGTTCATTTATTCATTGTTTTACAGCTTCCTTTAGAAGTGAAAAAATGAAAGCAACATGGCACAAACAGGAACAATTAACATAAGAAATCATCTCTGTTCTGTTCTATTCAATTAAATGTATAAAGATGATTGGCAATCAAATGAAGCAAAATGTTTAAGTACAAACTGTATGAAAATCTGAGATCATAGACTGTATAGGAGTTGGCTAAAAAGAAGAGGAATCCAATTTAATGTGTTGATTATAATGAGGAAAAAAAAAAAAAGACATCAGATGCATGTTGTTGGTGCTTATGACATCCTGAGAAACAGGACTGTAACGCAGAATTTAGGTATGAGCCATAACAGTTAAAATCCAGGCGATATGTTTTTTAACCCTGACATCAAAAATCTAGTTTCATCATACCTTTGATAGTCAAACCTGTATTATAATTTTGCAGATGTAAAGGCTTGTCATGAAACTCTAATTTGGCTCCAGTCTTAAGTCTTTCTCAAACTCATTGATTTTATAAGAAGAGATTCGGATTTACACTGAAATTTGATTAAAAACACGGAATTTCAAAAGTAGGAATCTTACACTAAGACTCCTGTGTTTTGAGTCATGCTTTTGAAGTACAACGATCAGATGTGCCAAACATTTCTTATCTAATGCGGAGATTTAAGGATCTGTGTTAGGATATTATTTATTTCTTGTAAGGTGAGAAAAATGTAGTTTTAGCTCATTTAAGTTCATGAAGCAGTGCATCTATTTATTCCATTTAACAAAATAATAATAATAATAATAATAATAAAAAAAGCAATGCAGTCTCAGAGGTTTCTAGAGAAAGGCTCTCTGTGTGCAAACCTCTGAACAATACTTTACATATTCCCTGCTAAGATATGGCAAAAGCTTATGGACATGCAAATTGGCTCTTGTGAGGTGCTCTTGTCACGAGCCAAGTGTAATATTCACTGTAGGTAGCGTGGCTAGCTGTAGATAAATGAGATGCAGAGCAATACCATAACATCACAGACTACTGTGAGTTCTTTACCTCATGCCATTATATTGAAGGCCATTACTCACATTAGCTATTCAAAATATCACAGCAGAGCTCTCCCGGCTTTTACCATGCCTGAGTGAAGCATGGCAATTTCAGTGCAGCGGAAGTGAGAAACTTGAACAAATCTGACTGATAGTTCACAGGATTTCATCGTACATTGCCCTTTGTGCCACATTCACTAATGCATCTACAGTGCAGCACATTAATCGCATTAGATTATGCATCAGTCCAAATCTAGTGTCTCGAAAGTTTATTTTCACAGGCAAGCATTGGAAAGGGGCTAATGACCTTCTATAGCTTCATCTAGAAAGGTTATCAGAGGGCACAGATCAGTATTATGGGACTATTACAGCAGATTTTATAAACTGGGTTGGAAAAAAAATCCCAGACTGACTTAAAAATCATAGAATTATAGAATTATGGAATCATAGAATGGCTTGAGTTGGAAGGGACCTTTAAAGATCATCTAGTCCAACTCCTCAGCTGTGGGCAGGGACATCTTTCGTTAGATCAGGTTGCTGAAAGCCTCATCCCACTTCACCTTGAAAACTTCCAGGGATGGGGCATCTGCAACTCTAGACAACCTATTCCAGTATCTCACCGCTCTCATGACCAGAGGCAGTTCCCTCAGCCTGACTTTGTGTGCCATGTGCCCCAGCCCCTCATCATCTCGAAGGCCCTGGGCTGGGCCCACGCTGAGGAGACCAGGAGGGGACAGAAGGGTCCGTACGCTCTTGCCACAGTACCAAATAAGAGAAGAGGAAATGTTTTTTTATGTTATTTTTCTTGTTTTATTGTGTTTTTTTAAATTGTTTATTGTCCAATCTTGAAAAGAACTCCTAGTGAAACAGTCGAAGGCCAGTACTTCTTCTTGGCAGAACTGCAGTCTTCTGCTTCTCCAAAGGAACAGCTGTCTATCTAACTTCTTTGCTTCATCTATTAGTATTCATTCTGCACCATTGTGGAGAGTCTGGCTTCCTCTTCAGCCACCTATCAGGCAGCCTTCTAGTCTTCAGACTGAAGAAACTCCACGTCTAGCCCTAGGGACTTTGGTTCTCTGAGGCATGACTCCTGGAGCAGTAACTCATTGGAAGCCAGGTAGTCTCATCCCCTTTCCTTGGGGCTCAGAACAGAGAAATGGCATCCTTTCAGAAGGCGTGGGGATGGGCTTACACCACCCTTGCCAATCCCTGCTGGTTACAAGGAGATGTTATAGGTGAGCCCGCAGGACGGCCAGGTGCGGAGGCTGTGCCTCCCAGATAATGCAAGAGGTGGAGGCTGAGCCAATAGTAGGGCGCTGGACAGGCACTCCTGCGACGCCACTGTCACGGTGTCATGGAAGAGAGCCTTGGCATGGTGTAGTGGTGCCAGGTGAGCCATGCTGGAGGTGGATCCGCTTCCACAGGCTCTTCTTGACCTTTGAGTGGATCCACCTCCATGGGCTCCAGACCATCAGCCACATGAGCCACAGCCATTGCTACCAGGCAGCTGATGGTGCCCCCACTCTCTTGACCTCTTGTCTTCTTCTGTGATTCCTACAGCCACATCTCTGCTGCCCCACACTAAGGTGGGCAGCCACCCAGCTTGCTGCTCTGGGACCTCTTGCTTCCATGCATCCTTGGCATTCAAGGGTCTCAAAGCTCAGCAAATTGTGGACCAGCTGTGGGGGTGCCTGTATTTATACAGCCCAGAACAGAAGGCAGTGAGTTGGCTCGTGACATCAGGAGGCCATCGTGATGTTGATGAATGTGGTCAAATATGATTGCTCTGGGAGATGAGGGTCTTGTGGCCTGAAAGATGCCCTATTGTGGGAGAAAGGAGGGTCGGGGCACTGAGAGCCCCTTACCTGGGGATCACTCCCCTGTGCCATTCTGCTGCACCTTGAGCCCAGGGACTGCCCTCTACCACCCCTTGTGTACTCTGAGCTCCAGACCCCTCCTCACCCTGTGCCTGGGCTACCCTGGACAAGATGGTGGCAATAGTGACCCCACACTGACCCAGCTCCCTGTAAGTGGCACAGCCCCACCATGCCCAACAGTGACTGTGAGGAGGCGAAGCATCCGGACATCCGGTAGGCAGGAAAGGGAGGCTCAGCTGGCCTCACAAGGTCTCCCAGCACTCCAGAAAAGAATTGCTGATTGCCAAGTGTTGTGTGGGCCCTTCTTCCCCATCCCCTGGCCCTGCCCCTGGAGTGTGGAGAGGTGCCATCTCTTCTGCATGGAGCCCCAAGGGAAAGGGGAGGAGAGATCCTGGCATCCTTTGGGCTGCTGTGCCAGCATGACATGAGGAGTCTGTTGAAGGGATTCTTTGCAAGTGAATAACCTCAATAATAATTACAGTTATGTCCTAGGACAAACTTGAACTCTTGCGTATATTCAAGAGGTATCTTGTAGGGATGGTTATAGGGGGAGCTATAGGAGGCCACCAATACTGGTTATTCCTGCAGGCATATTATTGGACTAACAGCAGTCCTAATCTAGTTTGACAGTTGTGGTATGCCTGCCTCCATTTCCATCAACCCCTTCCCTCTACATTTGTGTTTTCACATAGATTGTGCTTTCATGATTCTCATGACAAAGCTTTTCTTTGACATGAGACAGACACAAAGTTATAAGATTTCCAGTTCATCCAGTAAATTTTGGAGTTCTTCACAAACATAATTCATAAAACATCTGACTTTTACCCCCTGTATGGATTCCATAAAGCTCAGATTTTTGCCCTACCTAGACCAAATCTCATGTAAGTGTCTGTCTTCATACTCTGGCATATTTTTCTCAGACTGTGACCCACCTATGGCTATGGAGGTGAAGGAGGGAAATAAGCATATTTATTGCCTGGATGAGCAACTACAAGACGCATGGAAAAACATCAGTCTGTATCCCTGTTCCATGCCCTGAAAAGTGCTCAAGTGGACGAATCAGATCTGTGTCTCAGATTACCCAGATCCCTGGAGTTGAGAGCAGCTTTCTTCCTAACTCTACCTGTAAGAATTTCCTAAAACTGCACTGCTGCCTTCAACATCCCAAGGTAGAGGCTGTATCAGCCATATATTTACAGTCCGCTACTGCAAACTACTTTTCTTGTCTGAATGCTGCCCCTGTTTGTGAAGAAAAAAATAGCACATATGAATTTAACTCACAGATGAATATTTTTTTCTCTTCCATGTTCTTCCCTCTCGGCTGAGAAGAAATCTAACTGTGGTAAAAGCCCCAGGTGCTGTCACACTGCTTGTGTGCTCCCTCTCATTCTGTGTGTCAAAGCTGTCCTCATAAATAGGAAGTTGGCAGCTTAATAAATTTTTATTTAATTTTTGATTGTGTTTCTATTTTGTGGCTGAATACCAAGGTTTAGTCTAAGGAAAGCAGAGTAATAATTTTGATTTCACATAAAGAATAGCGTATTGGAAATATTCTTCATAACTAGACTTTGATTTATGCCACCGGCAATGTGATCTCTTCCAGCACTGAGTTATTAGCAAATAGTTAGTGGTTAAAAATGTCCTGAAACCAGACAACTAAATCCATTCATTAACTGTCTTTATGTATTTGTGAGACAGGACTGTCAAGTGAATCGTAGCTTAGTTCCTAGAACGTTTCAGGCTGTTTTCTTAATGAATATGCATCTCCACTTGCTTTTGAATGGTAGATTTTCTTAAATTCTTACATCTGCTTTTCCCCCTTGATGGCTTCTACATTTGAGAGAAGGGAAGATAAAATTTTTCCATGTTTGCTAGAAGTTTTGAAGGATGACCATTGTTTTACTTGTAATGCCTTATAATAAGTGCTAGACTTAATGCTGTCTTTGCTCATTAACTTCATGACTCGACTCTTGTCCTCAAAATGCTTGTCTTGCCAAGAAAATCTCTCTCTCTTAATGAGGCAGCAGAAGCAACAAAACTACTAAATGAATTCAGGGAAATTTTCCAAGTAGGCCTGCTCACCCTCTGTAGTAATGACAAGGCTGGAAGGAACAGGTAGGTCTTATTCCCAGCTTAAATGGAAAAGAGGGAAGGAAACATGGTGCAAATGTCAGCAATGCAGGGAGCTGTGTCCTCTAGGGGGGAGGTATGTACACACTGCACGAGAAGATAGCTTTTATAGACATGAAGTAGTTACATAATATGATGAAATGCAGAGAGGCAGAGCTCTAGGGCACAATCATTCTCTACTACCAAAATGCTCGTTCATGCAAAAAACATTTCCAAACAACAAATTAACCCAACAGGAATAGAAATTGCAGCTGTAAACAAAAAAATGCCATACTCAGCATTAAGGTTGTTCTGACTGATAACTGTGTGTGTGAGGAGTGTTTCTCTTCAGCTCCACATTCCCCATCCGTTCAACAAAGCAAGCAGTGCAACCTTCAATCTGGTGCAGGAAAACACTGGGGAGATTTCTCCCTCTAAAATTTTATACATCCTTTGGTAATTTAAATCTGATTTCCCAAAGGAGTAATATTTATTGTAGTGCTGGCAGGATGTTCTTTCATCCACCCTCCTGTTTCATGAACTTTCCCTCTCTTTCCAAAAACTTTGAGACATATTAGGTAGTTTTTATCAAATCTGAAGGAAGGGTAGAAGTCCTACAACTCTTAGTAAATTTGTGGGCCAAGCAGAAGAGATTGACCCTTCCATTGGAGAGAAGACAGACAGAACTCATTAGTTATATTGGTGTTTGACATAAGCCAGCTTAGTCATGACATTTTGTGATTTTTATATATCAAATTAAATATCTATTCATAACCTCCATGCACACTATTGAGGTGCACTAGATCGCAGAATGGCCAGGATGTTGGGTACGATTGTGAGAGGAGAAAAATTAAGAAACTTCTTCTGCAGAGGGATAATGTTATCGAGGTGTGTAGTGCTGCATGTGCCTTTCTGAATAATTTTCATTGATTGGTGTTTCCAAGGCCAAAAGGATATCTGCTGCAGGCATATGAACCAACAGGCAGAAATATATGAGATGGAGTGGAGAAGGCAATATCAAATTGCAGTTTCTCGAACATATTTCCAGTCATAGATAAGTACTAGTCCCTCAGCAGCACCTTCGAAACATCAAAGCGAGTTCCTTCAGAAGCTATGTCTTTCTCTATTTACCATCTTTCTTGTTTTCATATGTGTGTTGTTACTTCATATGTTTCATTTATTTTTTATATGTTCTTCTTTCAGTTCCGATCTCATCTGTCCAATGAACCACACTGTCTCACAGTAGCTATTTTTTTATTAATTCTTAATTGATTAAATAATATCATTTTTTTTTAATCAGTTATGGATAATATACAGCTAGAGAACATGAAAGTTACCTATTTAACATTTTACTCACAAAAATTCTAGCATAAGAAATTATTGACCATCTAATGAGAATAAAAGGAGAAGCTAAATATTTGATATGTATAAAAGGTAACTTCTCTTTGCCAGATATCAACATCTAATGGGCTAATTTCCATTTCTTGTTTCTGCATCAGCGTATTCTGTCTTTGTCAAATCACAACACTGTTGTAAAGGTGAAAATCCTAATCCATCAGGCCTGAAGTGTTTTGTAAATGTGAGTCTAACCAAGAAGTTTGAGGCTCATAGAAAGCAGCATGTGACTGTCCTGGAACTCCCTAGAAAAAAAGTAGTACTAGATTTGAAATCAGGACAGCCAATGTATCCATTGTATATGCCAATAAAAAACTGAGAATGCATTAAAAAACAAAAGAGCAAACCATTATACCTGGAGTATAGAGTAATGAAACCAGCTCGTCTCACTTCTAAAGATAAATGACAGTTAGGAACATAACCTGTAAAAAAATCCATAGTTCTGTCTAACCACCTGATAAAATGCAATTACATATTGTGACTTGAAATGCTTTGTTTTCGTTGCTACTTTATCACTTTACTTACAGTATAACTAGTTCTCAAACTGAATTTGATTTCTGTGCCCCAATAACATGCGAAACAAGGAAACCTCCCTATTAAATGAATAAAAGCCTTTATTGAGTGACTGTTTTATTGTAGCTTTCCTTCAAATTACTCACTTTTTAAATGCTCTAGTGGCTTTTGTTAACATGTTCTGGTTCATAAGGGTAGTTAATCACTGAAATAACGTATGATGATGCAGGCATTGACAAAAGGTATGAGCTTTAAGAGTTCTTCTGAAAATGAACTCAGAGAGTTGGATGATTTACAGAGCAGAAGGCTCGCTGTCTGAAGTTGCAAGAGAGGGCAAGAAATGTTGTAGAAGGTTAGTGAAAGGTGAAACTGCCTTCTGTTTCTATCCAATTTATTGAAAATAAGAAATGGCTTGAAGCCAACAGGTCTTAAATTTCTAATGCATTCGTACATCTGAACTGCTTGAAGGGGCAGTATCTTACAGAGCAATTTTTTTCAGCCAAAGTTGTTCTCTTCTCACATCTAGTAATACACTATGGAGATGCTCCTTAACACAGTCTTTATTTAGGCTAATGAGATCTAACCTAGTTTTTCTTGAGGAAAGTTTTTCACTGTTACTTTGCTATTACTGAAATTCATAGTACTAAACTCTGCACATTTTAAAAATTATTTTCTGCAGATTAGGCTGATTGGGCTGATTCTCATAAACATGAGTATTACCTTAGTGCAAACAGATTTTACAGTCCTGGATAACCTCTATACCTCCAAGAGACCCAGACCAAGTTGGCTGAAAATGAATGTTGGAACGTTCATCCTTCATTTGAGAAGCAGCCAAAAGTTCTTGATTTTTTAGCATAATCAACCAATATTAAGGTACAAGTGATGAAATAAATTCTGGACAATAGTGATGAAACAAATAAACGTTGAAAGAGCTGTGTTTGCTTTCTAGTATTTTACATTTTATTTTTTGCCCTATTCAAAGTCTTGTCAGTCATCACTTTAGCTCTGTAGTTTGTGGCATACTTCAGAAAAGCCAGCATTCTGTGCACAATTAGACCAGCACTGAAATTCAAAGTCACAATGAACTTAAAATTAATTTTGACACTGACTCATATGGAGATAAGATTTCATCTGGAATAAAAGAAGGGACTTCTTAATGACCGTACATGCAGAAATGAAATTTTTGCACTTCAATAAGATCTCAGGATCTGTATACGAAGTGCTGAAAAATAAAATAAAAATTAAATTAAAGAGAACAGGTAATAAACCAAGTAGATGCAGCAATTAGTGGTTCTGAGAAGGTCTGGAACTGTTACCATGGTAATATTAAAATTTTCTCGAACTGAACATGATATATTATCATTAATTTTAGATGCCAGTACAAGTCCATTAGGATAGCGTTGGGGTATAATCTGCATTCTTGGACAAGGGTTTGCAATTAGCTTTAACTGAGGGCACTGAGTGATTTGATGGCAATCTGGTAATTTCACTAAAGTCTGATCAGTAGGAAGCAACAAGCCACCTCTAGTGTTGCCAGGTGCACTTCTGTATGCTCTCTTTTCATCCACGCAATGCAGCAACAGTGCCCTGTAACTGCAGTCTGACAGTTCACAGGGAAAAACAGAAACACAGCAGGTTCTTCAGCAGCGTAAGAGCCTTTGCATTACTGGAGCCTTTTCAGACAGCATATAGCTTACCTACAGATAGCCCTGCCTTAAATCAACAGCCTTAAACCCAGTCTTAAATCAACAGAAAGTAATGTTTCCTGTGCAAACCTAAAATGCCCCTTATGATTTTCTTGTTGCAGTGAAGGACACACTCTTACTGATTTCGGTGAGATCAGCTTTTCTTGATGAGTCCTCACACAACAGGCTTTCATTTCAGCACATTAGATTTATGTACCAGTTAGGCTTCCAGAATTGTTTTGTTTTTTTCTTGAGGCAGGAGGAACATAGGATCACATCATAAATATATACAAACATATGCAACAAAGGATATTAACTCTTGTTTGAGATTACCCACTTCACTGAGGAAGCTTACATAGCTCTAGAGAAAGTCAAGTAAGTGAGAAAAAGAGAGAGAGAGAGAAAGAAGGACTGATGCTGTGAGAAATAGAGCATGTTCAACCTTCCTGACACACAGTTGCATTTAGGAATAAGCAGGCTCTTCAGAATCAAATACAGTCATGATTGCTGCAGGGACACATGATAGAGTGAAATTCGTGCAACTAACTTAATGGAGCTGGGCTGTTTAGTAAACTTGCCTTTAAAAGGTGAAGTTTTACATTTGTCTGGGAGCATGACACAGGATCAAATTTCTTTATCGCTTGTATCTGCACAGTGGAATCAGTTTTATTAACTTTGATTGATACTTAATACCATGCTACTTCATCAATCTTTGTTATCCTTGCACCCAATTGGAGTGGAGCTTCAATTGCTATATAACACCTCACCATAATATTGTACCTAATTTAATCTAGAGACAAGAGTGTGAACTTAACTTATTATATTTTCTTCCCTGCAGAGCATTAACATTTAGATTCCATCAGCTAGTACCATTTGAATACTTATCTGAGCTACTTAACCCTCCGTGCTGATGAGTTGATGGGAAACCTTAGAGGAGTGTATTGACTTGTGATACTTTCAGCAGTCATTATCAGTTAAATTCTAGTCCCATTAGAATAAGGGTGAATTTTGGTACTGGCTTCAGGATTTTACTTCACCAGAAGAAGTCATCTTGAAGAGGCTAGGACAGGCTTCTATTCTGGACCTGAAATAAATACACCTTGTGTCAGAAAATAGTAATAAACAAGCCTTTTACTGGCCAAAACACCATCTGCTATGATGTGGCTGCAAACTGGCAGTCTTTTTCTTAGCTGAAACACTTCTGTCCTTACTAATGATAGCAAGAGCTGAGATCAAGTCAGAAGCATTGCTTATGGGAATGTAGCAAGGTGAACTTTTGGAAGTACAAAATGACAAGGAAAATGTTTGATACTTCTGAACTGAAATCTTAAGTACTGTAGGAAATATAGAAAAAAAAAGTAGCTAGTGGAGGAAAAGACTGACCTTTTCATTGTTTCTAGGAACTTTGTGTGGGGAATTGGATTTTGTTCCTCCAACCATGTCTTCTGATTTACTGGAGGATAGAGACGAGCTTCCAGCATCTGCCACAAATACTGTCCATTGGCACGAATTGACCTCTACTCGTCACTCAGTCCAGTCATACCATCCTTTTATTGTTTGCTTCACTGAACATGTTGGATGACAGCAGTGGCCTTCTGGAGAAGGCTGCTTAAAATGGGGTTGAAAACAATCTGCAAATTGGGCTGAGGCACAATGATTCGTCGCCAATCAGGTGATCTGTCCAGTTAAAGCTGGCATTCCCTCTCAGAGGATGTATTGGTGGGAATAGCATTAAAGGGCCAACCAAACAGTCTTTAGGAGATCGTCAGTGATTTTGTTGCTGGAAGTGTCACTCTTTTGGCTCATATAATGCTGCAGGGTATTTAAAGTGTGTCATTTGTTCTTGGTATCAGAGCCAGTTAAATTATTGACTATGAATATTTTATGCGAACGATTCTTGCAGTTTAAATCCAAAATTTTAGTTCTGTGAAGACTGACATTTCACACAGATAGAAAGCAAAAAAAAAATTGAAATAATTTGTTCATTCTTCTTCAGTCAGTAAAGTGAGTGTATACATATATACACATGTAAAGAATCTGCCTGATTCAGCAGTAGCGCTTTGGTACAAAATCGTATCAAAGTCATTCAGTGGTACAAGGGAATCAGTATCTTTATTCTCACTAGTCTGACTGCTAGTTTGTTTTACAGGAATCTACATTTTGGGTGAAGTTTTCCAAAGCCAGCAGAAGCAGACTGGCAGTATTTCTGGTAAGTTTTTCTTATTCCCACCTCTCACATTCCTTATCTTGAGGTCAAATGTAGTAAAAGTTTGGGTTTCTCAGCATGATAATAGAAACTTGCCTTTCAGAGTAACCTTTTGTAAAGCACGTTTTAAGATTATGAAAAGTTACAAAAGACTAATACTTTTCCATGGTAAGCTTTCTTCATGACAGAGTCAGTCCAGCGTGGGAAAAAGCAGGGATTCATAAAAGGCACCCAGATCCATTATTAGAAAAAAGATGTTTGTCAATTAATTCTATGCATTGCTTGTTATGCACAAGCACACACCTCAGTGGAGGAAAGAGAGTTTTAAAAAATACTGTTTGCTTCACCTAAGGCAAGTCTAAGATCACATTTACTGCCTACTGGCTGATTCAGATGAAATTACTATCTCTCTGACCTTTGTAGCCCTCTAGAAGAGTGAATACCTCCTTCACAGCTGCCCTGTGTGGCCAAGTTTCTGCATTCAGGGCAGGCCAATTGTAACGCTACTTCTGGAGGAAAGGAAGAATTGTTTATATTTTTTCTATTTGAATTACTGGAATGATGGCTTTATGTTGGCCACTAGATGACTAGGCACACCATTTCACTCTTTGCACCTTTATATCTTTAATATTCTTTGTCATATATACTTAGACACATAAGAAAACATCTTTTGATTTGCACAGCAGCTGTGTGTGGAGTGCATATGTGTATATTTATATGTATACCTATGTGCATATACAAATACATTTGTAAATTCTGCTGAAAAGGTCGTCCTTAATTAGAACGCATTTAAAAGGAGAAGCATGTTTTTCCCTAGAGTTTAAATGATAATTAAATCTAAACTTTCAGATATTTCTTTCTTAATCTTTATCGGAGAAGGAAAATAGCAGCTTTCTGGTAGGAAAAAAGCACCTAAAGAGCCTGCAATATTTAATAGACACCCTCAAACCAGAAGTGCTTCCCTTGCTCAAACAAGCAAATTAAGAGTAAAAGTATAAACATTTTCCGGTATTCTTTAGCGGAATCGTGTTATTTTATCTTTTCTTTACCTTCTAAACCTTGGCATAGATTGCTCAGATACACCATTCACAAGCAGTCAATTTTACTTTCTTCTTTGTTGATCATAATGGCTGGCTGCTGCATTTACGAATGTCCTGACATTGATGCTTCCTACTCGAGGGCTGGGGAAAGATCGCAAATAATTGAGTCTACTGATCGGATGCTGCGAATAAGATCATCAAGAGCAAATTGAAACTTCCATGATAACATCAACAAAACGGCATATCTCAAGATACTTCAGATCAAAAGCACTTTCATTAGTTACTAAGATATCTGGGGTCCTACCTCTCATGGGTACTACATTATAAGCAACAATAATGAAGTAGACAAGTGTGGCAGAGTTTGAGAAAGGTAAACAAAGTAAGCGAACATGAAATGCAGTTTGCTGTGTAATACAAAGGGCAGAATTGTCCAATCACACCTCATTGCTTGTGAATTAAGTGAAATGGTATTCTGTAGTTCTCTACTTAGACAAACCTGTATGAGTGAGTGGAATCCATGCGATAAGGCATTATTTGGCCCAGACTGCCCAATTCACTTCAGAGAAATACCCTTCTACCATCACCAGATTCTGTATTTCAATTTCAAGAGGGGCTCAGTCTTACATCATTAAAAAACTCTTAGATACTATCTGTGCCATGACCTATACAAAACGCTTCAAATACAAAATCAAATTTCCAAATGCCAAGTGTGGGCTCTTTGGGACTCTTCTTCCACCACTATTGATTTATTCAGTAATATCCTAAGAGGCTAGCTGGACATATCTTTGAATAAGGTTATATTTTAACATATTTTAATGTCATATTGTTTATTCATATATTGGTTAAATTTCAAGATTCGCCTCTTTCATTTTTATACATTTCAAAATGTTGCTGAAAATGCACAGAAATAACGTGTAAAATTGCTAAATGAGGCTATTATTTTCCCTTTTTCTAAGCTAATGAATTCATTAACAGTTGTTCAGTTACCATCAAGGGTATTCTTTGGTTGTTAGATTAAAAAGATTTTTATCTTATTCTTACTGTGAATCTGCTCATTACATATCTGACAAAAAGCAGGCAATTTCTCCTGCAGAAAAATAACCCCCGAGCCCCCAAAACACAATCACAAAATGTTCTCGTAATTTCCTTGACTCTGATGTGTGTTTGTTTAAGCTCTTCAGTTTGCTTTTTGAGAGATTTTCCAGAACATCACAGTGAACTGTGTAAACATGTCAACAACTGTAAGCAAGGAATGATAATATCAAAGCGGTGTAAACACTAGGATATGGTTTTCCCATTTCTATCATTCATCAAATAATCTTTCTAAGGCATAGAACAAAATAGACATCTATTCTCCTCCTATAGGTTTACCTGCCTTTCCTCTAGTTAGGGATAAAATTGCTTGTCTTGTAGATAGCACTATTTTTTGTTGCTTAGAGATTTTCAACACTTAATAATGAACACGTTCTTTAAAGATATAGCTTAATTTGTCCAAAAACCTAGAACTATTTTGAAATCCAGTCATTAATTAATGATGCCTGATGTCACGTCTGCTTGTGAACATATTACAAGTACATTTCACAGTTTTACCTAATGGTCCCCTATTTCATAGCTGTTCTTATTCACACTGTCTTTAGATTTATAACGCCTTCTATCCATGAGCTCTTTGGAGATACGGACTTGTTACATACTTTTAAAGAACTTAGAACAGGTAGGTCTTTCTTCCTGGTTGAATCTTGTACAATTTTATGAATTACAGATGACCTTAGTAGACAACATAACAGGTGAAATTTATAATACAGGTTAGAGACAACAATTGCCCTTTCTAGAAGGATAATTTGTGTGATATGTGAACGAGAAATGCAAACTGAAGAAAGTGAAATGTCTTACAGAATATTATCTTCAAGAATATTAACTTTCAAGTCTGTAGGGGTGGTTTGTGGAGTCACAGATGTGGCAGAAGTACATTGTAGAAAAGCCATGAGATAAACCCATACTGTGGGGTAACAAAGATTCGAATTACCAGGTTTGCATGTGCTCTTACTCTTACTAGTGTAAAATCATTCTCTAGACCGCTCTGTTTTCTCTCTGTTGCTTTTACACAGCAAAGACATATCTTTAGTCTCTAACTGGGTCAAATGCTAAATGCCATAATCATGTAAATAACCTCATGAGTGGAAAAAAAGGAAGGTAAGGATCTAGGACAGTCGACATCCTTTTACAGGCTGTGGTGACCCTTAACATGCCTAAAAGTAGTCCGGGATAATAGCCAAAACGTTCAACATATGGCAGAGTAAAACCTCTCTTCTCTCTTGTAGCAGCTACTGACAGCATAGGGGAACCAGCCTCTTGCCTTACTGCCAGTTCCAGCCCCTTTCCCTGGTGGTATTGCTCTTTCCACTTGTTCTGAGATGCTACAAAGTCTCTTGCCAGCGAGAGAAACAAAAAGTAGTCCCTTAAGCATACTGTGTGGAGATGCACTGCATAAGTACACTGGGCACTCCTGCTAGTTATCCACCCCGACACCAAAGGGAGTATTTGAAGATCAGAAGGATCTTCCCGCCCTGTGAGAAAGTGCTGGGCATTGTGGAAAGAAGGTTCTTCTTCTATGTTACTTCCTGTCACGCTATGCAGAATCCACCATGAGAGGTGGTACAAAGGCGTTTATTGTTTGTTGTGAGATGAATCAAGATGTGTCCAGTGGAAGTATTCAAGCAGTGTGAGAGAAGGAGCAGCAAATTCTGGGTTATGTAGCAAGTGACAGAAAAAAAGTTTGTTCCTAGAGAACAGCTGCAGTGCTGAGATCCTCTGATTAAGTAATTTGCTTGAGGCTTAAGGGAGCCAGAAGCTTTAACCATCATTGACAAATGCCCACTTTTATAGTCTATTTTGGCTTTCAGGATTATGTGTCTTCTATAAAAGAGAAGCTACCATTCAGATGAAAGTGATGGGCTTAAGGCAGAAATTATGGGTGCAAGCTTCTGCCCTTGCGTTATGAGGGGAGACAGATGAAATAGCCAGAGAGGTCCCTTTTGGCTTGAAGAGATCTAGGAGCTGAGCATAAAAGATTACAGCTTCCCAAATAAGCTGGGGCAAGTGTGCAGGATAGATCCTGAGGGAGTTTCGAAAGCAGAATGCTGAGGTCTGGCAGGTCAGAAAGGGTATCCCTGAAAGAATAAATCAGTGTTGAGCTGCTAACATAAAAACTCTTCTGGGAGTATTCACGAAAATGATCCATGTGCTTTAGGTACTTTTGCTCCAGATTTATATATGTTCTCTAATAAATTTTGAATAAAGATATGATCATAGATGGTAAATTTTAGATATTCACGTGTAACTGATATTTTATTTTAAACTCATGCGTACTGAAACAATATAAAACATGTGAACATTAAGGCTCCAAAGCCCTTGTTCTCTATGTCAGAGTTTAGACAATCAAATAAATCACACAAACATCTAGCTTCACTGCTGCAGTTCAGACCAGCCATGAAGAATTACTTTATGTGAATGTGATGAGACAAAATTAAGTTTAAATTTCTAACATAGTCAATAAATTTTGCAGTAGTCTAATTTTTCAAGGAATCCTGCCTCAAGCAAGAACCACAATGGGAGATATATATATTTTTAAATTTTTTTAAATTTCTGATGCCATTTTTCTGTTTTCTTCATTTAAAGAATACAGTGTTTCATCAGATCTATAATTGCACTTGTCCAGTTGAGAACTACAAGTAAACTACACAAATTTATGTGTCTACTTGAGCAATTGTGACAGGCAGATGCCATATAAAACTGTCAACAATCTGCAAATTAAAAAATAATTGAAAAAAAAAGTTATTTATGTCCCAACAAACAAATTCTCAGGAATAACTATTTGCTCCTGGATATTCCATCATTAGAAAACATATGCTAATTTCACTAATTATTCTCGTATACAAATTCTTGTCCCTCTGTGCTGCAAATAACATGAGGAGTGTCTGTATAAGCAACTAAGACGTGGTTTGAAAGCTGTGTAGTGTTTCTGTGTTTCAATAGATATTAAGCAGGCTTCACCTATTTTAAATTGCTACTGTTTTCTCTTTAAAGATGTTTGTTTTTCATGACCTTTTAAAACTTTAAAATCTTATTTTATTAGGATGTTAGTCTTACGTGACTATGTCCTATGAATATAGACTTACAAGTCCATGCCCTGTCAGTGGTAAGCTCCAGGTGTGCTTTCTTTCTAATGCACTTATATAGGTCAAAACTTAATCACCTCTGTGTAAAAGGCTTTATAATTATCAAACATCAGTGCCAATTGCAAAGTTGTTAATGAAACTGAGATTATTAAGACAGGAAAAAAGAATTCTTTGGAACTTTGTTATCAGACATACAACTGTTAAGTGACATGGTGCAGTTTGAGGCTCTGAAATCTATTGCACCTGCTAAGGGCTCAACACAAAATTCTAAAGGATACCGAATACCAAATTGTAAAGGCAGGAAAAAAGTACTGATGAAACCAAAGTGAGTGTAAGTCTCCTTTAGCAGTAGCAACACTAGACTCATCCTGGTTTGCACAGTCATTATGCTAACATGGCCTATTTTTTTTCTGAAATACCTTCATACTTTCATGACTACCAATGTTCATACCAGTAAATATCAATAAATTAATGCACTGGAATAATTTCACTGAACACAAATAACAGCCTATGTTACAGCAGATCCTGGGTTGAGGGAGAGTAGATAGGCTATAACCTATGTTCCTCAAACCCATGCGCACAGGGACCCTGCCACCAATGCAGTGGCAAACATCTCTCCTGTTCTTTACGATTTCTTGTCTGTGCCTGGGGTGGGTGTAGAAAATAGAGTATGGCAGGCGTGGAGGGAACAGTGGCTTGGGTGGGGGAGAAAAAATAGCTTGCCTGTTATTTATAGTCATAGGAGAAGAGAACTGGGAGCTTCCAGGAGGGGAGCTTACAAGGGAGCGAAACAGCCAGGTCTTTACATCAATAATTCCACGAGTGTCTCTATATGGAGAGAGAAAACCAGCCCATGCCCCAACAGGCTGTTGTTATATTACTCTGGCTTACTTTTGGAAAAGCTTTACCACCAGATTAATGAAAATATTGCTCTCAAGCCTGGTTTCGAAGAGAAGAGACAGTCTAGCCTAGTGTTACAATTTCAATCAAATACCACTTTGTAACACCCGGTCTAGTAGGACGATAATGGAAATAAATTTATCCTATTGTAGGCAAGATTGCCTACCACTAGCCTGTTGTAGGTTCTTCTGAAATCCTTGTTACCTGCAAGTCTTTCTCATTCAGTCTTTCCAATTACAGTTTCTGAGGTGAAACGTATGACATTTTTAATTCTTTTTCCCTTAGTGTTTTGCAAGCCCCAATGTTTGCACATCATTAGCAATTTTCTAAATGTTTCTGCTTCCCAAGGACCTCTCTCTGCATGGAAATTAAGAAACAATCTGTTTGAAATCTGATGAATTCTCATCCTAGTTACCTTTTTTGTAGGCCCATAAATTTATTCCCCAAAATACTTGTTTAGGTATAGTTATGATAATTCTTCTCTCTTTTTAGTTATTCCTATTTACAAATACTAGATCCGTGTTGGAAACTACTTTCATTTCTTTTGCACTGAAACTGCTCACTACTTCTATTGGCTGTATATAAACATTTTCTTTTAGGCTGGAGAGTTCAAAGCACTTTCAGTGGTGTTTTTTTAAAGTGCAAAATTATTTAAATTTTTTTCGCTGGTTATTTTTTCTCACCCAGCTTTAAGAAATAAAAAAAAGTCTTTTTAGATCATGCATTGAAGTTGGAAATTCACGCCCATGCTAAGGGAAGCATAAGAAACTATTTTAAGCTTTCCAAACAAAGTTGCAGTGAGGCATAAATGTTTTGTTGTGCCCTCAGCAGGATTGGATTTCATTCTAAGCACCAGAGACCTCAGAGCACTTTGAAGACTTGCCACAGTTTGTCATTAATCCTTGCGTTTCTGCCTCATAGTTTTCATATCCTCTGTAACTTTATTATCTATATTTCTCCTTCTGTATGCCAGGGTCAATAAAACTCATGTGAGAAGTACACTATTTTACAAGCCAGAAATATCACATTAGGTAGAATAATTCCATGAGATTTGGAAATGTTTATGAGACCTCTCTTTCTGCGCTGACATCGCAGGCATGTCTGCTGAGTGAGAAATGCCAGCAACTCTCCCACGGCGATACACTGGGCTGACACTAAACTAGCTGCAGGATCTTTGGAGAGATTGAAGAAGAGATTCTAACCATGTGGCACGCAGGAGTTTTCACGGGTGGGAGAGGACTGCCATCACCAGAGGCCAAAACCACACACTGTTTACTTCAGCGTAGCAATACATGATGAGCATGACAAGCAGAACTGGGCTCAAAGTCTAACTATTGATTCTGCTTGACATTCAATTATTAAGTTATAGCTAAATTCTACACAAGAAAAAGTCAGCACAACTAATTAGAGACAATTTTGTTCTACTCCAGCTATTGGTCCAGATGATTATCTTTGCTCTTCACACGTATTTGTAAAATATATTTTGCTCCATTACGGTTCACCTCTGAAGTCAAAGGTTGGGTTAGAAGTCAGTTGATAAAAAGCATTCCCTTTTGGCCTGGCCCAGAAGAGAAATAGGATTGTTACATTCATGGTGCCCGTCGTCTTTCCCTGCGGAAGGTACCATAAATTCAACATCATTCATTAACGACAGCATCACAGAGAAGGAGCACATGGGTTTTTGAGGGAGAAAAATAATCGTTTAGTGTTTAAAATATATCTTTTATAATCACAAAAAATGTCTGGGAAAATCATGAAAACATGTAAATAGCTACTTGCTATAATAGCCTGTATTAAAACTCCCTGAAGTGAGTTAAGACATTTTATTTTATCACTGAATTGCACTTTAATATAGACTCCCATAAAAACTGACTTAGACTTTCACACTGACTTGAAAGGAATATGCACTATATTCAATAACCCTTGTCAAATAAAGGTACAAACCTAATTAAGCAATAAATCCATAAAAATGTTACAGATAGTTAATAAGTGGCTTGAATTTTTACAACAGTAATAGCATATTTAAAAAAGTATTAGCTGTTATAGTATGGCTGGAGTAGTTGTACTGATAAATTAGTCATTCTGGCATTTCATGACTAATTTTAATCACTTGGAGCTGCAGAGATGTGCTTGGTTTAGAATTTGTGCTATTATTCTTAAATTCATTGAAAAAAGTTAATCTAATTATCTGTCCATATTTGTAAGATACTAATTGTAAAAGAAAATTTAGTTTTTCCTGTTAAAGCTATTGTTCTCAACACCACCAGCATCTCTGGCTGAGAGAGACCTAGATTTGATGCTAGCAAGTTGGTACTGAAACCACCAGTTTATAGTTACAAATTGTCGTGTCAACTTTTTTTAACAGGAATCAAATAAAGAGGTGCATTTGTGTAGTCTCTCAATTTCAGCAATATGACATTAGTTTCACCCATACACTCTGATGTGAATAAGTCAGGAATATATCTAAACCTGAGTTCAAAATTGGAATTAAGTCAAAGGCAGAGCATTAGTTAGGATTTTCTCTTCCCCTATCCCTCCACTTCTGTAATTTAATGACTAGATAGAATAGTTTGTTGCTCCTTTTTTTCCCTTTGTTTTAAGAAATCCTATTAGTTATGGACCTTTTCTTGTTGCAGGCTAATGACATCGAATGGTGCACACCTCCTGTTTATTTCCCTGGCAAGCAGGGAATTGCACACTCTGCAAATAGTGGGTTCCTCCTTTCTAGCACTAGCCAATTTATTGGTCTTAGCGGAGCTGGAGGGTACTGTCAGGGGACCGCAGGGTGATAGTCTGGTTGGGGCTAATGACCTTTTCTTGGGTCATGAACAGAATTAGGTAAATGAAAGAGGCTGCTGGTAGTTAGCAAGGGAGGGAGGAAGATGGTTGCAGGCAGGCAGAGAATCACAAGCTGCTCTGAGGATTGCCTAGTCTCACATCAGAGCGGGGCTTCACCATTAAATGGCAATTGTGCTATTGCAGTTTAGGCCAGCAAATGTCTGTGATGAAACCTGTATTGCTCTGGGCTGACACAGTGCTCTTTGCTAAAACAGTATTATTTCAGAGGTTGCTTTATGTTAATTGTATGCCTTTAAGCCACTGCTTAATGGAACAAAGGACACCAAGCAATAAATTCAAAAGCTGTAAAAATGAATCTGTCACATATCCTATAGTATGTCTATTCCTGAAATGCTTTTAACAGTGAGGAAGAGCCAGGTGGTGTTTTTATATCTACCAGATAAACATTATATGCAGCTAGTTTAGTTTGTGATCTTAAATAAGTGTATATGACTTGTAGCTGCTGTAATATGCTTAGTAATAACACTTTATACCCCTGCAGCACGTTCCAAGTGGAGATATAAATCCCTTTACAGGCATTAATGAATTAAAGTCTAAACCACTGTTACCCGACAAAGAACCACTGCATTCCTCTTGAAAAAGAATCTATGATATCTATTATTTTAAAATAAATAGTACACAGTTGGTTTATTCGTTGTTCTCATCAACTGAAGAAAGCTAATAAGCACTACGGGTCAGCTTTTATTTATATCTCTTTTAGAGCAATGGCCTGCATTTGCTCATGAATGTCATAGGTGAAAACCAAACTCCAGCAGAAAGGTCACGAAGCTTTCAGAATTTGTTAGACTCTCAAAGAAAATCTTGTATAAGAGCTAACAATTAAGAAGGATTTCTCGTGTGAAGAAGAAAGAACTATAGAAGTTGAGACCAGGTCTTTCATTCTTGATGAAAAACAGGTGAAACATTTTATTTTAGAAATATGTCTCTATATAAATTTCCCCCATAGAGTCACATCTTTTTTTAAATTAGATCATCTTCTTTTTCTTTTTTTTTTCCTTGAGTAGATTCTCTCCCTTTTCCACCAACTTTAAGTGTGGTAAGTATTTAAAGGAAATCAAGGCTGTGAGTTTGTGCTGTGTTATACTCTTCCACACTTCTTAACTTGTATGAAATGACCCTATTCGAAAGCACAGGTGTTGAGAGTCATACAGCCTACACCACCCCACTCCTCCTGATTCTGTGGAGTACGAAGCAGCTAAGGAGCTAACAGAAGACAGAGCTGGAAATCAGAAACTGAGGTCCTCCTTGGATAAGTGTGTCCACAGGTAGCATACTTTGTATTGCAACTGGTTATCAGAACTTATTTTATAGATGATTTGGGAGTTATACCCACAAAGAGTGTGGGTACATGCCAGATACATTATTATGTTAAACACATTAGGGGCCAAGGAGGTAGACAGCAGCTTCAGAATGTTCATCTGATCCAGGAACCTCAGATAGTGCTTGACTGAAACTAACAGGTTGCCTGCCATTGGAGGTCAAAAAAGAAAGTTAACGAAAACCTGGGTGCAGGGGCCCTGTGACACACCCTCTGGGCAGATGATACAGATAAACTTGGTCTTCTCTTATTTATACTTGCAGGAACTAATCTTTCAGGGATCCAAATAACTCTATACTACTCATATTAATTAATTCTTCCATACACTGACTTGTATAGATCATGGTAGCAGATGAAGGATTTCATGGCTTTACCATGGTAGTAACACTGAATTTCATGGTTTGTCAGCTTGTCAAGGATTAACAATACTGATACAAAATTACTGGAGGAGCCGTTATGCGGTTAAAAAAGGAAATCTCCTCAAATTCTTTGGTTTTTATTAGCTTTTCTTTTCTTATAATTTCTTTTCTAGAAAATGCAAATATTCTTATTAAAGAGACAAAATTCATCTCTCAGTAACAAAAGTTATGTGTCCTTCAGATATGGATCATTCAAATATGGGCAATAAAGTCAGAGAAAGCCATAGAAAGCCAATCTATGGGATATGGGATAATCAGAATATATTATATGGGATAATCAGACATGGGATAATCAGAATATATTTTCTTTATAGTCAAACTTGGATGATATTTACCCAGTACAGAGCATTATTTTATGCATGCTTAAGTGTAATTTAATTAGAATTTACCTAGAATGTTTAATTGCCTTCATGAAAGCAGTTTACACAGGGGCAAATCTCATTAGTCTTTATTTTGGGCTCAAGAAACACCTAAGCTAACTTTCCAGAGTGCAACTTCATGATTTTTTTTCCTTATTACTCTTATCCTCAACTTTGCAAGGCATTTAAAAACACCTGTCCGCTGTTGAATGGTCCATGTACAAATATTTTATGCATTTCAGTTTTACTACATCTAGCCCATGTCACTCACTTAAGATTTATATTACAGTGCTGTCACACAGACTCTTACATTTTGAAAACGTAGTTTTCTTATCAGAAAAATGATATAAAGAAATATTATTCATGTGTATAGACTGAAGAGAGAACTGATACTTTACTAAGTCTCTTCTTAAACTGTCATGTGTCCTTTCTTTATGTGGTCTAAATCTTAAAACAAATATATTATTATGGTCTTTCTGTTAATACAACTGCAAAGTTTCTTCTAGCTAGTTTCTGTCAAGCTTCCTATACCAGAACAGTCATACAAAGACAATGGCATATTCTTATATTATTTAAAATGTATCCATCCAAAAACATTTCTAGATAGTCTATCTTTAAATTTTGCAGTTATTTATTGTTTGCTAAGGAACCAGTAGTTGAGGAATTTATGCCACCAGATGTATTCACAACCTGGTTGCCAGGTGCTCGAACGATACTTTGCTTTTGCTACACGAAGGCTAACTCTGTGCTCCCTATGGAGAAGTTTACAAGGTTTGTAAAGGGCTCACAGGAGTTTAGGATTTTGGAAAGGAACTTGTACACAACTAGAAGGCTGTCCAGGAAATCAGGGATGTATTTAGACTGAGAGAGGGTAAATATGTTGGCATGGGTGGAAGCTGAAGCACATCCTCAGAAAAGGCAATGAGGATCACCACCTAAGCTATTTCACTTCTGCATTTCTGCTTTTCTGATCTGCATTGTTTTAATTTACAGACTGTCTCGCAGATCTGTCCCAATTTTCTTAGTAAAACACAGGCAAAGTCACAGAGCCGTGCTATGTCAAGCTGGGCCTTGATCATTGAGCTGAACTCCTGGACGTTACAGTGCCAGAAAGCAAGACAAGGGTTAAGGTGTGGATAATCACACACTAGTGCTGCAGCCCCTTTCCTGGTCTTGTATGCTTTACTGATATGTATATAGCCAGCTGCCTGCCAAAGCTGTAGCTTTTCCATAAAGTCATATTTATCTGTAGGATAATGAATCTGACACAAAATCAATGTGACATTTCAAATACGGCCTCATTAGTGCCCTTGTTTAGTGTCAGGAGAAAAAATACCCAGCAAGTTGCTCAGCACTTCTCACTTCCTGGAATTCTACTTTCTGTGCCTTATTGCCTTTACACATCGTGTTGAATTTGATTCTAGCCACTAGCCCTACAATCCTTAGCTTGCTCTGTGCTTTATGGTTATGATCTTTGACTGACTATGTCTTTATCTGTCCCACGGATTTGGTAATTTCCTTCTGCTCCTCTGAGTTGTATACGCTGCTTACTCATCCCAAACTCTTTCTGCAGAGTCGCTGCAGATTTTGCTGCACTCACGCAGCAGGAGAACTGTGAGAGAACAGTGCTGTTTACTCAAATTGTTTTTTTTTTACCTCCTCACATAACTTACTATTTCTGTTTACAAACGCACTCGGCCTCTGATCTCCCCCATACTGCCTTTTTCTTTTCTTATGCTTCAGAGGTTTTGTGTCATTTACTGTTTCTTGCAGTCTAAGAAAGCAGAACACTTCCTTTGAAGCGATTCTGGATTAAAGCAATTCACACCTGTCTCCTCATCTTTGCCAGTCATTTGTTGCCACCCCTACCCTGCCATCTCCCTTTTTCTCAGCCCAGTTGGGTTTTTCAGTTTGTTTTATGGTGATGCACCAGAAGTTCAATAGAGGAACTGATCTGGACTACAAATAACTTCATTTTATTTTATGTGAAGCAGGCCTTATTAGCAGTCGTGTTGCACAGTACTGTTGATGATGTCTGCAACTATATGAAAGAACTAGCAAAATGGTAGGAGCTTGATACTGATGAGAAAGAATAAAAGTGAACAATCAGTGCAGTTGCATAAGTGGGCTTTGCCATCAGGGAAATGGTGTGCAGAAGCATCGCTTGGTATAAATAGCTTTCTCTTTATATTTTATTTTATATATTCTACAACTGTAGAAACTACTTAAGTCTTATAGCACCTGTCTTACATAGGTAAGTTTGCAAAACCGGTTAGTGGAAAATGAAACTTCGATAGCAATACTTGGATTTTTTAGTTCTGTGTTTCCACTCATAAGGGTTTGTTAGCTTCACTTTCGCCTCCCTCCTTTCTTGTCTTTGTTTCTTTAATCTCGCAACTTCCAAATTTTTGTACAGTTTTTATTATTTTATAGTATATCTTCTCTGATTTTCTATAGATCTACTACAGGCATAAAAGCGAGGACATTTTTTTAAATGTTTTTGATCACCCACAAAGTCTACTTTCTTAGTCATCTTGGTTTATATTACTTTTTTCATGTCATGTACATGTCTGTAAAGTGCAATGCCTATGGAAACTGCATGTTCCATACAGTACCTGGCTTCAAAATAACTGATGAGTATAAAAGTACTAGATAGACTGTCATGAAGTGAAATGTGGAAAGGGAGACTATTTCAGGTTTCTTGGATTCCATGACCTCACTGCTCAAATTCTTGGGACAGCTATGTAAGAGGCAGGAAAGTCTGTAGAACCTACTGGAAATGTAAAAGTGGGTCAAACCATCATCTAGAATGATACTGAATTGACCTTTTTAATTTTTTTAATTTAAATTTAAAGAAAATGAAATTTTGTAGATGTCAAAACTTTTTCAGCTCCAATTCTCTGAATATTCTGGTGGCTATGCATTTGTCTCCTCACTAATTTGAATTTAACAAGATTTTTCATCTAGGAAATACATCATTTGTATTTGGGAATCTTTAAGTTATACATTAGAGTGTCTTTCAGACATGTATGATCAATGGCCTATTTCTACATCTAGGTACCTATGGGTCATTTTAAAAAAAAGGTTCTCTTCAGACTGCTATTACTATGGCATTGTTTTTAAGTTAACTCATCTTTTTCAATCTAAAATTTCTAAACCATGCATGAAATAATGAATAGAGGTACAAACTTTCCATTTTTTGAAGCACTGTACCTGAAAATTCAGAATACTATTAGCAATTTGGTAAGAATAATTACTATTTGGAAATATACACAAATTAAGCTATGTCTTCAGGTGTCGTAAATCAGTGAAGATCCACACAGCTCATAACTACAAATTGTTACAGATGTCATCTGGGGATTAGTCCCACTTTATTAATTGCATATAGTGCTCTCTTAACTGTATCTCATCATCTTTTCCTTTTCTCCAGTCCAGTGAGTAAATATGTAATGATCTGAACACTTATTTTATTGCATTGTTTCATTTCTCAAACCGACTATTTTAGCTAACAGATTTCTCATGGACTGCCTTCTAACTTGAGCCATTTGTCTATCCAGGTACTTGAAGTGAAACCTTGGCTACACTGAACTCTATCAGAAATTTAGTTTGAAACTACAATGGCAGTTTTTTGCTTCTCATATCTAACTTACAGTATAAGTGTTTTAATGATAGTAAACTCTCTCCAGGTATTTATTCTAATATTTCAAAATACCTATGAGGACTGGAGAAGGGAGCTGTATTTTACTGAGAGTGCAAACACAGTCCTGGGTACCAATGCAACAATTTTGGCTGACTTAAGGTGTGATTTTTATTCCACTGTTTTTGTGCATGGTAAAAATCCAGTCCTTTCATGTGTGGGCACAGCCAGGAATTATATGGGGTAGGACAACGTTAGATATGAAAGCAGTGATACAGTAGCCACTGGGTTACTAAGTTGTTGTCTATGTAACACCGTGCTGAACCCACTCGTTTTTATTTGGGAAGAACAATGAGATTGACATAATGACCTTCTTAGCAATATAATTTTTAAGCATTAAGTTCCCAACTGTATATTACTTGCTACTTTTGAGATTCTTTCATACTAAGTTCTCGTAATAAAGGAATTGCCTTCCTTTTTCTTCCTTCCATGGAAATATACAGTCTTTCTTATCACATTAAATATCCGTTGTCCCTTCTGAGTAGCCATGAATTAGTGTTTGTCAAATTCATTATTTGACAGTTATTTACTTTTTCTTTATATGACTTACCATTTTATCTGATTTTTTGTTGTTCAAAAACTTGACATTGTCACTTTTGGGGGTTTTGTTTGTTGTGGGTTTTTTGTGGGTTTTTTTTGTTTTGTTTTGTTTTGTTTTGTTTTTTCCCACCATCAGTAAAACTGTTTCCATTATAAAACATGAAAAATAAATATTTTTCTCAAATATTATAAAAAATCCTTCTTTCATTGATATTAAACCTCCCTTTTTTTTTGAACTTCTAATTTCATTGCCTTAAAATATCAGTGAATCAATTCAAATAGTTAATTTGAACAGTTTTGGTTAATGTATGTTACTGCATCTTTCGTAGCAACTTTACACTACTGCATTAGTGTAACTTTGTAGCATTCATTTTAATTTCTCATATCAGATAGCATTATTTACTGTGAAAGCACAGCTTGGAAAAACACAGAAGGTCACTTAAAATTCTGCATGATAAGGTATTACACTTGTAACAAAGGTACAGTTAAAATTTCTACTAAGTTGACATGTGGAAAAGTAGATACAAAACCAATTTGAGACACAGAAGAATGTAGAACTCAAAAGATTTATCTGGGGAGAAATACCAGCTGTTTATGTTTTACTTTCTTTGACACGTGGGATCTACTGAGTAAAAGAAATTGGATGTAAATTTCAATTTCTGCATGATAGGTTTTTATCCATGAGCAGCATATAAAGTGATTCGCTTTATATGCATGGGCAAAGAAATTTGAAAAGCAAGGCAAGTCAATCTGCATGCAAAAGTGATTTCTTTAACACTGGATTTACACTAGAGTAAATCTGTTAACTTCATTTGGCTTTGTTCCAGGTTTCGACTAATGTGAGATGAGTAGCAAGCTCGAACTAGATGTTATTAATATGGGGAAGACTATGCTAACGACTAAGCAGCTATTGTACTGGAAAGGGAATATTTTCACTAAGTCAACATACGCAGAGTACCCAGGCAAAACACTTTGGTCTTTCTTCTGCAAATTCTGGCTCCTGTCACTACCCTTTTCAAATAACATACTCAGAGAGGCTATGAAAGCAGAGTAGATTATTTCGAATGCCAGTAGAGAGAGATGTGAATAGCTTAATTCCCAGAACAGCACTTCTGTTCTTCCTCATGAGATGCATGGCATAAAAGGGCAACATTAACTGAGTCAAACTGAAGGCACACCATAAGAGGACTTTCTGATGATCGCCATCTCATACAAAGATTTGGATTTATGTAAAAAAAAGGTATACAATAACTGGAGAAGGAAAAGATAAGTTACATTTTTCATGTCCTACCTGTGGTAGATTCTGCAGTGCTTTGATATAAAGATTTAGGTAATTGATTATGTTTGGTTTTGTAAAGATATTTTACTGCAATTATATTCACAATTAGGTAATTCAAGTTGGGTGTATATTTTTTCTTTTTTTTTCTTTTTTTGTTACAAAATACTGAATTGTATTGGGTTTGAGTGGCGAGGTTTTGGTAGTGGAGGGGCTACAGAGGCGGCTTTTGTGAGAAGCTGCTAGAAGCTTCTCTCATGTCCAATAGAGCCAATATGAGCCAGCTCCAAGATGGACCTCCAAGCCCAAGGCCATCAGTGATGGTGGTAATGCCACTGTGATTATATATTTAAGAAGGGGAAAAAGTTACTGCGCAACAGCAATTGCAGCTGGAGAGAAAGGAGCGAGAACATGTGAGAGAAACAACTGCAGACACCAAGGTCAGTGAAGAAGGAGGGAGAGGAGATGCTCCAGGTGCCACAGCAGAGATTCCCCTGCAGCCCTTGGTGAAGACTATGGTGAGGCAGGCTGTCCCCCTGCAGCCCATGGAGGGTAACAGTGGAGCAGAGATCCACCTGTAGCCCATGGAGGACCCCACGTCAGAGCAGGTGGATGTGCCCAAAGGAGGCTATGACTCCATGGGAAGCCTATGCTGCAGCAGATTCCTGGCAGGACCTGTGACCTCATGGGGAGAGGAGCCCACTCTGAAGCAGGTTATCTGGCAGGACTTGTGACCCCATGGGGGCACCCATGCTGGAGCAGTCTGTTCCTGAAGGACTGCACCTCATGGAAGGGACCCACACTGGAGCAGTTCATGAAGAACTGTAGCCCATGGAAAGGACTAATGTTGGAGAAGTTCATGGAGGACTGTCTCCCATGGGAGGGCCCACATGCTGGAGCAGGGGAAGAGTGTGAGGAGTCCTCCTCAAGGGGAGGCAGAGACAACATGTGATGAACTGACCACAACCCTCATTCCCTGTCCCCCTGTGCCACTGGTAGGGAGGCAGTAGAGAATTAGGGAGTAAAGTTAAGCCTGGGAAGAGGGGAGGAGTGGGGAGAAGGTGTTTTTAAAGTTTAGTTTTTACTTCTCATTATCCTACTCTGATTTGATTGGTAAAAAATTAATTTTTCCACAAGTCAAGTCTGTTCTGCCTATGATGGTAATTGGTGAGAGATCTCCTTTTCCTTATTTCAACCCTTGAGCCTTTAGTTATATTTCCCCGCCCTGTCCAGCTGAGGAGGGGAGTGACAGAGCAGCCTTGGTGGGCACCTGGCATCCAGTCAAGGTCAACCTACAACAAGTATTAAGGAATAAATATAAAAAAGGAAAATATCCTACTTCTCTATACGCCAATTAATATGCTAGATAATCAGTAAATGTTGATGTTATTAATACTTGGGCCTTTATATATTGAGATTATTATTATTAGGTGACATTTCCCTACGTACTCTGTAATGCTGAGATTTTTATCACCTCTTCTCAATACTCTAATTTAAGAATTGATGACCATGAAGAATACATAATAATCAAGGTCTAAAGCAAGGAACGCGAGCAGTATACTAATAATTACTCACTGCATTAAAAAAAAAAAATAAAATGCTGAAGCTATAAGCTGCTTTTCTTAGAATACAGTGTTGATTTCCATAGATAACAGTTTGGAGATAGAAAAGAAAATGCTGATGTTTTTGTGTCCTTATTTTTATTTTACATCAGTAGCATAGGAAATGTTAAACTGGCTATTAGTCTTCACTAAATCTGTCAATATAAGGAAATAAAAGAGTCAATAGAGAAGTCACAGGAACTTTGATAAACAACCTGGTTTTAAAATAAACCACACTTCTTCAAGCTGTTCTATTGGGCACCTTTCAAGTTTTATTTTTTAAACAGACTTTTCTTATTGCTATTGATGGCTGCTCAGAAATACCTTATTCTTGTCAATGTTTAATTTATCACAGAGACATTTATTTGGATGTTCTGCTCAAAACGAGCAATGATTAAAGTAGCTCTGACCTTAATTGCACCAAAATAAGCACGAGCAGCATTTTCCAAAATTGTTGCTCAAGTGTCTGATTTTAGGAGGTCAACCAAGATACCATAAACCAACCTAATTTCAGTGGAAAACTTCCTTTATTTTTTTGCACTATTAATGCATCTAAAATACATTTCCCTTGTAATTCAGTGAGTGAAGATTGGTTGAAAAATCTTAGAGCAATAAAAATCCTTACTTCAAACCCTGTATTATGTACATTGTAGGATTACATCTATCAGAGAAGTCCTCACATTAACCTGTTTTTTTCAGTGTTTGTGACCTTGGGACAGGCAGTGTGTATTTAAAAAAACAATCACATCGGTGGACCCAAATGAAAACATTTCTTCATTTACTTTGGTGGGAACCAAAGTAGTTCTCTGAAATCATCTAGAAGGAAATTTGACCTCAGCAAGAGCAGCACTGTAAGGATAATATCTTACAGTCAATATCTTCTGTCTCACAGTGAGTACCTTATGTACTAACCTATGGCAGCAGAGAAAAGTAGCCTCCCATTAATGCAGAAGTATTCCATATGATGATTTTTCTAGCTAGGTGGGTGGATATATAATTAGAAAGATCACCATCAGCTGACATGTATGAAAATAGGTGCCACCTTTTTGCATCATTGTCTACAAATTATCACGTACAATAAATTTGGAGTTGTTATTTATTGAAATTGATCTCCAGCACACAGCTTTTTCTCATGCAGAACCTAACAATCTCCAGGGGAGATTTCAACAGCAGCTGTTACTTCTAATACTGTAAGCAAGGAAGGAAGATGCTTTTGACAGTGAATGCGAATGATTAGCTCAGGATGTAATTTGTATCTCAGAATTGTTTTGATAGCTCAGCACTTTCTTGGGTATTTATCTTTCCCCAAGTGAAATAACAGTCTTTTCAACTTCAAATAAGTCCTGTCTATCTTGGAGTTACAGAAATGATATCATGCAAAAATCAACATTGCTACAGCTCATATATCAAAACTTTCTAATCAACAAAATATCTAAAACAAAAATTCAAACTCTCAAACTTCTACTTAAATCATCTTTTTAAACATTCACAGATGTGTGAGCCTACGAAAAGCACACAAGAGACAAAGTCAGTTTTGCAAACATTGTGATCTATTGTGATAATAAGGGGAAAGATATGACAAAAGATAACTTGGACTGTTCAGATTGCAAAAATTCCATTTAAGTCTCTGACTAGTATTTCTCATGGCTCATTTTAGAAGATCTCCTGTTTTGTGCCTTATTGAGTCCTCCCAATTGTTTTATCAGACCTACTGAGACAAGTGATTGTCATTACTCTTTGTAACTTGGACAGTATTTAGTCCAATCAATTATAGGACCTTGTGACAAAATGTAAGCTGGTTGAACAAGGAGGCTTTTGTCTCCTTTATGCAGGTGAAAGTGCTACTGTGCAACTGAATCACTGGAGAAAAAGAAGCAATCTCTAGTGGCACAATATATAAAGTTATTTCTTTTTGGACAGACAAAAAACCAGGAGTGGGAACTCCAGCTATGGTAGCCTATGTTTTTTCATCTTTTCATGGCCCACATCACTGCAAGTTGCAATCTTTTTGATTCTTCTGCATCTGTGGTTTCTGTTGACCTTTTATTAATGCCTACCAACATTGGCTTCCTTTCAAAGAAGTGAAATGCTGATCACAACAAATTTAGATTTCCACAATGGGAAATCACCTTAGAAGTACCAAAACCACTTCTTTCTTCATTGAACTTTTTTTTTTTTTATTTCCCTTTTCTTTCCTTTTTCTTTTTTTTTCTGACCTGCCTTGGCATTATGCCACAGAATACAACTCAGGAAATAACAGCCATGTGGAACTGTCATTGGCAGTTCCCTGTGCTGACTGATAACAAAGAAAGAGCAGTAGATTGCTTAAATACCTAAGTAAAAACACTTGTTTTCCTTAATAAGAATTGTTTTTTCACCATAGTAATGTTCAGCAGTCCCAGAAATGTTCATTTATGAGGAAAAATTGTCATTCTCAGGGCATTTGGTGCCTACATTTTTGGTGTCACTTTTTTTCCTTAGAGTTTGCTACAGGGATCAGAGACAGGATGTTCTATCACTAAATGATTTTCACCTGCTGTTGTTGACCCTGTAGGACTAGAATAACTTTACCTGGTAAAATAATTTCAGCTGAAAGCTAATGATTGGCATTTGTAATTTTTAAGGGATGATTGCTACAAGCTGCCTTTCAATAAAAAAGGGCACATGAGAGGAAGGTTTTGTTTCTTGATACGTGCAATTATTACTGCTAACTGTATCAGAATAATTTCTGTGTATTATATTTATTTAAACTTGAATTATGAATAGTAGTGGATTTTGAAGAGATCTTTGTTGTGTTGTCACTTGCATAACGTTTGATAGAGGAGATATTTTACCCCTAGAGTGGTAGTCTTGAGACATTTTGAACCTCTAGCTACGATCAGGGGCAGGAATGTTAAAGTATACTTTAAAGTTAGGTTTGGTATTTTTTCTTTTAATTCTGCTTTTCATGTCTGTAAGAAATTAGATGACAGCAGTACCTAATATTTGTAATATACACAAATGTTTGTGTTGATACGTTCAAAAAAAATTTGCAAAAATAGGCTGCATCATGCATGTGAAACACTGGCTCAGTTATATCAAACAAACAATACCAGTGGCTGTAAAATATAATTCAGTTCCCATTAAGTCGAATAGGAGAAAATGCAAGTTAAATCTGACTATATGCAACCATGTATTTCTCTAATAATCCTTTCCTTTATAGTTGTGACAGATGAAGATAGGAGTAGAGAAGAACAATAGCTACAGAAATTCTAGCTGTCCTAAAACCAGTTGGCCTAATTTTAGTGGCCTAAATTATCTCTTTTTAAGTGATATGCTTTCTTAGGGACTATTGTTGAAGAGCATGTCAAGAAGAAGAGCTAAAGAAATGTACATTGTGCATACTGAAAAACAAATAGAATAGTTCCTTGAATTATTTCCAACTGGGAAAATAAGTTTAGGAAACTGATTCAAATTACTCTGCCTTGTCTTGAAATAAAATAAGGCTGTATACCTAAATAAGGACCAATCTCAGTGTTTTATTATGTAAGGAGTAGTGTTTCAATGATTATTGAAGAGAAGTAAGTGTTATAAGAGATGTAAGTGACTTTAATTCCTTCTGTGATCCATCTGCTTGTTCTTGATTTGCCTTGACAACTAGCTTTAACTATTTCACAAGATAGTGTGTCAGGACTGCTGCAGTTCCTGGAGGGGAGGGAAGGATGCACAAGTCCCTGTGGATGCAGCCTGCAGTCACCTGCGCTGCTTTGATGCTTGAGCTGAAAGGAGAAAGTGTGGAAGGGAGAATGGGCTTCTCTGTTGCTCCTACCAATTCTCCTGTACAATGCACACTCATGTGGCCACACGGATGTCTAATGAAAAAACCTCACAGCACTTAAGAGTGTGAAGCATTCTGCATGTTTGACCAGACATGTGGCTTCCAATTCCTGCCTTTTGTGTATGGGCAGGGAACAAGAGGATCTTGAGGTTAATAAGAAGTTAAGATACAAATTTAAAACCATAAGATCAGAAGGACTTGGTCCACAAAACCTACCTTGTTATTTGAAACACAGTGGCGAGCCTCACCTCATCTGCAGCCCGCAATCAAGGCAGAAAAAAGTTACTCAGTTTCTGAAAGCTAATGACCTTCTTATGAGTTTGTTTCCCTAAATGATCTGCATTTATCAGATGCTCACTGCTATTGTCTCTTGGTTCAGCTTTTTTTGTGGTGTTGTGTTATACATGGGATTTAGCTGAAATTTTGAGCAATATACATCATCAACTGTAGCGTAAGTCGAGGGATGTCTGTTGTTTCATTAAGTAAATTGCTTAGGCCTTTTAAGCCAAACTAGACTTTGCTCTATTAGCATTTATTGGCTCATTAGATCTGGTAACCCTGGGCAAAGGATCTGCAACAGTATTGTGCGTTTGATTCAATCTCATTAGTCTTGTATCCTTATTTGAAAAGTTATTGAGTTTTGCAAAGGTTTCCTAACCCTTGGTCCATTTGCTGTTCTATGCAAGTGAAAGATAGATTTTTAAAATTCTGTTATTTTGAGTAGTTGGGCTACAAGTTCAATAGAAACTCAGATAACTGTGAACCTCATCACTTGCAGATCAGTTCTTATAGTTATGCATTTCTGTTTTTCTTTGAAAAAAAAAAACCCAAACCTCAAAAAAACCCAGAAGGTTGCCTTTCTTTTTTAACATATCCAAATCTCCAGAAGTTTTGTTTGTAATTAAGGATGTCTGATCGAGTTTCTAAGGAAATATCCCCAGGAAGAACTTTTCAGAATGTACAGTGTCTAATTAGTAAAAACTCTCTTTGTCTTTCATGTGATTTCAGACAGAATCATTTCAGTTTGTGGACAAGATCACAACTCAATTAAACTTTACAGCCCAGCCCAGCACTCCCCCACCCCCTTAGGCAATTATTTTGATTTCTTTTTAAGCAATACAATCAGAAATCCTAAGAAGCATCAGATGAAGTAGAAACCTTTTCCTTTTTTTAAAGTCTGAACCAGAGGGAGGACAGGAGACTACACCCTAACCCCTGCACCCAGAGACTGCTCCCAAATCCCCGAATCTCTGACAATCGCCAGGGTCTTCCTGTGAAGAGACCCAGTGATGCGCACTGATGGTCTTCACACACATGAACTCATGTAAGTACACACAGTTTTCATGGAAAGAAAACCAATCCATGGGTAACAAAGATGTTTACAACATCCTCTAGTCTATTTCCTGAGTCACCATAACAAGCAGGATACACAGCTGTTGTGGTTTGCCACCATCTAAGCCCCACATAGCCACTCACTCACTCCCAGCCCTGGTGGGATGGAGGAGAGAATCAGAAGAGTAAAAGCAAGAAAACTCATGGGTTGAGATGAAGACAGTTTAATAACTGGGAATAAGGGAAAGCAAAAGCCACATGCGCAAAGCAAAACAAGGAATTCATTCATCATTTCCCATCATCAGGCAGGTGTTCAGACATCTCTGGGAAAGTAAGGCTCTGTCATGCCTAAAGGTTTCTTGGGAAGACAAGCATCATCACTCTAAACATCCTCCCCTTCCTCCTTCCCTCAGCTTTAAAGGCCGAGCATGGCATCATATGGTCTGGAATATCCCTTTGGTCAGTTGTAGTCAGCTGTCCTGGTTGTGTCCCCTCTGAACTTCTTGTGCACCCCCAGCTTGCCCGCTGATGGGGTGGAGTGAGAAGCACGAAAGGCCTTGACTCTGTGTGAGAACTCCTCAGCAATAACAAAAACATTCCTGTGTTTTCAACACTATTTCCAGCACAAATCCAAAACATAGCCTCCTACTAGCTACTATGAAGAAAATTAACTCTATCCCAGCCAAAATCAGCACAACAGCTATGCCTTAAGTCATACATGTTACATAGTTCGTGTAATACATATACTTTATTATGTTTATTAAGCATAAGATAGATAGTAGTTTATCCTTGACTAGAAGACATTAATATAACATCATGCTAGTCAAAGAAGAAAAATTATAGTGTTGTGCTAATCTATGAAGAGAACATGTAAAAGTTTTGGCTTTCTGAGTTGGCATGTATACAGACTGTACACCATAGGTTTGTCTGTAAATGATACTTGCAATGCTAAACTGTATTAATAAGAAAATCATGGCAATAGGTCTGGAGTACGGTTGATGTAATTTTACAGAACTGACATTTAACAATAGACTAAAACTTTTGAGATATGAGTTAGACTAACCTTGGCTGAAAAAATGTCTATGTGAAGTAGATATGAATGGACATTTGTAAGAGTTGCTGCTTCTCAAAATGATGTCTTTAAAATAATCTTGTCTTACCAAGTGGAAGAAGATAATGATAGCTGCTTTGTAATAATGCTTGCTTTGAATTTCATAAGAAACTGTTAATGCAGGGCTTATTTATTTTCTGATGTGCAGATGTGCAGATTTTACTTGAAGCAAATTCTAACAGAACTCTCCAGGGAAATATATGTCACAAAGGTTTACCTGAAAATCAATGAGTTACTAATTAGCTTGTCCCTTCACCCTAAAAAACCAAAAAACAGTGGAAGTCTCCAAAGGTGAGGGAAATGGTTATTTCAAGTCGCCTTCTGAAAAAAATGAAGTGGTAGAATAAAGGAATCCGGCTGTATGGCCATGCCTGAAGTAGAGTAACCATTGAATCGTTAAGATGATCATTATCCAAGCATAACCAAATCTTCTGAGATTCACTCTTTGATGCAGAAGTTCTATCTCTGAACCTGTCTCTCCCTCTCCAATTGCCAAAGGCAAGAGATATGCTATGGTGCACAGTTCTCACTGCATCAGTCAACTCTTAAACTGGTTAAAAACTATTTTAAAAATACAGCCTTTTGTTAACATCCTTTTTGCTCATGGAACTGTTGTTCCTTTCAGAGTTTCCAGCAGGTCTTACAAGTGTTAGTGTCAGAGCCCTGTAGGCCAATATTTTAAAGTTAGAGCCTTAGAATTGTAAAATAGCATGCTGCGATGTATGAGAATGATTGAAGACTTTTCAGGTTTCTAGTGAAGAAAATTACCTAGAGATTTCTGACTACTGGTAAGTAATGGATTTGAACTGTGGCAGTTGAGAAAAACGTTTTTAGGCATTTTGTTATATGATAAAGTAGCTGCAGCCACTAGGATATATATAAACCCCCTAACTGCTACTGCAAGGGATTGGATGGATTGATTCCCTCGTTAAGGTTCCCTTTTCCCATTTGCTTTTCTGCTCATGTCTGAGGAAAGACAAGAAAGGACCCCTCTTTCCTGTGTAGAGTATGGAAATACAAGTCTTCTAGGAGACTGAACAGTGTTGTGCCCAGGTGGTCTGGCTCTCCTGTAGCTGAGAGGGTGAGAAGGTGAAAGGGATATGCCAGCCTTCTGGAAAACACTGTGGAAAACGGAGGATGGAAAAGAGGATGGTGGTATGAGATGCAAAGCTGGAGGGCATCTCTCTTCTGCTGCGTAGGTGGCATACAGAAGAGCCTCACTGGACAGTGGAAGGCACAGTTTTCGTCTGTTCATCCAAAAATCTACATGTCTGCATTCTCCATTTATATAGGTGACAAATTTATTCTAAAGGGCTCTCTCACAGAGGGAGTTAATGTACAGTGTAACGTTGAAAACTATGTGAAAGCCATAGACAGGTTTGTTCCTAAGGATCGCCTCAAAGCTGCCTTTAGCACACAATGTAGTGTTGAATGCCACAGAAATGCACATGTAAGATTTATTCTTAGGGTACACCACAGTCTCTAGCACACAGTGTGCTTTTGAGTACCATAGAAAAGCTTAAGCTCAGACAATCATTTTTGTCCCCGTGGAAGGCTTGAATGGAGGCTGGAGCCACATACGGCATAATAGAAAGACGAAAAATAAAATGCAGAGCCCTCTCTGTATAAGGCATGGAAAGAGACAGGAATTATATTGAAGAGCAATCAAGGATGACATCCTATATCCCAGCATACTTGCACATCACACCGCAGTTCCACAAGGTGCAGAGAGCTCATCTGGCAGGTGGCACGGAGGAGGCCTCCTCCAGTCCCTGCTGCTGCTGTCATTTATCTCTTGTTCTTTTTCTATACAGGCAGTCTTTAATGCTATAACTCCTTACCCCAACTAAAAAAGCTGGGTGGCTTGCTTTGTATGATGGATTGAAGTGACTCAGAGATCATGGCATCATAGGATAATTCAGACAGGAAGAGATCTCTTGAAGTCATCTAATCAAAGCAGATCAGGGGTCAGATCACACCTGGTTGCTCAGGGCTTTATCCAGTCTGCTTTTGAAAGATGAAGACTCCAGTAAGTCCCAGAACTGTAACAGGTGAGAAAGCAGGGTCAAAACAGCGGAGAGCAAGGCTGAAGAAAAAGGTGAAGAGGAAAAAGCAGGGGAGGTAGTGAACGTCTTTTTCTGGCACACATGCAGCAAATATAAATACACAGAAAATGTACGCATTGCCAATACTGGCAACTGTACAAGATATGCCGAGGGAATAGATGATACCAGGGCAAGTAGAAGGGAAAGGGCAAAGTGAATCCTTTCTGTAATAATTACTTTAAGTTAAGATATGCTAAATCAATGAGTTCAAGATGAGTAATGGGTCTCTGTTATGCCACCAGTTATATTCATAGAATCATAGAATGGCATAGGCTGGAAGGGACCTCAGAGATCATCTAATCCAACCTCCCTGTCATGGGCAGGGACGCCTCTCAACTAGATCAGGCTACTCAAGGCTCCATCCAACCCGGCCTTGATCACCTCCAGAGAGGGCCATCCACAACCTCTCTGGGCAATCTATTCCAAAGTCTTGCCACCCTCATACTGAAGAATTTCTTCCTGAGATCTAATCTAAATCTGTTCTCCTTCAACTTAAACCCATTTCCCCTTGTCCTATCAGTGGACACTCTTGTAAAAAGTCCCTCCCCAGCCTTTCTGTAGGTTCCCTTCAGGTATTGGAAGGCAGCTATTAGGTCCCCCCAAAGTCTTCTCTTTTAAAGGCTGAACAATCCCAGCTCCCACAACCTGTCCTTGTGGCAGAGGTTCTCCAGCCCCTCCCTGGATCATCTTTGTGGCCCTCCTCTGAACATGCTCCAACAAATCTATGTCTCTCTTATGGTGGGGACACCAGAACTGGACGCAGTATTCAAGGTGGGGTCTCACAAGAGCAGAGTAAAGGGGGAGAATCACCTTTCTTGACCTACTGACCACGCTTCTTTTGATACATCCCAGGATGCGGTTGGCCTTCTGGGCCGCGTGAGCGCACTGCTGGCTCATGTTGAGCTTCTCATCTATAAACACCCACAAATCCTTCTCTTCAGGGCTACTCTCAACCCACTCTGTGCCCAGTTTGTATTTGTGTCTAGGATTGGTCCGACCCAGCTGAAGGACCTTGCATTTTGACTTGTTGAAGCTCAGGCAGTTAGCACTGGCCCATTTCTCAAGACTGTCAAGGTCCCTCTGGATGACATCTCTTCCCTCAAGTGAGTCCACGGCACCACACAACTTGGTGTCGTTGGCAAACCTACTGATGGTGCACTCAATGCCATCATCCATGTCACTGACAAAGAAGTTGAACAGCGCTGGACCCAGAACAGACCCCTGAGGAACACTGCTTGACACTGGTCTCCATGTAGACATTGAACCATTGACCACAAATCTTTGAGTGCGACCATTCAGCCAGTTCTTTATCCACGGAGTGGTCCATCTGTCAAATCCGTGTCTCTCCATTTTAGAGACAAGGATGTCATGTGGGACACTGTCAAACGCCTTGCACAGGTCCAGGAAAATGACATCCATTGCTTTACCCATGTCAACCAGAGCTGCAGCTTTGTTGTAGAAGGCCACTAAATTAGTCAGGCAGGACTTGCCCCTAGTGAAGCCATGTTGGCTGTCACCAACCACTTGGTTATTTTTTATGTGCCTTAGTACAGCTACCAGGAGAATCTGTTCCATGATTTTACCTGGTACAGAGGTAAGGCTGACTGGTCTGTAGTTTCCCAGGTTGTCCTTGGTCCCTTTTTTAAAGATGTGGGTTATGTTTGCTCTTTTTAAGTCTGTAGGAACCTCACCAGACTGCCAGGACCTCTCAAATATGATGGTTAGTGGCCTAGCAACTTCAGCCGCCAGTTCCTTCAGGACCCGTGGATGTATATCATCAGGTCCCATGGACTTATTTCATCAGGTCCCATGGACTTGTGCACCTTCAGGTTCTCTAGATGTTCCCGGACCTCATCTACTCCTACCCTGGGTGGTTCTTCACTCTCCCAGACCCAGCCAACATCCTCTGTGATCTGGGTGGTGTGGTTCGAGTGGTTGCCAGTGAAGACTGAGGCAAAAAAGTTGTTGAATATTTCAGCCTTCTTCACGTCCTCAGTAACCAGGTCACCTGTATCTTTCTGGAGAGGCCCCACATTCTCTCTCGTTTTTCTTTTTTCTCTCACATACCTATAAAATCCTTTTCTGTTATTTCTAATATCGCTGGCCAGATTTGACTCTGTCAGGGCCTTAGCTTTTCTAACCTGGTCTCTGAGTACACGAGCAACTTCCTTGTAATCATCCCAGGTTACCAGTCCCTGCTTCCATGCTTTGTGTATTCCCCTTTTGTATTTGATTTTAGCCAGGAGTTCTTTGTTTATCCATATAGATCTCCTGGTGGTTTTGCCCGATTTCTTCCTTTTAGGGATGCAATGCCTTTGAACTTGGAGGAGATGATCCTTGAAAGTCAACCAGCAATCTTGGGCTCCCAGTCCCTCCAGGGCTTTATCCCATGGCACACTACCAAGGAGGTTCCTGAAGCGACGAAAGTCAGCTCTTCTGAAATCGAGGGTTTCAAGCTTGCTGAGCTTCCCCTTCTTTAGCTGCCTTTAGGATCTCAAACTCCACCATCTCATGGTCACTGCAGCCAAGGCTACCCACGAGTTCAACATTACCTACCAGCCCTTCCCTATTGACAAAAACGAGGTCTAACATGACACCTCTCCTCGTTGGTTCCTCTATCACTTGGATAAGGAAGTTATTGTTAATGCATTCCAGGAAACCCCTGGAATTAAGCCTAGGCATATGCATTTATGCATGCCTATGTAAAGAATAATACATGAATGATGGTTAATTTTAATATCTGACTTATTTACATAAATCAGTGAAACTCAGAGAAATTATACAGAGTGCACACAATAGGAAAGTTTATATGAGAGCAGGCACAGAACTTGGTAACTGAGTAGATTGAAAAGCTCTGTCTCAGGGAGTTAGCACAATGCTTAGGCTGCAAGGAGTTTTTGCAGTGGAGAAAAAAAAAACATACAAGAATGATAACATACGAGGTGAAATGAAGCATTCCAGAAGGTATACATGATCTTTAAATAGGGCAGTAAGTCAGGGTACAGCTAAATATGAGCATGAGATGTACTACTGTGCTACAATTCATCCTGGATGCCTAATTGTTTCACAAGGGATATAAATAATTTGTTGTTTTATAGATTTATGGCAGATGTTCTCAATGTCTAACTGAGGTGCCCTGAATCCCTATTCTTTTTTTCTATCTTTTGATTCTAGAAGGAGAGTACCCAAGTTATGTATACATTTTAATTATGTATTTAATCCTAGATGATTTTTAATAATTATATAACTATCAATGGGTATAGTATGATTTATAGTAATTTTCTTACAGGTAGAGCTACTCTGGTTAAGCCGTGTTCTGTAGGATGCAACTGAATGCCTAGAAGGAGCTTTGAATCCTCAGGGGCTGCCAATGACATTCAGCTTTTTGCAAAATCAGGCCACATTTGACAAGCTGGGGTGGGGGTGGGGGGGCAAGTTTAAAAAACAATACAAGCATCTCCATATGTGACTTTTATGCTAGACCTGACAATAATGAAAATAATAACGATGAAACATGTTAAGTTGTAGTTATTAAAAAAAAAAACAAAAACATTTTAAGACTAACCAGAGAGTTCACGTAGCAAAGGAACCATTGTGATAGGAACCATTGTGATAGGAACCATCACAACTAAAAGGCATTGGCAGAATGATTGTACAAAATGATGTCGAAAGCTTAAAAAGATAGTTTTAGTGCCATGGACTTTAACTCATCTAACCATGACCAGTTCCAGCAGGTAGGTATAAATTAAATGCACACCAGTTGTTACCTAACCTGTGCGTCTGTAGTACTCAGATGCTTCTTTTTCTGATCTCTAAACTTTGCACAGCTTTCATGAACCATCGTATGTGTAACGACAATAGTTCACCTAATAAAAATTTTCAGGCTTTCCTTATTTACCTTTCATTAGTACTGTATGAGAACTGTTACAGCTTTCTTGAGGAAGGAAGGCATAACAAATACCACTTAGAAAGTTCTATTGGCGGTTATTATTATCAAAAGCCTGAGGAATACATTGAGGATTAAATACTGAAGACAGATCACACCATCCAAACAACAGTCATACTAGCCAGAGACTCATAGAAATGAGGGTCATCAAGTTATCATCTTATGCCTACAGGTATAATCTGCTATTCATAGCTCATGCCATGCTTGACAGGAGCTTGTCTGGCCTGTCCTTAGAGATCTTCAATGACGAAGATCCTAGAGTCCTACCTTACTGGCCTTTATATTTTATTGAAATATTGTCTCATGGACCATATGTGCTGGCTTTTTAGGATGCCGAAGCTATTAAGGAACTATGGAGATGAAGAAATGTCTCAGTGTCTCTTATATCCACTGTGCTGCAATATCAGCATGCTGTAATTAGCTGTCCTATAAACCAGCAAAATGTAACCATGTGCTTATTTAGTTTTAAAGATCTGAAAGGGTCAAACATCAGAATGAAAGATTTTAAAGCCCAAGCTGCAGCATTTTTAACTGCTTTATAGAAGCATGTTTTTGTCTTCTCAAATCAAAGGTGTAATCCCCAGCTTCTTTGGTACATTCTGAATTAATAACACGGCTGTCTTATACCTGGTCTCCCTCAAGAGAAGAACAAGAAAGCAAAGAATGACTGCCAAAACTCACTGGCTACATGGAAAAATATGTCATCAGCTCAAAATTGATGCAAAATCCCTTGCTTGAAGGGAGGGAAAGTAATATGTTTTGGAGTCACAGTCCCTAACTGAGCCAACCAATCAAGATTAAAGCTATTTGCTGGGCTTCAGGATGTAGGTTACTGCTAGGTAATCGAGAATTGTAATTCCACCAACTCACTTATGCTGAGAAAGTAAGAACAAGCCATGTTTACTGTTGAAATACGCAGTTTATGGACAGTGTTCTGCCCTGTTTTGGAGAAAGAGAACAAGGAAAAGCCAAACAGAGAGTGATGTACCACACACTTTGCTACCTCATAAAATATTGTTTAAGAGATAAAAAACATTTGATGAAGCCTCTGTGTAATTGTCAGTCCATATAGAAATGGTTTGTCAAGGCTGCTCATTGTTCACAATTCCAAATTGTTGGTAAATCTTAAGATTGCAAAGTACTTCCACATACAAGCATTCTTTGTATGCTCCCACATTAGTCATGGTAAACACTTAACAGCTGAGTTCACAAATATGGCACATTGCAGTGTTCAGTGTCATGTCTTACAAATCAAAGACAAGATGGGAATTATTGTCAAAGGCTTAGAACTGGATGCTGGCATATTTTTTTTTCATCTAAATTCAAATCCTGTTTTTGTCATGAGTAGCAGTAAACAAGTTGTTTATTATTCTTATTAATTATTTACATAACAGTGGAGTACAGAAACTCAAACTAAGATCAGGGTCTCACTGAGGCTGGTGAAATCATAGTAAAAGACAGAAGGAAACACTTCAGAATGGCTCCACATCAAGGATGTTCTAGGAGGTACCAGGGATGTAAGTGCCATGTCCTCAGATCCTTAGGAAAAGACAGGACACAGTCCCCTCAGCATCCACCTAGCTCTGTGAGCCAGTGAGGAGACCACAGGCACAACTTATTCTATGTTCTTCTAGTCTTCCTACATCCTTTCCTATCCTTTTAGAAAGTGTTGCATCATAAAGAAAATGGCAATGTAATTTTCTGTTAAAAATAGATAGTATTTAGGTATAGCTATAGCACAGAGTCCCCAGTCAAGACCGCTTTGAATAGTTGTAAGGAAACAGTCCCACTCCACATCTTTTTAGTACATTATATGTTTATACAACTACATATATCTTCCAAGATAAACATGCTCGTATAACTTTCAGAAAGCTGTGAAAACATTTTGACATTTCCAGTGATTTGCTCAAAATATAGTAATATTTCTTTCCACTACAAGTGCAGTGGTACAGAAAGATGCAGCCACTGCTCACTTACCTCCACTTCTAGCACAGACAATGATGCTGGTCTATATGCGAGTACCTGGTGCTAAACTGTGGACTTTGTAATAACATCTGGTTTGAAAAATTTGTTTTCTCAGACTCCTTTAAAATGTTCCAATTGATAGCTGAGAATTCAAGCTCAAGTGGAAGCAAAATGGTCATCACCCTTTGTAATGATGCTTGCTTCAGAAGGACTAAGCATAGAAATTTCTTATCTTTTTATATAAAAAATAATTTGAATTAGAAAAGACACCTGGCAGACAAAAGTCAAACTATGATTCGAAAATATTTACTAGAAACAGACACTTAACATGATGGTATTCCATCTGAAATAAAAGTGAGTAAATGAAATGTTATGTTGTTCTTTATTTTTTGTTACCAAAACCTGGCCTTGCACTGGGTACAAAAGTTATGAAAGAAGTCTGCACTGATAGGCCAGTTCTCTAGCAAAAGGAAACATATGTCAATGTTGAACATTAGAAGATCCCAAATGCAACTGTGACTGGTGCTGAAGCTGTGCCTGTACTAAACTAGAAACATCATATTTCAGATAGAAAGGAGAATAAAACCTGTCATATTTGTAAAGCATTTGGATCTCTCTCTCTCAGCATCCATTTTTTTGTTTCTAAATTGTGGGAGGCATAAGAACTTATTTTTCTTTTTAATGATGAGTCTTTTCACTGATTATTCTTGCTTTTTATATTGCTGTCTCTGCTAAGGAAGTACCAGATGAAAAAAAAATGTTTCCAATGACCTTTCCTGTCCTGGAAAAAAAACCTAAACTTACCTACTCATGATTTGTCATCTTGTTTACAAGTTAGCTAAGCTTTGCTTTTAAAAGGGAGAACAGTTCACTCCTTTTATGATTTTATAAATTATGTTTGAAGGCGGTTTTTGTTTCTGTCACTTGGTGCAGCTGTGCAGGGAATATGTTGGAGAATTTGATATACTATTGACATTATCTTATGAAAGCAATGTCAGGTTTTATTTGTGCAGATGATAGCTAAGAGACCCAAGTGACTGTCAGTTATTACTGCGAACATCAAAGAAAATAAGCAGATGGGAATGAAATACACCCAAATATGGGACAAAAAAGTTATGTCAATTTGTCGTACGCTGTGTCAAGACATAAGGCATTTAATGGCATTACAGCTTTCCAGACCAGGTGCATTCTTTTAAATTGTCTAGTTTTATTTAACCGAGAGGGGAAAAAAAAAGAACAAAAAAAGAGAACAGTTGTCCTGAGAAATTCTTCACACTGTGATACCCAACATACCTGCAAATGTTTACCCTACAACACTATGAGAGAACAGGACAGCTGTTCCAGAGAACCCATGATAACTTTACTTATGAAATATACAAAATGAGTACCTGAAACATCAACATGGTTATTATATGGATGGCATACGATCTAGTAAGTACCTATGTTTTGTGATGATGACTTAGCCGAACTCATTTTGTATCTTGCATGTTCCAGATGTGGCAGCATGTTTGATGCTTCAGGGATCTCTCTCAACTACTCCTGCACTTGCTTTTGAAGGTAGATGTGCCTATTTGCTATTCAGCTGTATCTTTCAGGAGTTATGGGTAAAGAATGAGATGCATCTCCAATCTGTAACTAGACAAGAAAGGGCAGTAGAGTCTATGGCAATCAGATATTTTCTAGTGAGCAGCTACACCTGTAGTCTTGCCCTGCTTTGGCTATGCTTTGTTTCCACCTTGTATGGACACAGGGATGAAACATCGTACATCTACAACTATCAGAGCATTTCCAGTAAAGACTCCTGGTTGTTGATCCTGCATTTCACTTCAGATGCAGCTGCCTTCTTTCCAGCCACTGTAATGCCAGCATACAGTAGAAGCAGTCAGAAATGCAGTAACCTCATTATTCTTGGATATATCTTCGATTCTCTGAATATTTCCACATTGTTAAACTTTCATGACTGTGTATAAAACCCATAGCTTGCTGCAACAAAAATTTACCATCAAAAGTACAAAATATATTTTGCCCAAGCCTGTGGCAGTGGAAGTGCTAATGGAAAAATTTGAGCAACTTGTTTTTTTTGTCTGAACAAGATAATTCTTCGCAAGAAACCATAAATACATAACAAAAGTTATCACCTCAGGAAAGCAGCTGGAGTCAATTTTCAAGGTAAATGTCCAGTCTTATTCATCCTTTTCAATAATCTTCAAATAGTTTCTGAACAGTGATGAGTTGTCACTTGCAGACATAGCGATGGTACAGGGCTGTTTAGCAGATCAAGTGAAGGGAAAGGAAAACAAACGTGATGATGTTTCGGATACTGTAATGAAATCTATTTTGGTTATTTTTAAAGACAAAACACACTGGAATAATGAAACAAAATAGCTTCTATTGAAATCAGAATATGTTTTTGTGTGAAATAAATGATATTCACACAATGCTGTTAAATATCTTCAGATTTAATGCAAACATGGCATTATTAGGAAAATGTGTGGATTATCTTAAGCATAGTATTCAAATCTCATAAATGAGTATTAAAAAAGGTATGAGTTGCACATACAAACTCATATGCTTATTTAATTGTTAATTTCTTTGAGTGGGTCCAGAGGAGGGCCACAATGATGATCTGGGGGGCTGGAGCACCTCTCCTATGAAGAGTCTGAGAGAGCTGGGGTTGTTCTGCCTGGAAAAGAGAAGGCTCCGAAGAGACCTTCTAGCAGCCTTCCAGTACTTAAAGGGGGCCTACAAGAAAGCTGGAGAGAGACTTTTTGCAAGGGTCAATAGACAATAGACAAGACACAATGGCTTTAAACTGAAAGAGGGTAGATTTTGATGAAACTTAAGGAAGAAATTATTCACTCTGAGGATTGTGAAGCACTGGAACAGGTTGCCTAGAGAAGATGTGGATGCCTCATCCCTGGAAATGTTCAAAGCCAAGTTGGATGAGGCTTTGAGCAACCTGGTGTAGTGGAAGGTGTCCCTGCCCATGGCGGGGGGGTTGGAACCAGATGATCTCTAAGGTCCCTTCCAAACCCAACCGTTCGTGATTCTAATTTTTATCTGAAGGTTTTTCTCTTTGAAACCAGAAGTATCTGAAATATTTCTTATAAATATTAAAACTTTCATTCCATAACATGATAGAAGACAACGATGTTTCAAAAAAAATGTTAAATATTGCTGGACTGGACTTGGTTTAGTTACAAGTAGTGTTGATGATAACACCCTAATGTCAGATAACCAAAAATTGTGCTAAATAATTAATATTCAGAGCTAAATGATGGATCAGATTGATGGAACAATGATGAATACAAAATCCTTCATATATTTTGATGGTTATGACAATGTTTATACTTACATACAAGGAGGTGTACTGAGGATCAATGTAAATTCTCATTAGATATTGTAGAATGTCAGAAATGTTATAAATATTCTTCATTTTGGCTGAATTTATACGAAGTAGAGATTTGCTGAGCATCAGCAAAATCAAAATGGTGCTACCACCTAGCTGTAAATTTAATCTGATGTGTTTATAGCTCATGACTTATTTTATGGGATTAACAAGGAAATGTTTTGTTCTTTTTAACTGGTCACATGAGACAAAGCCAGCTGTGATGTAAGATTTCACTAATTTGTCAAAGATAATAGTTTTATATATGCTTGCATGAAATCTGAATGTATATTACATATCATCTACAGTTTATCATGTCATGAAATCAGCCAGTTGTAATTCTGGCAGTTGCTGACAAAATTATTACATGTAATACAGACCATTATATAAAGGTATCCTCTTAATATTATCAAACTGGGGAATTTCTGCAGATGTAGTATGTTACTATTGATTATATTCTGGCTAAGAGACTGTTGTGCATATTAAAACCACAGAACAGTTTTTGTTTGACTGTAATGTATTTCAGCCTCAAGATTTTGACCAACGTTAGAAGAGGAATAAGGGTTAGTTTCAAGTATGTTGACCTGACAACAACAAATAGGATGCATCTCTCAAATCCTGATAATTTGCGTTTAGCAAAAAGATAATGCAGCAAAATGAAGAAGGCATAGATCAGGATTGCTGTTTCAGGATCATTCCAGCTGGGAACTACTGATGCACAGAGCCATTCCTCTGTGTGCCCTATCATCTAAGGAATGTTTCCTATAGCAACCCGATATCCCCGAGTAATAGCTCTGCTTTGGGAAAAGCCACAGAAATTGCAGGGAAATCCTCTGTCCACTATCAGCTATTGTATTGATATGAAGGAGGTGAAGCTTGGGAGAGGGAAATGGCAGAGTTAAGCCAACCTGCTGAATACAGAGACAACCATGTTAAGTAATCAGTCAGGGAGAAGACGAAGTATGTTGTCTGCTGAGCACTTATTCTCAGTGTTTGTGTCTTCTTCAGTCACTAGTATACAGTTAATCACTTTGATTATGTTTTCAAAGAACATTCTTTTAGGTTTCCTAGTACAAGCTGAGACTTGGTACAGCAGTGATACCCAAGAAAGCTGATAATATCTCAAGGAGAAAAGGCTTCCAGAAATAAGATGGTATATAGAAGGTGCTTATAGATTCCAGGAAGATCAAAACTATCCATGATGGTTAGTAACTATTCAAGACAGAGAAGGATCACAAAAAGAAAGCATTTCTTCCAAATCAGGTATTTCAGTCTTAGCACTGAACAGCACTACTTCTTGATATGGGGAACATATAACTATGGGAAGAAAGTCATCTGTTGTCCTACCACCTAAATTCTTCAAAGCCTAGGACTCAGAGTGGCTATCGACTATTGCTTCCAAAAGGGCGTAGGAGAGATGTTTAGATCAGTGGTACTTGCTAGGGGAGGGCCATCCTATCTAGTGTCCCTTGTCCCTCAATTTTTGTGTGCCCCCAAATGTGGCCAGAGTGACAAGACTCTGCCCACCACTCTTCTATCTCAGCTGTATCTTACAGATACATGTTCTTACAGCCAGCACGTCTTATGCCTATGGCTGTCAGGTCCTTGAGCAGCAAATTGTCACTGTCTGCTGAGAAGCCTGGAGTTGGCTCTTCCAGCAACTAAGTTAGGAACGTGCTAGTTATCAGTATTTAGAATGGATGTTCAGTCTCAGATCTTCAGGGGCCCTGACACAGTGTTCTTCCAGCAATCATCAGAAGAATGCCAGCATTCAACTTCCAAGAATCAGGTTCTCTGATGAAAACAGCACATAAAATTGACTAGAAATGCAATCCTCTTCACATGGATGAGTGCTAAGTAAGAGAAAAAAAATAAACACAAGAAAACAAAGAAATGGAAAAAAATCTATGAGCTATAGGGCACATATTCATAAAATCAAAAATTGTTAATGTCAGAATGTGTTAGGGGAGCACCTTGCACTTCTTGACTTTTCCTCTGACATTTTACACTAGGTTGAACACAAAATGTTGAGAGGTTTTTTTTTTTTATTACCTGACACTGAAAGTGTTTTGAGAAACGAACAAAATACACAGTACTTCTGCAGTTGGTGTGCAAATAACCTTTTTAGAACTGTAATATTCTTGGCATTTTTTTGAATTATAAAACCATCTTCAGACTGGATGAAAAATGAGCAGCTCCAAAAGAACAAAGTTTGACAGCCTGAGGCCATGTTCGCAGAACTTTTTAAATATGCAGCAGAACGACAAATTTGCAAAGCAGCAAAAATACCAAATGACACCTCAACAATGAACAACATTTTGTCCTGTACTTCAACAAATATCACCTCTAACACTGGCTGAAAAATTACTTCTTGAATAATGCATTTGGAAAACAAATTCTGCTACTCCTCAGATATGCTAGTTAACATTTCTTTTATTATTCAGCCGGCTACAAAAATATTACTTGTCAAATGTTACAGTAACAATCTTGTATGTTTTTCAAGTAGTAATCAGTCACTTCTAATTTCTACGCAAGCCCAGTGTGGGACTTCCCCAAAATCAGATCACTCTCTCTGCTGATTAATTCACATCTATGTAGTTTTGTGTGTGTCACGCATGAGATCCTCAGAACCAAAAAAGAATCAAAAGTCAGAGGACTAATAAATTTGGTTGCCATATTGCAAATTTTAATAAGAAACTAGCATCAACTGTATTTAAAGAGAACTGGGAGAAATGTAAGAAGAAATGATTTTTAATTTTTAGCTAGAGTGATTTGGATTGGGTATGTGGAGGAGGAAGGCAAAGGTTCATTAAGAAGGTGTAAGATGCTGCCTCAGGACATTGTGTATTTTCCTTGTCAGAGATCTGGAGAAAGGGAAACACATCTACTTGAGCATTTGGGCAGATAAATTACAGGAAACATGATGTGGGAAACATTTACATGAGAATATGATGTCAAGAGAAAATCAGAAAAGATCAGTGAAAGGGCAGAAATGAAGAACAAATCCAGATGTTTCAGCTGCTGTTTCACCAAAAAGCTAACATGAGTCTTACAGAAAAAAGCAGAGAGTGGTCTTGATTGTTTATGAGTTTTTCTTCTTTCTGATTATCAGAGAGAATAATTTGTGATAGTGAGGTCCTTTACAGGACTGGGCAGTGAGGTCTCGGACAGTCTTTGTTAATTCACATGAACTGCAATGATTTTCCCATGAGATGTTCTCCTTTTGCACTGTAATTCATTTTAAGAGGTTGTTACAAACTAGTTTGTTTGAGCTAGATCTACTGCAGAAAGATCTGTGAAGGAACATAGGAAGATTGTTCCCTTGGTGCATTTGGAAGTGGTAGGAAATGCCACACAAACAGATGAGCAGTTACAAAAAGCACAAGTCATACAGGAAATTGAATTTTATTGTACAACATCCTGTTGAGTCCCCTGCCAGGTTTGTCTTGTGAGGGCTTGGCTGGGCATGCAAAGTTGTTTCATTTTTGTTGTTAAGGAGAGGAGTATCTGCTTTCCAGAATTGCTCCTGCTGTTTCCAGTCCTGAAGTGGTTCAGAGACACCAGCCTGCAAATTGAAGTGCTGTGTCCCTGATCCTTCACTGTGTATGGAGATGACAGCACAGGCAAAGAGAGCCGTGCTGCTCCTGTGGTGCCTTGCTCGCAAGCATAACTTTTTGGTTTAGTACACATTAGTATATCTTTATTCCCAACTTCTCAAAGTGATATATTACATATCTATGCTCCCAGTCAGTCAAGACTAGGCTTTTCTGTGAGGCGCTTCAGTCCACTGATCTCCAAGGTCCATCATTCCTTTCTTTTATCTTTTATTTTTGCCTATGCCTAGCTGTGGCCCTTTGAAGGTCCAATGCCCTGGCGCTGAGGATTTGCCTCAGCTCCATTGCCACGCAGCTCTTAAATGCCTTTGGGAATATCTGAATATTGGGTTTTTTTTTTTACCCTCAGCTTTGTTGCACACAGAGTTGTCTCAATCTGGAGAGACTCACATGCTGTTCATGCCTTGCTGCCAGACGAGTCCCGGTGAGAGAGGAAAGGCAGATCCAGTGCCCACTTTGAAAGTCTGCTAGCAAGGAAGAGTAATGGGAAAATTGTCACCATATTTAGGTGCTGAAATCCTGCCTGGCTTTATGTAGACTTCTCAAGGAAAGGGATTGCAGGTTCTCTATGGCCTCTTCTCCCACTATGTGCTTTCCATTAAGATTTGGCAGGATGTGGCCCTTTAATTTTCCTTGTGGATCACTAAAAGTGTACCATAAAAAATACAGAGAGTTTGTGAGGACAGATATATTAAAGTGTTTAGATACAACAGTGGTGAACAACAAAGGCACAAATACAGTAAATATCGTATTGGATTTTTACCAGATTAATTTCATATTCTTCTCCAAAGGTGATATTATATAGACCCGTACAGGAAATCATGATAACACTTAAATCTTTGGAGCAGACTACTGAAGCAGCACAGGTCGAAATGTTGACAAAAGACCCTGCAAGGGTTTACACAGAAGGTGTAACTCACCTCACTGGCCAGTTTCTGCAAGCCTTATTCAGGATAAATGGTATTTGTCCCTGCAAGTGATCTTACTGCAGCAGATGACTGTGTGGAATAACATGCCATTTGGGAGTCTGTTTAGAAGAAACAGTTAGAAAAGGTCTCAAAATGACTTGTAAAGGCAGCGGTCTTCAAGATAGAAAAGTGCTTGATAGGTGCTCAGAAATTTCCACACCCTAGAAAACATTTGCTTCTTTTCTTGTCCTGCATAGGTATATGCAAGGCAGCATGGCAGAGCTGCTGGTAGCTCTGTTCCTTAACTGTGGTTCACGGCTTAAGGTTATTTCCACCATGCTATGCAGTTTCAGCAGTTCTACAGAGCTACTTGATCTTTTTTCCTGTGTTACTTGAGGACTAAGCCATCAGCTATTAAAGATTTACTGACATCCATTAAAGACATAAAAAGGATCTCAGCTAGAACATATTTAAAGCCAGGAAGATTATCCATGTTTGTGCAACTTGAGATAAACTACCTTTAGTGGTTTTAAAAGAGATCAAAGCTCCTAGGTATTTCTGCTTCTAGAAACATGCTTACCTATAGTCAGAAATGTGTTTGATACACAGAAGATGCATAGAAACTGCTTTTTAAATCTTTCTTTAAAACACTGAGGAAGAAAAAGACCAAATTACAAGAATTTTTTTTTTATAACCATCACATATCTAATAGCTGGATAGTTGCATGGTGCAGTTACTGGATAGACCCTATCCTGAGATGAATATTTTTTCTTAGGGAAGGAGTCAACCCATTAGCTCCTGAAGAAAAACAAAAACTAGGCTAAAAATCCTGGCTTCCTTATAGAAAAAATTATCAATAAAAGAAATGTAGCTAGTCTTTTATTACTCTTCACATGCTTCATATTCCAGAGGTATTGAAAAACATATTTTTTTTGCCCCATCTTAGTTCTAGCTCTGAGAAGTTTCATGAAACAGTATAAGAGTAACAGAATGGCATAGAAGATAAAGCAAGAGGAGGATATTTTCATGTTTCACCTTTGGGGAAAAAAATGGGTCAAGGAGAAGCTGATGGTTTCGAGTGGGGAGTCTGAATGGTGATGGAGGTCTGTAACCAACAAATTTCCCCTTACTTTAGCTCTCACTGACTGACAGGAGCAGGAAGACAGAGGCAGAAGCATTCCAAGAAAGAAGGCAGTGAAGAGTTGCAGACCACAACCTTGGTCCCATTTCTAAGCAGTGTTAGCCAAACATCCTATGTAACCTACTCTAGGGCCTGTAGTTGAGGGCTTTTGACTTCTATTCCACTGAAGCCATGAATGGTCTCTCATGGTCTTGAGAGTTGTCACTGTAAAATTTAATCAGATTACATCTGTTAAATAATCCACATGTAATTATACACCTGTGTTTAAAAATATCTTAGATGATATACATGCAAAACCTCAGCTCTTTACTGGATTTCAGCAGATGTATGGAATGGAAGAAGCACATGGGATGTAATCCAGCTTGCTCTTAGTTGATGGAAAGATCCACATTGATTTTCACAAGCTTCAGGTGAGTTTAACAGTGCATCAGAATTTCAGGGCTTGCTCGTACACTGTAATCAGTTGCTGAGCAAAATCATCTTGCATGGTCAGTTTTGATGCCTAGCCTGCCCCTTGCCCCCTCCACAAAGTATTCCCATAGTTTCTGGTAGACCTTCAAGAAAAAACTCGCTGTGCATCACCTACATGTCTACCATATGGCTACTGAGAAAAACTTCCACCAAATGTGTGTAAATAACTCTTGGCAAGGCAGAAAAGAAGTTGCATTTGGGCTTGGAAAATCTTGGACTTGTTTTATTTTTTTTTATCTGGTTTGCTGGATAATTTGTTCAGGTATAGGTCATCCACATGAAAACATGATCCCATAAATGAGGCTAATGTCAGCAAGTTGCATATATTCCCTTCAAGGTAATAGTACTGCCTGTGAGCTGGATTAATGTGTAAGAGCAGGGTGCTTTTTTTCTCCCCAAGACTGACAAAGCATTCTTATGAGACAAATGTTTATTTGAGTAGGCCCTTTCTTTCTTCTTTTTTCCTCTGGACATTTTTAGAGACACTTGTGCCTGGCTGCCAGATTTCCAGAGGTAAAATGATACATCAAATTCTAAGTGATAGGAGAATAGCAGTTAAATTAAAGTGATTCACTACATTAATTTTTATTCCAATTATATGGAAATACAATCTAGCCTGGGAAATATGTGAAATTGCTCAGGGTCACAGAATAACCCACTTCATGTGCAAGTTAACAAGTTGCAAGTCAAACATCCCTCTACTGTACAATCTTTGCATACATTTTACTCATAATTACTCTGTTTCCGGTTAAAGCAGCACTAGGCAAGCCATGATATAGTTTCATCTAGGAAAAATAAAGAAGCTATTTTCCAATTTTTTTATGAGATTATCTGTCACTACAGTCTTTTGTCATTGCTTATTTTGGCTCATTCAGTGTGCCCAAAAGTCAGAATAATAGATTTTTTTGGTTTAGGAGAAGGCTTTCCTAAGGGTAATACTTTGCCTTTGTTGTGTAAAATCTATAAAATGCCTGCCCAGAACAATACGATCAATAAACCAGACAATGAACTAGGGATGGATAATAGTATTTTCTTTTTAGTCTAGGAAGAAACAAAATAGCCATGCATTTTTATAGCATGCACATTTGTGCCTGTGGCTGTCTGAGGTATTTGATGCTAATCGAAACTGGGTTTTTTTCCCTGAAATACAGACTTTGCTCCATTCTCTTTGGAGTTTGCATCTTTTCATACTCCATCCATGGGATCCAGTAGAGCAATTGAACTCCTGCCCATCAGCTTTATTGCAGAAGAAGAATGAATGTGTAGATTGCTAGGATGTATCACTACATTACCTTTAGTGGCCTCAAGTATTTTTACAATGAGGTTTTCTTTATGATGTATAAAAGCTTGCAACAGAATTTCAGAGCTGCAAATGAACTACAAATGAACTACAAATGAGCTTGAGAGTGAAAGATTTTGTGAATATGTCAAGAAAACTGGAAATAAAAATAAGAAGAAAGCGGCAAGACAAGTGATTTCTGCAGCCTTTGATTGTCCAAAAGTGACTACCTTTAGGAGGAAAGGCTGTAAAGTAAAATTATTGATTACAAAATCATCTCATTCTTTGATGCAAGGAAACATACCCTGGTATGTTCTAAATATATCAGAACCTAAATCTCTCAATGTGGGGAAACAGAAACAAAAAATGTTAATGCAGTCACACAAAAAGGACTGTGACCTGATGGAACAGTTCTGAGCAAGGAGCCTGGTGTTTGGTGTGCAAGGATGCACAATTATAAACAAGATATTGGCAGGACACACTGGACTTTATGGTTGAAATCATGACAGAAGGCTTGCAAAGATACAAATGGTGATTATTCTTCATGTGTCTGCCGCTCAAGCCTTTAGCAAGATCTCACCAATACAGGAAAAAGAAAGACAAATGGGATTTTTCTGCCCAAATATATGCCTTGATATGAGGTTATTAAAGAAATCCACACTGAGGTAAGGAGATGCGACAGAGCTCAGAGAGTCACAGGAACCATTTAACAGCCAGAAGCTCAGGAATCCGTGCCAGAAAGTGTGGCCCACTTAGTCACTAAACTGCCGTAAATTTTCATTGCTTTCAGCAGATTCTCTCCAATTTCTGATAAGTTTGCTTTATATCTGGCCCTGAATCCTCACTTCTTGGTTTTGTGATATAGTTGGAAATATATCTGGGGAAGGATGGGAAACCAGCTTCTCGGTTTAGGAGAGTCAGCCTTAATCCAGAAAGGTTTGGCAACATGCAGAAATGCAGTGTGACAAAGCCGTAAGCATGATGCTTTTGTGGTGCTCGGAGTACTTGGCAGGCGAGCTGCACAACAAACAGACCCTTCAGAGGTGGAGGTAACGAGTCAAAAATTAGGAGTGCCCATGTTTAGAATTTGTAGACTGACTTCTTTTTTTCAGAGTCAGCATGAGAAAAAAACCCAAATCTGGATTCTTTTCCCAGTGTTTGAGATTCAGCTCAGCTTTAGCAGGCCCTGCAGCAAGTTATTTACCTCATCGTTGAGTTGTAGACCCTAGCTATAAATTGAGGCTAATGATCAAACCCAGGAAGGAGTGGCTTCACACTGAGAGTGACCAAAAAACATTTCTGGTCACAATATCCAAAACATATAGAAGCTTAAGAAAGATAATCCCAAAATGATCAGATAAAAGAGATGCATTTCTCGTAACCTCAAATCAAAACAGGTGGCATTGGCAAAGAAGGAGGGGAAAAAAAGACCAAACTCTAAGTACAGCTTGAGAAATGGTCTTCTGGACATGTCATATCATCTCTGGAAGGTGCCCAAGGGGGTTGCCTTTTTCCTGTATTTAGGGGAAATTCGTCCTGCATGTCATACAAATAAAGGCACATTAGAGCAGACTGAATTCAAAAAGACAGTTTATTTTGTGAGCATTTTGAAAGTCAAGTATTAAACATGATATCCAGAAGCTGGGCATTACACGTGAGCCTGATTTCCATCCCCAATAGTAAGATGGAGTTTATTTCCAAGAGCTGAGGTCATGAATAATCACAGTATGACACGAAGCAGTCTGCAAGGCTTCAGTAGAAGCAGAGAAATGCTGCCCTTGCTAACCCACAGGAGTCCCAGGAGGATGCTGTCAGGGCCCTGGGTGCTTCCTTCCTCCTCCTCCTACTCCTCCTCCTCAGTAGTTTAGCAGGCCTTGCACACAGGTAGCGTCCTTATGGGTGTCAATGAGCACAGAGACAAAAGGGGACCTGGTGGAGTTAATATATTTGTCTTCCGAACAGCCTTTGAACACATTTTTTACTCAGGGTTATTAAAGAAAAAAAAACCTACCATGGGATTGGAAGAAAAATTGTTTTATTGACTGAAATTTATTAACAGTTAGGAAGCAAAAGGTAGGTCTTAAAGATCATCTTTCACAATGGTGAAGGATCAGCACTGAGGTTCCCTGAGGATCTGTGCTGAAAGTGACTTTGTTGAATAACGCCATCAATGACTTGGAAAATAAACCAGCAATGAAATCTCAGAATCTGAGATGACGCTGAGATCTCTCAAGCAATCAAACTCCTTCAAAAGGACTGCAGAAAATCTCTCTTCAATAAAGCTTGGTTCCATCAGTAAAAAAGTGTCAGATGAGCTTCAGTGTAGTCAAACGTAAGGCAAAGGGAAATCTGAACTCTGCTTACCTGGGGCTGAACTCAGTGCTGGTAGTTACAGCTCAGGCTCTCAGAGCTGCCTCAGCATATTGTGCAATGACAGTCAAAAAGGCCAGAAAAATTTTGGACATCTTTAGGGCAATATGAGGAAAAACCAAGGACAATCATTTTGCCACTGTATAAAACCTCAAGGCACCCTCTCTCGAGTACTGCAGCCTAAGAAGGACGCAAGAGAGTAAGGGAAAGTTCAGAAAGAACAACTCCGTGATCAAGAAAATGGAGCAACTGCCTTACACAGAGAAACTATAAAGGGTAGGATGCCAAACATCTATTAAGAGGCAACACCTTTCCATAACCATAATATTCTGGATTGATATATCTTGTAAGGAGCAAAAAACATGAAATAAATGCCTTAGGAATGTCCAAGTGGAAGCACCTTTTAATGACACCAGAACTTTTATTAGCACCTTCAAAAGGGGAATTAGAGTTTTTTCCAAAATTTTGTCTGTGATTTTAATGAAACTGTCCAAACAAGGAAGTGTCTGTGCTATATTTCTCCCTACTTACAATAATACTATCATTCCAAATTAAAATCTGAGAGAGAGAGCACTCACGTTTTATATCCAAGTACCTCAGTTTGCTAGCAGAAGAACAAGAAGGCAATTTTCTTAAAATATAGAAATTAGGAGAATACCATTTTCTGTATCTTTCAAAGTGCATTTTATTCTGGCTTTGCAGGTTTAGCCAATAAAATGGATGAGTAAGTATGGAGTCTGCTAGAGCTAATATTTCAAGTTAGTTTCCTGAATGCAATAATCAAACAGATGCTACAGCAGCATAAACACACATGAGTAATTGGAGAAGACAAAAATGATTGCTATGACCAAGAGAAATAAGCCAATGTCCAGGCATGGAGAAATTGTTGCTTGTCAGAATGACAGCTGGCAACTTTGGTTGTTTCTGTTTTTTCTCCAGCCAAATTGTCTATCATTTTGGGTCTTATATTTTATTAGGAATTGTAGCCCAGGGGAATATTCAATATTTGGCCACATTTTCTAGACTGTTAAGACAGTGGATCCCTTGCCACCAAAAGAAAAGAAAATAATGCTTTAACCAGTGGCTCTTGCAGAGATTATTAAGAACTACACCTGTTAAATGTCAGGGACAAGTTCTCAGTAATGATATGGAAAATTATTCTGAAATACAGAATGGAAACTCTTTTCTTGAGGGACCTGATGAGCACCAACAATTAATGCTTCTTGGCATCAGAGGAGCAAGTTCTGTTTGGCACCTGTGTGAGAGAGACAGTGAATCAGAGCTTTTTGTGATTGGCCCTAGAAAGGTGTTTCAAAAGTTGTAGGTGTTTATTTGCATTTCATAAATTGTAGTTCACTGATTGCCAATTAATTATGTGCAGTTAATAAACCAATAAACCACCTCAATCTTAATTTGGTTAAACTATGTGAACCGAGCACATTTTTCACTATGACAAAATTTTGTTGAAGAAAGAGTGTAAGTAATCTATTAAACAGATTTAGATTAATAAAATGTGAATTTAAGCATCTGGGTCAGTAATTTGGAAAAAACAGATGTGCATAGCTGTGTTACTGGTGCTTCTGGTGTGTTAGCAGAACACCATAAGGTAGAAGGGCAAGGCAGGAGGGAATAAGGGGTGAACCCTGTATTCCTGCTGGTCCCAACCATGGGACAAATTGGCTAAAGTAGCTGTGAAAATCATAATCCCTGTACTTGGGACAAGGACCAGATAGGACTGGTACAGTATGATCAGGGGAAATTGTATTCTGAATTAGCTAAAGCAAAGAACAGTAACAGAAAACTCACCATTTGAGCTTCATGTAGCTATTTGTGTGGTAATTAATGTCTGCGCTCTCAGAGGGGAGTGAGGCAATTATAAAAGGGGAGGGTGAAATTTGGCAGCTGAAGGAACGTGTGGCTGGTTATAAAGAAAGGTGGATGTGTTTACAGGCAGCTGCTGAGTGCGCTGAGGCAGGGAAAGCCTGGCAGGCTGAAAGGCCAGTACAGGATTAAAAAGGGGAAACAGTCACACAGGAACAGGTCTCAGAAGCCTGAGTGGCAGTTCTTACTGAGGACTGGGATACAGAAACATGGGGTGGACACATCTGGAAATCAAGCAAGGATGGCAACGACAAGTGCAGTATGACACCTGTCCAGGCACAAATGGTATCCCAGGAACTGTAAGGTCCATATCAATGGGTGTCTGAATGGCTTCATGTAGCCCCAATGCTAAGAGATATGATAGTGACCCTTGCAAGGAAGGTAGAGGAAGGTACGTTTTTGTTTACATTTTTACCATTAGAGTAAATGGTAAATTTACATTTTCTATTAGAAAGAAGCCAAGAGCATCACCTTCAGCTTCCCTTGGGGAATACATATGGCTCAGCAGCCCTACACAGTGCCCGAATGGAGCAATGCAACCATCTTTGGATGACCAAGTCTGAAGCCAAAGAAACCAGCACAATCACCACAGCCTCTAGTATCAAAACTGGAACAGTTAAAATGAAATTACTTTCCACAAGATACAGGTTTAGTGTGGGAATCATGCTAGTGAGATAAAATTTGCCTAAGTGCGAGAGCGACCAACATCACAGAATTAAACACCAAGAATAAATCAGGAATAATTTAGCAATGTAGAAGAAGCAATCAACAGTGACAAAAGGAAACACTTTTAGGGAAAAAAAAAGTTTAATAACAGTGGTTCTGGTTAAATTTAGGAAGTAGGTTGATTGGGCCAATGCAACAAAGCCTTTGTCTAATTTAAGGAATGTTGTGATCCTGAAACAGTGGTTAATAAGACCTATGTGAAAAAAAAATTACTATCACCACTGTGGGTAAGGGAAAGAGGTGAGTAATATCTGGGTCTTCAGAGTGAATATATTATTCAAATGAAATTTAACACCACTACAGTAAGGAATGATGTTGTACCATGATGTCAAGTTCACAGAAATAGATTATTTTGAGGAATAATAAAGGGTTAGGGGATTTTATGAAGAGCAAGAGAGCTGTCAAGTACTCTCAGGGTTTTAGAAACCTCAATGTAGAAATTCAGATGAAGAATCTTCAGGTCCAACTCCAAGACTTAATGAAATTTATAGGCAAAAGGCATTCAGTGAGGTTGTTGTGCTAGGAGGTGTGCAAGCCATTAAATTAGAATTTGGATCAGAACAAGATTTGTTTGATGCCATTACTACAGCAGTTTTTGATTTGGAAGGAGCAATACATGATTCCTTAAAGAACTTATCACACTATATGGTACAGGAACAACTCAGTATGGAAATGCAGGTATTTACATCTCGGGTACAGACAGAACAGGTGCAGGAGGCACTGGATCAACTGCCACAGAAAGGTAAGTCATCCCTCTTTAGATCTAAAGTTATGGAACAAGGTGGGTGTCAGCTGCAGGATGGGTCTGGAAAACAAGACGTGGAGGAAAAAGTCAGTTAAATCTCCAACAATGTTGATTAAAACCACTCTTACCACAACACAGCAAAATTATTTGGCCCGCAGTGCCCTTAAGGTCATGATTGTGCATTGTCTGTTATATAGGTTGATACAATTAGTTTAAGAAATTGTGAGGTGTATGGGAATAGAGAGTGGTAGTGTACACAAAAAATGTTAAAAATGATTTGGCTAGACTATGTGAACAGGGCAATTTTTCCCAGTGACATTCATCCATTCCAGTTTTGAGGATTGTTTTGAAGTTTTTGTTGGAGAGATTTTTGTTGGAGAGGTTTTTGGGTTTTTTTTTTGTTTTGTTTTGTTTTTCTGAATTCTATCCATACATTGTGCCAGTCAGTATTGTCAAGAAACTGATAAAAAGAGAGGAAAAAAAAAAAAAGGAAGGGACACAGCACTGCCTTACTGTGCATGTCTGACATTAAGCACACTAACATTTCTTCTCTTCAGAGGACTCTGGTTCACTTTCTGACACAACAGAGAAAATTGGGTTACCTCTGAGCACGCAGCCCTGATCCGGTGCCTGCCACACATGCGAACGCACACATGAGTACATACATTCACACACTCAATATGAGGAGCAAAGTTGTTCCCTTTGGATTGATGAGTGACAGTTTGAAGAGCCCAGATGCAGAGAAAATGCCTGCAAAGGTTTTCCTCCAGGTTATGAAACAATAATTTCTTTTCCAGGGAGGCATCTCAACATTGTACCCATCATTTTTCCCGATGACAGCAGCAAGGGCACACAAGAGTAAAAGTGAGTTTTGCTCTTGGGTTTCACTTTTCTTCCCAGGCCTCATGACTAGCCAGTGTCGTGGTTTAGCAACTAAACACCACACAGCTGCTCACTAACCCTTCCCCACTCTCAGGGGATGGGGAAAAGAATTAAAGGGGAAAAGGGAAAGAGACTCGTGGGTTGAGATAAGAACAATTTAATACTACTACTAGTATAAAAAATGTATAATTATAATAATATATGCAAAGTGATGGAAGTGATGTACAGTGTAATTGCTCACCACTCGTTGACCACAACCTATCTCAGCCTTCTTAACGATCCCGAAACAGGTAAATCCCAACATTGCAACCCCAGATGGGTGAGAGGCCCGAAAAGAGAGCAAGAGAGAGACAGCACTCCGAGAGTCCGAGAGTGAGATTCACCAGAAGAGCAAAGGCCCTTCTTTCTGGTCAACCCTTATCTATATACCGGGCATGACGTTATGTGATATGGAATACTCCATTGGCCAATTTAGCTCTCAATCCTAAATTTAAGTTCAAACCACAAGGGGAGCTGTGGACTCTCTGTCCCGGCCATGCTCCCCCCTATCCTGTCGTGCTCCTGCACACTGGCAAGAGCACAGCAGCTGAAAAGTCCTTGAGGTCTCAGTGCCAACTATAAACATCAGTGCACTACAACATTCTTCTCTTAACGAGTCCCAGACTAAAAACAAAACACAGAGCTGTTCTGGCTGCTGAAAAGAACTAACTCTATCCCAGCCGAAACCAACACTGCCAGTCTGAACTGGGACTGTTGCATAAAGAAAGGATGCACATTTCTTGCTCTGTATGTCCAAGCTTATCCTAGCTGCAATGAGATGCAAATGCATTCTTGACCTATGTATTTTATCTATATTGTATTGCCTTTTATCACTCGTGAAGACCTATCTTTCCAGGGGGACTGTCAATCATGCATGTACAGTGTGTGATGAAAAAAGGTACTGTTATTTTCAAGGAGAAGAGAATACTATAGTTAAATAATCAAACAAAATACAAAAAATCCCTCTCTCGATATATCAAGGTCAGCTGAAAAAACTGCTGTGAATCTAAAAGTAGATTTTCAGTTCAAGCCCTTTGTCCACCAGTTCCTTAAAATAGTTTTCTTACACAGAAGTCAAGGTTTGCCCTCAGTTTGTTTTTTCTTTTTACTGCGTAACATTAAATCTTGTCTTATCAAACTTTTTCTTTCTGCTACTGGTGGACTTTTAAAATGCTGGCTTAGAGCCTGGGCAGGTAAAGCACATGAGTCAGTAGTTTATCCAGGGATGAAAACCTGACAGGTGTAGGTTCATTGTCACTGCACAGCTCCAAGACATGTGTTACAAAAAGATACAACAGCACATTGCACAGTGTGTAAACCTGCAAAGGAAAGGTATTTCTTCAAATGCTTGAAACCTAAAACTGATTCAAATTTCAAGCCCAGAATGTGTGACCTAATACTAAATGAGAGATTGACTAAATGAGAGTTGTAGAACACTGGAACAGGTTGCCCAGAGAGGTGGTGGATGCTCCATCCCTGGAGACGTTCAAGGCCCGGTTGGATGAGGCCCTGAGCAACCTGATCTAGTTGGAGATATCCCTGTTCCTTGCAGGGGGGTTGGACTAGATGACCTTTGAAGGTCCCTTCCAGCCCTAACGATTCTATGATTCTATGATTCTAAATTTATTCCAAATCTACGGTTCAATTTATATCCCCTTCCCCAAGCCAATGTTGTTTTCACTTTGTGGAAGTGAAAGGGACACTGCCAAATGGCTGCCAAGGATCTGGATGCTCTATTCAATAATCAGGAATAAATACTCAATCTTAAAAGCAAAGTAAAAAGGTACAAGCTTTTTTGATTAATTTAATTTCCTTTTATATTCACTTAGCATTAGACTATGGCATATAATCCAAATATAGTTTATGTATTATATTAAAAACCAGTAAAATGTACATTTGGCCAGCTTTCAGTATTTATAAAAGACAGCTGAATAAAGTGTCCTTTCTTTCCATCCAACAGGAATTTGCATGGTATTTTATATTTCTAAATGTAATTTCACAATAGGTCCTTATGGGGGACTTCAACCACCTCCGTATCTGTTGGAGGGACAACATAGCAGGACACACTCAATCCAGGAGGTTCCTGGAATGCGTTGATGATAATTTTCTTCTCCATGTGATAAAAGGAACCATCGTGAACTCCTATGCTAGACCTTGTTCTCACCAACAAGGAGCTGGTGGGGAATGTGAAGCTCAAGGGCAGCCTTGGCAGTAGTGACCATGAAATGGCAGAGTTCAAGATCCTTAGGGCAGCGAGGAGGGAGAACAGCAAGCTCACTACCCTGGACTTCAGGAAAGCAGATTTTGGCCTCTTCAGGGATCTACCTTCTACAGTACCATGGGATAAAGCCCTAGAGGGAAGAGGGGCTCAAGAATGCTGGTTAATAGTCAAGGATCCCCTTCTCCAGGCTCAGGAGTGATGCATGCCAACAAAGAGGAATTCAGGCAAAATCACCAGGAGGCTTGCATGAATGAACAGGTAGCTCCTGGACAAACTCAAACACAAAAAGGAAACCTACAGAGGGTGGAAGCAAGGACAAGTAGCCTGGGAAAAAAAAAAAAAAAAGAAAAAAGAAATTGTCCGAGCAGCCAGGGATCAGGTTTGGAAAGCTAAAGCCCTGATAGAATTAAATCTGGCCAGGGACATCAAGGGCAACAAGAAAAGTTTCTATAGGTACGTCGGTGATAAAAGGAGGACTAGGAACTTTTTACAAGGACATTTAGTGATAAGACAAGGGGTAATGGCTTTAAACTGAAAGAGATCAGATTTAGATTAGATCTAAGGAAGAAATTATTCACTCTGAGGGTGGTGAAGCACTGGAATAGATTGTCCAGAGAAGTTTTGGATTCCCCATCCCTGGAAGTGTTGAAGAGCAGGTTGGATGAGGCTTTGAGCAACCTGATCTAGTGGCAGGTGTCCTTGTCCATGGCAGGGGGGTTGGAACTAGATGGTTATTGAGGTCTCTTCCAACCCTAACCATTCTATGATTCTATGAATATAGTTTTCCTTTATGCATAAATATAATGTTTTGATTTTTTATTATGTATGTCTTGACCATCATAAATAATTTTAATTTTCCTTTGAAATCTCATAAAACCTACATGTTTTATTTCTGTGATGGTTCAAAGAATCACTGATTCATGTAAAGTTATACCGATTTATTTCAGGAGAGAATTTGGCCAAGAGGTAATTAAGCCAATTTTTCTATATTGTTTTTCTACATTATCAAAATAAAGGGAAGGAAAAAAGGAATTTTATTAATCGAACATCAAAGACTGACTTTTAGTTCTAATTATGACAACTAAATTTTTGCTATTCAGTAAAGCAGAATCAGCCCTTGAATGGGCCTCTGTACCTGCCCTGTTGTGTGCTCTGTGTGTTTCTTTGGTAGGAGATCTTGCTCTACCTGTGCACAGTCCAGGTGATCTTTAAACCTCCTGTTTCTACAACACAGTCCGTGCAGTCTCTCTTCATGTTCAATCCCTAAGAAAAGTCTTCAAAACAACCGCACGTATGTGCTTAATAAAACAGTCTCCTGTCTGTTCACTTGTGCTTTGGCCATTTCATTCTTTACCTCTCCATGTCTTTTCATTCCAGGAATTGCAACCTGCTCCAGCTGCTCAAGGCCACCCAGGGGGTAAGGCCATCTCCCTGGCATAGTGCTCACCTGGGGATGATGGGAAGTTTGGCCTGTTGGTGGGGTTCACACAATATATACACATATATATGTACTGTGACATGAGGGAGGATGAAAAACAAAGCCTAGTTTTGGAGGATAGTAGAATTTTCTGTCACCTGTGCATTTTCTCCAGTGATACCTGAAACCCAGGCAGTTGCAGCTACCTTTACAGTTGGATTAATAAAGTAGATTTTTCACCCCAGAGGACTTTATTTTCCAGCCAGCTGCCAAAGCAACTTCCAACTTGTGTGTGGAAACATCTGCCTGTCCTCCATTCACTGTCAAAACAACTTAAAGTCAAGTGTAGGAAAATCTTGTCCCAGAACAATAAAAAAACACCGCTCCTCTAACTTGACCCTAATGTAGAATTATCACTATAACAGTCTACAACTTTTCAATAATTACATCAAGCATGGAGCTAAAATTAGCTTGCCTGGAAATGTGCTGCAAAACCCAGCTATGTCTGTCCTTCATTCACTAAGGCATTGAAATATTTCCCCAGAAGACAAGGATTCAGAAATGAACAACTGCTCATTCCACTGAAAAAAAAAAGCCCAACATCTGCTTCATTCTAAGGACATTGGTATTTGCATTTGAAATTACAGTTAAATGGAAAGTGTGTTATTTTCTGGCATAAAACCTAGTTATAAAGATGTTGCAATTCAATGTGCATTCTTTTTCTGGATTTTAATTGTGCTTATAAATTATCTTCCTGTTTTGTATGAAATTGTGAAACTTTTTACAGTATCTAAATGGTAGTATGTCTTATAATAAGCTGTGACAAGGACAGATCCTTTCTATTTTTCTAAGACACTCTTTCTAGAATAATTACCCATTTTAACTTTTTGTCTGTCAATTTCCTAGTTGTTTGACCATGCACCAAGGAGGAAGGAACATGAAACGGATTGTGTGCCAAGAATGAGACCTCTGCTCTGACTAATAGCAGAAAATCAAAGACTCTCCTCTCCCGCAAGCTTGTTCAAAAAGCTGTGTGTCGAATAGCTATTCTCTTGATTGGCATAAGAAAGAAATGGGAAATAAATGTGAATGGAAGCCTTTATCTTCTCTGAAACATTTGGAGCACTTCAGCTTTTAAATGGTGAGGAAATTAAATATATTCTACGAAAATACGTTTCTTCCCCTTTGTTACAAATCTGCTGACTGGTCATTTCCTTGATTACTGCCTAATCCTGGCATCTGTGAGAAACAGTAAACGTTAAGAATCTAAATTTTAACACATTTTTAAGTTTTTCTCTATACTATATTAGAATCAATGTACCCCATTGCCTTTCTACTATTTTAGAATGTTAAACTGCCAATACTGGAGTAGTCTAAAAAGATTCAAGCAACTCAACGTCCTACATCCAACCATAAGACATGTCTAGGAAAGAGCAGGGGACATCAGATTTGTATAGTGAAGGCTGCTCCAGTAGATGTATTTGTTACTGAAAAACCCTCTGTGCCAAAATATGATGTCTTTTCTGTACTCATGGAAAAATACTTGTCATGTGGTTTGGGTCCTGAGGGATACAACAATAAATGGTGTGATCTGTGTTTCTTAATCTCTTGGAGGCAAGAGAGTCCTTTATGGAGATTTTCCTCTCCACCACTGCTGGTGATCACTGTGCATGATAAATTGTGATTGAAAAGTGTCATCTAACTGCAACAACACTTTCCTTAGGGTTTTACTTGCATGTGGGGTTTTTCCAGTGAAATGGAGAGGGATACAAAAAAAGATTTTGAGCTTTAGCAGTTAAACACAGTTTCCAAGTAATGGCCATTTTTTAATGAGAAAGTGATACACCATAACTTTAGTTTTGGTATTTCCGCGTTTGTTTGGTGAATGTATTGACTTTTGTAGAGCTAAAATCATTTACACGAGGAGGATCTCAATGATGGTATACCTATTTTTCTACTTTAAGAACTCCTTTATTTTTATCTAGGGCTAGTCTTTCACATGCCACCAAACATAGCCCTAACCCCTCCTAAACCCTGGGTAGAAAAGATCAGTTGGTATCTTGTCTATCATTATTGCTGGGTAGAATACATTAGAATTTTTGTTTCACCCTTTTGCTGTTCTCTTTTCAGTCTCCTTGTACTTGTTTACCTTGCCTGGCATCTTCATGCCATTTTTGCTCCTCTCCTTTTTTTCCACAAATCATCCTAAATGCACAGGTAATCTGATAATACTTGAACTTCGAACTTTTGAACTGAAAATGTGTTCTAAATCCTTCATCTAGAGACAAAACATGTTTCCTTTCACTTTTCTGTCCAGAGAGTGCATAGGCAGTCTATAGCATGCATATAAATGAGATTCTTTGCACTGGAACCTTAGGTGGTATAAATCAGCATTTCTTCTATAGAAGTCAAGGGAGCTCAGAGCAACTTGCACTAGGCAGGAGTTGTTAATTTTATTGCAATTAAATGCGCTGTATTTCTAATGCTAGAGGAAGTTTTCAAATACTGATATCCTACAGTTTTCCACAGAACAAACAGTGAGTGCAAAATCAGAGTCTGATCCTTCTAGTAATCCTTACATTTTAACCCATCCTTTCTACTGCTCCAGCAGTGTGAAAAAGGTCTGTCCTCTGTCCCCTCCAACCCTCACCCTACATGTTACTCTTATAGCAGTAGTCTACCTCATGCTTAGCCCTGTTTGCACATCAAATAGCCACAAACCCAACGTAATTCCCTGTTGCAGTAATAGAATACACATATGAAGTAATTCTCACAGGCACTTATCAAGTATGTTGAGAGACTGTAAAGTGGACATTATTAATGAAGCATCCTTAGATCTTATTTCATCTGGCAAACGGCCAGAGCTTTACATTAGTGATCTTGGACCAATTTTAAATAAAGAATTGGGACTGCTCAGGCTAACATGTGTCTTGTTTTTTACTGGGACAGAGTTAGTTTCCCTTTTTAGCAGCTAGAAGAACTCTGTATTTTGGTTTCGGTCTGGGACTCATTATGAGAAGAATGTTGATATTGCACTGATGTTTATAGTAGGCACTGAGGCCTCAAGGACTTTTCGGCGTCTCATGTTTTGCTAGTGTGCAGAAGCACAATGGGCTGGGAGGGAGCATGGCCAGGACAATGAGTCCACAGCTGCCCTTATGTTAGGATTGATGGCTAAATTGGCCAATGATGTATTCCATATCATGTAACATCATGCCTAGTACAGAGATGAGAGTTAACTGTAAAGAAGGACTTTTGCTCTTCTGGGGGCCCTCACTTTTGGACTGTCAGAGTGCTCTCTCTCAGAGGAGCCCACGTGTCTCTGTGTTTCTCAGGCTATACTGCAGTAGCTAAACCACAGGCTAAACCGTGACAGCAGGGAGGAAACAGTTTTTAAATTAGTTAATCAATTGAATTAATATTTGGCACGTCTGTTATCCTCTTTGTCTTCTTTATGGTGAGGACTGAATTAAGTTTGGTGTGTATCTAACTCACATCAGGAACACAGATAGGTAAGAAAAAATTGAATGCCATAGTCAGTGAATTTTGCCAATATTTATACTCTTGACTAGTCACAACCACTACTGTATTGCTTTATTTACGATAACTTAAATGTAAAAATCTTAGTCTATCAGCTGCTGAGAAACACTTCATTTAACCTTTCATATCATTTTGAGTGGATACGTCAGCCAAATCATGTATTTCTTTTCCTTTATCACATGTGACTTTAACCTGTTAATCGGCTCCAACATGTCCTTTCTGAAGGATCTTTCAATGTAATATGATTTTATCATTTTGCATCCTTTGATGGAACTGCAATACAAAACAAACCCTCTATGCAGACATGATTCATCTTCCTCTGCTGCTGCCAGGGAGCTTGGTACCTCACTTTGTAAGGATAGGACATATGTAATCACAAAGGAATGATAAGTAAAAATCTCTTGCATACAGAAGAGAAGAACACATTATCTCCCTTAATCAGATCTGGATTTTATGTGTTCACAGTCTTCTGATCCCACAGGGACTACTCCAGAGATATTTGTTTGTGTAGCACAACACAATCTTGATTGAAAGATTTGATAAATGTATTTCATTCTGAAAACAATTCTTTCCAATGAGGAAGTAAAACAAAGAGTAAACTGTCATTGTACAGTAAATCCATTTACTAGAAGTGCCTGACAGCCTTTCTTCCTTGTCTTTGTAGACAGGTGGTCTCAACTTGATCTTAACTCTCTTTCTTTGAGGAAGTCTATTCCTTTCTAAATATTGAACAGAAATCGTTGGCTCCTAGCTGAAGCACCTTAATCAGGTTAATTTTGTTCAATTCAGTTCTCTTAACTAATGCTTCTGATCTGAGATATGTTGATTTTGTACAGGCTGAATTGCATCAGAGTGCAGTCTCTGTTTATAAGAGTGTGGGGCAATACTCCTAACCCAAGTGAATCAATTAGATGATAAACACCCCTATGTTAAATGCCACAAAGTGATGTGAAGACCTTTTGTTAGGTCATCTTTTCCTCACCAACATGCAGATGTAGTCATGTTTCTATAGAGGGTTATGAATAAATTATGCTTTGGTTTGGAAATCTGCATCAGATGTCTCCATACTATGGAGTGAAGGAAGAGAAAAAATTATACGCATTAATTATTGTCCTGCCTTTCATCCCTCCCTCTCTTAATTTTATTCCTTAAAAATATTTCTTGTTTTTTTCTTTTGTTATGGTTGCAGTTTGTCAGGGAGAAATATATTCTGTACATTTAAGAGTTAAAGGATCTAATTTTTAAGAAGTTTATGCTTCGAGTCCTTTGCTCATCTAAATATATGGTAGCAGCCATACAGATTATTCCTTCACCTCCTGATTCTACCTGGATTAATACCAGCACCTTTTAAAGCGTAGCTCGCTTAACCAGTGCTTGTTTTAACAGGGAAAGTACCTCTGTTTTGCTGTCCGTTTTTGGCTATTACTCTCTTGACAGGGGGCTATGGCAATGCTTGGATTTTGATGCCTCTCAGATTGATTCTGACTCCCTTTTCTTATTCTTTTCGTGTTTTTAATCTATTGATGGAAACCATGACATTACAATAAAAGTTTACTGTTAGAACAACTTGATCTTGTTGCAATTTTCTCGTTTTCCTATAGCAACATAGCTATTTTACGAACAAGCAGCCCAAACAAGCTGAATAACACAGTGAGAGGTTTTCCTTTGCAGATGAAGGTGATTTGCACAGTTCCATTAGTCCTTAGAGAAGTTTCTCATCTGAAGACACCAGACAGAAATGCAAGTATTGTTTCCCAAGCAGGAAAATAACACATTTCCAGGTTTGAAAGGCAAAAAAAAAAAAATCAGAACAAAACTGAAGCTGGCCCCATAGATTTTCCTTCCCAAATCAGAAATTCAAGCAAGTTTGCTTCCTAGGGTGTATGCTCCAAGTGCTCTGCCAAGAAGTCTCCTGCCCTGAAAGAAGACAACATGTATGGGGGGGGTTATGGGTGGAATGGATATGAGGGGATTGTCAGATGGTAACTGTGCTACTCAGTAGCTCTGCTTTAGACAGGCATGCATCCCTGCTTCTTTTCAGTGAGAAAACTGATGAGAAATCTTATGATCTTGAACATTTGTATAAAATATTTGTCTAAGTTAAAGAACCAACCTACTTTTAGTCCCATTGATAATATTATTGAACAGGTACACTGGATTTAGATTTACCAAGGCCTGCTGAGTAACTTTGACAAGATTGCTTTTATGGGGATGGTTTACCTGGGTTAGCCAGATGCTTTACCTTGCCTGTCCTTGACTTCCTGAGAGCTTCTGGAACCTGCTGAACCTGCTACCTCAGAGACAAAGAGAACAATAGGAGGCAAAGGATCTCCCTTGGGAGCAGAGGACATATCGTAAGTTTGGGAACTGCTGGGAGGGACTGGGAAGCACTTACAGCCTGGAAGGTGCCTTTTGAATTAGCTCTGCAGCATGCATAATCTGTTGGACACAAATACAGAGAAAAATTGACTGCTTTTCTATTATGTGGCTGTATCTGAAATGAATTTGATCAGGTTTAGCGTCTAGCTCAGTTCTGCCGCTTTAAGGATTTCTGTATCCAGAAATCCCATTTCCTTGAATTCCTAGTATTTCTTTGGGTGATTGGATAAATAACCAAACAGTAACTAACATTTTAATCCAAACCACTTTTAGATTATTCTCTTCAATTCCCGAGAGGCTGGGATTATGACAAGTCTAAGAAGATGGCCAGTTATCTGAATTAATTCTATTTAATATAAAATAGGAAGGAAAAAAAAAAAAAAAAGAAGCAGCTCAGGGTTTAGCATAGCTGCCAATAAACTTCCTAACAGGTAGCATTGTTCCAAATCACCCAGTACCTCCAGCAAAAGAGCTTCCAAAAGAGACTTTGCTAAGTGTTCTTAGATGACTGTTAATCTTTGCAAGAAGGAAAAAGAAAAAAAAAACAAACCTAAAACCAAAAAACAATTCAAGGGTTTGCCAGAATCTCTGCTGAACTGTTAATCATGAGGAAGAGGCCAGTACCTTCCAAATATAAAAGAACACACTGCGGCTTTGCAGAAACCACAATTGTGAACGAACCACCACTCTCCACAGCTGTGTCAAAACTGCTGTGGGGAAGCTGGAAAGCCTGGAGATGGGCTTATTTCCTCACACAAACTTTTTTTGTTAGGGGATTCTCCAGGCAACCCAAGTGGTCTTCACCAGTATAAGGTGAGGGAGAAAAACTTAGTGTATATCTTGTGCTTTACTGCAGTTGTTCTTCAAATATGAGTGTAAACTATATCCAGATGTAACACAGGAATCTTTGTTCTTGATAATTCTTCCTTGCCAAAGCCACAGCAATGTTTTTCAATTAACATTGAGCCTGTTGCATATCACACTGCGGAAACTTGCTGACAGGGGCTATTGGGGTTTTCTAATTCTCCTGATACAGCTGCATTACTTGCATATTTGATATGACCTTCTGTCCCAATGTTGATGACAAAATATATTTAGGAGGTAAGCCATGAGAAGCAAATAAAAAGCTATGGGAAGGTGAAAAAGCACAGTAAATCAAGCCTGCTTATGAATAACAGGTATCTATACCCTAAAGCCAATGGAAGACAAAATTCTCAGAATATGAATGGTCTCATATGGAGGAAAAGAGATCTGTCAAAGGCTGTTAACCATTAGTGAATACTGAGTAGGGTTAGGTGGAGCCAATTCCAATAACTGACATTCTTAGATTTAAAAAAAAAAAAGTGACTGAACTGTTCCTGTGATCCTATAATTGTAAAATCGAAAAAAACCTGCAGTATACTTTCCTAAGAGGAATTCAGGTGACGCGGAAAGTGAACTGCCTTTATTCTATCGATCTTTGAGAACAGTCCATTTATTCTAGGCCTTTTTGCAAGGTGAGGGAAGGGAAAAGTAGCCTAACAGAAGTTTTTAAAACTATCTAAAAATCTACTTCAGCATGTTAATAGACCAGTGAGGAAAGTTATACACAGTCTCGAAAAATGATTTTTACAGCACTCATCCTACCCATTGCAGCTGACAGACACTTTAAAACTGTCAGTCTGTGATTCAATTAAATAGAAAACTAGAAGTAAGAGTTTTTGGCAGAGAAACTGAATTATATCAACTATGTGAATCACTTGTCAGGAATCTAGCAGCTGTTTTCCTGAATTCATGGACAGCCAAGGGAAAACTAAAGCTGTGAGAGTTACAAGCTGCTCACTAATTCATCCATTGCTTTACACAGGAATAATCTGAAACTCTCCAACACCCGCTGGAGTGAAAACTCATCCACGCCAAAAAACTTTCCACAGGAAGGCTTCAATAATCTGCCTGCAAGATTGCACTTGAGGTACCCTAAAGAGGGTACTAGGATATGATATTAACAGTGAGCTGATTTGTCTCTTCAAATTATGTACCATTGCTGATGAGTATGGGGAGCAGTGAGAGAGATCCAGACTCGCTCACAGGAACAGCCTGTGCCTTCAGGTGCAGAGGGGAAGGGGAGGGAGAAGCAAGTGCTGAGGTTCTTCTGAAAGCAGGAGCTCTTAGCTCCAAATTTGTGCTATTAGCTCCACTAATCCATTGGATACTGTCCTGGTTTTGACTGGAAGAGAGCTAGTTTTTCTTCCCGATCAATCCTCCTCTACCTACCAGGCATGACATTGTATGATATGGAATACTCCATTGGCCAATTTAGCCCACAATCCTAAATCTAAATTCAAATCATAAGAGGAGTTGTGGGCCCTTTGTCCCAGCCTTGCTCCTCCCTAGCCTATTGTGTTCCTGCACACTGGCAAAAACATGGGAAGCTGAAAGGTCCTTGCTGTCTCAGTACCAACTGTAAACATCAATGCACTATCAACAGTCTTCTCAAAACAAACCCCATACTAAATCCAAAATACAGACCTCTTCTAGCTGCTAAAAAGAAAAATTAACTCTGTCCCAATCAAAACCAGGACAGATGCCCATGAGATAACCACCTAGCCGATCGCCTCTGTGGACCACAAGGCCAAAAGATGTACACCAGTGGTAGCAGTGCTCTAAGGGACGGCTCTGGAGTTCTGACTTTATGAGCCAGGGCTTACCCCGAATGGGGGTAAAGAACCATTGACTTCCAACATAGGGTAACTGTTCCATGAAATACAATGAGATAACCTGTACGCATCTCAAAGCTTTGGTAGCCAGTGGCTTACCTTAGTTTCTAGAAGTGGTCTGTGTACCCAGGACGATTATCCCAGCCACATAAACAATATTTCTTCCATCAGTACCTACTGAATTCTAAGCACCTTGGATTCAGCTGATACACATAGCGAAAAGTGCCTTCAGCAATAGTTTCAGAAAAACAGTAGTTAGATATATGTATGCATATATATATGGTTTTGATTACATTTAAGGACTGTATACAAAGACTAGACTCATATTTTCTCCTCCGCATAGAATATACCATATTTGAGTATGATTCATACCTACCAAAAGCTCTCCAATGCCTTCAGCAGTTTAAAGGGGTATTTGAGCAGCATAAAATACATGAAATATCTTTGTCATAAGTTATTCTCTTAAATTATGTTGTGTTTTCTTCCGACACACGGGTTGTACCAAAAGCATGCTGAGTACTGGTAGTTGTCAGCTGATACACAGACCATAAAGATGTGCTGTGATATTTTGATATTTTTCTAATGTATGCCAAGCGGCTGGATACCACAAATATATGATGCACAGAACAGAAATTTAAAGCCAGAGTTGCTTTCCAGACTCTGTTTCTGCAATAAATCTGGGGCTTCCAGGGGCCTAATTACATGTTTTAAATGAGGCATACACTTAAATGTCTTGCCAAGTCAAAACCTTTTTCTGTAAGCTCTCTTGCTAGCTATTTTTACCCATTTTCTAGCATAATGCAAAATAGATCTCCCACTTGGGTCCTCTGATATACAGTGAATAATTAGAGCTGAATGGAAAATAAAAACATTTTTCAGGAGAAATGCCCCCCGCCCCCCCCCCCCGCTTCATCTCAGAATATTCCTACAAGCAACTACAATAATAAAATTAGAATTTATAATAAAGCAATGTAAAGCAATATATAGAAACGTAAAGCAACTAATAGTAATATTGCAGAAACTATTTTTAATTACCTTCGCCATAAGTAAATTATTGGCTTTGTGAATACTGCTATTAATTTCCACAAGATAATTCATTAGATAAAGTGTATTTACTCAGTGGGAGCAGTGGTGTCAGAATCTGGCCCCAGCGGGATGGCATTCTAATTCAATTTGCTGACTGCCTGTGCTGGCAGCATTTTAAATGCAGGTTTAGTGTAAATAAGCCAGTGAGTGAATATTTTGTAATAACGGAAGATTGCTTGCTGATGTCAACCTTTTTTCTTTTTTTTTTCAATTACGATGTATGCATTCAGAGAAAGTTTGGGGGAAAAAAAGGAGTAGATCGGTAACTTTCTGTTGCATGGGTAATTACTCCACTCATTTTAGTAACTCACAGTAAGTATATTGTACTGGTATATCAGTATACAGTTGTTAGCTCCAACACACTGTTACTATGAATAAAATGTAAACTTGTATGAAAATACACATAATAAAACTTTGGGTTTTTTAATCCACTACTTTTTCTGGCTTGGTTCAAACTCTTCCAAGTAGCATCAAATTACTGCATGCTTCAATGATTAAGAAGCAATAAGAGAGTGACACTGTTTTATAAAACAATAATATCATTTACTGATTAGCAAAGAAGTAAATCTTGCAAGCAGCATAAAATAAACCACTTCTGCTTACCAAAGACTCTGAAGCTAAAATTGCAGTTTTTCAAACAAACCTTTTTATTTCCTTTTTCTTCCTCTCTCTCCCCTCCCACTCTTTTTTCCTCTCTCCATTTTTTCTCTCTTTCTCATTCATCCCCTCTCTTTTTCACCTTTTCTCCTCCCTTGTGTCTTTCTGTGAAAGTTGCTTGTCCATGGAGAGGAATTCATAAAGGACATTTAACATTCTACAGTACAATTCCAAATCACACTCATACAAGTTGACCTCATAGTACATTTGGCAGATTTTTCAAAGGACGTTGTTTTACATAGCTCTGGCTGTGAACCTAGTCCTTAGTTTCTTATTAGAAAAATAATTCCGCTTCTAAGTGGATGATGTAACAGAATAGAATATGAGTAGCTTATCATAGCAATGAAGAAACCGGATTTTGGCTCAGAAAATAAACAGCACACCTGTTATTACCTTCATACTATGAGTGAATGTTAAAAGAGACATCTGATAGTGAATATATATTGAAATTACTGAAAACAGCTGTGCTCAGCTGACTGAATCTCAAAGGTAGTTAGGGAACAAGCTCAAAGCTAAGAAAGTCACAGCAAGGAAAAAATTGAAGAAAAGAAAATAAAATTAGATCAATAGGTGAGAAAACAAAGGATGATGGGCAAGAAACCAGTTGAAAAGTGATGGCACCTTATTAAGCACATTGAAATTTTAGAAGACAGGGATGTTTGCCAAGGTTATAATTAAGGAAGGTTGTCAGAGTTAATTTTTTCTTTGTTCTTTTATCCTATTCCAGAAAGCCAACTGTGTCCTGGGCTGTATCAAAAGGAGCATGGCCAGCAGGTTGAGGGAAGTGATTCTGCCCCTCTACTCAGCTCTCGTGAGACCCCACCTGGAATACTGTGTTCAGCTCTGGAGTCCCCAGCACAAGAAGGACATGGAGCTACTGGAACGAGTCCAGAGGAGGGCCACGAAGATGATCTGAGGGCTGGAGCACCTCTGCTATGAAGACAGGCTGAGAGAGTTGGGGCTGTTCAGCCTGGAGAAGAGAAGGCTCCGGGGTGATCTTAGAGCAGCTTTCCAGTACCTAAAGGGGGCTACAGGAAAGCTGGAGAAGGACTTTTTACAAGGGTGTGTAGTGATAGGACAAGGGACAATGGATTTAAACTGAAAGAGGTCAGATTTAGGTTAGATATAAGAAAGAAATTCTTTACATTGAGGGTGGTGAGGTACTAGAACAGGTTGCCCAGAGAAGTTGTGGATGCCCCATCCCTGGAGGTGTTCAAGGCCAGGTTGGATGAGGCTTTGGGCAGCCTGGTGTAGTGGAGGATTTCCCTGCCCATGGCAGGGGGGTTGGAACTGGATGATCTTTGAGGTCCCTTCCAACCCTAACCATTCTATGATTCTATCACAACATTCAGGTGCAAAATGATGTCAAAGAAGATATAGAATGATTGGTTCCAAAACAGTTGAGTAACTGAATAGTGGGCCCAGTGTTTCCTCCATTCTTCTCCGCCTGTCTTCCTGTCCTGTATTTTAATTCATTTGCTGGCTTTTTTATTCTTTTTCATTTGGTTTAGGTTGCTGTTCTTTTAATTGTATATCTTATTTGTTTTCTTTTATAACTCTTTTTCTATAGCCTTGTTTTCTCTTCTGCTTTCACATATAATCTTTACAATCCTGCTCCCTTTTCATTCTTTCTAGCATTATCCTCGTAAACAGTTGACACTGCATTAATACAAGTTCCCAACGCCTCCACTTTTCACCTGTAGCTTTTCTTTCTTTTCTTTCAGCATCCCAGTTTCTCCTGTTACAGTTTACATCAAGCAGTTTATTCAAATGAGGAATTTGGGGCCTATTAGCAGCTTTCAACAAATTATTTTTGGATGATTTATTTAATGAAAAAAATATTGTTGGTTTCATATTTTTCTCAGATGAAAAAACTAGTATAGAGGAGTACATCCATTTGTGGTTTTAAGAACCCACAAAGCTCCAGAGAACTTGACTAATCCACACAACGTCCTTGAATGATAAATTTTACATTTAAATAACTTTTTTAGAGGAAAGCTATATAAAATGAAAAGTAAATGAAGAACATCTTGTTACCTAAGCTCCTGTGGAGAATCCAATTCATTCTTTACTCCAGACAATACAAAAAGAAAAATTTCTACCTGTGAAACGAGAGCTGCAGTTGCCATTGCTTTCAGCAGCTCCATGAACCTGACAGTCCAACAAATTCCTGCAAAAGCCCTACCTTACAAATTGCCTTGAGATGGACAGAGTCTGGCAGACTGGCATGTTAGTTCATTGTGCTTTTGGCATGTGAGTATCTATTTTGTGAAAATTTTTAATTTCCTAAAAAAAAAATCCAGTTTTCTTCTTTTAGGGGAACTACATCCTTTCAATTTCTTTGTGCCTGTAGGATTTGTTTGAGGACAGATATTTCAAACATGCATGTTGCTCAACAGCCTAGGCTGCAGCTCCAAGGATATGATTGGACCTCCCACAGCCAGGAGGAAACGGCCCACCTTTTGTAGGCAGAGCCTAAACCTTAATTAGGTCATTACCAATTCAAGCCAGCTGGGTGATAGCCATAATTCCCCCTTTTTGTTTTACAGGTTTTTTTGTTTTCAGGAAGGCTTTACAGTGAGCAGAGACCCAGTTCATTCATTCCAACTCCAGCATACTTCCCTCTTTTGGGGTAGCAGCTTTACCTTCTTTATGAAATGACTTCTCACTCCAGCTCTGGCAAGAGAGTCAGGGTCAAGGTCTTCAGGGTCTCTCATGAGGATCACATCAGGGTCACCAGATGTTGCTCACCAGCTAGACTGCAGCTCTAAAGATGTCATTACATCTCCCACAGCCAGGAGGAAATGGCCTGCCTTTTGTAGGCAGGGCCTAAACCTTAATTAGGTAATTACCAATTCAAGCCAGCTGGGTCATAGCCATACATGCAGATAAGGACTGGGGCCAGCATACCAGTAGAGAAACTCAACGCATCTTGTCTCATCACGTAGTCTTACTAAATCTCTGCTGAGTAAAAGACACCATGCAGTATCACTAGGAATGCTGCCAGCAGGAAGAAACAATCAAACAGCCCCGTCAGAAAGGCATAAAACCTGTTTACTACTTATTGGATGGGGCCAGGATTATCAAGGCTAAAAAGGTGACAGTGGTTATTGTATTTAGTAAGTCATGTCAGTGAACACCGTTTTTGTAAACTGTTCTGCTTTTCATCCTTCTGCTCTGTACTACTACAATAGTGCTACAAAGAAGATCAGGTAGAAAAGCAGTGTGTCATGGATTGTACATGCGACAGTCTAACCACCTAAATCCAGTATTTCTAAGGAGAGAGTGGCAGGAGAAAGAGATAGACTTAAAGTGTTGAGAGGTAGTAATGACAGACAACAGGGAGGGGTTAGGGAGTGAGGAAGGCTAGAAATATTCCTTTGGGGGAGGAGAGGTTATCTATGTGGGTGTTACATATTTTACGTTTATATTGTCACAACCAGACAGACTGTTTTGTATCTGGCAGGAAACTTAGTCCTTTTTTGAATGTATCATTTTTATTTTGTAAATTCTTTTACTACCTTCCTCCCCTCCAATTCTTCCCAAAGATTTATTGTCCTCAGTATAGAATTGATAAAGTTTCATTGTCCATGTCTCTGAAGCATGCTGTGTTACCTGCTGGCCTTGTCTACGTTTCTGACACTTGCCAAAAGGAGATTTTATCATAGAGAACAAGACTTGATTCTTCTGCTTGAAAGCAATTCGAGGAGGGGTGAGGGTTTTCATAATATTGCAAGGTGGAATGTTTCTGGAGTGTGTTGCAAAGTGTGTCTGTCATCAAACCTGCACCAATTCCTCCTCTTCCTGCTCAGCATTTGAACAAATCTGTCAGCTGCCCACAGTATTCTAGAAGCATGGATGATAAATTTTGGATGTTTCACATTATTTAGCTCCACAGATGTAAACAATCATTTTGACACATTGACGGTTTTTTTTTACACTCTATAAGAAATTGGCACTAGCATTGGCTTCAGTATGTAACATCCATTTTGCATTAAAGAAAGGGCATCTTTATACAAGTGAGGAACTGAGTGATCTTCAGCTGCACAGGAGTGTAGGCACAGGTGTATACACACACATACATATCCTTGTGATATATTCATTACACAAGTCTTGAAATATTGCACGATGGATGTGCGTATGATCTGTATCTTGTTATCTTACCCATTTTATGCCAGGACTTACTTATTCAAATAACCTGGGCAATTTTAAAAAACAATCATTTTATAAACCAATATGAAATAGAATTTCTCCCTTTCATTACATGACCAGTGCTGAAGATATGTTATCTAGTTTCCCTCCGTATTTAAAGATAAGTCACTTACTTGAAAGTATTTCATAATCATTAGTTAATAAGTTTTCCTCAGGGCTATGCACAGTTAGACTCCTTGGCAAAATCCTAGTCCACTCATTGTCCTGAAATTTTGACACAAATTTTAACATATTCGACATTTTATCCATGGTGCCAAAGGCATCTAACATTTCAAGTGAAGGAATAAATGAAATAATTCTAATCTCAGTTAACAAAAAAAAAAAAAACAAACAAAAAAAACCCCACAAAACCAACCAAATAAACCTTGTCCAAACATGTCTGAGATATTTTGTGACCCTGAGAGGAAGCATGGGCAGAATGGAAAGCACTATGGAATGTAACAAAAACTTCAGCCAACCTCACATTGTCCTGATATATCTAACTCTTGGTTTGGTCCCTCTGATCAACATCGTGTCACAAAAAACCTTTAAAGTGTAGCACACCATAAACCATTTTATATTTTATAATTTATTACATGAGGATTACCTCATGGAGATTTATCAAATAGAATATCTGATATACAAAAGGTGACCAAGATAAACAGGTAAGTCACAGGGAGAAAACACAGATACTTAATGGCCCTTTAAGCACTAAAGCAAAAATGTGATAAGAAAACAAACCTGGATGTTAAAAAAAGTAGGTTAACAGACTCAAAGCAGCACAGAAAAGTGTAGTCAAGTTTAAGACAAGGAGCAAAATCAAAAAGTAGCTAGATGAAATCTTATACCTTGTATTATGTGAATTAAGACCAAAGTTCCACTAGTTCCTTCTGATTTTATGAATAAGTGAATACATGCTTAACTTCAAAACTTTTAAGTGACAATAATATTTTGCACTTGTATATACTTTCAAGACTATTAATAAGCTTTAAAACCTGCAGTGAAATGACACTGTATCTTTTGAGATGTTTGATGGACATATTTTACAGATAAGAAAACTGAAGTTCAGTGAATTAATTGATGGTCAAGAGCATGTGACTTACACTGACAAAAATATGGCAGAACATCCAAACCCTTTGCTTTAATCCCTAGCAAAAATCAAGAGTTTATAGGAAACAAGAAAAAAAAAAAAAAAGAACAACTCAAACCATGTGATCACTTTTGTGAACACCAAAGTTAAATTGTGAAAGATATATTATTTACCTGCCCAAAAAAGATAACTTTTTTAACTACTACGTTATTGCTATTTGATTTAGAATATATATATACACAGTACTAGTTTTATGGTGATATAATATACTAGAATATAAGAGGGCTGCTTGTCCGGGCAATTTTAAACAGAATGGTCAAATAATAATGGTTAAGTAGTCACTCCATTCCACTGCAAATGATAATTGCTAAAAGCATTTTTCCTTAGTTTCACCTGAGACATGTATCTGTCTAAGTATAAAGGCAGTAAGTGACATGTCTATTAGAGGGCTGGTGCTAATTTTCATCACAGTTTTTTGACTAGGATTATTTGAAACACACTTAACCCTGAAGCAGTAACATCATGATTTCCTTTTTTCCTGTTTACTTCTTAACACTGGACATTCAGAATTTTAAATGCCTCTGCAGGTCCTGCCTGTATGAAAGCAGGAGCATGTATATAGTTTTACAATAGCCACGCTTTCGACACACTTAGTCATCTGCAGATCTTCTATACGAGAACCGAGAAAGATAGATGGTATGATGAAAATGCAAAGTGTTCAGTGTGATACTGACATAGACAGTTAAATGGTTTATAATGATTTTAAACAAAAAGTACACTAAACAACTCCAGCCAAATACTTTTAGAGCTACTGTAATAATAAAATTACAGTCTTGGCTACAGTTAGCTAAACTCTGGCAACACCTCTACATACTCTCTCCATCCTCCTCCTCCCTAGCTGCAAATACATGGTATATAAGAGGGTGAATGGAGTAAGCAAAAGAACACAGTAGCCTGAATATTTTATTTTTTTTAACAAAGAAATTTATGTTCCATAATTCATTGGTATTTATTGATGTTCTGCTTCTACCACACTTAAACAGACTGAGAAATACTTGCTCCAGAGCATTTTCTTATATCTTTCAGTTGTGCGACTTATTGTAAAAGATACAACACAGTGGAGGAAGGGTGGCAGAATCAAGAGTACATTATTTTCAGTGGAAGACTTGTAGAATTTATACTCACTGTCTAATCAGTAGTCCAACTCAACTGCCAGTAGCTTTCTGCCTAATAGAGACAGCGGTAGGCACTTTTTTGATGTTAAGTTCGTATTTAAAGTGAAATACTGCATATATTGTTCTATATGTGACACTTGAGAACACAGTAACTATATAAGTGATTTGTTCTATACTTCGGCAGAAAGATGGGGATGAATTGAATTTGTTTCAACGGGGAACACTTTTGCAATCCCAGTTCTCACTCAGAAAATAAAAACATACTGCTGAACACCTGGGGAAATCACCTAAAATGTACATAAATCCTGGAGTCTTGAATCACGGTCACAGTTGCCAATTACTTTTTCAGAACATAATAGATCTGATTATGGTCACTTTTCTTTGTGGATACCTAGAAAGAAATGGAGGAATACCTTTCCTAGAGGTTTACTGTAAATAGAGCATGCTGAGTAGTCTTTTTTTCAAATCACTGTGGTCTAGGTAGAACTGTAAAAATAACTTAAGAAAGAGGTGTTGCACACATTTCAGTATATTTTTTTGATTCAAAATACATTGTTCTTTGGACTCCCTGCATTTCCGTCAAAAGACGGCATTTCCTCCCTGTTACCTCCTTGCTCTGAATGAATGGTAAATGAGGGATTTTAGAACCAGCCTGAAAATGGAAATTTTATCCCACATAAATATTGGAATTCCAAGAAGTATTTCAAAAAATTGCCAAGAAATAGAATTGTCTGTAAAACTAAAATGTTTTATTCCCATATTAATTTTTCTGCTACACAACACAGGAACGTGTTGTGTGAAAGATATATTTTTAAAGGAAAACCTAAATCAGGGAGGAATGAAAGAAGTAATTTTTTTCATGCTTTAGCATACTGGCCGTCTAACCAACATGAACTCCTGTCTTGTACAAATAGGGAAGTGTCATTCAGTGTGTGAGACATTGATGACAGGGAATAAAAAAAAAAAATTCAACAGTAGGACACCACGTTAAGTCAATAAACTCTTGCATCAAGCAAGTTATGATTTTCTTATCTCCCTCATAAGTCATTTTAACTGTGCATTCCATTTTGCTGAGCAATGCTGTAAAAGAATTCCATACGCAATCACTAATAAGATTATAGCTCTGAAGGGTGCCAAGATAACAAAAGATAGGTGAAGAAAAGTCAAAGTTTTCTTTATAAAAAGTATGTAGCGTTTTCTTATATATAAATGTAAGAAAATAGTATTTCAAAGAGTCAAGATAAGTCATATCAGTTAAGAGTAAAAAAAAAATCCAGAACATTTTCTCGTTTATGTTTTTTGTTTTAAGTGATATAGAAATTCAACATTAATGTCTTATTTCCATGAGAAGGAATTAATGTTATCTATATGCCCTTTTTCCTTTTTGACAATATGTTATTTCCCTGGAGGTTTACATGGTTTTTTCATTGTACCGTGGCTGGCAGTCACTGTATCTCTGAGAAAATAATGTCAAACTGCTAATTACCACGAGCAGTATCTAAACAAGATGATCTGATCTATTATATTTCAATTCCTTCTTTCTGAAACACTAGCTGAGCATCAGACTGCTCCATTCTTTAAGTGCCATATATACCTCCTTAATTATTTCACTGCCCGTCATGCCTTGTATTCATATTTTGCTTGTGTTTTACAGGTATTTATTTTGCAACCATAGCTATGTCTTTTTTAATGATATATGGAACTTGTCTAATCCCATTTGCTCGTGATTATGTCTTTGTACCACACAATTCAGTACAATTGGTTTTTTGTGTGTGCATTGAGATGGACAGGAAGAAATGATAGGAAAATAAAGGGGGAATAAAAAGAAGTATGATGAAAATTTAAAGATATTTTCAATCATGAATACTTTCTGCTAAGATTTCATTCCCCAGAGAGATATGAACGAGACAAGTGTTTTGATTAACATCAAGAATATTTCAAGCAGCATTATTTACAAAAGTATGCAGGGGTGACATCGCATAGTAATGAAGTATCATAAAATCATCAGTGTTGATATGGAAAAAGTATTATTGCCCTTCTTTATTTAAAATAATAATTCCTATATTATATTTCAATATCATGCCCTGACACAAAACAAAATAACTTTTCTACAAGAAGCTTTAGACAAAGCTGCAAACGAGGAAGTTTTCAAGACACAAACTTAAAGATGGTCTCAGATTTGGGCACTAAAATCAATAAACTAATTTTAAAACACAGTCTTGTTGGGTACTTTTGATTCTTACTTTTTCAAAATGCAAAAATGAATTTTTTAGTGTAATTAAAAAGATATTAAAAAGGGTGATGACACCGCTTAATTTTCATTGTTTTCATCAGGAAACTGTACATAAAAATAATTTGAGTATCTCTGAATATATAACCCTCAACGTGCGAGTATACATGTGAAGATCGAGCTTTTCTGCTTCTCTCTTGTCCAGAACTAGCTGGGATTAGCTGCAGTTGGACAATACATCCCATATGGTGTGCCTATGCTGCAGAGGCATGTATGCCTATCCTATGAGAAGATCTCTATCAGTAAGCCCTTCTCTCCCACCACCTCTCTTCTGATAGCAAATCCTTATTTGGATTTGATAATAATCAGAGAGTCAGCTGGTTGTTGACAGAACAGAACTGAACAGAAATGTCAGCTTGTTCTCTCCAAAAATGGCGTAGTCAGCAGACCAGTGTCTTGCAGATCTACTAGTGCCAGTACACTGCATTTCCAGTAACGTACCATAGCAACTTGATTTCTCTCTAACCTCTTCTGAAATCTATATTGTTGGTTATTTTCCAATTGCCTCTACTTTCAAAACTCAAAGAAAATTGTGCAATAAAAGGAAGAAAAATTATTCTAGGGCTGGAGAAAATGTTTCACAGGGAGAATTAAAGAACTCAGTCTGTTTAGTTTAGCAAAAAGAAAATCACATCCAATTAAGACTCACTGACTTCAGCTCAGGGGTAGTTGAGTGAGGTGTAACATTTGATTGGTTTCATATCAAAGGATTAAGGGATACCACAGTCCCTGTTGATCTCAAGAACTCTGGGTCTTTTCATGCCAGATTGTATTCTTCTTCCACCAGCCATGGTGGGAGTATTCTTTGCAAAATATTTCTTAATATAAACATATAAATACAGATGAAATTTATCAGCTACATGTCAGTTAGATTTCATTCATTTTTTGTGGATCTCATACCATTACCCATCAGATCGCTTACCCCTGTCGTAGCATGCATATACCACATACTCACAAAGTTTCCCTCTGTGATCCTCCACTCCACCTTGCACCTTATAATCAGTTCTGTGAATCGCCAGCATAATCTTGTTTCTACTGAGTGTAATCCCAGGATTAAACTGATGGGGTGATGCTGCACAATGGCAGAAATGCTGGCCATTTCTGTCACAACTACTGTAGTGCTAGGACTTCCGTCATGTAAGACATAACATTAAATAAATACGTTTATGACAGAGAGAAGCTGGACAGAATTCAACCCTTAATGTTATAGCAGTGCCTCCTACTTTAATGATTGTCTGGTACTACAGTATTGCTTGTAAAAACATCATCAGCAAGAGACAATTTAATCATGTAAGAGATTGAACTACTGAGGGAAGATGAAGAACAAAATGTAACATCCTCCTGTAGTCATTTTGTTTGTGCTAAGAATGGAAATTCATAGTAAACCTCTGGAAAAAAAAAAAACAAGTCTCTTTGTGCCAGTTATTCCCAAGCTCGATGTTAAACAAGTGTCACTACAGCCAGTGAGGTGCTCCTTTCTCAAACGAGTAGTCCATATAAATCTATATTCTTTTTATACATAAGTCTATATGCTTTTTGAATAACATGGAGATGCAACTTTCAGACATATTCCAGTTAAAGCTCTTCAGAATATTCCTGATCAGAGTGAGCTCACTGAATGACTTCGTACAGACACATTTTAACGTGTAGAATTAATGAACAAAGAGAAGAAGTCAAGCTTCTTATTCAGCTAATTTTCTTTCCAATCATATTTAAATTATAATGGTCCTCAGAACTTGGAAACTTAAGAGCTAAAACATAGCTATATGCCACATTATGGCAACACTACTTGTTAGAATAGGTTAACTAAGGAGTTTATAGTTTTCATCACTGAGGGATTTTAAGATCAGACTAGTCAGACATCTTTCTGGAATGGTCTAGATATAGTTGAATGTTTCACTCTTCACTGGTTAAATGGAAAACATAGTGAGACTAGTTTCAAAGCCTGTTAGGTTCTAAGACTAAGTGCTGTAATGTCCATATCATTGCGACACTTATCTTCTTTTTTGTTTTGTTTTGTTTTGTTTTGTTTTCCATTTTTTCTTTTGTCTGAACTCATTGGGTTTTTTTTAAATGTTTTAATTTGGAAAATAATGTATAGTTCAAAAAAATCATTTGGTCAGTAAAAAAGACCCACAAAACAGGTCTAATCAGCTGACTTGACTGAGATTGTAATCAAGGTCTGCACGGGAAACTGGATGAGCCAAAAGACTTAATGTCATATCAGAAATCAGTGAAAACAGAGAAATCAGCTTTTAAGACTTAACTGTTCTTGAGCTGTTTGAGTGTTCAGAACTGTAGGATGGCTGCAACAAGCAACAGACCAAATGGGATGGAAGAAACTAGTTGGAGTTAGTTGTGCAATGCGCTCTGGAGGCCCATACATGAAAATGCCCTGATACAGCTTTCTGGCCACCCATTTCTATTTTTTGTGGTATGTACTTGGAAGAGATCTGGAAGGGCTGAACACTGAGAGAGATCTTGCTCCAAAGTAACCTTACTACAATGTAAACAACTTATGAAGCAAATCCCACTAAGCAGAGAGCAGATATCTGGAGACAATACTCTTGGAAAATTGGAATTGTAAGTATTTTTTTACTGTTTGTTACTGTAGGCTTTCTGAATTAGATATTTCCTTGATAGATCTTTCTACTTCCTATTGTTTAAATAAAATATGATTGACTTTTTAATTTTAGAAATAATCCAACCATGGAAAGTATTAGAGTATGGAAATGCAAAAGAAACAGAGGCTAAAAATTTAATTTTCCTCCTCAAGAGCTTAGAAAATTCTCTGTGGGAAAGGCATGATTTAAATTAGCTCAGTAGTAATACTTTTTAAATTACAGGTTGCATTTTGAAGATGCTACTGTTCAGTTTTTAAGCATAAACTCATGCAAATGCCAAGATAACATACAGTAATGTCTTAAAAATTATTCACAGTTTTCTTGAATACATCAAAAAGGGAAAGCAGAATATTGCACTTTGTCTTTTCATGGTAAATTCATTAGGTACTGTAACTATGTTTTAAAGTGTGTCCTGTTTGAATAAACACATAGTCTCATCGAGTTTGCTATGATCTTGTCATTCTAGTAGAGCAGAAGTACTCCTAATTCCTACATCCTGAAGACTGATGTGGAAAGGCAAATTATATATACCAAGTCCGGTAACTTGATAACATCTGATTTTGTAGCTATGGCCCTTCAATCTTTAGATTATTACATATATGCTTCATTTGAAAAATGAATGCAATATGTAAATTTTATGTTCAATTAAATAAGAGAGAAAGATGATATCTCTGACAGAAAAAAAAAAAGATTATTTTGTTTACATACCAATCAGTGTAGTAACTGTTGCTGCAACAAACAGTAAAAGTTAACTTTCTCTTATACTTAAATGATGATGAGCTTACAATGATTTCATGATATTGGGGTATGAAATTAGACCCAAAATGACCATCTAAACTTTGGACTTGTTTGTGCGTGTCAGAAAAATTGGGCTAAAAATGTCATAATTTTACAGATTTTCAATAAACAATTTTACATGGCTTCTTTTAGCTTCACTCCAAAACTACATGTTCAATGTAGAAAAAAAAAAAGACTCCTTAAAAATAAACAGACAAATAATCATTTTGAACCTCAGAAAATCTCAGGACTGAAGGCAGGTTTTATTTTATACTGCAATTCTCTTTATTTTATCTATGTTATCCCAGAGTAAGTTAGAATGTGAAAGAGATTTTATCAGGCTTTTCATGTATTGTTAGATGTAATTAGTATGAGTGCATTCATCTTCAGAATTCATGTTTTCTTGCACTTTCAGAAGCCTTCTTTAATGATTTATTCTCCATATGTACTGATTTGTGATTATTTCTGAGAGGAAGGGTTCATGGAAGAAAAATACTCAGAGGCAAAATCAGTCTCACAGCTGATGAAGAACATTGCACAATGTACAGCTGGTATTCCGCATTATTTACAAGACAGATTGAAATTTTGCTGGAATTAATATGTTTAAGTTAGTGTACTGATAGCCACAACTGGAAAGGGATTCAATATTTTTGTTTCTTTAACTTAAGCCTCTAAGTATGCAGAAAGTATCAAGAACCACAAAGTTAAGTTTAAAGTCTCACCAAAAATTTCACAAAATAACATAAATAAATAATATTTGAATTATCCCATTATTGACTTAGATTTTGTTTATTCAGTTAGACTCCAGTTCTCACTGTTTCCCAGTTTTTCCAAATCTGAGTTTGATGCAGTCTGCTGGACTTAAGAACGTCAGCAATCAAATTCTGCCTGCCACTGAGCCCAGTATTGTTTAGAACACATAGCAGTTTGCGTCATGAAGGTCAGATCCTCAAAGATGTTAATTCCCAGCAATGGCAATTAAGGTACAAAAAACTTTTAGGAGTCTGCACCTCAGTTCCTCAAAACACTCAGCTTCTCAAATAGACCAAATTTTCCCCCATTTATTGTCTTTTTGTGCTGTGTCAGCATTACAGCAGTCTTAAAGGCCAACAACTGAACTGAAATGGAGAGCAGCTGACCATTCCTAAAACTGCTATTTTATCTCCTGGAAGAGATGAAATAAGCTGACAGGCTGGTCGTTTGCTTTTCAATAGCAATTGAAATAAACATGCAGAAATTTGTGTGTGTTTGTTGGGAGGAGTGTTAGCTATTTCTTTCACTATTGGAGCTTTTGTCTTTCTGGATTTCCTTTTTTATTAAAATTCTAGGGAAAAAATCTCACACAGCTGTGCCATTCATTCACTCTTGTTATCTTGTTGTCTCTTGCTTGTTTGTCAAAATGCAGAGTTCACTCGTGCTACGGCAGGAATGAGTGGAACCCGTGGAAGCTGAGCAGGTCTGGGACCATAATAGCACCAGCAATGAAATGGCCATTCTGTTAGGGAGAAGCTGATGGCTGGTCTCAACTGGGAACTAATGCTGTTTTACGATTCAGGTCAAGAATAGGACAGTGTCCTAGCAGCGAGTGAGGTCAAATGTTGTTGGAAGAGGAAGAAAAAACCCTCAGACTAGTAAAATTCACAGCCTCCTCTGTTCTGAAGAGAAAGGGCAAAAAGCAGTGGAGGTTGGTAAATTCCTCCTAAAGGCCTCATCTGTCTACTGCAGCTGACATCCTAGAATGTGCTGCTTCCATAGAACTCAGCTCTTACAAATTGCTATAAAGTGGATTAAGTTCATCTCTCACAGTGATCACAACTCCATGTGCCCTTCTATTTGTGTCAGGAACAACCTCAAATTGATCAAAAGTGAGCATCAGTCTGGAAAGGTAGGGGACTTGTACGATATAGATGTTCTTTTTCTTAGTTGAAGATTAAAAAGGATTAGTAATCTAGGTATCCTGGAGAAATACGCCTATTCCAGGACGCCAGGACAGCTGTGACTCGCTTGGCTGTTGAGATGATGTTCCACATACACTTGTACATGGAAAGAGTAATCATGAACACAGGACAGTCTAATTTCTATAACGGAATGTATTTATCTAGTAAGAAAGACATTAAACAGAGATCAAGGGGAAGAGACAGCATGACAAAACGCCATAGGTAAGCATACAAAGAGAAATTCAAATAAGGGTATCAAAACTAGTAGAGTAGGAGTGTGTTACTCAGAATAAGATCCAAAGAAAGACAAAAAAGGAGATAAAAGGTCAGACTGTTTACTTATGTATGCAAACGCACAGCATACAGGGCAAAAATACAGGATTTGACAAGATAATGAATATGACTGAAAGACTAATATTAAAAGAATACAATTTGTTCAGAAAGACAAAAAACAACCACCGAACTGTGTCCACTGCAATCCTGAAAGAGGGAAAGGGTTACATGAAAATTAAGTAGACTTCAAGGCAGAGAAAGAACTTGTAGACACTATCTAATGAGAACAAGGATTAAGGGATAAAGCAAAGCCTAAAGGAAAAATACTAGGCTCATAAATTAAACCTAGACAGAGGGGTAAGAAATGTTACAGGAGCTTAACTTGGTTGAAGTATAAAATCCTCATTGACTCCACCCACAAGAAGGAATTATAAATACTGTGAATGCTAGATAACTTACCAAAGATGTGAATTAAAAAAAAAAATAGCAGCAGGAATATGTAGCCCTATGAAAAAAAACAACAAAAAAACAAGGCACGGAACGAGGTGCAACAATCAAGCGACTACTTTGGAAAGCAGAACTCATTCTATAATTGACTGACTATAATAATTTTATACTTTGAAATAGTTCTTCAATTTGCTCTGTTAATTGTAAAAACGAAGATCAAGGATTACTCTACTCAATAGAGAGGAAAATAGTTTGTAAGTGAATTTGAGCATGAAGGCAAATCATGTTTTCTATTCCCAGCAATCTTCACTAAAAAAGCCAGCTGTGATCAAGTGACTAATAGCATTAAGATGATATCTTCCCAAAATATTCTGAAGGAGATGATCAGATAAACTGTTTGCAGCTACCTGGAAAATAAGGAGGAAGTGACATGTAGATGGCAGCCAACATGATTTTTTTTTCCCTAAGAATCAATTTTGTCAATCTAATCTAATTTCCTTCTGGACAGAACGGCAAGCTGAGCAGAGAGAAGTCACTGAGGTTATTTACCTTGGCTTTAATAACACTTTTGATATTCTCCCATGATCTTCCCATAAATTATACAAGAAACACAGGCTTGATGAAATTCTTATAAGGAGGATGCAAAACCAGTTGACTAAGTAGTACAGAAGGATATGTTAGGTGGAGTTTTGCAAGTTCTCTCATTGCTTATCTCCTCTTCAATAGTTTTATTAACACCTGAATGCTGCAATGGAAAACATGCTCATTACATCTGCAAATGACATTAGGATATGATCTGAAAGAACAGTATGAGCAAATATAAAGTACAACGTCTGAGCAGGAAAAATAAAATGTTACAAATGTAGGAGGGAAGACAATTAACTAGATGACTACTGCTCAAAAATTAGTCTGAAGAAGTTATAGAACATCGTAAACTGAAGGAGTTTCACACCGTTGTTTAAAAGGCAAACATCTTATCAGGAAGTAGAAGCCAGAGCATGCCATGAAGCAATCCTGCTTTGCTTATCACTGACAATACTTCAACTGAAGTAGAGCCGTGTTTCAGAGAAGGGACGGGCACTAACTAGAAATAATCCAGAGGTCATAGTAGATCAAAAGTAATGACTCTAAAAGCAGCAAAGATGATTCAAATTGGATATTATGAGGCGTGTGGAAGCAAAGATCTCTTACCATTACTATACACAGACATTGCCTAGGAAAGCTGTGGTCGGTGAAGGTCTTTAAGAAGAGATTAGAAAAGCATTTATCAAGAATGGCACTGGCAGAGTTTATTATGTCTTGAAGCAACAGGATGAACAAAAGGAACACCTGAGGTGCTTTCAGCACTGCGCTTCTGCAATTCTCTGATTTTTTGCAATTTTCTCTAATGACCTGAGTTTCTTGCTCTACCTGAGTTTGACTCCTGAAGTTGGATGGGTTGGCTTCAGCAGTGGTTTACCAGGAAGCTTTGCGTAAGAGTAAATAATTCTGACATCTGCAGTTTTCCATAGGTATAATGCTAGAATTGATTGTTGCAAAGGGATATGCATGAGCTGAAGCTGCTCCTTCAGGCAGAACTATTCATGGGATGTGTCCTTCATATTTAATTTCTTGAATTGAGCATACAACTATGTTCTCAAATATTTACCTTACATAAACTCATCTCTGAGACATTTTCATCTATAGGCTGGAAGTAGAAAAACAGAGAACATGATTCAGAACCTAGCCTTATTCATTTTAACCCAGAATGGATAGCTTGAAATTGTGTGCCCCAAGGGACTATTAACAAAGATAGAATTCAAATTAGATTAAAGCTTGCAGACATGTTGTGAGTAATGTGTGCCCATTTCCCACAAGATTAAGCTTTTCTTTTGTTTCCAGTAATGTATGACAACATGAATTAGTGCCGGTATTTTATTGTATATTTGGAAAAAATATCAGACTCATCATTTATCTGCAATGGAAAATACACAAGATCATGTTTACTGGGATTGCAAACACTACTCTAGTTATAATGTCACACACTAAAATAATTTCCCCCAAAGGCGTATAAGTTAATTAGATCTGATTTTTCTCTTTTCTTTTTCAGCTTTTTTATGAGTGGAATTTACATCTGTACTAGAGTAGGATGAATGCAAAATGAACGAGGAAATATTTAAATACCGAGTACTATTTCCTACTCAAATTCAGTAAGATTGTGAATTTTAATAAAATTTTGATTATACTGATGTTCCGTTTTTACTAATACCAGATCACTCTATTAATTACAGTAACTACATAACGTTGTCCATAAGAATGTGTATATTCTTTTCTGTGTGTTCTCAGAAATCAGCTATAGAAAAGTATTTTAAGGAAATGAGTGAGTTGCTTTAGGCAAAGCACCATTCTCTTCTCATTAATCATTTTTCCTCCAGACTGAAAATAAAAGTATTTGTTTTATTCTGGTTTCTGCTAAGATAGATACTTGATCCTTGTAGTATAACAGCACCTAATAGTTAAACTCAATATTCTTCGTAAAGTAGTAATTGCAGCAGATTATTTGGGTAGAGCAGAACAGGAACCCAGATTTCGAAACCTTAAAAACTGCTGAGAAATGTAAAAATATTTGAAAGTGAAAAAAGAAAGAAGAAAATCTGAAGAAATGTGGAAGTAGGTCAAAAGTACTGCAACATTTAGACCAGGAGAATTAAAGCCATAAAGCTCTGCAGCATGAAGGCCTTTAACACTCCTTTCTAGAGTGAAAAGCTACAATTTTGTAAGCATGATAAGAAAGAAAACTGAATATTACATTAGGTTTTAAGCATGAAAGAAAAGGATCAGATATAATATGAAAACATATCAGCTGCAAAACTGTAGGAGACAACTGGTTCATCCAGCTATAGCCAGTTCAAAAGGTTTCAGAGGTCAGTGCCAGATACAGAGAAGAAATGGCATAGAGCATGTGCATAAGAAACTCTATTTATACTTCCTGTCTTGCCTCTCTGCCTAAATCCGATTTAGATCCGAGCTGAAAGTATAAGATTTCAATTTATATCCACTAGTAATGTCCTGCACCTTGAAGCTCAGAGGCTTCAGTAATAATTCTGGCTGGCGTGCAGAGAGAAGAGAGGCCTAGAGCTGTTCCTGTCTGAGGTTCCATAAAGCAAGAAACCTCCAGTAGCCTTTATTGGGGAAAAAAGTATATAACTGAGTGGGCTGGAATGCACCCTCCTTTCAGCTGAATTACAATTTTTGGAAAAGATCAGCGAAGATTTGGTTTATAGTTCCATTTGAGAGATTATAAAACAATGAATGAGCCATGGGAGGAGACAGAAAAGGGCGTGGAATGTGCATTTATGTTGTCCTGGCACAAATTTCAGTCCCACATTATGCGACAGGGGAGCTAGCAGGAGCAGTGCTCCAGTATCTCTGTGAACAGATACTTGAAGGTATCAATTCTCTTTGAGGACTCACGATACTGATTTCTTTTTAGATTGGTGATACCAGTGCAGGGTGGTTTTTTTCAGTGAAGTGATATAGAGATGCATCTGGCAGTGATACCAGTGATGTAACACTGAGAGCTTTTGGGTGAAACTTCACAGAGAAACAGTGATTCCAGCAAGGCCTCCCAAGACAATCCTAAATGCAAGCTATAATTCTTATACCATGAGAAATGGGAACACTCACAAACGAGACCTTGCAGCACTTCCACTGGAGTAAGCCTGGGCCAAACTGCTGACTCTGCCTACCCAAGAAAACAAAAACTGATTAGAAACACAGAAATAAAGGGGCGAGGGGGAAGAAAAAACAAAAAAAAAACATAGTTAATGGAGAACTAAATTTAAAACAGTTCTAAACTGTGAATGAAAAGTCTAATTGAATGAAAAATCTAACTGAATAAATAGGGAGCTCTTGTTCCATAGTAAGTACTGTCTTTCCCAAAGAAAAATGTTCAGAATTATGTTCCAAGAATCTGACATATAAGAAATATTATTTAGCGTGGTTATCCCAAGGGATTTTGGCTTTGTGGATTTCTGTATGGGATCCCAATTGCTATTATTTGTCACATTTTCAGAATAAAATCTGAGATAACATTTGCAGTTGGTAGTATCTACATGAATAGTAAAGTAAATAGTAGAGGCTAAATAATATATTATAATATTATAATTCCTATAATTTTCTGTAGGAATTACTTAATTGTGCTTAAACTTTCAGGAAGGCAAGTACACATTTAGAAAAAAAAAAAAAGCAACACAACAACCTATCATCAAAATTGAAATAATTTTTTTTTCCAGGTGATTGTTAAGTTATATTTTGTCAGTGTGAGACATTACCTGGTAAAACTAATAGTTCAGGCTTTCCTGTCTCTTCAGTCAGGTCAGGTCTATACTGCTTACCATGCAGCACAGGTTTCCAATTGAGTGTCATCATAAGAGGCTCATGAATGTCAATAGATCAGGTACCGGCCAACCTCTGCCTGAATTCCAGTGAAGCTATATAGCTTAATAAAAAATTAAGTTCAAGATTGAATGATCTTGGAATAGAGTTCATCTCAATGTGTTCAAATGATACGTTTTAATGCGCAAATACTGAAAGTTTCTATTAGGGAAAAAAAGCTTCAAGATGAAATATGTAACCATTATTACCCTGAAATTTTTAATAATTGAGAATTGCTTGGGGGGCCTGGCAAAGGATATTTTGGGGGATGGGAAAAGAAGCTGCAATTTCCCTCACAGACTATAGGTTTTGGTCATTTCCAATGAAGTGTATGGCAAAATCCATCAGAATACTCCAACTAGACGTATTTACAGCCTCTTTTGGAAACATGAACATTGAGATGTTATGAAAGTACTCAGCCTACTGATGGAGTGTATTCTAACAACTGGCAAAAGCAGGTCATTAGAAACTGGTATAACTCAGTGCAATATTATCAAACTTTTCTTTCACCTACCATTTAATATATTTTGGAAAGCAATGCTTGATTTGAAATTATTTGGGATTTGAAAGCAGAGAGAGTATGAGGAACTAATTAATGCAATTAGCTTCAGATCTTAGAGCTTTTAAATCACTTAAATCCATTAACAATTTTTACCATGAGACTGTCGGAGAGGATAAATATTCAAGGTCATTCATTTTGTCTGTTCCCACTGAATGTGTCCACATCTCTACTGATGAGTAGCAACATTCTAAAGATAGCAGGAGCAGCTGTGAATTAACTGCGTGATTTTTAAACAGAAGAAGAAACTGTTAGCAACTAATGTATTTGCTAAGCAAAATCTAATTTTAAGGGTTATTTTTTCCCTCTTTTCATTATAGCATAACTTTAGCTTCACTCTTTTAGACTAATTTCAAAAAGAATATGCCTGTCTCATAGCTATGAATATGGAGCCATATAAAAATTATGTCATTTTCTGAAACAGTTCTGGCACAGTTACAAATCTTGAGAAATGTATTAATTCTGTTTACATTTAATGCACAATAGGTTTCAGCGAATAGGAAATCTGGTTTTGCTATGAGGACTACTGGTCATGTATATTCCAAATGAGGAGTATTTGAAACTCAGTAACCAGAATAATTTTCCAGTTAAAGAAGAGCACTTGGGAACAATGGAATAGCTGCTGCCAAAGGGAAAAATCATCTGCTCTCTCACTGTAGGAGTTTGAAGTGATTAGCTCAAAATCCTCAACATAAATGAGGGAACAAAGAACTAGAGTGTCAAAAACTGGTTCTTGTGGACTCTGGAGCGCATGGGTAGCAAAACACTGTTCTCCGAACGAAGGAAATATTATGAATGCTGGACATTGTTAAGCTCATGGAAGCATATTGTAAGAGCCAGTAGATAACTTATGACTAGAAAAATATGACTGTACAGAGGTCATTGGATGCAGGAAAGAGGAACTGCAATGACTGTATGCTTTGTTGAAAATCTAAAGAATGCTCAAGTTTAACAAAGACTCAGAGGAGAACAGCACAATTCTTTTCAGTATCAAATTTGACCTTGACGTACAAAAGCAGTGAGCTACATGGAATGTGACACGCTGCAAGAGCCCATGCCATATAGCTCTTGTTGATGGTCACTGCAATCTGTACTTGCTTTCTTTTTTAAAATCTGTGTATCTACCTCCTGCACTTTGCCCGTGACTAAAATAGGGCACAGAAATCCTTCTGTAATGTGTGTACCCTTATTTTTTTTCCAACATATGTTGTTTATGTGTTTGATTGTAAAATAATGTATTGGGTTGACCTTGGACAACTGTCAGATGTCCACCCAGCCACTCTCTCATTCCCCTTCCTCAACAGAACAGGGGGAGAAAATAAGACAAGAAAGCTTATGAGTGAAGATAAAGAGAGGGAGGGTCACTTACCAATTACCATCATAGGCAAAACAAACTTGACTTGGAGGAAAAAAATATTTTATTGCCAATTCAAACAGATTTGGATGGTGAGAAACAAAGACAAAATTAAAACCTTCCCCCCACCTTCTCTTTCTTTTTCCCAGGCTCAACTTCACTCCATTCCCAACTCCTCTCTCCTTCCAAGTAGTGCAGAGGGGATAAGGAATGGGGGTTGTGGTCAGAACATAACAGCTCCTCTCTGTCACTCGTTCATCCTCGCACTTTTCCCATGCTCCAGCACAGGCCCTCCACCAGCTGCAGCTTCCTTCAGGAAGCCTCCTGCATGGGGTTCTCCATGGGCTGCAGTGTGGATATCTGGTTTGACATGGTACTCCATGGTTTGCAGTGCAGATACCAGCTTTAGCTTGGTCCTCTCCACTGGTGGAGAGAACTACCTTCTTCGCTGTCATGTCTCCAGGGGCTGCAGGGAAATGTCTGTTCCAGCACCTGGAGCACCTCCTCCCCACTGCTTCCTCGTGTTCGCAGAGCTATTTCTCACACTTTTTCCCTCACTACTTGATAGCATTGTGACTTTTCTACACATGCTTCCCCTCGAGGTGTGCCACTCATGGTGGAGGAACTCAGCTGTGTCCTGCAGTGGGTCCACTGGAGCTGGCAGGAACCAGCTGTGTATCACATGAGACAACCCTGGCCTCTCCTCATAGATGCCACTGCAGCCCTATCCCCACTGCCAACACCTTGACACCTACACCTGATACAAGATGCCATTAAACAATGGGAAGGGAAGGGGAAGGGGAAGGGGAAGGGGAAGGGGAAGGGGAAGGGGAAGGGGAAGGGGAAGGGGAAGGGGAAGGGGAAGGGGAAGGGGAAGGGGAAGGGGAAGGGGAAGGGGAAGGGGAAGGGGAAGGGGAAGGCTCATCGGTGATGAGTAAATAGGAGAATATGGCAGCTGAGCCTCATGACTCCATTGGAAATATGATGTGTTCTCATAGTGAGACAAAGCAGCACAAGAGCAATGCCTGGAATCTCAGAAGCACCGACTGTCACATTAAAAAGTTGATGAAGGAAAATGGTAGAAAAAAAAAAAAACAACAGATAGAAAAACAGAAACAGAAAGAAAGGAAAAATACTTTTTTAAAAAAAAAAAGTTCTTAATGTTATCTTTAAAGTCTTATTTACTTGTTTTTTGTGTTTCTAGCAGAAATGATAAATAAAATGTATTTCAAATGCTAAAATGCGGGATTCAGACAATGAAAACAGAGTGGCTTTATTTTGAACTCTCTTAATCCCAAAGCACAATAGCAATCAGGGATTCCCTTGTATTTTTTTAATCCCCTGCACACTTTTGGTGTAATAAACTGCTTTGCTGGCTTGTTTGTAATACATCTTGTGTTACATTCCGCAGCCTGAATAATTACTGAACTCATTTAAATTCCAAGATAAGCTACTTTTCTCCCTTTTTAAACATGGGGTCTAAAGAAGACACTGTAAATACTGGGGATTCTGAGGGCATGAGAGCTCGACAAGTTTTCTAAAATGAGTTTACTAAAACTTTCTTCCATAATTTAAACTCCTTTCTTCAGAAAAAGGATTCAGTTTAAGCATAACCTTTTTTCCCCCAAAGCGCTTAATCCAAAGCTCATTGAAGTTAATGGAAAGACTTCTGAGTGCTGCATCAGACTTGAAATGGATGTCTATGCCCTCTATTACTGACAAAAGCTCTGCACACACAGACCTACCCAACGACAGCTATTTAATGTACTTCTCTTTCAACAGAATTTCACTCTGTATCTTCCATTCCCTGCTTTTCCCTGCGCTTTCTGAATGTTTTCCCCTCTGTCCATTCTTTTCACTTTCTCAGCCTCCTTTTGTCAGATTTTGTTCTATTGACTCATTTTTCTCTCACCATATCTCTACGTGGGGAGCAAACAACACACTGTCCAAAAATAATTTTCACTTCCCAGGGCCTCAGCTGGTTCACAAACAGGCAATATGAACTTTCTTAATACCTCCATCTTAAGGACCTATACTTGTGAGTAGTAATGAAATTATTTAGAATGGCTTTAATCACAAGCTGAGATTTTTAAACTTGAATGTCTAACCACAGGCTTCTAAACCCACATTTAATTACCTAAACAATAACTGGTTTTCAAAAGTCCTGAGTAAAATGTGGTTTTAATCTTAAGAGCCTAGATGGATTTAAGAACCCAGTGTTAATCACCTGGGTTAGATTTAAGAACCCAATTTTAATTATCTGGATTTAACATTGATTGTGATTCTACCAAACCTATTTTAAAAATAATATCTCCATTTATCTTTCTGAACTCCTTATAGAAATTATTTGTGTGTATGGAGAGAACCTGGAAATTTCTATATTCTGAAGTCTGACTCTGTAACTTTGTTGTTATTTTAGTAAAGTTCTCTATGTGGCACGTCATACTTAGAGCATTGCAAAATGAATACAGCAAGGAATTTTTTCTGTGATTTTCACAAAAAAGAATGGGAAAATGAAGAGAATTGGCAAACCAAGCTTTATTCGTAACTGTACAGAAGAATTTCTCACATACAACATATTTCCAGAAGAAAAAAATGTGTGTGCTGGTTGTGTTTCTGGTAAAAATATTTCAGTTGCATTATTTATTTTCTTCTTAATATTGTCTTTTAGTATTGCAACAAAGTGATCTAAATGGTTATATTTTATAGTAAACACTACAAAGTATATACTAGAGAGCATGATTTAATTCTTTTAAACAAGATGCATATCAGTGGATTTTTGAATGTGTGAATACAGATTTTTCTGAGGGGTTGCGGACCCCACTAAGTAGTCAAGCATCACAGAAACTCACAGGTAACATTATAGAAGAAATAATGTGGTAGAATTTTCCTTTCTTAGTCACCTTCACCCTTTGCAGCCTAGAGAGATGGAGACTACAGATTGTAATCACTGTCCTGGCAGATGGGATTTATTGTTACTTTATGGGGAACCCAGGACCAGCGCGTTCCTGCTTTAAATGTCACAGCCTTTCAACCCTGACTAAAAGGTATCCTGTGATGATAAGAGTGTTACGAAGGTACTATAGATCTTTATTAAGAAGATGTGCTTTCAAGAAGAGATGCTTGCATGTACAGTAACATGGACAGAGGAAATAGACATATCAGGGCCCTTCTTGTGTGCTCCTAGGGGCTCTGCAGCCTGCCCCAAACACTTGGGTTGGAGTAGGAATGCACATGGGTGATCGACCAGCCCTGCTGAGGGCAGCCACAGAGCCTGAGGTAGATGGCCACGATGGAGCGGGGTGGGAATGGGGTGCATGACACCCCTCGGGACCTTTCCCCTCTTCTGGGGCTGCTTAAGCTCACACCATGTCTTGGTCACGTCATGTCTGGCCGTCTCCCTCCCCAGCCCCAAACCATCAGCTTGACATCCCAGCCAGGCCTCTTCCCAGTCACCTTTTGTGCCTGTGCCCAGCATTGGTCCCAGTCAGGTCAATGCTGGTCTCCAATTTTGGTGCGCTGACTCTGGCAAGCAGCAAAGTATCGACAATCCATGGCTTAGGGAAAAAGTTGCTCAGAAATGACCCATGATTTACACACAAAGGTCAAACAAGGAGGTGGGGACAGGTGACACTAGCAGAAAGATCCTGCACATGGCAAGAGACTTGTAAGGCTGTCGTCTTCAAACTAGCCTGACTCGTCTTCAAAAAAGACGGATCACGGCATCTGGCTGTATGTGCAAATACCCCCTGATTTTTAGTGAGACAAAGATACCTGTCAAGCGAAAGCTGAAGCAGCAGTGGCAGGCTCTTCCTGCACAACATGAGCTGCTGTCACAAGGTCAGTATACACGGAGGTCAAACAGGATAGTGCAACTCTTTAGATGTGGAAATGTGCAAAGTACTAATTAGTCTCTTTTACTTTAGCTGTGGTGAGGCCTGAGATAGAGCCTTCCACTTAATAGCATTGATTAGGAGGTCCATTCACTAAGTCCATGCAATGATATTCCATGTTTTATGCAGTTTTCTAACACGAATCCTTGTCTAACAGGAACGATCTATTCATAGAATCATAGAATGGCATAGACTGGAAGGGACCTCAGAGATCATCTAATCCAACCTCCCTGTCATGGGCAGGGATGCCTCTCAACTAGACCAGGCTACTCAAGGCTCCGTCCAACCTGGCCTTGAACACCTCCAGGGAGGGGGCACCCACAACTACTCTGGGCAATTTATTCCAAAGTCTTACCACCCTTGTACTGAAGAATTTCTTCCTAAAATCTAATCTAAATCTGTTCTCCTTCAACTTAAATTCATTTCCCCTTGTCCTATCAGGGGACACTCTTGTAAAAAGTCCCTCCCCAGCCTTCCTGTAGGTTCCCTTCAGGTATTGGAAGGCAGCTATTAGGTCCTCCCAAAGTCTTCTCTTTTCAAGGCTGAACAATCCCAGCTCCCGCAACCTGTCCTCGTAGCAGAAGTGCTCCAGCCCCTGGATCATCTTTGCAGTTGGCCTTCTGGGTCGCATGAGCACACTGCTGGCTCATGTTGAGCTTCTCATCTATAAACACCCCCAAATCCTTCTCTTCAGGGCTACTCTTAACATAGGCCACTGAAGAGAGCTAAAATCAGTTGGAAATGCAAGTCCATCACCATCATCCAAGACAATTGTTTAAATAAATTGTTGAATTCTGCATCAGCTGAACTGCTGAAAGCAGGTCATCTAAGCAGTGAGCGACATTTTATTGCAGCCTACAAATATAATCTCCCTTTCATTTGTCCTCCTCACAGAAATTCTGGGTTTGTCCTTTGACAGGCCCAAGAGAAAGGACCACTAAAATACTGATGGGCAACTGAAAAACATGTTGAAGAATGAGGTTCAAGATTGTTTGAAGCACCTTTAAACGGCCACCATACAATAAGCTGAAATTCCTCTGCGTTTCAAGTATTTTCTTAAGATCATTTTCTGTTCCTGCATTTAGCCACTGAACCTCATTTAAACCTCACATTCTTTCTGCTCTATAAATTGTACATTTCTGCTGTAAATTCTTTGAAAGAACATTCAGAACTACTGCAAAAGTTATGAGCAAGCATGGAAGCAATCTGTTGATGGACACTACTGTTTTACTAATTTCAAAATTAGTAATGAAAGAATGGTATTGAAAAAAAATGAAATGTTGCTTTGACTATAAGGAAAATATCTTTACCTTTCCACTTTTAAACATTTATAGTATTGACCACAGGAAGCTCATGAATTAAGGAAAGCAGTAATTATGAGGTTTTGATGTTAAAAATTATATTCTTGAGAACAAGTTATTTTCTTGTGGAGTTCAGCTGAAGTCCTTTCTATTTTCAGCAAAAAAAAAAAAAAAACTGCGGTAGATTTTAAAGAATGAAGGAATCACCATTGTGGTTCTCTAGATTGACCTTTTTGTGAAAATCAGGTTGGAAAACTAAATTAAGACTGCTATAACTATTAACAAAAAGGGTTATTTAACCTACTCTTTCACACTTTAATGGCCATGAGCCATGTCATTCAGGTGTATAGGTGAAATATTGAGGTCTGTTGGCAGTGTACTTTTGTATTCTTCGTTTCATGCAGCCCTTTCTTGTACTGTACCAGGTAAGCAGCAGAGACAAGCATAAAGAGACTGCAGATTTTTTTCATCATGAAGCAGTCCTAACTATGATAAAGTCACGTAGGGATAAGATAATAATAGACTATACATTTCAACAGCAATGAATGGGGACAGGTTTTACACTAAACAAGCCTTGTGAAGAAGTCTCCCTCTGAAAAGAGAAACAAAGTGGAGAAGAATTTCTCTTTTATGTATTTTTTAAATCACACTTGTCATATTATATTCATTAAATAAGACACGTATTTCAGGTAGCCGATGGATATGTTTCTATTTATATATGCATAAATCACTGTGTGACATTTAGCTTTAAAACATTCACAATACTCAAAGGTATTGTTTTAATTATATAAATCATTTTTTAAAAATCTGTTGAGATGATCTGACTTATCAGACATTTAAAAAAGAAAAATCTAAAAAGAAACCCGGTAGGAGTTAGAGCTTATATTCAGCATAGGAGAAGCTAAGGAGTGGTCAGAAATAAAATGGCCTAACCATGACTTGTAGATGAGAAAGGAGTTTCCAAGAGAACATTCCAGCAGCAACTCCTATATAAAAGATGAACAAAACAAAGGTGTTTAAACAGGAAAGGGAATGTAAAATGTCTAGCACATGTAAATTATTTTACAGTACTCACACGAATTACTAAACTATCCTATTTTTTTGAAGGTGATAATCTTTCTGAAGAACTGCTGACTTCAGAAAAATCTGGGAAGTCAGCATATCTGAAAGTGCTGTGATAAAAATAGGTATGAAATTGAAAATTTGATCTTAATTTCTCTGTCCCTCAAAGCATATCATATAGAAGACGTGCAATCATTTTAATTTCTACCCAGCAGATTACATAGAGGTGTGCTTCAAAATGTGCATACTACTGCAAAAGATAGAATAATAAGCAAAAGAAAAGTGTAGAATAACGCTAATAATGAATAATATCTGATTTATTGTATCCAAATGGGAAAACACTACATTCTACCAGTGAACACAGAACAGCACATTAATCAACAATAAGTCTAACTGAGCTAAATCTGAACAACACCAGATTTCTGTGAACACAGCCCGGGAGTGTTTGTGCTTGATAAAACTAAGTAAATAAATATTTACTTTTACAAAAATTACTCCATTCTTTTTAACACTCAGTCTTGCCTTAGCAGTCTTCTCTGTATTGTGGAGGGCTACTGGTATGTCTCTTCTCCCAGCACAACACCTGAGGGTCAGAACGTGCATGACCAGATGCTGAGGGCTACTTTTAATCAGCATATAAGGAGAGAGCTGTGCTCATTAGCAAATCCTAATGCCATTATCCAGTGAAGCTGCCAGGTGAAGCTCACCCTTGTGCTAAAGCTGTTAACACAGTGTGAGGATGTGGTGAATATATCTAGTGCATTGACAAACAGATATCGTTAATCATGACCAACAGTCTCGTTAAAAACATCAGCCTGTATTTCTTTTCTAACACATGAGAAATCATGTGCCCTTCAGTCTTGTGTTTTTCTTAATTATGCTGAGATTTATGAAAGAAAGCTATTATATTAGATTTCTCAGAACATGATGGGTTTTTTTTTTTTACACGCTGCATTTTCCCCTATGTTCTAATGAGAACAGAAAGATTACAGCCAGTTCAGCTGGAGCAAGAGTATCACTGCTGTTCCTAGTAGGAACACCTTTGTCTTATAATAAGACAATAGACATCAAATACATCACATTTTATGAATTTCAGGTGTTATATTGTGAGATCACGTGTGTGACCATGAGAAGCTTATTATTATTCTGTTCTCATTAACATTTTGTTTGCACTCAGGAATCAAAGAAAGTTCATGTAAATGTAGTTAATTGTTGTCGCTGTTTAGTTCCTACCTTATTGCTCTCATTGACAAGCCAAAATTTAGTATTTCTGTACAGTTAGGTATTCAGCAATGACTCAAGAGAAACGTCAATCCTTTCTGACTCTGAAAAACAAAAAGACTGCAAAGGCAAAGCATAATGCACCTTTCAAGCTTGCTTTGTCTTATCAGCCACAGTAACATGAGAGGTATTTATTGTCTAAAAGAAACTTATTTTTCTCTGAAGAAGTAAAGCTCTGTTGGTAAGAGATGTTTGCTGCAGAACCATCCGCTTGTAAAGTTCTGGGACCTGGCAAACGAATAAGTTTAAAAGCCTCAAGTCATTTTGCTGCTTTTCTTTCTGTAAAAGCAGTTTTTTAAGTAATACAAAAGAAAGATCATAGCTATGCTGAAAATACTTGGAGGCCAGTGCTTTAAGGATCCTTTACTGTAGTTAATTTCTCAGACTGCTGCTGTCACTAGCACTCTTTCTGAAGCATTTCCTAATTGGCTTCCTGAAAGTTCAGCTTCTTGCCCTTCAGAAAGCAGCAGTGTGGATGCTGTCAAAGAAGGAGCCATTTAACTCAGGGTATGATCTTAATAAAAATTCTGTCTTTCCAGAACCATTGTTACAAGTACCTTTATTTTTTTTTTTTCTCCTCCTTACATTCTTTCCTACATTAACAAAAAGGACACAAGAGCTTGGAGTCCACAGAAACCTTCCAGGCAATTCCTGTTTAAAATAAGCAGTCCGGCTCTGCTCTCGTGTGCATTGATGTGATGACTATGGAACAGTGATCACTGAGGTGGGTTATTCCTCCCTGGGAATAGTTTCATGAACCAAGTGCAAGAAGCAGGGAAGAGATGCTCCTGAACTTTGCTCCTGAAGTTATGGTTTCCAGCACAGCTTAAAGCAGCCCCAGACTTGGTCTGGTTTCACCAGATGTTAAAATTTTTTAATCTCAGAAGGGACTGTTACGATTTTATATGTGAGGAGAAAGAAAAAACACTTCTGTGTCTTCTATTATACAACTGTCACAGGACAGTTTCACTCAATCTACCCCTGAGTATTCTGGTTTGATTTTAGATGGTATTATGAGGCAAACACTTTCTTATCCAATGTAATCACCCCCAAAGTATTTGCAAATGTTGATTGTAAAAAAAAAAAAATTGTCTAAGAAAAAATAATTTTCGAAAAGACTGTTTCTATGTGAAATTCACAAAATTACTAGTCATGTGGCTAGTTGCAAAGCATTTACCTAATAGCCAAGGATAGGAGAAGATGGATTCTCTTTCTGATGTAGTTCTTCTTTGTTCAAAACACCTAAATATTCCTTAATATATTGAAATACTAAGCCAGAGCATGACTCAGTGATTCTCTTGCCTAGAGGTTGGAGGATCTGCCTTGCTTCCAATGACTGCTTTGCTATTTAAAATGCAAGGTGGAAAATTACCATCAAAAGGGACTGAGATTAGCTCAGAGACCTCTAAGCAGAGTGGCAAACCTTTCAGTCTTGAGCTGCATGTGATTCAGGGGCAGATCAAACGGATCTGCCACATGGCTAGCAGCAGAGGGACTCTGTCATGGGAGCTGCCAGATAATCCAAAATCCCAGCAACGGGAGAGAGCCAGCCAGCAGCAGCCACTGAGTCTTGATTCAGTAGGTCACCTGGAGTTTGCAGTATGCACAGCAATACACAAATTGCTTATCTGCCTTAGCACATTTTGGTGTGCTGTTCATAGCACTGGGAAGACTAGACAGCGCATAGCACAATAGTTTGGACATGCTGGTGTGAGATGAGTGCAGTGAACTTAACTCACCTCAGGCAGAGAAGAGAATTGTCTCTCTCTTAGGCAGGTGAAGCACCTAACTAACTGGGTTATGGGGCAGAAAAGCTTTGGTGTCTCTGTGTTTTGGGAGCTGATCTCTTAGTTATCTGTGCTTCCTGTAAGAAGTGCATGAAAGGGAACGTTTTGAATCAAAAGTTTTGTTCTACTCAAAACTGATTTTTTTTCATGAATGCTTCTTTTCAGCAAGATACAGTCAGATTTTGTCTATTTGAACTGATTCCCATTCTTCCCTCCCACGTATCATTTGGCTACTGGACAGACAAGAGATTTTTTTTTTTGGCTTCTTCTCAAAAGAAATTATTAACATGTTGTAACTACAATCCTGAAAATCCTGCTGTCCTAGAGGCTGAACTCAGAGGCATTTTGAAGCCATAACACTGGGTAGAGAATGACAGTCAATTGACTTTTTATGTTGCTGTAACAATATAAAAGGAATGTAGCATTGCTCAGTTATCTAGTCTGTGCCACTGAGATTAGAATGAGAAAGAGCGTGCTCGTTTATGCTGTACGTGAAATTAATATCTTTGCACAAGCTTTTCTCAAAGCAAAATTACTTTGGACAGTGTAAAATAAAAACAGTGTGGGTTTGGGTTTTTTTTTTTTTCCTCAATAATACATGTACATTCATACTGTTTGCATTTTCTCTTTTGCTAACAAAGAAGAGCTGAATCCCCTATAAATTCCTCAAGCTACACTACAAAATCTCTGTCAAATCAGCAATAGGGAAGGAGTATCTTCTCCTACTGAATTTTCTTACACTAAATTAACTCGAGAAAGATCCTTTTTTAAAGAGGATTAAGAACTGTGAAAATGAGACATTTGTATTGTCTGTGTAATGACTATACATATCTTAGGCGAATCCTGACAGAGCAAAAATTATTCTCTGATTTCCCCTCTCCTTTCATTACTTGTGGTCTTGTTTTGCACCTGTTCAGCACTTGTCCTTACAGATGCATTTAGCTATCGTTTAGGCACTTGCAGGAGCAAAATGAGAACAGATGTGTCATAAGTACAAAACATGTGCTAAAAGGACATGCCGTAATGGGAAATCAGAGCTGAATGGGAGGCAAAACAAAACACGGCAGGATATAGAGGATGCAGACCTAAAATTAGCATAGGATAGATACATTGAAAAGACAAAATTCAGCAGATAAGGGCTCCTGGTTTATTGTCTAAAATATGCCTATCTGCATTCCCAGGGAACAGCATCAATCTGTCTTGATTTCTGAATAAATTGAGCTCTCAAGCAAAATCCCTGTAAAAGAAGGCAGCTCTATTTTTATCACTGTGACCTTTCTAGAAGGACTTTAGGGAAGAAGGAAACAAACTTATCTAAATTCCTACTACCCAAAGTCCAATTCTGCTTTCCTATCTGCAAAATGTTGTTTGCCAGTGTTTTATAGATAACCAGCACTGAGAGTCTTTGAAAATTCACATATTACAACAGGCTCGCTTACATATTTGGTCTTACCTGGTCTTCAACTGGTCTTTAACTGGTGCTAAAATCTTATGTAAATCGCAAATTCACTGATGTTCATTGGTGGCTTTGGATCAAGATCTGAATTTAAAGAAATAAACTTATGAATGTATAGAAGAAATTTCTTAGGAGCTATACTAAATTTATAAACTGCCACAGTTAGGTTTTTTGCATTATTGTATATTTCCCAGGATGAGAAAACCCCGAATTAATTAGGAGCCTTACTGGGACTGCTAATACCTAACTTGAAATAAAGAGCGAGTATGTATTCAGGGCATATGTTCTAGAATGAGTGAGTAGGTGCTATGGATAAAGGATTTTTATACAGATAGCGTTATATAAAGCAGGTTTTGGCATTTGTGAAAGCACTGTGGGATAGTTAGATAACTGGCTGAAGCATTCAGAGAATTTTTAAATTCTGTCTTTAAGAGTGTGATACTGGGAGACTGGAAAAGGCAAATATAGTGCTTAGGACGTAATAAATTGTAGACAAATAAGCTTAACCTCACCTTCTGGAAAACAATCTGAAACAATCAATTCATCTACTCATAAAAAATTGGAAAACAAAAGAAAAATGGCACAGTGGTCAGGATATAGCTTTGTATATCAAATCATATCAAATCAGTCTATTAACTATGACTGGGGTGTTGAATAAAGCAGGAATAGATTAATTCATACACATGTTTATTGTATTAAGGTTTTTGTTATTGTGACAAGTAATACTTTCTAAAAGATATTTACTAAATATGGCTTTCATGGAGCTTCTCTAAGGAATGTGCAAATATCCCTAAATAGTTATACCTGAAGTATAGAGATGAATGATATACCAAAATGGAAGGATGTATCAAGCGGGGCTTCATGGAGATCTGTTAAGAGTATCAAGCTATGCATATTTTCATTAGAAATGACAGAGCACTGAGAAAACGTATATAGTTTGCATATAAAGGGCTGCAAAAACTATGGAGAACAGGACAAGAATTTGAAAGAATCTTGCCAAAAACAGAGAAATGGTTTGGAAAAACAGAATTTAATTTAGTAATATGCACTTGTAAAGTTTATACTCAGGTAAGAAGAATGGTATGTACTACAGGATGCAGAAGACTAATTCAGGAGCAGCTTTTCAGAAATGTATTTGTCCCAAATTTCAGCACATGGTAACCATGTCAGGTGTTTGCTGTGAAAATCACAGGAATGATAATTGTTAAATAAGCAGGAATGTAGCCCTGAATACCTGAGAAGTCATCCTTCTTCTTTACTCAGCTCTGGTAAGACAGTAATTAGAATGACCAGAGGTTAGAAAATGGGACCTGTGAGGAAAGAATGAAAGAATCAGAGTGAAGAACAGAGTGCAATGCAGTGTAAGCAATAGCTCAGTGGTTCAGCTGCGTGTGAGACAAGGTCTAGCTCTGTGTAGCATGTCTGGGCAAATTTGGCTCTGTTTTACTAAAAAGATAGTTGTTAAGCTGTGAAAGTACATAAGTTAAAACCGTACAAGATAAGAAATATATGACTATACAGAAGTGAAATTGCTCAGATGGTAGTGACTAGTAACTAAAGGACTCAAAAGGGAAACTAGTGACATAAACCTGAGAAAAAGGTAAAGAGTTAGGAGACAGCAACCCAGGCTATTCCAAGAAGCAATGGATGTTAATACTTTCCTACCTGACCAATAACTGCCTGGCTGACATAGATTTGTTAGGTGTGGTGAGGGTATTAATGCTTAGCCTAGTAACAGCATGTATCAACCAGTAAACACTTTGTCTAGCCCATTACATGAGGTATATCCTGCTTGCAGAGTTCCTCCTGTGCATAGCAAGAGATACTCAAGAAAAGCAGCCCGTTACGTGCAGGGTTACAGTAGGAACATAGTAACACTGAAGGGCTGGTGTGAAGAAGAAGGAGCAAATCTCTTTTCCGACAGTGGAGCAGCCAAAGTGGCTTTAGATTCTCTATTGCTAAAAGCAGTGACAGAAAACGTTAGACAGATGCCTGTGGAGAATGTCAGCTACAGTTGATTTTTGTCTCAGAGCAGAGGGGACATGGGGTTGATTTTCCATGAGCTTTTGGAGTTTCAGGAAGCTTCATGAGCAAACAGTAAGATGGACGGAGATTAGACTTAATGTCACATTGAGAACACTGCGTCAGGAGCGATGTCAATGATTGTGCAGTTTCCCAAGGGCAAGGCATGTCTGAGTCTTGTGACAGTTCAATCTTTAGCTCATCTCAAGAGAAGGAGGTGGAGAATAAGGTCATGAATTGTAACTGGATTATAATGCTCTACTCTATGCCTTCACTGAATACTATGGTTTATTTTGGAGAGAGGCAAAACAAACAGACACAAGTACCAGGAACAGTCATGCTGAGGAAACATGAAATTCCATGGGGGATAACTCACTCGGGCTCTCCAGTTACTTGGTGTAGGCTGTACAAGAGCCTGGCTGCTGGTCACTAGTTGTCTTCCTGTGCTTGAACCAGTTTGGCTAGGGCTAGCTCAGGTACACAGAGCAGTAGCATGCAGTAATCTGATACTAGGTTGTATCAACATAATTTGATGAATTCCATTACAATCTGTGGAAGCACAGTGGGCTTATTATTTTGAAAATTGTGTCTAATAATAAACCCACCTCCTATCAAAAGGTCTTACCAGGGGAAATTAATCAGCAAACACCTCAAGATACATGTGTGTGAATCAGCATGCTGTTGGTTCAGTAGAACCGTGCCAGTTAAGAGCAGTTTAAAAAATTACACTCCTGACATAAATTACAAGTATGGCCTGATCTTATTTTTAAAAAGTGGTAATTAGGTTTCAATGCTACAAGCAGTAGGATAATTGGGTCCCACAGGTCTTGAATAAGGTTAAACAATTAGACTGTATTTGCAAATGAATATATCTTGATTGACGCTTGAAAAGATTAAAGGTTTATTTGAAGTTGTTAGGACTTTAACACGTGATTTCATGAAGTCCATGAATATCAGGCTTAGTGCTAACTTGAAAACATCTCTCCAGATATCTCTGGACCTTGGATGGAATTTGGGTAAAGATGTCCATTTGGTTGTAACAATGTGCACCGAGTAATACAGCCGACTTCTTGTTTCAGTGACTGAATATTAGAATTTATTATTGGCTGGTAAATTATTGATTATTGGGTCAATACATCTTGAAATTCAGGTCAACAAAACACAACATCTATTTATCACAGCAATTTTAGAGACAAGTAAACTGAAACAAAGGTAGATTTATGAACCCACCAAAGGTCACGTAAGTGAGTTAGCAATAAAACAATGAATAGGTCTTCTGAATGCCAGCTTCCAGAGCAACATGTGCACTACTGGGTTCAGAATGAGTAGTACAGACAAACAAAGCAGCCTGACAGGACAGGAAACTGATGATAAATGATACAAGAAATATCATTATGGAAGTAATTTTGTTTCTTGTGTGTGGTAAAGTCCAGGTTAAATGCAATTCAGAGCAATTTCTGGCTCAACTATACAGAAGTATGGTCCAAGCCAGTAGTCTATATCATTATATATGCTGGGTTATGAAGTGATGAGGCTGGAGGAAAAAAACAATAGAATTCAATCATATCACAACTGCTGATCTTTTCAAAATTTCTTCAGCTATATACGGAGATTTATCTCCAATTTGGCATAGACATTAAATTTAATGGCATTCTTTCCTCACTGCATTAGCTTGATTTAAAATGGCAACTAAAATTTTTTTTCTAGCAGATAATTCGACTTAATCTGTTGAATTATGCTTTCAGTAGTTGTAAAATAGAGAACGGTAAGCAAGATTTGGAAATGAATAAACCAAAATAGTTGTATAAAAATCTGTAACAGCTCTGTGTTACTGAAATAGACGTACAGGACATAGGTTGCAGAATATTTCCTTTTCATTGATTTTGATATCTCCAAATTTTTAGAACTGGAGAACATACCTTGGAGCACAACCAAAGACACACTGAAGGCTGGCCTCAGATTTTATTCTTAGAAGAATCTATAAGTAGTAAAAGGAGAAGAATTTGAATCTCTTGAAAATACAAAGATTTTAATGATTCACAGATAATGATTTAATTTCTGTTTCATAACCAGCCAATCTAGAACGCATTTTAAGGTTTAAATAATTTTTTATATAGGACTTAAAACATCAAAACCAGCTGACCTTCCTGGTTAAGTGGAAAGAGCTTTGTAGTAAGTAGTAATACTATGGATACAAAAATCTTCATATAATCATAGAATATCTCAAGTTCGAAAAGACCTACAAGTATCATCAAGTCCAGCTCCCTGCTCCTCACAGGACTACCTACAACTAAACCATATGACTAAAGAGCGTTGAATCTTGAACAGGATTAGAGTAATTCTTTCATACCTTGGAGAAATTAATTGTCCACACTGATGGTGTTGATACTTCATGCACTCTTACAAAGAGCACAGTAGGATTTTCTTCAATATGCAGCTGTTCATAGAGCTTTTCCCCAAAAGTCAGTCATCTGAATTGCATGGTTTTCATACACATTAGGATGAGAACCGTGTTCATACTGCGTTGAAATAAAGTGCTTAACTACAGAGTAGTCAATACACCTTCTCTACAACACTATATCCTCTTCATACAGCCACATAATTCTCTCCATTTTATTGAACAAGTATGTGTGAAAAAAAAAACCAGTGTTGTTTGAGGAAATTCAGCAAGATTTTTTAAATGGAGTCTACTACTCCAAAAGGAGTAGAGAAAGTATATAGACATTATCTCCATAAGTAAAAAAAGCAACATAGGAAAAACACTTTAGAAAGCTATCGACCTAGTTACCATGGGTGTTGTTGGGTTTTTCCACTAAACAGAGAGACAGATATTTGGAGTATATACCACACAGTGTACACAGTGACAGTAATAGGTAGGTTTAGACATATTCTTATCCTCTGTAATGCCTTTCTTCCAAGTTCGTAGAAGTAAAAAGCTTCCTTCTATGAAAATGTTCTCGGAGAGTTAAGCATTCTTTTCATCCAGAGACCAAGGAATGCTTGCTCTGCATTTGGTGAGATTCTGAATTAATTATGGACACATCAGCCAGGCTGCAGGACTTCCACACTGCTTTTGCAGGGGCAGTGCTGACTGGCAGTGCCACATCTCCACTTCCCTGACACCAAACACATGCACACACCAACTATTTAGACTCAGTGTACCTAGCAATCTTCTTAACAAAGCTAGGCGAGGGCAGAACTTTTTCAGCTAAGTTGCATGTTTGAGCACAGTATCCATTCTGCCAATAGACAAATTCAAATGGAAAAAATCCTAAAAACGTCCAGCAGCTGGCTGGGATAAAGTAAACACACCTGTTTTTTTCAGCCTGATTGTGCTCCTTAGCAGGCCTAACTGAGGGCAGTTACTTCCATGGACAAGCATTTGATGGGAGAACTGCAATCCTTGGTTCTAGAAGCAGCAGTTATTCTTGCCTGTAGTTAATTAGTACATCTGAGGAAGGTGTAATAACCTGCTGATACAAATCAGTGGCCTCAGAGCTTGTTCTGGAGGCCTTGACCATAGTTCTCTATATTTGAATTTAATCACAAATGGTGTGGTCATATGCACACTGTGATCCTGCTGCAGTGCTGCTGCAGATATCTAAGGGAGTTTTCTGTTCAGGTCAAGGAAAAGCTGTGTTCAAACTGTAGGAAGTTCCTCATGACTTATTACAGGAATTGATAGCCCTTTAGCTAAAAGGTGGGTGAATAAGTGTTAAGCAAAAAGGATTTCAGGTGTAACCAGTTTAAATTGGAATGTCTGCCTGCTTGACTCAGGAATATTACCAGGAAAGCTGATGCCCTGTCTCACGAGTATATGCTTCAAGGGTGTCATGGACTGAAAAACAGGACAGCTACTGTGTTATTGCATTCCTTCACTATGGTGGTTACAGTTTATTTTCAGCAGAAATTGATCAGGAGTTTCTTCATTATCATTGACTCTCTGTGCTGCTTTCCCCTTGAAAAAGGATCATTTAATAGGTACAATTATTTGCGAGGTGAGAAATGGGACAATAAGAGGAGCCAAAATCAGTTATGCTACTTTTATTTTCCTTCTTCAGTCTCTGAGAAATAGGTAAAGCTTTTCTAGGGACCAAATAGCTTGACTGCCTAAGGTCTGGTTTTGGATTTGACTTAAACCCTTGTATGTCACTGACCTTTAGTAAAGCTGAGATTCCTAAGAGCCAGTTTTGTAGCACTTCAATGTCTAGATTGGTCAACAGACTTTGAATGTGTCACCCAGGATCCTTTCTGTTGGATAGTCCCCTCAAATCTTGAGAATGGTCAGGCACAAATAAATGTGCGAGACAAGTCTTGAAGAAATTCCTGGGCCCTATGACTCCTTTGCTGTGAGTTTTCTCCTACTTCCTTTTAATTACGTTTTTGTCTCCCTTTAAAAAATAAAACAAAACAAAACAAAAATAAAGAAAGGAAAAAAAGTTACAGTAGGTGAACTTATTTCTTATTTCAAAGAAATAATTGAAAGAAATATTATTTCAAAGAAATATTTTCTTATTTCTTATTTCAAAGAAATGGGGAGTAGGGTGTGGAAGCCTCATAAAAACAGAACCTTAAGTGAAAAGTCCACATTGATGAATCTAAATCTAAATCCCTCAGATTATATTTATCTCCAAAGAACTGTATCAGGCTTGAAATAATTCCTGTCTTCCCTCGACCTTGTCAGGTTTCCAGAAAAAAACTACACTTTCTGGGGAGCTCTAATGCAGGTCATGTAGGAATAATTCAGAGGCTCTATTTAAGGAACATATGCTGCATCCTCTTATTTCTAAGAGATGCAAAGATAAAAACTTACCATCCTGAAGAGAAAGAAAGAGAGAGAAAGTATGATAGTGGTGAACAAATTGAAACATTCAGGAAAAAATACATCACATTAAATTCCAGCAGGTATCAATTTTTTTTTCTTTTTAGAGAAAATATTGCTTAAAGTAGCAGCAGATAGTGATTTATTATTTTGAAAGATGACTGCTGTTCTTTCTGTTTGGGAAACTAGAATTCTCTCTAACAGAAGAAAGATTCTGATCCTTTGTACATGTATATAAATCAAGAGCAATAGCTCATCAGGAAATAGCCATGTCAAGTTTACACCACTATGTATAAGATTGGATCTGTTCTGTTTTCCTCCCTGTCTAAAACTACTAAGGAGTGGTGAATACAGACTCTTATTTTTTTCGTTAAGTGGTGTTAAAGAAGTATAATTCCATCCACTACTGGATTAGGACAAGGACAGCATGGGTAAAAGAGACCAGAAATTTGAATATCAATATCTATAAGGACCCCAAGTTTGTAAAGCCTCCTCAGAAAGACCGTGTGCAATGAGTTGTGTTTCGATGTGTGTGCAAAGGCGTCCTGAAGTAAAGGAGTAACCTATATAGACAGAAATACTAAAAAAATGGGAAAAATAAACTGGGATTTTCCACCTCAGTTTTCTCACCTCTCAGTTGTATGATTACAATCCCACCATGTTTCCATGAAAGCAGCAACGCCCACAGGAAGCCGTGCAGTCTCCAGACAGCAGGACAAGAGACACTGTAGGGTTGAAATAGATTAGAAGGCAAGAGAAAGTTTGAAAGTAAGATTCAGAAGTCACAGTACAACAGCAACCTGTGCCTGAGAGCATTCTGTGACCCGTGCAGCCCTCCAGCAACAAGGCTTGGCAACGCGGGCAACAGAGCCGCGTGCACCGAGGAATGTAACATGTTTAGATGCCACTTAATGCAGCTGCCTTTATTCTGAGACACAAGGGCTTTACCTGAAGGCACTGTAAAAACCATTCAGCAGTGTCGATGCTGTCTGTCATCTAATCTGAATCATCACAGTCATCAGTGATTCTGTGCTGTAACTGGTACTTAATGGGCTGGAAAAATCAAGGGAAGATTGGTAGGCTCATTCTACCTTTTCTTCAAGTTCATGCAGAACACAGACCACAAAATTTTTCGTCTTCCTTCCAGTTGCTATTCTGTGTGTTTCTGAAGGACAAAACCAAGTCTTACTCATTACATTATTTGTGCAGCATATTTTTTCTGAATATCTTTCATGGCAAATAGTGATTGTTTGGGGTTTTTTTAATTCAGTCACACATTGATCATTTCACATATACTTTGGTTTGCAGCCATACATGAGAATGTGCACACATTTATGACTACATTTCATATCTGAGATGTTTAAACAGCGTCACCATTATGGAGATGCAGTTGTTAACTAGACCACCTTTAATATAGTAGCTCGAGATCTTATTTCCGTCATAGCCAAATAAATACATCCCTCAGAGCAATAAAATAAGTTCAGAATATGCACGAAGTTTTCATGTGTAGTGTACATATTTTGGCTCTAAAACGCTTTATACATACCACAGTTAAATTTTGTGGTGAAGAAGATTTTATTTTCTTATCTATGAAGATTCTTTGCCTGACTGGTTAAAGCTAGCTTATGGTCTATTAGTGTGATGGATATCATGCTCTAAGGTTAGTGTCTGGAAACCATTTGTGTAAGTTTATGCAGTGCCCAAGGGTGACAGTTCAAAATTTCTTAGCAAAACAGCAAATTCATCTTCCCAAAGTATCCTCTTTAGCCTGAGTCACCTTGTCAAAGAGGTGACAGCAGATGAAAATTCACTGGAGTTCAGTTCCTTATCCAAAAGTTACCTGCTCTCTTTGTTGTTTCGGAGTTCGGAGCAAACAGGCTACTTTCTTTTTGCAAACCTCTGTAATCCTGCATGGTAAATAATCATAACACCTTGCTCTTTGACCATCAGTGGGTTTTTGCCATGCCTGCCTGTTGCCAGGGTCTAGGGAGAGCACTGAAGGGAGGTAGATCTATTACTGACATAGATTAATGAGGAGGGGGAATTAAATGTAAATCCAAAGGCATTTAACCGTGAGTGGAAAAATTGTTCAAAAGCCTAAAACTATACACACAGAAGAAACCTAATTAGAGGGGTGGACCTATAGTGAACTTACTCTACTAGCTTTTCAGCTCAATTTTTCTGTTGGAATATGACACATTCCTTTTAATGCGATTCCTTGAGCAACCTTGTGAAAGAGAATGACTGTTTTTTAACACAGTGAGAACCTTTATATTCTATAGCCTCAAGTTCAAACTGAAAATAAATTGGAGAAGTATTTACTAAGTCCGGTCACAAACTATCCGACGTTAGTTTTGGCCATGTTTTCTTAACTTGGGCTTTCTTTTTAATGGGGAAAAAAAATCTTCTGAAAGCTCATTTCAGTAACAAAACACTTTACTTTCCTCTCAGACATGACATATTTTGCAAAGGACACACAAAAATATGTGAGTATTTTAAGGAAAATATTGTAAAGAACTGCACAGGAAAAGGGTGATCCAATATCTTTCAGATATTCTTGAGACAAAAAAGCACAGTAACTTAAGATGCTCTTCTTGCAAGGTGCCAGTCTAAGAATGAGATCCTCCTTTTTCAAAGTGATAGAGATTTCTTCGAACAAAATTGCAAACCAAAACCTGCTTGTCTATTGAAAGGCAAGTATGTCACTCATATCACTCCATTATGAATGACCAAGGGATATGTGGGATAGATTCGTCCACAAATTTCAGAAGGACAATTCTATTGATATGGATGAAAATTCAACCTTGTATGAAGCTAGAATACATAATGATGGTACTGGGAAAAGTCAGAAGCAATGGGATATTTCATCTTTTCCTTTCCAAGAGATATCTTCCCTCTAATAAATCCCAAGTTCATTTAAACCGCACAGTACTGAGAGTTACAAACTTATATTGGAAAGTTAAAGTATTAGAATGTGGATTTGCCAGATAATCAAAAGCAGCTCTTTATGGTTTAAACAAAATCAATGAAAGATACTTCAAACAGCAGTCAGCAGTTTTAGTTTCAGTAACTTGCCAGATGTTACTGCATACATATATATTAGCTGCAACACTCAGCCTGAATCACTCAGACGCTTAAATGAGCATTTACCGGGGCAGTACGGAGAAGCCACACACTGCAGACTGCATTGTTATAGTGGTCTTTGCATGCCATGATGAAACATCACCTTCCCATCACCTCATAGATAAGCTGTCCTCTCTTCCTTGGCTGGGATGCATGAAAATCTGCTCTCCCTTTCTGTTTCTACATCAAGAAAATGCATGTGTGACAGTAATCACACATAAAATCAAAATTTATTGTTGTGTAAAGGTCATTTACAAACCTAAAAGCCCTGGTTTGCTGCTGTAAGCAGAGTGTGGAAGAGACTTGAAGTGTGAAATCTCCTGCTTCTGTGGGGAAAATAGTGTAGTGTGAAACTCCTTGTGGGAAATCTCTTCCTTCAGAGTAAAACTGTGGACCCCAGGAGTATGACCATGCAATAACAAACTAAAAGTCTAAGCAGTTTTCCACCTTCTTATCAGCTCTTCTTGTATTTCTGCCAGAGATAGTTCCACAGTACTGAACCTGTGATGAAGAAGCAGTCTGCTTCCATCTTCTCCTTTACAGCACTTGTAGCACAGGGCGCCAGGAGCCAGCTAGCAAAGTCAGCGTGAACTTGACAGCTGTATCATTGTCATAAGATTATAAATAGTCACAAGAAATGTCCCTTGGTCTCCTCAGAGCTTACCTGGGATGAGGAACAGTTTAAGAGGGTAGGGATTTTTTTTGTTTATTTCGAGGAGGGGTTTTAGTAGACTGAATTGTTTTTCAATCCATTACAAGTGTTACTGAAGTCTCCTATAGCTCAAAGGGATTAGAAAGCAAATATTTATCTCTGTTGTTTCAGTTTGTTTACTTTGCATTTGACTGAACTTTGGATATTGCCAATTTCACAGCAAATGACTACCCGCTGGCAGGAACAGGGAGCAGAGATAATAGTGATTCAGCTGTCACAGTTCTCCTGAGAAGCTCCAGGACGATGAAGTTGCTTTTTGCCCCTTTTTATGAGCTGGGCCCAGCTTGTTAAAAAGCCATTGGGATTCCTGTCAATGGCTTCTATGGTTGCACAGGTAACCCTCCTCAGGTCTCACCACCAGGGATATTTGCCCTACTCCTCATACGAGAGCAACAGCAGGTAACAAGGATGGTAGGAGAAGGGAGGGAGGGGAACTCTACAGATTCTCCCAGAAAAAAGACTAACATCAGCACTGCCTCTTTGGCTTCTCTTCTTTGAGGAGCTTAATGACTATTTCATTCCAACACAGCAAAGCATTTTTCACACATACTTAACTCTGGATGCTGGCATAATTCAGGGGAAATCAGACTATTCACATGAGGGCACACTTGTACAAAACAGCTTAGAGATATCTTTGTGTCAAGCCAAAGGCAGCCTTCTCCATCAGCCAAATCCTATTTGAGATTCTCAAAGCCTTGTAGACAGTCACAATAGGAACTGCTCAGATGATGTTTGACGTGGCACTAGTCACATAAAAGTGCTGCTGTCTCAGAAGCAAACAGAAAATGGGAGGTTTTCTAAAAGAATTAAAAGTAGTAATAAATAACATCACATTCTTGGGATATTGCAAGGGCAAAGAGGGAGAATGAGTCACTTCCCATTTGCAGGAATTATTGCAAAGAAAGAGACTCATTGTATCCTGTTTAGTTGGGTTTTTTTTCGAGTCTGCACAGTCCTGTGGTGTTCTTCATGTGAAGAATCTGAATGTGCCTACTTGCAAAAGTAAAGCTAGACGTGGCAGGAAGTTTTGGAAGGATTTTGCCTGAAAATACAAAAATCTTAGCCAGTTCTACAAAGTATTTCAGCTGGAATCTCCTTGAGCCATACGGAATGCTTTGCATTCCAGCTACCTATCCCAAGACCACCTAGCATTCAAACTGAGCTGTATTAATCAAGAAGGAATTAAATTATTTTATTCGAAACCCAGACTACTGAGCACAATGAAATGAAAAAACAGGTAGTTATAGACATAAAGCTGATGTCTTTCTCTGCAGACACACAGTGCCTGACTTCAGTGGATCTATTGGTGAGAGAGAGCAGCAGGTTTTAGATGTATTGCCACATCTTAGAGTGTTGTAAATTGAGGCAGCTCCATTGAAGTCAGGCACCGCATAACTGTAAGGCGAGACAAGAGTTTCCTGCCACCTGCATGATTAAAAGACAGCCACTCTGTGAGTACTGAAGTCCTAATCTAACACTACACTCAGCAGAGATGCTAGCAAATATGACAGACATGGAGTTTTTTGAAAAGGAATACACAACTGCTAATTACTATCTTGCTGACCCTATCGAGGTGCTATAACTGCACAAAAATGTGAGCAAGACCTTCGAACAAAAGCCAAAGAAATTTGCTTGATGCACATATAGTAATGTTAATACAGAGATTTATTCTGCCGCCCATTTATTGGGGTTCTTTGTTGTTTTAAAGAGAAAATAAACATGCATTTTTGTAAAATTATGTTTGGGCTGTTTGCTGGAAATTTTTTTTTTTAGTCATAACAAAAAAATATCAAGGGTAACAGAATAATAAGTGTTGATGTAGGTTTGAGTAAAGTGCTTGAGATAGCAAATAAGAATTGTACATTTATCTGTTAATTGATGTGGTTATGACTGGTTTAGGAAGTGAACAAGATATAAAATAAGCTCTGAAATAAGATATGAAAAGATAATGAAGGCAGAAGTTCTTTGGACCATTTGTCAGTATAGTTTCTGGTATATGAATTCATTATATTTCTCTGATTATGTCTAGGTAAAAAGGCAAACTATTTTGATTTTTAGCAACAAAAAAAAACCTAACTCTCCCTCTCAGTTTCTACTTAACTAAACTTTTGACTTTATGTATAATGGTAATGTGGCTGGTTAAAATTAAACTAGAAGATACAACTATAATTTAACCCAATTGAATAGTACTGTAAATGTGGCAATCACAAAACTTTATTGATGCAACTTTATAAAACTTATTTATGCATTACACATCTCAGTGCACAAGGAAGATTATGAAATCTTGTGCCAGTCCTGTGAATTCATTTAATCGAAGATTGAAAAAAATCTTTTTTCCCCTTTCACATAAATATTGTAAAAATAATATATTTCTTTAAACAGAGTGTTATTAAAATTAACTAAGAAGCTAGCTGTATTCCTTCTCACAGCATTCTCTCTAACACAACTGCTTCCCTCCTTCTTGGAGGTATTATTTTTAAAACATGAATAAAAAGATAGGGCTGCTGAGCAAAAAAAAAAAAAAATAGAATTATTCAGAATCATCTTTGACCCATCTACTGGGTGGAGGAGGAAATAAAACCCATTATGTTATGTCTGAGATGTGCTGTATATACAGCTTGTTCTGAGAGCTGCATTCCATGATAGCATCCTGTGTGTACAGAGCGCCAAGGCAGAGAGCAGTCTTATGTAAACCCAGTGGCAAAGTACTCTACATGACATCTGCTGGGACTAAGCCATAAAAAGCAAACATGTTGGTGTACAGTTCAGCATCTGAATAAACCAAGAGTTTAGAAACCACCTGAAAACCCTGCCAAGCTTGTGGCCTTTGTCAAACAAAAACTGCCCAACAGCAGTGTCAGCGCCCCTCCAGCTACTCCCCAGATTGATACTCATATCCGTTTCTACAGCATCACTGAACCATAACAAATGACAGCTCTTCGTAAATAAATAATGGTAATACTCCAAAGGCTTGCCTAAAGCCAGTTGCCACTGTGAAACTAATATAGCTCTGCAAGGAGGACAGTGAGACCTAGAAAACATGCTGAGATGTAGGGCTCAACCTAGCAAAGGGAAGGTTAAGAGATAATTTGATCACAGTTTATAGATATATGTAAAGAGAGGACACCTCTCGTGCCAGACAGGGCTTTGATTTAGCAGATAAGCTGGAAGCTAGATGAAGTGAAAACGAGACAAACTTAAAATGAAAACGTGTGCATATTTTTCACATTAATCTAGTCGTGGAACAGATTTTGAGGTATGTGACAGTTTACTCAGCTCTTGAATTCTTTAAATCTAAGTTGCCAGTCTTCCTACAAGATGTGAGGTCATTCAAGTGCATTGCTAGGCAGGATGTGGGACTAATGCAAAAGAATTTTATGCCATGTCTTCATGAGCTTCAAACCAAGTGATCATAAATGTTCCTCTTTGACATTAACATCTGTAAATGGAATTGCTGCCCTGATGAAGTCAACAGCAACTTTCACCCTCCTTTCTGTGGAAGCAGGATTTTATTTCACAAACACATAAATATTTGCAGTTTGTGCTTTTGGCTCCCATGGCTTAATATCACCTAACTATATTTGGTGTTTGCTTATCTACTAAATTGCAAAGTGATGTTGGTGATGTCTCTTAACTGCTACAGAGCTGATTGCCTGTATGCATTGACCATTACAACACATTCTTTTTACATGGCTTTCACTCTATTCCTCTCGCCCTCCTAAGGTACATGTCAAGACATTGGTGAAGATGAGTGGTTCATTGGACCTTGTATAAATAGCTTGTAATGGAATAAATTTTACCTCAGAACTTTTTAAATTGTGTAAATATTAAAATGAAGCATTTTCATTGGGTTTACTGACTTTCTGGCAGCTTCACTTGAGATCCAGCTAAATCTCTGAGATTAAAACTTCTCACTAGTTGGTTTGCTCTTGACTTTAATCTCACAGTTCATGTCATTTGCTGTTCTGTGAAGTTTTGAAGTGGCTGTTAGAGAACAAAATAGCCCTTCAAGGCAAAAGCAAATGCTTGAAATAATAGACAAAAATATGCATTTCTGTAGGTGCTAGCTAGGAATAGCGTAAAGGAACATCATTAGAAAACGTAGGATGCTTGTGAATGGAATCCTTTCTACCAGTAAGACTATTATTACTGGCAACTAGATTAACAAAGCTATTGACTGATTACATAAAAGGTCTGCTTTTTTTTTCTCCCCCTGATAACCAGGTACATCATGAACGAGGCAGGCATGCACAAAATACAATACATCATTAATCTTTGGGTCTAATGGGGTTATTAGTACTGTGTCAGTACATCAGACTCACACATCCATCTGCCTATCAGAACAGATTACACACTCTACAGCACTCAAGAGACAGGAAACCGATAACAACTGATAGGCCATCAGGACATCTTTAAAGTCTGGCATAATTCTCTTCCTGCCACTTAAGTTATGTTAGCTTGTAGATTTATGTCTTCAGGAATTCGAGAGGAATAGAGGGAAAAATGAAAAATTCCATAAATACTTGAAGTCCATTCTATCTAGGAAAGGAAAAATCCTTAGTCATGATTTTGCATTATTTTGAGGAAAAATAATTCTCAGAGGAAGTTCTTGAAAATTTGTAATGAGATCCATCACAGATACACAATATAAGCAATATGAATGCAATGCCTTGAAATACGGAAGTAATAATCACAGAATAAGCAAACAAAAGGAAGAAGCTTCTATATTTCCTTACTCTTACATTTGACCATGTGTAAATCATAGAGATGATTATTACTCTTCACAGGGAACCTTAATATATATTTTAATTTGATATTTTATGACTGTTCCTGTTTGACATGTAATGTAAAAATGAATGTAATCTGCTTTAGGCTTCAAAATACTATTGAGATGTTACACTGGAAATGTACATGATCACTGCAGTTTTTGCATGTAGTTTAGGAGAGATGGGGTATGAATTCAAGGTACAAGACAATGCCATAACGTTAGAGCTAGAGTCTGTTGTAACAGCGTTAATAGTGCTCGCTGGGCAGAGTGCCATAACTCATGATCGTTTTGCTTCCAGTTCAGAAAGCTGGCTTAAGATGGGCCTTTGAGTGCTAACTCACATTTCTATATATGGCACTGCAATGTCCCACGTGCTTTAAATGGAAACCGCTAGATCTTGGAAGAGTGAGAGGAAAAAGGACGCTAGGTTAGACAGAAGACAGCCACAGTGTCAATTCTGCTGAATATAAAGTGAAAAAGCTGACCAGAAAGGCAAAGTTTATAAGCAATGAATTGCCATTATTCTCCTTATTTTTACATAAAATCTGACTACGGGATTTTTTAAACTGAAATTTGATTTTCGTTTTTCTTGAAAATGAAATTGATTGGTGACTAACGTATTTATTTTCATAATGAAAAAATAAATTTTATCTTCTCTGTAGATCCCCATGCTATGTCAGAGATTACAGATAGGTAATCTATCTATAGGCAAACCTATCTGTAATCACTGTGTACACTTTTCTGGGTGACATTTTATTTTGGAGGACAAAGTTGTACTTTCTTAACTTCCTAGGTAGTCTTATGCTGAAACTGTGTGTGTAGAAGTTATTTCTTATTCATCTGTTTTAATAACATATAATTATTTCAAGTGTTTTTCTTTATTTGAACATTTTCTTAGGTCTGATATTTTGGTCTTCTGGATCAGATATCTGCCATAAAATTGATGAAGATGAGTGACCTGTAACTTACATACATGCATCCTAAGTTCTGCAAGTTAGTATAGTTGAGATTTGATGAATACTAAAGACTATCACTCTATTTGCTTTTTTTTACTTCTTTTCCTTGCATTTACAATGTCAATTCCTATACCATGTACAAACTAGTTTAGCCATGTTTATACACATTTTTAACCCTGTGAGGATTTCTGAACACAAGTGAAAGGTGCAGATTCAGGCTTGAAAACTGACATTGTTCCCGTGTGCAATTTTGGAGATACTTTTTCTGCTACACTTGAATTTCAGAACTGGTTCTCTGGTTGTTCAATGCAGTGAAAGCCGTGCATTAGAGATCTCAGTGAGGAAAAAGGAATGGAAAAAATATAAAATTTACGTATTACCTTCACAGTGCATATTCCTTTGTGCACCATCTACCGAATATATCATGCCCACTCCCACCAATATTACGTGTTTCTTTATTGTGCATATCGCAGTAAAACAACATGGGAATGGCATACTCTGTAATATTTGATAAAAGAAAAATTATCTTTCGTAGTTAGTCCGTCATAACAGTTGTTCTCAGAAGTCATGAATATTATGGATACTAAATGGCATATTTTTATATCTCAAAAAGCTATTGTACCTATAGCTGCTTTTTAAAAATAACTTCGTTCAGAAATTCTCTGTCTTTGTCTTCTTCATTTTGGGCTGTCAAAAACACAATCTTTACAAACTTTGTCATTTGCCACCTGCTGATTCCAGTGTGAGATATTGACTAAAGCTAAGTAATTTTATTCTTATTTTATGGAAACTTAAAGCAAATGAAAATGAAGTCAAGTCCTCAGTGTCACAAGATGACTGGGGAGAGTAAAAAAAAAAAATCCTTCACAGCACAATGGCAACATTCATATTGACTTCTACAGTGTCTTGGATCTGTGTTGTGAAATCTATGGACAAACTTAGTGTGTTGGCGCTGCCATTCCGTGTTTTCACTTTTTTAAAGTGGCAACTAAAATGAATATATTCTTGGTTAAAAAAAAAAAAAAAAAAATCTACCTTTTTACTTCACTATGCCACCATCTGAAAGCAATTTTCTAGGCTTCTTTAAAATATTTTGAATTGGTATATGGGGAATAGTTTCTCTCTGTTATTTCCTTAAATGAACTCCATTGTACTAAGGCAGGAAATGATCACTTCAAGTTTCCCAAGCAGTCAAAAAGCCGTTACCTCTACACAACAAAATAATACTTTCCTTGCTGCTGTCTCAAAGCCTTTTACAAACATTAAAGTCCTAACAGTTCTGTGTGAGAGAGATAAGTACTGGACCATAATCAACTCCATTACCTATAAAGCTTTACTGTTCAGCTCTGAGTAGAATTTCTACAAGCCAGTAGCTGCAAATTAAAGGTGATCTAATTTTTTATTCTGTGGATTTCTGAATACAGCATCTGTTGACCTACTGACATTTAACTTGCTTTTACCCATGGTTGTGATGTTACTTTAAATTATCACTTGTGTTACACAGCAGCGGGTCCCCAGGCCAGTGGAAAGTATATTTTCTAGTGACTTGGTAGCAGAACTGAGGGATCCTGAAGTTCCTACGGTCATCTCTAGCCTTTCTCGTATCCATCAGTCTCTCCCAACATCAGTCATGAGAAACCCTTTTTCACTTTCTTTCTGGCCTAACAGAGAAATCAAGTCAAATGTGATTTTCCTTCCTGCACCAGTCTCCTTGCAGCTAATAGCTTTACCTTTTTCCTTTGTCTCTTTGGGTGTTTTTTTTCTCCTGAAAAACTGTTGATGAAATAAATCATGTATTGAAAACTGCAAATATAGACTGATCAAAACTACATGTGAATATTCAAAATTTGAAGAAATATATAAAAAAATGCAAAGCCTCTCCTAATTTTCAGTGTTCCATTTTGACATTTTGAAAGTGAACATTTAAAACTATTTTTAGTTTAGAAAATGCAATTGATTTTTAAAAAGTAAAATAAATATTGGATATTAAATTGAAGAGCAGTCTAAAAAAGGCCTAATTTTAAAAATTCTGCCAAGAGAATTCATGTCATCATCATGAACATGATCCCTTCAGGTCAAAGTGAAGTGAGCCAGGGAGGCAAAAAAGTTATTATTGTTCATCTGTAATATAGTACAGCATATCATAGCACAGAATAGTAAGCTCTGTCTACTCAGATAACCTTTGCTTTCCTTCTTCTTTCATGCTGGACTCACCACTGTAGGGTTTCCAATCTTTATCACTGGAAATCATTTGTCCGGACTTTATGTCTCTTCAGTAGTAGGATCAGTGAATCATAAATGTTTCCTATTATAAGTAATTTTTTCTATCTTTGATGATCATCAAGGTGTGTAGGAACAGAAGAGTTCCTGGCTCTTCATCATATTCATCTAATCTTTTCTTCTGCTTTCTGACTTAAAATTTTAAAAAGAGAGAACAGTAACTTTCTACTTTCTCACTCATTTTAGAGTCACTGGGCTCATCAAAATCCTTTCATATTTGCTTGTGGCATGATCTCCAGAAGTATAGAAAAATGCCCAGCCTCCTGCTGTGGATTCCGCTCATGTAACAAAAGGGTTTTGCTTTCATTTTTATCCATCCCGACCCTGGCAGCTAGATTATAAGTGCATGTATTTCTTGTTTTGGCTCTTGTATGGTTGTTCTAGGTTTTTCCTGTCTTTTTCGTTAATCTGGAGAATAGCAAATCCTTTTTTTTTTTTTTTTTGGTGAGTGTATGGAGCTTTTTCTGTTTTCCTTTATCCTTTTACTGTTTCTCCATTGCCAAGTCATTCCATCCTGACTGAAGTAATTTCTGCTGGTTGCAGAGAGAGAAAAAAGTCGATTGAGAATTAAGTTGTGTTTCTATTCAATCCAATGAAAATGAACTGATCTGGAAGAACTGCCAGCTTTTTTCCTCTTTCATCACATTCTGCTCCCCATGCTTCCAACTCTTTACTGTTTCGCTTAAACATTTTCACCTAAGAGAATTTGGGGACATTTAATGGAGGTGCTGGTGGCTTACAGATGTGTCCCTTCAGGACTTCCCACACACAAACCCTTGCATAATAAGCTGTCTGGTAGCCTAAATGCATGGCGCTATATGTGCAGTAAAAAGCTACCCAAAATCTCCTTACTAAAGCCCAAAAGAAGTGTACGTACACAATAAATCTTTGGAAGACTATCTGGGGATCAAGCAATGCCCAAGAATGGTCACATGCCCAAATCTCACGTATCCTTTCCTCCATACGAATACCTGACCTTACAGAGCACCTTCCAATGGCTATGGGGCAAAGGACTGTTGCTGAGGGTTGTGTTATTGGTAAGAGGTGAGGGTTAAACCCAATTCTGTACAGTGCATATTCTTGTGAAATCATTAATTGCTATTAAAAGCATTGAGACAACGTCTGTTGAAATCAGTGGACAGATTTCCATCACCATTAGTGGGCTTTGGTTAAGTTCTGCATTGTATACAACTTAGCTTGTAAACATTTTGTTAGACAAGAGACTTTTTATGGTGTGCTTTTTTTAAAACCAGGGTTTTTTAAAATCTGTTTTTCTCTGTTGAAGCGGCCTGTAATCTCACCCCCAAGAAGGCTTGTGTGATTTCATTTTGAGTCCACACATTATTAAGCACAGATTCATTTTAGTTTCATAAAACATTAAATAGACTTCCAGATTAAACTGGCTTCGTTTCCCATATGTACAGAGCTGCTTGGTTGTCATAACAATGAAAGCCAAAATAAAATATGTGAAGTGTAATGAAATCACTCAGTTTATTTGTAGTGCTAATGTCATTATTCAGTTCAAAGGATTTTATGGAATCATTGAGAATTCAGGAACAAATGATGAATGATCTAGGAAGACCTGTTTAGTAGCAGATGGGACTAAAAGATTAACAAACATGATGCCAATTAAAACACAATACCATGGCTCACTGGGGAAAGCTGAGATAATGATGAAGCCCAAGCTTAGACTTCCTCCACACTACTTTCAGCAAAACTGCCTGTGAAGACAATGGGAGTTTTTTCTGTGCTAGAAATACAAGATCTGTCCCAGAATGACTCACATGGTCTCAAGCCAACAACAAAGTTGTTGGAAATAAGACTTCTGGTCAACACTTTATTTGTTGTGATGATCTAGCATCTTTCATTTATTCGTGTTTTGTCCCTCTAAAGTCAGTGAGATTTTATTATTTGGTCTAACTGGAGCAGCCAAAGTTCTGTTTCTGCAGCCAGGCTGCAGATCAGGCTGGCCTTAAATTGCCAAACTGTGTAAGTTTGTGAATAGACCCGTTGACTTCACTAACATTGTTCATCTGCCAAAAATTAAGGAGAACAATTCCTTCTTGGCACAAACCTTGCCCACACATGCACTTCCTGGCTCCCAGCGAGCGTGCAGCTTACTTACCAACATGCTCTAGTGCACTGAAGAAAGCCAGGCTATTATTTTGTTGTAAAGATTCACAGCTTAATTGAAAAAATGAATTTCCTCTTAAGCTGAGAACATGTCTGCTGCCAGGCGCTAATTGTATTCAGTGACATAGCAAGAAGGGACCAGACTGTAGGGGCCCTTGCTGAAAGTCAGAGACGGACAGGAGTGGCATATAACAAACTCCCTCACTTGATAGACTTCCTCAGGGATGTGCTGCAACAAGATGCTTTCATTCTTCTTCCCAAAGAAGGTTTGCACTATTTTTACGAGAGGCAGTCTGTGACCGGAAAAGGAGGACTAAAGAGGGCAATTGAATGGGAACGCAATAGCTGACAAGGTAGCTATTTTATTCAAGCTATTTAAACCTGAACAAATTTCCACTTGTGTGCTAAGGACCTGATATAAAGCTCACAGAAATCCATTCTAATCTTTGCACTGACTTCTGTAGCTTTGAATGAAGTCCTTCTCACTCTTTTTAAACTCATTCTCCTGTCTTCTTTGCCCACCTCTAATTCAGCTGTGAAATCACATCCATTACAAGTAGCATCAATCCAAAAGTGTAATTGCCCTGCTGTGGAAAATGGTGAGAAGAGATTAATTAATATCTTCGTATCTCGTATTTTATATAATGACTTTGTCATAACTGAAATTGTCCTTCTCTTATCATATTGTCATTTTCTCCAGGTTTTAACTGGGTGTTACACTTGAAAAGGTCAATTATGGTAAGTTTAAAAAAATACATGAATCTGAAGATGAACAACTGACATTTAACCTAAGTGATGATGCTCTGCTTTTTAACTGTGAGTCTGATTAATTTAAAACCAATTTGGATCCATTCTTTGCTTCATTGCCAGCGCAGTGAAGCTCCAAAAATTCGACCCAAGAGAGTATAATTCAAGATGGAATAGATGCTTAGTAGATATATGTGTCTCACTCTCATAAATTCTCTAAAGTACTGGAGCAAATGCAATTAAATTAAGGGAGTCTTTTTTTTTTTTTCTTAAATTTAGTTCTTTGTTACTGTGAGATACTTCTAGGTAGAAAGAAAACCAAAAACCTGTTTCCTGAAGAACATCTTCCTTTAATTTACTGACTCTGCATTGGTGTTTGCTTCCATAACAATCTACTGCTGTAAGTACTAGTAGTGAGTAAACTCCTTTTAGTAAAACCATAACACGTTCTAATTAAGCCCAAGCTGGAATGACAACACCATAACTCTCTTTTATCAAGTGACCATCTATTCTGACATCATTGACTGAGCAGAGTATCCTTGCTGAAGTTAAATGATATATTTGCAAAATAAAGGAGTGTTTGAATTGAGCAGGCACCTCGGGATCCCTCGATTACATATCTGTTTCTTTCTTATGTACCTTGCTCTGGAGTACAGTTATCTGTACTTTATTCATCATGGTCATCAGGAAGACAAGCAGGGGATAAGAGCATGGCTTTTTGGTGTTTGGTTTTTCTGTCTGTTTTCAGAGTTTGCTGGTTTTGTGCAATGTACTGGTAGGTATCATGGCCTTGTAGGCTTCCACAGTTATTCTTCTCAACTATCTGGGCCTGCTTAGCTGCCTTCTCACTGGCTGCTTGTCCTACATCTGTAAACAAAAGTCCTTCAGCTTCTCCTCAGTGCCTTCCTGGGTCTTCCTGGAATTCCCAGTGCAATGCTTCCCTTCCAGATAATACACATCCCACAGAAACATTTCCTAAGACATCAACAATTCTTCATTAAGTCAATTTATATTTGGGTCTCTCCTCTCTCAGCTACTCAAAATGCATTGTCATCACCACCTGTCAGGGGGCCTGTGCGAGCAGCCTCACCAGGTTGCTTCAGCCTGTCCTCTTTCCTCTTTATGGCATGATAAGGGATAGCACACACACACTTACCAACAGCAAAGCTTGTTAGCTTTGAATACTAGCCTGTGTGAGGTGACAATGCAGCTGAAAACTAAACCTGAGGTGTTTGCATCTTCTTTGCAAGGAACTTGTCACCTGGAAGTTACAAACAAGGACAGGACATCCAGCCGTGTTCTCACAGGAAAAAAAAAAAAAGCCCACTTTTTACATAAATACAAATTGATCATTTTATCACAGTTTGACACGATATTCAGCTTTTGTTCAGAGAAGTGCGCTGGTCCCTTGGTCATTCATTTAAATAGGAAAATGACCAGAGGAAACGAGGATAATGACACAGCTACGTTCATTTCGCTTCTAGGATATTATGTGGATTGCTTTTATTCATTTGTTTATTTATTCACACCCATGTCTCTTAAACATATCCCAGCAGTGAGCTGCCTACATCTCATTTCGAACTTTCTTGCAATTGCAAAAGATTATATGTCGCTCAGAGCTGCAGCTGTCTTTCACAGAATGACCCACAGTCTCACCTGTGGTAGATTAACTGTGTGCATATGAGTTCAAGCCCTCCCTCATAAGAAAATTACGTAGCAACTCCGACTCAGATGCAGTTGCTCTAGCTTCTGTGTGCAGTTTCTGTACAGATATTCTTTAAGTACTCTCTTTTCTCAGCTCATTTTTTTTCAGTGTCTAATTTTCCTATTTATCTGTGTACTGATGCACTCCAGGATCCTGTTCCCTACTCTTGTCTGTCTCATAGGACCACTGCTTAAGTCTACAGTGTCACAGAGCAGCTGGTAGTATTTAGTGACCTCCTGCTCTATTAGATGGAAATTGATTTTCCTCTTCTAGGCAAGTGAAAAATCCATAATGTGCTCCATCAACTTTGTTTGTGCAGCAGCACCAGCAATTGAAGCTATAAGGGAAGACACAGCTCTTCAGATTTCATAAATGGCAGTATCTTTTTTGAACATCAGAGTAAGCAGACTGCAGCAAAGGAGTTCTCAGTTTGCAGCAAAACTGGTTAAGGGCCTGCTGGCTGAGATTTCTTTCACAGTGTTTGTTGCTTAATTCCCCTGGTAACTATTCACCACTGTGAAGTCACCTATAAGTAGTTATATTATGTGGCCACAAATAATAAAATCTGCAAGCGCTTGCAAGCTATAGTCCTCAAACTTAATTGGAGAAATGCTACCCAAACAACAGTGCACAGGTGTGCTTCTATGGGTAGAAGGCAGAAGCGGAGATTTTGTTTTGGCAGCAGCAATTTATATACTCTGCAACAGAAATAAATCATATAAAAATCAGTATTTATTATAAGTATTTGCAAATAAGTATTTGTTGTGGCAGGTGGCAACTAAGTGCCACGCAGCCGCTCACTCACTCCTCCCCTCCAGTGAGGCGGAGAGGAGAAGATATAACAAAAGGCCTGAGGGTCAAGATAAGAACAGGGAGGAATCACCCACCGACCATGGCCCCGGAGCAAAACAGACCCAGTTTGGGGAAAAATCGATTTAATTTGTTACCAGTCACATTCAGAGACGATAATGAGAAACAAAGCCAGATCATAAAAACACCTTCCCCCCACCCCTCCCTTCTTCTCTGCTCTGTACTCTCCCCCAGTAGTGCAGGGGGACTGGGAATGGGGGATTGCAGGTCAGTTCATCACATGTTGTTTCTACTGCTCCTTCCTGCTCAGGGGGAGGACTCCTTACGCTCAAATATAGGGTCCCTTCCCATGGTAGACAGTTGTCCGTGAACTTCCCTGACATGAGTCCTTCCAATGGAATCCAGTCCTTACCCATCAGGCTACTCCAGCACGGGCTTTTCCCGTGGAGTCATGACTTCTTAAGGTGCAGCCACCCGCACCGGCATGGGGTCCCTTCCCACACACTGCCGATTCATCTCTGCTCCACCATTAATCTCCAGCAGCGTGGGGGGTCCTTTCCTATGGGAGATAGCCCTCTAAGAACTCCTTCAGGCACAGGCCTCTCTACTTTGGCGTGAGGTCCTCCATGGGCTGCGGGCGGATCTCTGCTCCACTGTTAATCTCCATGGGCAGCAGGGGGGCCACCTGCTGTCTCACCACGGGCTGCAGGGGAATCCCAGCTCCTGCATCTCCTCTCGCTCCATCTTCACTGACCTGTGTCTGCGCGGCCATTTCTCTCACATCTCACTCCTCTCCCTGCTGCAGCTGCGCTGGCCCTAACTGATCCAATGAACTTCGGCAGTCCCGGCAGGACAAACTCCGCCCAGCAGTTGTCACAGGAGCGGGGCGCTCCGGGGCTCTCCCAGCCACACCACCACCAGTTGCATGGTGGTGGCCCAGCACACAGGAGGCTGAGTGCCAGGACCCCACCTCCTCCTTTCTGCGCTGCATGTCCCACCTGGCCTGGGTTTCTTTTTCCTCTCCTTAAATATGTTACTCTCAGGGATGCTGATTTGCTCCGACCTGGCCAGAGGCAGGTGTGAGTTTTGGAGCTGGGGAAGCTTCCTGCAGCTCCTGACAGCTATCTCTGTAACCATTCACCTGCTCCCAAAACCCCGCCACACAAACCAGCACAATATTCAATACAATAAGATCAAGTAGTACCGCATCTTTGGGAACTTTAAGTTTCTATCAGTGTGGATAGCAGGGCTTTCTGAGTACTCCCTCATCTTAGGGGTGCTGCTCATGAGTTGTGGATGCATGTTTTCACCTCTGTTTTCATCTCTGGGCCCAAAACTTTGGAATTAATTCTTGCTAGATACAAGAATGACCAAAAACATTAACGCTCCAGCGTTACCATAAAGATTCTTTCTTTGACCTTACTTTTCCTCACAGCAGCTAAAAACCAATTAGTAGCTGAGGAATATGTGCACCCAGATCCAATATAACATACTTTTATGTGACGAAAGGGAATGGAGTGGAAACTTGGTCGACATAGCTCACCCTGATGGGTGCTTAGCTGTACGAGGTGTTCAGACACTACAGTCTTGGGTACAGTATGAGAACCTGCATAGAATACAATCAAGCTTAAAAGAAGTGGAGTATATAGGTACGTTAATGCCAAGGGGAAACTTTTTCCAACAATACAAAGAACATATTTTCTAGGAAAAAAATGTCTTCTTTGTTTTTATAGAAAGTTGGATGGAAATTTCCAGGCAGATATACTCAAGGTAAAAGAAATTAAAACAGACATTCACATAACTACTGAGATCAGTCTCAAGATAGTCAGATTGCAGTCATTATTAAGAGTATCGTTTAAGCATAAGCAATTCCTTACTTTATCATAATTGCCAGTCAAAACAACACCCCTCCACCAGGGTATGGAAAAGAATATAAGGAATTGGTAAACTGAAGTTCCAGTTCATCCAATCATCCCTTGTGCAATCTAGATATATGATGTAGCCTCAAGACCATTAATGGTAGTGTATTTGCATGTAAAATGGGAATATGAATATCCCTCTATCTCATAGAAGACTATAAAACATCATCACATAAGCTGTAACTTTCAGGAAAGATAATAAGAACAAAATGTTATTAAGGTACTATCACCAGTTCTGCTGTGTTTTCATTTTATCTACTAATGACCATGCTTTCTTGAAATAGAGACAGATTGTGACATTGTGAGAGTCAGGCTTTCTCTTAAAGCAGAACACAATATGAAAGGACTGTGACCATTGTCTCATTCTAAGTATTATGTTTTTGACACTTGAGTTTTCTGAGGAGGCAGAGCCCATGGGGGACCAATGCAGAGCTGGTAGTTCCGATGAGGGAGATCCAGCTCTATCCTTCTGATGTTGCACAGCGATAACTACACAAGCATGACTGGGGTGTTAAAGACAGGACAAAAACTGGAGAGGGAATTGTGGCAGGCATGAAATTCACAGATCCTCCTGCTTTTTAGTTCCCACTGCATCACCTCCAAAGTTACTCTTTAAAAACACGTGTGCTCATGAATGCCCAGTGTTCTGCCCTGACGGTAGCAAAAAGAGCTGCTGGTCAGGAGAGGGAGACATATGAGCCTGGAGAGTCTTTCAAATCTATTCACCTATTCTTCCTGACATCTACAGTCTTTGTATCAAACACATCAGGCAGTACATGCCTCTATATTCCCTTTAGTGTCTGTTTATAGACTTGTTCATGAGTTTGTTCAAACTTTTTTTGCAAACACTAATTCTTCTGCCTCTACAACCTCCTGTGGCACCAACTTCTAAAGTTCATCTGTTGCTCTGCAAAGAGGTATTTTATTTATCTATTATAAATGTTCTGCTAGTTTTAATAAGTACCCCTAATACTGCAAGATGGGGTGAATAACAGTCCTGCACTCAGCCAGTCCATCACTTTCATCATCTTGTAAACCTCAGTCAACCTGCCTATGCACCTTCCCCTCATCAAATTTAAGATCCCAGACTGTTCAGTGCCTTCACATGTGCTGTATGATCCATCCCTTGATCATGTTTGTTGCCCTTCTCTGCTTCCAACTCTGCTACATCTCCCTCAGGATGTGGAGCCCAGGACTGCATAAAATATTCGAGGCATGGATGCCAAAGTTTTTACAGTGACAAAACGCAACCCTGTGTCTTGTTCTCAAAGTCCTTCCTGACGATACTCGACATTTTGTCATCTTCTGTTCGTTGTTGCTGCACATGGATCTGTCCATTTCAGAGAAAAATCTATGGTGACTCCTCAGCCTGTTTTCTGAGTTGTCCCAGTTTAATTTCAGCAGGAAATGTTTTAGATTATTTAACTGTAGTCTAGCATGGACACTTTTCTTTTTACAGCTGAGATCAGAACTAGTATGTGCTCTGCTGTGTATCCTCTGCTCCTCCATCCTACATCAGACCTATCCAGAGAGTTTTTCACTCTTTTCTTGATATGACCAGCTGGAGGAATTAGTCTGCTCTCTCCCCTGCTGCTAGTTTTCTCTGCCTTGCAGTTCACCAATTCCTAGTACTTCCACATAGGGGGAGAGGATTAAGCCTGCTGTTGCTGTAGCATACAGCTGTAGTTGGGAGCTAAAATTGACCTTTCGTTTCATTGACCTTTTTTCCTCTCTGTTTACTCCTCTTCCCTTCAAGCACAAATCTGGAGTAAGTATAAAAGACAATATTGTCTCTACCAGAGTAAAAACTATGAAATAAGTGCTCTCCTCTCCTGCTATCTCAGCAGAAGTCATTTCTGTTACGGTTTCTGTTATACACTTGCTTGACATGCACCAAACACTGTACTTCCCTGAAGTACACCCTTTCATTTATTCTTGGAAGAATGATGCTTTGCTAATGGAAGAATGTTTTAAAGGTCCTCCCTACCCATTTGCAGATACCTGTATTTTTGTTTTTAATCAGATCAAACACATTACTTCCATACTGCAGGAAGGTAATTTGAGGCTTCTGCTTTTCAGACGCTCTTTTAGAGTTTGCCCCAGGGCCAGTCATAACAGCACTCAATAAGTTGTGTATTACAGGTCTCTCAAGGTTAACATGCTTACTCCAGAAATCTTGTTTTGAAATGTCACAATGTTTTGTTATTTCCAGTAGTATAATGCGAATCTACGACAATGCCTTTTTAAGGGACTAAGTAAAGTATGATATTAAAAAAAAAAGAAAAAAATGTCTTGCTAGGAAGTTTTAGCAGGCAGGATCTGACCTTATTCAAGAGAACTTGTATAAATAACAACATTTATTCTGCTTATTAAAAAAAAATAAATTTAAAGACAACAAGCTTCATTGAGATGAGTTTAAAGTTGCAGTCAGCAATATATATATGTGCATATATATAAAATATTGATAATGGTTTTGTAGCAAGATTCCCCATATAAATCAGATCTGCTAATAGAAACAATGGAGCAAAACCTCAAATTAAATAGACTTAAGTCTACTAATTTATAGCATGTATCAATTCAACTTGTCTCCACAGGAGACAAATATCCACTGCATTTCCTCATCCACCTTCTATCCCTTTAATTTCAATTTTCTCATTCCTCTCTCTTCATTTCCTGGGCAAAGAGTAGTTTTAATTTTAATATAAACTTTATGAATTTGAAGAAAATTATGGTTGTGACATGAAAAAAACACATTTTTGTAGCCTTATGATGGTTGACAGCCAGAACAGGAAATCTTATTATCGCAGGAGCTAAAAGTCAATCTGCAACACCAGTTACAGGCACACTGTAGATAAATTCTGATTCTGTCCCACAAAAAAAAAAAACAAAAACAAACAAACAGAAGCAACTGTAGAAATTAGTCAGACTATTACAAGAATTTGCCATACTTACATATTTTTAAAAAATGGTTGTTAAGTTGATCAGGTTATTTAGATAAAATACCAGTGATTTTATGTCAACAGTTGTCTGAACCTTACACCTGTTGCTCTCTACTTTGCAAGTTTGCTTGATTGCAGTACAATTTCAATGTACCTGAACTTCTGTAAAGCTTCATAGTTAGGAAATATATTTTTACAGTTGTTTTTTTTTTTATAGTGGAAATTGTATTATTTTGTAATATGATTCACACTGAAATGACAAAAACATAACTTGGCCTATCATGTGGGATGTGTCATCATGCCACAGTTTCAATGTACAGATGATCAGCCTTTCAAATCACTAAGAGACTTAACATATGAGTCAAAGTGCTGTTGTCTCTCACATATTCAACAGCCACACAGTTCTGCTTCCACACGCAAGATGCTCTGACTTTGTTAGAAGAAAGGAAAAAGTATGTTTGATTCATGAGAAATTTGCATTGTCTTGTACGCCATCTAACAGCCCATTTCTGGGGATAAGGCACATCCATGCATTGATATATAGATGCTCTGTTCCAAAAGAAACACAGACATGTTTATCTCTAAGTGTAATGATATATTTTAGGAGAAAGATGGATAGACAGACAGTCAGAATGAACAAACAAGATCCAGTAAGTGCATGGAATTTTGAGATACCTGCCACCACTTATCCTGTAAGGCAGAATAGATTAAATAAGAGGGAGCATGACCTGGAACAAGAGACTGAAGTCCTGTACATTGTAAAATCAATCTAAGCCTATAACAAGGCACATGGCTTCACAGCTCCAAGATTTTTTCAACTACATTTGAAAGCACCTCAAACCTGAAATTCATGACTTGAACCTGTTTCTTTAAGTTATGTGAGTTGGTCAGACAAATCAAACGCTTTCTTCTTCCTTCCTGCTTTTGAAAAGAAATCACAGACTTCTTATTTTCTTTGTAATATAAATGTCTTTGCAGATGTCTTCAGAACTCTTAAATCTGACACTTGGGACCTTTGCCCATCATTTCCATACTGTTTTATTCAAACAGAAACATGCTATTTTCATAATGTACGGCTTCTAATTACTAGTTAAACATCCAAGCTTTGATTTTAAGACAAAGTTAGCCTAATGAAAATGATATATTCATCAAAAACTATTACTCTGAAAAACTAACACCCACTGTTTCTTTTTATTAAAGTTTCAGATGTGCTAACGTTAATATATAAAGTAAATATGATATTTAGTGAAATCACTACCTTTTTTAGCCATGAGCACTTTCAACACGCTCTCACACAATGAGTTTATCAACACATTTGTTGATAAAGTATTGCTCCTGTATATGAGAGCTACCTGAATTAAAAGCAAGGTGAGCAGTAGATTAGTAAGAAACAAGAACCTAGAATTAATAAATATGCTTGTACCTCAGTTTCAAAACAACAATTTCATATTTATAAGATGCAGATGACCAGCTCAACAGAAAATCCAACAGTTTTTATGAAAATAGGTAATCATGATCGTAGGAGTCTAATATTTGGTATGAAATTCTGGAAATGCTGATATTTCTTTTTCTCTTCTTTTTTTTTTTCTTCTTTTTTTCCTTTTCTTAGGAGTACTCTGAATATTCTTATTCCTGTAGGATAAGAGACAGAGAAAAGCTTTAGGAACAAGAAATTAAACATTATCTTTCACTCAAAACCCACCCATATTTTACATACTACTATTTATTCACTTTTATTTTCATTAAAATTTTCAGTGGAAGAGAGTAGGCAAATCATTTTGCCAATGGAAGAAGATGAGGGGAGTTTAAAAAATGAGAGAAAGTAGGATATTTTTCCCCATGATTTCTTAATGCAAACAGCTTGTCAGCAGGTTTTTTGGCTGTATTAACTACAACATCCACATAAAAATATTTTCTCAGGTGATTTTCATCACTTTTAAATTTGCATAGTGTTGCTCAGGACGTTTTGACTGCAATGTCTTTATACTAACTGAAGACCATTAGAGACACTTAGTTCTCTTTGTTGATTATGTTGAAAACCCACAGTCTTAAATTAGGCTGTCCAATGTACAAGTGCCACAGAGCACTTGTGCAGTGAGAGCCTGACTCCTGCCCTTGGCTGTAGTGCCACTCTCTGCTCAGGTTTACTCGACTGCTCTAATTTACGAGCACAAGTACGGAGATAGCTGGCCTGAAAACAATTTGGGGACTATCTTTAAATTACCTTTTTATTTAGTTTTAGGTTCATTGGTATTCTAGCAAAGAATCTCAAAATCTGAAAAATTACTACAGTTAGAATGGAGGGTTACACACTCAGCTAGAGGCAGTGCTTTTTGGATGCAAGAATAAAACTGGGAAGGGCTCAGTATTTTCTGAAGGAAATATACAGTCTTTCATGAAGGCTTAGTATGTGTTTTGCAATATGGATCGACTGTCTTTGCTGACCAGATCTCAGAAAGAGCCTTACAAGATTTTCTCCGTCACATGGTAATTTTGGCACATATCAGAAAAAATCTTTAAATGCTGAAGGCTATTAAAAATGTATTTATTCAATAATATGTAAAGTGAGTGAAAAAGTCTGTGCAGAAGATATTCTGCTCTGTATAGTAGGGCTGCATGCATTTTTCAGAGTAGCACAGATTTCACTGCACGATTTCCGTTCAAGTCAAAGGGTCTTGAACATGTTTAATTCCCAGAAAGCTCACAGAAAAATTATTCAATGGAGAGATTATGCAGTAGGTCTTAACAACACTAATAAAACCAGAGTCATTAAAATCTATACTTGTAGTTCAGCACCAATTTTTCATTTACCCCAAGACCTTGGACTGTCTCTCACTGTTTCTGTTAAAAATAATTATCCCTGATCACAGCAAAAAGCTTCAACGTGATGTATTTCTTGTCTTCTACAATGTGCGGTTGTTAATGCTTGTTACTGCTGTATGTAAGACTTATACGTCTTTTTTACTGCTTTTATTCAAAAAATACAGCTTAAGATTGCCATTTTATTTGCTTCACATGGATTACCCTTATAAGTTCTCTTTCTGCAAGGACTGACAAGGTTTTGTTTGCACAGGTGGATTATGGTCAATGTGAAAATAAAGACTCTAGGATCCTTTGCAGCTGAGGAAAAGAGCAACTCCTCCTTACATTAGCTCTAAGCAAGCATCAAAGCAACAGCAAACACCTGCTTGCAAGGCAGATTGGTCTCTGTAGCCTTCTGAAACACTTTATCTTATGTGACAAGTCACTGATAGCTGAAAACATGGAGGAGATCTTTAGGATATGAGGAAAATGATGACAGGAGTTGCTACTTTCTTGTCTATTTCAGGAAAGATAGGATATTTGCTGAAACTGAGGTTTCTTCCCTGTCTCAGGTAGGCACCTGCCCATGGTAGCAGGAAAGCTTCATTTTCCAGTGTTACCTTTTTTGAATGTTTTTGATTCTACGTTATTCAGGGTGTTGTGTCCCAGAATAAGCATTTTCTGGAATGTTTTAGAGAGATAAAAAACACATGGCAGATTGCAGGATGGCCTGCTACTATCCTTAACAGGTAGTGCAGCCCACATCCAGCGTTATTCATGAGTTTCTTATGGACTGTTTACATTCTCTGTATGAGCTCTCTCCTTGAATCAAGCTTTGACTGCTCTTTCACATATGGATAAGGCTTGTTATTTTTTTGTTGTTGTTTGTTTCCATCTTGATAGCCTTGTGATTGTCTGGATATCCTATTTAACCCTTTTTTCCTTGATAACTTTTACTTCCCTCCTCGCACTTCTCCCCATATTCTTGCCCTTCAGCACTTTCTTCCTGCCTTTTTTCTGCTATTGTTTTATTACCTTCTCTTCTAAAGTTTTATTCCTTCTCCAGTTTCAAGCTAACTTCTTCGTTTTCCTGTCCTGCTCACTGTACATTAATACTGTCTCTTTAAATGCCAGGAAAATTAATTAATGATGTGCTTCAGCCTGTGTATATTTGCATATATGCAGGCACAAAAAATATGTATTAGCAGTATCATCTAGTATGTATATCATGGTACTAAGGTGTTACTGTTTACAAGGTGGTCTGTGTAATTTACTGAGGCATGGTTTCTCCTTCAAAGCAATCCCTAAACAATTCTTCTGCCTTGCCCCATTTAGGGCACTTCGCAATTTAACAGCTATAGGACCAGAAGCGGGTGGATGCAGAGCTGCTATGCAAAGATTGCTGAAGGACTTGTCCTGGCCACTGAAGAAATGAGAAGAAACAGCACAAGTTTGTGTCTTAGCAGTTTGTAGTGTTGCTTGTGTAAAAGCACTTGTTTGCAACACTGCAAGGTTCTCTGGTACATATGCTCTTCATGAAGCACAAAGGTATGGAGAGATGATAGAAGATAAAGAAAACATGTTTCTTTGATCTTGTTTTTGCCACCATCAGAAAATTCCCCCGTCAGCTTCAAACATGACAGCAAAAAGAGAGTGCAGGTATTTAAAGGAGAGCAGGCAATTCATCTGTTGAAATAAACAGAGTAAGGAAAGTAGTAAAATCTTAATAGCTTAGAATGAACTGAAGAATTCTTAGTTTTATTTTAAACTTTTTTTTAATGTTTTTTCCTATTTCATTGTCCTTTCAGTGTAAAGTTACAGCTAGAATGGGAAGGATGGGTTTGCACTGAACCTGTGAAACCTGATGACATTTCAAAAAAAATTTCAGTTCTTCACAAGGATAACTTTAACAAATGTAATGCCTTAACTCCTCCACTGTCTCTCAATTGCATCTTCTCTCTAAAGTGTGTTGAATTCACTCTGTGCAAGATGGATCTTTTCTTTGTAGCTCAGAATATGTAGTCCCTACTTCAAGTGATTGTACTCTGCATAGGCAATGAGTTAAATGTCTCCTGTTTAAATTTTAAATTGATGGTACCTCTAGCAGTTCTTGGAGAAGCCAGGGAGAGAAGCACCAAAGAAAGGTGGTGATCATAGAATCATAGAATGGTTAGGGCTGGAAGAGACCTTCAAAGGTCACCTAGTCCAACCCCCCTGCAAGGAACAGGGATATCTCCAACTAGATCAGGTTGCTCAGGGCCTTGTCCAACCTGGCCTTGAACGTCTCCAGGGATGGAGCATCCACCACCTCTCTGGGCAACCTGTTCCAGTGTTCTACAACTCTCATGGTAAAAAATTTTTTCCTAATATCCAACCTGAATCTACCTCCCTCTATTTTAAAACCATTACCCCTTGTCCTATCACAACAGGCCCTCCTGAACAGCCTCTCCCCATCTTTCTTGTAGGCCCCCTTGAGGTACTGGAAGACCGCTATAAGGTCACCCCGGAGCCTCCTCTTCTCCAGGCCGAACAGCCCCAACTCTTTCAGCCTGTCCTCATAGGAAAGGTGCTCCAGCCCTCTTATCATCTTCGTGGCCCTCCTCTGGACCCTCTCCAACTGGTCCATGTCCTTCTTATGTTGGGGACTCCAGATCAGGATCAGGAATAGGATGACAAGTAGCACGTGGTAGGTAAACAGTTCACTGATCACAGCTAATAAATAGCCTTGTGTTAAAACATCCATCAGGATTTTAGATAGCTCCATGTAAATCTTGTCTCTGTTTGACACCATCAGGACCTCTAATCTCAATCCTGTGTATTTAAATGGCCTCATTATCAAGTTATTGGCTAATCTAAAATGAATAACCTACTTCTTATTTAAGTGAGTTGAAGCTAATTGCCAGTGGTATGCTCCCATGAAGAAAGCTGGGTTCAGAGTAGTCAATTCTCTTGACAAAATTAAATTTTTTTTTTCAAAATTTACAACTAAACAATTTACGGCATATATCTCTCTAATATGTGACAGCTAATAAAACTGATTTTCTTAGTGAAAAAATATAATTGGGGATTGATTGCTCACAGAAATGCTAATGAAAATTGATTTTAGTACTAATCTGATTCTAATCATTTCTAGTCAGAGAAAAGAAGGCAACAACAGCAAATATAGATACCAAAAGGATTCGCAGAACCATAGTTCTTAGAATGAAACCTCTTGTCTGAAGCCAAAAGTTTCAAACTTCACACGATTCACAAACTGCTTTCTTAACAGTCTCTGGGCTTTAAGTTCCTCAGGAGGATGAGCAATTCCAAGCAATCTCCAACTTTCAAAGGAGTAATGCAGCATTCTCCTAGTGGTAGATTTTTATTTTTCTTGCTGTATGATCTGAAGAAAGGGATTTCTTTCATACTAGAGACTTTTTGCAAATATTAAAAGGGATAGTCCTTTTCCAAAACAACTTAAATCCAGACTTAACTCAGTTCCCTCTTATACTTTGATTCTTTTAGTTTACCTTAGGCAAATAAATCTAAATAATGTAGCAGACCAATATTTCTGAGGAAAAAGACTGAGCTTGACTGAATCTCAGTGTATCGACTTCCACACCTGATTATGCTACTAAGCTGTAAACAACCTCTCTTTTGTGATGGTGCAGCAGAACATTCAAGTTTTTCTCCTTAAGAGACAAACTTGAAACCATCTTTCCAGTACTAACGTAATAAACATATTTGAAAATTACTATTATAAATAAAAATCGTGTAAAATGTATAATCATGAATATTTATGCAAGTATATGTTCAAGGAAAGAAAAACAGTAAGAAGAAAGTGTTTTGGGGTGAGGGTGTTTGCATATGAATAGAGCACCAAGGAAAGTAAAGTCATCTTTTAACTTTCACTGGCATCACTTAGTGCCTCTTTGTTCAGTCTGAGGCATTTTTGACGCAAAAAGGAGATGACTGAAAGAGGAATGAACTACAAAAAGGCTGCTGACGTAAAGATCAGCCTGCTTTGCATACGCTTTAGATCAGGCAAGAAACAATGTGGCTTTGGCCACACCAGGGGATGCAGGTTAGGCACTGAGCTGGGTGAGTTCCTATAAAGGGTGAAAGGTGAAGCACAGGAACCATTCTCTTGGGAGGATGCAGAGCTTCTGTCACTCAAGGTCTCTAACAGCAGTTTACCCAAAGTCTGCCAGAAATGCCGCTGCCCTAGAATGGACTTGCTGACCAGTTGAGATTCCTTGAACCCCTTTTTTCTTTCTTCCCTTTCCTTTATGCTGGTTCTCTTTATGCACAGCTGGTCACTCTTGCAGGCTACAACCTTACCTCTGCCTTACAGCAGCAACCAAGCTGCCAAAGTTGGAGTGAAAATCTGAGACGTCACAGATTACAATTGTTTCTTTCAGTATTTGAACAAAAAAAAAAAAAAAAGAAAAAAAGTTAAAAAATATTGATCTCTCTAAGTATTTTCCAGAAACTCTTGTCTTTTATAAATAAGTCATAAACTAAAATTTTGGGTAGTATTCATTGGTTTTTCTCTGCAAAACAAAGGCTATATCCATTTCCCCAGTAAAACAGAGAATAAAAGTGACAACAAGGCTTAAGTGGTACTAACTGATTGGAAGTGAAGGAGGGACAGATCTTTCACAATGTGCAACAACATTTACGACACTTAGAAAGAGATGGGAGGTATGGAAGAGGGGGACAAACAAGCAAAGAAACACAAGCCCAGAGATTCCTCAGAGAGGAAAGGATTGTCCACCTGACAGAGCGAGCTGGAGGTGACACTTCCTTGGAAATAAGAAAGGATGCGACATCACATAAGGTTTTGCTTTAAGTGTTTTTTTTTCAAGAGTTTTCCCAGTCTTCATTCCTCATGTAGCTTCTCTGCCAGTGTCATACTCCAGAAGGTAATTGCTCAGTTAGATGTGCAATCTCCTTCTCCCTCTAGAGTTTTCAACACAACTCAGGGCATAATTGCCCGGACAAGGTAAAGGGGGAAATCTTGCAGTAGCGCAAGTGCCTACAAATAAGATTCATACAGGTAAAACATATATACTCTGTCATAACAAGCAGAAAAAGTCCACAATGTTTACATATTAGGAAAAGAAAAAGTCAAAACAGATGAAGCTCAGTGATGGAAGTAACGTGGGAGAGGGATTGTGAAAGGAACACTAGGATCAGTGGTGTTATATCAGATTTATGACTGCAGTAAAAAGACATAAAAAAAAAAAAAAAGACCAGAGGAGGAGGAGAGTGGGAGTTTAGACAAAAAAAATGAAGGTCAAAGGATAAAGAACGTGAAAAAAGCAGAGTTCATGTATTCATTTTCTGTCTGCTGTGTACTTAGATATATAAAGAACCTCAGCAACCAGATCTAAGCTGGTCCTGCTCTGAGGGGTGGGATTGGACCACATGAGCTCCAGAGATACCTTCCAAACTAAATTATTTCATGATTATAATGGAAAAACTGCAACAGGTATTATCTATATGTTAAGAATGTACTGCTGCTTTCTTCTCATAGTTAGTTGCTAGTGATCAGCAAGTCCCTAATGTTTACCTGATAACTCTTCTTTTCCTTTTCATGTTTAGGTAGCATATTTAGATGTGCTTTCCACTCCCTGAAGCCTGCCACATATGTTAATATCAGCAGAACAATTTTAGTCAGAACCTGGCCTTGTGGATGGAACTGATCCCATCTTAAAGCACCAGGACACAAGACAGGTAAGTGCAGGCACTCTCTCCATGTCACTAATGTGTGCCATGTATTCTTGCACAGTTGCGCAAGGTTCATGCTGAGGGGATGTTGGAGGAAATTGTTTTTGTTTCAGCATTCCACTGAATTTGAGCAATGTGGAACATCCTGATTTCTGGAAGTATGTTAAAATCCTCACCGAAATCCATCTAAAAACAAAGATTATAGAACTATAACCTGTGGCCATTATGGCAGGCATTGAAAACTAAAGGAATTGGCCATGTTCTTATTTCTTTTGTATGAATGGAATACAAAAATTGTTTTAAAAAGGTCATAAGTGTTTGTCAAGGGCACCCTGTGTTTGAAAAAGGTTTCCTTTGTCTAGTGAGAACAAAGCTGGAGGCTTGGAAGGATTGAAAACACATGAGTTGCAACAATGCCTGTGCTAGAGGCTCAACTGTTGTCCTGAGGGGCATGGTATAAAGTTGCAGGTGCAATAAAATGCTGATACAAAGCTCTCATATAAAGCAAGTAGCATTCGGTCACTAAGAAAGGAGTTGGCCTTGCACTGGATTTATTTTTTTGAAGTAAGAGAATTTTTATCACTTTTCGTTTCGTCTTGGAAAGGGGTTAATGTATCATGAAGGAGATAATGAAAACCACCTAGGGAGTCATCAGACAAAGAAACTTCTAGAAGCTGCATTAAAAAAATTTCCATCTCTGCTCACCTCTTATACGTGTGAATCACCTTTTTACCACCTCCTTTGGAGAAATGACAGATTTAATATGTGCTCGATCTAAGCAACTGAGGTGTGTGTAACACAGAAAAGTGTGGAGGGAGATTTCTTTGAAATAAAACTGCTCTGTAGAACAGAAAATATTTGAACATAAATTTCAAAGGAAGGTTTTGGCAGATAATGGTTTTGGGCTTTGCAGGCACAGTCTACTGGTAATCGGTATTGTTAACTGACACAATATGATGTAGGTATATAGAACTGAAAATAGGTACATTTACTGTTCAGATGCTGGTTTAGTTAAGGCATGCTAAGATTTTCCTTTATATCCTTCAGTTCTTTAAGTTGTATACACATTGTTTTAAATATTGGTAAAGGGCGAGCAATAGACAAGTTGGTTCCTAAATAATATTTAACTTTTTAGATAAAAAGTATAATCTTACCAGGCAATCAAATTTGCTCCTATGGAAACTTGGAAAATCTAGCAAAATTTTAAATTCTTTAACCTCTTTAACTTTTAATGTCTCTCAAAATAAATAAATCTTGGGTTTAAACTCTAATTTTCAGCCTAATGAACCATATTACTTCAAACTTCAGCTATACTTATCAGGTTAAATATCTAACCTTGGAAAAAAAAAAAAACAGTCAATTCTTGATTTAATAAGAGATTTAGCATTCCTGATGTTTCAGATCCCACAGGAAGTATTTGGATTTAGATGCCTGATATACATTTTATGTGAAATCCTGGAAAACTGAACAAACATGTTCAGTGTTCCAGGTCTCTGTGAGGATGTATCTAGACTGCTATGACTGTCGATCTGACTATGCTGCTTCCACAGCAACATTAAAATATTTGTAAAAAGCTTATGACCATGAATTAAATAGTCAATATTTTCTAGTTCTTTGCTTGTTGAGCCAATGGTAGCCACTGGGATCAATTTTTTTCAGAAAGATATTAACTAATAAATACGTTGATAAGAACAGTAATTTTACTGCTTTTTGTTTTCTGACGGCTTTGTTCTTGGCTGCTCTTCTACCACTGCTTATAAGGCAAAAAGATTTCACGTGCTACAAAAGTTGAGGCCTGAACTGTTTTCACTGAAAGAAAAGTTAGGAAGTTGCAGGAGATGACACTTTTCACCTTGCAGAAATTCTATTGTCTAAATTAAGTTTTCGAACAGGAGTAGTTCAGTCACACAAATAACGATATGCTCCTAGTCACATCCTAAATGGTCATTAATATATCTGTATTCTATTGCGGAACCTTTTTTTTTTTCCCAATTAGAGTATACGAACTTTAAATAGTAGATGTAGCTAATCCATTTGGAATCAAATACTGCTTTTATTTGGTAGCTTATTGAGTTACCTCAAAAACCAAATTTCAAAGTTGAAAAGGGAGGGAATAGTCACATGTCTTCTGGAGACCAGGTTCCTCCAGACCCTTGCATCTTGTCAATGGGTCAGTGAGATTGTGGACTGGGAGTTCACAGCTTGTAGTGTGGTGACAAAGTCGCGGAATAGGGAAGAGGGTGGACTTCTGTTAGCTTCCCTGGGGAAGCTGTGTGTGCAGCGACAGTGTATGTGTTGGTCATGCTTCTCTGAGCAAAAGAAGAAACAGGTCATGTGAACTGCCATGCTGGTTATGCCCAGGAAAAAAAACAACCTGTAAGCCCCAAAATGTGGTAGCAGGGAGAGTGACAGCTTCAGCACTGAGGAAACTTTCAGGGAAATGGAGGGCACAGCATGTATTTCTCCAGTCCAGCTGCTGAGTGGGCAAAAAACAAAGCTGAGAGAAAGGAGCTCTCTTGCTCCAGTGTGCAAGAGAGATGACTGCACATTTTATTTATTTCGATTATCTTTAGTCTCGTTGGCTTCTCCCCTCATTTAATTTCTCCTTTCATTTCATACTCTAACAAGACTTGGCTTTTGTCGCAGCCGTCTCGGGGACGGAGAGAAGAACGACACAGAATTCAGGTGCAGGAGAAAGAGCCAACGCCAACAGCAGGAGCAGCAGCAGCAGTAGCAGCATCAGCCGTTTATTAATTACAAATCCGTATATATATATAATATGGTTCACAAGGATGGCCAAGGCAATTGGTCGCTTGACCATCCACCTCCCAGAGTGATTGGCTAAATGCTACAACACCCATTTCAAAACAACTTTCCCAGTGTGCCATAAACAAGACTGCATAACAAGCTACAGGTGCAAGATAAAGTCTTAGTTTACAAAAACCTCAAACTGTTTCTCAGCTAGCCTGCATGGGAAAAGGAACTTTCACAGGACGCTGCAGTAGCTGGAAAATTTCTGCTTCTAGCCTTTTTGTATCCACAATTCCCCCTTTTTGTTTAAGACTAATTTAAAGTAGGCAGAGAGATTCTCCAGCAATGCCATAAGAGATACGCATATAGCAAACCCAGTTATATGTCCAGTCATTAATTCTAAATAGCCTTAAGGGCTCTACATTCTGACTCCATAACATAAGAAACTTTAAGTTCAGTCTCTGCTTGTAGAAGGACCGGGCTGATGGTCGATGTCTTGGTCGTCATCAGGAGGATCATCAATCAAATGATCCGCATTCTGGCCGTCATTTGAAGGTTGCCTTGGAGGTTGCCTGTTCTGCTTCTGGTGCCGCAGGTCAGGGCGAACGCATCTTGCAGGTAGCCATCGTACCCCAGTATCTGTGGAAACGCAAGCATACCCACGACCCCAAGCAATAAGCTCACACGGGCCTTCCCACTTCTTAGTGAGTAGGTCCCGTACCCAGACTTTCGCCCGAGGCAGGTGCATCTCGCCTGAAGACTGCAACGAAAGAAAATGATTCAGAATAACAGGATTATTTGAATTTGGTGGCACTGTAAGATGATTAATTGTATATAATGCTTTTTCTAGTCGACTCTGTGGGGTTTCTCCATGCATTCCCCCTTTTTGTTTATCTAAAACACGCTTCAAAGTGCCATGAGCGCGTTCAACAATGGCTTGGCCAGTAGGAGAATGCGGAATACCCAAAGTATGATTTACACCCCATAGGTGTAAAAACTGCCGTGTCTTCTGTGAGACGTAGGCTGGGCCATTATCGGTTTTTATAGAAAAAGGCACGCCCAAGACCGCGAAGGCGAGTTTCCAGTGGGCAATGACATCGCGACCTTTCTCCCCAGTATGAGCAGACGCCCACATGGCTGAGGAGAAAGTGTCAATAGACACGTGCACATACTTAAACCTGCCAAATTCAGGAACATGCGTTACATCCGTCTGCCAAAGCTGCAGGGCCTTTAGACCCCTGGGGTTTACCCCCGATGGCAGAGGTGCCGCAAGTCCGTGGCAGTCAGCGCAAGCGCTGACAATGTCTCGAGCCTCAGTGGGCGTTAAGTGGAACTGCTTCTGCAGGGTATGCGCACTTTGATGGAAGAAATTATGCGATGCCTTGGCTTGCGCAATTTTGTCAGGCTGAGGCGCTACCCAAGCAGGGTTAGCTAGCATGTCAGCCCTGGCGTTGCCTTCTGTTATAAAACCTGGCAAGTTGGTGTGACTATGGATATGCAAAATGTAATACGGATGAACTCGAGCTTGAATTGCACACCACAAAGTTTTCAATAGTGAAAACAGAGCCGCATTATTCACTTCCTTCAAAAGTGAACAATCTAAGCGTTGGGTTATGTCTGCTACGTAAGCAGAATCAGTGACCAAATTCAAAGGTACCTGCGAGAACCGCTGAAAAGCCATGGCAACAGCCCTCAGTTCAACCAACTGGGCTGAGCCTGACTCGTGGCCTTCCAGCACCTGCCACTCAGATTCCTCCTTCCAGGTAACAATAGCTTTCCCGGTTTTCCCGGACCCGTCGGTGAAGACGGTGGGTCCTTGCACTGGCACCCGACTATTTTTTGGCCGCAAGGTAAAGCTTGTCGATTTTGCCAATTGCAGTAATTTATGGCTGGGCAGATGATAAGCAATCTGTCCCGAAAAGTTTTGCAGCGCACTTTGCAGAGGAGCACTGTTAGTAAGGCTCCACTCAAAGTGTTCCTGCTGTACTGGAAGAACAATTGTTGCAGGATCCGCTGCCATTAATTGCAAACACCTTTGGCGGCATTTGATTATCAGACAAGCGATCAATTCAAACAATGTGGATGCTGTCTTTTTTGGCTGATGTGGCAAAAAGACCCATTCCAAAATATGCAAAGGATCGGGCCACTGTTTATTCCACTGGCCAATGATACCTGTAGGATGAAAATCTGGGGTGGTAATGAAAACAGTGATATCAATGGAGGGATCCACTCGATAAACCTGACGAGCAGAAACAGCCTGTTGAACCTCCTCCAGCGCTCGTCGCGCTTCAGGAGTCAATTTCCGAGCTGAATTCAACTCGGGGTCCCCCTTTAAAATATTAAAAAGCGGGGAAAGTTGTGCCGTGGTTAGCCCTAGATAGGGACGTAACCAATTGATGATACCTAGCAATTTCTGAGCATCATTCAGGGTTTTAATAGAACCCGAGAATTGCACCTCTTGGTGTTGTATAGTTTGATCCAGAATTTTGACTCCTAAGTATTTCCAAGGAGGATGCTTTTGAACTTTCTCCGGAGCCACCTGCAATCCATAAGAATGCAGAGCAGCGAGCAGCCGAGGCTGTATCCTCAGCAGCTCGTCCTGGGTGGATGCTGCTACCAGGATATCATCCATGTAATGGTAGCAGTATGCCTCAGGAAACTGCTCGCGGACTCCGGACAAAGCTTGAGCGACATACCATTGGCAGATAGTCGGGCTGTTCTTCATGCCCTGAGGTAGAACCTTCCATTGATACCTCTTCGCAGGTTCGGCATTGTTAACTGCAGGCACAGTAAAAGCAAATTTTGGCTTGTCATTAGGATGTAAAGGAATAGTGAAAAAGCAATCCTTCAAATCAATGATCAGGATTTCCCACCCTGCTGGAATCATGGTGGGTGAGGGCATACCAGGCTGCAATGCCCCCATACTTTCCATCACTGCATTGATTTTCCGGAGATCCTGCAACAATCTCCATTTTCCTGATTTTTTCTTAATTACAAAAACAGGAGTGTTCCAGGGACTAGTGGAAGGCTCAAGGTGTCCCTGTTGTAATTGCTCCTGAACTAACTGATGAAGGGCGACTAGTTTCTCTTTTGGTAGGGGCCACTGGGGTTGCCAGATGGATTTGCTTACTAGCCACCGCAAAGGCAGCGTAGGATACTCTGCGCCCTTCAGCACAGTGGCCCCCATCAAAAATTTGTCCCAATCCGTACCCCCCAAGCCGCCAATACATCCCGCCCCCAGAGGTTAAGCGGAGCTGCAGTGACATAGGGCCGAACTGTAGCTGTTTGCCCCTCTGCATTTTTCACCACCACAGGTTGTTCGCTTAAATAGCTCTGTGTGGTTCCCCCCAACCCTGCAATGGCTGACCCCACAGGGGCTAAAGGCCACGTAGGAGGCCACGCAGAGAAGGAGATGATTGTCACGTCAGCACCCGTGTCGATCAAACCTCGGAGCTGAATCCTGGACGGCTGGGCATTTGGCAGGATTAGGGTACATGTCATCTGCGGCTTTTGGCTAGAGATGTCTGCGGTCCAGAAGACCTGCGGAAGTCCCGTAGATCCAAAGCCGCCATCTCCACGACTTCGTTGTTCTGTCCTGGGAACACACGACTTGAAAGGCACAAGTTGAGCAATTTGAGTCTTTTCAGGAATAGTGACAGGGGGGGTGGGTGTGGAAACCATAGCACAAATCTGGCCTGTAAAGTTAGCATCAATAACTCCTGGGTGTACAAAGATCCCTTGAGAGGTGACACTAGATCTTCCCACCAGCAATGCACTCAGTCCCTGTCCTAGGGGCCCGAATACGTTCAAGGGAACCTTATAAACATGACAGGATTCTAAGATGACTGTTGCTGCGGTGTGCACATCCACTCCGATTGATCCCTGGGTGCCGGCTCTAAGCTGGCTGAGTAGGCCTGTGTCGGTGCCATGCCCTGGGGAAGTATTTGTGTCTGAGCGCACATCCCCTTTGCGCTCCTGGTCGAGTTTCCCGAGTGTGTCAAGGGTCGACCATTGGCATGGTACATAGATCGACAGTATTTTGCAAAATGACCTGGCCTATCGCATCTCTCGCAGTGAGCAGCTTCCCTGTTCTCCTTCTTCTTCTTCTTTTGTCTAACCTGTTTCTGCTTGCTCTCAACCTTAGGTTGCCTTTTTAGTCCACGATCAGAATTTAATTGAATAGGCTGCAGAACTGCAGCCAGAGCAGACTTAGGATCCTCAGATCCCACTTTGGAACAGGCTTCAACCATGTCTGTTAGTGTGGGTTCCCCTGGCAAAGCATCTATGATCTTTCTACACTCATCATTGGCATTATCTCTTGCTAGTTGTCTGCACAACAGCTGCCGCAAGGTCTCATCTTCGACCTGCTTCTCGAGGGCGGCAGCAATCTTTTCTACGAAAGATAAAAAATGCTCTTTCTGCCCCTGAGTTATTTTCACATATCGTGTTTTAGGAGCAGCCATGTCTATGCCTTTTAATAGGGCTCCCATACCAATCTTCTGAGCCTGCTCAAGGACCTGAGGATGCCAGGTGGCTTGAAGATCAGGATCAGAAAAGGCATTAGCTCCCATAAGAGCATCTGCTGGAACTCCATGTCTAGGATCAGCTGGAGGTAGTTGCATATTCCCAGCCGCAGCTTTCTCAGCCGTCTTTCTCCAATTGGCCTCAAAAACTGAATATTGTACAGGTTGAAATAATACCTGACCTAAATGCTTAATATCAAATGGAGAGAGCAGGTCAGTATTCAGCACTCTAATAATCTGCATGACTTCAGGAGACCCTAGCCCATATTGTGCCACTTTGGATTGCAAATCTTGGACCACTTTCCAAGCGATAACTTGATGTGTGTCAGACTGACCTGAGTTAGGAAGAGCTTTCTGTACAGGAAAGGCTTGGATGATACCCTCTGTGGGTTCACTACCACCTTGATCTACCTGCACAGCACCTTGAGGCACTATAATAATTCGCTCAGGTTTCTTTTCATCTTTAGGCATCCCGACTTTCTCTATTAAATCCCAGTCCCCAACCTCCAGAGCCCGCCTCTTGACCAATTCCCAAAACCGCTTTGAATTACTTGGACGCACAGTCACACTACATTCGGGAAGCGTCCATGGACGGTTGTAGGCCAGCTGTGTTACTGGTTGCCGATGTCTGACCACCGCCACAGTTTCCCGCAGTGTAGTAAGCGAGTCCGCAGTAACACTGCTGGCATCGTCGGGCCTCACGGATGAGGAGGGCTGGCAGGGCACAGGTGCCGGGCCAGCGGGCGGTTTAGCGGCGGAGGCTGTGGGCGGTTGCGGAGCTACGCACGGCGATGCAGCCTGGGGGGCTGCGGCTTGCGGCGGCATCACTGTCCGTGCAGGCGCCGCCGTCGGGGGGGGTGCTGGCGCCGCGTTCGGGGCCGCGTCCGGGGCCGCCGTCGGGGGGGCTGCCGTCGGGGGGGCTGCCGGCGCCGCACTCGGGGCCGCCGTCGGGGGGGGTGCCGGCGCCGCCCTCGGCGCCTGTCGCACCGCCTCCGTCAGCACCACTAGTTGCTGTAGTATTTCCCGCAAAAGTGTCGTAGGCTGGTGTGCCGAGAGATCCGCCACCGGCGTCTGCGCCGTTTGCGCCGGGAAATGCGCGGATGCTGGCGCGGGACACAAGGGCGGCGGAGCCGACGCCGCCGTGATACCTCCTGCCCCTCCCGGTTGCGGTAGAACCCCGGCTGCCGTGCCTGGCTGCGGCAATGGCGGAGCCGTAGGAAGGACAGATCCCGCTGCGGTAACTGAAGCAGCCGGCTGTACGGACGGCCGTAGCGCGGAGGAGGAGGGGGGGGCCGCTGGGGTGGAGAGTGGGGGACGCTCCAACGCTTTGCTTTGACCGGTTAGTTTTGCTAACTGTTCCACTGGTGAGGGGTACTCAGGCGGAACATAATCCCGCGGGGAGGGGTAGGACCTCCGCGCAGTCCCCGTGAGTCTCTCAGTGCCCGAGGGCAGCGGAGACGCGGCAGGTACGCTGCCTGTGCTGTCCGGGGTCAGTGATCCCTCAAATAACTCATCGTCCCCTTCAGAGCCTTCACCCGCAGATTCGTCAGAGCCCGGTAATTCTTTTCTTTCTCTTCCTGCTGTCCACTTCCGCATTATACCGTATAGGGACCACCACGTACATAGCAGGTCAAGTACACTCTTATCTCCAAGCATGATCTCATGAAATAACTTATCCCCTAACAGTTCCCAAGCTTCTGGGTTAAGGGCAGTGTCCGGATCAGCTACAAACTCATGTTCTGCTGCCCAATTTAGCAATTCACAGAGAGCTTCATCACTTATGTCAGCTCCCGCGATCGTTATCACATTTTTGAAGGCAGAAAATATTGTGCTTTCTTTCACGGAGCTTTGCCCCATCTTCTCAGTCTAGAGTTTTGTCCCCGGAGCCTCGGGGGAAGCACGTACCTTCTAAATTCAGTTGCGGTTGTATCACGTCGGGGTCACCAAATGTCGCAGCCGTCTCGGGGACGGAGAGAAGAACGACACAGAATTCAGGTGCAGGAGAAAGAGCCAACGCCAACAGCAGGAGCAGCAGCAGCAGTAGCAGCATCAGCCGTTTATTAATTACAAATCCGTATATATATATAATATGGTTCACAAGGATGGCCAAGGCAATTGGTCGCTTGACCATCCACCTCCCAGAGTGATTGGCTAAATGCTACAACACCCATTTCAAAACAACTTTCCCAGTGTGCCATAAACAAGACTGCATAACAAGCTACAGGTGCAAGATAAAGTCTTAGTTTACAAAAACCTCAAACTGTTTCTCAGCTAGCCTGCATGGGAAAAGGAACTTTCACAGGACGCTGCAGTAGCTGGAAAATTTCTGCTTCTAGCCTTTTTGTATCCACAGGCTTTTGATTTTAAATGCCTTTTCTTTGGAGGACTTTAATGAGAAAGGCTTAGGCAAATCCACCTCAGAGTTGTGGCCAGCTCAGAGGTTTGACATGCCTCCATAACGCAATACAGAATTGTTTGGGGGAAGACATGAATAGTTTGGTGACTTTAAAACTTCAGGGGAGCACATTTGACTTGCATATAAATTTCTATTCCTACTTTACAAAACTACACATCTTTCATTGGGGTAAACCACGATGCTTCCAGCCTGGTGGACATAATGTGAATTTGTACTTCTATGTAGATGAAGTCTAGAAATAGTAGCTATTTCCAAAACATTAAAAATCTTTCCACTTAAATCTACCAAAGTCTTGTGGGTGAAAAGACAATCTTTTCTATCACAATGCCTGGAGTTATGAACGACACGCAAACCACTGCATTGAACATTGGAGTAAAGTTTATTTGACAGTCAGCTGCAAAGGAAAACACTGCTTTCAAATATTATACCATAGAATTCAAGGATGCTTGTATTGTGATCATTTTTATAGCTTCTCTCCCCCCACCTCCAATCAGCAATGACACCCTGAGGTAGTTCTGCTTGAGGAAAAAGGTCACACTCTTTGGGGTCTTATTACCTGGAATTAACTTCATATAGAAACAAGCCACCTGCAGTGTGACTATTCCTGAAAGTTCTCTGTGTATTCATGCGGTACAGAATAAAACAGTTCATCAATTTAGCCTTGTTATTCCTCATTAAGCCACTTCCCTTTATAACTGTACCTGCAGAACGCTGTATTTCAAATTAACATGCAGAATTTTGAGCAGAGATCCCACAAAGCATTGCTCAGACATTCATCTGCGAGTGTCTGGAGATCAATTATTTTTCCTGTGATACAGGTACTTTTCCATGGAAAGAACTGAAATTACAGAGTTTAATTATTTTTAAGCCTAATTCATATCATTCTTCCCTCTTTACTGTAATATCTATCATATTACTTCATGGTGCCATTTACAGAGTGCCAACAGGTATCATAGAGGAAATATCAGCCAGTGCTGATACCTGCAAATATATCTCAAGTCATGGAGTGAACTGTGAAGAAGAATGTTCCTGGGCTCCAGGATAGCTGCAGCTTAGTCGAAGCAGATGTTCTTTCTTGAGTATCCTGGAGTGATACCAATTTTAAACTGTTGTTTCAGGGCCCTACCAAGCAGCACTGAACAAAGGAGGGTAAAAGCACCGCAGGCCTGACAGGCTGAGTGCTTGACAGAATTGCTCTGAACAAAACGCCACTTTCCTAGTCATCTCCTCAGACGTTTTCCAGGAGACCTACCCTGAGTAAGAAAATGAGCACTGCCAGCGCTGTCCAGGAGATTGTTACCAATAATAACTACTAACTGAATCACAGAATAGTTTAGATTGGAAGTAACTTCTGGAAAATCATCTAGTGCTCAAGCCAGGTCAGCTAGAGCAGGTTGCCTGGAACCGTCGGGTTTCCTCAGGTTTTTGAGAAACCCAGTTGTGTTCTTGATTATCTCCAAGAATTGAGATTCCACAACCTCTCTGGGAAACCTGTTGCAGTGTTTAACTGCCTTTACAGTAAAAAAGTGGGGTTTTATTTTCAGATGGAATTTCCTGTAGGTTGTTTGGTTTATTTGTGGTTTTTTTTTAATTCATGCCCGTTGCGTCTCATCCTGTCACTGGGTATCTTTGAGAAAAGTCTGTCTCTCTCTTCTTCATTCTCAATTACCAGATATTTATAAGCATTGATAAGATCCCTCCAAGACTGCTTTTCTCCGGGTTAAACAGTCCCAGCTCTCTCAGTCTTTCTTCATGCAGAAGATGCTTCAGTCCTGCAATCATCTTTGTGACCTTTTGCTGGACTTGTTCCAGTAGGTCCATGTCTCTCTTGTACTGAGGAGCCCAGAACTGGACTCCACTCTGCATGTGGCCTCATCTCTGCTGAGCAGAGAGGAAGAATCACCTCCCTCGACCTGCTAGAAACGTATGTCCTACTGCAGCCCAAGATGTTGTTGGCCACCTTTGCTAGGAGGATGAGACCCAGTTTAAGGCTAATAGACCTAGTGTCATAAATGTGGTAGAGGTGTGAGGTTCTATAAAAGTGCTAATATTCACAGTTATAAAAGCAGGCAAGGCTAGCCAGATTAGAACACCAGAGCAGATGTCATGAAAAGCCCACTAGTGCCTATCTTTTCCTTCCTCTTTCTCACATATCTCGGTCTTTCAGGTCCATCAGCATAGAGTGTAATGCACTGTGATGTGGAAAACTGTTATTGATGGAATGTTTCCATTTGTGGGATGTTACAATTTCCTTGAACCAGACAGGAAGGAGCTAAAAATCCATTAGCTCTCACAGTTAGACGAGCTCTTAAGAAAATTTCAAGTCCATCCTCCTGCCTCAGACCTGTTCTTCATAGTTGTATTTTTCTGGGTGTGCTTTTCTAACCTTTTTGTAAAGACCTCCAGAGATGGAGAGAGGGACATTTTCCCAGGCAATCTTTGCTATAGGTGCTTCAAAACCATTACTGTTACTGTGGTCTGATATCTAATGAAGTTCCTCTTTAACACATCTTAGGCCCGTTATTGTCTATCCTACCAATACCCATTCCTTGACACCAGACATGCTAATGTATTCATTTATTTGAAAAGCATATGTTTTTGTCTTTTGTTCTCTTCCTTGATGCTTCATTTAAGCTAAACTGTAGATAGGGTCTTAATTAGCTTTGAACTGATAGGCCCAGAGCTCCACCAAGCTGATAGTATCTACTTAGGCGGTAGCATCTGTTTTAAAATAACATGTGGTCCTTCCATCCGATAGAGATGTCAAACTGTGTTGTCATGTAAGGTATGTAAAAGATTAACTGCCCTCAGTCTACAAAAAAGGAAACAAAGGAAAAAGAATGCCTATAGTATTTCAAATCTGAATGAAAATCTGAAGTAAATCATGTGAATTATGAAAATGAGAAATGGAATGGAAGATACGAAGTATCAGACGAGCACCATGAAGTACTAGCTAGAACATAGGGACTAGAGCCTTTGGACTACAGAAACTGGGAGAAAGATCATGGGTTGGGAAGGAAGATGAGGGAAAAGGTTTTCTTAGCAAGCAAAAAGTGATAACATCTTTGTCATAAGAGAGAATGGCAATAGTGGAAGATCCCACAATTTTGAGAGGAATTTAGTTCTAAAGGAAATGGTTGTGAGTTAAAAGTGATGTGGTTTCCTGATCCTGTGGGGTGGGACTAAAAGTCAACATTAATATCACTCAGGGTGCTTAAACTATCTTTTAGCTTAAGATAGGACCAATAAAATAATGTAGGCAAATGTGTGAAATTTTGACGGAGATGTTAAACAAAAAATTCTACTTTAACTGTTTGCAAATGTTGCACTCGCTCTAGGCTGAGCTATCTGTACATGAAGGTTTACATACTTTTATCAGCTAGACTTCTAAATGGTAACTACTCCTAAAAGGAAAGGTTGCCTTTCTGCAGAGCTGCTGTTACTATGATGACTATATTTTTATATAAATATCAATATATATTTGTGTGTTCTGTAGGTTATATTATTTAAGAAGTAGCCTTGTAGATTTACAAATGTGCCTAATTCTATTTCAAGAGAAGTTTTGCTGAAGTAAGGATTGCAGCTTATTTCATAAGTATTATTTTCAAAGACCAGACTAAAGTGTCAGGTAGTATTATTTCAAATACTCAATAAGTCTCTACCGTATGAGAGGCTATGTCTGTGGGAGTCTACCTCAAGAGAAGCAAGTAGAACAGATGTATAGACTGAACACAAATAGAGCATAAGCCTTCAAAGGAAAAAAAAGTTCATCCCAAATTTAGGAACTAAGACAACCCTTAAATACCTCTAATTACAAGAATAACTCTTATCCTAAAAGTTTTTTTGTGTCTAGAAGCCAACGTTTTAGACAACAGGAAGTACCCTTCTTAAAGGAAATACCACTTGTCCTAAAGCATATATAATAAAAGGGAAAGTTCTGATTCTAACAAAAAGGTACAGAAGGGCACAAGTAGGCAATGTGACCGTGATGTTAACAGGGCAGACATTGCTTCTTGCAAACACCAACCCTGACCATTACTGTTGCCTCTGTTGATTTTGCACTTGACAGCAGAAGGACAGCAAGTGATGAGCAAAATTGCTCCTGGCTTTTTGAAGCCTATGTTGGAAAGCAGGGACATCACAAAAGAACTAGAACTGTTTCACATTATGCATATATGAATTCAAATAATGCAAGTAGAGAAATTACAAGATATAATCCAGCCAGCTGAAAAGCTGTATCTTAACTCTGTAGTTCTAGCTGAGGTATCCCAGACAACAAGCGTTTAGCTAGAGGCAACTGTGCCTCAAAACAGAACATTTTCCAAAACTAGTTTTGAAAAATAGGCCCTTGGGAGGTACTTTTTTAGATACTTCATAATTTAAATAAGGCGTTTGTAAAGGAACATCTACTGCCCCAAGATTTGCCTATGCTCACAAAAGACAGAGCTGATCTATGCATGAAACTGGAGTCTTTGGCATATTATATGAGTTATACATAATTTAACATTTTAACAGCGTATTTTAAATCATCATAAAAACACCTGTACAGTCACTGCAGAGCAATGACATTACTTCTAAAGTCATCTTTAGACCTGTTTTCTTTTATCCTATTTTCTGTAGACACTAATCCTGATGTAAAGTCATTACAAAACACCCCATTCGAAAACATGGTAAGATTGTTTTCACTGAATCATTAAGCCTTTCCTGGTAATTTTGGTTTTGAGACAAGATGGAGAGGTCTGCACCTTGTTTCTTATGCACTTGCCAGAGAGACCTGAGTAAGGAGCATGGAAGGCAGATATAAATAAAGAGAATTAAAAAAACTTTCCATGAAATACTGATCTTGGTAAATTTTCATGTGTAGTTAAATGCTGAGAGTACAGACCATCCTGTAGTTATATTCTCTCTGCAGATCATAATCTGGTTTATATGTTCTAATATGGACAGTTTGATGGGATTTTTTTTTTCTTAAAGTTGATTCTTACATGCTACACGATGGGTTTATATTAACATTATAGCTCAGATCAGGAGCTTACTTTTGAAGCCAATTTGCCAACTGCCCCTGCTTGCTCTGCTTTGCTGCTGCATGTGCTGCATATGGATGTCTGCACCAGCTGCTTTGTTCTATAGAACTGCTCGAGTTGAGCTATAATGCACAGACCATACAGCTAATGTAGATATAGGCAGACTTTGTCTAAATAAATAATCCCTTCCAATGGAATATTTCTACCTCTGGGCACTTAACATTTATATCAGTATGAAATCTTTACTAGTTCTAGAAGAGACGTCCTTAACAGGGAGATAAATTATTCTCCATAAAAGAAGGACTGTAGGCACAGAGAACACGATTTTGCTCTTAAAGAAGTTCTAAACACAAAATAAAAGAACATCCATCTGTATTGGGCATAAAGGTGAAAGCTGACAGTATTCTGAATGGCATTTACTGAAGATGCAAGTAGTAGTACTGTGTTTACTTCTCAAAATTCAAATGCGCTTTCAAAGGAAAGAAATTTAAGAAATGAGAAATCTAAGACAGCCAGTCACTTCTTGATGGATTCCACATATTTATTTTTTTAACACCTCACAACTGTCATTTCATTGTCATATACATTGAATGTCCAATGTGATTTCATTGGATATACAAACTCTGTATATGTTTCCATGCTTCTGCCCTGCATATCAGTGGATGGCAAAATTTGCAATTCCCTAGAAAACAGTCAACTCATCAGCAAAAACATTTGGAATTCGTTACACGAAATAGTGTTTTACCTTAAGAGAGAAAGCAGATTAGGAATAAATTTTCAGAAATCAGTCTCTGCCTTAGCCATGACATAATCACTTATGAACCTTGTACGATATCGTTTGAGTTAACCTAACTTTTTATGCTAAGTTTCCTCTTCCAGATCAAATATGAGAATTGATTAGTTAATGCTTTTTGGCACCTTGAAAAAATACATAAGACTTATTTGCTATCTTGCATTATTAGAAGTTCCAACTAATGAAGATTATTTGTGTGAGAGTGGGCGTTGTCAGTATCTAATGAACCTGAAGGACTTAATTCTCATTATTGCTCTGTCATACCTCCAAATCTGCTAGCAATATTGGATCTTAAACACATCTTGGACATACAAAAAGATATTTCCTAACTCTGTAAAGGAATGTGAGTTAATGCATGAGTCTTTCTCAAAGATCCTGCTACAGGTTCACTGTCGTTGCTCTCTGATACCTCCTTTGTTGACTAAGCTTCTGTGGCTGCTTCAGCTGGCAGTGTGAAAGGGGTCAGAAACTGCTCCCCTCATTTGATGCTCTGGTCTGGATGTTTACTGAAGCAGTAATGAGCAGCTTGAAAGAAATCTTCATCGCTGAAGGGAAGCTTCCCCACCCCTCTTCAGCAAGTCATGATAAAATACGGTCAGCAGGAAACTGGAGTACCTGCTGGAATGAAGTCAAGAATTTTGGATACAAAACAAAACTGCAAAGCATTGGGTGGCGTTTGAGGTAAAAGTCAATCCAGATATGTACAATTAAAGAAAGGACTGAAATCAATCATATAGCGCTAGCTATAAACTATAATGAACATGTAAGCAATGTTTATAGTTTTGGTTACCACAAGAGGTAGACAAACATTAAAAAGCAGGATTTCAGCAGATCTTTTCACCTGGGTATGGTCCATTTCAGTACTGTTGGATTATGTGATAAAGTCCATCTGCACACCCACAGAGGAGCAGACAGATAACGGCAGGACGAGGAGCCCAAATAATCCCCTTCTGGGCTACTCCAGTACATCACAGTGGCCATTGGCCCAGCAAAGGCCCATATGCAGAAGCCTGGAAGGCAGGGGCAACCCAAATGAAGGACTCCCAAGGAATGACCACCTTGTCCAGGCACCTCCCAGGGCTATCTCAGGAGAGGTATCAGCTCCAGCATCCAAGTGTGAAACCCATCCCCATAAGTAACGGGGAGCAGCTGTCCAGTCAGCTTTTGGACTAAGGGGGTTGCTGCCTATATATATATATTTTTTCTCACTAGTGGACTTCCATCCTGCCTAGAGACAGAGGAGAGCAGGATAAGGCCATTGGTGTTGTCTATATCCATGTGGATACTCTGAGTTTCTGTCTGTGATCTGTGTGGACAGCCATGTCTACACATATATATACCTAATGTATTTGTGTGCTTTTGTGTGAGTGCCTCCTGGGAACACGTCTTCAGTATTGATACTGGTAGAGTTTGGGACATGGAGCAGCGCCAGCCTTACTCCTTTTGGGCTGTTGGATCCAGCATGATATATTTACCTCTAACAAATACTCTTTTGTGTTTCTGCTGATAGCAATACAAAAGCTAGATCCTGAATAAAGTTAGGTTGCACGCTGAGGTATTATTCATGCAAAATATTCATTACAACATAAAACTTGATATATTTGCTTAGTATTAGATAATTTCTCATCTGTCAAAAAATAAATGAAAACCCCACCTTGATCATTAGCCCTCATGAGAGAAGGTAAGGAAACAGAAAGAAGGTATGGCTTTCTAGTTAGAGTTTGTAGTAAAATTTTGCATACAGGAGTAAAGCTACTCCAATTTTGGACAAGATTTCTCCGGAAAAAAGCTAGTAAAAAAGTATATTGTTGAGGGGTAGTTCCTGAAAATATACAACATGCTCAACTTACACCTCAAGGAGATCTAGGGAAAATCAGGCTCATTTCAAAGCTTAGACAGGAGTGATTTCTCAGAGGAGACAGATGAAGGATGTGATCAGTGACACTTACCCTGACTTACTTTTTCACAGTAACTTTTGGTTCCAGTTATGCTGAGGAATGGAACTTGAATGTTTTCATCAATCAGATTTGTAGTGCTTTTCTCATATCTAAATGGTCATGAGGATATGAAATATAAGGAGATACATAACATAACTCCCACCCCTACTTCCACTAAATTGTTAAAACTCCCTTAAATAGATCAATATATATCAGGTAGTCTTTATACATCAAAATGTGGTTTAAAGCTGCCTAATATCAATTTTATTATATGACCTATATACTATAGTAGTAAAATCACCATTCTGTCATACACAATGAGAGCTTATAAGGAAATAGCACACGTAAGACAAACTTTAACAGTTTGCCTTTTTTATTTTTTCTGCTACCAGAGGAGATAAAACAGGGACAGATGGCAGCATGAGTAGATTAAAAAAAATGGCCATTCATATTTGGAAACTTACTTTAGCTTAAACTTTATTGATAAAGTCACTTCTCAAGCTTCACTGGTTTTATTTGTAATCAACAAAGAACATCATTTGCACTTACAGAAATTAAAGATTATTTTATGGTAAAAGTTAAACAAGTGTGTAGGTGTTTTCAGGATAGGTGTCCAAGTTGATTTCGAACTCCTCAGAATGGATTCACTGCTTACAGCAGTCTATAATAAAATAACCTTAAAGTATCTGTACTGTTTGAAATCGGGTAACAAAATGGAGACCTGTGGTGTAGTGTTTTATCAGCTCTCTTCAAGCTGGCAATTACTTTTAGCTACCATTACATATTTTAAGAGATTTTTAGTTCTGTAAAAAGTGCAAGCAGGAAAAAACTGGCCCTGAGGATTTTACCTTGACTGAAGTATATAATGTTTGGATATGCTGGTATACAATAACTACCTCCTAACAGCGATGTTGTATTTAACAAGGGAAGAGAAAATGGTGGAAACTGTATACTAACATTGTTTCAAAATCAGGTTTTCAAGAAGTATCAACTAGGCTAAACTTTAATAAAAATGTAACTATGATAGATTTCACTTAAGTAAAATAAGTAATACGATTGATGTAAAAGATGATGGTAATCTAAACATATGCAGAATTATATTTTACCAAATACAGTTAATAAAATGCATGGAAAATGGATGAGCGAAGGAGGAAGATCTATTTAAAGATAATTATCTTGAATTACTTTTCCCAGGTTGGTCTTCACTAGGTCAGCTCATTGTGTTCTGCTAAACCAAAGCAGTAGACAGTCTTGGAAAGTGAAAATGGATAAAACCGCTGGTTGATTTGGTACAATGTTCTGTGCTTTCCTCCTGTGCTGTTACTAGCAGAATGCTAAGTCATGGTTTAGCTTGACAGTTTTCTCCTAGTTATCTCTAATGAAACTCATGTGGTCCATGGAGCTAGAAAGAAAGGGGTAATAATATGACTATAAAAAGTAAATATGTAAAATATAAGGGAAATGAATGCCACAGTGAAGTAGTCTGGAGGTGGAAGAACAAAAAAGATTCTGCTAGTAATCCTCAAATGGATTGAGCAGCATCTTCATACTATGTACCACTGCTCATCCATGCTTTTACCTGTTTTTCACGTATGTTTTCAAATTCTTGCTATGTATTATGTGTTTGCCTCCCAATTCCTGACATAAATCACATAATAAGAGAGCACATAGTTGATTCACTCCCCCCATGACCTGGATTTTGACAGAAGAGGGAGCTATTATTTACTTGGAGTTTGAGGAGCAAAGGAAAAGAGAAGGAATAGATGATAGGTTTGAAACATGAAAAGGCAGGAAAAGGGGATCAGAACTGAAGGATTAAGGTTTTACTTAACAGTTGCTCTTCGTTATATCTAGTAGAACAAAGTACTTTAGGATTTATATTGTATCAGGTCTCAACATCACAATTTGCAGTTAAGATCAGAATCATTCTATTGTTTCACGAAGGAAATCTACCTTACATCCTCCAAAATGCACAAATCAAAACAGGTAAAATGGGAATATATTCTCCTACCAGATCTTAGAAACATTTTTTCCCCTCTCAGTTGCAATAGAAAGCTACAAATGAACAGGCTGCCTCCAAAAGTATTGAAGGAGGAGAGGAGTTGCAGGCTACTGGGCTTATTCCCACATAGCACATTTGGATTTCAGTGAGCAGAGAGCTCCCCTGAGCTGCAAACCTGTGGACAGAGTGAGAGGAAGGAAGGTCCCAGTACACTGCCTCTTGTCACAGTTCTGCTTCTCAACCACTATTTGCAGCAGCTTTCTTTTGTCTAAAGTGTACTGTGAAAGCAAAGGAAAAAGAAAAAGCTAGTAAAACTTTTATTCCTAATCTCTCAAGGACTGCTAACCTCTAGCTTTTAGGCAGTTTAAGCAAGCACTACTGTCCAAACAGAAAATGATTGCCAGGACATTATTAAGTGTGAGTGCTTTAAAAGAAGAGTTACCCTTCAAACTCAGTCCTGGAGTAATATATTAACTACACAAAGAAATCTAAAGAATATTTACTGGACAAACAGCAAAACTAAGAGAATAGCCAGCACATGATTTTAATGAAACATGTAAGAAACCATAAAATTCCTGTCTAAACATAGTCAGTGAGAGACCAGAATTGAAAATTTTCTATCTACAGATACTTTACTTTTTGGCCATTTAGTTTTGCATAGTCTCTTATCTGTTCTTATGAAAGTATGGAAGAATGGTAATTAGATTTAGCTAAGGGAACAGGCTGAAGTTGTTCCAGTTGACGCTTTTTTTCTAGTCATGATAGCAAATTACAGTATTTCTGACTAAAAGTCAATGACGTTATACTGTGTAACACAGTAGTCTATGTCATCTATAAATATTTACATTGGATGACTTGTGCCCATCTTAAAATAATTTTGGTCAGCTGAGGACTGCAGACAAATCTCATTAGCTTTCCAAGTGTTGTCATGAATCTTGTACACTGTAAGAAATTCTTATGGTTCTGTCATCTCCTGTGTCATTTTGTAGCTCTGGCAGTTATTCTTAGGAGCATGCCCTCCAGAAATGGCACAGTATCAACATGATTTGTTTTATTGTTTATTCTGTAACTGTTACATTTCTAAATACGTGTATTGGTATTGCTTACATATGTCCTTATATCCCTATATCCTTATATCCCGTTTCATGTTGAAGAGTTATTGCAGATAAATTACTCTACCTTGTGGTCAGAGTCTATCTTACGGCTGAAATGTCTCTAGTGGTAGAATCAACCCTTTTTTTTGGTTTTTTTGGCCAATATCGGAAACATTATAATCAGAAAGGATGCATGTTATTATAATGCATTCAAAAGCCCAGCCAGAGTCTCTTGTGTTAAATCCATTTGGCCCATTGCTTATGTCATTCACAGTTATATAAATCCATATCTAGTTCCATGGAGGGTATTATCACATTTTACTGCATTAAGCTATAATTTTCCAAGCTTGTTCAGAATCAGACTAGGAATCTGAGAAGATTCTTAATGGAGGTGCATTATTAAGACCCTAATAAAAGTCTGTATCTTCTTGTTTAAAAGTGTTTAATTACACTACTATTTCAGAGGAGTGAATTTTTCAATAACTCTGTCTTTCCGGAAACACTGCATAATTTCATGCATTACCTCCGTGTATAGTAGGCAAAGTCATTGCATTTTTTTAGTGTATATAAATGAAAGCTTCAGACTTTCTTTTAATCTGAGTTTTCCCCAAATACTTAAATCTGCAAAGATCCCTTTAGATCTGCAGAAGCTCATGCACCTGGCACATCATGATTTTGGCCTAGTTTTTTTGAATAATATGAATCCCCCAGACTCATGCATTGCAAAAATGAGTACAAGGCTATTCTTCTGTTTTCATTCAACAATTTAGATTCCTACCTCCCAGGGCGATAAAGTACTTTGATATCAAACTTTAATTCTTTTTTTTTTCTCTACCAAATGCTTTTGTATTACTGAAGCTGATATGTTTGTACTTTCGGACACCAAAAGACTTGCTAATCCTATTGATGCTTTATTTCTTGGGATTTGAAAGGCCTTTAAATGTCTCCTACAAAATATAATATTATCTTGTTCATTTGATTTAAAGTCATGTAAATAAAATAATTTTTAAGGATGTGATTTAATAACAAACAAACACTAAATTATTTGGACACTTGTTCAACTTTAAATTCTATCATTATGAAACCAGGGGCTCTAACAAAAGATGTTGTCACATGCTTGAAGCTCTTCCTCTTTAAGCTAAACTGCTTCTAGCAAGAAGCAGTCTCTAATGGGTATTTTTGTTTCTGAAACAAGACCCTGTAACATTCTGTTTTTTCCTGAGTGGAACAGGATTACCACTTTCATAGGAATTGGGGCCTAAATTCCCAGCACAAATTTGGAAAGACAGAATTATGAAGGGAGATAATACTGAACAAATTTACCAAAATTTGCTTAACAGTTTCTCAAATGCCTGAAGTAGTAGGCAGTAATTTCCTACTCTAGTAGCTAAAGTAAATAAAAGTTGTTAGTCTAGATTTCGTTTCTTTAACCTTAGCTAAATCTGATTTTGCCGATTACTTTCTAAAGGCATATATAAGATGTAAATGAACGGGGAACTTTGAGGGGAAGTGTGTATTTTTTTAAAGATTTGACAGCTATTAAAAAAAATTCTTTGTTTTCAATTAATGAGTCTATAAGAGGTTTTCCGTGTATTCAAATTCTGTTCATTTGTCTTTGTCCTTCCCTATGTCTGAAGTTTCCTTGGGGGATGTAGGCATATAGGTTTGAACAATTTTTGAATCTTCTTCCAAATGTATCTGCTCTTGCCTTTATATTGGTGATACATTATATCAATCCCTTTACCCATTTCTCAGTTTCAGATCTTTAAGCACTGAGTAGGGGTTCTGTGGTTCTATTTTAACAAAGACATGCTCTAAAATTCCCCTTTCTGCTAAAATAAAAATAGAGTATATTGGGTGTGCTTGAAGGAAGGAATTAAAAAAAAAAAAAAAAAAAAAAAAAAAGTGAGCCATAGTGAAGGACTAGGAGTTTCTGCCAAACCAGAAACCATTCTTTGTTACTCTATCCCATTCGGAAGGTAGCACCATCTCACAAGACAAAGATGTCAAGACTTGCTTCAGCTGTTGCAGTCTATGTGGTGTACAGAGCCACTGAAAGCCCAGCTCAACAAGTTTTCTAGGAATTGCCTGCATGAAAGAGCAATCCCTGGGGCAACAGAAGCAACTTACCATCACTGGCATGACATTTATCTGCAGGGTCAGGGTCACTTTATCCTGCATGAGTTGCTTTACTATGGACCTTAGTGACTTTTTCAAAGGTACAACATTTTCTGATAGAAAACAAACTGGAAAATTCCCATGAAACTTTGCTCAAGGTCAAGTTGTCTTTAGAAGAGAAATTTAGCAAGGGTCTTGAGAAAAAGCAGAGAGAGGCAACCTTAAGCAGGGAATGATGTCAACCATCCTTTCACATAAATGATGGGATTTGTGTCGTCCCTTTTTGGCATATCATTAGGACAGTAAAGCAGTTCCTTGATTGATAAATGATAATGTAGCATAAAAGCTAGAAATATCACATCAAAATGTTATAATACATACAGACATAGAACTCCCCAAATCCTCTAAAACTAGAAGATCAGGCAGTTTTTCTTTACTATACAGGCTTCATCTACTCATGCAGTTCATGAATATTTTATTTAATGAGTCTTCTGAGTTTGGGAAGTGAGATTGTCCTCATTGGTTCATTTGGAAGTGTCTGTGTCCCATTACTAAACACAGTGAAAATTTCATATGTTTGCCTAAATACCCTAAGCTTAAATAATTAACATTATTTTATCTTTATTTTATTGAACTTCCTATTAGACTTGTTACTTGTAGGAGTTTAGGCTTCAAAGCAAGTTCAGATCAGGAGCTGCTGTGTTTAATTGCTCTTTGATGGCACCTGCTGTCCAGGTGTAGAAATAGTTGAATCAGAGGCAAAGTCAAGTGAGCGAGCCAGCACAGGGATGTGTGATATGTGTGTGTGTTGTTCATCCTCTATTTACTGAAAAGTGGAGGCAACATTTAGCAAACCACCAGCAGCAATACTATAGTAATGGAGGGAAAACTCTTGAGTTAATCCCAACCTGCCTGGCTGGGCTAGATCAGATCCCAGTGTGGATGCAGGGCTTACGCAAAACCAGACCAAGCTACTGATATTCAAAGTTTTAATTCTGTCTGTAAGCCAATTGCTGTCTCACTTTCCACCAGCAGTAGAAGTATTGAAGAGGATTATAGCCATTCTCAGGAGCATTAGCTGTGGTATAGATTTTTATTTCATAACATAGTGATGCAGTTTAGGTGTATGTAATATCCATGAGCACTGAGAATTGCACTGAAGTTAAAAGGCTACTCATACACTTAGCGTGGTGTCCTGGACTGGCGTCCTGTCCTTTCTGGCTTGCTACTCATAACATCTTATTTAACTTCATTCAAAGTGTGTTGCTCCTCTTTGGCCTTTACATGCCCTCCAAGCTCTTTCCTTCATTTTGGAAACAAAGGAGGGATTCAGAGAACTCTGATAAAGTTTCCAACATTTAGACTTTAAGTGCCCTGTACTTCAGGGATGAGAGAAAAATAGATTTCAGTTCTAGATCTTTAAAACACACAAATATAAAGTGTGTGCATTCACAAAGCCTTTAATGTTAAGATGGAGATTAAACCTTTTTTTTTTTTTTGCAAGTCTAGCAGTTGTCTGCATCTTTTTAGCTCAGCTAAGAGACTATTAATGAACAGATTCATCCAACACTACAAAGATATTTTCTGTTCACTGAAGTACCCCACTGAAATTGTTTATAGTCCAATTCCTTTGCTGGTAAGGGGAATATTGGTCTCTACAGTATAGTTTAAAAGAATATCTTACATTAAAATACCAGCCTTGACTTCCACATTTTTTTATGTTTTTTTTTTTGTGACTGGAGCAACATTTGCTTTAATAAATACATTTCAGTTAACATTTAACAGTTGATGTGTATGGGAATGGAATTTAATTTAAAAATAAAAAGGAAGAAAAAGAAGATAAAACGAAAGATACACAAAGAGCAAAACAAACCTTGTTATCATGCACCCACTGTCCTTGATTGACTCTGTTGATTGACTCTGTTGTTAACATGCACCCTCTGTTCTTGATTGAGTCTGTTCTCTCACACCTTGCTCACATTAATATTGTCATTTGTTCACCTAAGGAATAGCAATGCACTCAGGACTACTTGTGTGTTTGTTACTGGAAGAAACATCTCATCTGAGGAAGGACTTACTTTTCAATCCTTTACTCACTGAGAATTTAATTTTTCAAGTTGAACAACTTCTATTGCATTAGCAGTTTAAGTATTCAGATCAATGGTTTAAAATAAGTCCATTTTTTCAGAAAGTGCTGAAAATGTGAACTCTGGAAATCGGAATATTCCTTTTCTCAAGAGTGCAAATGTATTGCCAAAATTATGGCAAGTGGAATTGCTGATTACTTATTTTGTATTGTTTTTTGAAAAAAAAAAAAAAAAAGAAAAACAAAAACTCTACAATTTCTTGGCCTGCAACCTCTGTCAGGTGCATAGGATAACACAGGAGAAAGAAATGTCCTAGTGAAGGAGCTGTGCTTTTTTGTTTGTGTGTGTTTATCCAGCATTATCCCCTCAAATTGCAACAGATTACAAACTAATGAAGATAGAAGTGTGTTTAATTCTGTCATTGTCTTCCAACTCAACAGTGTGTGGAACAGCACTGGACTGTTAGCAGAGAGTCAAATCATCTGCAGAACTGTTAGGTTTCCTTTGTTATGAATAAGATTCCCACGTTTCTGATTCCTATTAAAAACGTTTACAAAAATCTGTTAAAGATAGTATAGACCTGAACATTTTGAAAGAAAGGGATTTAGGGAATTTGGACATAACAAATTCAGAGTCCTTTTTCACTCTCCAGTATATTAAAACCACGAATTTTCCCAGCTCTTTTTAACCTTTCCCTCTCCCCAGTTTGAAAGACACTGTTTCCGCATTATGAATAATTTCTCCCCTGATTAGTCATATATACTTTCAGCTCATCCAAGTTGCTTTATGAGCTTAATAAATGCATTGTTCATTTTATAATATCTGCAAAAGGAACTAGCCATGATGCCTGTAAGCTTGAATGGCTCAAAGGGGAGCTTCTTCCATGTACCCAGTTAATTAAGAGATCTAGTAGACTTGACAAGTTTCACTCATTTGGCAGGAGAAGCTTTTATTTTGCATGAATTTGAAGTTGTTTCTTAAACATCTTCTTACTTTTCTGTGTCCCTGAGACATTTTTCCACACTCTTATTTCTTTGAAATCTCTCATTTAAACTGTCATTGCTTGACAGCCCTGGATCCTTTATTCTGTCTCATCCACAAGCACAAGTAACTGTGTCCCTGATGAGAAGGAAGCCTATTTTTACTTGTATTACTTAAAAAAACCCTAGACTGATCATCTGAAGTTAAGATATATTTCATTTGTGGAAGTTGTCATATGATAATAAAGATCTTTAGCAGCAGACACTCTTAAATTTAGTTTCCTTGTTATAAATGAGCAGTAATTTAATTGAAACTAGTGTTATTTCTGATTTGACTCCTATGCAGCATTGCCTTTTTGTCTGAACATGCCACTAATAAAGCACGATGCAACAGTGGATCGAATCCCTTTTAAAATATATTTAGATCAATTGTCTATCGCATCAGTGTAGTCTGCCTGTTGTTCTCTAGAGTGTTGTTTTGGGAGGAGAAGTCCTGGTCCTGTATGAACCACAACAAAATTCATATTGGTAAAGTATTTCTAGAACGGGACCGGAAAATGTTTAGTTAGACTACCTGTAATTATCTTCATATAATAGCATATCACCTATATGAAGCATATAGGTGATACAGCATGCTGTATCACCTATATGCTTCATGTAATTCCAAGCTGCCCTTTTTGGGATTACTCACAAATCTTCCAAAAGCCATGAGGGAGTACTCACTAAAATATCTTTACTGTTTCACTGTGGTGGATGTTCCTGTCATCAATGGAGTGATGGAAACATCAAGCGTACTTCCACAATACGCTTGCAGAGCTATTTAAAACCTGGATGCTATAAACAGCTTTGCTCACTGTCTCACGGCACTGCAAAAGATGTAAGACCCTGGAGCCTATGTCCTTCAAGAGAATCACTCTGAATGTCGGGCCAGTAAGAAAACTATGCTGATCCATCTCTTTTGCCTAAAGGTTGCTATATTCAATAATGCTGATCCATCTTGTTTGCTTAATGGATGCTGTACTCTCAGTGAAAAACATCAAGGGGCTGTGGATAGCACTGAAATTGGTTTAAACATACCCATTCTACCCAGCATCTTTGTTCACTCTGGGTCAGTGCTGCGACACTAGTCCTCATGAGGGGAGGTTGGAGTGAAAAGAACATATGCACAAACTTACATACTGCTTCTTAAAATTCAGGTATATTTAACACAATTAAGACTCCATAATAAGCTTGAAGACATGACTTAATTTAGATAAAATCAATCTTATGACCAGCACTTTGCTGGGGGACTATCTGATTTACCTAGTTTCTATGACAAAACGTTGGTTTTGCTTTGAACATTCCCGTGGTTCTGTGATATTCATTCTCCAAAAGTCCACATTCTAGAAATTATTAGCATGCTAGGAACATGACAGATTTGTCACATAATGAGATTATTTCTGATGTTAATATATTTCTAAAATTCTACAATTTTTTTACTTCAATTTTTTTAATCAACAGACAGGTAACATATTTTGGGGGGCTCTTCTGTAATCCTTTAATAGCATTCTTCTGTTTTATTAACAATTGCTAGGGTATCTCTATAATTAGGTTAACATTATGAACTGTAACATTGTTTCAGAAAAGCTTTAATGTTTGTTGACATTTTTTGAGCAATTTCCATTGTAAAGATAAGTTAATACGGTAATGGCTGAGTTTATTGTAAATTACTGAAAGACACGCTCAGAACAATATCCACATTAATTTCTCATGTTGTTGCCTTCCCCAATGACTTAATAAGATCCAAATTTACATCATTAAATAGTTCTCCGCATTCAATACACACGATGATAATACACAACTCTTGAAATCTCTTGCATTGGAGAAGTAATGTGTATTTATGAATGTAGCACTTTCACATTCAACTCCTTCATAAAGTACTTCACTTCATAAAACACTAGTGATTTGCTACATAAACCATTTCTTCAGTCCATGTGAAAGCAGTCTAGTTTTGTCTACATTATGAGCTGAGGGAGACCTTGAAAACATGATTTTTCAAGGCCCATCACATGTATACTTCCTCTACAGCTGTTCACCCACTGTCTTATCTGCTCAAAAAAGAGCAATTTTTTTTTATTGAAAAATAAAGCCCAATTTGAAATAACATAGGCAAAACTCAAGTCCTTTTTATTGAACTGTTTGAATTTTAAACCGTATTGAATTTTTTAAAATTATTATTGCAATGATACTGTCACCAATTTTGAAAAGTACAGCTTCAGTCAATTTTAAACTACCATGCTAAATTACTAGGATGTTTGAAACTACATGATCAGGCTTAAAAGGTTAATTAAGGTTAAGTCACCCTTATCTGTCTGTGCATTTCCTCTACGACTTACATAAACCATATACTTTGTAATATCTTATATTCTCTTAAAAAACGTTTATCAAGTTTTGCTGCTGGATCTTCCTTACCAAGAGATCTGTAACAATGGATACACCGGAGGGGCATCAAGACAGTTTTCATATGGTCTTTTATACCAAAAATAGAAGAAAATTAAGAGCCTTCAAAATGGTATTTGGGGGAGTACTAAATGTCAAGGGAGGTCATCACAGAGCACCCAAGTTATGCAAAAAGGTTAGCAAAAGTATATGTGTAACTTGTCAGGTAAACTTTTAGTCTTTATGACCTAAGTCTTGAAAGGATGAAAAGGAGAGCTACCTTTTACATGGACACTGAATACACAGTGTGGTGGGCAAGAGCAGAGAAAGGTCTGAGCAGCCCTTAAGGTACTGACAATAATAGTCAGTCTTGGGTATGGAAGTATCTTATCACACACATCTCTTCAAGCATCCCACGCTTCAGGAAAGGTTTTGCTTGTGTTCCGCTGAAAGGAGCATTATCAGAATATAGCACATCCTTCCTGTGGGAAGCTTTTAATGAAAGATTTCCAGGTTTGGAATGGAAACGGAAGAGGCAAGAAAGTAAATCTGAGCAAAATAGATGCATGCAAACTCCTTCCACGTGCTCCAAAAGCAGCAATATGAAAGCAGACAACTGGCTAGCTGTACAGCTTTTAAACAAGAAGCTCTTTAATGAGGCCAGGATTTGGTTTATATTATATCAGCAAGAGTTTTCCCAGTACTTTGAATGTGAACAGGATTTGAGTCATTTCCTCGCTAAATGACAATGATGAAAATTAACTGAACAAGTCTCATAATCTCCTATTTGCCAGTATCCGAATACCTAATTGATTCAGATTCTGAATACATAATTGTAAACTTATGGAATATAGTAGGGTGTATGAATCTGCTAGTCTTAAATGACCTAAAGTCAATGTGACCAGTGTCTTCTGAATCCTTAAGGCTCTATAGTTGTTACTGATCATGTTTCTCTGTTTGCAGTGCTGGACTAACTCTTTGTCATATGAGAATTCAGATACAAGTGGAGGATTTGGAAATGACAATTTATGGCTAACTTCAGGAAATACATTTTTTGTTTTATATTCTTACATGAATGAACCTTCTTATGCTTCAGCTGGTTATCGTTCAAGCTCTGGCCTTTGTTACACGGGTACAGTTCAGTCAAAACAAATTAGCTAGGACTACCATCAGCTGTAGGTTTTATGTTTTATTGTATTGTAACGTACCATATACAGCCTTGTACCATTCTGTTTCTGGCGTGGCAGGAATAGTTCCAGACTTAATCATAGAATCATAGAATGGCTAGAGTTGGAAGGGACCTCAAAGATCATCTTGTTCCGACCCCCCTGCCATGGGCAGGAAAACCCTCCACTACACCAGGTTGCCCAAAGCCTCATCCAACCTGGCCCTGAACACTTCCAGGGATGGGGTGTCTACAACTTCTCTGGGCAATACTTAAGTGATATGATTCAAGAACACATTCCTGTTAAGGATACCTTCTCCAGAGAGAGCAGCTAATGTCCTCTATTCGTATAACATTTTAGAAGGGAATTGTAAGTGCTCAATATTTTTTTAAAAATGGACTTATTTTCAGGCACGTAAATGTTAATACAAGCATGTATCTAGAGTTACTGTGTCCTGCAACTTTGGGTCTTGGCACGTTGTTGTTGCTATTGTAACAGACAGTTCCTCCCTGAAGACCTAAAATTCTGAGGTATCGAGCAGCACTGACTGAATACTTTATAGAGTTAGAGGTATAAATTAAAGCATACAAAAAAAAGCTGCCTATGTATGGTACTATAGCTTAGAAGAAATAATCTCAGTGAAAGGGTATGAAACAATGGTAGATAAATTTTGTTTTCCAAGAAACACAGCCACATGTGGAAAATCCAATGATGATGAATTCTGGTCTGTTTTAGCCTCAAGGAAATAATATTTTTCATAACTTATTATGTTTCGGTGTTCCCCACCATGCACACAGAAACCAATATAATATTTTCCTTCTATCTGTTTTTCTCACTTGTAATTTCTGGTAAGCATTTTCCCACTCTGGTAATTGAAGAGTGATGATGCCACATGAAGTTGTGACTGTAAATGCGAATGCTGAGTACCTTGTGTATGAATTTGATCTAGCAACTTTTTGTCTAAGTAAGAATAGGTTTATTTTCCTTTGTTTTTCCATTCGTTCACCAAAAAAAATGATTGCTGTGATTTTTTTTATGTAGTCAGTTTGTGATTCCTCAGCCTAGACAGATTAGTCTACTCTATCCTTCATAAAAAATCCAAATAGAACATAAACTATTCCATGATATAAATTTTAGATCAGTGCTGCTGGAGAGCTCAGGCTCTCGTTTAAATAGAAAGATTATTTTTTTTTTAATACTGCTTTACATGAGATGAAAAGATTTTGATCTGACAGAATCAAAGAAGCCTTAGATTTCCAGCAAAGCCCTAGGGGCTCATAAAAAAAGATACTGGGGGGTTTTTTATTTTTTTCTGTCTTTTTTTTCCCCATCCTAAAATAGGCGTATTCTTCATGCTAATAATATTTTTAAATGTTGAATAGATCAACAGCTGCTAGTACACAGAGAAATAGGCAAGTCTGGTGCAGTTTTAAAAAGCTAGATTTTACCTTTTAAGTGGCTTGTGAAAAACTTCAGTTGTCCTCAATATATACTCGATGGAAAAAAAAGTCAATGATGGACTGGATATTCTGTCTGGTCTCAACAAAAGAGTATTGTGAGATACTTTGTAGCAGCAAATTTAGAGAGCCATTAAACTTCATTCTGTTCTCTTAAAGAGGGAAGAAACTGCCCTGAGTAGAGTCTGACCTAAGGCAACTTCACCAAGGCTCAGGGTGTTCAGGAATGCTGAGGAACCTAAGGAAAAGAAATGCATTAAAGATCACAAAATGATAATTTTTTTTTCCAAATCTTCCTAGTCTGGATGTCTGTTCAACTTCAAAGACTGCCTGTCTTTGAGACAAGAAACTAGGAATTTTCAATTGAAACTGAAGGATTAGTACTAATTTTTGACCCTTGAAATCTTGGAAAAAGAGGAAACTGGCGATGGTTCTGAGGGTCTAGCTGCAACACTTAATTCATGAGAAAGAACAACTGACAGTACTTAAAACAAGTAAGGACCCTAGCATGGAAATGAAAGTACCAAAATAATGACACCCTACTGGACCCAAGATAAAGACAAAGAAAACGCAGGCCAAGGGTGGTCCTGGAACCATGTGGAGTTTTGGCCACATCTGGTCACTGTGGGCTGATAAATGTCAAAGAAACAAACCTTATAATATCTGTGTAGTGATTATAGCTGTTCATAAAATTTTACCAGAAAAAAAAAAAAGCTTCTTCAGAAGGAAGAAAACTCTCAGAATTCAACAGCTTTGTTCCTATATTTAAAAATATAATGATAAAATTGTTGCTGTTTGACCAGGCAAAGTATCAGTCTCCTCAATACGTTTCTTTATTTGCTTGTTTCTCTTTCTTAAACATAAGCAGAAATAGGGATAAAGAAGATTTCATTTCATTAAAATTGAGCACTTTCCCTCCAGCTTTCTGACCTTAGGTCATAGTATCAAAATACCAGTAATGTATTCCTGTTCCACCTGAAAACAGTTGGTAACAAAGGCCCACATTCTATCTGAGAATCTCATGATGTTTTCCAAACACTGCTGAGTTTACTAGTGAACAGTAAATGGGCAACTTTATGTAACACGGTAGCGGAAAAAAGCCCTTTTCCATCCACATGACTTTCAAAAATCTGTAAAGAACTAGTTCAAAGACTGAAATAGGTGTCAGATGCGCCTGTGTGCCTTCTTTTATGATTTATAATGATCAGGTAGCAGAGAGAACTACATTCAGGAGTCTAGAGCCTCCTATTCCAAAGAGGTAGAGTTGAGATTGAGTTGAGACTAATGACTAGCAGCTGTTAGAATATGTAGAGTTGAGATTGAGTTGAGACTAATGACTAGCAGCTGTTAGAATATGATATTATGCCATATTAACAATGGCTTCTGAAAGGTACAGAGAGTCTTCACTCAATTATTGCATATTTATTTGGCATCCTTCTGTTTCAAAATGACCTAAGAAGCAAACCAAACTTTGATGGAACCAATTTATCTCTTACTGGATTCTTGTTGGAGGATCCTTGAAAGGGGATTAGTTGCTATTTGCCAAGTTCCAAACACTTGCTCTGTAGGAGTTGAATTTTTGTATCCTGATATACAGACATAGTTGTGTTGATTTTGGATTGGGTTTTTTTCCTTGCTTTTATTTATTTTGAATGTTATAAGACTTTCTTATGAAATTTCTATAAGTCAATTAAATTCTTACAACTCATGGATATTGGGTATCAATACACAGACTTAAAATGAAGTGCTTATATACCAAGGTTTAGAGTTTAAAATCTGTATTTTTATTACATATAATATTAGTGCTCCAACTTTGTCACTATTTGTTACCACAAAAAGCAGGTTTTTGCTTCTGTAAGACAGTATATTTTTTTTTGGTGTATCACTATATTTGTTGAACATTCAAGTTATCATACAAATGTAACCTTTCACTTATTGGCTCCCTTTACTGTGGGTACCTTTCACCACATGCAGAGGCTCTACAGTAGAACTGTAGTAGCACTATACACAGTTTGTAAACATACAGTAATTATTCGCTAGCTAAATATACAGAGCACGTAGCTAGGATTAACTAGATTAAGCATGAGTATGATCAACATCTCCAGTACAGGCGTCTGATAAGTCTCTGCTGCCCAGAAAATCATTATTCAGGTGGGAAAGTGTCAGAGCCTCCTTGGTCCTTGGAATAGGCTGGTTCTTGATCTTTTTGAGTTCTCTTTTTTTGACTCTCTTCAGACTTTCACATCTTTTCATATCAATATTTTTCTCTGAATCCCTGAGTTGCTACTAACATTTCAACAATTCTACTTCTATCTTTGTTTATACTTTTCTCAAGAAGAAAGTGTTGGTTTTAGCCTAAATCTTCTCTCACAACAACAATTTTTCAGTAAAGTTGAGCCAAGGCCACGTGACTGCCCCGTACAAAACTGGGCCATGGGCTACAGACAGCTAAACCCCTGTGCCACAGATCGCGTAGAGTGCAAACACAGTTCTGCTGGAAAAGTTATGACTTCAAACTGAGGACACAGGTGTTGCACACACTTCTGAGATAACCTTAAGATTAATTATATCAAGGATAAAAATTTCTGGTTACCTTCATACTTGGGCTTTTACTTGATGTAATGAAGTCTAGAGACTATCCATGGATGCTTAAGTGCAGTACATGCATAGAATAGAGGGAATGTGTCATCATTAAGGTCTCCAGGATGGACAGTTTGTTTATCTGAAAACTTAGGATTTTTTTTTTTTTTTCACCCTAGTGGCTACCCAATACTGAAAAAAAAGCTCTAATATTCTTGACAACTGGTAGCTGAAAAATCAAAAATATATTTGACAAATAAACATAATGTTATTGTATGATTATTAATTTGAAATTATTTGATGTCTATGTATAGAATTGCATGTTTGAAATTGGTTGAATAAACATTTTTTGAAGATTCAAGGTAACACTTTCTGAAGACATAACTCCTTAAAGTTTAAACTCAGTTACTTATACACCAATTTGAATTGTCTTTTAACAGCTATGTAAAAGTGTTTCTTAAGGGTTTTCCCAGAATATCAAGCTACATAGAAGTCAGATTATCTAGATTAATCTGAGAGGTTAGATTATACAATACCATTTGTTTTGAGCATCCATAACTACCTTTGCATGATCTGAAATATTAGATTGAAATCTAGCTTTCTCTCAAAACCTAAGAACAGTTTGCATTTTCTGCATCAGTCTAATAACCCTACTCTACCCAGTTCATATTAAAAATATTTACAAAATAATTACATCAGGACCTGGGGCTGTTATCTACATTCAGCAATGAAAGGCCCATAAGTAACTAAATTCTGTTTACCTGGAATTCGTGACTCTAATTCTCTTTTATTACTGAATTTAGACTGCCCCAGAGCCTGTAACAATACTTTTTGCCTTTCTTTGAAATATTCTTCTATGTTAGATAGCCTCCCTTCTCTTATTTTGCATGTCCTGACTGAAATAAGATGTTCTTTCACTGTCCTCAGGAAAAGCAAAGAGGTAGCCTTTGTAACTATGTGCTAAAAGAGAATGGGAAAGCATTTAGTTTTGGTTTTTTTTTTCCTTTCCTCTGCTCTTTATTTTGTCATATTGCCAGGATAATTCTTGAAAAACAGCAACAAGACAAAGTAGCTAGAGCTGGTCTCACCTTTTCTGTTAGTGTTTGATGTTCTCATTGTTGTTTGTGACAGCCACAGACAAAATCTCCACTAACTGTTGAAATATACTTTACATTCAGACTTGTGGCGAGAAGACGCAAATATTATGATAGTGATTTGACAAGAGTTTTAACATTAGACTAATCAATTTTGTTGTGTAAATGAGTACAAGATAAGGTGAACGGTTGTTGCTTCAAGAAGCAGCATGGTATATTTTCATTCCATGTGTAACTTCAGATCATCCATGTTTTCCGCAACTGCTCCTGGATGAGCACTGAAGAGAATACCTTCCTGCATCTGCTTGAATGGACATGATACACTCAGGACAGTCTGCTGAGAGTGTCTTTCAGTGATTCATCTTCCCTTTCATCACTAAAAGTTTCCAGGATGGAAATCTATTTGCCAAATTCTGGCATGGTTGACATTTACACTTGTCCTTAAAATTGCACGGGTTGTTATTATTTCTTTCTGAAGGAAGACTTGAATGTCACATTGTAAGGAGATGCTTATACCACATGCAGGAAAGGGTGTTGCAGATATTGACATCTTTTAGTAAGCAGGGAAAGGGCTCATCTGCCGGGAAAAGATAGAATAGAAAATATTGCATGTCAAATTCAGTTCACTGCTCTGTGATTTTAACACTGACACATCCTAGGGACCTTGAGACCTTGGGATCAATAATATTCATAATCTGATTTCCCAGAATAATTTTGTCCTTATATGCAAACATCACCAAATCGGTTGTCATTTACAATTCAGCACTTCTGCATAACGCCAGAGATGCTGAGCAGTAATTAAACAAACTTCCTCTCTCCTCATTTTTGACCTTGAGAATTGATAATGAGAGAATCCGGAATGGTGGATCTCTGTGTTGCATTCCTGTTTAGCAGCAAAAGAGCAAACTGGTCTCTGATCCAAGACTGTTAGTCTTTCTGTTCAAAGACAACATAAGTAGAGTAGCAAATCTTGTTCTGGGCACATCACAAAATCTGAATGATCATACAGAAAAAGATTCTAAGAATGCAGATTGATTAAAATACCCACAGGACTGAATCTGAGCACCTTTCTCTGCCACAAATACCAACATTTTATTAGCTTGAAAAGTTGTAATTTTCTTCTTCAGGGTAATAACTGCATTGCAGACAAGAACAAGATAGTAATGTTGATCTGTCTAGGTATAAGCTGTGTAATAATACAAAATCACATTTATATGTAGGCTAAAATGAACCTCGGACATGCGTAAACACTCTAACCTCTCCTTTGACTTGACATCATTATTTAGATAATAATGTCATCCAAGACATTTTCCATATTTCTGGGAAAATGAGACTTCTCCAGCCTTTTAGAGATTTTTTTTTTCCCTCTTATTGGGGATATCTTATCTAGGAAATCTAACGCACTCAAGGCCTAGCTAGACTGCTGATTTAGAGCTAACTTGACTTTTCAGAGCAGTAGAATTTTTTCCAAGTTTATGAAATAGTGCTTTATGAAGATTGTTGCTACCATGGCTAAAGCTGTTCTAAGCACAAAAGCCAACTGCTCCAGTACATTATGTGGAATCTGCTTAAATTCTCATTCTAGTGTAGCTGATTTTGTCTTGTTTTCTTCTGAGAGCCTGTTCCTGAATCTCTTGCTTTTTTAGAAAAGTTTTCTAAGATTTCTAAAACTCAGAAATGACATTTTATAAAAAGTCAAACACACACATGAAAACCACAACACTTGAGATCTAAAAGGTTCTTCTTTAAAAAAAAATTTTGGTCTTAAAACTCTCATGTACCAATGAAAACACTTAGAACAAATAGTCATGGATAGCAGAGGCTGAGGGACAAATGCTCCTTGACTTGATAAAGCTGAATTATTTCTGTAAATAGTGCAATGTCAAACATAGATTTGTTACCCTGTTGAAAAGCAACAAAGAAGGAAAGCACTGTTCATTTAGTAATGTCTTGAGGTATCGGTAAGACATTTAGCGATATCTTGAGGCACAAAATACAAGTTACTTTAACAAGTATTGGGTTCACTATTGTCTACAATGCTGCCCCTAAGCAAATGAGTCATTGTGACATATAATTGTTACCTTAGTCTGACTCCACGTTGCAGAAAAAAAGGTATCTTGTATGACAGTGGGAAATTTCAGCACTCAGATATCCTAGAGGAAAATAAATTTTCTTCTCTTACTAGGGTTTTAATTTGGAAATTAAAACCAAGCCAGTAGAGCAAGATTGAGGCTCAGCTTTCCAAAGCAATGACCCTTCTTGGAGGACAAATGATGTTTCTCTTTAGAATATCTGCCTACATGAATCCCGATCATAGACCAGTAAAATTCTGAATACTTTCACCAGTCATTTCTCTTGAGATAGCTTGTGCATTCAGTCTGTCTGCTCTTTCCCTCCCAAGAAACATAAATCAGAGAACAATCCCTGTTGCTAACCTGTTCATTTTTGTTGTTTCTGCCAACATGAGGAATAACACAGAGTCCATTAAATCACAAGACCTAGGTTTTATATGTACTTTTTCTCACTGTTCTTTTTCATTTACAACTTTCATTTCACTCTATTCAGGTTGAGGCTGTTTTGTGGGGATTTTTTTATCTTTTTTTTTTCTTCTATGATAATGGTATATAAAATTGTTTTTTCTCTAGATAAACAATGTTAAGAAATAATCCAGCAAGACTCTTTCTGTCATGGAATCAAGGTTTGTAGACTGCATCTTATTTCAGAAGATTAGTAAGGAATAATGAAACAATAAAAGAGCCCTCAGAAAACAGTTTTCACTGGTTGAGTATATTTACAAAAGCACGTTCTATAAAGTCTTATTTCAACAACTTATTCGTGACTGATAAATTCAGAAAAAGTTGTCACAGCTTTTGGGTGACGCAGTCAGTTGCCAACTGTTTTCATCAACTGTTTTCAAAGGAACAACATTAATAAATCTGATCTTACTCCATCTCAGTCAGTGAAATTAATAGGAGTTTATTCTAGGCTCACAGGTGGCTAAAACCACAGGAAAATTGTTTCATGTCATCTTTCAGCTGAGAACAGAGCTTCGGAGTTTATCTTTGGTCATTGGTCAAACTGAGCCTCAGGTTATTTGGACATTTGGTTCACAGATTTTCTCAACACTATTTATTCAAGAAGTCTGTAACCTGTTTACAAGCCCAGCTGGCAGAGGATGAGCCTTGGAGTGAGCTCTGGCATGTCTATTTTTCTCTCTTCAGTGGTACACAGGTTTGTGAAATGCATGCCAGATAGTTCTGTTTTCTATCCCAGTATCTGGTGCTTCAAAGACCTGGTAGTTGGAGTGAGTATGTGTAAAGAAAGCTCCTTTGGACCACCGTTAGGTACATACCTAATGATTTCTGCTGCATGCTGAAAAATCACACAAAAGAGCTATAGTACAGAAGTGCAGTAAGAAACCAATGCTTAAGATAAACTTTCAGAGAGGAGTAAAATCAGATCATTTTGTCAAGAACTTAGTGTCAATGTAGCTGGCAGTGATAGTCAAAGAATCAGTGGACTAGCTAGGCAGAAAGTCTTCATCATTCTCATCATGCCATCTATGACCTCCAAAGAAGTCAGAGTTGAACGATGATTTCAGAAGCAGAAAGATCCTAGCAACACCCATTGCACCTGGTAAAAACTAGCAGAATCAAGGACTGGTCTGGAGGAGCTATCAGTCAGAGCTGAAGTTTACTTAGTCATATAGTCATGTTTACCTGGTACGTATTTTCCCATTGTTTCTACCAGTTCCAAGTCTTAAGAATACACTGTACAGTTCCACACCTAAAAGCAGGAACTTACCAGCCAAGTCTTTCAGCTGACGCACTTGATAGCAGCTACTTCTTGTAAAAGAGGCTGTCATTACTGTAATGCAACATCTAAGAGTGTTTATTAGTTCTATGAAATCTATACATCTGCATCTGCATTAATTCCTCTTAGAAGAGGAATCTCTTTGTAATAAGCTAAGGATCACAAAAAACTTTGCATGTAAAACCAGAACTGACTCTTTCCTGGAAGTATTTCTTTGATTATGCTGCATTAATTGCATAATATGTAACAACTAGGCATAAATTAAACTATCGGTGTTGCTGAAATTAGACTCCATTAGTCTCATCTCAGTCTTCTGGAACACAGCCCTCGTTGATTTATGACATGAATGCAAAGAAAAGTCAGTTCCTTTTGTCAGCACTGGCAGTGTGATAACTGTAAGGTAAGGTAAGGTGAAGTGAGTTGAGTGTAAGGTTTTTCATAATCACTTTTAAAGTTGGTCTGAGCTTCAGGGTATATAGATCCAACATTTTCAGAGATATCTTCCATTATGATGAAATGAGCCCTGTGAAACTTCAGAAGGACTATGTTCTGAGAGAAGCACTAGGTAAAGAACCTAGAGTTTATCCAGCTCAACATCAAGAAAGGCATCAAGTTTTATATTTTTCCAGAAGACTGGAGACCAACGGGTGTTCTGGGGAAACAGCAGAAAAGCTGGACAGATTTATTTATTTTTTTAATGGGAGAGAGCAACAAGGTTCTTGTTTCCAACCCTCCACTCAAATGTTCAAAAAAGCCCAGAAGAAACCAACATCAAAATCAGTGGTGGTATTTGTGGACTAGGTACATATTTAATGCTCATGCTTCTCCTGTATAGCTGTGTACATTATCTTGGAGAGGAACTTACCTACTCTGTTTTTCCCTTGTATGAACTGAGTTACTTGAGACATTTCAGGTCATTTCCTAAAACAATTTTCAGTCAACTTACTTACACATTATATCTAAAGATGCAAAAGATTATACAGCACCTCCTTCTTCCCAAGACTTCAGATATACTCCAGCTTAAAGTTACTATTTCTGTAGGCAAAACACCCATACATGCAACATAATAGGTTTTGGCGGAGTTGTGGTTCAGTATCTGCATCTGACTGGATCCCTGGAGTATCTGAACTGCCTTTTGAAAGAAACAGACTTGTCAGTTCTGGAAGCACAGGATGAAAGTAATTGCCTGTTTAACAGCACAGAGAATACCCTCAGCTCAATGCTACCTCCTGAGAGCTGTCCTTTGGGGAAATTAGATAGTTGTTTCATCCAGAACAAAGTCCCGTCGGCAAGAATGAAAACTCTTACCTTTACAATAAACTGAACTATCAATGGGAAAATTAATAAGGAAAATCTTGCACCTGACTCATTAATTTCCTTTCTAGAATAATACAAAGTTTTTATCTACAAATTCATCATGACGCACAAAACACATTTGTGTCTGCTTTGGAAAAGGAGGTGTATTGGATTTGTGTGCCAAGGCATGCGTAGTGGGGGGCTGTAGGAGTGGCCCCTGGGAGGAGAGGTCGGGGCTGTCCCATGACAGACACAGCTGGCTCCGGCTGGCTCCAATGGACCCACCACAGGGTACAGCTGAGGCCCTCACCCACAGGTAGGTGCCTTGGGGAAAATGCCTCTAAGAAAGGGCAGAAAATCCTACACAGAGGATGAAGGAATAAAAAGCGTGGAAAATAGCAGAGGGAACACTAAGATCAGAGGATGAGGAGGAGAAGAAAGAGGAAATATTCCATGCTGGAGCAGATATCCACACTGCAGCCTGTGGAGGACCCCACATTGCGGCAGGTGGACATGCCCTGAAGGAAGCTGCAGCCCATGGAAAGCCCACACTGGAGCAGAGGAAAAGGGCGAGGAGAAAGGAGCGACAGAGAGGAACTGTCTTGTACCGGCTGCAACCCCCCCTTGCCCATTGCCTCTGTGATGCTTGGCAGGGTGAGGGGAGGGAGAGGAGTTGGGAAGGAAGTTGAGCCTGGGAAGAAGGGGCATGGATCGAGTGTCTTGTCTCTTAGTTTCTCACCATCTGTATATATTTTAACTGTCAATAAATTAAACTAATTTTCCCCAAGTCTGTTTTGATTGTTACTAACAGGTTAAGAAATCTTCCTATCTTTACCTTCACCCATGAGCCTTTTCGTGTTATTCTCCCCCTGCCCTGTTTGGGGATGGTAAGAGAGTGAGAGACTGGGTAGGAGTCCTGCTGCTAGCCAAGCTCAGTCCACCACCGGAGGGTTGACAGATGTTCCTGCAAACATCTTTGCAGGAAGATAAAGCTTATGTCTTCCTAGGAGCATCAGTAATATGAACAGAATTATTTCTTGCGCTTGCTATATGAAACACAGTGGAAAAGTTTTATGTGATCTTTTACCACCTAGATTCATTCTACTTAACTTTAAGCACTTAATTGAGACATCTAAGTTAGAAGCTTAGTCACCCTAGTCAATGAAAAGGAGCAGGTGCCTTCAGAGGATGATTCAAATCTTTAATTGGACAGAATTTCACTCTGGAGGTGTCAGGCTTTCACTATTGATTATAAAAGAAGCCACAGGCAAGTGCATTCTTAACAAGGTGCTTTAGCTAAGTGCCTGAAGTTAAGCAGGATGAACCAGGGTGTCTGCTGCTGAGGACTTCCAGCACTTGATCTTTCTTCTACAAAAGGAGAAGCTGCTAATAACACTTTATAATCTGTTTTTAATGTATTGCTCACACTAGCCATGCGGTTTATTCTAACCTTTCATACACAATTGAAACATCCCTTTCTCCTCAGTATATGAGACTATTTTAAAATTTCATGGTTTTGGATTCGCGGTTTAAGGTAGATGCACATTTTATTGTCACAGTTCTCTTTTTATATGGGCAGTGCTTCCCGAGTAGTATTTCTTACAGAGGAAAGCATTACCAAGATGAACTTAACATCATTAAAAATGGATAGAAGATTAAGAAAGGATTAAGTGTATGTGTGCAATTTTAAAATCCAAATGACACAGTTTGAACACTGAATAAATATTGTTACACTTAAAATCAACCCCCTCAAATTTAACTTTTGGGTAAAATAATAATTTCATTTGTTTTCTTGCCTACTCTAGCAATCATTGCATAATACTAATCCAAAACTGGAAGTTGATGGCAGACAGATGAAATTTTTGTCAGAGTGATGTCAGTCAAACTACAGGTTTAACTGAGTTAAATAATGCCTCCTTTCAACAGTTTTCCTTCTCTCCTCCTAAATTGATTGGTTTTTTAGATGATACTCTCCTTCTTGAGTGTACAGCAAAGAAACATAATCACTTTCTGTTAAATGAAACTTTTCTTTTGGGTGATTTTTTAGTGATTTGGTAATAAGGAGCAGCTCTGATCCTTAGTCATCATGCACGTTAGAGTCATTTCATAAATACAGTAATTCACATGAGGGATAAGAGGAACCTGGGCAGCTGGGGAAAAAAAAAAAAAAAGGCTATTGTTCTCCAAAGAATTTGTAATGGCATTGTTCTAATTTGGGGATGGGAGGGGTTTTTTTTACAGCTATGTTCTTCATAACCATTCTTGGCTTCCTGTCCATCTGCCTCCCATTATAAACTTGTTTATATATAAATTTGTTTAGTCCTTGTTGAATTTCTTACACTTTGTATTTACCTCTATTCCTGTACTTTCATTCACTTGCTCAATTTTTGCTTCTTAGATGATGTTGCTGTAGGGTGCTGCATTTTCTTTAAGAGCAATTCTTGCTTTGAATTATCTTCTTGCTGTTGCAGGGTATCAGGTTGGTTTTCCTGTCTAAATCTCCACATATGATCAATTTCTGCAGCAAATTTTATGTGGTTTGTGTTTTGTTTGTTTTTTGTTTGTTTGTCTGTTTAAAAAAAAATAGAAAACTATATAAAAATGGGTTAGAGGAAACAGTCCAGTCCTTCGTGGCAGCTTGGCTTCTCTCCAATGCATGCTATCTGTGGCCTTGCCTTTAATTCATCTGTTTTGTTTTCAGTTTTCTCTAGCCAAGACATTGCAACAGATTTGCAGTGGATATGCAGAAGCTGAATTTTGTACAAGCAGTGCAGAATTATCCCTCAACCTGTCCTCCAGGAAAAAAGAAGTAAGGCTAGAGTATCTGCTGTTAACTTTGTCAGCATCTTTGACATAACAAAACTTCTAAATGCAGCAAAGGCAAAAAAAAAAAAAATATATTCAGTACTGTATTTCAATTTAAGCCTTACCTGGAGCCATCTTTGTGCTTGTATATCAAGTGAAGACAATGATGAACTCAAAAGGACTCTGTAGTTATTGCTGAAGATAAATTTCTCAATGTGAAACATACATACTAAGATACATACAATCATATCAGAAGTGCCCAGGTATTGTGGTAATAGCTAAATATATTGATTGTGACATTTGCTTATATTTTGGCAACTGGAAAAAACGGTGCTCATGAGCAGTCTTATTTTAATATGCTTGATGTTAGGGATGAGCTGGTAACTATTACTGCATTTTGTTTTACAGTCTCACCAGCCACTCATTTTGGACCGTAAACTTTTGAAAATACTTGCTGTTCTGCTACTTAGGCTTAGTTTTAATTGATATAAAGGGGCAAATGGAAGTGCGCTTATGAAGAAAGACATGATTACTTATTAGAAATGTGAAAATATATATATTTGGTTTGTAAAACTTCAGTTCTCAGTCTTGAATATCATAATATTTTTAATAACATTAAGGAACACAAAATCTGGAGGCCTGTTTTCTTATTGGCCTTTACGGAATTAAGATTTTTACCCAATACTTTAAGACTTATTTCTTTTGGCATTTTTACTGAATTGAGCTCCCCTGACTCTCTGATTCCATCATCGATCAGCTGATATCTTGCAAAAAGGCCGTTGCTGTATATTAAAGTCAGGCTCCACAACTTGAAAAGAGGCACTTAATTCAGTTTTTGTCCCAGTTGTGTGCTCTAATAAGGTAATTTGCAATATATATGATATTAAAATGAGTCAAATCAGCCCTTTGAATCTGACAAACCAATGTGATGTTGAGAGCTGGTTGTGCCTCCATTAGGTGCTAATCAGTTTTTCCGCAAATGTGCAAATGACCGTGGAATTCTGAATAAACTCCTGATAATGAAGCAGCAGTACAAACATCTACTACAGAAGTCGAATACTCACAGTCATTCAGTATTTCATCTAAGATATAAATACGTATCCGATGGTATAAAGTATAAATACATAAAGCAAACAGTATTAGGGAAGGGATATTCTGATGAAGGCAGACGTGATCAGTCCCTGTTTTGCCCGTGCCGTCACAGTGACCACAGCCTGCTCGCTGACCACACACACACGGCTGGAGGGACTTTTAGCCATATGTTACAGGTGTTTACACAACCTTGTGTGATGTTATTTTGGAGTCCCCTTGTTTGACTTGCAGTTGTTGATTCTGCTGAAGTCCCAGCAGTCCTAAAGGTCACTAGTTGATAAAAAAGTCCAAACCAGCAAAAACTTTAATCATGCCACACTGAGACATTTCTGTACAAATTTGTTTTTGTTCCATGGGTGCAAGAGGATATTCATAATAACCCAATGTGATCAGGCACATTTTATAAATGCGGCAGGTTGCTTGAAAAACATCAGGGTTTTTTTACCCATGATTTTTCAGATGTAGCTGTCTTGCATCAGGCAACAACATTGTATTTCCACTCTCTAGCCCACCTCTCAATGAGGCTAATCAGTCACACATACTTTTCTTGCTGGCTGAAAGCCTCTGCCGTCACCATATAGTTGTCTTGCTGTCTAGACGTAAAAATTGCTTCTTTGACACTCTTAAAAGAAGCAAAACTGAAACAAACAAATTACAGCAAGAACAAGCTGTACCGGCACTAAAGCTTTATTGTAATATAATCAAATTCTATCATCAGGCAAAGAAAAACACAGCACTGATATGAAAAGCAGTTTAAAATTGGTGTATCATCACTGCCCTTTCCCAAGTGATTACAACATGAAAAGAGGTGTAAGAATAAATTTGCATTGGTTTTTGGTTTTTTTTGAACAGAAATTGGTTGTATGAATGGCTTTTTGAGGAACTAATAATTGACTTGGGGGGCTTAAGATGCAAAATTTCTCTGGTGCAGCTGCCGTCTCATTTTTAGATAAGATAAAGAGTACAAATTGCCTAATAAAGATCAAAATCTTTTCTGTTAAACTTGTTTTACTCTCTCCTGTCACAAGGGAAGCTGAAAATGCTTAAGTTTTTATTAAGACAAAATTTTAACTCTCTTCAAACACATTCCTCTGCCAGGAAAATAGCATGTTGTTTTCAACTTCTTGTATTTTTTCATACTTAGTTTTCAACTAAGTATGAGCATGTTTTACCCTTCCTGTCAGATGAGACCAAAGGCCTATCTATATCAGTACATTTCCTTTAACAGTGATGAGAAGCAGATGTTTGGGGAGAAGTTTAATATTCAGACCTTCTCCTATGTAGCATATTTTTAGCTTCTGTGATACATCAATATGAAGACCTCTGAATCAGAGAACACTGCTGGATCAGTGTGTTTAAAAGCATCAATAACTTTAAATATATTTTTTCCAGCCTCCCTTTTTGAACTCTTTTTTTATGTTTTCTTCTAAAATATTGTCCTGGTTTTAGCTGGGAAAGTGTTAGCTCTTCTTTTTAGCAGCTAGAAGAGCTCCGTGGTTTGGTTTTACTCAGAGGCTCGCTCTGAGAAGAACGCTGACAGCAAGTTGATGTTTGTGGTTGGACGTGAGACTCCAAGGATTTTTCAGTGTGCCGGAGTGCAGAAGCACGGTGGGATAAGGGGGGAGCATAGCCAGGACAAGGGAGACGCGATTCCCCTTGTGATTTGTGTGGAATTTAAGATTGAGGGCCAAACTGGCCAATTAGTATTCCATATCATGCAGCGTCATGCCCAGTATAAAAGTGAGGGTCAGCCGGACAGAAGGGCTTTTGCGCTTTGGCGCTTTTGCTCTATTGCCTTTTTTTTTCCTCTTTCTTCCAGTACTCCCACTCTCGGAGCACTATCTCTCTCTCTCTCTGCCCCTCTCTATTTCGGGGCCACACGTTCGTCCGGGATTGCAGCTTCAGGACGAGACGGGCTGCGGATAAGAGGGGGTGGTGAGCATCTACACTGTGTATTACTTATCTGTATTAAATTGTTCTTATCTCAACCCACAGGTTTCCCGTTTATCCTTTAATTCTCTCCCGCATTCCTGGGGGTGGGGGAGGGTGAGTGACCGGCTGGGGGGGGGGGGTCCAGTTGCTGGAGCGGCCCAACCCACGACAAATATCCTGTGGCACTGAGTTCCATAGCACAAGCTGTATTAAAATGTATGTCCCTTTGCAATTAAATAAATGCCTTAAATCTTGTAAGAGGGTCACTGTGTGCTTCCAACTTCTGATATTATGAGTAAGTTGTGATATCAGAGGCAATCCCTGAGCCAATCATGATTTTACAGACTTTTGTCATATTGATTCTCAGTTCATTTAGTTCCAGAAAGACAAATCCCAGTGTTTAGTTTCTCCTCATATAAAATTATTCTCTAAGAGGATCATAGTTGGTCTCCTTCTATGTTTCTTTTCTACTTGATAGCTGAAGCTACTGTCTCAAGTCTACAATGAAATACCCCCAAAGCAGAATAGAAACTGCTAAAAAGAAAGCCCATTCAGATCTGAGATTTACTTTAGTTTTCTGTTTACTTAAATAAAACAATGATAAGAAGCAGCTAGCAGCAATACCTCTTCATCTTAAAGTACTACAGAGTGTAATTATTTCAAAAGATAAACTATTGTTTTTCAAGCTAGTTGAATACAGAAAAAATTATTTGCTACAGGAGTGACAATGGGAGAACTTTGTTGTTACACTTTTGAGAGCTAGGTACGTGCTGCAAGATGTTTCATGTGAATATTCAGTACTAGTTTTAAAGAAATTGACCTCAGTTTCAGTTAGCCTCCTGTTGCTTCTTTGATAGCCATTTATCACAGATATGTTAGCAGATGTCTTTGTTTCCTGTTCTGTGTATTAAAACAGCCTGTGCCTAAGAAGAAATTGTGAAATCTTGGAATTAAAATTTTGAATTCATAGGTATAAGAATTCACAACAGGAAACATCACGGTATAATTTTTATCTACTGAAGTCTGGGATGATTTATTGAGGCTGGTTAATGTAATAATTTAACTACTTCAGATCTTTGACAGGAATAAAGAAAAAAAACTCTTAAAATTGATATATCCCGCCTGCTGACTTAAAGGTGACATTGGACTTTTTTCTTCATGTTGGTGTTCCATTATTTGCTTTTGTAGATGTATGAAATCAGCCTTCTTATTCAACAAAGAGATTGCTGCCAAGTATGTTGTTGTCATGCTATCTCTCTTCTAAAATAAAATTATGGCATTTCACTAGAAGTATTGAAAATGAAAGAGATGAGCATCCGTTTAGACATGAGCATCCGTTTAGACATGGTTTGTCACATCAGCTACAACAAATGCAAAATTGTATGAAATGCTTTCATTTAATGGACACAGAGGAGATAAAAATCAGTGTTCAGAAATCTTTAACATCCAAATGTGAAGTCCAGAGAGACAGAATGGAGCTTGCAGAATGTCCTTTTGAAGAAGACAGGGTGCTAATACTAACATATTCGTGCCACAGAAGGTTTTCTTGTTACCTCCCATCCGTTCTTTTTAATAAAAATTCTGCAAGAAAACACTGCATAAGCCATCCAGAAAGTGGCTATTGAGCATGTACTGATCACTCACACAGGATCAACTGTAGAATGCGTCAGACTTGCTTCTCAGGTACAATTGATGTGGTTTTGAATCCCTGCCTTTTTTTTCCTTGATGTCCAAACATTGACAAGGCCAGAGTGATACTTTAAAAAAAAAAATAAAAAGTAACAAAAGCCACTCAAATAGCCTAAATGCCATTGAAATCTGTTGGAGAGCAGACACTTTTGATCCCTTTGTGTAAGAGTCTTGCTTTTTTGATTCTTCCAGATCTCTACAATTCTTTCAACACAAGTTATTCAAGTAAACACAATGAAGGAAAATGAAGTTCACTTCAGGGTATGTAAATAAGCAGATAGACAAAAATCTTCATAGAAATCAAGTAATATTCTAAAAAATATACCAAAATTGGCTTTGTCCTGACATAGAAAAGACCTGTTTCTCAGAAAAGGCTGTAATGTGAACTACGACTTTAATAAAACATTGGTGTACTGCTGTATCTTTTTATATGTCTGATACTAGCACACCAATGCAAGCTGAAGAACTGTGGATATTTGTGTCTCTCATGAAAGGCTAAATCAGCATTCAAGGGAAATACAGCATTTGCCTTCCAGTCAGTCCGATAGCTTTGAGGATCAGGCAGTCATGAGTCTGGAAGCTTGAAAACAAGGAATAGCCATAAGGCTATCTCAGAGCACAGTATGTAAATACTGAGAATCTCTTGAAATAATGTCTGAGAAAGGAGTCCTAAGTTAAAGAATTTCAGAATAGAGCTTCAACTCTTGAAAAAATCAAAATGGTAAAGGTTTTTGTTTTGTTGGGGCATGTGTTTTTCATTTTTAGAGTGGGACATAAGCAAATACAGCATAGAGCATGGTTCGATTTGTTTATCTTCATTGGATGGGAGGCAAAAAGACATTTAGGAAGCTAAAATGCATTCCTAGTTAAAAAGCAGAAGTCCTGTTGATGTTTTTAAGTCTAATGTCCTGGTTTCAGTTGTTATAGAGGAAAAGCATGAGGGAACACATTATTCCTTTAGGGATCTTGGGAAGATTTGTCATTTTAAGAAAAACTGAAGTGTCTTATCTCATGATGCTTTAACAGCACTAAACTGGCTCCAGCTTCCTTGCAAGATCTGGGCTATAAATTCCCACAGTCATTTTACCAATTTCTCATTTGGAAAGCAGTTTTCATTCATTTTCCTGTAAACTTTCCTCCATTTTACCTCACATTCTTCATCTATAAATGGGTTTACTCTTTACCTGCCTTTACTTAACTTCTGTAGTTTTCAAGGAAGACTGAAACCCATCTTAACTGGATCCAAGGTCTATATACTAAGTGTGACTGAGACACTGTCGCGGTTTGAAAAGACAGGGGTCTGCTAAGGAAGGCAGGAGCCTCCCTTGAAACGGAAAATGTAAACCCCCCTCCCTCCGAACTACTAGAATTTTGAAATTAAGGGGCTCTCAGGCAAAGATGTGGGAGTAGGAATAACAGTTCTTTACTAGGAAGATTAAAGGGAAGGGGAAAAAAAAAAATCAATGCAATGGTACACCAAAAAAGAAAAAAAAAAAAACAAACCAACAACACAAACAAACACTGACAGAGTCCGAATACGACCTGACACCCTGGGAGTCAGGGTGTTGGCAGCAGTCCGATGGAAATGGTGACTGCAGCCCTCCCGGAACGGCAGCCGTGGCTCCGCGGAAGCAGCGATCCTGCAGGAGGGCACAGGCCCCCTCCGAAGGGCCGGCGGTGCCGCGGCTGGGCCCGGTCTTCCTCCGGGAACCCGGCGGGGAAGAAAAGCTGCTCCTCTGCGGTGTCAATGCCGACGGAGCCAGGCCCCCCCCCGGTCCGAGCGGAAGGCACACAGCGGGCCTCGAGCGGCTGCTCTGTCCCAACCCGGCACCCAGCAGCGAGCAGCGCCCGCCCGCCCCGGTCGCTGCCAGAGCCCGACCGGCCGCCGCCGCTCGCCCGGGCGGAGTCGCGAGGCGCCCCCTTCCCTCCTGGCTGGAGCATCTCCCAATGGGGCTGGTGTTATCCTGTGAGTCTGGCGGTAGATCCTTGATTGCCCATTAAACAGAGATAGCTCCTGGAGGGGGTTATCCATGAGTCATGGCAAGGCATTGATGGGCCCATTAACAGAAGGTAGTCTGGAAGGAGGAGGCAAGGAAAACATTGCCCTACCTGGTCTCAACAGCTCATGAAGATGGGGATAGAATACAAACTTTTGGGCACATCTTACATTGTGTGAGAAGTAAGGAAGTGGTTAAAAAACTTTTGCTTTCGCCTAGAGTTAATTAAGACTGCATAAAAAGGACACTTGCAGTTAAAATAAAAAAAAAAAAAATATACCTAATCTCCAGAGCGTGGAAAGTAGATAGTAAATCTTTGAGAGCGGTAAACTCCCTACCCAAGATAAGAAACTGACGGACTGAAACCAGCTGGAGCTGGAGGAGGTGAGAAGGTCATACTGATGAGGACTCCTGACTTCATCCATGGTGAGAAGTTCGCGCTGATGAAGACTCCTGACTTCATCCACACCGACCCCCAAGACGACCACCACGACCAACTGCGCATGATTGGTGGGAGGCGGGGGGTAAGGCGGATCTATGTAAATACTAATTGTAATATCTCCTCCCTGTCCCCGCAATCATAATGAATACGTAAAAACATTTATGAGTACGTAACGGATTACAGTATAAATCACCCACTGGCGATGGTGTCGGCGCGCCTCTGGCTACGGTCACACGCCCCAGCACTGTGATCCTTGCTCCACTGACTTTGTCCCCGAATAAACTACTGAAAATTATTTACGTGGGCTGGTTTCTCACACATTGTAACCTAGGACAGACACTTTCTGTGCTTTGAGTGTAGATAAAATTCTGGTCATATTTTGGCAACACATACCTCATCAAAGCAATTGACACACAATTCATAAGGTGGAATGGCTGAAAAATAGCTTGTGATGGCCATGGACCAGACCCCAAGACAAGAAGCATGTTAACTGAATGCCTCTAAGGTTCTTCTTCATAGGAAATGAGGACTTGGGTGCAGAATCATACATTTTTTTAAAAAAAAAGCTCAAGGTCGTCTCATGACATTTCTTACAGCTAAAATGCCTTTTTAAAAGAAAGAGGAAAAAAAGTGATTTAAGAACTTATGCCTAATATATTTCAATTTAAAATTAAGAAATAAAATGTAATTTCTGTTTCAATGTATATTACATTCACATCTCTTTCTAAAGTGTGGAGCATGCGAGAAAGTAAAGGACAAGAAAAAGCAGAAAGTTCATTTACCCAGTCTAGTATCTATGGTCGCTCAAGTCAGATGGAGTAGGTCTGCATTTGCAGATACATTTATAAAATGTTTCAAAATCAACTACAACGGCAATATACTATTTCAAAATGGCTTTTACAAAATGTTCAAAAACCATGTGTACTTTGTCAGAATTGCCTTGTTTTGTAATCTCTCATTACTGGGTTACTAGTTTTAAAATTGTCAAAGAAACGAAATCTGGAAGAGCTGTCAAATTTCAGAAAAATGCCTTTAGCTGAATTCTTTGTGTATCTGAAATACCATGGCATAAAAAATAAGAACTGCCAAAGAACTACAAATGTTTAAAGGAAATCAAGGTGTCAGCAGAAAGAAGTCTGTTATCAGTAAAATTTCCATACTAAAACCACAGGATGTATTTTCAAACAGTGTCACTTTAGATATTCACAAATAAAAGGTAGTTTTCCTTGCTGAAAAAAAATTGCCTGTTGTGGCTCCTTTCATTGTTATAAACTCATTGATGTGCAGTCATTTCATTGTAGTTCTTGTCAGAAAGTTCAGCATTTTGCTGTTACTCTGGGCTTGCCTGGCATCCGTGACAATTTCCACAGCCTTCTACAAGTTCAGTTAGCAGCAGATAAACTCAGCATCTTAAGCCCTAAACAAAAGGTTTCTGTCTCCACAGTCAACAGAGAATTGCAATCATGTGCAAAGACATCAGTTTAGTTTATCCCAGACTCTTCGTTTAACGATAAGACCAAAAAAGTCAAGCAAAGGCAAAGTCTTAGAGTTAGGTAGAATTAAGAATGTTAGAGCAATAGAAAGACAGGGTGGATGAACTACTTAGGGATATGGTTTAATGGGGAACTAGGGACGGTTGGACTGGATGATCTGTAAGGTCTTTTCCAACCTAGAAATCTATGAAATCTATGAAATTTGTCTCCTTATACACGTGCAGTAAGAAGCTGTCTTTAATTGCATGATAGACTCAGCCTTCATTTCATTCTGAGGGTTCCTCCACTGGGCTCCTACTCCAGCTTTCTCAGCCAGTCTTTCCCCTGATTCTTCATATCTAGGCATGGGTTTTCAATGTCTAATATTCTAATAAATATTGCTTTTGCATTTCGTTTCAGGAACTTCTTCCTCGTTGCCCCTCAAGCCAGCAGGGAAAATACAGATTGAAAGAGGTGCCTGATATGCCCCCTGCCAGACTTGGGATCTGCAAGAAAAGTCCTGCTCTTCAACAGCCAAACAATGAGGCTTTCTAAATCTAAAATTCATCTTTGATGAACTTGCCTAACTGATAAGACTCTACTCAACATGTGTGAATAAACTATTTTTTTTTCAGTGTGATCCTAAAATGGATGTAATTTCTAGACATAGACAAAAAAAAACCCATTACGGTGCCTTTTTTCTTTTTTCCTTGAGCTCATTTCATTTTTTTTGAGTACTTGAATAGATTTCTTTCAAATTGTGTTTATATAATAATACTATTGCTATTAGTGCATGCTATTTATATAATAATGTTACATGTTTTACAACACCAAACAGAAGGATGTGTCTAGCATGGGAAATGTTAGTGCTAACGGTTCTAGTCTTGGCAAAACTATAACTGATGGCAATAAGGTTTTATGAGAAACATTAGAGAAGTTTAAGAGGCAGTCCTACTAACAATATTGATAATAAGTTTTGTTTACAATTTATTCCTTCATTCCAACAGCTACCCAGGAGTCCCTTATTCAGAGTTTTGCTTTCCTCCTGAGCTCTAGACGATCAAACACATTCCATGTTTATTTGTTGGTGAACGTTTGTGTACCTGAGTGGGATCTGCATTTCCCTTTCAGATCTGCTAATTTCACAATTTTTTGTAGTGTTATCGTGTGAACTGAACACTGAAGTAATTTTCATGTTTAAGACTGGTACTTTGTGGTGGAACACTGCTCTGAAGAGCCAGATTTGGATGTTTTTTTCCGCATGTAGGATTTTTTATTGATTCCAAAAACGTTCTTATTGAGATCGATGTTATTTATAAGATGAACTAGGTTTGACCAGCAGCTTTAGAAACTGACCTGTGTTTAAAAATCTTCACATCTGTTGGTACTAACCTATCACTTTTCCTAGACATCTGGCAACAGACAACCTGTATAAGAAATATCCCTTACTGTTCCCATACAGAAAGGCCAGCCCTAAACTCTAACACTTTGCACCCTGAGGCAAAAGCTTCCAGCAAGATGCAGTCGCACAGGTGACTAAGTTAAGCCTCATTCTGAGAGGTGCATAAACAGAGCATCATAAACATGAAGCTGTCAGAGGGTGGAATAAAAGATAAAAGTGTGCCAAGGCAGACCTAATGTAATAATGAAGTAGGCTGATAAGTTTCTGTAAGCACAAAATTCCTTATAACTAAGCATTTTCCCTTGAAATATTTGCTTCCATGTTCATGCATTGAAATGTATGAATTATTTAAAAAAAAAAAAAAAAAGGAGGGTGGTTACAGGATTGTATCCGTCCAGAAGATTATATTCAATCTCATAATCCTCAAAAGTGGCATTACCTCCCCACCTACGTATGCACATGCAAAATAATAATAAAAAAAAAATAGGTAGAATAATCTGATCATCCCTTTAGATTATTTTTTTTCCCAAATCATTCTATCAACACTTATGTAGAGTTCCCAAGTTTAGAATATGACATTCTGGATTCTAAAAATAATTTCTGGAAATGTTTTGACCTACAGTACATAATTTTGATAAGAAAAACAGATATTTTAACAATTTCACTAACCATGTAAATTAAATGTATTTCAGCTGCAGTAGACAGGGTTTTTTTGCCTTTTGGAGGGCTGGATTTTTTTGCATACTGCATGTTATGAAGTCATAATGGTTTTAACATGTCTCTTTTAAAGGTTATATACATTTCTCTTATTTCTGAATAAACATTTTTGCTGTAGGTGTTACACTCAGGGAAGTTTTGGAAGTTTCCTGTACATCAGGTGCTCTTGAGAGAAGATAACTTGTTTCAGACTTATTTAAAATGCATTGAATAAGATGACTGCTTACCAACTGGAAATATTACAATTTCACTTCTACAGCAGAATATTTTTGTTAGGCCTGTCTACTTGTCAACATTATACATTCTGATCACCACTTTCATTTTATCTTTATAAGCATAACCATCACTACCAAGTAGTGTGGCAGAACCACTTAAAGAAAAGAAGGAGGGGAAAAAAATAAAGGCTATCTTAAAACTAGTATTTGCTGCCACTCTAAAAAAAAAAACCAAAAACAAACCAAACCACCACACAAAAACTAGCTACTACTCTTCTTTAACTCTATACTAGCAAGTTATTACTTCATATAAAACCAATAGTGGTTTTACATCTCAAAATTTCTTCACTATGTGCCCTCCAAAAATATCCAGTATTTGAACTATAGTTTAATGTTAGCTACATCCTTTCAGCTTTTTGTCAGTGGCTGTTACTAAAACAAGTAGGAAAAGAGAAGTGAAGACATGGTGGTGCACTCTCTCAAAGATTAAATTATCCAAATTTTTGTTGATCTTTAAATATTCAGTGTGCGCCATTAATTCCTTTTGGTGTCTTCAATGGAAATCAATGGTTTGAGGATAAAAAAAGAAAATCTCATAGAAATGAGCAGTTGTGGAAAAGTGGCATAGAAAGCAATGAAACCTTAAATCTGTAATCTTGTGGGAAATGTTGTATAACTTATGGATAAGTTTTGCTGGTGGTGCTATCTATAATAAAATTCACCTAGACTTTGTGCCTTTCCTTTCATCACAGTCCTTTGTTCCATTTTCCTCTGCTATTGCTTGTTCTTGTACCTCATCCCATCAAGTGAACCACTGATTAACAGGAGGGATAAATATTGTTTTCCATTTATTTTTTTCTAGTCAGGCCACTATGCAGATCTGTCTGTCCTATCAATACAATTTTAATCCTGCAAAAAATCAAGTATATCCCAAATGAGAAAATTAATTATAACTTGTACAATAAATGAAACTTATTTTGCTCAATTTCTGGGCTATTCAGAAACTGAATGGTTTTGTTTAATTTTTTTTTTTTTTCAAAATAACATGGTCGTGGTTCTCTCACAAGATTATGAGGAGTGGTGAGTGAAGAGGAAGCTGAAGAGCTCTTCAGAAAGTGTATTGAGTTCCACATTTCCTTCTCCTTTCAACTAAACTAAATTACGGCCTAAATTCTGTACTAGGCACACTATACTGCAGTGAAATGAATCTTTTGTGGCAGTTTCTTTAGCTTTCTTTTAATTTTAGTATTACAGTCTTGCTTGAAACTATCCATATATACTTAGGTCTATATGGATATATGTATGTGTATATATATGTAGGTGTAGGTGTGCATATATATACATACACATATGTAGTATGTGTAGGGCTTCAAACAAGAGGGTATAGTAGAAGAAACACTGTTCTTTGCTGTATTTTACTTCATTTTATTTCTCATTCCAGTGTCTCCTGTTTTCAAAGTATTACAGATTTTCCTCGGCAACGAATAACACTAGTACAAAAGATATTAAGAGACAGAGTTTGAGAACAATAGAGTTGTTCATCATATCTGAGTATACAAAAATTAATTTGAAAGGACACAGATACTAATAGATAGAAAATAATGTATTATACTTGAATAGTTCTGTAGTTAGTTAAAAACAGAGACATCTAAACTGCCACCGATATAGCTGCAGAGTTAACCACTTCTTGAGATGAATGGCTTCTTTCTGGATGAAAATGTTGGCATCATTTATACTTGGTTCTTATTTTTGAGGTTATCTATGTCATCATAAGCGAGAAGAAAATATTTTTCTTCAGTGAAAGCTGAGACTCTAGGATACACTTAGTACGATAATATTTTTTTTCTGGAGATTAAGGGGATAGAAATTCACTACCACTTAGGTTTACAAGTGATAATTTAAATGAGGGTAACGTAACTATGCATATGTGCAAAATTCTAATTTAAATCCTTTTCCCTCGAGAGATCTTTTTAGTGAATACATTGAAAGTATGCAATAGAGATTTCATTTAAGGGCAAATATTTCTTTATTATACGAAACAGTTTATATCATGTCGATGTCACTTTTAAAGAAAATAGCAGTTTCAAAGTTTGCTTTTATTGTCTGTGATAGATATCTGTACAAACCATTGGTAAGATTCTGGATTTATATACATATATAGCTAGTATGTTGTTAGCTTGTTGTTTTAACTTGGTGCTAATCCTTAGATGAATATTCATTAACAGATACCTAAGATACAGTCACAACTAAGAGGATTCATATTATCTTATTAGCATTTTTTAATTTGACATTCTCGGACTTTTTTCTGCATTACCTAATAGAGATCTTTTTGAGCTAGGACATTTATCATTTTTTAAAATGTACCATTTTTTCTCCAAGATATCTCTTTTCTCTACTTAGCTCTTTTCAGAAGTTGTTAGCTGGAAGGTTTGTGTTGTTCATGTCTATTTGTCATATTAGATTCCCAGAATCTCATCAGAACCATGTCAAATTACATCAATCCAAACCATGTCCTGGGCTTCTGATAACACAGTGCTATAGGAAAAGCATGGCTTGAAGGTTGTTGGAAGACAAACAGCTTTAGCATCATCACAGAAGTACTATAAGAGTTGCAATAATTTATTGACTGTTCATGCAATATGATTTTTTGTTGTACTATAGTAATGTGAAAATTTCAGTAGCCTATACTTTACCAAAAAAAATGTACATAATACTGGGCTTAATTTTATAAGGGTATTTGTAACCCCTGCTAGGGGAAGGATTCTCTTTCTCCAAAGAAAGATGGTAATGAAGTAGAGATATCTTTCATTCTGGCCCCACAAAAGAGCCAAATACTGAAACAGGAAATTAGAAAACACTCCCTGAAGTTTAATATGTTGCAAGGTATTGCTGCCCTAGTGATAAGGCTAGGAATGTAGGAAAACTGCATCCTCTGGCTGCACAGGCTCTACCAGCAAATATTCTGGTGTAGATGTGGATAAACCAGGTTCTGTATTATGTAGTACACAACAAAAGACAGTCTATCAGGAAAATGTACATTATTATGTACTACTGCTGCTGCCGTTACACTCAAGCGCTTTTAGAGTTTGGACAAGCCTGGGTACAGAGACAATGAACCTTTCTTATTTCTTCCTTGGGCTAGTGAAGCACAGAGACTAAGTCTGTCAGAATCAAAGAAGAATTGGCCTGTTTCTTGAAGTGTGCTATGACTTTCTCTGGCAAAGTTCTTATCTTTCAGAGAAGACTGCTTAATTCTTTTTTTAGCATTTTGTGAACGATCGAAAAGATCTGGCAGGAGATTTCATATTCTGCCCTAAATATTCTTGTGAGGAAGCAAGAGCTTTGAAGGGACAATTCTAACCATTTTCTCCCACCCCTCCACTCCCCCAAGGCTAGTTACTGCTGTACCAGGCTTAACTTGCACAAATCCCTTAAATCATTCAACATCCTTTTGAGATTGAGATTAGAAAAATTTTCAGGCTGCAACTACCATCTTATTGAGGAAGGGAAAAAAACCACAATATGTTCCTGAAAGTTCTTCTGCACTGAAGGGCAGCAATGTCACCTCAGCCAGTAGTTTCTGCTTGCTCAAGTGATTCACTTGGTGAGAATGACATCTTATCCAGTGTGTATCATCTTACTATTCCTTTCCCATGTGTCTTGTCCTAAAGACCCTCCTAGCGAGTGGTACACAGTGTTATACATTGCCTTTTTCATATTGGGATTTTATTGACGCTCTAGAGTAAATTATATTTAACTGCTGTTGTGAATCTGATGCTGGGAACATGTTTAAAAGACAGTTTATGGGATTCCTCAGCAGTGGCTTCATCTAACTCTGAGAGCTGAAAGATTGCCTTCACTGTGTTTAGTAGTAACAGAAAACTGAATTTCCTGTAGATCAGTCTAAAATACTGGCCACCTGTACACCAAAGCTCTGTCAGCTCCTTTGAATAATTCTCACTGGGGATTTCTCATGCAATGTTGTCAATTTTATTGTGAGTCTTACAAACATTGGTGGGTTTAGCTGTCATAGAAAAAAATGTTTAGATACATTCAAAATATCAAAGACAAAGAAATATCCAGAATTTTTTGATTTTTTTAAAAAAAATCGTATAACTTTTTATTCCAGTTGTGACTTTAGTGGGACAATTTAATAGATTATGAAAAAACAAATATTGACCACACCAAATTCCCAACAAAGCGTTCTATTGGACCTAACACACACCTCTCTTGTATTAAAGGGGCTTTCTTTGACTTCTGTGTGGTTTGGCTTAGACTCAGGAAGCCATGTGTATAATCATCAAGAGAGTGAGAGAGAGCAATTTCGTATCATTCCTGCTTTGGGGCTCTGTCAGGTACAGCCTAAGTTTAACATGTCTGTGTTTGCTACGTACCACATCTCTAGAGCCACCACTGCTGCAAAATGTGACAGTAAGGCTCAGCATAGTGAGGACTTCTCACTTCTCAAAACACGTCTCCGAGGTTATGTCTTTTCTGCCAAGTTAGCTTACCTTAAGGTAGTCCAGTCTGAATGGCTGCACCACAGTGAAATAATGCTTCAACTACAATGTCTGAATTAATGTCACTAGCTCACTTACAGCTCAAAGACCTTTTACTGACATCTCTCATCTTTTTTATTGCTACAATAATATGACCTACATCAGAAATTCCTTCATGCTAATACAGTGAAGAACATTTTCTGTCCTATTGGATACATGTGGGAGTTGTGAGAAGGCACTAGGATTCTAATAGAATTTTATAACTTTCATCTACATTGACACAGCACCATGGTCTTTTTAAACTCTGATGAGATCAAAATACAGCTTGTATCCCTGGGCAAGTCAACAGATAGAGTAAACCAGCCACAATATGCTCATATTTTCAAGCGTGCACAGACTCTAGCTAGGACCAACCCACAAGCTGTAACTCGAGTCATCTTTAAAGCAAAGAATAGACATGGAACTGGTCAGGTTGAGTGGATAGATCAAGTTATTTATATTGCTAGACTCCCAAGATTTGCAAGCTATTTCTGGCATGCTATATGTTATGCAACGTTGCCATCAAATATATTACATTGATAAGGAAGGAAAAAATTAGTTTGGGTTACATGTGTGAGCATTTGGCTGATTCCACAGAAACCCCAGCTTTTTAGTGCACACAGTGGGCTTTTTGTCAGTTGGTTATTTTTTTGATTGCAGTCTGAAGTCATGAGGGACACACTCCAGTGAAATCATTGTCTCTGAGCTGGCTGTGCGATAACCAGAAACCCCTCACCCAGGGAACAGAATTCTATTTCTCCAGTTTAAATTTCCATATTTTGCTAAATAAATTATGAGCTACATTGGCCCACATTTTCCAGACTCTAGTGCAGCTCGGTCTGATACCAGGAAATTCATTAATCATTAGGAACTAGTGTTCCTCCCACTGTATGTCGGTGCCAAAATTCCTATTTATTTTACTAGGAATAGGAAAAAGTCTTTTTCATTCAACCTTGCTTACTAGTAAGGAAAATCCAAATTCTTCTAAGGCCAAAAATGTGCTAACAACTCTATATTTTTATGTAACAACAGTAAATAAATGTAATGTTGCAGTTCCTCAGTTTTGCCAAATTGTTGTCTAAAGCAACAATAAGAATATGAGACCAGTTTGTTCAGCCAATTTCTGAAGGTATCATAGAGGTTAAATAACAAATACCTAATGTTTCTACTTCGGATGGTGTTAGAAAGGAATTGGATAAACACTGGAACATAAATCAAGAAAAGTTGCTAGAAAATTACGCCATCAGTTAGAAAAATGTGCCATTCTAATACCTGATCTGTCCTCTTACTTGCTGAAAGTAGAAAAGAGAAAAGCATTTAGTATCTTGAGTAGTCCAGGCACTGATTGATTGCATCCCATAATGCTTTCTAATGTATCTTCTAGAATACCTTATAAATCATATGCGGGCTTTTTCTGTTTAAATGCTACTTTATCAATTCTCAATTGTTCAACTTTCAAAATAAAGAAAGAAAATTAGAGTCTGAGTGGTTGGGGTTTCTCTTTCTACTGAGGGCCTTGATTCAGTTCAGTATTTAAGTACATGTATAGCCTGAAACAGATGCACAGTCCTATTAAAGATGTGTGCTTAAGTATCTTTGTGAATTAAGACCATTTTTGGTCTTTCAAAACACTGTGACATTTGATGCATGTTAGAAAATCATCCTATAGGAAAAAGGTCACACAAAGAAACAAAGCAAGCAATTCTTTTCATGAATATAATTATGAGTTTGGGTTTCAAATCCATGATACTGTGAGTTTCACACAGCTTCACATTTCACTGCTATTGTGCGTGTGTGTATCTTTCACACTTGTTTCTCTATGGAAGCCGACTAGAGATTTGTAACCACCCTAATGAGCCCCAAATTATGAGAAAGCTGTGAAACTCCTCTGTGTGAAAGCTGTGAAAATTGTGCGTAGCACAAACTGGAGAAGGTAGTGGTGCTTGTTCCACCCTGCTCTTTGCAAAACTTTTGCTTGGCAAAAGGAGATAGGGGAATCTTGAGAGGTTTGGAATACAGATGTTGAGAAGCACCTAGATCTCATGACAACCAGTGTCTGAACAGAATCTTTAATCTCTCTGATCTGTGTAATCCTGCTGAAAATTCTTCATCCTAGCAAATAAATCTAGGAGTTGCTCAGGACAAATCAGCTTTTTCCATCAAGCAAGAAAAAAAAAGAGCAAGAGAAGATGTCAAAAAGTCAGTTACAAGGATAGAAAGAGAGAGCACATTTACAAAAAGAGGAAAAGTGACTAACATAGTCTTTGCCACTCAAGCATTATCTCCACTTCTATGATGTTAATTTTTATTTATTTCAGGATCCTGGGCACTTCCACCTCCTCCTCCTAGGTGCAGTTGATTTCAGCCCTATGTTTTCAACTCTGGAAAACTGTTCAAGCTCGGGTCTATTTTTAACTTTGTACAGGGAATATCTTGTAAAGCCTTCTTTAGGTAAGGGCTACATCTTACATTTCTTCAAGCATAGATACACACAGGTTTTTGAAACAGATTTGGAAATATGTAGTGATGGTGGAGAATGTCGTAACTGATAGAAAGCATGGTCCAGCAAAATGATGATAATTATGGAGTTTTACAGAAGCTGTCAGTCTCATTGAATAGAGATCAAACAACTGCTTTTATTACTCACTTTTTTAGCCCTCTTTTTTAAAGGATGTAGGAAATAAGGCTGAGAGGTTATGTAAAATAGCAATAAAGCAAGTCTGTATCCGAGCCAGGAAACCAAGTTCAGGGCATCTTCTACCGTTACCTCCCCTCCCATCTACTGATGAAAGAAAGCAGAGCACTACCTCTCAGTTAGTATTTGGATCTGTTTTAAATTGCAACCAGCTGACAAGCTGTCCTTCTGAAATACACTAGTAGAAATTTCTTCAGAAATTATTCTGTTACATTTCATATATGGTTATTATAATAAAAAATGATATTCTGATTTTCTGTGTAGGCACCTTTTGATGTTCTCCTTATTTTTCCATAAAAAAAATGTTATTCATGGAATCAGAAGTCATAAATGGAAAACAGCCTATCACATCACTCAGTCCATCTCTCATCAAGGGGAAAGGCTAATAAAAATAAGCAAAGTTTTTTATAAATAGTCAGCAAGAATGATGCAGAAAATTGTAACCAAAGCAAGTCTATATGTAGCATACAGCAGTCACTTTCCTAACTGTAATGACAGGAAATTTCAGAGATTTGTAGGATCCTTGCCTTAAAAGTCTGCCCTCATTTTGTAGATAATGTATGCATGATTTTCCGGCTTCTGATAGAAGTTCTCTCTCCTTCAGATATGATACACTTTTCCTGCCAGACTTTTTAGGGGGCTTTGAAGACCAACATGAAATGGATTTGAAAGTGTTTCCAGAATCTGACTTCAAACTGAATGACCTACCCTTCAGTATGTGACCAGATTGAGCTGAAACGTGCTTATAACCTAGTTGAAGGTGCTTGTCATATTTGCAGAGCAGAACCCCGATGGTTGAGTTCCTCATAGAGGCTATGCATGTGGGAGCAGCCCATCACGCTGTGGTTGTAGAGTTACTGGTACCTGTGCCAGTGTCACACGATCCACCCAACTCTGTCAATTGCCTCTCCTGATATAAAGCCTTGGTAGTCTTGGCACCATGGTGCAAAATCGTTGCGTCATTTAGTCATCATGGTGCAAAACCAGTTTCCCTAGAATAAATAGTGGGAAGGAGAGAGGAAAAGAAGGACATGGGGTTGTTCAGCATAGTTCAAGAATAAAGTGCAGCTTTTAAAAGCACGTCTGTCCAAAGTAAACTTCCCTGTGAAGTAGTGCTGATTTCCTGCTAAGTTATTGTTTAAAGGATTTACATTTAATAGGAACAATGAATAATCCTCCTCGTTCTTCACTCATCCTGTCAATGAGCTCATGCACTATGCAGGACTCAAACCTTATCACAAAATGCTTGAGGATCAAGGGACTGCAGGGATAAAGTGATTGTCAAGTTCTGCTGAAATTAGAAAACCAGAGCTGTGTTGAGTTGCCAGACCTGCTCAGATTATCAAGACTGAAGGCTGATACCGCACATAGTGCTGTGTCCAGCCTCCTCATAGCAAGACTCACCGCCTCGGTTAGTATGCTGTGTTCAGGAGTGAGGTCAAAGTCTGAAAGTGAGGTTGGAGAATGAGGAGCTCATTCATTTCCATATTGAACTGGCGTGGATCAAGATTAGCGCTGTATAAAACACTGAACTAACAACAATATAAAATACATGAGGCAAAAAAGAGACACCATTGCTTATTTTCTGTTATGTGACATTTTTCTCTACTAACTCTCTACCTCTGAAATATCTACATATTTGAGAAGATGAGGATTATTGAATGCATGTGGTGATAGTTTTCTCCAAGGTCAGAGCTGATATCAAGTGCATTGTGTGAACACGAGCACGGTTTCATCTTCTAAAAACGTTCAGATTAACAATGTATGCCAGAAAGAAATACATGTGAAAATGTTAAGTAACAAAGAAAGTAGCCTTTTCAGATGCTTCATTATACAAATTAATATATTATTTGTTAGGTACAATAAAAGCATAGCATTCATGCCTTTTTTTTTTCTCCAATTTGTTCCACATGCAAGAACGGTCAAAAGGACAGATTTCACTATTTTGCTAAACGTCGGTTCAAGGACGATGCACCAGACTGCAAGTACTTTCATCTGCACTGTTTTCCTGACCGTGTGGAATAAGAATTTTGTTAAATTTTCAAAGCCACTTTTTTTTCCCTTGGGGACATTACGGTCAATTATTTTTGCTATCCACATCTGGGCACAGTGGTATTAATCCGTGACATTAGTCACAGACAACTGGATGCACTGAGGTCTGTTGGTGTTCTGGTAAAGAACCTGCTGCCTTTGAGGTCTATGGCTCAAATCTCCCTAGTTGGATAATATCTGACACATCTTTGATGCTCTCGATGTTCTCCAAGCAGTTCCTTGCAGACAGATATCCTTGTCGTGACTGACGTTTGTGATAGTTTGATGTGTGGGGGGGTGTTCTGGTGGCAGGGGAGGGGATTTGCTGCCTGTGCCACCAGATCTGAGTCCCATCCCCCCCGGGGGAGGTTGAGCCAAGGCGGCGCCTCTGCGAATTGCCCTATTTAAGTTGGGACAAAGGGGCAGGAAAGGGCTTTTTGCTCAGGAGCGAGGAGAGAGCAGGAGGGCGCTGCCCTCGCTCCCGGCTCCCGGCCGAGCGGCCGCTCGGCCCGGGCCGGCGCCATGTGCTCAAGATGGCGCCGGGGGAGCCGCATGGGGGACTCGGTAAGCGCCCCGCTCCCGGGGTGCCCGCCGGGCCGAGCTCCCCCAGAGAGGATTAATATCTAAGAGAAAACAACCACAACGACCGGGTCAGCAAAGATGGAGCAGGAGGAGGTGTGTTGGAGCTGAGGCTTCCCTTGCAAATCGGTGTGAGATGGCAGGCGGCCCCCCTGCAGCCAGGGTGTACTCGGCGGAGCAGCGACCCACTCGTGGCCCATGGAGAAACCCACGTCGGGAAGGAGATGCCTGAGCCCAGGAGAGGTCGTGGAGCAGGGGATGCGCGACCAGGTACTGTTGATAATGGGGCATGGAATGCACGACGAGGTCGTGGAGGCATCTGGAGACCGTGGGACGACCCACGCCGACGCGAGTGGCAGCAGCTCCCTAAGAGGCCGAGACTGGTAAAGCCCGAACTGGTGCGATCCATGGGGAGGATTGCAATCCTGCGGGCAGGACTTACTTTGGAAAAGTTTGGGGACTTTTTCTTTGTGAGTAGGGGATCCACCGAAGCAAGGGAAAAATGGTGTAAAGACTCCTCCTCCTTTAAGAAAGGAGCGGCAGTGAACAACATGGATGAACTGACCTGTACTCCCCCATTCCCTGTCTCCCTGCGCCGCTGGGGGGAAAGACAGAGCCAGGAACGAAAGGAAAATAGGGGGTGGGGAGGTGTTGTTTTAAGATCAGGCCTTGTTTTCTCTTTCTCCTCTCAAGTAACCGGTTTCGTTCCCTTTTGTCTTTTGTTTAGTAACTGTTAATAAATTGTTTTGTTTTTATGCAGAAAGCCTGAGTCATGTTTTGCCCGAGACCATGGTTGGTGGGTGCTCCCTTTTCGGTTCTTGTCTCGACCCTCAGTCCAAAAAAAAAAACCACGACAACGTTCTGGACGGCATGTTTAACAGAGACAAAGGATTACAACAGCAGCACAAGGGCTGAACTTCTGCCCCTTTCTCTTCTATCTGACATATTCTGTTAACACCAATTTCCACTTGAAAATCAAAATAAAATGAAGCGGTCTTTACAAGAAAACCCTCCCATAGTAGAAAGTGACCCACTGATCAGGGCAGTAGAGAGCCCAGTGACAGCAGTAGCTTGCAGGACTTCTCAGTGCTTACAGCATCATCACTCCCCTGCCCCACATCGCAGTCAGCCTCTCTCCCGCTGAACATCAACACTGTGAGTGATTCATTTAACACAGCAGAAATAAAGGAAGAAGTCAAGGAAACTAAAAATGAGGAGAGAGGACAAGAGAAATGTCAATATTCTCAGCCCCATTCCCTAACAAAGACTGAGAAGAATAGCAATTAGCTATAAATTTAAGACACTCTGGAGGGAAAATAAAGATATTGTGAACTACTGTTCCAAAATATCAGATATTTTGTATAAAAATGGTAAATCTTATGAAGAAAAGTGCTTTTTAAAAACGTGTTTAGGTTTCTGTCAACAGAAGAGCCTGAAAATCCCCCTCATAGCAAATGAAAATTATATAGTGATACTTACACTTATTTACTAACTTCCTTCATGAATTTAATCCTCATCTTCTCTACAGATTTTTCTTTAAATTATAAATGTATTCATTTATAATATTGTGAGCAGTGGAAAGTACTTTGTATGTTTCAACTAAAATATTCACAATATGCTCAGCTTGAAAAATTTGGTTTCCTGTGCTCATATGTTTAATCACAAGATCCACATTTAAAAATGTCCTCAAGGGTATGAAAAATGTTGCTAGGTTGAAAGAAATATTCTTCACAGAGTGTACAGAATTTGTTCAAACAAGCATCTGACAGAAAGCAAGACTGCATCTCAAGAGTGGTGTGATTTAGAAAATCAATAGAAAAAAAAATCAGGTAAAAGACACACAGAATTACAAAGTGGTAAAACAGATTGAAAGTATGAGTGAGATCTCAGGAAAAAAAAACAAACCTTAAGTAATTAGCAAGTACACAACTGCAGATGATACAGAAATCTCAACCACAAAGAGTTAATCTCTGGATTAATATTTTTTAACTAATGTGTGTTATTAGCAAATTGGATCATCTCAAGGAGGAAACACAGTTACGTGCTAAAAGTAGTAGAACAAAATAGCCTGAGAATGTAAGTGCTGAGAAAAACTTAAATGTGAGTTGTTATATCAGCAGAATAGTAAAAAATTAGATTAATTCATGGTGCTTTGAAATGGAAAAGTATCTGAACTTAGTGGTTTTTTTCCTGATTATTCTGAAAGACAGAATGAACCCTACAGTACAAAGCAAGAGAGACGATGTGCTACTGTGTGGGGGGGTGTTTGGCAGCAGTGGAAGGCTGCAAGGATAGCCCCTGTAACAAGATTCAAGGAGCTTCTCTGGCTCCAAACTGGTTGTACTGGTCTCTGGCCAGGTCGGAGCCCCATCCCCTCAGGCCAGGGCTGAGCCATCAGCTCCTCCAAGAATGCTGTATTTAAGACACAGACAAAGGAGCCTGATCTGGCCTGGACCTAGAGAGAAGAGAAGGGGGAGGCAACGGCTGGACCCACCAGTTTTCCCACTGGCCTTCTGAGTGGGAAACTGCCCACTCTGGCCCAGCGCCATCCGGCTAGAGATGGCTGCAGTGGCACAGCTTGGAGAGCTCCAAAGCGCCCCGCTCCTGGGGTGCCCGCTGAGATGAGTTTGTCCTGCTGGGACTGCCGAGGTTTGTCAGGCCAGTTGGGTCCGGCGTGGCTGCAGCAGGGAGAAAACTGAGACCTGAGAGAAATGGATACACAGACACCGAGGTCAGTGAAGATGGAGCAGGAGGAGGTGCTGAAGCTGAGATTCCCCTGCGTCCCGTGGTGAGACAGCAGCGGCCCCTCTGCAGCCTGTGGAGATTAATGGTAAAGCAGAGATCCACCCGCAGCCTGTGGAGAACCTCACACTGGCTCAGAGATGTCTGCGCCCAAGGGAGTTCATAGAGAATTGTCTCCGTGGGAAGGACCCCCATGCCACTGGAGACTGACGGTGAAGCAGAGATGCATCTGCAGTCTGTGAGAGGGGACTCCACACTGGAGCGGGTGGCTGCACCATAAGAAGCCACGACTGCGGGAAAAGCCTGTGCTGGAGCAATGTGATGGGTAAGGATTGCATCCTGTGGGAAAGACTCACATTGAAGAAGTTCATAAACTATTTCCTGAGGAGGAGCCCTACGTTGGAGCAGAGGAAGAGTGTAACGAGTTCTCCCCTTTTAAGGAAAGAGTGGCAGAAACAGCATGTGATGAACTGACTGTAACCCAAATTCCCAGTCCCCTCGTGCTGCTGAGGGAAGAAGGTAGAGCCAGGAAGAAAGGAGAGGCGGGGGAAGGTGCTTTTGAGATCTGGCTTTGTTTCTCATTATCCTCTCTGAATGAACTGTTAATAAATTAAATTGACTTGTCCTCAAGCCAAGTCTTTTTTGCCCAGGACCATGGTTGGTGGATGATCCCTCCCTGTTCTTACCTTAACCCTCAGGCTTTTGGTTACATTTTTCTCCTCTCCACACCACGGAGGGGGAGGAGGGGGCGAGTGGCTGCGTGGTAGCTCAGCTGCCAGCTGGGCTAAACCACAACAGATGGTATAAGGCATATAAGTGTGTAGGTTGTTTAAAACAGTAAACACACATTGACTGTAAGCAGCCTTAGTTCTTTGCAGAGAGTGGTCTAAAAGTTTAAGAGTCAGCAAGGTACCGCTCACTGTGCAGGATGAGGAGCAACACGGATGTTCCTCTGTTAAAATTTCACTTTAACCTGAGAAGCTGCAGTGCTGAGACAGAGGACTGACAAACAACTTTGGAGAAGGCAAGCTGTCACGGGCTCTATAGTCATTGCAGGCAGTGCTGGATGTAGGAGGCTAATTACTGAAGCTGTCAAGATGATGTGGGAGATGAACAAGTCACAAGAGCCGATCTGGAGAAGACCCTGAGGGTTCAGTGGAACATAAAAACATCTGTCACTCAAACACCTCCAGGGAAGGAGCCACATCCAGAGTCCTCCAATCTCAGCTGAGGAATGCCGAGCAAGCTTGTACTACTGAACACAAAGCAAAACCAGGTTTAATTTGAAAGTCTCCATTAGCTGATGTTCCAGTCTAAGAAAAATTTTGAAAGTCATCTCTCTGCTGTAGTGTTGAATATCTCCTAATATGTTAATGGCCTCTTTGTAAAGCAACTTTTCAACATTTCTGCACACTATAAACTCTTTCTTAAATTGACACAATCCCCTGTCAGTACCACGACACAGAAGCAATCTTACTTTATTGGTGTTCAAATGTGTATGCATGCGTTGTGATTTAACCCAGTCAGCTGCTAAGCACCACACAGCCACTCGCTCACCCTCCCTCACCCCTGGAGGGGGGAAGAGAATTAAAGGGGAAAGAGAAGGAGACTCATGGGTCGAGATAAGAACAATTTAATAACTGAAATAAAATAAAATTAAAAATAATAACGATAAAAATGATAATAGCATTGATGCACAGTATAATTGCTCACCACTTGCTGACCAACACCTATCCCATCCTGGCTAGTGATCCCAAAACAGAGAAGTCCCAAAACTGCAATTCCAGAAGAGTGAGAGGCCCAAAGAGAGATCCAAGGAGAGTTCTGAAGAGCAAGCCGGAGAGAGAGACATCTTCCTAGCCAACCCTCAGTCTATATACTGAGCATGATGTTGCGTGATATGGAATATTCAATTGGCTAATTTGGGCCTCAATCCTATATCTAAACTCAAATCCTAAACTAGGAGTTCTTGCCCCTTTGCTCTGGCTATGCTCCCTTTCTTGTCATGCACCTGCACCCTGGCAAAACATAGAAAGCTGATAAGTCCTTGATTTCCTTCACAACAACTAAAAACATTAGTACGTTATCAACATTCTTCTCATACCAAATCTCATACTAAATACAAAAACCAGCACTATTCTAGCCACTAAGAAGAATACTAACTCTATCCCAGCCAAAACCAGGAAAGCATGGAAGCTACATCAAAAACCCAGAGAGTGTATAATTATCTCAGTTCAAGGAATGGGATTGCACTATCTTACACTTTCTCAGAAACTTTCCTACAATCGTATTTATTATAGACAACATTCGAAATGATACCTGGCCACACATTTTGGGCCAATCGCTTTTCCATCAGTCCATTCTATATGAATAATTTTGGCATGTTTAACATTTGATGAATTTTTATAACAAGAGAAAATGCTCTGGTCTGTTACTGCATTTGTCACACGTTTCATGCAAGTAATGTCTATGAGTTATTTATACATTGCATTACCCCTAATTGCTATGGATGATTCGATCCTCTAAATCTGATTGTTTCTGCTCCTATTAGGGAAACTGAAATGTCTTAAATAGGAGCACAACAAGTATTGAATGACAAATATCAGACAACGAAATACCCTTCTTCAACACCAACTTTAACAGATGAACCAAATATCTGTTCTGTTATTCTTGAAACATGCTGGATTTAGCAAAGCAAATTCACTGCCTGTTGTTTGCAACACGTTTTGGAAGAATTTTTTAAAACCATTGGAAAGCTCTAATTTCAAATATAATATCTTCTGTTGTACAGCTTATATAAATCAATGTTGCTGACTGAGGGTATGTAAATAAGCCGAAGCACTTGCAGTACTATTCAGATCTGATAAATTCAAGTTTCTTTTCATTTTAATCACATTTAATTCTTTAAAACTACTCCATTTTTTTGCATCAAACAATAAGACGAATGAACTGCTTGACATGTCTATCACTATTCGTTAATATAAACATTGTAATTGCTTGGTCTCTATCTATAATTATATAATCTAATTGATGTTATAAGAAGGAGCAATTACGGTCTGTACATTGTCCCCTTTGACTCTGTTTACCCTAAAGAGGGAAGAAGTGACAGAGATGAGACTTAGATTTCAGTTTCTGCATGTGCACAGGGTAGATCCCCAAAAAGAGAAGCTCAGAAAGATCCAGTGGGAGGAAGCCATAGGAGATGCACATGACTGGAGTATACTCCTACTGGCATGTATTCCTAGGAGGACCTGTTCTTTCAACTTCAGAGAGCCAAAGATGAGGAAATTTGTTTCTTCTGTGCGTGTCACAAATGCCAAAGAGTAAAGCGTTGGAAGGAATGTGCTTTGATAGAGCAACATCTCTCCAAGACTCTCCTTTGCCACTAGGTCACGACATGGTTTGGTAAATTTACTTGCTTGGAATGAGATTTCGTTTGTCACTTTGTCTGCTGTAGATAAATAACACAGGTTATACAATGTAATCTTATGATATAAGGAAAGAAAAAGAGACTCATGGAGCCAAGATACTGAAAAACCAACATTCTCAGAGAATGAAAATGGTGTGACAGTTGCTCTCAGGAGAAAATTTGCCTCAACGATCTTAGCCAATATGTTAGTTTATCCCTGTGATAGCTGAAGTTGCTGTTTTGCGAGCTTCTTAACCTCTCAGAGATGGCTGAATCTCAATGCTGATGGAAGTGAACCCAGTTTGTAAAATGCTATGAGATCCTTTGGGTTGAAAGATGGTGTATAAATATGATTTTTTAAAATAAATGTACTGTAAATTATGGGACAGCTTTGATTTACAAGTACTTAAAGGATTTTAAGTGTTACGTTTTATCCAGTAACTTTGACAATTTGAATGCTACAAGACTCAGTAGTCTCAGAGCAACAAAAAACCAGAGGGAGAGAAAATTAAAGGCCTTGTGTCTTTCTTTCTTTCTATTTGAGGATATGGTTCACCAAAACCCACATTTAAAGCAAAATGACTTTTTCAATGGTCAGTCATTTGAGGAAATAAAGGTAATTAAATGGCACATTGATTTTAAATTTCCTTCTTCCACACTTCAAGTGTATCTTCTCTGGGAGCTAACAATGAAATGTTGTTATTTTGCATCTACTTCTAGCTATGGTGCAGTATTTCACAAACCATGTTTGCACAGTGTTATGCAAGGTGGAGCCCAGCAAACAAAGCTGACCTCATATTCTCCTTAAGTACCTATATGGACCCTGCCTGAATTAACCATAAGGCCAGAAGAACACCTATATCCAGTTCATTGAAAGACTCCTGTCAGCCAGTAGCCTGCCTCTCACAGCACCCAAGATCAGGCACTTAGGAAAGAGTGTAAGATTAAGTAAACTGCATACTGATTTTCTCCCACTCTCCAACAATTTGCAGCTCATTTTTGAACCAAACGTGGTATCTTTATATTGAATAGTCCTCAGTGGATTTTTTCATGAATTTGACTGTTTGTTTTGTAACCGTATACATATTAGTATCTACAGTGTTCTGCAATAAGCAGATTACGTAGCTAGTTCATGTGCTAAAAAATTGAAAAATATGCACTTTTAATATGAATTTTTACTTCATGCAAATAAAATTAAACATTTTCTAAAGATCTTCTGTCTTCTATTAATGTTCATTAATAGGCAGAAAAGGTACTACAAAATATGATCCCTTTCATTATGTTTTCTCAAATTGGTTTGGACAATAGGAAGAAGTCGGTAAACTGTGTTTACATCACAAAACAGCAATGTAATACACAGTTCAGCATAAGCTAAGTAACAGGGATACTTGCTTTCAGGTAAGAAATTCCTTTGTTGTGAATTGAAGAAATTAATCTGTTTTTTTCTTTTATTGGGGGGATTGACTTACAGTCAAGGAATACAATGTTGAATTTTAGATGGACAGTAACTATTAAAAAGTTATCATATTCATTTTAATTAAATTGATGGCTTTAACTGTGAAGCTTCTTTTCCTTTAAAGTCTTGTTTGTTTTTTTTTTTAAACAAATCAATCTAAAAATTCTTTGTCTTTTGTTCTTCTTGTGATGAACAAAATCTAACTTTCCTTAGATATAAGTGAATCGTGATCTCCAGGTTATAAAAACCAGCCTCCAACTCATTTGCTTCTTATGTGGATGCCCTCCTGAGCTCAGTTCAGTGGAGACGCTGGAGTGCAGTCATTATTTACAAACTTGTGATGGAGACATGTCTCTCTGCATTTTCAATCATGAAGATTGCTCTGTTGCAAGGTATGATACCAGCTGTGCTCTTGACAGCCTACTTTGGGGTATTCACTTCCACTGTAGGTAGACAGGCCAGATGATTAAAGAAAACCTACTGTGTGGAAGCTATCAGTAATCAAATCCTTCATATGCCCTTAGTAAAGAAAAATAGGTTTTTAAATTCAGAGTTAGATAGAAGGAAATTAAAAAGGAGCAAAGAAATCCCCCATCTTCATAGTCAGAAAATCAAGTCTGGAATCATTATTTTATTTTTCCTCTCCCTTAAGAGAGAGAGAAACATAGTTATCATCAATAAACACTATAGTAAATCCAAGGAATTATACAGCACTCTTCATCTCAAGACCCTGAGCAGTTTATAATCACTAATTAATTAAGTTTTGCAGCATTTCTGGAAGGGATATGCAACTTGAATAATGCATTTCTCAAGGGACCCAAATTGTAGGCTTTTCATGTGACCCACAGGTTAACTGGAAAATTCTAGATCCAATATATCTTGCGACCTAAGATGTTAATGTAATTTTGAACTTTTTCAAATCCAGCCAAATAGTCCCACTATGACGCCTGCCCCACAGAGGCAGCAGAAACAGAGCATGAACAGAGGTGTGTAGTTACAGTGACTGGAAAATAATGGAGAAGGAAAGTGGTGGGAATTTCAAACTGACTGCACTTTACTCCACTTGCTCAGAATTTCATTTAAGGTTTGGTTGCCAGATGGGTTCTTCCAGGGAATTTCTCATCATGTAAAGCGGGCCTTTAAAAAACTGTAACATAATTATACGTGTCCCACCTTCATTCATGCCTTCCATAGATATAAGGTATAACATAGCTACTTTACACCTAAGGGCCACAAGTACTTGTACAGATAGCATGTTTGCCATATCAAAACCCCAGTCTGGTGTAGAGTCTGCTGTCACTCAGATGACCAGTAATGTAGAACAACTTTGGCAAAGTTGTTAAGTGGGTTCAGATCAGCACTTACAAAGTCTAGTCCAAATGCAAAATGACAAAATGAAATAATAATGGCCTCTGAAAGAGAGACAGGCAGAAAAAATATGAATATTTGTGACCTAAGTAGTAATGAAGGCTTTTAGTAAAGCTCTTTCTGATGCCCACACAACAACTGGATTTTTTCCTTTCGGATAAATCCAAAGCACAAACATGACTCTAAGGTTCCTCCTATATTTCAATATACTGAAATTCTGCTGCTGATTTCTAAAATATTTTCTTATAATTTACAGTACTTAAAGGACTATAGATCTAAAAGTGTACAGAAAGATTCTTCTGAGATGCCGGCACAGTAAAAGTAGACATTTCTTTTACTTAAAATATTAATTATCTGATCTATCTTCAGAATTTGAATTAAAGTGTAAATGATAAATTGATGCTCAGTTTGTAGCATTTATTTACAAAAACCTGAACCACTCTCTCAGAGATTGACAGCAGGGAAGATTTATGTCGAAGTACTGCTGTTCTAGCATAATATGTGCTAAGAAGAAGATGATAATACACATTTTAAACAGTGCACTGATTAATACAGTACAGGTAACAAAAGGTAAAAATAAAGCAAACTAGCAAACTAAAGGAGTGATCTGAATTCTTCTCAGTTTAGAAACATGACACTTGAATAGGATTTTCTCCAGATTAGGAGAAGGAAGCTCTCTTTCTCTGGTTTAATATCTGGTCCTCACCAAAATTGATCAACCTAAGGAAAGCTCTAATATTCTGAGGAAATGGCCTGAAGTTCTAAGGTAATTAAAAGTAAAAACCAATTAAAAAAAACACAAACAAACAAACAAGAATGTTAGCTTTATATTAGTTTATTATTTAACAGTCCACCACTACATAAGTAATTGAGATACATGATCGATTGTGTTTGTTCTCTTCAATATATCTCCTTTTTGCATTAATCCAACTATGACTTGAAGATCTCTTGGATTCATTCTGTGATAAACTTAAAATTTGACTTTTTTCTTTAATGCATGTGCTAGCTACATGCGTGGCTACATGGCTATGCTTTGTAGAAACATTTGCTCAAAACTGTCCTAATGGTAGCATATTTTCATATTAAGTCATTGGTATAGAATTGCTCCATACAGTCTAGTCAATCTAACTCATAATCCAAACGTCATCCTAATTTTATTATTCTCAAATCTGGATACCTTCTCTGCATATCTAAAATGATACCAGCTTCATGGCATATGTTCAGTATGCTCCTGTCCCCCTCCTCCGGTTTTAAACTAAGACCAGACAAAGAAAACCATGCACATATACTTTGAAAAGGTCAAGTTCTGCTCTCAGCGACAGCAACATACTCGAGTATAGATTTAGGCCCTAATGGCTGCTGTCTGTCAGACTATCTCATGACTAAAAATGACAATAATTTCTCCCTTTCAGTAGTTACTGAGTTATAAAGAAAATAACATTAGAGCAAGAAAAGTGCTGCTGGTGAGTGAAGTTTTAATTATGAAGACATAAATATGTTCTCATTGATCTAAATACAAAAGTAGTAGAAAAATAGTCATAGTGAGTATATCAACTCAGATGATGGCTTGTGGCTTGCATAGCATATCTTCTGCATGTATATCCTATCGTGCTTCCGCATAGATAGAAATGAGCACACGTCGTCGTAGCTCTAATTGAGTCTGAAGTAGACCACTCAAAGGCCACCACGTCATTATATGGCTGTAATTCAGTTAAATCACCGTCACCGCAAACCTGTGTAGAAGACTTTTAATCACTTACTTTATGCAAATTTATGAACTGACTTAGTTGCATAAATGGTTTTGTTCTTGTTATTGTTGGTAGTTTGCAAATTTGAATGTGATTTATTTATTTACCTCTCCTTGGCTGGTTGTCATCTTGCAATGTTGAGACAGATTTAGGTTTTCTTTATGTCTGTGTTCTGCAGAAGTTTTTGATATAAACCAGTACATTTCCATGGGCCTCAGAGCACCACCCATACAAGAGACAGTCATGCCCTCTGCTAAAATGAAATCATGCAATTTGTCAGTGGTTTTTCAATTAAAGTCAAAATAAGGAAAAAACAAAACTTTGTGAATCTTTTTTTATTTTCACAAGGTCTGGCATTTATGCATACAAACCTTACGAAGTGTCAGTTAGGGAAAGAATGTTGTGAATACTCAAAAAAATCCATGTCTATTTTCTTTTAATGTCAACTAAAATAATACATGAAATGCATCTTCTGGAAGTGACTCACAACAGCTGAAAAAGGAACTTTAAATTCTGTAGAAGAATTAGACATACAATCTGAAACTTGAGGCTGTGAGATGAAATCAAGTGGAAAGAAGGGATGTACAGGTTTGATTCTTGATGAGGGTAAATTAATGAAGCTCCTTTGTAGTAGACGTATACAAAAGCAGAGCAATGAGGAATGTAATAACATGATAACATACAGGGTTTGCTGCACAAGTTCTTTCTATGCAAGATTTTTCTATGCAATTTCTCTATTGCTATGTATTCTTCTGTATTCTTCAAAAGAAATATTTAAAAATATGATTATGCTAGTATTTTATTATTGTTATTTATGTCATTATTTGCATTATGTACTACCAGCATGTTCCAGCTGGGTTGGGACATCAATGGTTTCAGGTGCTTCAGGTTTTGTAAACCTGAACTGACTGTTTTCATCTGTAAGAGTTGATCAGACAAGAACTGCATTGGGTTTTGGGAAAGAGATTTAAGACATGAACAGAGTGAAAAATATGATGTTCTGCAAGTCTAACTCAAATGAATTAATCAAATCTAACTCTCAAATGAGAGTTTTTTACTTTCAGCTGAGACCAGAATAAAAAGGGCAATAAAGAGTAAGTGGCTTCAGCTGAGGACAGAACACCTTGAAGGAGAGAATTGGAATAAGACTGTTGACAGAACAAAGAATATCCAGGGTAAAAACTATGTCTTGGCAATAGAAAATGGATGCTTCTCTGCTAATCCAGTCCCTGCTATTCCTATGCAGCTTCTTCTCCATTCTCTCTAATATTCTGACGGGCAGCTTTTTCTGGGCCTATGTTCACAGTATTTCTGAGGTAAGCTGTCTGGAAAAGCAGACTGCACAGTTAGTGAGAGGTGTTTTGGATTTTACTTCTCATTCACGTAGAACAGTACCACTGGTAATATCGGGATTGTGAATATGGATTCCTGATGACTATTTGTTTATGATTAATGTTTTGTGTTTGTCTGCTGTTGATGCATCTACAGGTTTCAAAGTGCATTGCAGCCAGGATGCAGGAGTAGCTCAATCTGAAGGCAGTAGGAGCAAGCAGACCCAGTACCCAGCCTGGGTGCTCCTGTGCCACCGTGCATCTACACAGAATGCACACACATGAGTTCACAGTACTTGTCTGTGTACTGTGGCAAGACCTCGAGTCTTTGCTCAGTAAAGGGGGTCATAGAATGCTTTAAAAAGGCTTTTTGAGGGCCTTCGAAAAGTAAAAAAGAGAAGTTTCCCACTCATGAAGTCTTTGTTTCCCAATCTCAATGGCATGTTGATGCCAAAAGCTGAGAGAAAGAATCTTGCTGCTTGAAAATGTGTATAACATGGGTATCACATGGTCAAGGAACAAAAGTAATTGCAGCCTTTAGAGCTTGTGTGTGCAGCCTGGCATGATTTTAGGTATTTCCGGTAAATCTGCGCTGCTGTTCAGATACTCCTGTGTATTCACCAACAAGAATATTCTTTTGTTTCTTTTGACATCATCCTAAGTGAGCTTCTGTAGGGGTGTCTGCAGATACTGACAGACTGCAGGACTTCCTATGCTTCAGACTTTGGACTTTCTACATGATGACTCTACTATATATTGGTGCTGGAAAATTGAGTGTAGCCTCAATATTTAAATGGCTTAATGTTGTGCACACACTGTCTGCAAGTCAGGGAGGAATTGAAGCACATCCAATATCACCAATATTGTAAAATTGAGGATTTTTTCAGAAAAGACAAGTGCTATTCCTGAAATTGCCAGAACTGCATTTTCTGAGCTTGAAGTAACTTAGCTCCAGGAAAAACAGAAGAGATTCTTATCAAACTTTGCTGGGGCTGAGAACAATGGATAAAGACCAAATTTGAAAAATTAAAATTAAGCAGGTGTGCTGCGATAAAGTTACAAGCAACTGAAATAAGGGTAATAACAGAAAATGTTGACCTCTTTACACATCTGTTCCTACTAGCTTCAAACATACTCTAAAAAAAACCCTAGATAAACAGACAAAGCCACTCAGATAGACAGCTTTGGTCTCCATCTGGGCTTCCCACAAGTTGTCTGAGCTCTTATTGAGACAACAAAGAATTGTGTTAGTTTCCAATGTGTCACTTATCTGAAGTCACAGAAACATTACCTTTACTCAGCAAGATGTACTTTGCTTTTGAAAATCAGTTCATTGAACCGGATGACCTGCTACTGGCAAGACTAGATGGAAAAGGATTTGATGTGCACAGTATCTAGTTCTTCAAAAATGCACGTAAGCTCACTTATTTCTATTGCTTAAGCAGATCCAAATATTTTCCGTTCACGATAACATTTGAAATGTGGAACAGAAAACACAAAGCTTCAGTTTTGCCAGTTTTCATAATTTGATGTAAACTCCTGTATCACTTTCCCTACTAAAACCAGAAAATACTGAAATGATATGCGTTATAGCATCATGGATTTGTCAACAAGCCATGAAATCTTTCATTGACTAAAACAAAGGCAGATTATTTTGTATGGATGATCTTTAGGAACAGCACAACTTGCCTAAAATTGCATACAGCCTGAAAAGCAACTCCATAGAAACATAAAGAAGGAAAGAATTTATGATTGTAATTATGAAGCCCTGCCTCAGAAGATGATCAGTCCTCAAAGTGAGCTGTAAATTGGAAAAAGCAAATATATGAAAGATATATTTGTTGATTATTTATTTATTTTAGATTGTGTGTTAAGTCTTACACAAAATTGTTCCTTAAAGTGTATCTGACAGTAAGAGACCGAAGTTTTTGTGATTTCTTTTATAAACCACACTTCTGATAAAGGCTTACCATAGCTGATAAGAAGGAACACTGATAGAACCATAGTACCTAGAAATGAATGTGTCCCTGTTGTATGGAGTAGCATATTTCATGTGGGAGAAATAGTAATCTATTTTTAGTTCAACTGTATTCCTAAGAAACACATCTTTCTTCCCATAGTAAGAACTTATTGTACTTTCACACCTCAGTGGACTGTTAGTAAAACATTTCAAGCACAAAATCCAGTAAGATTCAGCCAAGCGTATTACAGACTTGAAAGTCACTCACTGAAAATGTTTTATACGAATTAGTTAAGTCCAATTCCTGCCTGATTAGTACAAATACTTCAGCTCTTCCTTCTCATTCTTTGGTCAAATCCCTCATGTGCAGGATAAATTCCTTTTCAGTTTGTTTGTGTTTTGTCTTATGATATTAAGAAAATCATTCATTCAAATTCTGCTTGTTTAGCAAGTTAAGTTTCCAATGGCATTCTGTGGATAATATGCAGCTCAAGCTAAGCTTTCAAAAATCATGTTACATCTGATGAGCTTTATACAGAAGTTTTCCCATTGTTAGGAATAATATTCTGTCCACAGAATAAATAACGGAGTTAGCCTTACCATTGGAAAAAAAAAAAACAGTAGCGTCAAACATTTTTCATCATATAACATCTTTCTGAATTGATTATAAGGTACATAATAATTATTTGAAATTAAAACTTGTCATGATTGCCTCAAGTTGGTTTGGGGGTTTTTAAAATTATTTTATTGATAGTAGTTTGGCCATTGTGAAGTATACAAAAATACAATTCTGTCAAAATTTAAGATTTCCTTAGCAATCTCTCTGAAGAAGGGAAGCAACTCCAAGCTTTGGAAGATGTACTTTTGAAGCCAGCACAAGTATAATCCTAGAAAGAGCTGTAAGATAATCAAGATTTGTTCAGCTGCACTTCTAGGAAATATATCGGTTTGCCTATGTTCAGTACTTGGCAACACATCCTTGTTAAAGTTTTCTTTAGGTTTACCCGAAGTCAGACAAACTGAATGATCTCACCTGTACTAAAAATTAAAACAGTACCAGAGTACATTTGAGCACCAGCATGCAATCAGCTGTGCTCTCTGATAACATACACTCTTCCAAGAAATTTCTAAGAATGCGTCAGAGTCTAATACAGGTCAGGGATGAGTTCCAGATATATAGAAATGTTGGTGGTGCACTGGCAAGCTTCTCTACCCTGATTCCCCAGCCATGTCTTAGTAGGCCTTTTCTGTTTACGTGCACATGCAATCCCAATCCACCTGAAGGAGCAGTGGAGATGCTCTCATTTTCCACGACCAAGAATACAGGGAAGAGGTATGATCAAAGGAGAGCTTGTCCTCATCCTGGGGGCCCTCCACTGAGCTTGCTCCAGGAAGTCACTGCCTGGCATGCACTGGCTGGGGAACCCAAACTGGATACGGTCCTCTCAGCAAGGTCTCACATGGGCCAAAGACAGGGGAGAAATCAGCTCCCTTGAGTTGCTGGCTACACTTTAGGGCCACCCACTGTGTGAGTATCCTCCATCATCATAGAGGTGCACTGTAAACTTGGGGTCAGCTGCTTCTCCACCAGGACCCAAAGGTGTTTTTCTGCAAGGCTGATCCCTACGCAGTCTGTCCCCCACTCACACTGCTGCATGGGGTCACTCCATTCCAGGTACAGGACCCTGCTCTTCACTTTGTTAAATTTTATGAGGTTTCTATTAATCTGATTCTCCAGTTTGTGGGCATTCTTTTGAATGGCAGCCCTGCTCTCCAAAGTATTCACCTATGCTCAGTTTGATGTCACTCATAATTTTGCTAAGGGTTGTTAGTGACAACATCACCCAGTATTGGTCATAGTGTTGTCCCATGATGGCACCACTAGTAGCTACCTGCAAGTTTTGTACTGCTAATCACAGCCCTTGGTGCCTTGTGATCCAGCAACAATCAAGCCACTTGTAGTCCATTTCTCAAGTCCATGTCTCACCTATTTCTCTTGCTAAAGTCAAATTAAACAACATTGTTTACCTTGCTCACCTTACATTTTCTCTTGCCCACCAAGCCAATCTCACAAGTGCCAAGCAGAGGGGAAAGAATCTCTTCCTTCAACCTACTGTCTGTCCTCTTCCATGTAAAGCAGCATTGCTAACTCCTGCCCATCTTGCTGTTCACCAGGACCTCCAGGTCTTATTCTGCAGAAATGTTTTCTAGGCATCCAGGTCCAAGTTTGTATTTTTCTGCTTGGATCCATATTGGAAACCATTGCTCCTATGCAGGTTGGTATGGATACCATTTTGAGCCATCTAACTCTACTGAGTGTCTGACCAAAGGAATACCATCTAGTGATCCATGCCCTGGGCTTTCAATTTAGTGGGTCCCCTGACCCACTGAGAACTGGCCCTCATTTGACCTAAAACCATGGGAGGAAGTGAGGATGCATGGGAGGATTGTACTCTCGGCCACCTCTGTTCATTACCATCGTTTGATCACCTATCCCCATGACAAAAGCGAGACCAGGGCAATGCTCTGGTGAGTGCCCATTCACCAGAAGTGTCAGGGTCAGGGTTGGTCACTGAGTGACAATGAGCAGCATATCCCATGGGACTGGGTTTGGGAGGACAGTGAATGAATCTTCATCTTGTGCAACAGTGTCCCATTGACCATATCTCAGATAAAATGTAGCCACAGATGTGTACCTCTGCATAGCAACCAGCTATGACACATCTCAGGGTACCCACCTAGGAGCATCTATGCCACAACTAAGCTAAACATAGTCAGATACATGGGCCTACCAAACATGAATGAACCTTGCAGACATCTATAAATGGCTATGTCTGAAAATCTCCACTGACCATCCCCAGTAAAAGGACACACTGCTGCTTTCAGCATGGTCCCAAAGACACTTAAAAACCCCTTGCCTTTGCCACATAGTCCAGAAGGAAGAAGTACAGCTGACAGATAGAGATTTTTCTTGATTTACAGGACATAAATTATAAAAAGAGGTTGCTGTAGCAACCTACCCATCTCTTTCATTTATGATAGTCTGCAGCTCAAACTTATTGCAGGGTCTTCCACAAAAACATGACTTTCATTGTCTGCTCCCTTACCCGATGCATGCCTTCTTGTACCCCCTGTTCCTTTTTATTCTGGCACCTGCCCAGTACCACTCTCTATCAGGGCTTTGCAGAGTCCATGTTTGTACTTCAGGCAGCAGGGCTGTGCCTCATCTGTCGTTTAGGGGCCAGGTCCTCAGATAGGGAAGGTTCAGGGTCCAGAAATGCAGAGCAGAAGAGGTAAATCTGGATATGAACTCTTCCATTAACCACCACTTGGACTTCCCTCTGCGCCCTCGCTTTCTAGTGAATCATGGTGTTTATGGTTATCTACAGAAGAACAGCCCTCTCAATGGGCCCAGTGGATGTCTGGGAATAGCAGGAATACAGAGGTGCCCTGAGGTATGTTGGCATCAACAGTGAGCAGGGTCCTCAAAGGGTGGCCTCCTAAACCCTACAGACAAGTTGACATGTCATGAATGGGACAGGCAAGAAAGGAATGTGAGGTATAGAAAGTAGGTGACAAGGCCAATGAGAACTAACAGTTAACGACAGGCCAGTTATTCCAGGGAGTAATGAGTTTCACAGCCTGAGCGCGAGTTATCAGCTGTGCCATCCCAGCTGGCCTCAAGAGCAAGAATGGTTTGGGACATGTTTTATTTACCAATGTAAACACAGCAGGGGAGTTCCTATCCTCAGTAACTTTTCTGTATGAAAACACTAATTTTGCATATAACAGAAAAAAAACAAACAAAACATTTTGTTTTGCAATTGTACTTGGTTGCAAGCCTTGAGGAGACCTGTTAGTCTCAACTTGTACAGTAACTATTCTTTACTTTGCTCACTTAATTGTGCAAAAAAGTGCTCTTAAAACAAGAGTTCACATCGCTACCTCATAAAGCAAACAAGAATGTGATTTCTATGTTAGAAAGAAGGTTGAAAATTAATAGAAATTATAGACAATCCACAGTTTGTGCAAAATTATACTTTCCAGCATAGAAAATCTAGGACTTACATAGCCTCAGTGCCTTTTGGAATGAATGGGGCACAGTTTGAAACTTGACTCTGTTCTCTGGAGCAACCTAGTTCATTCCTTCCACAAAGGAAATATACCCACTTTCTAGTGTTTCTCTGCTCTTTATCCAGTAGTTTGTACATGATTGGGAAAGCGGGACGTGTCCCCTTAACTGGTTAGTACTGGTTAAAGGTGATAGTACACACTACAATATTATGGATTTGAAGATGACCTGTGCTGTAAGTATTAGGTGATGGTACTCCAACCTATTCATGAGAATGAGTTAAGAAAATGAGGAAAAATAGTCTTCCAAGTTCAATGAATCCTGCTATTTCTGGCAGCTATGGTGATAGTTTGCCTCATTTGTTGTTGATAACCATTACATGACTTGAACTTTTTTAAAATTCTTGCTGTGTTTTTGGTTTTGGTAACTTCCTCTGGCATTGAGTTCCACAGTTTACAGTTAATGAATGGAAATCTCCTTGAATCAGGTTTTAATTGACAGCTTTTTAATGTCATCACAGGTTTCTTTGCATTTACACTATGAGGCAAAGGAAAAGAATTTTCTAATTTCTAATGATTTTCTTATATAATGTGCTTTTATCATGCCTCTTTCTTCTGTTTCTTCAGTGATCAGTCCTAATTGCTCAGTTTCTTTTCATATGCAAGCACTTCCAGTCCACTGGTCATACTTTTCAATATCCTAAGAACTAACCTATGTTCTGCAATGTCCCTTTTGGGATAGGTGATCAGCACTGTGCGCTCCAAATGAGGTCATATCATTAATTATAAAAAGGCATTATATGCCAATGTTAATTACCCTATTAGTCTTCATGTAACCTGACTTCTTGTTAGACTCTCAGCTACAGCTGCATATAAAGCAATCTATAGCAATTTCCAGGTCTGCTGTAGGAGTTGCTTCCATAAATTTAGAGCCCTCTGAGATGTCAGAGAAGTGTGATCTTTCCTTCTCAATGTGAAATGAAACATTTAGTATGTTGATGAGTAAACTACTTGAATTAGGCCTCTCCAAAGTTTCTTTCAACCTCTGTGACCTTTCCTGACTAAAATGACTTAGTGACATCTGCAAACTTTGATAAGTAGAGTCACTACTGTCCTACAGTTCTTTTGAAACTGTTCATAGACACTAAACAATAAAAGTTTGAGTGTGGTAAAGTGCTTGCTGTGTTTGGTTCATTGGTTTGTTTTGATTTGGTTTTTAACCGGTCATTTAATTGTGCTCTTTGGCCTTTTCTTCACAGCAATGTTGTCACTCGTCTCAAGATTATTTTGTTTCATAGAATTAAGTTGGAGGGGACCCATAAGGATCATCAAGCTCAACTCTTTGCTCCTTACAAGACTGCCTAAAATTGAACCATATGACTAAGAGCATCATCCAGATGCTCCTTGAATGCTCACAGACTTGGTGCCATGACCACTTCCCTGGGGAGCCTGTTCCAGTGGTGACCATCCTCTCAGTTAAGAACCTTTACCTGACATCTCATCTGAACCTTCCCTGACGAAGCTTCATTCCATTTCCTGGTGTCCTGTCACTGGGCACCAGAGAGGAGATCAGTACCTCCCCCTCTGCTGCCCCCCTTGAGGAATGTGTAAACTGTGATGAGGTCACCCCTCAGCCTTCTCTTCTCCAAGCTGAACAAGCCAAGTGACCTCAGTCGTTCCTTGTAAATCTTGCCCTCATGGCCTTTCACCATCTCGGTCCTCCTCTGGACACACTCTAATAGTTTGATGTCTTTCTTACATTAAGGCACTCAAAACTGCACACAATACTCAAGGTGAGGCTGCCTCGACAGGCCAGCTATGCTGTGCTTGATGCACTCCTGGACACGGTTGGCCCTCTCGACTTGTTTCTTCAATAGAATCTTATTCAGGACCATGTCAAAGGCTCTTCAGCAGTTAGATTAAATTATGTGAACCAGTTTTCCTTCATCTATCCCTTTATAGATATTTTCACAGAACTGAAAAAAAAAAAAATTATTAAGCAAGATTTTCCTTTGAAGAAACTATGCTGGTTTTGTTCTACTTCAAGATATCCCATACACCCTATTTTTCTCCCTTGGTCAGCATAATTTCAAATAATCTGCTAGGTACAGACTTAGGCCTTAATTCTCTAAATATTTTGAAGAGCTTTTTAAAGACTAAAATTCTTACTATGAAGTGGATCAGGTGACTAATCTAAGAATTCTACTTAAAATAACTCTACCAATATAACAAAATTAGCAATTCCTAAACAGTAGTATTGTAGCTCAACATGAGCCAGCAATGTGCACTGGCAGCCCAGAAAGCCAACTGTGTCCTGGGCTGCATCAAAAGAAGCGCGGCCAGCAGGTCAAGGGAGATGATTCTGCCCCTCTGCTCTACTCTGCTCTCTTGAGACCCCACCTGGAATACTGTGTTCAACTCTGGAGTCCCCAACACATGAAGGACATGGAGCTGCTGAAGCGAATCCAGAGGAGGGCCACGAAGATGATCCGAGGGCTGGAGCACCTCTCCTGTGAAGACAGGCTGAGAGAGTTGGGGCTGTTCAGCCTGGAGAAGAGAAGGCTCCGGGGTGATCTTATAGCAGCCCTCCAGTACTTAAAGAGGGCCTACAGGAAAGCTGGAGAGGGACTTTTGACAAGGGCGTGTAGTGATAGGACAAGGGGCAATGGCTTTAAACTGAAAGAGGGCAGATTTAGATTAGATATAAGAAAGAAATTTTTCACTCAGAGGGTGGTAAGGCAGTGGAACAGGTTGCCCAGAGAAGTTGTTGATGCGCCATCCCTGGAAGTGTTCAAGGCCAGGTTAGATGAGGCTTTGGGCAACCTGGTGTAGTGGAGGGTTTCTCTGCCCATGGCAGGGGGGTTGGAACTAGATGATCTTTGAGGTCCCTTCCAACTCTAACCATTCTATGATTCTATGTTATGACTTTAATTCACAATAGAAGGAGACTAAGTAAGTTTACTAACTCAGGTCTTACTCTCTCTGGCATTGCTTGGAATAGTTGTACCCCGAGATTTCCACTACTTTAAATGCTCTTATCTTTTTGTTTGAAGAAGAAAACAAGGACAAGCAAATAATTTTCTTGAAAACTGTCAATACTTTTTTCCTAATATAAGAATTGATCACACCAAAGGTCTGTTGAGCTGAACAGCTATGACCAGGGTCAATAGAAGATATGTAAGATAAAGTATAAGAATAGGACAAGTAAGAAGTAATATTTCTTGAAAATACTCTGCAGACTTCAGAAATTTGTACTTAGGGATTCCTTCAGCTAGATACCATAACTGTCAGTTTAATAACTATCAATGGAATTTTCTATGATATTGTTCAATCACTCTAAACTTCTGTAAACTTTAGTATCCACATCATCCTTACTATCTGGAGATTAGGTGCTGAGTAAGATGATCAACTCTGCACTTGTCAGCTCAACCCTTCAGTAAATCTCGACAAAGTGAATTAAGCTTTATTGTTTTTCAGCGGTGTTCAAACCACTTTACTGATGTTAGAAATGATTTAGTAAAAGAAGTATAGCTTTTCTCCGGCACAGAAGAGACCTTAGGATTTACAGTGGAATTCTGTCTTGTAGGAGAGGTTGCTTCTGCTGCTTTTAATGACTACTTTGCACTTGGCATTAGAGCAGAATCAGTCCATTAGGCAACAAGGCCTCTGCAGAATAAATGATTATAAGATTCCATGATTTCACTATTAGAACAAATGTATACACAGAGGTGCTTATACTCTTTTTAGCATCGATTTGCATATACGTCTCCTGCCTGATATAGTTTCAGAAGTGATTAGTCTTCAATACAGGCGCTGAGTAGTGATTTTAGCAAAGATGGCAGAGGCCTCTATCACATATGCAAAGCAACCCTTGTACAAACGGAGAAGGAGTGGAACGGCTGAAAGCAGAACATTATCCTGCAATAACCTCCTATATAATTTCACTGCAAAGAAATTTTCCAATTGTAGGGTCATGTTGCCCTCAATTAGTGTGTGAAACTTTTGTTGGCACTTTCAGTGATGTCAAGAATGTCACCTTTGAGGTATCAATAAGCATTTTTCAGTTGTGTAATGACAGATTTTCTTGATATCAAAGTTCTGTTAACTAGAATCTCTCCTGTCCTTGCCTCATAAGCAGACAACCAAATGAGTTCTATACTTTCTGAAACTGACTGAGATCCATGGACTTCTGCCTGTTTGAGGACGAGAATATCAGGATGAAGTATGATATAAAAGAAGTCTTACTTTAACCAAACGTTTTTAAGGTTTGTCCTGATTTTTGAAGGAGGCTGTAAGAAAGAAAAAAGAACTTTTAGTTTGAAATAAAAGATCCTGACATGCTCTAGAGATATGCTACCAACATGATGGCACTTCTTTTTCCTTCTAGTTTGAAACCTACAAATTGGCAAATCTGCTGCTTAAGACATCTTTCCATGTAAATTGCTTTAAGGTAGCTACATGTAAAGATTCACAGAAAGAATAAATAGTAATTATCATTGCAGACAGCTCAAGCTGAAGAGAACTCTGCACTTCAGAGCAGCAATTAAAGAAAGCAAACTTGGTAAGATGGATAATGAACAGGATATAAAGCATGCAAGTATCACATTGGAAATCAATGGAACACTCTCTTCAGATTTGATCCTGAAAAGGATGAAGAAATAGAAAGTGTTCAGAAACAAACAATGAGAATTATTAGGTGTATGGCATAGAGAAAATTGTTTTACAAAGAGATATTATGAGATCAAGACTGGGCAATTTAGGAGACTGACTCACACAAACTACTCATTTAAATATATATATCACAGAGAATCACAGAACAGTTTAGGTTGAATAGACCTTTGGATATCATTAGTCAAGTCCCCTACTCAAGCAGGGAGAGCTAGAGCCGGTTTCCCTGGACCATGTCCAGTCAGGCTTTAAGTATTTCCACACATGGAGACTCCGCAACCTCTCCAGCTAACCTGTTTGTGTGTTTGACAACCCTTATTGTAAAAAGGAAGGGGGGGGGGGAGGGGAGATGTATGTATACAGAGAGAGATAGACACAGGTAGATCGATACAGGTACAGATACAGCTATATAGGTACATACATATGTATTTACCTTCTTCCTGAAATCCCAAATGAGTAGGACCGGTATGTGTTTGCAGGTAAGAAAAGAAATTTATGGAAGAATTCCTACTTTTTGAATCTTTGTTTCTTCTTGCCATTTTATATGTTGTATCAGGCAAAGAGATTATCAGAGGCATAGAGTTTGCTAAGAATTTATTTTCAAGTTCCAGTACCTATAAAGAGATATGAATTGTCTGTGGCATGTATTAACTATGCAAAAATATAATCACTTGTTTAACTCATTCTCAAAAGAAAACTGAGGTTGAAAGCTTAGTAAGATACTAAGCAAAGTAATTGCTGATGTTATTCTCATTTTAAACAGAAATTTAAATTGATAAAAGAGTATGCCTTTCAGAATCAGATTTAGAATGTTATTCTTTTAAGTTCGAAGATATTTTGGAGAAATACTTCCAAAGCTACAAATATTTTAGTCTTAAAGCAGATTTCTTTGTAACATTACTGAAGGATTTCAGAATCTTCCCCTAAAATATCAGGTTCGCTTTAGTTCCAGAGATTTGTCACTGGATTGTGAAAATGTTGTCTCTGCTCTGTTGTAGTCATTCCTGGGTAGGCACAAACATCATTGAATTTTCCAGAAAAATGGAAAATATTTTACTATTTATCTTGATTTCTGTCTGTAAATAGTAATGTACAAATATAATTTTAAATTCTACATAATGTGAGAAATATCCCATGGCCACGTACCAGCACATTTCTTAGTAAATGACACAGAATCGTTCACCAAATACTAAAATGAAAGTGTACTTTTTTTCAGAATATTCAAAAAGCAAACTTTACAAATCCTTTTCCCTTTTTAGTTTAGATTTCTTATGTATCTGAATTTATTTGGTCCAAATTGATCTCTACAGCCTCTTGTATTATTCCTACATTATATTCTGATCCCAGATACATGAACATCTCCCAAAAAACTAATGCTTTGTTTGCAGTGCAGAAAAATAAGAAAGTATCCTGGGGCATTTCCTGTATGTTAATTGTAGCTCTGGTTGATTTCCAGAAACAACTGGTTTAGAAACCTGTCCATGGAAAGTAACACTGATGAAAGAATTTGTACTGAAAATACTGCTTATTTAAAACAATAAATCAGATAGATTACTTTCAGTTAGAAAACAGAATAGTGGATGCAAGGATTTAGACATAACAGTCATGAAGAATAAAGAAGGAAATAAGCAAGCCAAACACTTGAGACATCTTTACTAACATAGCAGGAGATATATAGATATAAAACATGTATACATAGACATACACAATCGCACACGCATGCACACACACACATTTCCTTCCACTTGTTTTATTCTCTGGGTATTGCTTATTATCTTGTCAAACATCATCTGCAAAGGTAATGGAACATATTGTGTACTAACCTATCCTCTGGTCCAGAACTGTGCCATGTGGCTTGGTTACATATTAAAATTTTTCCAGAGCAGCCTCAAATTTTCACATCTGTCTCAGATTTTCAGTGTGCTCTTTGAGTCTGATTTAAAAACACATGAATATTCTCATTCGTAGCTGGAAAACCCAAAAGCTATAGAATCGCAGAGATAGATGGGAAGTCGACTTTTATTGGGCATTAAACACAGGCTGATAAGAGAAGAGCTTCTTGCTCCACTGTATCACGGTATTTAAGGAGGGCACGCAAAAACGATCAAGTTATCAGTTGGTAACTGAGAGTTATGGATTGTGTGACATAGCAAGACATGAGAAAGCTTTATCTCCACCACTCTCAAAAACTGTTAGTAAAACATTGAATCAACTGTTCTTCCTTAATGTAATCATCAGGTTAAATTGGAAAGGTTATCCCTTTAAAGCGTTGCCCATTATGACAACCACTAAGATATTCACCTTCTTTGATACCACATTGTTTATTAAAACAGTGGTCCCCCTGCTTGCAAGGTGATTTGCACAATTTGCAGTTTCCAGCATAAAGATATCAGACTCCTTTAAACTCTGTCTTGATTACTGTGTGGTGTGATATTAAAGAAAATGGCATGATCTTGCCTTGTCAAGATAGACTTTAAAACATAGACTTGCCTAGAAACTGTAGAATGTAATGCAAAAGGATTATTGACAGTGTGTCATAGGTTCTTTCTCAAGATCTCAAGCATTTTATGCTCCACTCATGACTGTTCAGGACTTCTGTCTGGAATTCAGAATGACCATTAGCCTACATTTTAGGAAAAATTCCAAATCTTTCACAACTGCTGGTGTCAGCATTGCCCGACTGCTACCATTGTGGTAAGATCTTCATTGAGCAGTCCATGAAACCTCTGGTGACAAAAGGAAAATGACCACAAGGACAGTGGCTTACCATAGTCAGCTCTGCTGCAGTAACATGACTATATATTTCAGGTCAATGTGCCTAGCTTGTAGGTGCTTATTTTGTGTAACTCACACAGATTACAGTGGAAATACCAAGTTCCCAACAGTTCAGTTTGGTTTTTGTCCAAGTTGCTAAGAACTACGTACTTTTCATCACCTTATATAAGTAAAAAGTTATGGCCACCTTTTGCTCTGTTTTCCCTTCCATCCTATGAAACAGAGTTCTTGTCTGTTTCTTTGAGGGAGGATGAAAAGGCATTTTAGTAATTAGTGTTTGCAAAGCTCTAAGAAGTAGAAGTCCTAAATTTCAGTCACCGGGATCAAAATAATATGAAAAATACTCTGTTCCAGAACTTCTGTAAATGCCCTCAAGTATTCACAGCCTTTGATCAAATGATCAAGATGGTTCTGACACCTTTATTGATGTGGAGTAGGTTATTGCACAACATCAATAGTCCTACAGAGATCCCACTGAAAGTACTTGTGGTTTGCAGTAGTATTCAATGCAAACAAGAGTGTCTACTACCAACTGATAATGAGTAAAGAGAGTCCACTTCAATTTTAATTAAATCAATAGGAGTGTTTTCATTTGCTTCACTTAGATAGGTGCTTTTCCTTTTTTACAAGCTTTTTAACAGTCCATTTTAAAATATATTTCTCTCTAGTGAGATCAAAACGCATCCTGTACTGCCGCAATAGAGCACATTCTCACTTCCATTCTTGGGATCAAAAAGGTTTTTCAAAGCAGTCATAGTCATTGTGCTATTTTACAGTGTAGCGTTTACGGTGTTTGGTGCTTCTTTGGTCATTTGTGTGCCACCGAAATAATGAGACAGACACACAGTGTGACATGCAAATTGTAAAGAATGCCTTCCTAAGCTGCAGTACAGATAACGTTCATATATGCTCAGCCTCTCTTAATAAAAAGCATCACTGATTTTAACCATAAAAGAAGGAAAAAAAACCCAATTTTGTTACATTAAGTAATGTGAAGGATGCAGCACCTCCACCCCCTAGAGAGTTCAGAACTGACAGGCCTTGAAGCTTGCCAAAGCTTCAAACTATTTCAGTATATGGTGTTTTTTCTAACAGCTGAAAATCACCTTAGAACAGACTCATTGAAATGCATACAAATATTCAAGCAGAACCTTTACCTCGTAGAGCCTTCTCTTTAAAATGTAAATGGTTTGCCGCTTGTGAGGTTAGCAGTTTAGAAAAACAAAACAAAACCCTTGAACATTTTTAATAAAGACCTACATTATCTGTAAGTGATTGAGATGGACAGTGCTCAGAAGGAAAGAAATGGATGGCTTTTGCATTTCCTAATACTCATGCTATTGTAGCTCATCTACATTCCAGCCAGCAACTGTTTACACTGTCTTTTCATATAATACTGAGAATCAGACTTGAAGAGGAACTCTTTTATTGGCTTTTAGGGCCATGTTGTGAAATAATGCCTTGAATTCTATCAATCAGGCCACCCACGCAACTCCTCACTACTAGACAGCCACCTGGCTAACATTTTTAAAGATAGCTGTATTTACACCACCCAGAGTTTCTCCATTTAAGGTTGACTATTATGACCCAGAATTTTTGCTTGCAACATATGAAATACAAGGCTACCAGTAACCAACTGAGGTTTGCTCATTTCTAATTTAAATAATGGACAGGTTTACTCTTGCACAATTGCTAGAGTGAGTCACTCAGTGGCCCAGTGTCACTGAGGCTGTACACATGTAAATGAGAAGACGATTGCCTGCCGCCTGGGCTTTGCAGTCTACATCTACTCATGTTCCATGAATACAAACCAGTACTGCTTTCCTTCTGTTTAGCAGGAAACTCACTATCATAGCTATTCATTTAACAGCCTCACACTATTGTCTGTAGCAAGCAAGTGGTTTCCAGTGTCTTTAGACTAGATTAGCACAGCAGCCAGGCTGCAGTTCTTGAGCATAAAACTTGAGCAAAAAACATGCACATGATGAGTACGTTTTGAGTACGATCTCTACGTGCAAGAAAAATGTTGCAGGAAAGAAGACTGTAGTTCCTTGAAACTTTCAGGAATTTTTTAGCATACTCCATGAACACCAATTCCAAGTTCTAAACCTGTCTGCCTATATTACTTTGGTAATCTAATTTAAGGAAGTTTATATTACATAAGAACAGATTCTACAGAGAGATCACCTTTAAAAATGCTCATGCACTGATTGAGCTCAACTGAATTAGATTATTGAGAACAATAACTATAAATGCCTTCAGGAAAAAAAATAAATCTCCTTGGTTTACTTTGTTACAAATATACTTTCTCATAATTGCGGCTAAAAGCAACCTCCTGGTCACGTTTCCCTTGAGCACTCTAGCAAGTAAGGGCAACATAGGTAATCGTTTAAAGCGGACAGTGATTGATCACTTTTCTCAGGATAGCACAGTGATGTCAGCAGTTCAGTGATGGCATTATAAGGCTTCAGACCATTTACAAAATACATTTGAAAAACCTGAGTAGACTTTCAGGTGAGTAAACCACATTCATCTCTGTTTTCTGCAAAAAAAAAGCTAACCAAGTTTACAGTTAGTCTAGGTATATTTCCATGAGCTGTAGGTGTGCAATATAGAAATCTGGAGCCAAAATATGTAAGTCAGAGTACAACATTGTTTTGAAATACATGAAGAAATCTGAAATAGATTTTTGAAGCTGCTCTTATGAATTTGATGCAACTGGAACTAAGCCTCCTACAAGAGAGCAGATGAGTACAACCCAAGTTGTACATACAGATTTGGTAACTTTTCATGGTTATAGTGTACCAAACTCTGTCCACAACCAGGTCTTACAGGGTTTATAAAAAATGACTCTCTTTCCTTTGACGGATTACCACTGACTTTCATTTCCACCTCTCCTTTCAGTTACATTTGCTAGGTCTTTAAACCTGGAAAAGCCTACTTGCTGCAGCCTCCAGCGAGCCCTTATGCAATTTAGTGGTGGAGCCTGTGATTTCTTTTCTCTCTATCCACTAAATGTTTGGACTTTTGGTGGTGGTGTTTTTTTCTTGGTTCTTGTCTCCAACTGCTGATAACTATTTGTGTCTTGATGTAGCAGCTTGGATGTTTTGGAAAAGCTTGAATTTTTCCCTGGGGTGGATTGAGGGCTTTGGTACTCTGTTGTGTTTGGAGTAAGTTCTATGAGGAGCTTTTTCGTGAGTGTTCACTTTGCCTCTGCTACACTGAAGCTCATACTGGAGGTAGCAGGGAGTGTTCTCCTGAACCTGTACGAGTATAGCTGTTCTTCTTAGAAGGGTTGGATATTTGCTCTTTATTTTATTATGTGTATAATTTACCTTGGGTTAAAGTAAAATCCAGGTTAGCTCACAATCCTGCCTACGAGGGGGGAAGTATTTCTCTGCCCGTAGATCTGTGTGAAATTTTCTACGAATTCGAAGTAAGGACATAAACTGTATAGTAAGAGTAGGATTAAATGAGATGTGTTTTGTATGATTCTTTCCTTCTATTGACTGCATTTCCTTTGTATTTTCTCTTTCAGTTTAGTATGGTTGGCTTGGATCTAATTGCTGAGTTTTGTCTTAATTTGACAGGTTCTTATTTTTGTCCTAATATAACATTGACAGTGTTCTGTTTTGTTACTTTACAAAATACGCTGTAATATATCCAATATAAGCAGTCATAAGGATGTAGAAAAAGAAAGCCAGCAACACGGCAGTAACAGAATATACATATTTCCTGTGTTTTTCCAGTGGTAATTGCACAGAAAAAGGCTGCTTTGTAAATCCTCTGGTAGCAGGCTCTATAACTAGGGTTGAGGTTTTTTTTTTCTGAAATTCAATGTAATTTTCTATTTGAAATTAATAGGAATCTTGATTTTCAAAACATATATAAATAGGAATTTTAGTTGGCAGAATTCTACTTACTACCCTAGGACAGGCCCAGCTATAGTCTTTTTTTCTAGTGAGGATTACATATTTTTTAAGCCATTACAAATAATTGGAAAGTGTCTGAAAAATTGACTTAAATTCCACAGTCAGTTTAATCTGGCATATGTTTGTGCTGCTGCTGAAAAGGTCATTTCTACCCTTGTCTTTACACTGGAGCTAATGTTCATGTGGCCTCGGCATGAACTGATTAAAATGATGTAAGGTGAAAACTGAGGTCGGGGAAGATAGTTCAGGATGAGTGGTGGTGTCCTGAAGAAGTTTGCTGTGTGGCTGCATGAATGTCAGCCCTGGCACATGGGAACACGTGAGAAGGAGCTGCAGGACACGATGGCTGTGACTGCTTCTTTGCGCAGGAGGCTGTGGCAAATTTAAACCTGAACTTGGAAAAGAGAGCGTTTAACCCTCTGTTTCCATACCCTGAGCCATGTTACACATCTATTTCTCTGCCTCAGAGATGTGACTAAGCTTCTGTGTACTGACCCATTTAAACATGAAAACAAACAACACCCAGCCAAGGAGCAATTCCTCTTGTGGAAAAATAACATGGAAATCTTGATGTAGCATGCTATATTCCCCAAACCTGTAGGCTGGTTTTGCTTATAACCTAGCAGATGACGCTCTATGTAATTTTCATTAATTTAAGTGATTTCTGACCATGTCAATTTTGTTTCATGGTAAACTAAACATATAATTTAACTGTTCCAATAAAGAGAGAGTCTGTAGAAGCACAGCTGACACTACTGTGAATCTTCATGAAACAGTGAAGATTGTGTGTCCTAATGTGTTTGGGACTCTAGTTTGAGGTGTCACTGTATCTGCCCACTGTTTTTATTCTTCTCGAAATAAGCATAATCAAATTTTAGCTCTAAATCCTTTACAAATGACAGGCATCTTCCTTTGACAGATATTTTGGGGTTTTGGTTGGTTGGGGTTTTTTTTAGATTTAGACTGAATGAATACATGTTCATTTTCTAAATCATAATCCCATTCCTCTCTCTAATTTGGGGGTTATTTTGGTCCCCTGACTTTAGAAAAACATTGTTTCAAAGACCCTTCAGAACTAGTACAAAAATATACTGTTTCGTACATTAAAAAGTACTTTATCTTCTGTCTTGTTGATTTATAAGAACAAAGAAAAACATCTATTCACTACACATGAAAATCCCTGGTGAGTTAAAGTTTTCCCATTATAGTGCTGGTTGTGAGTGATTTATGATTTATATGCATGGGAGTCTATGATGCATGGGTGGAAAGGCACAAACTACATTTAATAGGCCTGTTCCAAAATCCAAGCAACATAAGAAAGACTCAATATGGATTGCACGTGCTCTGTGCTGTGGTCAGTGTTTAAACGATGTGTAACGAAGGCCGTTACCTTATGACAGTAGCTGATGTCAACACATATTCTGACTCACAGAAGTAAATTTGTGCGTTTCTGTGCCCAGTATTCCAACCAGAGGTTTCTTTTTAGTCTTGCAGGAAGCACATACTTCTGGCTGTGCTCACAGAGAAAGTGTTGTCAGTGTGAACTTGTTTAAGCTAAATTTTGTGTATGGAGAGAAAGGGCCAAATGGACATAGTTTTCTTTTGTGCCAGTGTCTCCCAGCTTACTGTTACTGTTGTTACAGTGCCTAGTGATAGCTCTAACATAAAAAAGCAGTTCTGTTCCAGCATGCTGTGTTGCTCGTTAGCCATGAGACAGACTTTCATTACTGTTTCTGCACAAACGAGTAGCATCCTTAGTGTATTTTCATCACTTTCCTTCTTTATTTACAGCACTATGAATGATTAAATGTTTCCAATTGTCTCTACATACATATTTACATATGTACTTCCCTCTCTCATTGTTACTTGCAACATAGTCAATGAAATTATAGCATGAAACCAGTGAAAGTAAATGCTTTTTCCATTTATCTTGTAGAACTGATGGTTAAGGCTATATCTACATTTTTAGTGTCAAAACATAGTATGCCATATTGTCTCTATTGTACTGCACACACTTTCTTCTTTTTAACACAGCCACACTGAAAAGAAGTGCAGGTAGCACAGTAAATGCATACAGAACCATTGATATTTGAAAGGTGTGAGGCTGGGTCAAAACGAACAAGCAAATCTTGATTTATCAATCAGTTTTAATCAATCTTTATTCACACAAAAGCTTATACAGTACCTTAAAAAATAACAAGTGACACATGGCTGCTGGATATTAGCCTGTTCTCCTAGACTACGGCAAAGTCAGATACTCTGTGGTGCTGTAAGGCTAAAGTCAGTGAGCACTTTTCAATCCTCAAATGGTAGGTGCCACACAAAAGCAGTGTATGATCTTAGATGTTATACCTTTGATGTACCTTTTGAAATTGCTAATTTTGTGATCCCGTCACTGGTGTAGGCGATCTGTGCTTACAGCTTGTTTCTGACAAGATCTGCACACAGACGCCTTGGATCCAGTAGAAATGACCTCCTGAAATGTTCTTAGAGCATGAATGAAGCTGAGGAGACAGAGTTCTTGTATCGACCATATGAACTGAACCTTTAGAAGTGTAGTGATTACAAGATAGTAATTGGTATTTCATTGATGATGCTGTTGAGACAAGAGCTCCAAACAGAATGCACTTCCACACATACTCTTCATTCAAAACACTACGGATCAGGAAATAGATTGAAGTGCCCATAGCTGAGCCTTGATTTGGGCCCATACTGATTACATGTATCGTCTGTTTTTGCTTTTTGAATACAGTTATCAAATTGCTTTGTATAAATGGGAGTGGTGCAAGCATCGGAAAGAACTATCCACTTAATTCCAGCCTGTGAATATGACCTATATTGATTTAATGGAAAACCATGCTCTCATGTAAATGTTCTCAGGGCTAAGGAATTTAATAGAACCTCCATACAAGCACCCAGGATTCTGAATTGAGTCCCTAGCTTCAGGATTATAGCCAGAATATATGATTATAATTCAAATTTGCTTATTTCAACAATAAAAAATATCCCTTCCTCCTCAACGCACTCGTGACAAGAGATTTCGTTTTGAGAAAAACAAGGCTCTTTAAATGCCTTGATAGCAGATGCTGCTGTTAACAAAATTCCCAAGGATACATGCATTATGAAACAATCACCTGGAAAGGATGTAAACTGAGCAAGGGAATTTCACTGCAGAGTCGTAAATATTGCATTCTGCATAGAGTAACTTCTCGTTACAGCTGTCTGTATAAAGCTACGGCTGTAACACAGGAAGGAAAACAAAAGTAAACCGAATTAACGATAGACACCTGGTCAATGAGGAGAATGGTTGTCAGGGCTAAAGCAAGTAAAAACAAAGCTGCAGGAAGGTCAAGAAAACTTCCAACAAGGCAGACCTGACAAGCCTTAACAAGTCATGAGGCTTCACAAACGCAGTACCAAGTACTGGCAGTACTGTATTACAGGGCTACCCCGTTACATATGTAAAGTAATCATATTAATGGGTGAAATTTAACAGTAAGTCGGGAGAACATGTAAGGACCACTGACTCCCTCATAGATGAAATGAACAGATGAATGTTTCAATATGTAATTTTCCCTCTCGTTAGTGGAAAATGTGAAGTCTTAAACGGATGCATGTAATTCTGACCCTAAAGTTATTATTACAGTTGATTAACTCCTTACTGCAAGTAATGATCTTTCTTAAGTCTCTCTGGATATGATTGAATGATTTTGTGTTTTACATGAGCACTGTTGAAATGTTTGAGGTGAAACAAAAGTCAACCCCATCTGTATTTCAGGGAATAATGAAATAAATGCATTGCACTTCTCTACACTTGACCTTGTTTATAGGTTTCTATCCTGTAAAGAGAAACTGGTCTTCCATAGCCTTTACAGAACCACAGAGCACTGGGAAAGCAATAAAGAGCTGAGCCCTAGTCAGCCAAAAGGAAATAAAAAAAGGATCTGAGTGGGAACACTGATTTAATCTCATTAGCCCCTGTAAGATCATGGGTCCTTCATGAGCTCGTGAGACTTTCTCTTATTCTGTAAAAATGAATGACATTTCTGTAAGTAAGCTCTACCTCTGTACACTGTCTGGTTGCAAAAGGCAGTTGGAAAACTAAGCTGATGTTCTTGTGACTTACCTTGACATGCAGTTGCAGGTTCACGCCCTTCATGCCTGTCAAAAAGGAACAAAACTATGTAAAATCTCAATGATGTTAGTTGTTCTTTTCCACTTTTCATTTTGCCTTTCTTTCCATATGTGTTTCACGGTCCAAGCTCATTAGTTTCTAATAGAAAAGTCTCTTATAAACTCTTTCAAAAACGCAATGCAGTCAAATAGATGCCAAATCTCCTACATTTTGGGCACATCTTAAGCTGCCACAACAAAGTGCTCTTGTTTTAGTGTTCTGTAGTCTGCTCAACTCTTCCACAAGAATAATTCTCAAGCTTACATGAATTTTCTTGATAAACGTCTAGATCTTGGACACCATCTCTCAGTCTGCTTTTGAGACTTTTTTATAAATTCTTCACCATCACTTTCACTTGGATATCAATCCTTTCCAAATATCTGAAACCTACTGCTGTAGCAGTGGCTCCAATTTTTGAGGATTCTTTTTGCTAGGACCACGTATGAGCTAAAAGTCTAAGTTCACTATTACAGCAGTAGTCTTGAACTCCAGAGCACAACATGTTGTTTCTCATGTTTTAAGCAGGAGACTTGCTCTTCCACCTGTTGCCTTGTGCTCTCCCACTGTGCGGCTTCCAGTGCATCATCTCTGCCCCTTCTTCCTCTGAGTGTCCGTAAACTAGATGAAGATCGTTAGCAGATCTGTGACTCACCAACCGAGTGAGGCTGGTTCAGAGACCGTGAAGCAAAGCAGAGAAAGCTGAAGGAATATTTTAAAGAAAGCTATCCTCCCTAAAAGAAGCCTAACACTGTGAACTCAGGCCTAGATATGATACATAAACTCATATGATACACAAAATCAGTATACAGACTTTCCGCAACAAGACATCCATGCCAAGAGTTGAAAATCAAGTCTCACAGACTACTTACTCTTGCAGTAGTTCAAGAAGCATTAACTTCTCTTCAGTCCCATCAGTGGAACTGTAGTACCTTTAACTCCATGAGAAACATATGAGTGCTTCTATCACAGAATCATAGAATGGTTAGGGTTAGAAGGGACCTCAAAGATCACCTAGTTCCAATCCCCCTGCCATGGGCAGGGAAACCCTCCACTACACCAGGTTGCCCAAAGCCTAATCCAACCTGGCCTTGAACGCTTCCAGGGATGGGGCATCCACAACTCCTCTGGGCAACCTGTTCCAGTGCTTCACCACCCTCAGAGTGAAAAATTTCTTCCTTATATCTAATCTAAATCTGCCCTCTTTCAGTTTAAAGCCATTGCCCCTTGTCCTATCACTATATACCCCTGTAAAAAGTCCCTCTCCAGCTTTCCTGTAGGCCCTCTTTAAGTACTGGAAGGCTGCTAGAAGATCACCCCAGAGCCTTCTCTTCTCCAGGCTGAGCAGCCCCAACTCTTTCAGCCTGTCTTCATAGCAGAGGTGCTCCAGCCCTCGGATCATCTTCGTGGCCCTCCTCTGGACTCGCTCCAGCAGCTCCATGTCTTTCTTATGTTGGGGACTCCAGAGTTGAACACAGTATTTGAGGTGAGGTCTCACAAGAGCAGAGTAGAGCAGAGGGGCAGAATCATCTCCCTTGACCTGCTGGCCACGCTTCTTTTGATGCAGCCCAGGACACAGTTGGCTTTCTGGGCTGTCAGTGCACATTGCTGGCTCATGTTGACCTTCTCATCCACCAGCACTCCCAAGTCCTTTTCCTCAGGGCTGCTCTCAATCCATTCTCCGCCCAGCCTATACTTGTGCTTGGGATTGCCCCGACCCACATGCAGGACCTTGCACTTGGCCTTGTTGAAGTTCATAAGGTTCTCACAGGCCCACCTCTCCAGCCTGTCAAGGTCCCTCTGGATGGCATCCCTTCCCTCCAGCGTGTCCACAACACCACAAAACTTGGTGTCATCTGCAAACTTGCTGAGGGTGCACTCAATCATGCTCTATGAGACTAAATTAATCTCTTTCATATGGGGTTAATTCATGCTTTCTCCACAAGAACCTATTGTGTTTGAAATAGGGAACTCCTTGCTGAACCCATATGCAAAATGGAAGTACACAAATGGTGGAAACAGAGGCAGGCTGCCCAGGAGCAATATAGGAACATTGCCTAATCATGCAGGGGAGGTGGCATGCGCCTGTAGGAGGTGGACAATGTCATCACATCACTGCTGCCTATCACCTTTCAGAAGTCACGGCAATCAGGGAAGTTCCCAATGAGAAAACTGCTATGACCTTCTCCAAGACAAACAAAAAAGAGATCAGCTCAGTTCTTGGGAAGATCATGGAACAAACACTTCTCAAAGACATTTCAAGCTACATGAAAAAAAAGGTTGTTGGGAATGGCTAGCATGGATTCAGTGACGGTAAATCACGGCTGGCTAACATAAGCCAGCCTTCTGCCATGAGATGAATGGCTCTGTGAATAAGGGAAATGGTAATTATTGTATACCTTGCCTTTAGCAAGGCCATGGTCTTCCATAATGTTCCTATAACCAAAGTGATGAATTTTTATCTGCATAAGTGGACACTAGTGTGGATGGAAAAATTGGCTGAACCATCAGGCTCAAAGGGTATTCATCAGTGTCACAGAATTCAACTGGTGCCCTGCTATAGCGGCATATCTAAGGGATAAATACTCAGGCAAACAATGTTGAATGTCTTTATTAATGACCTGCGTAATTTTGCAAGTCTGCAAATGACACTAAAATGGGTTGGGGTGCGGGGAAGCGCAGGAGAGGGTCTCCTATGCTGATGGCAGGACTGCTATTTAAAACGTCCTCCATAAGATCTCATTTCGTTTAGTCAAAATACTCCAAGGTCCTTAGTCTTGGTTTTTAATTTTCTAAAGCATTTTGGCTGAGTCATTATTTTCTACTAGCAGTTCTCCAAGGAAGGGAAATGTGAGGATTTTATGGAGAACGGCAACATGGGAAAACAGCACTGCAGTCTGGTTAAAGCTGACTCTAAAATAAGCAGCAGAGAAGTTGATCCAGTTGTAATCCCCAAGGAGCTCTACCAGCAAGTACTGATTTGTCCCTAAGAGCATAGAGACTATCCCTCTCCTTCTCTCCTCTTGCACATGTCTCTTACTATGTCTTCTCCACCTGATGAGGAGGAGGAGGAGGAGAAGAGAGGAAAAAAATAGTTATCAAGACTTCTTATTCCTGAATTTCAAGGGAATTACCTCACCTTGTTTTATCTCATTCACTATTATTTTTCTTAATCTCTGCTAAGAAGAATCTCTTAAATTTAAAACATCAAAATCTCAACTGAAAAACCTGCAGAAAGATGTGACCTACTATCAAGGATAAGAATACCCAGTGTCCCTGAGCTAAGTTGAAGGTGAGATGACAACTTATTTGACTATATTTATAGTTTTAAGGATGATATAATCTTTGCTTGATTCCAGTTAAATTTAATTATTTCTGTGTTAATTTATCAATAATGCAGCAGAAACTTTTAAAAACTTTTCCTTTAAAATTGAAGCTTTAGACTAGAAGAAAACATAAGTGCTTTGATCTGGGGTATCTATCGCTGTGCTAGGAGAACACCTGATCCATTACAGGATGCTTATGCAGATATGAAACGGTACCATTTGCAGCACAGTTTTATTACATGAATTATTTTGAGTCAATTATTATTTACTCTTGGAATTTAATGCTCAGCTGAAGGGTCTGAGAGCAGGCTCTGGAGAAATGCTGCCTCTTTTCTACTCACTTGGTGTTTGCCTACGTTTAATATAATCAGCTTGTAGCGTACTCTATGGCAAAAACAGCAGTAAAAGATTCATGATATGTAGTTTGGCAAAATTCTAATGATGTTTAATGTCAGCAAAGTGATGTATTTGGGCATCAGCACAGTCCCTGGGTATAGATGACAGTCAACAGGCGATTAGGAGGATAGGTGTGCAAGGTCTGGGAAGAAAAGTTTCTAGATAAGGAAAGGATACATCTGTGGGGGAAGTGAAGTTACAGAGACTCTCTCTGAACTGAGGACAGTCTTTGATTTAGAGGTGAAGATTATAATTTAAGAAATATCAGCCAAAATGAGGCTGTAAGCAAAACCCCAAGGAACAGCATGGAGTGAGCGCATTTCCTAGGCAGCAGATGCAATTAGCATCATCCTGGCCAGAGCCTGCAGGTAGGCACAGGCCCCCAGTGATGTGTCAGCAGCAAGTGCAGCAGCACCGCGCTCACAGCAGCCACGCTGAGTGCAACCAGTCGCTCAACCCACTTACAGATCTGGTTCACATGAACCTCTACAAAATGGTACATAGCAAGAAATTATTGAGCTCCTGGAGGTAGTGATTCCAGGGCTGTGCAGCTGCTTTAACACTGTCTTCAGAGTTGTGACTGCGTGTTGCAATGGAGCCTTCAGTTCTGCGTGCATACCTGCTTGGAGAATGTTAAACGCTGTACATTTGCAGCAGCGTTTGTCCTGTGTTGTGCTTTTCCATTTACATCAACTTTGCTGTCATGGCATGATAGTGATTGAGCAATCTGACTTGCTCTCTCCTCACGACCTAAACAGAAATTCAGTTACTCTCGTAAGTGAGGTTCTGTGTGGTGTGGGCACTTAAAGTCCTCATTTAATTCTCTAGGAAAAAAAAAATTCTCACTATCTACCAGAATTTGCCCCTTTTATTGATTGTCTACCCTTCTGCATTTGATTTTCTAATATTTTTCTTACAGCATATTTGAACACTAAAGGGTATTTTAATACCACTCTGAAACATAATTTGTGGAGTTAAAATTAAGACCCTGCTTCATTGTGCAAAATATATGTACTGAGTGAACCTGAAATATTTTCCATTTTAACAATTTCTTTTCATTTCAGTGATACTTAGTCCAAATCACTAAATTCCTCCTCTTGGTTATTAGAAGCTTCAGTCCTAACAGCTCCCCAAAACTGACAGAACCTGGCAATATTCAATTGCTTTCTACTAAATTCAGTGAGTGGAATGTTTGTTTCCTTATGTGAACATAATTTGTGGCAGAACATGCTCGTATTTCTGTGGTGACTGAGCTTGATGATTCTTTCAGGTCAGGTATTTTTGCACTTGTATCATCTTTTCAGAGCTGTGTGCTCCATGCACCTTGCTCCTTTTCTAATAACCGGTGCTTACAGTGGCATGAAAAGCGGTGTCAGGGCTGCTGCCAAAGCTGCTGGGGCTTGGAAGCTTCCGCATCACACCTGTGTGCGTGTGTGTGTGTGTGTGTGTTCGTGCCTGATGCTGCTTCTGCCTCAAGAACCTCCCCAAGAGTCAGGAGCTGCTGCCACGTTCCCAGCAGCACACAATTAACCCATGGGGAGCTCCTGCTGCAAGCTGCAACCCGGACCGAGCATTTCCATTAGTGCTGACTCATTCTGAAGACATGAAACAGCCCATTGTCACCTGGGATGAGATCCCCTCCCCGGGACTATCTTCAGTGCAAGAGGCAGGATGCTGACCATGATGCTGTAAGGGGTGAGCTGTGTTTGGGAGCACTTGCTGCATCTGTGTTCGGAAAAGAACCAACCATTTATTCTAGTGCAGCGCTGTCATCCTGCTAAACAAACTGTGAGGAAGAGCAAAGAACCTGAACGGACCAGATGGGAAAGAAGTCACAGTAGGCCAGGAACTGCGAAGACAGGCAGAGCAGCACGGACAACGGCAGGACATTGGGAGTTAAACGGAATAGAGGGAGGAGGAAGAAGAAGGGAAGGATGCTCAAAAGCTAGTTGGACAGATGGAGAGTGTAAGTCAGCTGGGAATCTTCCTGGGAAATGTAGGCACCCTTGCATGAAAAACAAGAGAGCAGGGCTGACACATAAAATATGTTTGCCACCATCCCATTTCCGCAGATCTCTATTACTCTATTTTTTAAGGATTTGGCCAAACCTGCAAAGACATTAAGCAAACTGACAACAGTTCTTAGGATAAACATTGAGCTTGGAGATTAGAAAAATCAGTATTGACAGTAGCTGTGCTTCGCACAGTCTCCGATATGCCATGTTACCCGTTCTCCCTCCCAACCCCCAGGCTTTAAACCTGCTTCAACACTATCATCTCGTAATGGGTTGCATTGTATCAGAACAAGGAACTCATGAAGATTCCAGGCTTTTGGCTTTTGCGGTTTTATTTTTTTTTTGTTATCTTTCTTCAGTAACCCTCTCCTTGTATCTCGAAAATGTCATTCTAGCCAAAGATCTTCTATAATTAAAGAGCAAAACTGTCCAACTAATTAGAAGTTTTCTTTTGCTCTGAGCATAGCTCTGGGCATAGAAACAGGGAGTTTAAGGCAAACTGCACAGCAGTACGAGTAATTAAATTATTTAAAATGAATATCTACTTTCTAAACCATGTTCAGTGGAAAAAAAAAAATAAACAGCAAGATCAGGAACAACAGAAAAACAAAAGGGAATTTTCCTTAGGAATGTGATCAAAGAAAAAGTTACAAAAATCCTCTCTAAATTGCATTGAAACAGCAGGATTTTGTGAAAGCCACTGATTGTCAGGCTCCTAGGGTTTCTGGCCTTGATTATGCAATTGCTGCACACTCAGGACTGGCTGCCAGCAGTGGCTTTCATACGAGTTTCCTATAGAAAACACTGCAATAAAATACACTTCTAGATGTTTCTCATGCAGAAGATATTGCCTGCGGTAGAAATCCTTGGGTTTGTTCTCACTTTCTGATGATCGAGGGAAAGACTTGTCTAATTAGGTACATCTCATCCAAGATGCCCTCTTGCAAATCTCCCATCTCTTATAATGAGGTGTTCCTGCTCCCTCTGCAGGGGCTAAGCAGGCTGCAGCCATAAAACAGCCCAGCTTTTGCATGCCTGAGAACCAGGTGAACGCACAATCCCGGCCATAATTGTCCTCTCGTTAGTTCAGCACTGAAAAATTTGCTGAGCTGAATGTTTGGGGCAAATATTATTTGAGGTTTTTTATAACTGCCTTTCTCACTGTTTCTTGCAGTGTGAGAAGGACAAAAACATAATTTAGTTTATTTTGTGCTTGTGCTGATTGCATTTTCTGTTTTGCGAGGCTGTTTTTCAGGGTATGGGATGGTATGGCATCCTTAAGGACCAGCAACTTATCTTCTTTCGCTGGTGGAACATCAGTGCTATCAGTGCTGCTTGGTAGAAAGCAGACAGTTACACGTGACGAACAGAAGAGATGCAATATGTGAGCATGCCTGTGCTATCTGCAGCAAAGTTCCTTATAGCAAACTTTGAACAAAACCCTGCTTAGTGTGCAGTCAAAGTCCTGGACTGCACCCATGCATTTCAATAGTTTCATTCCTTTAATGAAGCTGCACTTCACTTATTTACCTTAAAATACTTAGGTGGCTGTCACCCAAGTGTTTGAAATAGAGATAACAACTACTCCCCTTTACTCTTCCTTGGAGACAGGAGAAATGGCTTGATTAATTTATTATGGGGTTTTGTTTGCTTTATGTTTGTATGGATGACTGGGCACAATGTGCTGGAGACTAGGTGCGAATAAATTATCAAAGGAGAGCTGTGGCAGAGCTGTAAAAAGGGAGATCAGTGAACATTCATTTTACCTGAGGGTGCTTTCCATAACCTGAAGTCCTTCTCCTAGTGAGTTCTGTTACTAATACAATGTATTGCTGCATTTGCTAACAATTTAGAATTTTCACACTGTCTGGCTTCTTGTCTATATTTTGTTTGATACCATCAGTTCTGGCACCCATCACACATTTTATTAGTTTATACTCTTCCTTATAGCAATCATCACAATTTTTTTGTCACTTGAATTTTTTAAGTAACATACCCATCATCATGTACGTATTCTCAGACTTTGCATGAAAAACAACTTAAAATTAAAATCTTATTCGCTGCAATGTGAATATAGTATTCTTAGAAGAGAGGCTAAAAAGGTATCTTTTCTTGCAATTCCTCAGCTGTGACAAGTGGAAGAGGAAATTTATTTCTCACTCCCCTCTGTGGGAAAGGAAGAGGAGGCTTCCATTAGAGATTGAAATGATGCCCATCTCCTACGGCAGCTTTTAGCTGGAAAAGAGAGATTTGAAACTGGTCTTTAAATGATGCTCTGCAATTATTTGAGCCCAAATTGGTGGAATTTTGTCAATAAACTCAGTGAAAATTTCAGCCTTGGCTTTAAAGAATGTCTCTTCATCCAAAGCTAATAAATCCCTTTCCAGTGGTGAACGGGCTGTGATGATGCCTCTAGGATGAAGAGAATTGTCAACTGGCCAGAGAAGCCTTTCCTTATCCCACTGGAACTGCAGTCATTGGGAAGGGGCGGGGGGGGGGGGGGGGGGGGCGGGGGGGGTAGAGCTCCATGACAAACCACAGCACTGCAAGGAGGCCTCACCTCCATGGAGAAAATGATGCAAACGCTCTTTCTTGGCACTTTTGACACCTCTTTGGACATCCATGTGCAGGTACAGGGATCGGCCAACAGCGCACAAGTGACATGAGAGACAAAAAGCTCCAGTTTGGCACCGGGGAGAGCCTGGAAGCCACTCTGTCAAAAACACTGTTGAAATTTAATACCTTTGTCTCTTGGGGTTTTAAAAAACACTTTAATTTCCCAAACTGCATTCACTTAAATGTCTGCACACACATTTCACTGGTGCAAGACTTCAATTGTTTTAATATTTTCCTGAAAGCTGAGGCAGAGAGAGGAACTGGTAACTGCTCAGCAAACTCTCTTGCCTGCTTTCAAAGATAGCAAAGATGACTGATTAGTATGAAATGAAATTGTGCAATCATATGAAAACCTAGAGATTTTGTAGGCTGGCTTAGCTTTGTATTACCCTTCAAATTAGCTTGTGATTTCCTTTAGTTCTCTCCTGCACCATCAATGGGTTTGTGTTCACCTTTGCTGATTATTTTTTCAACTGTTCTTGCCCTACTCTGACAAAACACATGGTGTAAAAAAACACTGTAAAATTAGAAAAAATTACAAGACTAAGATAAAAAGCAATCAACGAGTTAATTCGGAAGGAGGCAGAAAACAGTAAGAATTCAAAACAGGAAAGAAAGTTAAATTAAAAACAGACTTTATAGCTAAATTTATATAACTATATAACCCCCCTGACAGAAATAGATTTTTATTTCGAGGCAAACAAACCCTCAGACTATGGCCCCCCCAAAAAAGCTAGTAATTCTGTATGACCAACTGGAGATACCAGATAAGGATGGATGTTTTCAGGAACAAGTGGCTAGGACCTTCCGAGAGGTTCAAATTTGATATCCAAATATTAAAAAAATAAGTAATTGTGAACATTTCAGGTCATATTTGTACGATAGGGTGTTATTATTATTTTTGTCTATGGGCTATAAGTAGATTGGGGAAAATTATTTTGGAACACATAAGATTCTCGGTTTTCCACTTTCAGCCTTTCGGAGCTCAGAGACATACCCCAAAATTCAGGATGCTCGGTCAAACAGCCATGTAAATTTTCAGTTCATCTATCTCAAAGGAGATGCGTTAACCATACATTTGAACCCCTTTGTAGAGAATCTAGGCACTTTATATCTGATACATTTGTTCTTCCCCTTGAGGAGTCGAAAGAAATCCATAGATCTTTTAGGGGAATGGCTGGCTTTATAAATTATTGAGGCATAACTGCAATAATTAGCTGGCTTTTGTCATCATCAGACTCTGTATATAGCAGAGCTGCTAAGCCCTTACTGGTTTTTCAGTGCTTTTGTCTCCTTAGTAGGTTGTATCTGTATGGTTGTTTTTGATCACTTTGTGATGAATATTGTATCACAGTGTGCTAAGTAGACTAGTATCAACATGTTACTTACTTTTTTAGGATTAAAATGTATGTAGGTAGTTTTAAAAAGTATTTGCACTGGCAGTGTTTTCCAAACAATTAGATTCTGCAGATTAGGACAGTCTTTGATTGTACAGGATGCTACTCTGATGTTACTGGGCATAGTAAGTCCACGTGAAGCTGTATCGGATCTAAATTGGCTCACAAAGACAATTCATCATTGTCTCCATCCTGAGGTGTATACATCCATCGTGTGTTTCAGGGGATGGTAGCAAGTATTTTAATCCTGCTTTATAGATAAAGAAACTCAACCACGAGAGCTGAACAGGTTTATCAGACATCACAATGCAGGCTGAGTGAAGCAAGAAATGTAGCTACAGGATACTCTGGTGTCCTAATCATTAGAAGTATGTGGCCTTCCTAGAAAAGTTGGATAAAGATGGATCTGCATTTTATTTAATTATCCAGACTCAGATTTCAAGAACTTCTGGCTGACAAATTAATTCGATTTATTTCAGCATGCTAATAGCTGCAAGTGTCTCAGATGTAACTCGCTACATCCACCTTCCTGGCTTTTCTCCATTGCTCTTTGTGTTTATATGATGTCAGTTTGGGTTGGCTTATAAAAGCTTCTAGGGCGTGTACAAGTTCTCTTCTATGGCAGATGATGCTAGGTTTGCGTGTTGCAAGGATGATGCTGCAAAGTGATGATCTTGCTGAGCGTGGCCTTGTAAAGTTCGTTTTTTTTCTCCAGTCACCATGCTTCAAGGGGCCATAGAAAAGAGCTTTGGGCAACCTGTTGGCCAACCTACACACTCTGAAATATGGTAGAAGGTAGAGAGTCAACTATCAGATATGATGTCCTGTAGCCTCCTGATCTGTCTGACTATATAAATAAAGATGAGGCTCACAAAACATTGGTTAGCATGTGCTGAACTGAGCCTACAACTCCTGTATCTGGTTTAGATGCTTTTCTACAGAGTTGAACAGACATCGAATCCCAAATGACAGAGCAGTTTGTCACCACCTTCCAAACCAGTTTTTCAATGCAGCAGGCCTGTGAAATGAATCAAAATGCTGCACTCAAACTCTTGAAAGCGTTTCACGTACAGAGTATTGCTCTACTTAACACATTTCAAACTATAGCAACTGCTAATAAGATAAAAAGCAGTGACAAATCGGATAATATCGCCTCCAACAATCATGCATGACTTACCGTGGCAAACACATCCTCGCTGAGGAAGGAGAGTGCTCAGCGTCCGTTTCAGGCCTCCTGCTGCAGCCATTTATGCTTTTTATTTCTATCTCGTTTGTCAAAATAACTGCCCTTTATCAGTGCTGATTGCAGAGATTTTCACTCCTCGCCTGCTGGGCTCCCCCTCTGCTCTATAGGGGTTTCCTAATCGAATATTTCCCATGTGAATAAAAAAGCTTTGAATGAGAACAGGAAAAAAATTATTTACAGTCTTGAAACCGCCCCCAAATCTTCCACCTCAGTCCTACACACGAGCTCCTTTTCTCTCCCCAAAGTGCAGAATATTATTCTTCCACTGAACAGCCTCAGCTCTTTTTCTGAAGCTAATCACATTTATTATACGCTGAACATTGGAAATGAACTGCAGTAAGATCCTAACATGAGGAGGAGGGGAAGGAGAGAGAGAGATTCATTCAAAGTAAGTTATAAAAGATGTCTAGTTTGGTTAGAGTCACCCGTGTCTCATTTCTCACATTTGTGAGTCAAAAGCAAGTGATCATTTACTGCCTGTGTTGAGACCTTGCATTAGCAGCTCCTGCCCATGTCTTGGTGGGTGGTGCAGGACTTTGAATTCATCGAAGGATGAGTTGTAAACTCTCTTTTCTGGCACTGTTATTCCTGTTAAAAATACAGCAGGCTGCATGCTGTGGTTCACTTGAGGAAGGACAAAACCTTGTGTTTCAGGTCTCGATGTGTGTGGGAGCTGGTGCTTCGGATTGAGACAGGAGGAGGACTTTATCTCTCAAGTTCTTACCCTGCCCATGACGGCTACTGCAGATGCTCACGTTTCCTCTTTTCTCATCAGAAGCCGCTGCTCAGGAGATGTCAGTGTGTCCCTCAGCAGAGGAGGCACAAAAAGCCACAGCTTCAAATCCAGCTATGTAGAATGGAACCTGCCTGGCTTGTCTGTGAAAAAAAAAAAAAAAAAGTCAATGAGGCTGTTGTGCATACCTGGTTTCTTTGCAGTAAGGCAGACATTTCTAAAAAGGGAGGCTCTCATGTGTTGTTCCCTGGGATTTCTCAGCTAAGTGTTTTCCGAGTTTCAGAAAGCTCCTTACCCCTCTGTACGCAAAAAATTCAATAAGTAAATAGAGGATGTATGAAAAAAGGAAAGAATCAGAGAGGACAGACAATCATGGGAAGGACTTAAAAGGGCTGAAGGGAAATTCTCTCTACAGCCCTGCTTCTCCAGCCTCTACACCATCATGGATTTATTTTTTCTTCTTTTTAAAGGGAGATTTGCTCTTCAGATGCTTGTGGAAATAGTGTCACAAAGACATTCCTTGTAATCTTTCAGTAGCATCAGGTCACAATAATGAGAAAACCTGAAGATTTTCCCACGCTCCGATTTAGGCCAGTTATATCACTTGAAGGGAGGGTGATCTGCACATTCTGCTCCTGCAGTCCAACCCCCAGGGTTATACATCCTTTAGAGCCTTTACCCATATCATTTCCACACTGTATGCGGCAGGTTGGTGAATCCATTTATCTGTTATCCAGCTGCATGTACTGCAAGAAGATTGCGGCTCAGAGTTCTCTCTCCAACTGAGAGCGAGCAAAAGGGCACCCCTCAGTACCCATCTTCAAACACCAGCTGTTCTCCTATCAAGTGACCTGCTGTCAAATTTCAGCTTTGAAGCAAAACGATCTTGAGAGGAATGCCTGTTAGGTATAGTTAACTGGACTCTGCTACTCCCCGTACATCATTAACAAGAGGTTAATTACATTCTAATTCCTTGTACAAGCCGGCTGAAAAAAGCAGATGTCAGCAAGTTTTGCTATGCGTATACATCGGTCTGTGAAGCCGACGCTGGTGCGAGAGAAAGGGACGAGCCAGAGAGAGCTGAGTCTGCAGCAGAGCAGGCTCAGGTGTTTTCAGGCAACACAGGACTTTTGTTGAGGGACGGATTCATCTGTCACCTGAGGAGGAGGATGGGCTGGGTGAGATGACCAAGGTGAGGGAGTCCTCTTGCAGCAGGCTGAAAGCGCTCTGGACAGTCAGTTTGGAGGAACTCCGGAGCAGCTGAGTCTGCTGCTGCTCCTGTCAACATCAGGGTAGGAGATAGTTGTGATGGCTGCTGGGAAGCAGGGGAGAGAGCCCATCATCTTACTCCCCAGCTCTGCTTCTGTCCCTTATCTGAGCAAAGCAGCGGTGGCTCAGGCTTTGTAGGGTGAATGAGCAATGAGGAGAACAAGGTCCTGGATGTTCAGCTGCTCCTGAAAGCTTGCTGATTGTTTGGATTGTGCCTCGAAACAGCCCTGGTTGCAGGTGAGAAAAAGTAAATCATTCTTTTGTAAATGAAGCCGTTTGACGTAGCCAGGTACAGACACTAAAGGTGGGACGAGAGCTTTGAATTCCCGCAGGTGCTCCTTAGAGCAGCGTGCCTCTTCTTACAAGGCCCCACCGTACACATTGAAGAGCATAGCAAATGTGCTTTGCACTGTGTAATGGCATACGTTGAGTAGCAGAGAAATGGTTGAAGGCCACAGCAGAAGGACACATAGTGCTACCTCACTGCGGCTCTTCCAGCTGTTCGCAAGTTGGCCAGCAAGTGCGGCACGAGGGAGCGAGCTATTAATAGCTCTGCTCATCACGGCTGCACAGTGAAACAGCATAATCCCGGCACGAGGGAATATGCGAGCCACGAGCTGTAGAGCAAAAACTTCAGGCACAGAAGGGAGCCTCGAAACTATTGTCGTAATTAACAAAAGAGGGAAAGAATATGTGTGATAGTGGCTAATCGTGAAGCTACAGATGAACGCCTCTGAGTTAAATAAAAATTAAACGAGGCCGTGCACCTCAGCCAGAGAGCAGAGTGTCCCAGCTCACTCTCTCAGACTCTATAAATGTTTTTGTGAACAAATCAATTAAAGTGTTTGTCATACAGGTGCCTAATAAACATTATATGTGCTGGAACATGGTCATCTCATTTTGATACGCATCTATGTCTTCATCAAGGTTCATGTGTGCCTTTACAGCTATGAACTAACTCTTGAAGTCATATGCTTTTAGAAATTGCTGGCAGAAGAGTGCTGGCCTGCAGTTCTATTGAAAGCATTGGTAGAAAAGGCATATACGTTCAGTTGGACAGTGTCCTCAGATAGATAGTTATTTCCAATGAAGTCTGTGACAAAATAGTGCATTTTCATTATTTGTACATGCCAAAGACTTACATAAATATACATCTAGTTTTACTGCATAAAGTGTGTTCAGTTTCCTGAAATTGCCAATGCTATGATCATGACTCTCAGGCAAGAAAAAAACCCTACTAGTGCATTCCCACAGAGAAAAACTATGTTTTGAAATAACTGAAGGCCTTGAAGATGATATACGAAGGACATAGTATTTGAGTAATTATAATAATATTTGCATGTGAGTATTATGCAGTATATTTATGAAGAAATCTTCTCTGTTAAACACTTGTATCTTGATTAAATCCTGTAAAAAATGCTAAGTATATTTCCAGGCATATTTCTATTACCACTTTACAACACTTGGATCGCTTGTATTCAGAAGTTACGCAAATGGCTTTAGCTGGGTCATTCTTTAGCTGGTATTTCTAAAAATGTAATGCCATGGGGCATTCCTCTTGTCAGAACACATTTATTTTATTACCTAGATGATTATGGTTGTATTTTTCCCTCAAATATTCTACCCTGATGATGTGCTGAATTCTCAGATTTTCAACAAATGCTTACAATGCAATTAGTTTAAATCTAGTATGTTTCAATATATAGTGTCTTTTATCCCCAGTTTCATAGACCTTTAAAATTATGGTTTCCATGAAAAATACCAAAGCGAACAAATTGGTTATGGCCCTTCTACATAGGTGGCACTATCATTGATATTGCACCGAAATAATGTCATAAATGTTAAAAACATGTATAATAAAGTATGCAAATTCTCACACACAGAGTTTAGAAAAGATAAAGCTGTAGGCTACTTTTTTCAATATTTCCATTGAATTAAGAACAACAAACCAAAACCAAGTTATAGGAAATGTTAGTGTTGAAGAATTTGGTTTCATTCAAGGCATGGAACAAAAAGAAAAAGCAATTTATGGTTTAAAAATGGGGAGATGAATGTGAGCTCTCGGCCTCTAAAATTTCTTATTAATCAAGCCCTAGTGCCACTTCTATTACTACTTTAACATGAACAGTCCCCGGGAAAAAGAAACAAGAAGGTATTTGAAATCATGTCCCCCACATCCTAGATGACTGGCTTTTTAGCTGCTGGACTCATAACTCATTTCTAATGGCTCTCACTTGTTTCGCATTCTCTCAGGTTCCTATTAAGGCTTTATCAAAATTGTTCTTTTTATCTTTATGTTTTATTTTAATTCACTCTCTTCTCTCTCCAAATACATAAACATTAAAGTTTGAAAAATAGCCTGGCTAGGAAGGAAACTTATCTGTAATACAGAGTGCGAACTGTCTTGGGTAAGGTTTATCAGAGGAGAAAGCACGGAATGATGAAAGAATAAAAATTAAGATACACCAGAAGCAGCGTTTTCCTGAGTCATCATGCTCCTCTAGAAATAGCTTATTTGCAATGAACAGAAAAAGATGCATGAGTAATTAATTAAATTAATTCAATTAATTTAATTAATTATTTTAATTAATTCACCTAAATCTTCTGTCAATAATTTCATTAATACTGTGATTAGTACACTGTAACTTTCGTCTTGATTATAAAAATGACAATCAATAATTAATTAATCCTTCTTAAATAATTTGGTGGCCTTCTATGACGGAGTTACAGCATTGCTGGATAAGGGAAGAGTAATTGACATCGTCTACCTGGACTTATCCAAAGCATTTGACACTGTCCCGCATGACATCCTTGTCTCTAAATTGTACATGGATGTGACGGATGGACCACTTGCTGGATAACAAATCAGCTGAACATTAGCATTAAAAGAGTTGTGGTCAACCGCTTGATGTCCAAGTAGAGACGTTACAAGCGGCATTTCTCAGGGGTCAGTATTGGAGCTGGCGCTGTTTCATATCTTTGTTGGTGACATGGGCTGTGGGATTGAGTGCACCCTCAGCAAGTTTGCAGATGACACCAAGCTGTGTGGTGTGGTTGACATGCTGGAGGGAAAGGATGCCATCCAGAGGGACCTTGACAGGCTGGAGAGGTGGGCCTGTGCGAACCTCATGAAGTTCAACAAGGCCAAGGGCAAGGTCCTACACACGGTTGGGGCAATCCCAAGCACAAGTATAGGCTGGACGGAGAATAGGTCAAAAATATCCCTGAGGAGAAGGACTGGGGGGTGTTGGTTGATGAGAACTCAACATGAGCCGGCAATGTGCACTGGCAGCCCAGAAAGCCAATCGTATCCTAGGCTGCGTGAAAAGAAGTGTGGCCAGCAGGTCGAGGGAGGGGATTCTGCCCCTCTACTCTGCTCTTGTGAGACTCCATCTGGAATACTGTGTTCAGCTCTGGGGTCTCCAGCATAAGAAGGACATGGACCTGTTGGAGCGAGTCCAGAGGAGGGCCATGAAGATGATCCGAGGGTTGGGGCCTCTTCTATGAAGACAGGCTGAGAGAGCTGGAGTTGTTCAGCCTGGAGAAGAGAAGGCCCCAGGGAGATCTTAGAGCAGCCTTCCAGTGCCTAAAGGGGGCCTATAAGAAAACTGGAGAGAGAGACTTTTGACACGGGCATTTAGTGACAAGACAAGCGGCAGTGACTTTAAACCAAAAGACAATAGATTTAGATTAGATGTAGGGAAGAAATTCTTCACTCTGAGGGTGTTGAGGCACTGGAACAGGTTGCCTAGAGAAGTTGCGGCTGCCCTGTCCCTGGAAGTGTTCAAGACCAGGTTGGATAAGGCTTTCAGCAAGCTGATCTAGTGGAAGGTGTCCCTGCCCATGGCAGAGAGGTTGGAACTAGATGATCTTTGAGGTCAGTCCATTCCTGTTGCTCACCAGCCTGGGCTGCAGCTCCAAGGATGTGGTTGCATCAACCACAGCCAGGAGGAAATGGCCTGCCTTTTGTAGGCAGGGCCTAAACCTTAATTAGGTAATTACCAATTCAAGCCAGCTGGGTGATAGCCATACCTTCCAACCCAAACTATGCTATGATTCTATGATTTTAGGATTCTATGATGAATAATAGGCAGGATTAGCCTAATTTGCCTTGACCAAAATCTGGGCAACGTAAGTCTAGGTGTGGTCCTGTCAGTAGAGATGTTGTAGATGTCAGTATGGGAGATGCATCAGCTGGGCACAAAACAACCTCTACTTTAATGGAGCGCTTTACCTTAAAACTAAATTAGAGTGTTTCTGGTCTCCTATCTGGCAAATGTAGTAAAGATGTATACTTCTATGTTGTCATTTTCTGGCTATTTTATCAGTTTGCTACAGGCAGTATGAAAATATTGTAAAAAGCCAAGTCTGAAACAATATTAGAGCCAAATAAAAGTTTCAGAAATGGATTCTGAGTGTCCGGATCTTTATTTCCATCTAACCGTGATTGCAAAGGATAAAGGCTATGCCAGGGGTACTACTAGACAGCTACATTTCTAGGGAATCCAGGTTCTGGTCTCTGCTAGCCATAAAACGTTCCCACAGGCAAGAATAATTATTTTCAATGTGCCATGCTTTTTTTAATGTTAAGAATACTGCAGTCCTTTAACTTCTTAAACACTTCATGCCATTTGACTGAGAAGAATCTTAGAGGAGGACGAATAAGGTTGTGACTGTACAGGGCAGCACCTCTGCGGGTGGGGGATGATGCTCATGTCCACCAGCATCTGGTTTTGTGCAGCTGCCACCCTCCCTGTGTGCCACGGCACTGCCTCATGGGCATGTCCTCCCTGTGGATCAACAGCAGGAGAGGGGCTGGCACCATTTGGAGAGGAACTGGGCATGTAGCAAATCCCTTCCGTTTTCTTTCAATGGCATAGCATGTTTTCCAAATGAAAGCATTCTCCAGAGGAGCACACAGCACTAAATATTCACCTGTTAGCAAAAAAGGAAAAAAAAAAAGTTTTCATTAATTGTGTCATTAGTGTAGATGCATTAAACCCTGTAGCTTAGACTGATACCTGTCCTTCCCACACTTTATGTACTATCTTTGCTTAAAAAAAAAAGAAAAAGAAAAAAGAAAAAGGCAAGGCAAGGCAGGGCAAGGCAAGGCAAGGTGAAAAGAAAAGCTGTGAAATAAAGTGATGTGCTTGAGCCAATCCCTCTGAGCGGGGCTTGTTGCTATGTAATGTTAGTCAACAAGAGAAGAACAACCACAGAGCTGCTTTAATTACTTGAACTATTCACCTAAAACTCCAGATAACTGACTTTTCAAAGAGAAGAAAATCACCATTTTCTCTACTACTGGAAAAGTAAATGCTGAGCTTAAAAAAAAAAAAAAAAAAAGGAGTAGTTTCATTTGCCTGAGGTTTCTACTCAGAATTTCTCCCATGACAGTTGGATAGTAGAAGTGAATATACAAGATTCACAAAACAGGGATGCCATTTTTGGCAGGAAAGGTACTGCCAGTAGCACCTTCTGCACTCCAGCCTCAGTCTTCTGTCATGAGGGGAGCAATAACAGGAAGCTGGTGGCTCTGTGTGATAATATGAAATACCACTGTCTTTTTGTCCCAATGTTCAGGGACAGTCCTCCCTACTTGGCTGCTAAAGAAAGTTGAAATAATGAGAGCTGCACTAGCCTTTTCCTAAGGGACCTTTGCCTGAAGGCACCTGAGATGTGGAGAACAGACTACTGTGGTTCTGGACAAGGACTGACAGAGGCCAGTGGGATGCACTGTTTAGTTGCTTATCAGTAAGAAATCAGTCCAAAGGTCTCTGCTCTGCTTTCTGTCAGTAACCCGCTGTGGACCTCTCTCTCTGTGCTTGGGTTCATACTTTCCTGCCCACGGATAGGTCTTGCCATGTTTTTGCTACTCCTTTATACTGATGCAGTAAACTTTGTAGAACACCTCTCCTTTCCTGAGTAGCTGTGCAGCAATTACTTGTTGATGGAGACATGTCAGAAGACATCATCAGACAAGGCAAGAGAGAAACAATATGGCAAGGAGACATTTACTTACCGAAAGCCAAACTGCAAAGGGAGAAGAAGGAGCTAATAGCTGCTAAAGTTGTTTCTGGTAAGTGGTGTGTTTTATTTTTCATGCAACTAGTTACTGTGTTTCTGCAAGTTGAGGCTGCACTTTCCATAATATATCCTGGATACTCTAGAAACCGTCAAAAAAATGACAAGATGCGGAGAGCTGAAGTCTATTGTCACTGTAAAATTCTGGTTTTCTGCAATATTAATCAACATGGCTTAACCTCTGAGTATAAATTTTTCAATTTACCTTTTCCGTCAGAAAGTGCTAGAAAACACACATCCCATTTTGGAAATATTTAAAGTACAACACACAAGAAAGACAAAGTCAAAACCAAATTGCAATGAATTCTGAAACTGGGGCTGAAGGTTTATGCAAGACAAACTACTGAAGCCCGTGCAAGCCCCTTTGGTGCAAAGAGGCTGCCAGATAGTCTCCTAGGCTGCCAGATAAAGCTGGAAAGAAAGTTGTGGTGTTGACTTTTCAAGTTGATTGCTGTAAGAACCGAGGTAATTTTCTTGCAATTGACAAAATAGACGCAAAAGAGAAAGAGACAGTGTAGCAAAAAGTAGGGAAGCGTGTTTTTGTGTTCATGTTCTCAGCGTACATGGCAGCTGGTCAGTCACAGATGGATGCTCTGGGTTGGCAGGTCAGCCATGACAGCTGTTGCTTTAAACCTTGGCTTGCTTCCCTGGTCCACAGCATCATCAGGATGGTTTGAATAAATCTCTTTCCTTCCCTCATTCCTTGTACGACAGGCTCAAGTGAAGGGGTCACTCTGTGCTACAACATCAGTGCAGCACAACGCAGCCCACTTCCAGGTCAGGAGGAATGACAAGAGAAGGCATGGGACAAGATGAGGGTCAGTGAAGCAGGACGTACAGCCATGGGATGACGGAACAAGAGCTGATGCAGCTCAGAGCATCCACGCTGGATATCCCAACAGCTGAGGCTTGCGCACAAAGATAAGAGTTATCCAGACCTGCCAGCCCTAATTCTAGTGCATCCTGTAGCAACTCATCACTTCTTCGTTTTGGTCCATAGTGATGTGTTTCTCTTTGGGTGTGTATAAATAAAGCTCCTCAGACTCTAAACTGATTACTGATAGAAATAAAGTATGATATATCGGAGTCACCAATAAAACCTATTTTTTCTCCTTCACTTAAAGGCCTTGATAATACCATAGCCCTTGAAAATGAACAGTTTATTGTTTTTGAATTATCCTATATTTGTTTCCTCTTTGTATTCCTTCTGTCATTAGTCATTAGAGATTACCTAATGACTACTGACTACTGTCATGGGTAATGACATATAACATACGATGAACTTCCACCAGTTTCCTACAGGTAAGCTAGCAGATCAATGGCCACAGTTAATACAAGTATCTTTTTCAATTACACATGATTGCTACTCAAAATCAACCACTTGTTCATAAGATTGCAATCAACAAAAAGAAGAAATAAGAAAAATACAACTGATGGCTCTGTGTTCCTTGCCTCAGATTGCCCCAGAGACGGTTTTGCACCAAGTCTCTATAAATGTCCTTTTCCTCTCCATCTTTTGAATGTTTGCAACCCTTGATGTAGCAATTGCTGCCCTGATGTCACCAGGCAGGCCTGTCTAAATAATCAGTATTTTTAAGTCTCAGTTGAGGCTTTCCTCAGCCCCGTGGTACACACCTTTGCAGTGAGGCATGCCACTGTGTGGGATGTCTGATGGGAAGCCATCACTAAAAATATCAGCTAGCTCTGCTTCCTGGGTAGGAGGTCCCATGAGGACAAACTCCTTCCCTTGGATGTAGAGCTGTAACTTCTTTATTGCTTGGAGACCACAAGAGCAGCTTTGAGAACCCACGGCAGGGAAGGGGAGATGTGAGGCAGGGACAGCTAAATGAACCCTGTGCTCCAGGTATAAGACACGATATCTCATGCGTTGAATGCTGCAGACATAGTCAGGAAATATATGTGTGCTCTGAGAATGCAACTGCTGAGACAGAAATGCTTTATTTGTCATTTCCAGCAAAGTCTGAGAGCACATGCGGAAGAACCAGAGGAGCTCTGTCACCTTCAAGAAACTCTGAAAAACTTTTGGATTTTGGTGAAATCACAACTGGGAAGTCTTGAAAGAGATTTGCTTCAGCACACGCACCAGGGCACAAACGTAACTGTAGCGTGCTTAGTTTCACCATCTAAAATGTCATTCCTTTTCACTGTTCTGGTAGTAATTGTTGGGGTATAGGTATAATTACAGTCAATGTTTTCTAAACCAGATTACAGAGATGCCAATCTTCATACATAAATAGTGCTACAGCACAGGTAGTATTGAATAAAATAATGTTCACTGTCTTGTGTTCATTTGTAATTGGAACATATTTATTCATTTGTATTATTTAAAACTTTTCTTTACACAAATGCACTCATTGGAGAAAGAACATACTGTATGGCTGCAGAAATAAAAGGATCTTTAAAAATTAATCTTAAAAATTGGATATGTATGTATCTAATGCATCTACACACAGTATTTATATAAGCATATGTATATAACTATTATATGTGCAGATTTTTAATATGGAAATTCAAAAACGACACAGTGTTTTCAGTTCAAACAGCATGAGCATATTAAATTTGAAAGCACAAACAAGAGCAAAATATAGTATTTGGTCTTCCAAACCTGAGAGAATATTCCAGTTAAGAGGAAATGGGGGCCAAAGCATTTCAGCACATGGGGAATGCAAATTATCATGCAGCTAATATACCCTAGGCAAATGAGCTGCATTTCCTGGAGGGCAGGACTTCTCTCTAGAATGAAAAACACACAGATTAGATCAAGTTTACATTTGTGAGAAGGAAAAGGTAAATTTGCTTACAAAAATTAAATACAGTGATTTTCTCATGTGCAGAAAATGATGTCTTCTGACTTCACGACACATCCTTTGCTGTGCTGGGAGTCAGGAGCTGAAGCAGGGCTTTTCTGTGCTCCTCCAGCCCCTGTCCCCAAGACACATGAGGAAATTCTTGGCACCCTTCGGCTCCTCGGGGGCAGCCTTAGTTTTGTAGCCTACTACAGATAGAATAAAATGTAATGACAAACTGGGATTTCTGGAAGAGCAAATTTGGTAACTCAGTTGTGATGGAAGCAGAGGAGAGATTTCTGTCTCCATCACACACTGCAAGAGGGGGAAGAGGGAGACGAGATGCACTTTGTACCAAAACCTGTATGAACTGCATCACGGAGCAGTCCCGGTGGGGGAAACACAGCTTCTTCTCTGCTCTCTGCCCAGTGGAGCAAAAAGAGGGAAAACCAGCTTCTCCCTCAGTGACTTCAGAGCCCTGCTGACAAGGAAAATAAGTTGTCAATGCTTCAGTTCAACAAACCTTTGGCGAGACACCAGGAGAAAAATGTTTCCTGCAAAGCAAGGCCTCCTTTACCCTCTTTCTTCAGGTTTTGTGTGGCAAATTTGAGGGTTTTATATATAAAAGTAAATCTAGATTAATTTTTCTGAAGAGAACGAGATTACGCAGGGTTAATTTCTATTTCAGGCATGAAGATGAACTGAAAAATGCTGAAAGTGAATACATGTATCAGAATTTCTTCAGGGTATGCATCCCTTTTCAGCAGATTGCTCAGCCGGGCTGTTTGTGAGACTTTGCCTGCTGAGGCTGTGCTTTTTTTTTTCAGTTTTATTTTAGGTAGCATCCATAGAAATCTCGCCAAGCAAGACTGGTGCCAACTCATATGCTGCGTATGGCCTGAAGTGCTGGGCTGTTTGGAGTTTTGTATGGGCATGGGGAGAAGAACGTTGTTTTGGTTCACACACACAATCCTTGAGTCCTCCCATTTCACTGAGTTTTCAGGAAATGAACATATGGCTTCAGAAAATCCAGCTTTTCATCTTGGGCTGTGTCAGTTGTAACGAGGAGAGGAGCAGCACAAAACACAGGCGAGTCACTCACACATATGTGTCTAGCACAGGAAGAATACCTTCAAAGAATGCTGAAGGAGTCAGATATTTCATTCAGGAAGATAGCACTAGGATTTGGATACTGAACACTGTCATCATCTTTCTGGAAGTCTGCTTTCAAAATGTGCTGCAGAAGGGGTTGTACTGATCTGTTGGGCATCATTAGTGAGCAATTCTCACAGTCTCTTAATTTTCAAGTCAAAAAACTGGTCTTCAGCAGCAAAACAAATGTTCGCTTTTATGAGATTTGGGCTTCAAGCTACAATTTGCCTGTGATGCTGCTCAAAAACAGGCCACAATTTATTTTTTTAACATAAGGAAACACTTTCTCTTCCAACTCTCGCCCACCAGTGGCTGAAACTGTGATATTTTCAGACTTGAGAATGCAAAAATGAGAAGGAGTGAGAGAGCGGCTGCGTGGAGTTTAGTTGCCGGATCGGCCTAACCCACAACAATAAGCAATTGAAACTCCAAGGATTTTCATCTTGATAGCTGGAAATTTTACTAAGTTAAGTAAAGAAAAGAGGATAGTTTAGTGTCTCTGTGCACTGTAGGAGTGAAGGGGAGCTCTGCTGTTTGCTGCAATAAGTACAGATCAGACCATCCACCAAATATCACTAGCCCTTCTGTCACATGCTGTATTAAGAGAGTGAAAGTCTGCAAATAATAAGAGACAATCAGATTCTGGTCTACTTAGGTTAATTTCAGTAAGGACAAAGGGAAACAAAACCGGTTACTTGCGAGGATAAAGAGAAAACAAGGCCAGATCTTAAAAATACCCCCCCGCCTCCTTTCCTTTTCTTCCCAGCTCTATCTCCTCCCCCAGTGGCGCAGGGGGACAGGGAATGGGGGAGTGCAGGTCAGTTCATCCATGTTGTTACTGCCGCTCCTTTCTTAAAGGAGGAGGAGTCCTTACACCCTTTTCCCTTACTCCAGTGGATCCCCTACTCACAAGGAAAAAATCCGCAAACTTCTCCAGCGTGAGTCCTACCCGCAGGACACAATCCTTCCCCATCGGATTGCTCCAATGCGGGCTTTACCACAGTCACGGATTCTTAGGGAGTCGTGGCCACTTGCTTTGGTGTGGGTCATCCTATGGATGCCTCACGACCTCGTCGTGCATCCCAAGCTCCATTATTAACAGTTACTCGTCGTGCATCCCATGCTCCACGACCTCTCTCAGGCTCAGGCATCTCTTCCCCGACGTGGGCTTCTCCACGGTCTTCGAGCGAGTCTCCGCTCCACCGAGTCCATCCTGGCTGCAGGGGGGCCGCCTGCCATCTCACCACCGGTTGCAGGGGAAACTCAGCTCCAGCACACCTCATCTCGTTCCATCTTCATTGACCTGGTGTCTGTGTGGCCGTTTCTCTCAGGTCTTAGTCCTCTCTGGATGAACTCGGTCCAGCGGGCACCCCGGGGCACTCCCTGAGTTCCCCAAGCGGCTCTGTCGCCGTCATCTTGAGTGGGGGAACCGGCCCCGGCGCTGGCTGCTGCCTGGCTGGGAGCCAGGGAGGGGGGGCAGCGCCTTGCTCCCCTCTCCTCCATCCTGGGCAAAGGCACACCTTTCCGGTTACTTTGTCCCAACTTGAATAGGGCAATTCGCAGAGGCGCCGATTGGCTCAACCCCGAGGGGGATGGGAGTGAATGTGGTGGCACAGGGAGCAAATCCCCTCTCCTGTCACCAGAACCTTCTCCCCCATATCAAACTATCACAGAGAGTGAAAGTCTGCAAATAATAAGAGACAATCAAATTCTGGTCTATTTAGGTTAATTTGAGTAATTATCTCATTTCTCCTTTTCTTCTGAACTTCCTGACTGAGGACTTGTATCACAAATATCAAGAAATTAAGCAGTTCCTCAGGAGTTTCTAAGGCTATCAGAAATGGGAAGCACTGTATTGTAAAATCCATCATCATTAAACTAAAGCTCAATAACTGAGCTAATCCTACTATTATGCAAACTAGTGGTTCCAGTATTGAAGGAAAATAGTTAGTACTTTGCTAGTTTGCTTCGAGCCTTGCTGGTTAAATGAATGGCTATATCTTGTTGCTCCATGCACGGGATCTTCACAATTTCTACCCAGTGAACTTAAAGGGTGGACAACTGCAAATGTGAATGAATGAAGTCAAGTTCCCAGCACCAGCTAGGCAGCAAAAGACATCTGTACCTCTGAGGACTACAGACCAAGATCAACATTTCAAAAGTACCCTGAAATTATTTACTGCCATTAAAGCACAAATGCCTTTAACTGGATGTGAAACTAGAGTATTAGGTTGCTGCTCTTCTTCCAATCACAGAATCACAGAATCACAGAATGTTAGGGATTGGAACGGACCTCAAAGGATCATCTAGTCCAATCCCCCTGCCGGAGCAGGACCACCTGGGTCAGATCACACAAGAATGCATCCAGGCGGGTTTTGAACATCTCCAGAGAAGGAGACTCCACAACGTCTCTGGGCAGCCTGTTCCAGTGTTCTGTTACCCTTACTGGGAAGAAGTTCTTCCTCATGTTTAAGCAGAACCTCCTATGTTCCAGCTTATATTCATTTCCCCTTGTCCTATCATTGGATGCCACTGAGAAGAGCCTGGCTCCATCCTCATGACAGTCACCCTTTCCATATTTATAAACATTAATGAGGTCCCCCCTCAGTCTCCTCTTCTCCAAGCTAAAAAGACCCAGCTCCCTCAGCCTTTCCTCATAAGGGAGATGCTCCACTTCCTTAATCATCTTTGTGGCCCTGCGCTGGACTCTCTCAAGCAGTTCCTTGTCCTTGAACTGAGGGGCCCAGAACTGGACCAGAACAATGTCTCTTAAATGAACAAGCTTTAAATACATTGCTTTTTATATGCTGCACTTTTGTTTCCTTTTATGTAATGGATTATTCAGAACACTTTCTTTGGGGTAGAGTTTGTCAGTCAGATGGAAGTTATTTGATTTCACAAACACATTCACGTAGCAAGACTTGTGCCTTTTGTACTGAACATTAATGCAAATACACGCACTCTACCTCACTCAAGGAGACACTGTTCTGTTAGAGCTCCTATTCTAATCCACAGCTTGGCTCTAGCCACTTTATACAAAATCAAAGCGAAGAAAAGGTATGAAGATGTTCAAAAGACCCCAGCAATAGCAACAGGAGAACTCCTCTGACCATGCACAGCAGAAAGCAGCCATGAAATTGCCCTTTGAGTACTTCATGTAAGTTTAAATACGGAAATGATAAGTGTAGGACCTGACAGACAGGTATGAAAGATTATGCAGAGTTTTAGGGCAAGTCTATATTACATGGGACAACCACAGGGAGCTAACTGGAGTTCAGATAATCCCAGAGCTGTCTAAGTTACATAGGCTCCAGGGTAGACTGAAACGCACAAGTATTTATGCCCCTATTTTAATGACCTGATCACAGTTTCAGAACCCTGTTGCTTTTCCTACCTGTGGACAGCAGGACGAAGTTCACTACGATTTAATTTATTTTTCCCCCATAGGGATTTGCTGGCCAGGAAGAGGAAAAAATCAAACCTGCTGCAGTGTGTTATGTAACTTCTTTTTTTTTTTTTTTTTTCTCTCCAGATGAAAAAGTGTTGATCCCTTCCTTTCTCACAGGCAGGCTTCCCAGCTGCTGGCTTCTTCACTTTTATTAGAAAGCTCTAACTATCGTTTTCTCACTTTAGCTTGTGAAGTTTGTTCCAAATGGACTTCATTCATTTTAAATGAATTAACTGCTTTCAGCTTTAACCAGATCGAAGTTGCGATTGTGTGTTGTTTACCCATAGTATGATGGGGAAAAACTCTTTTTGCTTAGGCGAGATCAGAGGAGATCATTTAGCCTGAACTGTCTCCACTCCCAGGACTGAAACTTCCTTAGGTATGCTGACTGACATGTGGAACATCACTTTCTGTACTCATCTGCATTTTTTCCTCTGTTATTTTGATATTAACCCTCTCTCCAAGGATCTGTCAAGGTTATACACTACTATCCTGAGAAGTGGTTTATTTGCTGCTGCAAACAGTTAAAGAGTCTGTAGCATCCTATATTATTTCCTCCTTCATTGCAGGCACAAGGCGGTATATTTTCAAACGGCTTCACTGTTTTTTAGCTGAGAGATTTCCATCAACACAGCTGCTTTCTATGCAGCTACAAACATTTGAAAACCTAAGGCTTATGCATAGCAGCCAGAGTCACTTGTAAAAGGTGCTTCATGGCCCATTAACAAAGCTGTCATATATGGCTTGCCTTTAATTAAATATTGATAGGGATTTAGTCTTGGTGCAACATTTCAGACTAATATGGAAAAATCCTTTTAATCTGCATAACAGATCAACATGTCACTACACTGCTCACCTTTGTGCTTCTGGCTGGATGAAGCTGACACACAAAAGGAGAAGGTTGTTCAGCTTTTGGTGCCAGTTGAATCCCCATTGTCTTCTCTAGCACTGTAATTTAGGATGCCAGTTAATGTCAGCAATGGTTTATGTGAATGGTGGTTTATACACTATGGGATTTTAATTCCCATGAGGGGAGTCACCAACCTATTTCACAGCAGTTTAACAATGGGGATTTTCCCTGAGTTTGAATCTACTCTTGAAAAAGTTTCACAGTTCAGTATCAGCCTGACGCAATTCAATAAATAAATAGATTTCCAATTGAATGTTTCTCATGCTGAGAAGAATTTCATAACCTGATGCCCACTCCCTTGCGCATGGCAGGTACCCTTGAAGAAAGTGTGTCTCTCTGGAACGCTTTCCTTTTCGTCTTTGTGTGAAATTGTCATTGCTTCTAAAGGGTGTCATGTGGCTTAGATGATCAGCACTGTAGTGCACAGGAAAGAGAAGCAACAACTTTTTTTTCAAACTGTAGCCTGTGTATTTGGGGATCCTTTCACTTTTAGGCCTGCCTTTTTTCATTAGCTATTTAATAAGTACTTGTAACTAGTGAGCTCTAAACACTTTTTTTATTGCTCAAGAAAAAAAAAAGATAATATGCTGACTGTCAATTTGAGTGCAGTATTTAAGACTTTTCAGTTTTTCAAGAACACATTTCAGGCTCAGGAGACATTCCACAGAATCAGCAAATTCTGACAGGTATGAATGATTCACTTAGACTGTATTTCTCTATTGTGTGGTGCTCATTTCTTCTGATGCTCATTTCTTCTGATGTTCAATTTTACTGGCAAAATTGTCTTTGAAGAGTACAAATGAGCTACTACCTGGATGCGCAGCATGCTTTGTATTGCAACTTTGCACGAATGGTTTAGTCTAACAAGAATTTCTTCTAAATTTTATTTTCTTTACTATATTCAGTCTCACTTGAATGTTTTCCTTCCTAAATTGATATGGAATTTAATGAAAGGAAAACATTAACAAACTTTCTTCTGTCATTTAGAGCATTTTATTCTCTTCATATTTTATCCATAAGAATGGCATTCTTTTCTGATTCCTAAGCTTATAAACATCAGCCACAACAGCATAGTACAACATAAGCATGAGAAAAATACAGCTCTAGAAACACTTAACTTTAAGAACAAACAATTTCAAATAAGTTATTTATTGGAGCCTGGTCTGTAAAATCTGGCCCTGGCGTTTTGCTCAGGAACTGTTTCAGGCCAGTGGTGCTTGATAGAGGTCCTGTTTGCTGATGTATTTCCAAGTTCTGTTATTACTAGACCATGTAGTTCTACATCTGCCTTCCTCCAGCAAGGAAACCAGTCTTTTTAAAGGAGTGATCTCTAATGCCATGGTCCGTAGATTCTATTTCTTCGTGCACTTACCATGTAGTTTTGAGTTGTATTGAATGAATGAATCCTATAGTACTAGGTCTTCTTTCAAGATCTAAGCACTGGCTGGAGGTAAATCCAGCTCTGCAGATGTTTTATTTTGGCAGGGCTCATATTAATAGAAATAGCACTTTGATTATTGATAATGCTTCTTCCAGCACTCAGTTCCGAGTTGTTAGTTTGTGGAAACCTGTGCTGAGATACAAAAGGTCCTTAGTTTATTGCCAAATCCCCGAGCAATAGGTAGTCTTTATAAGTGTTTCAAAACCCCTTCACATTTGTGTTCTTTTGGCCTGCTCTGCATCTGGATGCATCTGCACCACCTTACATTAAGGAAGAAAGGTCTATTTAGCACTTATTACAGAGCAAGGAAACTGAAAGAAACTCAGGAAGCAAAGTAAGTCGTAGCAAATACTTTTCAAGAGAATTTAAGAATCCTGCCTATTCTGTGAAAACAAAGTTTATTGAGTGATGCTGAATAGCACCTATAAAGTAGAAGACTTTCCAGTAAGAGAGGATGAATATTACAGTTTCAAGAATGTATTGTTACTGCAGCGACAAGAGAGATTGTGACAGTGAAATCGTGATATTTTTATTCTTCTGAATCCAAATAATGGAACCGTATGTTGTGCCTCTGCAAGAGGTATTTGAGCACATGTAACATTCACTAGTGGGTCTTTAACATCATCAAACACGTATGGGATAGATGAATAGTTTCCCTATTCTTTGCACGTAGAATTGAAGGGTAGGCTAGATTAAGAGACTTGCCCAAGGGCATAGAGGAAGACTGAATCCAACCATTGCTCTTTTCAACTGGTGCACCATTTATCAGGTTGCTGATGAAGTGAAGGGTCCTACATTCTATTATTGGTGATGCTGGTCTGACAAGAAGGATGCATTTGTCCTGGTAAGTTGGCATACAAATGAACTATGTTAATTTAAGTACCATTAGAAACACAAGACAGAAGGAAGAAAATCAATGCTTTGTTTTATAGTAAAGAAAAAATCAATAAGGAAAGAAATGGTATTTTCTAGGATCTCAGAAAATGTGTTGGACAACGGGGAATAGTTAGAGGGAATTAAAACTATTTAATATAAGTTGCTGGTGTCCTTTTAGAGAACGATGGTCTACAGCTATCATTCTGTAATAAAAACCTGAGTAAAATCCAAAAGTACAAAGTTGTGAGAAGGAAATAGTATCAAGTAGAGGTTGGTGGTTGTTTTGTTGTTTTTTTTTAAATTAAACTGGAAGCCAGTTGCAGCGAATCTGTGAAAACTGCAGAAAATATAGTAGCAAAGAAGATTAAAAAATAAGCATATACAGCAAATAAGAGGCTACATATAGTCCCCCAAAAAAAACACAAGGTAGGTTTACATAAGAAAACTGCTAGAGGTCCATTTCTAGGCTGGTTTTTCTGTCTTTTGCAGTAGGCCATGGCAGATGGCTAGGGAAAAAAATGTAAAAACAGGCCAAAAATGGAATAAAGTTTTCATGGTGTCGACTCTTGCTCTTGGCAGTCCCAGCTTAGAGACGTCCAGAACCAGAGGTTGCATCTGGACCATCCTATTTAATAGTCCTTGACATTAATTTCATAATTTTCTAACTATTCTTTAAAGACAATATTCTGTCAAAACAAATCCCACCATTTAAGTACATATTATATTGAAAATCAGTGGTTTTGGTTTGCTTTAAACTTGTTTACAATCATTGGTTACGCCTACATCCTATAGCACAAGAAATGCTTAAAAATTGTTCCCTTAAATCCTTCCTTATATAGTTCCATAGCTATCCAACAGATTTCTCTTTCTCCTTGCTTCCTGTGCTTAAAAGTAATTTCTTTGTTAAACTGTTTGGTCTTTGATGCTTATTTTCTCTGAAATAGAAATCATTTGATACCTCTAAATATAATTTTGCTCTTCTGTTTATCTTCACGGGTACCTTTGGTACCATACATATTATTTGGGATATGAACTTTTGCAGTGTCATAATGATGGTGTCCTATTTGTTTTCTCTTTCTTTCTAACAGTTTCTAATATTTCTTTTTTTCTTTTGACTGCCAATGAGTTCTGCACAGTAGATTTCAAACACCTGACAGTGCCTCAGGAGTCCTTCCTAAGTAACAATATACCTGATGTTGAGTCCATCAGTTGTTTGCCCTCTGTTTTAATGCTGATCGTCACACTATGTGAAACTTTGCCACTCCACTTCTCACACCTTCTCCAGAACTCTCTTATTATGGCGAAAAATAACAAAACCTGGCCACAGAGAATGCTGCCAGTCCTGTCTCTCCATGTTCTCTGCCTTTGAACTAGTTTTCTCTACACAAGGAGATCTTTCTCTCATACAACATTAGTTTAATTTTTTAGAACGTTTTGGTGAAGAACTTTGCCAAAGTTTTACCGAAAACTGCAATTTAGTCCACTTCACTAATTGATTATTCTTCGCTAGATTTCCAGGGACTATTTTTCAGAGAATTTTAAGAAATTTGTGAGGCATGATTCATTCCTCATTACAACACATTTGCTATCTGTTTATACATTCATGTATGTATTATGGCCTCATATAATTTGCATGTTACAAATCAAAGTTTCTGATCTCTAAGTACTTTTACACGTCTTTTAAAAAATACGTAACTGGCATCACAAAAATATCTTCTATTTCTCTGACAACAAGGCCAATATGAGTGATATACTACACACACTATTTAACTGTTACCAATTTCGTATTCAAATTCCTTTAGAGTTCCCGGAATTCCATTAGAAATCTTAGAACTCTATTCTGAAAATTTATTTGGAATTTTATTTATTTTCTGTACAGGCTCTTTTGCTGATACTTCAGTTTTGGCCGTAGTTTCATAAACTAGTATCCTGGACTCTGGCACAGATATTTAGCTAAGGCTGCCTGTTTCATGGCAATAAAATAAGATTACTTTGATTTTTTTCCCTATAGTTGTATGCTCCTGACTGCTCCTACCGTAGCTCATTTTCTATTTGGCGTCTTACTAGTTTTTTTGTTTCTAATGTTTTGGAAAAAGCTCTTAACAGATTTGAATTATTTTACCAAGTGTTCTTCAAAAAGCCCTTTTTTTGGTCTGTCATGTTCTGAGTTTACATTTAACTTGCCAGTTTTGCATTTTTTATATTTTATAACATATCTGTGTATGTATATAATAGAAATATTTTGTTTTAATATATCCCTATAATACATTCTGTATTGTATACAATATATTTTAGATTTTAGTGAAGTTCTACACTTATACCACCAGTTTCATACACTCTTCATTTGAACATAACTTCAAACTTTGAAGTAGTCTACTAATTCTGTTAACCTCTTCTACTTTGCTATTAAAACTACACTATCTTTTTCTTGTTCCAGTAATTTCTTCTTGATAGTCAATCTTGGTTTAGTTTGGGCCACCAACACAACGTCTCTAAATAGTCTTCCTGATATCTGAAAGCATTTTACTCTTTCCAATGCTTTTTTTCAGTCCTTTTCCGTAGCTTTTTATGTAATTCCCTTTTTGAAGCTAAATGTTATGTAGCGAATGTTTTGGCATTTTAACTACTGTGACAGAGTGGATCATTGTCAGATACACATTTACCAGGTTCTGTGTTGCTTGGGATTCAATTTTCCTTTCATAAATTCTTGCTGTTCCAAGAAATTATCTAACATAATATGCAAATCCATTATAGTGTCCAAAAATTTAGTCTCTGCATCACTTCCTGTGAAATGTAGCCAAATGCTTACCACTGGGGATAAGCGAGTTCTTCTATTATTGAATCTTCTGCAATTATAGTATACGTAATAATTTTCAGCACTATGCAGTCTTTACCACAATCCTGGTTGGGTGGTCAATTATACATTATGTAACACATTTAATATGTACTGATTGCATTTAGGTATGGAATTTTAATATGTAATGATTGTCTATAGTCAAAGTCTCCTGATTCTCTGATTCTTTCATGTTTTATCTCTATTCTTTTGCTCCATTCCACCTTGTTCTTTTTTTTCCCTATATTTAGGAAAAACGGTCCTAAAAGGCACATCATTCTTCTTCTTGCAATCTATCATAATCTGTCTTCAAATCTCGATTGGCCAAAGTTGGTCATAAGCACCAAAATAATTTTCAAAAATGGTTAGAAAAATTGCAATAATAAACATTACTATGTGGTCCAACACTGTAAGCATGTCTGAGATAATTCTAAAAGCATAAAACATGCGATATATTACAAGACAGTATCTTGTAGAAAATTGGAGGTGAAGTACTGCATTGTGCCAGAAGTTGCATTGAAACTGAAAGCCTCCTACTGCTCTGAACAGAAGAGTAAATTCAGAGGAACTAGGCACTGTTGGGAAAGAAGTTCAGAACATGCAGAATAATTCCTGAAATAGCACTTCACTGAGCTCCTAGAGGAGATGGATGATGCACGGCTCCTTGCTAGCACAGTGAAGGACACTGTCGTGTGCTAGATTAAAACTCTGAAGTTGGGGACAGTAGTAAATGACAAAGGGAGAACAGAACTAGCACACTGTATAGTTGTATATCTGTATCTAAGTGAGTTTGTTTCCTGAACCCCTTTCCATCCATCAGATCTTTTTACAATCAGTTTCACAGTTCAGTATAGAAGATATCGGCAAAATACGTCTTCATTTGCTTTCTTCTAATTCTGACATTACGAAAAAGGATGAATCATCATTCTCTACTCACCTTCTTCATGTCACTCCTGACTATCATGTTTTCAGAGTCATCTCTTCTATACTTTGAGAAGTGTTGGTATATGCTTGTCACATTTTTCTGTTCCTTTCCTCAGCCAGCTGTATTCATTAGGAGATGACGGGAATCAAAACTGCAGGTACGGCAATTCTCCATACTTTTCAAAATAATGCCTGACATCCTAGTCTCTTTTTGATTAGTCTCAAGCTGATATTTTCTTAGATCTACCTATTATAACTCAAAAATCTCCTTCCTGAGTGGTAGTAGCTACTTCACAGTTCATCCTTACGGACTAGCTGAAATTCCTGGGTTTCTTTCCTCATGCTTTACTCTGCTATATTGATGCAGAATTTCACCTGCCATTTTATTGCTGATTTTTTGCAGTATAAGACATTCTCTGCAATGGCTCTCAGTCAGCTTCTGGTTTTACCCTGTTGCTCACCAGAAGAAGGCTTCAGAATTGATAATTGATAGCAGCTGGATCCACAATTCCACAATTCTCAGTGGCTGGATCGACAATTCCCCCTTTTTGTTTACTAGTTTTTAGAACTTCATGGTGAGCAGAGACCCAATTAAATAGAATTCTTGCTTCTCTCTTTCGGGGTTAACTAGAATTCTCACTTTCCTCTTTTGGGGTAGCTTTACCTTCTGTGATGAAGGAATTCTCACTCTGGCTCTGGCTCTTCTGGCACTGGCTCTGGCTCTGGCTTTGGCACTGGCACTGGCACTGGCTCCAGCTCCAGCAGGGTCTCTTTCGGTGTCTCTATATTATATCACATCACATCGGGGTCACCAGATGTTGCTCACCAGAAGAAGGCTTCAGAGTTGACAATTGATAGCAGCTGGATCCACATTAGCCCTCAGACTACTTTCTTCCTATCCAAACCCTTTTCTAGATCATTTATGAATGCAGTAGACTGAATAGGCCCCAGCAGAGATGCCTGTTTCCTTCCACTGTGAAACTAATGCTTTATTCCTGAGCGTTAGTCCATTGTTAGTTGATGAGAATGCCTTCCCTTTTACCCATCTCAGTTAAAGTCTTTTAGGAAAGATTTTTAAAAGCTTTCTCCCCTCCAAATTAATGTTATCGGCTGGACCACATTCATCTACACACTTCTTGGTTTCCTCAAAGAATGCCAACAGACTCATGAGGCATAAATGTCCTGCTTGACTGTCCATAGTACATTATTTCCCTTACATGTCTACTATTTGTATTATTCACTATTGTTTTAGCCAGCACTTAAGTTAGATTTTCTTCTACAGATTTTCACATTATATCAGGCTTTTCTGCTACTTCTGGAACCTCATGAAACCCTTTAAAAAGTTCACATTACATTGTCCTGATACCAGGACTAATGTGAGAAATTGCACATTGCTGTTATAGTTCAGTATTATGCTACAACTCTTGGCTGAACCCCGAGAAACGGTTGCTGTTCTTCATATCAACTTTCTTCTGAAACCTTCAGTTTTAGATATAACCTTTGATGCGCTCCTGTAAAGAAAGATTCTCCTACAGTGAACAGATACAAAAACTTCATTTAGCTTCTCTGTTATAGTCTTGTTTCCTCCAAGAGCTCCTCATGTAGCCTGTTTCAAAGAGATGTCCAGATTTCTACTTCCTTTGCAAAACTAAAATACTTTATTCTTCAACATGCTGAGTCACGCTGTAATGGTCAGTATCAAGAACATACATGCACTGACATATACATGCACACTTGGATTCGTAACGACATTTTGGATACTGTGGAGGAGAACGGTGTATGGGATAAAAGGGTGGAGATGGGAAGATTCATTCTATTCTTACTTTACATGCACACAGGACTAAATCTGTTGAAGTAGCTGAATAAAACCAATATTGTAACTAAGCCCGAATACTCAAATAACAGCGGAGAAGAAAAGGTCTAGTAGGTTTATCTTGAGCTAGAAGTGAAAGCAAGAAACAGAAGCGATTCTTCTCTCCCGCAAATGGAAGCCTTAATGATAGAGTTCTGCACTCTGCTGGAAGGAGGCTTTCTAATGAGAAGTTTCTGTCAAACAGTCCTGATTGATTGAGTCAGACTGAATGCAGCCACGGAAGTGTAGCTACTTCACTGGGATTTTCATCATGGGGTGTTTGGGTGGCAGGAGAATAACTGTTACTCGATGGTTGGGGCAATTGCATAGGATAGAGGAAATATTCATGTTTATGCTTTACTGCTCTTACAAGTTGCTAGTGAGTCAGTTCCATTGGGTGATCTTTGATGCATGTATTTCCTTCTCCATACTTATGTAAATAATCCTTGCTTCGGAGAGAGATGTTGAGGTCTGTAAATCATACATGCAGGGCTGAACAATACAAAGATGCAGCACTGAGAGTGTTACTGAGGTAACTGCAGCTTTTGGGAACGATAATTAGATATTCTGGGATGTCATTCAGGCCTTCACCACCAAATACAATTTAATATGAATTACTTAATTTGATCACAATCCAACTTTATTAAAAAGAATGGGAAATCACTTTACTGCTTATATGTCAGTGATCCAGAAACACTGTAGAAGTCTCTTTCATATGTATTCTCCCTTCCAAACACATCCTTTCATATTCTACCTTTCACGGTGTGATGATGTCAGACAAATATCTAAATAGAGACAGTAAAACAGAAGATTGGGCTAGTTCAGTAAACTTTTTAACCGTACTTTTCTATGAATTTACATACCTGTCAAAAATCAAAGGCTTTCGCAAACACAGTGTGATGATGCTGAAGTTCCAGCACAGCTCTCCTCGCAAAATGTGCCCGCTGGCCCTCTGTCATCTTCTCACTTCCCTGCTTCTCTCCCAGGCAGGCTGCTTGCTGCATTGCCAGAGCAATCCTCCAGGCAGAGTTGCAACATCTTTTATTTTTCATTCCAGTGAGGTTTTATTGTGTGTGGGAGGGAAAAGATTGGAGGAAGGAAGAGGATTTTTTGTTTTGAATTGTTTTGGTGGTGGTTTTGTGGTTTTGTTTTGTTTTAATGTTTAAAGGTCTATATTCAGGTTTATTTTCCAAATTCTTCTTAGACGACTAGAGCTAAAATAATTCTTTATTTCTTTATGCTCGTTCTATTCTGAGTATGAAAAATCCAAGTTGTGATGCCCCAGCAAATTGGACAAAGAACTCCAGCTTTGACTGTATTACTACTTCTTTCTCTGCCTGACGTAGCATCAATGCAGCAGACAAAATATTGCATATATCTGTGTCGAGAGATTTGATCAGAGGCTTGTCATCAAGCTCCTACAGCCTTGATATAATTGACTGTTTGGCTTTGACAGCCCTTTTCAGCAATTGTATCAATTAACCCTGGGGACTGAGGACTCCTTGCACCAGCACAACACTAAATTTCTCTCCTCTAGACAAGAATTTAATGGATCATCTAAGGCAGGTTTCTTCCTGAATCATCTACTGAAACCTCTGTTTAAGATGAAGAAGAGTTGTGGGGCCCATTTGCCATAATTCAACATCAAAATAATAAAACATTTCTAGTAACTCAAGATCCCTTGATTGTTCATCTGCCAACTGGAAAGTAAAAAGAGTAACGTATCTATCCACGCAGCTTCTTTTACCCTGTGGTGTGTTTGGCAATCTTGAGTTGCTAAGAATAAGGGCAAAATGTTATTCTTTAATTTGAACTCAACTTCCTGCAAGTTAGGGTACACATTGGAACAGAGTAGCTTTTTTGTGTGTCATTTGAGCACTGCAGTACAAAAGAGCACAGAAATTAAATTACAGTTGTGATCTTTGCAATGCAGACTCTAAAAAGCAACGTATAACACCAAACGTGGAAACCAAACATATGAGCTAAGGCAGCAAAGGAAGCTGGGAACATATTCTCATTAAATCTTGCTTCTGTCAAAAGCCTGATTCAACCTATCAAAAAAATCCCATTAGTACCAAAGCAAGAATAGATACAGACCTGGTGAACTACTACTGGATTTTTCCCTCTGCTTCAGGGATTTTTTCTTCCACCTACAATTCACCATGGATTTGTTTAACAGCAGGAACTGTTTGTTTAAAACCTCAGGTGTGCTTGATATTTTCTTTTTCCAAAAGCAGTTATAACCTCTATTTTTCTGAAGAAAAATTAATCTCAACTGAGAAAAAAGCAGTGGAGAAGAAAGGAGAGTGGTGGGGTTTTTTTCCCTTTATCTCATTCAATTCTGTTTAATTGAAAAAGTAGAAAAGTTCTGAGAGCTTGTTCTTACATGTTTACTCCTTACTTAAGGCTTCACAAGAAAAAAAAAAAGTGTTTTAAAATAAACTCCAGGCAAAAATCTTTGAGAAGGAGAGTTGGGAGTCTGTGCCATAGTCAACCATCTTACTTCTGTGAAAAGCACAAAAATGTTTTTCACTAGGCTTTTAGCCAAAGATAGCTAGCTCATATTAATAACACATTCGTACTCTGGGAGAAATCCAGCCTAGGGGTCTGAGCTATAGAGGCAGTGGTCACCTGCAGCTCTGATCAACTTCAATGGGAAGTAGATGTCTCTGTAGATCAGAATTTACTGGAACAGAAATTTGCCCTCAGGATAAAATGAGACTTTTTAAAGAAATTTAATTTACAGAGAGAAATGTGACTGCTTAGGGTGGTTGCAAGCTGCTGTGTAAGGATCTCTCCAAAGGCCCCAGCCAGTGCTTGATAGAGTAGTGGAAAGGGCATCTACTATTATGGCTACAACTCATATTGATTGTTAGCCTCCTTAATTAAAAACAAACAAACAAACAAACAAACATACTCACAATTGGAAGTGACTGATTTCCAACAGATACAGGGGGAAAATGAAACTCCAACAGAGTATCAGCAACAAAAGAGTGAATGGTAGGATAGCTTTAGCACTAGGGAATAATTTACGTTCCCAGTTCTTTGAATGCTTTATGTAGAAGTTACTGGTGTAAAACAAAAACTAATTTCTTGAATAAAGGTTGTAGAATTCATCCCAATAGTCCATGAAAATTGTAAATGTGCAAATAAACACTTGTTCTTGAATCTGTCAGGAACAAGAAATTTAAGTGGAGCCTTGTAATAGAGGGAAGACAAAAGATGACGTGAGGAGAAAAGAATTGTAATTGCCTAAGTTTCAGAAATCAGCTAGAGAAACAAAGCTCATGTCAATGTCAACACCTAGATTGCTTTCTCAGCTCATAGCTATTTTGGAGAAAACAGTGATGGAGGCTGAACTGTGGTTAGGAACCAAGTAAAAGATCAGGACAGTGTTTTTAGGGCATTCTAAGGGCAGCTAAATTTTAAGAAGTCTGGGACATTCATTCATTTCTGCTGTGATACTAATTGCCACATTTCAGATCAGTTCAGTGCCCAGTAGGTTGAGGTCCTTTGACAAACTGACTTGTTGCCATTGTAGTTCCTTGCTTGGCTAATGAGGACTGTGGAAAGGCTTCCTGAGTCTTGAAGGTACCAGCAGTATTGATCTTCCTTTTCTTCATCTTTACTGCTGCCGCATAGGCAGCAGAAGTAGCCAGAAGCTGAGGTATGGCTCTGTATAAAATGACCACATTGGTTCAGCAGCAGCTGATCTGCTTCAGGAGTCAGTCATCATGTGAAAGCCTCATTAATTTTAGTAAACGGGGAAGGAAGGGTGTATTTAAACCTTTAAAGGCAGGAGTTTAACACTCTGTGAGGATTACCAAGTTAGGGCTGCTTGGTTCAGGCAAACCAATTTATGGCTGATTTGGTTTAATATCCTTCTATGTCTCCAACAACCACTTTACCCTTAGAGCAAGATGCAACTCTTTTTTTTTTAGCCAGAGTTTTTGGCAGTTCTTGATCTATGGCCTCTGTACTAAATAGAAGTCGAACAGGCTTTGCAGAAGTAGGAACTGACACCTCAAGTCATGAGGCCTTGTTTACATGAAAATTTATTTGGGTGATGTTTATTGGAATGTTTTCTGGTTAGGGTTAGATTTCCTAGAACCATTAGAAAAAAACGCATCTCGAATCCAATCTGTTTCTGAGCTCCGAGCAGAGCTGTAGACCAGCCTTAGATGAGGTTTGCTGATGTTTTCCTGCTGGAGTTGTGCTGCCAGATGACTGAGTCTTGGTCTCTTCTGCCACAAAACGTTTCATATGTATAAAGCAGAACAGTATTAAGGAAGAAGTTGCACCTAGGGCGTCCAGGTCCCGTGGGCAAACGCAGAAAAACAATTTTTCTGTTTGTCAGTTTCCTGACTCAAGTTCTAGCCCAGAGATTTACTCTGACTTTTTTTTGCTCTGCTCTGGCAGCTCGTAGCCTAAACTCTGATTTCTGAGCCGTGTAACTTTTTTCTTTAGAGAGAAAACTGCATCACCAGCCTCTGTGATTGCAGAAGGTGCTGAATGTAATCATGGCCAGTAATTAGATCTAAAGAAGACAGAACACTTGGGAATCTGCAATTCATGAAACTTTCAATATGTTACAAACCATAATTTGCCCAGTTTTAAATCTATGACATTATCAAATGTATATGAATTAATTTAAAGGCCTCACTGGGCCTTTAATTTAAAGAGAGCAACAAAAGAATCCATTGCTTACCTGGTACCAGACGAGAGGGACTTGCTAAGGGACACAGGGACTTCTACAGTAATGTAGAGAAGGGTAATGGCAAGAAAGCAAAGGATTCAAACACCAAAAGCGGTAGAATTTTCTTATAGATTGGTGTCTTTATATGAGTGAACTTCAGCATCCAAGAAGGTGTAAGCTCTACACGTCCAGTGCAGCCTGGGCATTTATGGAAAAAAATACGTTTCAGTTTTGATATAAAGCATTTTACATGTTTGATGATGCAAAAAGTGTAGAAGACATTTTTAAATTTTTCTTTAAGGGCATGTCTTTGTGGGAGACAAGAGTTTATAATTACCAGCCATACAATAAATGATATCACACTAATAAAGTCAACATGAGTATTTGAATAAGAATAATGTCTTTCAAACCATTTTTATTTCATATATATATACACACATAGAGATTGCTCAGAAAACAAACTATACTGTTTTTACAAGTAATTTAAAGAAAAACAAATACTAAACAGTACAATTCCTGTTACAGAAGTTTTAAAGAAAGTTATAAGACAGAACTAAATATTGGTGTGAGTTACAGTGCTAAATCAGTTTTGACAAGAATAGCTTTTCTTTTTCCCTATCTTCCTGTAGGGTATAAAAGAATTTTTTTGTTCAATTCCATTTATTCATGAAGTTTAGCTCAACATTTAATACAATAAAAGTCAAGAAATCCTGGGAGAGTTGAAGAGAGAGCAAAGCTGGGGTTTTGGTTTTGGTTTTGGGGGGGTGGTTTGTTTTTCCTCCAGTAATATTAAAGAGCAGTGAAAAGATGAGATCTATTAACTTAAAACGCGGCACAATACAGAAACATTTTTCTTCCCTAAACTTTGTGATAGATGATGTTGACTTTATTGAAGAAATTTACTGTAAACAAAAATGTCTAGAAAAATGAAATATTATAAATAAAAAATTAATATAATTATAAATACAGGGGAAAGTTAGTACTACCTCAGATTCCATCTGAACAGAGCTAAACACAAGCTTATGAAATACTTTGTTCAGTTTTCCAACACAATGACAATGTAAAAGCTAAAAATATTAGTAGTGCATCCTTTGGCTTTGCAAAAGGGAAGAACAAGGCATAGTATTAAGACTATGTTTACATGAAAGATTGTGTATTCAAATGTTTTGCGTTATGTTGTGCGTGTCCATGTTACATACATGCAAAAACATTTTGTTACCTCTCTTCAAGCAAAAAGGCACAAATATCAAATAAAATTGTGAGCCATGATTAACATCCCATTTCAGCAGGCCACTGAAATCGTGGTGAAAATAGGTGCATCAAAACCCATTCATAATCACTCTCGTGTCCTGTAATTACAAGAACAGAATACTACCCTTGGAATAGACAATTATTTTTCCCCAGATTGAGCCCATACGCACAGGTCGTCAATTGAATCCTCCTCGCCTCCAAAGGTTTGACTATGCCATTTTTAACATTATTTAACCACCGTGGTTAAGATGGCAATAACACTTTGCTGAAGTTTATATTGGCAAAACCTCCATTAGAGATGCAACAGGCATTTAAGAATGGAAAAGTGACATCAAATGGTAGAATTGGAGACATCTCATACAAAAAGCCAGCATGCGTTTCCCTCTCTCATGGACCTAGAAGGAAACTGTTACTGTGGTGGAATGTGTGCATTAGAGTCTCTGCAGAACTGAGGAGACTCTAGTCAGTTGGAGTCTCACTGATGCCAGTGCTATTTAACATCTTTGTCGGCGACAAGGACAGCGGGATCGAGTGCACCCTCAGCAAGCTTGCAGATGACACCAAGTTGTGTGGTGTTGTGGACACCCTGGAGGGAACGGATGCCATCCAGAGGGACCTCGACAGGCTGGAGAGATGGGCCTGTGAGAACCTCATGAACTTCAACAAGGCCAAGGGCAAGGTCCTGCACATGGGTCGGGGCAATCCCAAGCACAAGTACAGGCTGGGCAGAGAATGGATTGAGAGCAGCCCTGAGGAAAAGGACTTGGGAGTGCTGGTGGATGAGAAGCTCAACATGAGCCGGCAACGTGCGCTGGCAGCCCAGAAAGCCAATCGTATCCTGGGCTGCATCAAAAGGAGCGCGGCCAGCAGGTCAAGGGAGGTGATTCTGCCCCTCTACTCTGCTCTCGTGAGACCCCACCTGGAATACTGTGTTCAGCTCTGGAGTCCCCAACACAAGGAGGACATGGAGCTGCTGGAGCAGGTCCAGAGGAGGGCCACGAAGATGATCCGAGGGCTGGAGCACCTCTGCTGTGAAGACAGGCTGAGAGAGTTGGGGCTGTTCAGCCTGGAGAAGAGATAGGACAAGGGGCAATGGCTTTAAACTGAAAGAGGGCAGATTTAGATTAGATCTAAGGAAGAAATTCTTCACTCTGAGGGTGCTGAGGCACTGGGAACAGGTTGTCTAGAGAAGTTGTGGATGCCCCATCCCTGGAAGTGTTCAAGGCCAGGTTGGATGAGGCTTTGGGCAACCTGGTGTATTGGAGGGTGTCCCTGCCCATGGCAGGGGGGTTGGAACTAGATGATCTTTATTTCATAGATTTCATAGGTTTCTAGGTTGGAAAAGACCTTAGAGATCATCCAGTCCAACCGTCCCTAATCTCCCATTAAACCATATCCCTAAGTAGCTCATCCACCCTATTCTTAAACACGTCCAGGGATGGGGACTCAACCACCTCCCTGGGCAGCCTATTCCAGTGGCTGACAACCCTTTCAGAGAAGAAATACTTTCTAACATCCAACCTGAATCTCCTCTGACTAAGCTCATACCCATTTCCTCTTGTTCTATCACCCATCACTAATGTAAAGAGCCCTTCCCCTACCTCCCCACCATCCCTTCTCAAGTATTTGTAGGCTGTAATCAGGTCTCCCCTCAGCCTCCTCTTCTCCAGGCTAAACAGCCCCAACTCCCTTAGCCACTCCCCATAAGTTTTATTTTCCAGCCCCTTGACCAGTTTAGTCACCCTTCTTTGGACTCGCTCCAGGAGCTCAATATCAGGTCCCTGAAGGTCCCTTCCAACCCTAACCATTCTATGATTCTATGATCTGACAGGACACAGAAATTGATCTCACCAGAGACAGAGCTTTTCTGAGTTTAAACAAACTGAATCTTCTTTCCCACATTCTGGAATAAACCTTGTTATGAATAGCTTTAATTAAGGATATTTAAATTAAAATAAAATTAAGTATTTTATTTTCATTATATTTATATTTTGCTGAATAAGTTAAAGGGGGAGTTCTTAGAGCATCAACCAGTGGTAGCAAAATTCTCCGTTAAAAGATGTTTTGTAAACTTATGACTTCTAAAATTTAAATCTCTCACTGGTCTACAGAAATTTTGGTTTTATAAGTACTAAGCAAATTTAAAAATCATTAAATCATTATTTATTTCCCAGCATGCAAATTGTGATTTACAGAGATGTTGAGAGAGTACTTATGGTAAAAAGCCAAAAATCTAAATGACAGAAGGTTTTTAAAGTTCTGTTTTCACACACATAAAGCCGTAAAAAAAATGTTATAATGTATCATTATCTGTGATAAACTGAATAATTTAAAAATAATTAATGAAGACACGATTGTAACTACAGCTTGCATAATTCTTCTTCAATAACTACTTATCAGTCAACTAAAGAGACATCAGACTAGTGAAAAAAGAAGGAACAGGAGCAGTACACATTCAGTATCCTTTGATAAATGGCATAAAGAAAATAGAAGAAATAAAAATGAAAAGATGAAGGCTAACCTAGTTTAAAAATAGTTATGGAAGCTTGCCTTTTTTTTTTTTTTAAAGAGTTGTTTAAACTGCTTATTTATAATCCAACCTTTCAAATACACATGATTTGTTAGAGTAATATGTACCTTAGCTTTGTCTCTCTCTTTCTGCCTTCAGACTGACTGCTATTTGAAGGCCTTATTTTATATGGCCGGACTAACACTATTGCACAAATTGCTGCCTTTCGAAGGCTGTGATGTGAACCTGCCTGAACAACTGCCACTTTAGCACCACAATAAAAAATACCTTTCATATAAACAACTCTCTTCCTTTCAGGAGAAATAATGAAATGAAGCAAAATAAAAAGGCACGACCATCCGCTTTCCCAAAGCAGTCAGGCTTTAGGGACGTTTTCTCCCCTCTCAGCTTCTGGAGTTCCAGATCTGCGCAGCCAAGATGGGCACACGCGGTGCAAACCTCTGGCTGTGCTGCCCCCTCCGAGCGTGCCCTGTCCTCGCCCAAGCCAATCTAGCTATTGCCTGAGGTTTTGTAAACACATCCCCCCCAAAGCTCTCCAGTTGCACTGGGGGTCCTCTTCTGCCCACCACCTGCCCTGCCCTGCCTGGCTCCTCAGACTCTCGTGGAGCTTGCTCTTCTTTTCTCTCCCTGTCTTCTCATTGAAGATGGGAAACTAAGGGATACATCTTTTATTAAAACATGAAAGATGGGGCACACTCCCTGCATGAGACCACGTGAACGGATCTTCAGGTTAGGTGATCCCCTGCGTGCCTACGCTGGGTTGAGCATATGCATATCCTCACTTCTTCTATATATGAGGCTAAAATCAATAGTCTTCAGTGCTCTTCGATGTCCAGATGAAGTGTCTGCACAGCTGTGAGGTTTTGGTTTTTTATTGATATTAACCAGCCAAACAGCTGATCTGAACTTGAGAAAGGATATATCCTATGTTTGGGTTCCCATCTTTCACACCAAGTCTACTCTCAAAAAAATATTTTTCAAGATTTCAGTCCCCCTAATCTCAGGGAGTAGATATTTCATTAAGTTTTTCTAACAGCCAGCTCTCTTCAGCAAGGATGTCCATTTTCACTGTCTTGAGCCTGGTCTAATGGAGATGGTCATCACACCATTTTAACTTCAGTCATTCCTTGCCAGCACCATTCTCATTTTAGCTATTGAGTTCCTTCCTGTTTCACATTCAGCTGCTTCCTAGTAAAATGCAGCCAGTTCCTAGCAAAATTAAGCTAAAATGAGTATATACTGGTGTGTGCACACAACAGCTCTGATTCAGCTAATGTCAAGTTCTCACCATGCAGACAAGACCCAGCAGAAGGGAAAGCGTCTGGAACAGGATGCAGAATTTGATGCTCATGCAGAGACACAGTTGTCTTTCCTACTGTTGCCTAAGGGGAGAGCAGAGCGGGGAAACCTGGACCTCTGTTTTTATGCCATGTCTGTTCTGTGAACAAACAGAAGGACTTCAGTCTCCAGGGCTTTCTGCGTAACACCAGGTGTATAAAACTCACATTAAAGATATTGCTAAGAGCAACCTTCAAATACTAGATTCTCATGTTTCTCTCTTCTTCTAGTTCAGAATTCATACTGAAGAAAACAGCAAACATTTCTTAAAAATCTGCAGTTCTACCATTTGGATATAACATATTGCAATTTGATACTATAATACTAATTAAGTGGTCAGGCCTCAGTTCTGCATGGGTCCTAATGTCAGGTACCACCTGTCACTTACCTTATCCAAGAATCTGAATAAACAGAGGCTGAAGCCCAATGAGAAATCTTTTAGATAAGGAAAGGTGGGTATTTACTCTTGATTTGCCAAAAAGGCTCAGATGAGCTGCAGTTTGTTGCTATGAAAGCACTCGGAGGCTTTGCCCTTCTTTCTACACAGTGGTATCTTGAACTTTCAGCCCTGGCTGGTCTGTGTGCCATGTAATTAGATCTGGGAGAGGCAGAGCTCCTACAAAGAGAGTTCTGCATGCTGAAGAACTCAGATTTTGTACCAAAGTTTCACCTGGGAACATGTGAAAATGTCAGAACCATAAATTGGCTTCTCTCTCCTCTTTATCACAGAAGTAGCACTGCCTTCCCAAGTCCCCTATTTCCTTTTGTCTCGCTCTAGCCACAACTAGCTGTCGCTTGACAGCGAAGCTCACGTGCCTGTAAACGCAAAGTAGAGATCATAGAATCATAGAATGGCATAGGCTGGAAGGGACCTTAGAGATCATCTAATCCAACCTCCCTGTCATGAGCAGGGAGGTCTCTCAACTAGATCAGGCTGCTCAAGGCAACCTGGCCTTGAACATCTCCAGGGAGGGGGCATCCACAACTTCTCTGGGCAATTGATTCCAAAATCTTGCCACCCTTGTACTGAAGAATTTCTTCCTAAGATCTAATCTAAATCTGTTCTCCTCCAACTTAAACCCATTTCCCCTTGTCCTATCAGTGGACACTCTTGTAAAAAGTCCCTCCCCAGCCTTCCTGTAAGTTGCCTTCAGGTATTGGAAGGCAGCTATTCGGTCCCCCCAAAGTCTTCTCTTTTCAAGGCTGAACAATCCCAGCTCCCGCAACCTGTCCTTGTAGCAGAGGTGCTCCAGCCCCTCCCTGGATCATCTTTGTGGCCCTCCTCTCAACACGCTCCAACAAATCTATGTCTCTCTTATGGTGGAGACACCAGAACTGGACGCAGTATTTGAGGTGGGGTCTCACGAGAGCAGAGTAAAGGGGAAGAATCACCGCTCTTGACCTGCTGACCACGCTTCTCTTGATACATCCCAGGATGCGGTTGGCCTTCCGGGCCGCATGAGCGCACTGCCGGCTCATGTTGAGCTTCTCGTCTATAAACACCCCCAAATCCTTCTCTACAGGGCTACTCTCAACCCACTCGGTGCCCAGTTTGTATTTGTGCCTAGGATTGGCCTGACCCAGGTGAAGGACCTTGCATCTTGGCTTGTTGAAGCTCATGCAGTTAGCACTGGCCCATTTCTCAAGCCTGTCAAGGTCCCTCTGGATGGCATCTCTCCCCTCAAGCGAGCCCACGGCACCACATAACTTGGTGTCGTCGGCAAACTTACCGAGGGTGAACTCAATGCCGTCATCCATGTCGCTGACAAAGATGTTGAACAGCACTGGACACAGAACAGACCCCTGAGGAACACTGCTTCACACTGGTCTCCATGTGGACATTGCACCTGTTCTGGGTTGGGCTGGGAAAGGGTTAATTTTTTTTTTTTTCCTGAGGGAAGTTGAAAGGGACACTGTTCAGGCAGCTGACTCAGCCTGGCCAATGGCTATTCTATACCATGTGGCATCATGCTCAGGGTATATATTGGGGGAGCAGCCGGGGGAGGGCTTGGCTTCGGTGATCGGGAGCGGGCGATGCGTCGCGTTTCACGTGCGGTCGGTTTGTATTGTTTTCACGTTTGTACGTTCATAGCTGTTTACCCTGTTTTGTTTTCCTTTTCCTGATATTGTTCTATTAAATCATCCTTATCCCAACCTACTGGTCTCGCCCCTCTCGTTCTGATTTTTCTCCTCCCATCCCGCCGGAGGGAGGAGTTGAGCAAGCGGCAGCGCGGCAGCTCAGCCACCGGCTGAGCTAAACCACGACAGCACCATTGACCACAACTCTTTGAGCGCGACCATCCAGCCAGTTCTTTATCCACCAAGTGATCCATCTGTCAAATTCATGTCTCTCCATTTGAGAGACAAGGATGTCACGTGTTGCTCACCAGCCTGGGCTGCGGCACCAAGGACACTGTTGCATCTGCCACAGCCAGGAGGAAACAGCCTGCCTTTTGTAGGCAGGGTCTGTACCTTGAGTTATTTAGTTAATTAGTTCATTGTATTCAACTCAGTCCAGCTGGGTAATAATGATTGCATGCCATAATTTCCCCTTTTTGTTCTACAAGTTTTTGTTTTCAAAGGTTTTTTCAAGAAGGCTTTAAGGTGAGCAGAGACCCAGTCCATTCATTCCAACTCCAGCACACTTCCCTCCCGCAAATACCACATCAGGGCTTGCAGCTTTACCTTCTTCACCAAAGGACTCACTCAAGGCTCCAGCTCTTTCAGCTCTGGCTCTCAGCTCCAGCAAGGGAGTCGGGGGGCTTCTCAGGGTCTCGCAGATGTATCACATCTGGGTCACCAGTTGTTACTCACCAGCCTGGGCTGCAGCACCAAGGACACTGTTGCATCTGCCACAGCCAGGAGGAAAGGGCCTGCCTTTTGTAGGCAGGGTCTGTACCTGGAGTTAATGAGTTAATTAGTTCATTGTATTCAACTCAGTCCAGCTGGGTAATAATGATTGGATGCCATAGTCATGTGGGACGGTGTCAAACGCCTTGCACAAGTCCAGGAAAATGACATCCGTTGCTTTACCCACGTCAACCAGAGCTGTAGCTTTGTCACAGAAGCGACTCGCCCCTAGTGAAGCCATATTGGCTGTCACCAACCACTTGGTTATTTTTTATGTGCCTTAGTACAGCTACCAGGAGAATCTGTTCCATGATTTTACCTGGTACAGAGGTAAGGCTGACTGGTCTGTAGTTTCCCAGGTTGTCCTTGGTCCCTTTTTTAAAGATGGGGGTTATGTTTGCCCTTTTCCAATCGGTTGGAAGCTCACCAGACTGCCAGGACCTCTCAAATAGGATGGCTAGTGGCCTAGCAACTCCAGCCACCAGTTCCTTCAGGATCTTCAGGATGGTCATTCGTGCTGTTCTTCTGGAATTAGCGACGTGGTATACTGGTTGCCCAATCCGTGGCAGAGTTTAAGCTATAGAAGGCATAAAATTACCGGCTTGAGAAAAGGCAAAGATTCCATTCTTTATTCAGAGGTAATGAGATGATAATTTGAAGACAAATGCTTCCTAATGATTATGAGTCAGGTAATGAGAAAGGTCTAGCTTAACTCTGTAAGACTTAGTCTAGAAACCCTGTAGCAGTCTGGAATTTCATTTTACTAGTGCAATCTATGGGAACATTTGACTTCTTCATATCCTTCAAAACTTCAGTCTTTTACTTTAAAGATTCAGAAGATTAAGCCATTCTTTAGCTGGTGATTATCTGACTAAGAGACATGAGATGGTGTCAACAGAAACAATTTTATAAACTTAGACAAGGATCATAGATGTTCCTAGTGAGAACCCAGCAGCCAAAAGAGTTTAGCACCTGCATCCTCCTGTGGAGGAGTTTGAGTGTCTGAGTTTTCACAAAGAACAGGTGCTCATGAAGGTACTTAACAGTGAAACATTAGTATCCATAGCAGATTTTCATTGCTCTCCTCAGTACCCATATTGCAGTGCTACCATTTTAATGAAAAGAAAAAAAAACCACCACAAACTGAAAATTTTACCTTGCCTAAAAATTTCAGTTGTAGTGCCAAGTACTTTGGGAAATCCAGCCCTAGTCACGAGCAGGGCACAGCAGGCTGCTGAAGAGCTACTGCGGCAGAAGGGTTAGGGCAGCTGGGTCAGCTCTGGAACACCTGTAAAGCAAAACTCATAGAAGATTATGTCATCTATGTCATCTAATGCGGCTTAAAAAGAAAGAAATACATAAATAACCAACCTTGTGGGTTCCAAGCCCTTGCTCGGCTCCGGAACAAAAGCATCATGCTTAAAGATCACTCTCTAGCTTTTCTTTTGCGTTTCTGTCCCAACAGTCTCTCTGGGTTTCAGCCATCATCTCGGCAATAGACCACTCTGCCCGTTTCCTGTACCAAAAAGCATAAAGGAGAACAAGGCAATCATATTTAAGCACAAAAGTGTCCACCGGCTACTCAAAAGCGTAGGCAAACGTGTCAGCTAGGAAGTCACATACCCCCCCGTCGCTAGAGCAGGCTGGCAGGAGAGCGCTAAAGCAGAGCGCCTGATGCTGCAGCGCGGACAGAAGCGGCCGCAGCCCGCGCTGCCCCGTTTAACCGCTGCTCGCCGCCCCGCGCCCGGCGACAGCGCGGGGTCGCCCCCGGGCACCCGCGCCCCGCGCCAGCGGCCGCGGATGGGGCGCGCGTTACACAACGCGGAGCGCGCCCCGTCCCCGCCGCACCGAGCCGCCGGCTCCGCGCGGGTACGAAGCTCCGGTCCCGATCGCGACGCCCTCACCCCCGCAAAAAAAGTTCCGACCGTCGGTGCGCGGGACCGGCCCCAAACGAGCCCGCCTCGCCCCGCTCGCCCTCCCGCCGCACGGAGCTCACCCCTCCCGCGGCGGGGCTGCGCGGCCCGGAGCGTACCCGCCGCGGGGCCCTGCGGGACGAGCGGGTTTCTGTCCCCCCCGCCCCCCCTCCCGCACACCGCCGGCGGGGAGGGGCGGGCAGGGGCGCTGCCGCCCCGCGGCGGGCGGCGAGTCCCCGCCCTGCGCCCGGCCCGGCGGCGGAGGGAGGGAGGGAGGAGGGGGCGCCCCGTCCTGCCCCGTTGCTGCCGCCCCCGGGGACGGGGGCGCACAGCCGCCATGTGAGAGGAACGGGGAGCGCGGCGGAGCCCGCCCCCGGGGCGGCGGGGCCGGATCGGCTGGCCGCCGCGCTGCGCTGCAGGCTTTGCAGGTCCGCGGCGGCGGCGGCGGGCGGGCAGCAAGAAGCCGACGCCGGCCGCCCGCCCTCGGCCCCGCCATGGGAGCCAGGCGGGGGACCCAGCGCAGGTAGGGAGGCGCCGGGCCGGGCCAGGGGGGAGGCTGCCGGGTTGGGGGGTAGGGGGGTCTGGCGCTGGCTCTCCCCGCACCCCGCCTCACCGGCGCTGCCCGGCCCGCCGGAAAGTTTGGGCAGGCGGCGCAGCGCCCTGGCTCCGTGGCGGGCGGAGCGCGCTGCCCCGCGGTGCCGCCGCCGGTGCGGGCCGGGGCAGGCGGGCGGGCGGAGAAGGATGCTTTTGGAATGGCTTTGAGGAGCGGTACCTCGGAGGTGGGGCCATGCCGGGAGGCCGGAGCGCCTTTGCCTGCCGTGGCCGGAGTAGTGTACGTGTTGTGGTTTGGGTTTTTCCCATTTAGCGGATTGGGGAGAGGAGCCAGAGGTGTTGCTGAACTCCTGGGGGACGTGGGTTAAAGGAGCCTCTGCTGCGGAAACTCCGAGCGGCTCTGCTTTGCCTTTAAAACACGGAGAGGAAGAGGTGGGGTGTGCTTGTTTAGGTGGTTCGGGAGAGAGGTAGTTTGGCTCTGCTGGCTTTAATGTGCTTGGGTTTAGTTGTCTTTAACAGAAATGTGCTTGCTGGTAGCTATTAAAAAAAAACCCAACAAAACAACAACAAAAAAACCCCAAAAAAACCCAACTCAAAACAACTGCACACTTCAGACTGACTCGGAGGTTAATGAAGATCGTCGTGCGTGCAGTCAGCGAATAGGACCCGACTGGCTGATTTCTGTTCCGGACTGTGCTGTGTTTTGGGGAGCTCCGTTTAATTCAGCGCGTGTCCGTCACCTTCACGTGTTGTCATTTGGCAGGAAAAACAACCCCCAGATGTGCCGTTTTTTTGCATGCACCTGCCTTTGCAAATCCTAACTCCCTGGAGTCCTGCGTGGTGCTCTCAGGAAGCCCGAGACGCCCGGTCCATGCCCAGAGCCCTGCTATTTATAAGACTCGGCAGAGCGAGGGAGGAGGAGGAGGAGGGATGCAGCACCAGGCTGTTGTTTGCCTTTTGCATAAACTACCGAGACAGGTTGCATATTGTTTGAGATGTTGCATCGGTGGAGGCGGGGGGGGGGGGGGGGGGGGGGGGGGGAGTTGGAGGGGGGGATGAGAGAAGTGCAGAAGCTGAAGTATTCCTAATCCTTCTTTTCCTAGGGACTGTGGATCTGCGAAGTGCTTCCCTCGGATGTGAACGCAGTGTCCCCTGTGGGATGCAGTAGGTGATGCCCAGCTCTACTGCAATGGCAATTGGAGCTCTCTCTAGTTCTCTCCTCGTAACCTGCTGCCTCATGGTTGCCCTCTGTAGCTCCACCATACCTGTACAAAAACTGGCCAAGCCTCAAGACAAACAGGAGATAAAGGCGAGCCAGGAAAAAAGGGATCACACATCGACGAGGGACAGCCAGACAGGCCCGGGGAAAATGAATGAAATCGGCAGGAGTGGGAGGGAGGAGGGCAGCAGGGACTGGAAGAGCAAAGGCAACAGGAACTACTCAAACAAGGAGTCTTGGACTAAGCAAAAGCAGGCTTGGAACAGCCAGGGGACGAGCACTAAATCTGGGAGCATCCAAGCGCAAGAGCAGAGGGACGCCGCTCCTGAGGAACCTCCGGTGGCTGAAGATTCGTCTCTCCCAGAAGCTGTCGCCAGCGTCACTCCCGAGCCTCCGGAGGAGTATGCCTATCCGGACTACCGTGGGAAAGGCTGCGTGGACGAGAGCGGCTTCGTCTACGCCATCGGGGAGAAGTTTGCGCCGGGCCCCTCTGCCTGCCCCTGCCTGTGCACTGAGGAGGGCCCGCTGTGCATCCAGCCCGAGTGCCCCCGGCTCCACCCTCGCTGCCTCCACGTGGACACCACCCAGTGCTGCCCGCAGTGCAAGGAGAGGAAGAACTACTGCGAGTTTCGAGGGAAAACCTACCAGACCCTAGAGGAGTTCATGGTAAGGGCTGAAGCCAAAAGTCGTTTCGTGGGTCCTCCCATCATCGGAAGGGGCGTCGTGTTCTTCGAGGCCTTTCTCGGGGGGCGTTCTGGGTCTCCCCCTCCCCTTTTAATTTCTCTGTTAATACTGCTGCTGCAGTGCTGTAAAATGCTCCCCTTAAATGTGACCTGTCTTGCTCTATAGCACTGTAATGTTTTTAAATGAGGGGGCTGATCTTTATTAATTCCTTTGGTATTTACAGTAAAAAAAAGCTACTTGAAAGGATGATACTCAGTGGTGATGTGGATTTGATGAAAATTTTCAGCAATACATTTGTTTCCTTATGTAACTGTTAACTGTGAAATTTCTACCTTGCAGCAATTGAGCAGGGTTTTGCGGGCTGACGTCTGTTCCTAGTAGTCAGTCTGTGATGATGCCTTTATCGTAACAGTTATTTCTCTTTTCCTTTTTAACCATTTAAACTGTGCTGCCAAGGTTGCGTAATGTTTGCTTTCTGAGAATGACTATGGGCCTTCTTTTTAATAACAGCATGGTTCGCAATCTGGATTACAGTGATACCTAAACAAAGGACTTGAAAAGCTTTAAGTTTAGGGAAATCCTCTTAGACTAGGGCCTTTTCAGCATTATTGAGCAAGGTCATTATTGTTGAAAATGCAACTTATTACAGTGCACTGAAAGTTTTGGAGTTGGGGCCAGTTTCGTGGTTGCTTTACCTTGCCTTTTTTCCCTTTAGTATTTTATTGTGGATGAGATCTGCGAGCAGGCTTTAAGAATTTGCGAGCGAGTGTTAGATGTAGGGCCGGTCCAAAACTCATTTCTGAACACACCAGAGATTTTTGAGCTGAACATGTTGAGGAGAGAACAAAATCCAGTTCAGCATTCTGGAAGTCTGAGCACCTTTCAGGACAGAGAAAAAGAAAATGTATTTGTGAAGGCTGTAAATAAGTTGCCCCCTCTGCTCTCTGGGGTATTTGCGTGTTCTTGGAAGTTTAACTTTGATTCATAATGTCTTTCCATGTTCTTCAACTGATTGAAAAATAAATAAAGGAGCATAGTTACTCTCGCTGGAATAAATCACAGTGTTTCCCCTTGCTCTCTTCAGGCAGTAATGTGTAGAGCACTGGTGGATTTCAAAGCGTGGCAGAAAGCATCATATTATCCTCTCTTTTTTCCATCTCCAAGGATTGCAGTCAGCTCTGGGGTGGCAGTTTTCTGCTTTAAGAGGGAGAAGGTAATTTTAACAGCAGCTAGTTGATGTGACCTTTTCAGAGAAGGATTGCGAGATCCTTCCTTTTCCAGCAAAGTTAATTTTGAGGAGTGACCAAAACAGTGATGCTTCAGCACACGTTCTCCATAGGTCAAAGTTTAAAGGCTTCTTCCCATTCTTTATTCATGCTCTTCTGACGAGTTGCATTTCTTTGTCTTTTTATACAGTGGTGTCTTATTAGTGGCTGTAAAGCAAGCCTAAAATGCCTTATGGTGTTAAGTGTGTAGTGTAGACAGAATAAAAACCTTTGGGCTCCCTGTTACATTTGAACATGACAGGCAGCCTTGGTAAAAGGGAGTGCCGAACAGTGGCTTTTACAGGAATGCTCTAAAAAGACTTGGCTTTCAGCTTTCTTTTCACACCCATTCAGCCTTCAGCCCTTGTGTTGATACCTTCCTGTAATGAAACATCGGTTCCCTTACCATTTTGTCTTAGCCAGCTTTGGAAACACGAGTGAGAAGAGATGCCTGCTCAGGATGCGCAAGGAAAGCTACCGGCACAGTTAGGCAGTGGAACTGCAGCCTGTTTATTTTGACGTGTGAGGACCTCGATTTTTAGTTGAGCTTCAGTGTTGGTTCCAATATTGTGAGCACAAAACTGTAAATGCAGCTGGTTGGCCATGCCGCTGCAATCAGTGGAGGTGCCTGGCGAGGTAAGGTACAGAAGTAGTCAGATTGCTGCTGCTCAGTGGAAGCAACTGCAAATGCAAGTAATTGCACATGGTTTCAAAGGTTGTTTTACAAGTCTAAAGGTGATGGTCTTATAGAGGTTACTAATAATATGCTATCTATTGACTAAGGTCAGGGAAGGAGAAATGGAGAGAGATCTGATTTTTGTCTTTGTCTGCATCTACTACTTGTGATGAAGAGAACCACACACCACCCAAGGAAGAAAAAGGTGACTTCCTAACTTTTAAGTGAAGTTATCTGCGCAAACACGTATAGATGTGTAAATATGCATGCAAGTTTGACAGTTTGCTTATATAAAATTCCTATATGGCTTGGCATGGCAAAAAATTGCCCTGACCGGAGCCAGTGCTAACTCAAAAGCAGAGCATGCCAGGGAACGAGAGGTTTGATGCATTTCTTCCTTGATTCGCCGTCTTTCCCGTGGGCTTTGCTTGTGCGTGTGTATGCACGTGTTTTTCTGTTTTCAGAGAGGACATGGATGCTGACACAAAACACAGCACAGGCATAGGGGAAGGATGAGGTCTCATAAAGCTGTTTCCATCAGCACCGCTCTATTCCCCTGTGGGTATCGTGCCGCAGGATGGCAGAGAGGTCACAGCACCCGTACGAGTGGAACTGGGAGCAAAAAGCCTTAGCTGGTGAAAGGCAGTGAGGATAAAATTCTGCACTGGAGCTGGATATCGCTGAGCACGTGCTCCACTAGATGTTTTTCAGTCTTACAGGAAGACTTAAAAATGCAAGCTGACTTATAAAGCCTTAGACTTACAAGGACCATGAATTATCCTCAGAAGTATAATATTTGGTAAAGACCTATACTTTTGAAAGTTGTTGCTTCATGTGTCTTTTTTAGAATTTCTCTGCTACCAAAATATTTATTTGTTTGTGAATAAGTTACTTGGAAATCTGGAAGTCAAGAAACTCAGATTTTGGAACATCTGTGATATTTAGAAGGCACAGAGAAGTAAAAACAAGGCTGGTATGTTTATTCTTGTCAGCCTAACCCCATTCATGTTCTCCTGAGTTGTGTAAGTGGCAAAGAAGTATTAATAAAAATTCCAATGCAATAGCAAATAAGTTTGAGATTATGATTGATTTTTTTTTCTACACTTAGGTGCTTTCAAAGCTCAAGGAAACAAATGTAGAATTTATATTTTTTTTAATTAAGATTTTTTTTTTTTTTTTTTGATTTTTAATTAAAGTTTGGCATGTGGAAAGGAGGAAGAGAAAGCTCAAATTACTTTGGACTAGGACTTCAATGAGTGCAAATGATTTGTCACTTCTTAATTATGACAACTTACACTAAGTTGCTGGATAAACCTACTACCCTTACTAAGCTACAGTTTTCTTCATGCCCCACTAGTGGGAAATCTACCTGTTCACACAATGGAGTGTTTGTTTTTTTACAACACCTGCAACTTCATTTATACATCCGCTCATAAACTTCCTTTTAAACAGTTCTGAAGAAGTTATTTTTTTGCCATCTGTGCTCTATTTTGTACGGGTTTTACAGCTGCTTGGTGAGTATGTAAGGCTTCTGTGCCGCTCATTGTCTTCTCACAGTTTTTACATAGGCAGAACTACTGCTGCTATAGAATTAATGGCTTCATCTGTAGACCTCAGAGACCTAGTATCATTGTATTTCAGAGAGAGGTTGACAGGTGGTATTATTTCCAGTCCAGCCTGGTTATGTCAGATGTGCTAAGCGTGAGTGCTGCTGGGCTGGTGGCTTCCCAGGTGAGCAAGTGGAATGCTCGTTGCGTTGGCTGCCACCAGGAACTGCGCTGCAAGGAACGTGCTTGCGTCATAAGAATAGAAGGGAGGAAACGAAGGACCAAATGTGTCTTTTCGTTCTGATTTATTTAGTTGTTGTTACATATACACACTGCCTTATTGTCTCTGGTGATGATTATGTCTCCAAGTATTAAGCTGCCATTAAGATGCAGAAAGAAGTAGGGTTTTTCTACAGTTCCTTCCACATCCTGAAGATAAATAGAAAGCAGTGCACTACCGTTTAGTCCAAAGGTGAACAGATAAAGGTTGACACTAATACCGTTTTAGCAGCCACTGTGCTTCACTTACATGCATGAAAAGAGCTTTATAGAAGTAAGCACATGGCAACCTTCCTTAACTGCTACCATTACTCATATTGGTGGGTTGCACAGATGGCAGTACGTATTGAAAGTGTGCTATATGTATTCCCCTGAAATCCTGTGATCCATTACATAGGAAGGGTATTCATGACTGTAGTATCACAGTAACAGTGTACTCTGTTCATTAAAGATGTAGTCTTCAAGTGTATGTGCTGTATAGGATGGAAATGCATTATTCTGAATCGTCATTATTAGATAAAGATTAGATCAGTTTTGTTTGTCATTCAGTAGTATTTTCAGGGCTTCATTAAATGGCTTCTTGCTCTAAGAATTTTAGGCTTCTGTCAAATTTGGAATTCTAGTAAACAACCTACTTAATTAGAATATGTTTAGATTTTACAGATGAGAGATTTTAGGAGTAACATCTGTGTGCTGTCTTGTTTCCTGATTATCATCAGATACTCTAGTTTTTACCTCATTTCTAATATTGAATGGCACAGCTACTAAGCAGTGCCCTGAAAGAGGGAATATCTGTTGTTGTAGTTACTGGTCTCATTGAACTGTGATGACTGGCAAATTTTCATCTTTTTCAAGTCATGGCAAAAAATGTTAAAACCGATTGAAAACTGTAGGTTTGCCTCGTTGAGCCTGATCCTTGGAATTGAGTTCTGGTCGTTTTGATCAAGTAGGATTCCTTAAAAGCAATTAACACCACCACCCCCCCACCCCCCCCCAAACAACAGTCCTCCTTAAAAGGCATGTTTTCATAATTTAGTAAGTATTGTTTCTGGATATAACTCCAGAAGGAAGGATTCTTACCACTGACTTGCAGATAGTTGGAACTCAGGTTTGCTGACACTCAAAATTTCGTGTGCAATTCAGGTGATTACCTGGAACACTTGAGCCCCTCGACTCCAAACACTGGATCAGAAACCTCCACATCCGCTGCCGCTCCAGCTCTGCAAGTGAACATGGCAGTTTAAAAACAATAACAGGACAAAGTTCTTGTCCCAAAGCCTGCAATAAAAATCAGCAGTACTGGGCTGCCAGCCTCATTGTAGCGTTTTATAAATGTATGGTGTGGTGTTATCCTTGGCAGAGTGTAAAGGAAAGAGAAAACTGGAAGTGAGTAACTAGCAAAGGATGCCTGAAATAAATAATAGTAATAAAAGCAGAAAGCAGCGCAGCAAGAGACCCTGTTTAGGCTTTCTAAGCAGAGGGGATGGCGTGAAAGATATGTGAGTGTGTAAGCAAGTAACAGCCCTGGCAGGTGGGAAGAGAAGTGGCAATGCATGGATGAGCATTTAGTTGGAGATGATGCTGTGCAAGCGTCAGCACGTTTGAACTTGGGAAGTGAGAAGGATGTGAAAGAGGCAAGCAAGCACAGAATGGATTTGATGAAAAAATGTGATGGGCTGCCTAAGAAATAGAGAGGGGAAACAGATGATCTGCAAGTTAGACATCTGGATGAGTCTTCACAGAGAATTATTACTATTTTTTTAGATTTGAGGTTACTCTGCTTTTATTGGAGAAATGCAAAGGGTGGTTGTTCGTGTCAACTGGAATCTGTAATGAAAAAGGATCCATAAAAAAACGACCTCATCCTTAAGTAAACCAAGAATATGCACAGATTTTGGTTTAAAGGATCACTTATAATATTATAAAATTCAACTACATTTTTATCCTGCGCTCTGAGCATGAATGCCAGTGTGAGTGTTTTTGGAGTGCAGCAGTGAGATTTACAGTATACCATTTTGTTTCTCTTCGGCACCCTTGCTTCCCTCCAACTCCAGCTCCTTGTGTGCTACGAGGACAGCAACGTGCAGCGCCTGGCCAGGAATACTGAAGAGGACGGCTGGAATTGTACATGTGGCAAATGTGGACATTTGAAAGTCTGTTTCTTCCTAAATAGGGCCTTGATGCTGTTTTGTTTGGAATTAATTTCGTTGAAGTAGGTCATTCAAGTAATCATCTCATGGCACTCCTAATCTGTAGAGTTCTTCAAAACCAGTAACATTTCGGTAGGTAAAAAGGATGACCTGTATTTTGCTTCACACCTTTCTTTAAATTGCTATTTGTTTTCAGAAAGTTACAAGTATTACAAGAACAAATACAACTAACCTATGGGAAATAACCTGAATTCAAAGGATGCTTTTTTCCTGACTTCTTTTTGCAAATGGTAATTTTCAATAAAATGCAACTTCCTGCTACCAAAACGCTTTCAAACCTGGAAAAATTGCAATAAGGATTTCCATCAAAAGAAGTTTCATATTTCATTTAGCCATATTTTTCTTCTTTAAATACAGTATTTTTTGCGACTTTACTTTTTGAACCTCTAATAGAATTAAACCGGATTTCATCTGAGTTATGAACGTAATTTGCTGGAAGTTCATTAGAAATGTGGAACAGCGCAGATGGGAAGGCGGGCATTGCGCGCTTCAGGAGGGCATGAAGTGAAAGAGTGAAAAGGTGGCTGGATTTGTGTTCCAGGTTTCTCCGTGTGAGAAGTGTCGCTGCGAAGCCAACGGCGAAGTGGTGTGCACTGTCTCGGCTTGTCCCCAGACCGACTGCGTGGATCCGGTGTATGAGCCCGATCAGTGCTGTCCTATCTGCAAAAACGGTAAGTGGCGGCTGCAGAACTAGCAGGGGGGCTTCTGTTGGAGGGGTCTGTGTTGCTCTGTTCTGGTTTTGAAACACAATTCCAATATTTTCCTTTTTCCCTAAACAGAGACGGAGAAAAGTTGTGTGTGGGTGGTGTCCTCCTGGTGTGAGGAGTCAGATCTTCCCTTGACTGGGAAGGACTCAATCATGACCTAGAGGGATTTTTTTATTACCCAGGAGACAATTAGAGTGTTAATACCAGATATTCTTGTGGCTTCTGGATGTAAATTTTGCATGAACACATCGTGTATATGTTTCATGTAGGCACACAGAATGGAAGGCAGGGTCTTTATGTTATCCACCTTTCAGTGTGTGCAGAAAAAAATACTTTTGTTCTCTCTTCTTATTTGTTCCCCTTTCAGAGATGATTTTTTTTTTTCCTGAGGCAAATCAAATGTACCTTATTGAGCTCATTTAATTTTCATAACTAAATGAATTAAACTCCCAAGTTTAATTGAATATTTTTCGTAACTAAATTAGACAGAAAGCCTCTACTCCTAGCAAGGGCTTGTATTAGATCAAAGTCTTGGTCTATTTAGAGGAAAAAATTACATGACACACTAGCTCATCACTTATAAAGAAGAAATGATAATTTATTAATAGAAATGAAAGCTGCAAAATCTCAAACGAAATTATATTTTAAATGAAAAAGGACATTTAAAAATACTCAGATAATTCGCAGCCGTATATTATTTCTTCAGAATAGGTAGGTTCCGTTACATTAGTGAAAACAAACTGATTAAAATTACAGAAAAGCTAGGGGAGGAGAGAGCATACGGCATATGCTTTCTGCAAATTCAACAGTAGATGATAAGGGATAGTTAATTGCATTGGAGGAGTTTCATTTGTATGGGTATAAAAGTAATTGCTTCACATCCCTTAATTGGTTGTTACAACCCTGAAGGAATTTGTTCTTGGCTGTACAGCTTAAGGGCACTCTGCTTTTGGAGATGAGAACAGTCCTTTTTTTGAGGCATTTAGGAACAGTTCCTGAGGAAGGCTGAGTTTGGGAGCTGGTGGTGTGACAGCTAGCCATTCTGGAGGATCCTTTAGCACTTTTTCGATGGCAAGAGCCTTCCTGATGTGCTGACGGGGAGCACCCACGCTCTGGGGCGATTCCCCAGGTCAGAGTGACTCTTGGCAGGCAAAAGGTCTGTGCTCAGCGCGAGGGATGGAGTTACAAGCATAAGGCGTTATGTCTGTGTAGTGTTTCCCACTGAATTTCTCCAGCGGCGTTAATGCCGTTTGGAGCTGGGTTGACTTTCCGTCGGCGCGTGGTCTCTCCCTGACGCCGACATAACGCGTGGTGGCAGGTGTCTCCCGGTGGTGGCTTGCCTTTGGATGAAGGTGGTAGGGCAGGACGGGGGTCGCTCGGCTGTCCGCGTAGATCCCTAACGATGTTTGCCAGGAATGGAGCCTTTTTGAAAAAGTGGTACATAGAACATGCCTTAGTTGTGGGGAGGCTGCCTTCTCTCCGAGTGCTAAAGCTGAATTACCTGAGTCCTGCCTGCCACCCAGTAAAGGGTGGTCTTGTCCTTGGCATCTGAATCCACGGTATTACTTGTGTGTTCCTTGGGTATAACCACAGGCTGGCATTCCTGACCCAGTTTCAGACCAAGGTGACCAGAGCTGCCTGTTTGCAGTGAGCTGTGCTGTCACTTCCCTACATGTCAGAGAACCGAGAGTGGCTTTCCTTGTTAGCTTTTAGACGAGGGAAAAAAACATTAACAATAACAACCAACTCAAGATAGTTCAGAAGCAGCTCAGCTTTTCTGGTTCAGCAGCTTTGGTATAGTATCACAAAGAAATTTCTGAGCAATCCTCTCCACCTATGGAGTGTGTTTTAAAAAAAAAAAAATATACCAGGCCGTTTGCTTTCAGAGCTCGTTTTAAAGCATGGGACATGTGCAGTTTGCAAGGGACCTCAATAAATTGCTGCATGTTTTTAATTAGAGTGGAGCAAAAACCTACTGAGCAGGAAAACTTAGCCTGCCTCATCCCCTCATTTTTGAGCCCACCGGAGCAAACGCGCTGTGAATGTGAGTCAGCGAAACAATCATCACATTGTGCTTCAGGGTTGATCGTTGACATCATGTTAGTGACCCAAAAGAGCTTGGGTGATGTACAGGGAGCTCTGCCGCATAACCTGAGCAGTGGGAAAGGTGGAACTGTAGAAAATCTACAAGCGAGGTGGCTGCTGCCATGCTTTACATTCCGCTGTTGGTAGGGCAAGAAGGGGTGGGAGGTCAAGTTTGGGTTCTCTATGTTTACTAACGTTTGTGTTTGAAATGCGCGCAATCCAGCTCTGATTTCCCACTTTTTCCTGGCATATGGTAACATACAACACTTTCCCAACGTGCCTGGCCTGCGGGTCACTAGCAGTGAACCAACAGAGCGAGAGCTGAGTGACTACATGTCACTGGTAAAACCACGTACAAATGCCCGATGAAGTATTATGGAGGAGATCTAGTGAAAGGCTGCCATTACTAGGAATGTATGAGCTCAGTCTCTTGGCAGGTGTGAGACACTGTGCGTCATCCCTTGTGGGAAGGAGGGGATGCAGTTGACTTCCCCAACCTGATTCCACAAAAGTGGTGGCAACCCCTTGGGTGAGGGACGGGTAGGTAACCGCCCATCAGGCTTACACAACTGCGTGCGTGTATAGGTACAGACTCACTTTCAATGTAAGAAGTACTGAATGGAAAACTCGTGGAGCAAAGAACAGTCTTACGTGTAGGGTTTAATAATCTTCTATATCACATCCCGACTTTCAAGGCAGAGCCTAGATACTTCCATAGCTGAAGATAATGTTTTCTTCTGTGTGGGCAGGGAGAGGGAGTGCTTTAAGTATCTGCTCTGAAAAGTAGTCCATAGAATGGATAAAAGGTGACACCTCACTGAGGAAATCTTGGAGTGAGTGGAATTTTTCTACTTTCCTATGTCTTGAGTTACTGCAGCTAAGTGAGCTGTTTTGTGTTATCTTATATACATGCCTTGCAAGGAAGCAGGGTGAGGGCAGAGGGGAATGGAGGAGAGGCTTTCTTCTTGTGTGGGTTGACCCATTGAGCCTTATGCTTTTGGTAACCAACAGCAGCAGCAACAAGAGAAAATGTTCAGAAAGTTAAATCCGACTTCAGAGAGTTGCCTTAAGTAACAGGTTCCAAACCGAGACCTTCATCCTGCTTTACAGCACTAACGACGTAGCTACTTCTGGGGAGGCCGTCCCTGTTGAGAGCGATATTCATAAGCTCAGAATCAAGTACAGACATTTCTGCAGTTTGTATGGAGTGAAGGGTAAAGATAATAGGCGTACGATTCCCTTTCCATTAGGAAAAGGCTGGGCACTTGTCACTGATTCATTCGGGGCAGTGGGAGGGGGTGGGGGGTAATACTAAAAAGTGAATTATCTTGCTAGATTAAATTACCTTGGTTGTCTGTTCCACTTCTGTTTCCAGTATTAGAGCCCTAATAGGCGTACAGAGCTGAACGCCGCTTTGCCGGGAGCATGCAGCCGCGGAGCAGTCGGTGGAGTCCGGGGTGGCCGTGCTCCTGCCGATGTTTTTGCAGGAGGATGAGATTAAACCCGCAGCCCACGTGGAGCATGGAGGGGGAGGTGTGGTTGCTAGAACAAAAACCATTTTGTTTTAAGATCCCCAAGAGATTTTTATTTCATTATATGGCTGAAAGATTGCCCCAGATAAGGCGAAATGCCTTCCTAGCATTTATCTATCTATGTGTCAGTATTTTTTCTCTGCCTGCAGCAGAGAGAGCGGAGCTGCTCCTGTCGCCGAAGGAGCAGTTGAAAATACAAGCGCTGGTGCCCGGGGTGGGTCATGTGTGTTCTCAGGGCTGTAACGTCCTCGGGAGATGCTTTGTCTGTTCTCACTGGCCTTGCAATAGGGAGGCTCTACCCTGGATGCAGTCATCTCGGGTGCCTTAAGTGAGGTGAGTCAGGACTTCATTTCATGTTTGGGTTCATAGCTATGGTTGAAACATTGGTGTCACGTAGTCGATATGGTTGCTGCTAGTAAGGTGCAGGTCTAATGCGATGTGGCCAGAGAGCATAAGTGGTCATGGTTTTGTATACCCCTACAGTGAGTTTGGCTCACTGAAACTTGCTGTAGTACCCTTATGTACAATTACAATGTTTAGGCGTGAGGTGACTTGAGTGAGCCTCTGAGTGGCAAGTGGGGACCTCCATCTGTGTGAAGGAGCTCTCGAGGAGGGCAAAAACCTGATAAAGGCTGGCAGAGCTGCCATCCCCCTTTGCGACTGTTTGTACAGCAGGACTTTGTCTCATCACGGGACTCGAATCTACAAAAAAATGGTGCTGGTCAAGGCAGTACTGTAGCCCCTGTGAGCTGTCATCTCTCTAGAATCGAGATGGAGAGAGGGTGTGTTGGGCTAGGGGACCTGTCTGGCCATAACAAGGATGAGGATGTTTATTCTGGGTGGATAAAGGGAAGCTGCACCTTGGCAGCTTTCACGTGAGCTGGCTGTTTGCTCTTCCCTGCAGCCCCAGCTTTGCTCAAGCACCATGGAGAATCTGACCTGTGAAATTTAATGTCCTTTTGCAGTGTGTTTAAATAAAATATGATATGCTCTTGACCCTATATGCCTCCACTTCAGCAATGAAGAAAGTATCATAATGCTGTCCAGGTAGAGGACAAGACAAGACTATTGCAAACATCAGGAATTTAGTTGCTGTGAAATTTACATAAACAGTGCCTTTGATTATTCTCTCTTCCTCATTCTATTTTCATTTTAAATGCCTTTTTCAGTCTTGCTTGAGCAGCTAATTTATGTATAGCAAAGAAGACCCAGAAGTTTTAAAACCTGAGAGTGGTTCTTCGGTCTACATTAAGGAAGGGATCAAATCAGATGGTCATTGTGGTCTCTTCTAGATGTAAAATATAGGAATCATAAAATGATTGTGAAGTATCATTTATAAGATTGAAACAGTATTTAATTTATTAAAAACGGAATTTACATTAAAAAACAATAACCTAATGAACAAGAAATCATTTCATACTTATCCCAGTTCCTCCCATACTGTATGTGCTGATGTGATTTGCTCCCTTCTGATGTGCTTAGTTCATGCATTTGAGTGCCTGTGTATGCAGGGCAGTATTTGTTCCATGTTTCTGTGCATGAATCGCTTAGCAAAAACTTCTGCATAAACTTCCCACTTTAATATGCTGTTTCACAAAATGATTTATAATATGAGACTGTTAACCAGGAAATATTAATGTTTCAGGGGGAATTAATGTTTCAGGGGGGAAAACGCCATTAAAGTTGCATGAACAGCTGTATGTGATTAAAATTGCCTCGTGAATATGCAGGTAGGTTGAAAAACTGTAGCAGATATTTTGGCAGCTGTTTGTTGAAAACAAAAAAAAATACCAGACTTGCTTCTTTCAGGCTGCATTGGGCATTTAAAGTGGCTTCCAAATCTGATAGGTGAAGTCAATAAACTAGTTGCAGTAGTTTTTGTTGTTGGTTCCTGCTGTTGATGAAGTTGAGAGGGAGGTCAGCCTGTGTCATTTTATCCAAAGAATTCCTTTAACCCCATTTCATCTTTCTGCTCTCCTCTCTCATTTTCTCTGCTCTGGGAAAGTTGGTGGCTGCACAAGCTACATGTGCTTCCTGTGCAGAAATCACAGAATTTTCTTCCTGTGCCGTTTTTTCCACTTAGATCAGAACTTGTTTAAGTGCGGGCATGGGTTACCACTGCAAACCGGGCTAAGCAAATCTTGTGCCAGAACGACATAGGCCTTGTTGTTTCCAACTCATACATGTGCATGTGTGCACATGCATATGGGATCCAGTGTTGACTTGGTATTTTCATGTTGAGCTGGCTAAGTAGTGGCGAGTGGTGTTATTTCCTCTAAGGGTATTTATTTAGTGTACAAGTTATGTTGACTTCTGGGGTATATGTTTTTTTTTTCCTGATGATAGAAAGCTCTCAGAGGGTGAGAAGGATCTGTCTGAAGACATGGAAGAAGCATCCAGTTATACTGAGCCTAAATCAGTTACTGGGACAAATCTATTTATACGTATTTATTGCATATACATGTTGTGTGTGTATATATATATTTTTTTTTTTTCACCAAGAAGCCGAAATGTTTTCAGTTGGAAGTTCTGCTGTCAGAAGTCAACAGTAAGTGTCCCTGAGCATATAGCATCCTGTCATTTTGCTGAAACACATGAGGAAAATCAGAAGTTATACTAGTGTTTGGTATTTAAAGTAGTACTTTATACTTAAGTAGGAAGATATAGAAGAGCCTATTAAAATATAAAAGCAGCGTATCCTATAAGCTTTCCAGAACTCACTTTGCAATATTTTCTCATTACAGGCTGCTCCAGTGAGCCTGAGAAGCATTTATTCGGCAGGCAGTTTTTCTCCTCTTACCTGATACTGCAGGCTTAACTCGTATACTACAGCTAAATTCTACTCTATCAGTCACTTTCATGGCAACTGCTTGCAGAGGGTGTCACTTTACTGTGGGTTGAAGGAAGAGTTGATGATGATGTGCCTTGAACCATTGTTTAGCAGTGGCAGTCCCAGGTGAGCGTGGGAAACATGCTGCCGACTCCCCATGGAGTCAGAAATTCAGTGTATCACAATTCCTGGATTCTTAAAAGATGTTGCCCAGGTAGCCCAGAGAACTTGTGGCTGCCTCATCCCTGGAAGTGTTCAAGGCCAGGCTGGATGAGGCTTTGGGCAACCTGGTGTAGTGGAGCGTGTCTCTGTCCATGGCAGGGGGATTGGAACAAGATGATCTTTGAGGTCCCTTCCAACCCAAACCATTCTATGATTCTATGTTTTCCACCAGCTGCAGGAGCAGAAAGGTGAAAATGCTCTCTGTGCTGATAGGGAAAAAAGAAACACTGAAATGTTTGGATGGGAGGAGAAGAATAACTTTTCTGACGGCTTTTGTGCATTTACCAAAAAAAAAAAGAGAGGTAGGTCTGCTGTACCATGCACTGTTCGCCATGGCAGTTTCACATATCTGCCATCCTGTATAGTCCTGTATGCTGGTTCAGGGTCAGACAGGAAAGTGCCTTCACGCTAATATCCACCAGGCTATTGGAGTAAACGGTGTGGTATTGCTGGATTTGTCTTCCCTGACGACTGTTCTTTTGCATAGAGATGCATTTGGGGATTTCCTTGTTTTCTAGTGAAACAGCTAACTGTGCTCCTCAAAACAAAGTCATCAGGTGCTCTGGGGTTTCATTTGTTTGTTTTGTTTTTAAGTTCTTTGTGTAAGAATTTTCTGAGTTTGTATTTCAGTCTTATTTACACACATATATGGAGATAGGCAAGATGTTAAAAAAAAAAAAAAAAGAAAAATCCTGGAATTCACATTGTGCCCACTTCCTCCTCCACAAGCTGCCACCAGTGTTCATTCTTGCTGTTCAAAGTAAAGTTCAGAAAACTAAAACTGAAGGAGGTGAAGTCTTTCCTGCATCCAGTCTTGTTCTTTATGCTGTTCATTAGAGAAAGTATTCCCAGGGTTAACTTTGCTCTTCCATTCTGCTGTTGGATGTCTACTTTAATGTTGTATGTGTCACTAATTGAAATTGTGGCAAAGATTTAGGGGGCATGTGCGATTCCAAGGTCTGAAATACTTATGTGCATCTCACTGTGTGCTATATGCTTGGAATAATATTCCCTATCAGTAGACCACTATGCTATTTGGTTAAATTATGGGCTATTAGATTCTGAAACCTTGTCTTGTCTGGATTGAGTTACCATAGGTCAATGCATTACACGATGCTAGCTTAGCCACTGTCACTATGTGAGCTAATCAGTTGTGTTCTTTGCAGATAATCCTGTTTGTAAATACAAACTGTTTACTAGCTAGGTGCTACAGTGAAACAGTAGTAGGACTACATGGCTGATTAGTATTTTGTAGTATGATTAAAAGGAGCAATGAAGAAAGATATATACCTTGCTTGTTTTGCTTTATATTCTTTTGGGTTTTTTCATTGCTATTTCATTATGTTAAATGAGGCATCCAAGAGTGCTTGGCTTTGAGGGGAGGTGGAGGCTTACATTAAAGTGGCATGGTATGTTAGTATATTGGTAGTAAATATTTCTGATGATAAATGGTATATTTAAAATCTCCTTTTGATTCTAAGTGCGGTATAATTTTCTCTGCTTATTTTTCACAGGATGTTAAGGTTTAGGCATTAAGGAAGATGTGAATTGATGCAGGTGACTAGTTGATTGATGGAAGTGGGGAATTGGCTGATTTTGTTAAACTTAATTTCTTAACACTTTGCCCTTCTATGGTGTGTGCTTTGCAACCATGATGGCCTTTCCATGCGGTGCAGGATTGCTAATGCGAGGTCTGCCCCAATTCCTTGTAACCCCTCATTCTTTGGGATATGTCTTAGGTCTTACATGAGCATGACAACAATCTCAGAAGTTTTCTTCCAGTCCTGTTTGAACTGCGTTTGTAAATGAAGCAGAGATCTGATGAAGAACAGGAAAACCTGTTTCCTTTCCTGACATCAGTTTTACCAGGGGCTGACTTGTACGCCTCTGCCTGTGTTTGGGAAAGGGTTCTGAAGGAAGAGGTGTGGTGGGTTCTTAGGGGAGACACTAAAAGCCTCTGGTATTTTTTATTAATATTCGTAAAGTTGCAGTGCTTGTTTTTCTTGTTGCTCTAAATAGCGTCTTACTGTTTCAAACTACTGTACTGGGGAACTCCCCTATGCTGTCTGCTGTGAGAGTCCTGAATCCAGTCCCTGACGATTACCTTTACCCAGCAGGTCAAACATCTTTATCAGCTGGAGACTCAAGTGCTTTCTGAATTTAAAACCCTGATTTTTAAGTTCGAAGCAGCATTTACTTTGTGAACCTTTGGATTGCTTCCATGGGGGTAATTATCCATGCAGTTTTGCTTCGTTGAGCGTGTTCAGCTGTACAACAGTGATTAAAAAAAAAAAAAAAAAGAAGAAAATAACAGTTTTTTAATAATTCCTTACCTTCACCAGCACAGCTACCATAATGATTAGCATTCCAAAGCTGATAGGCAACCAAAAACTTTGATTGCTGTTTTCATTAGGGAAAACCCTCTAATTTATTTTTTTTTTCTGCCTACACTAGTGCTAGTTAAATTTTCATTAGGGTAGTGACTTCCTACTGGAAAACATCACTTTCTTCCAAATGCCCCGTTCTTTTGCTGAGCCTGCAGCTCTATTTGCTTCTGTGCCAGTAGCCCTTGAATGGGGGGCCTCTTAAAAAGTTACACACAGAAATCCAACTTACCTTACAGTCTTATGGATGATGAGTGTTTTCTTGTGCATAATTTCTTCTCACGTTGCAACACATTGCTGTTGCACACTGATTACTGACCACCTTTCTTTGAAGTACTTGCAAGCAGCGAATCACACGCTGTTTATCACCTGCAGAAAAGATAAATGTATCTTCACTGCATGCTCACCCAACATATGATTTAATATTTTTTTTCTTTTCTTTTCCAATGGAATTGATCAGATGGAGCAGTGGCAAGAAGAAAAGAACAATGCATTGTAACAGGACTCAAAATACTGTTTGGTGAATAGCATTGAATAAAGAAGATCTATATCCAAGCAATTGCTTTGGGGCCTCTTGTGTTTGAAAGACTTGCTTGCAGTGTTATCTCCTTTCTGAAAGGTAGTGCCACAAGAATGTGGTGTTAATTGCTTTTCCCAGAAAAAGTAAAGATATGACTTTTTATGCTCCAAAATATTTCCTGTTCCTTTCAGATAATACGATCTCGAGTCCTCTCAAACATTTTGAGCTCAAAAGCAAAATCACTGGTTAAGCTAGGCAATTTTGAGGGAGATACGCAGCTAGTGAGTCCTGTTAAAGATAGAAGAGAAGGAAGGAATAGTGACTGTTAATGATATCTTATGAATCTGAATAACGAGACAGCGTAGCACAATGGTAAATGAAATTCAGCAAAACTGGATGTCAGGTAGTGAAAGAAATTGCTTGGCTATTTTGATGACCTCTTGTTAAGATTTCTGTCAGGCGGTTTTAGTTAAATATTGATGCGAAACATTGTATGTAAACATCTGTCAGGCTTCATTAAGAAAGGCTCGCCTTTATTAGAAGCGTGCTATTATATAAAGACTGATTCCTCCCACCTGATTTGTGTAATCTTCCATGTTTGCTGAGCACTCAGCAAGAAGAGGTTGCAGAAGTACAAAGAGCAGCAAGAAACCTGAATATTCCCCTGTGAGAACAGATGAGGTCTCTAGTAGTGATAGCACATGAATTAAAAATCACGTGATAAAGTGTGGTACCGGGGGAGAGGAATAGTACCGATGAAAATCTTCCCTCACAACACAAGTTCAAGGGAGAAGCAAGAAAATCAAAGAAGTTGTACATAATAAGGTCTTTAATGCACCATGTAATTAACCTGTGAACACGCTGCAGAAGACGGTGCTGATACAGTTTCCTAGGATTAAAATAAAGATCATATGTTTGATAGAAGGAATAAATACCTTAACCTATCGGCAGTGAAACTTGCTTGGGGTGACATGCTGTAGAGCCTCGTAGAAACCAACTTATAGGAGTTCATTTTCACATGAGCAGAAATGTAATGTTAGTGTTTCCTGCTGTCCAAATCTTAGAATTTCCTTTTCAAACTGCCTCTTTTCAAAGCACTTTGCAGAAAAATAGTTAGGCTATCTAGACTTTGGCCCAGCCAAAGCCATCCTGGAAGTATATGTACCTTCTTGTTAAGGCAAGAAGATGGACCTAATTAAAAGATCTTTTAAATAGCAGCAGTCCTTTTCCCACGCAACTGTTGCACTATCATCGTGTGCTGGGACACAACGGCACGTTGCTCAGTACACGCAGATGATGGAGACGAGACCAGACCTAATGAGGGTGTCTTTTGGCATGATCTGCTTTCAGCAATTCCATCAAGCTTTATTTAAATGACCTAAACGTAGGTCACCTATATGTTGCTTGTATAATAGCTATTCATACTAAGACTTCTGCGATTGGTCAAAGGACTCTCTGTAGTTACAGTTTGCGTGTGTTTAATGCAATCTACTGAAGGGCTAATTAAGAAAAAAAAAAAGAAGCAAATAAATTATAGCCGTTTATGGAGTTATTTGTTATGTCAAAGCGATATAAAATGTGCCACCCCACAATGAAAAACTAATTATTTTTCTGCCGAGGCAGCTTGGTAACCTGATATATTGCTAATAAGTGGATTAGATGGAGGTTTGGCAGCCACTAACATGAGCGAATGATTGTTTTTAAGACCAGTTCATACTGATGCTGAGATCCAAGCCAGGTAACGATTATGACAACTTAGAGGCAATTCTGCATCCATTATTTAGTGTATAGCTCTGTCTCTCTTTCTCTGTAGATATTTAAATCTAATTATACGTGTACATCCCTAAGCACTCATACATACTGCTGGAATATGTGAGGAAGACTCATTACCTAGTCTGTAGCCTAAACATTAAATCTGCACATTGGGTTTTGATTTTAGTGTGTTTCAATAAGGTATGTTTTCCTTCTCCCGTGGCTGCTCTGCGTTGCTGTGATTAGGTGAGCTGCTAAAACATGGAAGAATCATCAGGTCCAAGAGTGGGGGGAAGCAAGGTCCAGGTGTGTTGCCAAAGGCTGCCTGGCTTGCTGGCAAGCAGGCGGTCATCGACTGCATCGTTGTTGTTGAAAAATAACCACGTCCTTGATTTTTTTGCTGGCAGCTCATTCAGCAGAGAAGTTTTATCCATTGCACAGTTATCGTTGAGAGCAGAGGATGCATTTGTCAGTACGAGAGGACTCCTTAATTTCACTCCGTCGAGTATTTAATCTCCAGTCGTCTCAGTTAAGTTTGTTCTGACAGCTGATTCTTTCTGGTCATTTTGACTGGAGAGTCAAGCCAAACACATGGGTTGGTATTTGTGCCTAGGTGTGACTGATGTGGCTTTGGCGGTGAGGTCTGCTGTGGTGCACGCTCCCTCAAGGCCCGCTGCTCTCTCCCTGGCCGTACTGCTGTCCGTGCAGTCACCTGGCTACGGCTCTGCGCCAGAGCTTGCTTCACAAAAATCCTGGTGGTATCAGCTATGTGGGGGAGCAGTCTGGAAATCTTCACAGTTTTGGGGAGGGCAGGAGTTTTCTGGACTCTGGTTTTGAGGACTGCTGCCAGAGACAAGTAGTCAGGATGGATAGTTGACAGAAAGTGAAAGTCTCCCTTGTCATGTTGGTGTAAACAAAATACACAGATTACAACAGCTGGACAATGCAAAAGGGAACTTTATAGATGACATAAAAACCACTCATACTTACCCTAAGCTAGGGTCAACTCCAAAGATGGTTCTCACCCTTTGAGGTTCCACTGGCAGATTTCTAGCCTCCTGACTAAGCATGTTCTTTATATCTGTGTGGGTTTATACACAGATGTATATATGCATATGCTAGGGAGGTCATCAGACACCATGCCACTTTTGATAATCCCTCTTGAAATGCTTCCCTGCAGTGGGCCATGTCTATCACCCTCTTATTTCACCTCCCAGACAGTGGAGACAAACTTTTTAGCAGGACCTGTAGTGATAGGAAAGAGATAATGGTTTTAAACTGAAAGAGGGTAGGCTTAGACTAGATATAAGGAAGAAATTTTTTGCAATGAGGGTGTTGAAACAATGGAACAGGTTGCCCAGTGTCCCAGTTTTAGCACAGTTTTTTAGTGTCCCTGTTTTTTTTAACAGCCAGAAGAGCTCCCTGTTTTGCTTTCACTCAGAGGCTCACTCTGAGAAGAATGTTGATAGCAAGCTGATGTTTGTGGTTGGAAGTGAAACTCCAAGGACTTTTCAGTGTGCGGAGTACAGAAACACGGCAGGATAAGGGGGGAGCATAGCTGGGACAAGGGGGACACGATTCCCCTTGTCATTTGTGTGGAACTTAAGACTGAGGGCCAAACTGGCCAATTAGTATTCCATATCATGCAGCGTCATGCCCAGTATAAAAGCGAGGGTCAGCCGGGAAGAAGGGCTTTTGCGCTTTGGCTCTTTTTGCACTTCTGCTCTTTTGCGCTTGCTGCGCTGTTGCTCTGCTGTTTTTTTTTTTCTTTCTCTCTCTCTCTCTTTCTCTCCCTCTCTGCCCCTCTCTATTTCGGGGCCTCGCGTTCGTCCGGGATTTGCAGTTTTCGGGACGAGACGGGCTTCGCATACGAGGGGTGGTGAGCACCTACATTGTATTAAATCATCTGTATTAAATCACTCTTATCTCAACCCACGGGTTTCACGTTTATCCTTTAATTCTCTCCCTCATTCCTGGGGGTGGGGGAGGGGGAGTGACCGGCTGTGTGTGGGGCGGTTCAACATAACCCACGACACCCAGAGAGATTGTTGATGCCCCATCCCTGGAAGTGTTCAAGGTCAGGTTGGTTGGGGCTCTGAGTAACCTGGTCTAGTTGAAGATGTCCCTGCGCATTGCAGGGGGTTGGACTTGATGACCTTTAAAGGTCCCTTCCAGTCCAAACTGTTCTATGATTGTCTATGCAAAGACAGTGAGGTGGGCTGTGTGCTGGAGTGGCAGCTATAGCTTCCTCACCACTTTCTTGAGACAAGGTGGTTGGCAACTTGCTGTAACGTGCTCATCCTTCCATCTGGACTATATTGAAATCAGATACCTTCTCCTGTGAGTGCACAGGCCATCGCACCCTCGTTGTGCAGAGAAAGCTGCAGGAGGGCTGTACTGAGAGCTGCAAGGCTATTTCTGCAACAGGGTGTTAGAGGAGAAAAGGTTGCCTTAGCATTAGCTATCTCTGAGATGAAAGATGCTGTTTTGGTTGACTGCCTGGAGATGTGAGCAGTTGTCATGTCATTGACTGTGCCTAGCTTATGCTGTAATACATTTTTTAGAGTTATGAGGCACAAAATCTAGTGTTTGTATTTCCTTTTTGTTGCTTTTGCCTCTTTTTAATAAATGAAAACAGAGGTTTGGATTTTATCATAAAATTTCTACAGACCTTCAGTGCTTCACCCATAATTCAACTGTGACTGTAACTGACACACATGAATTGGAGGTCCCTCCTTGGCTGCGTGCTTCTTGCAGTGGGGATAGCAATGGATTGGAGATGCACGACATTCTTCTCTCTAAACTAGAGAGGCATGGGTTTGATGGATGGACCACTCGGTGGATAAAGAATTGGCTCAATGGCCGTACTCAGAGAGTAGTGGTCAACGGCTCGATGTCCATGTGGAGACCGGTCACGAGTGGCGTCCCTCAGGGGTCCGTGTTGGGCCCGGCCCTCTTCAACATCTTTGTCGGTGACGTGGACAGTGGCATGGAGTGCACCCTCAGCAAGTTCGCCGATGACACCAAGCTGTGTGGTGCCGTCGACACGCTGGAAGGGAGGGATGCCATCCAGAGGGACCTTGACAGGCTGGAGAGGTGGGCCCATGTCAACCTCATGAAGTTCAACCAGGCCAAATGCAAGGTCCTACATCTGGGTCGTGGCAATCCCAGGCATAAATACAGACTGGGTGGTGATTGGATCGAGAGCAGCCCTGAGGAGAAGGACTTGGGAGTACTGGTGGACGAGAAGCTCAATATGAGCCGGCAATGTGCTCTTGCGGCCCAGAAGGCCAACCGCGTCCTGGGCTGCATCAAGAGGAGCGTGGCCAGCAGGTCGAGGGAGGTGATTCTCCCCCTCTACTCTGCCCTCGTGAGACCTCACTTGGAGTATTGCGTCCAGTTCTGGAGTCCCCAACATAAGAAGGACATGGACCAGTTGGAGAGGGTCCAGAGGAGGGCCACGAAGATGATAAGAGGGCTGGAGCACCTTTCCTATGAGGACAGGCTGAAAGAGTTGGGGCTGTTCAGCCTGGAGAAGAGGAGGCCCCGGGGTGACCTTATAGCGGTCTTCCAGTACCTCAAGGGGGCCTACAAGAAAGATGGGGAGAGGCTGTTCAGGAGGGGCTGTTGTGATAGGACAAGGGGTAATGGTTTTAAAATAGAGGGAGGTAGATTCAGGTTGGATATTAGGAAAAAATTTTTTACCATGAGAGTTGTAGAACACTGGAACAGGTTGCCCAGAGAGGTGGTGGATGCTCCATCCCTGGAGACGTTCAAGGCCCGGTTGGATGAGGCCCTGAGCAACCTGATCTAGTTGGAGATATCCCTGTTCCTTGCAGGGGGTTGGACTAGATGACCTTTGAAGGTCCCTTCCAGCCCTAACGATTCTATGATTCTATGATTCTATGCAAGGGCGAGCTCTGTAATTGGAGTGGCCCAAAGGTGCGTTCCCAACTGTACAGCTCCATAAAAGGGTAAAATCCCACCTATTGTCACTAGAGGTCAGTGTTAAAGTAATTTTATGGTCAGATCTCTTCTTGCCGTGTAGTAGATTTTCTGTGGGTGGTTGTGGCACAGGTGGGATCTGCATGAAATGAGCAAAGTACTGAGCTTTTATAGTTGAGTTATTTCATTCATTCTTGTAACCCCTCTTGTTTTGATGGAGTGACTGCTGATTTACCTCCACATCAATGACAAGATGATTTGATCTGTTATCTTTTGTTTGCCCTCCCTGCTTACTTGTCTGCTTTATAATGAAAATTCTGAGTTCCTTTTTAAATTTGGGGGTTAGCTCACTAGCGGAGTTCCAATTGAATAGCTGTTAAAATCTTTTTCAGCCAGGGGGTGGTAACAGAATTTAGATACACAGATACTGTTACGATTCTGTTGCATTTTGCTGGTTTTTTTTGACATCAGCTGATTATGTAGGAGATGGTGTCCACGTGTGTGAGTGCGCCTTGTGTGGAGTCAGAGATATAGAACTTCATCACCAAAGCCCTGGCTCTTTGGCATAGGTCCCTTCAATCACCTTTGAATATTCCAGACAATGAAGAACTGTACGTAATAGGCAGATCTTGCTGCAAGTTAAACTGGAGTATTTAGTTATTTTGATTTTTGGAATGTATGTGTTTTGTTAAAATAACAAGTAGCTTCTGATGCCAAAGTTTTCCTTGTGGAAGTAATGTGTATAGATAGGGGTCTCAAACAGCAAGATAGATCCGTTCATGCAAGAATGTCCAGTGAATGGCCAAGTAGATCTGTGTGTCTGTGTTGGCGTAGCGTGTTTGTAGGCTGTGCTCATAGAAAGCTTCTGAATAAACTAAATTCCTGACTGCCTGAGAATGCCAGGCCATGGGGGTACAGGAAAAGACGCTGCCAGTTGCTGCAGCTCACTGAGCCAGCCCTAATCTCCGTGGCAGCAATGGGGCTCTTGAGGATTTAGTGTTACCTGCTGCCTGTGAACTTCCAGAGCTGCTTGTCTTTGGGGTTGTGGTGTGTGCTTGTTCATAGCAGATTGTGCTTAGCAATAATTGCCACTGTGTCTAATCCTTTCCATTTTAGGGCGTATTGGCAAGGAAGAGAACTATATGACATGACAGTGCCTGAAAAATAACCGAGTAGCCTCATGTGAATGTGATTGTTCATCAATGCGGGTTTGAACATTGTGGTGCGCATCGAGGAAGGAAGAATAGACTTGATGGGGAAAGGAAGGAAACCTCCCTGATTTCAGGGAGAGCGCGATGTCTCATGTGGCCTTTGTAACTCTAAAGTAAAGAACTTATTTTCAAACGTAACAGTATTTGATTGTATTTATCTTTATAATTCCAGATAAAATAGTGTTATTTAAATGGGTGTCATGCCTTCCATTTATGGAAGGTGAAATGGCATTTGCATTCTGTGCTGTCTCAAAGCCTTGACTTCCCCAAATTTGTTTTAGTGTGACAAACCAGCCTCAGTGATAATTAAAGAGAGAATAGCTTAGCATAAATGCATATATATGTGCTTTCATCATTTTCACAGAAAGACAGCTGAGTAGTTCCCAGCAGTGAACTCTCAGTGCCTGTTCTCTATAGAGAAAATTCAAGAAAAACTTAAGAATACCCAAAACCCAGTGATTTCAGCCCTCGTGAGATGCACCCACAGGAATACCAAGCTGCTGGATGAGTCAGTATAGATGGGTTGCCGTGGATGGTTTGGGAGTTTGATAACGTGACACAGATTTATTCAGTCAACCTCTATTTCTGGGATATTTTTATTAGGAAGGTCAGTGATCTGTCTGAGCCTAATTATCCCATCTGGCAAGTGCGCTTGAGGCACACAAGTTTCCTGCAGTTCACATACACAAAGAAATGATGTGTTTAGCATGTTATTTGTTCAGCTCTGACTCCTCAGCTGAACGAAAAGGTTTCTGCTGGCAGCTGTGTTGCCCAGAGGAGCCTTAGATGTGTCTCTGGGAAAGGACTCAAGTTTGCACCTCCAGCTTTATGGGGAGAGCTGCTTCTACTGCTCTGCTGCTGGGACTCTAATTTTCATTGTGTTTTTTTGAACTCATTCTTTTAGTGGTCTCAGAGGACAGTTAAATGCTTTGTGTTGACTCAGAACTTCTTTTCAGTTTTCCAGAAGTTTCTTTCATTCCTCTGGTACCACTGAAATGTTAGGTGGCCTTTTCAGAAAGACCTCGAGGTCTTCAAGCTGCAGCATCATGCAGATGGCATTGTCTGTTTTAAGTCTTTATACAGACCTCCACGAGCACAGTATGTTGTCAGCCCAGCCATCTCCAAGACAGTTCAGCCACATGTGCTTCTGTAACGCGTAGAAGCAACATTGGAGAAGAACGATGGCGGAGCAAGTGCCATGTTCATGGTCATGCACACACAAGACAGGCAAAAAAGGAAATGAACACATTAACTCTTGGGTTATATATTAGCATACAAACTGCTAAAACCCTCTGTTCTTCCCTAGGGCATCCATTCAAAATGCTGGCTAAAATTAATATGGGTTACAGACAGTCAGTATATTTAAACTTTCACCGAGACTATGTGCAGGCCCGAAATCTTCAGAGACATCATTATTAATGAAGCTGCTCAGTCATATGCAATAATATAGATATATATTTTAAGACATCCATTTCCATGCTTTGTAATCCTGTTTCAGCTCTGAAAAGAATGTAATATAATTCTTGTTGGAAAATGTTTTAGATAAATCTATGAATTCATTCAAAGCTGCAGGTCCTTTATCTGCCGCTAAGCTCTTTCATTAGTGGATCTTGACAAAGCAGTGCTGTGTAAAAGGTGACAGTCAAACTGATAAAAATCCAATTTTCTTTGTTTAACCAGAAACAGGTGTGCAGTCTATATATTTTCTCTGTGAGCTTCGAGACCGCTGACGGGATTGAGATAGGTCTGTAGCTATCAGGTTTGCAGCTTGAATTCTGTCACTGACCATTTTCCCACTGGTATGAGCTACACCTATTACTGGAGGCACAGGGCAAAGCCCGTGCCAAACTGTGATATAGATTCTGTGCACTAGAACGGTAAACGAAAGCAAAGTATTATTGTATCCTAGGAACATGCTGATCTATACAGGTTTTGAAAAACTGTAATAAGGCAGGGAAGACTCAAAGGAAAAGCTTTCTTTTTTTTTGTTTTCTCCATCTCTATCTAGAATAATTTCATAAATGAGTGAAACAGAGTTTGCTAGCGTCTGTTATGTCTGTGTGTTTAAACGTGCAGACTTACCCATCTCTTCTGGTGCTGCAATGAAAATGTGGGTGTTTTTTCTAGCATCATCATTAAAATGTGAGATGTTTCAACAAAAAGCTTATCATTCCTTTGTTTGGAAGATAACTCAGAAAAAAAATCTGGGATACCACTGTTTCCTTTCCTGATAAATTTGATTTGGTACACTGGTCTAGTAAGCAATTACAATTATTTGAAGCAATTATAATTGCAGATATTTCTCAATCATCTAAGCTAATCTTTAATTCTGCCAACATCTTAGTTCAAAGAGCGCTTAAGTGATTTAAGAAAAAGAGATGGAAGGTATGGGAATGAGGAAAAAACAGAGAAGAATGAAGAGGAGGAAAAGGTGAAGAAAGAGTCAAGGAAGATGAGAGAGGGAGAATTAGACTATGGCGCGCTGAAGAAAAAGGTTGCAAGCCCGTAGTGAGGTAGGCAAGAGGCACTCTGACTCGCAGTGTGATGTATGTCCTTGTTATCTGTGTTTGCGGGAGAAGAACATACCCAGCTGCAGGGACCAGGCCAAATGTTGCAAGTAAAGAGTTAGGGAGCGTGAGGCGTGGAAAGCAGAGCTGTGGTGGCCACGTGTTCTGCACAGACCCTGCGTCTGCTTGGCTGGCTGTAACCCTGCAAGGCAGAGAGGAGCAAATTGCATGGTGTACGCGTCTCTGTCTTCCCTGAATCCGTCCTGCACTGCTGCAAGCACCAGATTTATTTCATCGTTTTAATCATCCTCAACAAAGTCATCCATCGGCGTCTTAAAACTTTCCTCCTAGGACAGAAGCTAAGCACCCATTTTATTGATGAGCTTATTGAGATTTTGTATGCGTCTGACAGTGGCTTTCATCACAGCACGATTCTGTTGCTTTGGCAGGAGAATTTTTTCTAAAATGTATGAAACAAAGTGGGGGCTTGGCACAGCTAAATGTTTATTAAACAAATAAGGGAAGTTGGTGGTAGAGATCTGCAGTCAGTAGAGGCACTGGGATATTCAAGAAAAAGAACTATTAGCTGAAAAGTCATAGGGTTTTGTTTTGGTTTTTTAATTAGTTATTGCCTTCAGTCATAATAGATTTTTCATGACCTTGGAACTAATTGTGAGCAGCAGAGGAATTTAAGAAATATGAGATTCAATGATTTCACTTTGAAGTTGTTTTTCAGAGTAAACAGACATGGTGTTTTTCATTGTTGACATAAGATTTCTGTCCCAAAGGCTGGAAAGATACCATCTTGTCTTTCTCAAGCACAAAAATCACAGGGGAATTGTTTTTTCTTAGGAGAGTGGAGGAGGGAGAAAGGGAAACTGTAAGATGCATGTCAAGTATCCTCAAAGTCCAAAGTCATACTCAAATTCTGTGTGATGCACTTTATGGACTTGCCGGCAGCGTGCGCTTGCAAGCCAGAAAGCCAACCGTATCCTGGGCTGCATCCAAAGAAGCGTGGCCAGCAGGTCGAGGGAGGTGATTCTGCCCCTCTACTCTGCTCTCGTGATACCCCTCCTGGAGTACTGCATTCAGCTCTGGAGTCCCCAACACAAGAAGGACATGGATCTGTTGGAGTGAGTCCAGAGGAGGGCCACGAAGATGATCCGAGGGCTGGAGCACCTCTGCTATGAAGACAGGCTGAGAGAGTTGGGGCTGTTCAGCCTGGAGAAGAGAAGGCTCCGGGGTGATCTTATTGCAGCTTTTCAGTACTGAAAGGGGGCCTACAGGACACCTGGAGAGGGACTTTTGACAAGGGCGTGTAGTGATAGGACAAGGGGCAATGGCTTTAAACTGAAAGAGGGCAGATTTAGATTAGATATAAGAAAGAAATCTTTTACATTGAGGGTGGTGAGGCACTGGAACAGGTTGCCCAGAGGAGTTGTGGCTGCCCCATCCCTGGAAGTGTTCAAGGCCAGGTTGGATGAGGCTTTGGGCAACCTGATGTAGTGGAGGGTTTCCCTGCCCATGGCAGGGGGATTGGAACTAGATGATCTTTGAGGTCCCTTCCAACCCAAACCATTCTATGATTCTATGACTCCCAGACTTTTGGTGTCTAGGGTAAGCATCCTGAGCACAAGAAACTCAGGAAACACGGACCTAAGGGTATCTTGTCCATGAGTCCATGACGTTCCTACACTCTGTTGTTTGAGGGAAGACTGTGATACCCAGTTCTGTTGGTCACCATCAAAACTAGTGTCATTAGGGAAAAAAGTATTTGAGGTTTGGGAAATGATTTTCTTTTTCTTCCCCTTTCATTTGAAGGAGACAATGTCCGTTTCAAATGGCGAGTGCTGAAGTGAGCATTTCTCATCTGTCTGGTGACCCCTGTAGCTCATGTGACATTTTGGAAGGGATAATGGGTTCATTGCTTGGATGAATTGACTTCCTCCCGGCTACCTTTGCGTGGTTATATTGCATGGTTTGCTTGCATAAGTAACTTGAAAAGAATTTGTAGCATAGATTTCTTGATCCTATCAAGCAACTTTATCATGGCCTCTCAATGCTCCTTTCTAAATCCATGTGGTCAAAAAAGCCTCTTGCTTAAAGGGAGACTTCCAGCTTCAGGGCAGCTTTCTCTAGGTTTGTGATTGGCTTGATTATATTGGCAATAGCACTAAAGACCCTGAATCTGGGAACTAGGATTAGATTAGGTAATAAGTATTATTTTTATGAAGAATAAAAAGTGAATCCCTGCTTTAACAAGTTTATTGATGAAATACAATATGAATATACAATATTGTTGTCATAAGAAGTATGAAAAATGGAGGAGTATGTTATTTTTGTAAATACTGTTCTTAATGCCACAGTGCCCAAACGGCCAATTCCTAAACTATCAGTTGCCTATCCTTTACACACAGTGATTTTCTCACCCGGACGTGTCACCTTTTACAGCCACAAAACATAGGGGATTTGACTGTCACTGAAGGGTGTGTATTGAGCATGGAGGAAAGAAATCTCATTATTATTATTTTTATTATTAATGAATGGCACAACTCAGTACAGTATATTGGTAATCCTGTGCCAACGTGACATGTGAATGTACTGAAAAAAATAGAGAATAGTGTCAATCATTAATCTGGAAGCTTGGCCAGTGAATGAAGCAAGGAACTTTCAGAACACCTTTAAAAGTAATTTTTATTCATTAACATGCTTGTTCCAGTATACTGAGCTTACTTATTTGACCGTGGCTTCAGTTTCTTTAATTGCTTTCATTAAGCCACAAAGAAGATGTAAATGTTTGAGTAAATTCCCACTTCCCACTTCTTTGTCCAATCTGTTTATTAAGAATATGTGTACTCAGGCATGTATTACTGCCATCAATATTGCCTTGCTGCCTGGTTTATTTAGGGAAGAAAAAAAAAAAGTATAAGAGGTATTCCTAGGTAAGGATTTACATCCAAAAGAAGGTGAAGTGTGTCTCAGGTTGTTTTCTTTGTTTAATTTAATTTTAATTGCCAACCTTCTGACTCACTGGCTTGGACTTTAGCCAGGTTATATTTGGGTCATTGCCTATTTATAGTGTTTTCAAAATAGACAGTGCAGGTGTTGAGTTGTGTGTACGCTTATAAATGTTTCCCGTGGGCTTCTGCTATGTGAAATTGTACAGTACGGGAGAATTCAGATTGCCATTGTAATAATCTTACAGATTTTATTTAGCACAATTGCAAAGAAGGAGTTCCTTGCTCTGCATATAGACATGTACATACAATGATAGAGCTTTGAGTTACCAAGGCTGATTTAACGTGTTGCGTGGTTTGTGGTCATGCAGTCCTGACAGATGGAGATTAGGATAGGCTGTTTTCTGAAGTTACCTCTGGAGAAAAAGGAAAAAACCAAAACCAAACCCAAACTAAAACAGCAAAACCAAAGAAGGAAACACCGAGACAGTACAGCAGCAGTGCAGCAGGGTCCTGATCTAGGACAATGTCTTCTGTTGCTACCCATAGTAAACACAGAATCATAGAATCATAGAATGGTTAGGGTTGGAAGGGACCTCAAAGATCATCTAGTTCCAACCCCCCTGCCATGGGCAGGGAAATCCTCCACTACACCAGGTTGCCCAAAGCCTCATCCAGCCTGGCCTTGAACACTGCCAGGGATGGGGCATCCACAACTTCTCTGGGCAACCTGTTCCAGTACCTCACCACCCTCAATGTAAAGAATTTCTTTGTTATATCTAACCTAAATCTGCCCTCTTTCAGTTTAAATCCATTGCCCCTTGTCCTATCACTACATACCCTTGTCAAAAGTCCCTCTCCAGCTTTCCTGTAGGCCCCCTTTCAGTGCTGGAAAGCTGCTATAAGATCACCCTGGAGCCTTCTCTTCTCCGGGCTGAACAGCCCCAACTCTCTCAGCCTGTCTTCATAGCAGAGGTGCTCCAGCCCTCGGATCATCTTCGTGGCCCTCCTCTGGACTCACTCCAACAGCTCCATGTCCTTCTTGTGCTGGGGACTCCAGAGCTGAACACAGTATTCCAGGTGGGGTCTCACTAGAGCTGAGTAGAGGGGCAGAATCACCTCCCTCGACCTGCTGGCCACGCTCCTTTTGATACAGCCCATCAACACTTGCATCTCACTGTAGAAAAAAAAAATTAAATGACTCACATTGCTGTGTATATTGCACTCACTTTACAATAAAGACAGAATTGTGTTATTTTATATTTATTGATAACAGAAAGACAGCTATGAGCTGAGAAATCAAACACCCCTGCTCTGAACAACTTGCACCTTAAATAAATAATTGTACAAGCATAAGGAGAAGGGGAGAAGGAGGAGGGTGATTCTGGGTTTGTGCGTTCACCGTCTCGGTGAATGTGCTCTGTAACTCAGTCCTTCCTAGCGCTGAAGGGGCCTTCAAGGTATTGAACTGTTTGGAAGGTCTGCTTTTCATGTCCACCACTGTCACGTGATGCAGAGTAGAAGCAAATCGTCTATAAACCACCTTGGGGTTTAAAGGATGTATACTAGTATGTGGCTGCGTGGTAGTCAGGTATGCTGTCAGACCACTCAGTGACGACTTTGTTAAGCTCCAGTGGGAATCAGGACAAAACTGGCAGTGGAGAGGTAGCATGCTAGAGTTGTCTTTCATTTTCTCTGGAAGTCATCTTTGGATTACTGATAATTAGAGGATATGTTGACTCATTGGCCTCTGCTTTGAAGCTAACAGTTGTTTGAAAAGGAGAGAAAGTGACCTCTGAGCACGGTGGTGCCTGCTGCTCCGAATAAGGAGCTGCCGCTGCGGGAGTTGTGCCCCCAGCCATAGGTTTAGATTTTGCATCTTTTTTTGCTGCAGGTTTAACGTAATTTAAAACGAAGGGGAAGGTTGAAGGGCATGGGACAAAGGGGAAAGTGCGATGGAAAACTGGATGTCGTTAAGCCGAATGTCATTAAACAGTCATGAAACTGTTAGAAAGTGGGCAGTCTTTGATGTCTTGGTTGTTTAGATCACATAGCATTAAAAATGGGATTAAAAACATGTTCATTTTATACATCGTATCTCCACCATTGCAAGCACTTTCAAGTTGCAGTCAGTTAAGGAGCTTTCATGATAATGACCTAATTATTTTTAAGACTTGGTAGTAAACATATCATATCTATATTTTAAGTGTTTAAATTAATGATTTCAGTTTTGTAGCTTGGTAAAAGCTAGTGTAAGAAGTAAGCATGCTGTATGAAATTCCATTGGCCAGGCACACTTTAATCATACTCTGTTCTTGTTACAACAGGAAGCGTTAATTAAAGTTGGAAGTCCGTGAATAATTATTTCTTTCCTTGCAGTTTTCTTTGAATGGCATTATTGTGTTCAAATCCTGCGTGAAAGGTCATGGGTAAGATGGTTTAAACATCAGCAAATAGTTTTCCGTGTTTCAGAGGCGAGGAACCACAAACTGATGTTTTCCTGTAGGGGATGCTGTCACAGTTGCATTACTCTTTATTTTCCTTCATTATTAGAGTTTCTGATTACTTCCTTAAAAGAGGATGAAGGAATTAAAACGTATATTTTATAATTAGTGTGAGATGACCACTGACTCAGCTAACAGTCTTTCGAGGACGATAGTGATTCTGGGCAGGTGTTATTACATATGTCATCATCTCGTCTGAAATAATTGCTCATAAGCACATGTCCAAGTATAAAAATACTCTGAAGCAGTTTGTCCCTATTTTTTGAGTTTTGAGGAGCAAGCAGCTCTATTCATTGCAGGGAGCAGACTCCACAGCTGCTCTGAGCTGCCCGACAGCCCAAGGAAGCCCTGAGCCTCAGCCAGGTCCGTAAGGTGCTGTCTTGAACCAGGTGGATGTACCGCTTCTTAGAAGAGCTGGAGTTTCTCTTTCAGGCCAAGGTTCAAGAGAAGAGGATAAAGAACTAAGAACAAGTTCATTGCAGTTGTCTTCCTGTTCTTTCATGTGCAGTTGTTTTTGCTCCGGTACAACACTGTCAAAATGCAGGTACCCGGCACAGTGTGAGTGACAGAGGGCTGTGCTAGCTACATGGACAAAGAAGCCTGCGCTTGCATGCTCATTTGTTTTATTTTGTAAGGGAGGCTGAGCTCTTGTTTGGTGCTTTCTGGATAGCGTGGTGTTTTCTAAAGAATCAAAACAAAACAAACGAAAAACCCCAGCGAGGCATGATGAAGCCTGTGACTTCAAATGTCACCTTGCAGAACAAAGACATGATCAGTCTTTTTCTGCTTTCCTTTGAGTCTGTAACTTCAAATTTCATCTTGCAGAACAAAGACTTAATCAGTCTTTTTCTGCTTTCCTTTTTTCTCCTTTCCTCTGTTTTCGTGCCATATGAGCCAAGGCTGTTGACTCCCAGGATCAAGTATTCAGCGTGAATACTGGGTGGACAGGTGAACGCTGACAGAGCTGAGCCCTCTTGCAATAGTGACTTGAAAGCGAGCTGTGCAGAGCCTGCATGCCCTTCCCGTGGAGCCTGGTGTTCCTCTGCTCAGACTGGTTAGTGGACAGCTAGAGCACACCTATATCTCTGCAACTTTGTACGCTGCCTTAGCATTGGAAAAAATTTGCGTTGCTTCTAAAGATCTTGGCAAGTATGTAAAAGAAGAAATTTTCACTGGCAGTCTTCAATTTCTTACTCTATTTTAATATTGTTAACTTATAGATGTATTTTATCTCTATAAATGTAAGATAAATAACTATTATTAATATGATTTCTTATAATATTAAGTAGAATACTATCTTTCTCCTTACATTTCTGCAATGTAGGTATATGGTGTAATATACATTGTAAAATAATGTACTATTTAATAACACAACATACAATTATAAATACGTGTGTGTACAAATATGTATGTGTGTGTATATATATATGTGTGTGTGTGTGTGCATACCTACATATTCTTAATTTAGAACACTGTGCTCCTGCATTAGTTTCGGTGTAATTTCACTACCTCATTGACAAGGACAGGGTATAAGTTGTGTATAAAATCATCTACTTATTACAAGCTAATGACAGGATCACAGCTTAGTCCCATTAGTAATGTCCCCTGGTATGCACTCTGTAATTGCTTTAATTGGCCTATCTCCCAGCTTTCCTGAGCAGAAAATGCCACTGAAAGGCTGCCATAATACATAGTAAATATATTCCAGTCCATGCTTCTGAATGGGTAGGCATCCTCCAGCAGTCTGTTTTAGTCATTGAGCTGCGATCTGAAATTTCAACTGTTGTTAAAAACAACAAGGTGACAAACTTCTGGGGTTTGTTTTCGGTTTTTTTGGAAGGTACTTGTTTGTAGATTCTGGTTTGGCCTTGATGAACACCTCTCAGTGGTAACCTAGGAGTGATGAATATGTTCAATGTATATGCTAGAGACGTTTTTATTTAAATTTTAAAAAGAAGGTTTAATGTAAGTATCCATGGATAATAACTTTGAAATACCAGAGGGGAACTAAATAATTCTATGACTGATTTGGCAGGAAAGGATGCAAACTGATTTCAAGAGTTCCGAGCTACTTTGGGATCCACTGAATTTCCAGTCTTCCTTTTAGCATTGGCTTATCCATCTGTAACTTGTTGGTCCTGGCAGGAGATGTTTGTATTGCAGGAGCTCTCTCCAACTAGTACTTTCCTTGTCCTATATGCCGAATGAGTAGAGAGTGAATCAGGTTTTGTTTTGGCAAAGGAGATTCTGTAGCAGTGTTAATTGAATTTTAATTAGAAAGCACAGTCATTGTGCTTTTAGGGATGTGGAGGTGGCGTATGAATCCCTGAATTTTCTGCAAGAGAACAGAGAAAGCACTGTGTGCATTCACACACAGGAAAAGGAGTATGTTCCCCAACAAAAATTTTCCCAGAGGCTTAGATTTCCCACTTTTCTTTGCTTGCAAGTCCACTGATCAAGTATCACACCAAAAAAGCATTTTGATTTGTCAGTGCTTTGCAAATATTCAGCTCATATATTAACAACTTGATAAATCTTTGGTTAATTCGCGTTGCATGTTCTAAATTTCAGGTATACTCGACAAGTTGCATCATTGCAGAGCCCGAGCAGAACGCCATGCACACGTGCATTTAGCACTATTAGAACTGACTTGAGCCTGTTGTGTGTAGGATGAAGCACAAGCAAAGTAATTTGTTTGTGGTATAGAGGTGATTTGAGAAGTGAGATTTTCTTGCAAATCTTTTTGATTAGCTGGAAGACTAATTAACCAAAGACATGGAGATACTTGTTCTGTTGCTCACCAGCCTAGGCTGCAGCTCCGAAGATGTCTTCCGCAGCTAGGAGGAAATGGCCCACCTTTTATAGGCAGGGCCTGAACCTTAATTAGATAATTACAAGCCAGCTGGGTGATAGCCATAATTCCCCCTTTTTGTTTTACAGTTTTTTTTGTTTGTTTTCAGGAAGGCTTTACAGTGAGCAGAGACCCAATTTATTCATTCCAACTCCAGCTCACTTCCCTCTTTTGGGGTAGCAGCTTTACCTTCTTTATCAAAGGACTTCTCACTCCGGCTCTGGCTCTTTTGGCTCTGGCTCCAGCAAGGGAGTCGAGATCATGGTCTTGAGGGTATCACATCAGGGTCACCAGTTGTTGCTCACCAGCCTAGGCTACAGCTCCAAAGATGTCTTCCACAGCCAGGAGGAAATGGCCCACCTTTTGTAGGCAGGGCCTAAACCTTAATTAGATAATTACAAGCCAGCTGGGTGATAGCCATACTTGTTCTGCAGGACCTCTCTGTTGTTAGATAGGTTGAGCTAGCTTTCATGGACCCACAGGTTCATGAGCCTTCAGTAAATGTTGATGAAGGGATAGATTTTTTCCTCTGTTGTAACTTGCAGCTGTTTACTCCAAATGAATAGTTTTATTCCATCTTGTGGTTTATGTTAGAACATTTTAGGAAATCTCTTTTTAACATAAAGCATGATGTAAATTCAAAGATACTTTGCACTTTCAGGTAGAGCTAATGGTTGAATGCATTCCACAGACTTTATAGATGTTTTGTTAACACCATCCATTCTTTGAATCATGTTCAATTTGTCAATAAGTTAGATAGATGACCTGGGAAGGTTTTCAGCAGGGCTTGTGCTGTACCATTCTTCTAAATAAAATTGCCCATTTTGTGTTTTGTAGAGACCCATCTACTGTTACCAGCACAGTAGGAAAAGACACCCAGGCAGTTGTATCAGAGACCCTCTTATGTCCAGCTCTTTCTGTTCTGAGTATTATAAATAGGTCTGAATCAATTTCTTGAGCTCTTTGCAGAGCTCCTTCTGCAGAGCTCTAAAAATGTATTTTCTATTGGGACACCTGATCATAACGTTGAAGTGAAGGAAGTGGCTTTCAAGGCGATTGTTGTGGTTTTAACCTGGCCAGCAACTAAACACCACACAGCCACTCGCTCCCCTTCCCTGCCCCCGGTGGAATGAGGGAGAGAATTGGAGGTATACAGGCAAGGAGACTCAGGAGTTGAGATAAGAACAATTTAATAATTGAAATAAAATAAAAAATGGTAATTATAATAGATATATACAAATGAGTGACGCACAGTGCAATTGCTCACCACTAGCTGACCAATGTCTAGCCCCTCCCTGGCTAGGGATCCCATGGGAGACAAGTCCTGAAACTGCAGTCCCAGAAGAGAAAGAGGGAACTTCCTGGTGAGCCCTTATTTATGTACTGAGCATGATGTCGCATGGTATGGAATATCACTATTGCCGATTTGGATGAGTTGCTCCAGCTGTGCTCCTTCCCAGCTTCTTGCGCACCTGCACACTAGCAAGGTGTGTGAAGTTGAAACATCCTTGATTTCTTAGCAACAACTAAAACCATCGGTGTATTATCAACATTTTTCTAATACCAGATCCCATACTAAATCCAAAACACAGCACTATTCTAGGTGCTGAGAAGAAAACTCTATTCCAGCTGAAACCAGTACAGTGATTCTTAGTGAAGTTATTGAATGTTTGCTTTTCTGCTCTGAGTAGTCAGTGTATCACCAGCAACATGTGGCAGAGTTAGCTGATGCTGCTTGAGCAGGTCCTGTTAGTTTGTTGATGCATTTGTTGGATTTTTTGCAAAGTGCTTAAGAACTGTAAGAAAAAGACCTCACTATCTGACCCATCTTTTCAGATACTAAATATCTGCCCAACTTGCATCCGTCTCGGAAAGGTGCTCTTGTGGCAAGTCAATCCTCTGTAGAAAGAGAATTCTGCTGTACAACTGAAACTTGCCTGATTTAGATTTTCCAGCTCAGATCGTAACAGTTCCTCTTTCCTCCATGACTGAGAAGTGGGGACCTGGAATAAGTGTGTGGCTATCACACAGAGTTAGTGCTACTCAGTGGGAGAAAAAGTAGGGTTGTCATTATATTGCGCAAATGGTTTGGGATTTCTATACTCCTGTTGCTACTGTGACTGTGGGTTGGTCATAGCTCCCAATGATTTTGGTGGTTTGGAACTAAACCCTGTCTTTTTTTGCTGTCTTTTTTAATTTGTTTTGGAATTTGCTCCTAGTATTGAGTTCAGAATTGCCCCATAATGAATGAACCAGTAAGATCTGATTTTGAAAAGGTAAGACCCATGCAATGTGATCTCTTCTCCAGTAAATGAGAGAATGGGGTATCTAACTGATGGACAGTATTCTCACTCAGATATCTTTTGTATGCTTTTGTTACAAGAATCTGTTGGTCTCTGAAAATCTCTTCAATAAAGAGATTCTTTTGCCTTAGACACAGACAGACTCTTCCTTTTGTTGGTTTCTCATTAGCCTGTGCCGCGGTAGCAGGACCAGGTATAAGTCGAAGAGCATGAGGCTGAAGGACATTGGCTTTCAGTATAAGTTTTTTTCAACCACAAGGAGCTTCCCTGTGCGTTTTGAGGAACTCTCCCATTGTGAGAGCACAACCCAGCCCGGAGCGGCAATTTGGGATGTCACAAGCTGGCACGTCGAGGAGGAGATGCGCGAGTAGCTGCTGGGTCTGAGGAGCAGGTTGATGGACGGTTGTGTTTTCCTGAAAGTGCTTGGAGAAGCTCCATGTTTTGAGCAAGATGGACAAAACTCATACAGCCAAGAGCAGTCCTTGAGGCGCTTTTTAAGTGCACTCTCCAGCTGTGTTTAATTACGCCTCTAGCTGGGTAAAACTTTCCTGAAGTTTTAAAAGTCCCTGGCCTGTACACTGCTTAAGGGATGTGATACTGTTTCAGACTTGCTACTGTTTGTCTTCTAATCCTTCAAAGAACCTTTCTCTTTTAATCCTTCAAACAAACATATTTTCAAAAGACTTTTGCTGTTTATAGTCAGCTGCTAGAACAATTTGGCATCTGTGCCTATTTGCATCACCTACCGAGAGAGCAGTAACTGAGAAGCAAATGCAGGTCTAGTCCAGCATGTCCAGAGATGAGGTCCTGAGTGTTTACTACATTTCCTTTAAACTCCTGTCTGTTTTTTTAGAGGCTAGTGCTAATTAATGTAATTTCTACAACAGTGTAAAGCTCTGATGGGGAGAGAGAAGTGATTTTTTTTGGAGATTCTTTTAAAAAAACCCACACAAACCTATATGTTTTTGCAGAAAATCGTTCTAATAATAAAACCAGGGCCTCAGAGGTTTACTGTCTTGAAATATGTAGGTACTAGTGAGGTAAACATCCCAGATACATACATGATAAAAATTGTCAGCTGCAGATGCTAGAAGAATTCTTTGCAAATCCTGTCTGTAGCTGCCATGGGCAGATCTGAGGTTACTCAGCCTGCAAGCCGCTCTCGTTTCTGCAGATGGTCCAAAGTGTCTGAAAGCTTCACCCTGAGACTAGGACGGCTTTGCAGGCTCCTGGTACCCAGTGCTTGTCCTGTGCTGTTCTTCTGGGCTGTGCAGAAAGATCAGAGAGATGCAGAAGCTGGTCTGTGTGTAGTCTCTGCGTTACCAGCCAATCCTCTGCCCTGGGGGAGCTCTCTGGGGCCCCTGATCATTTCCATTTTTTAGTTCAGATTCCTCCAGCTGCGCCTCACAAGGTGCCTACCATGAGCCCCAGTCTGGCTCTTCCCTTTCAGGGCCACCAGTCACTGGGCAGGACTGGGGGACATCCTTGGCGCACATGGGTCCCCCAAGAGCTTGCAGCTGGGTCTGGTGCAGGCTGACGTGTGAGTCCGTTTCAGGAGATGTTCCAGAAGTGCTTTTAACCACAGACCTGGCCACCGTGTGTCTCACCCTCATCTACTTCAAAGCCTGATCAGATTGTTCTCCACAAATTATAACACAAACCAAGCGTCTCTTGTTTGTTCCAGGCTGTGTGTCCGTGGCTGTTCAGAAATACGCACCCCTTGTACCAGTTAGGCATCGTTGCATCTAGCAGGTTTATCTCCCTCAGGCTGGACACATATAACCTTTGCAAAGGTGCTGGTTATATGCTAAAAGTTTAAAAAGCATTTTCTTCAAAAGGAAAATACTTAAATTCTGCCCTCATTCCTAGTCACATAGTTCACAACTATGCAGCAAAATAGCATTGGTCTGCGTTCTCAGCAGGGCTCTATTAATGGAAGTCATCCAAGCTCATACTTGAAAGTCAGTGGAGATAATTTGATGTCTAACAGCCATGGATCTGGCTCATTTTTCACATGCTATAAGCACTGTTAAACATGTTCATACAAACCTCTGCTTTGCCACAGAGTTTCCTTGTGACCTTGAAAAAAAGAGATTTTAGAACTTTCTTGTGTTTAAAATGGTGGGAATGGAAATCTCTTTCTCTTCCTTCATCTGTTTTTTCTTGCTTGACAGTGAATTATGGCAGAACAAGTTTTATTATACAGTAGTACATTGTCTCATGATTAGTTTTTCTGATAGAGCATTAAATGTTACTATTCTATGTAATTTCCAGTTAAGCAACCGTTCTTGCTTTTCAGCTGCTTTTCATGCTGGTCCTCTGTCCGTATATATGTATGCATAGATGCTTCATTTCATATTGCACAGATAGGTAATTTTACATTTCCTCATAATTTGAGCATCTGTGTCTGTGTGCATGCCACCTTAGCACAGAAACAACAACATGTTAGGTGTATTATCTAAGACTAATCTACTTATTGAACAGAAGTTTGAAGTGGGAGGGTGGTGTGATCTCGCTTCTGAGGGGTGAATTTGAATGTGACTCCAGTATATTCTTATCAATGCAAAGCCTAGGTAGAATTTTATTGACTTGTTATGTTCATTGCAATTGCAAATTTCAAACATATACAGGAATTATTGCGTCAGGCAGCAGTATATGTTCCTATTTGCCAATGGATCAGTTTTTGAATTATCACATGTTATTATGTAACATATTAGTGAAGTAAAAAAGCTTTGATGGTGTAAGTTTAGGAAGCCAGGTTATTCTTTTCTCCCCTTCTTCCCACCCTTGTTAAAAAAACCCTTCTCTCTATTTGTCCCATGTCCTATTTGACTAAATGCGTAGGTGCACCCTAAGCCTGACATCTCGTTTGGTCTTCTGAATCACCAGCGCTGCCCATATTGTGCCATGGTCAGCAGGAGCACAGGCTGCTTGTGCCATGTGGTCTGGTCAGGAGAAGCCCAGTGTCTGGGGTTCATGGGGAGGGACAGATGCCCCTGTGCGTGGTGGTGGGGTCTGGCACACTCCAGGTGTAAGGCTGTTCTGGATGACTAGAGAAAGGGGTCCTCGGGATGCAGCGTGCCGCACAGCAGTGCCATAAGCTACAGCTACTCCAAATGGCTCCCAGAGCAAAAGGTTTCATCCTTCATACTGTTAAAGCAGCCAAGTAAAACCCTACACAGAAAATAATATGCCCTTTGAGGGACCTCTGGAAGTTTACAGCACTGGAGAATTCGTGCTTGACATGACATGACAGTTTTCCAACCTGTCAGCCCCTTTCGGTTAAACATACATGAAATTGCTGTAACTCCTGTCAAAGTGACCTTTTTCATGGCCCTTTGTCATTTTGCAGTATAAAGCCACTCCACGTAAGAACTTCTGAAGGTCTTGCGTGGCAGCAAAAGTTGCAGTGTGAACTCACCTGAGGCACGCAGGATAAGCGGAGGTAATGCGGAAAGGTCCTGGTTCTGCAGGCACATCTCTCTCATGAAACAGCCTCGCAAGAGGCAGATTTAGGAAGCATTTGGATGGCCGTGGGCACTTGCTTTGGGAAGGTGGGCATGCAAGGTAACACCTGGTGTGTTCTTCCCCGTTTGTTGGCCAAATTCTGTCTTGAGCGGTTTTTGTACCTAAGCTATTGGTGTAGTTTTGCTGATGTCATTGTATCTGCTTCGCTCTACCCTAGAGGCACCGCTACTTCAGTATCGGATGAAATAATCTTCATAGGCTTCTACTTACAGGCTCACCTATAAATAACTGGACTGTTGGGCCTGTGGAAGGTGATTTGTAAATTTATCAATATTAAGTAAGAAAGAAGCATATGTCCATGGTTGATTGGTTTTGTTTGGTTGAGATTTTTTACAAATCTTTCTCTTATAATACCCATTTTATTGCAAATATGGTTTTTTGTTTTTCGGGATTTAAAAGTTTTGCTACTAAAACTACTTTCTACTTGGTTTTTTTTGCCTTCCCACAGTTAACTTCTCTTGTTTAATAAAAGCAAAGAGGAAGAAGTGAAAAAGAAGTATGAGGAGGCAGAAAGACTTTAATTTTCAAATGCAAAAAAAGCTTGAATTCTCTTAAAGTTTTTCAGAAATCTTTTTTGAAAGAGGGCTGCTTAGAAGGAAACAAACATGAAACATCTTTTCTCTCATATTCCATGTAGAAACGGAATAATTTTCTGGTATATTTTCAACAAATTTTTAATCATCTCTAGTAGAAAATTTCTTCAGCTTATCAGATGGTATTTGAAGTTGATGTTTTAAAATACTGTTTCTGGTCTTGTACTCAAAATTATAGTCTGACTTTATTTTGATGTTAAAAAGTCCTGCTAGTGACATTGCAACAAGAGTATTGTGTATAGGCTGACATATGGTAACAGTGTTATGATGGTTTATGCCATTAAATATGTTACAGGCTGAGAAAGTTGTGTGTGTTTTCATAGCAGCTCTAGGCTTCCTTGTGTCAAGTATCTGCCTGTAGAGCTTAGGAGAGTCCATGGCTTTGAATACGTAACCAACCCTATTTTGTGCTCACTTTGGCTTCTGATGGTTTGATGGTAGCTTTGTTCATTCATTTTATGTGTTTTTGGCAAGGAGAAAATGGAAATATTATTCTGACAATGAAAATATTTTATGGCAAATGAAAGATGAACTTTTTCATAAAGAATTAATGCTTGGGTGAAACTGGTTTAGACTCCATGATGAGCAAAATTTTCACTTTTTCACCTCTTTTTTTTGCCCTTTTGTGGGTCAGTGAATCGGCTCCCCTTCTTGAATATAAACTTGTGGTGGAGTATTAAATAGACTTAATAAAACCGCCTACAAAGGTCACATTTTGTGAGAAAAAGTGATCAGATGACTGCTTCTCTGAGCTGCAGCTTTGCAGCAATAGTTGATACTGAGTATTTGCTCCAAGAAGGAACTGATGGTGAAGTGTCGTTTCAAGCCCGTGTCAAAAAATCTCAGTCCTGGTGCCACTACCTCGCTTCCAGAAACCAAAGCAGACTTTTCCACAGTCATCTGGTTCCTGCTAGTTATGGACCCACTCAACACAAAACACCTGCAATCCTCTTTGCTGCTTGCTGCGGGAAGCCGCAGAGCCCCTCATTCCTGCACGCCCCTGGTCCACCTCTCAGGCTGAGTCTACTCCACCCAACCCACAGCAGTTGTTCCCATTTTGCAGACTTGAGGCGTAAAACTGATGTCCCTGGTCCAACCTGTGGGCCATCACGAGGGAGGGAAATGAGTCCATTCTGCTCACACACCTAGTTCTTCTGCTTGCATGTCATTGCTTTTTACAGTAAAAGCAAAAGTTTGGCTACACAAACCTTCCTTCTTTAAATCTCTGGAATGGGAATAGCCTGAAAACCTGGTCTTTTTTTTTGATTAAAGAATTTTCTGAATCCTTCAACAGCTCAGTAAAGCTTTTACAAACTAAAAATCAGGAAAATAGCCAGGGGCAGGTTCTCCCCAGCCTTAAAAACTTGCCACTAAGTATGTTCTGATGTATTCTTGCACAGAGGAGCAATCGTTATCACGCATTTAGATAGTTCTCCAACAGTTCTGTAATACTTTTGCAGTATGTAGTAGTTTGGGACATAGGCAAACGGAGTTAATTCTATTATCAGAAGAATTAACCTTCTTATCCCCTGGTTATACTGGAAGGAAAGAGCGAGCCCCAGCTGTGTCCTGCAGCTCTGTTTAGAAAAAAATCCTTCAGATAGAAGGATGGTTCCCTGTCAAAATTTGGATGGATAAATTTGGCTCTTACTCAAGTTCATCCTCCAGTGTTTTTTGTACTCTGACTGGGCATACATTTTCTTTTTTCATATGCATTAAATTTATGCCAAAAGAAGCATTTCTATTCAAAGTTTACAGGTATCCGTGTGTCTCCTCCTTAAAAGTTCACAGGTTGCAATTATGCAAAACTGCTCTGAAAGATGCTTTACAATCTGCTTCGTTTATGATTTCTGCAAGTACCATTACTCTACAAGCATAAATTAGGGAACATCCAAATAAATATTTTTATAATATACTAAAATCATAGATTGGCAATGCCCAAATGCCCATAATAATGCACTGTTTTTCCTCCATGTCATTCTTTCTGAGAGAGGAGATTTGAGTCCTCCTCAGTTGGCTGAACTTGTTTGGAGTTAATATTTTAGTTTATATGAGTGTGAGCACAGGTGTATGAATACAGCAGTTTTCAGCAAGGTGACATCAATGTTTTGATTTGGAAGTTGCATGTGCAACTTCTTTTTGTTAAAAACTATGGGGAATCTTTAGGCTTTGGGTAGTTTAGAAAAGTCTATCCAAAGACAGCAAAAACATGAGTGAAAACGTGGATGGTCACCAGATATTTAATGCGTAAACTAGCAGCTCACTCTCAAAAAACTGTAATAACCATACGACAAAAACTCAAAGAGCAGGGGACATCAGCAACTGTGAAGTGACACAGTATTTTGGATGAGGGAAAAAAAAAATTTTTTTTTTTTAGGTATTTGAATGCCATCTATTGTGTAAGCCCTTAAAAGAAAATGTTAATGATCCAAGAGAAATTATATGAAGGAACTGTGTTACCCCACTGCTATCAAATGAAGCCAATGTCTAGCCCAAATTAGAAACGTGGAAATTTCAAGAACCCAAAGCTTTCTTGAAAAAGCAATAGATGATATATACTGTGTATTTGTCTAGATTTCCATTAGAATCTTAATATGACTTTGATTTGTGCTGGGTGAAAAGAAGATACAAAAAAACCCGCTTTTGGTATCAGTGCTTTTGGTATTTTTGAGTCTGCCTTAAGCATATCTGGGCATGTTAGAGACAGCCAAGATGCCAGGACTAGCTTTTTTTATCACTGTTCTGCAGAAGTTCAGGAGATGCACCTCTCCTATGAAGGGAGACTGAGAGAGTTGGGGCTGTTCAGCCTGGAGAAGAGAAGGCTCCGGGATGATCTTATAGCAGCCTTCCAGTACTGAAAAGGGGCCTACAGGAAAGCTGGAGAGGGACTTTTTACAAGGGCGTGTAGTGATAGGACAAGGGGCAATGGCTTTAAACTGAAAGAGGGGAGATTTAGATTAGATCTAAGGAAGAAATCTTCTACATTGAGGGTGGTGAGGCACTGGAACAGGTTGCCCAGAGAAGCTGTGGATGCCCCATCCCTGGAAGTGTTCAAGGCCAGGCTGGATAAGGTTTTGAGCAACCTGATGTAGCAGAAGGTGTCCCTGCCTGTGGCAGGGAGGTTGGAACTAAATGATCTTTAAGATCCCTTCCAAGCCAAACCATTCTGTGATTCTATGTGTGAGTGAATTCAAGCAACATGCACTCCTCTAATGAAAAAATGCATCATCCACAATGAGAAAGCAAATCCCTTGTCAGAACGTGAAATCGTTGTGACGTTTGGTCTACTGGTGGTGCTTGTCTGCGAGAACGTGATAATGGTGCACTTTTCCAGTCAGGTCCGCTTTCTGTACTTGAACAAGCAGCATGAGGTTGTGATATTGCACAACAGATGGTGTCCTGCAGAATCAGAGGGGCTTAAGAGTGAGAATGGTAAGGAAAATCTGCCTGGAGTAGGAAGAGATGGAAAGACTAGAGGTGAAGACTGAAAGATAAATGGAATAAGAACTTAAAGCTCTTTATTTAGAGTAATTTTATTTTACAAAACGCGGATATCAAAGGCAGGAAAAATTCAAAGAAGATATTACTTCTTGTGCGTATGCAGACAGTGGGAGACTTTGGTAGTGAGAAAAATGATGTGCCTAGGGCACCGCTGGGGACGGTGATGCAGGCGATAGACTTGGCAACGAGGTGGATTTGAGAAAACTTGTTTCGATGTGAGGTGCTGATGCCCTGATAGCTGGAGGAGGAAAGGATGCTCTTAAGTGCGATTTATATTACATGAGCTCTTTTGAAATATTTCTGATGCCTTGGGCCTAGTTTCCTGAGTGTGCAGACATGGACACTCCTGCGTGGGAACCTTGCTTGCTTATTTGTTTAATTTCCTCATTCTCTTATTTTTTCCACAATTTCTTTTGCCGTCCCCGTTCCTCCTCTGTTGCCACGTGGCCAAGGTGCTGTGTTCTCCTGAGTCTATATGGTTGAGTGCCCAGCACAACCTTCCTAGAATCTTTTCACGGAGCTCACATTGGAAAACTGAACAGGGCAGAGGAACATGTGAAGGGGATAAAATAAATGTGGCGGGAGTGGAAGCTTTTTCTTAAAATCTTTCTTTTAATAGAAAGCAAACAAATAAGAAACCAAGCTGTAGGAATTCTGTCTGTAAGTCAGAGTCTGGAATCAAATGTGATCAAACATGGCTAGGCAGGCTAGCACTCTATTTTAGGCCTTTTTTTTCTGACTTTTTAACAGCCTGGAAGTGGAATCTGGCTTTCAACCAGAAACCTGTGTTAGAAACGGTCTTTTAAAAGCAATGTCGTGTGCAGGAAGAACTTGCGATAGATTAGGTATTGGGAAAAATAAGTGACTGAGTGCAGCTTTTAAAAGCTCCACTTTGAAAAGAACTGAAGGCAAAGGAGAAGAAGTGCCAAAGGGATAAAAAGCAAAGTCTTTGTTGTTGCCTTATGTTTTATCTGACATTTTATCCTATTTTAAGAGTTTGCCCCTTTCCGACTTGTCAGTATCTGCATTCAATCATTACTTGTCAACAGTTTTATTTAATGTGAATAAATGTGCCGTAATTTGCTAAAATATGAGTCTCGTAATTACAGGTGTAGAGTTGTTTTATTTGCTAAGAATTTGTGCCTAGGGAAAATGACACAACGTGCCAAGAAGGCTTAAAATCTGAAATCTAAATTTATCCATCAGATTGTTTAACCATGATTAGGGTATTTTGACTTAGTCCCAATATCCTTTGACAGTTCTGGTGTTTGCAGGACTAGCCAAAGATGATGCATTTAACTGTAACTTTTATTGCAGACATTTTTAAGAGCCGTTGCTTCTGTTTGCATATGATTCCCTCAGAGAATCTTGTCTTTGCAACTGGATTATTTTGTCCTGCTGCTGGGATGTTTTTGCTTGGAGCAGTGTTCCTTATATAGTAGGAATCAACTGACACTCATGCTCGAGAGAAGAGACTCCTTGATGTGTTTTACTCCTTGATGCAATTTGCCAGGAATGATAAAAATTCTATTATAAAAGTTTCCATTCCAAAGTGGTTTAGCCTATTTTAAAGCATTTAAGTGGCCTTATTCACAGCATTATCGTCAAGACTTTGCTTAAAAATTATTTTTTTTTTTGAGGGGATTGTAATTTAGAAATAAAATGATCCCTTGTTAGCCTGTAAAATAATAATACTGGAAACATTATTTCCATATGCACTTTAAATAGCAAGAATATATTTAATGGTTGTTAGAAATTGGTTAGCGTCTCTATACTGCAATTTTTGGAACAACCGTCACTTTCATCTAAAGGATTTAGGTGATTTTCCCTTTTTCAAAATATAAGGAGAAAAAATGTATTAAAAATCATTGCTATTCTTGTGCTTAAGAAAGTGAACAGATCCTCAAAATATAAATTCGTAGACCTCTGGCTAATCTTACAGCGTGTAAGTCTCAAGATACAGTTTGAAATCCTTGGCTGGAAGGCATTGTAAAGGAGAAAATCCTTATTATCGAGAACTTCAGCTGTTCATCCTCTGAATAACACCTCTGCTGTCTCCCACATTAAAAGAATTAGTCTAGCTTAATGAAATTATTAGGTGAGGGCTCAGGGCAAGCAAAGGGAGGTAGGTGCCTTCCTGGACGCAGCAGAGCGCAGCTCCAGGACTCAGGGCCACGGTTTGCCCTGGCTGTCGAGAGTTCGCATGGATTTGAAAAATGGCCAGATACATTCATGGAAAGAAAGTCCAATAAAGCCAAAAGCAAGGAGCATGAGGGCCAAGGCGTTCTTCTGTTGGTTCCTGGGGGGGATCGATGTCTTCATTGGTGAACCAGTAACAGGGAGCGTATGGTTGATTTCCATGGTTTGGGACGGTAGGAAGCTCCATTAGTCAGCTGCTGTGTGGTTGGCAAACGTCTCCAAAAGTAGCTCACAGAATGAAGTGAGTAAAAAAGATGACAGACATGGTTGGGCATATGGTGGTGCCCATAGGGTACATAATCTAGACAGTGCCTCTGTGCTGGACTAGGAAGCGGTGGTTGGGGCTTGGGAGTGGTCTGAGAGGTCTGTGAAACCACCAGCTCGATGCGCGGTGACAGGCAACGCAGCCAACGACATACTGCCTGCAGTCACAAATACTGTCTGTGACCAAAGAGAGTGAGAACAAGATACAGGGCGCTGTTTTTTCCCTGCCGACGCACTCACACATGAGCACTGCATGCACTCCTGGTCTCCGCACCTGAGGAAGGCTGTAGCGGACGTCGGGAAGGTGCAGAGACGAGCAGCTGACACGCTGGAGGGAATGAGGCTGGCTGACAAGAAGAGACAGAAAAGTCTGCTGCTCTTCCCTTTGGAAAGAAGGAGGAGGAGGGGACACATGAGCAGGGTTTATAGAGTCACGGAGTCTGTGGAGAAGCTGAAATACTTGCCAGCTCCTGCAGAACTACGACGAGTGCGTTTTTAGTGTTTGGTGGATACAGGTGTATATGCAACTCAATCACTGCAGAACCACCTTATTAATTTTTGATCCTTACCATATGTGAGTATGTTTGTGTTATTAACGTTAGAGCCCTGAAAGCTCTTCTGACTGTGGTCATTCTTTGTTTCCTTCATCTCTAACACACTTGTGAGAGAATTCATTTATGTTCTAACTTTTCCTCATTGTTCAATGAGATTCGTTACTTCACAGTTTAGTAGTGGTGTCAGATAACTAACACTTAGTATTTGGACTCTTCAGGCAAAGCCCTAAGTGGTCCTATGGAAAGAAAAATGTTCATCATGATTGTTGTAATGAATTTCCAAATTAGGATTGGACCTCTAACTCGCAAGGTCCTATGCAAAAAAAATTTGCAAGAAACAGCCTCAGCCCTGAAGGGTTTACAATGCAATAAGCAAGAAAAGGTACAAATAAAAGGAGAAGGAAATCAGTGTAGATATCATATGACTCTTAAGGTGTTTGCTGTTTGTGGACTGGATCTTCTGGCCTCCAGTCATTGTATGTTCTCTAGTGGAAGTGAGACCCCTTAAAACTCCTCCTCTCCTGACCATTTCTCCATCTGCTTTTGAAGACCTATCCAAAACCTTAGTTCTGCAAAGATTCCTTTACAGAACTCATTTTTATGCATGTTAATACACAGATTTCAGTGGCACATGCATAAATTACACACATACTTGGAATAAAGAATGAGAAAATAAATTACTAATCCGTTAATGGTTGTAGACTTTACAAGTACATATTGTGCTACTAAAGCTTCTGGTATCAAGTGCAAAGACAGGAATAAACCACACCTTGCAAAAGGGAACACATCAGAGGAGCTGTTGGTTTCTTCCATTGGGGCTGGTAGTCCCCCTTCGCTAGGACATCAGATTCTTCTCCAGGAAACATCTCCTTTCCACGTGTCTGAATCCCACGTATTTTACAAGACTTTGATCCACTCTGTAATTAAGAGCTCTTCCTTTTAATTTAGTTTTGTCTTCTAGGGGGTTTCTGTAAACTAATAACTTATCTTCAACACCAGCTTCCTAGGTCTTCCATACACTTATACATGCTGCAGGTGAGCAGTGATCATTTTTATTACTACAGAGTAGAAGAGTACCCCAAAGACAAGTGGAGTAGCTAACATTGTAATCATAAATCAAGCTCCTTAATTGTTGTTTGTAGGAAATTTCAGAGTAATAACTTCATTAGAAAAGTAAAATGTAATTTTTAGTTTCGCTGCTTTCATTTTATTGACTACTCTTTTTCTAGTGCACTAATCTGAGTTTTATGAAAATCAGTTTGAAGTGTCTTGGGAATCATTTACCATTCCTAAGGCTCCTGTTTTGCCTAGGAGAAAACAAACATAGCTTTCAGATAAACATAAAAGCACCAGCTGTTTTTCCCTCAGAATTTTTATTTCCATAATACTTGCCTTTGGAGATAATTTTACAAGAAGAAACATGTAATATGTGGAAATATTTAAGAATAGGTTTACAATAATTCTATTAATTGCAAATACAAAGACCAGCTTTCATGCCTCAGTAACCGCACCAGAGGTCTGATGTGTTTGAGGAAAAAAGAGCCAAGACAGATCTAGGAAGCAGCCCAGTCTCCCAACACCAGCTTGGCCATCTTGGGGGGTCATTGCCTGGAAAACAGTTTGTTTTTTGCCAGGACTCAGTTTTCTGGACTGTTACTTTAATAAAAGGCCTGATCTGATTTCTTACTTTTCCCAGAGCATCTTTGCTGGAACTCAATGGCTGCTCCTGCGCACAGGAGCTTCAGTAACGTTGGCAGCATCCGCATCCTCACATGCTTTTGGTTTAGTAGTAGGATATTGAAATAGTTCAGCTGCTGACAGAGCATCCTGTCTCTTCCTACTTAGAGGAGCAGACATCTTTGCAACCTCCACTATATGAATTTTGGCTGCTTAGACTGTGAGCCTTGATTTCTTTTGGAGGTGCGTTTGTATCCTGCTGTCTGGGATGAACTGTTGCATCTTCCTAGCCAAAACAGCCTACCCTCTGACATGACAGTTGATAGCTAGATCTGCAAACAAGATCCATTGATACCTCTTAACAAGCTGCAGTGGGAATGTCAAAGGAAACTTGCAGTTTATTATTATCATCTTAAGTTTCTTTCACTAGACCCTGACCCAGCTGAAATACATTCATGTACATACGAGTCTGGCTGCTCTAAGGGGACTGACTCTGTTGCTGTGCTCTTCCTAATTTCACATGCCTGTGTAGTGGAGAGAGAGCGTGCTAATAACATCGCAGGAGAAGATTGCTGCAGTATCGAATGGTGGTCTTAACTCTGCAGCACGTGGGAAAATAAGTGTTGAATTCAGACACCAGGAATGAAGAAACTGAGCGATACTGTGTGGAAGATTTCTTTTGGGTAGTGCATGTCCTTTTATGTCTACCTCTGTGAGTGACACGCAATTTCTGTGCTGCTGCACTTCTCTGAGATGAAAGGATTTGTATAACTCACAGCGACAATCTTTGCATTTAACAAAACCGGTTCCTGTATCTTCCGTAATTCATGTCTCTCACTTCAAATCACCTGTCTTTCTGTCTGCACGAAGAGATGATCCCTTAAAATAACTTTGCCAGTCACCCCGCCCACTTTCCTGCCTTTTTCCTTCCTGCTTGCAATCCCACTAATTTGGCTTCTTCGAACACCAGTGGCTTCCTACTGTTTTGCCTTCACAATGGATCACTCTTCCGTCTACTGGTTTCCCACTCTTCCTACCCCAAAGCGTCTCTGCTAGCCAGCTGTTGGTTCATGAATTGTGTAAGGGTGATGCACATGGAAACGAGAGGGAATGAACTTCCAGTAGTCCGTGATGGATTTCCGTATTGCAACTTAATACATTTAGATTTACTTAGTTCCTGGCTGTATTTCTAAACAGCTGTCTTTATACATGGTCCTAAGTTGAGTATTTGAGGTCTCCTCAGGAACATGCTCTTAAATTTGCAGCTTGAACTTGTTGACGGTTTCTGATCAACAGAATAATAACTATTATTTGGTGCATCCCTTCCTATCCTGAGCATTCCTACGGTCCAAATTGCTGTGCTGTTTTAGCATCTCAGTCTGTGTTCTATGGAAGACCCCTGTAAGATAGGAAGGTGGTACGAGCCCATGTCAGAGATCGGGCTGAAACGCGAGGAGAGCATCGGCGTGCTGGTGAAGGGGACAACCTGCAGACCAGGCTCATGAACTGTTGCGGCAGCATCTGTCTGGAGGAGGTGCAATGGATGACTTGCCTCCTGGAGGTGCCTCCTCCATCCCGTCCGTGCACAGGGGCCGCAGATGGCTGGCTTGGACCAGATCCAGGTCCCTCGGTTTTAGGTGGCACAGGTGGGTGCTGAGTGACTTATACCCAGGGCTGTGGCTGTCTGGGAGGAGTGTGCTGGAGCAGGAACCCGCGCCAGACTTCCCCTGGGTCGCATCCTGGCTGGCCCTGGGAGCAGAGCTGCTCAGGGTGCCGGGGGCAGGAAGGGGTGTGCTCTCACAGCAACATTTTTCTGATGTTTTCTCTTCAGCTTCCTGAATGGGTACAAAACAACGTTTCCAAAGAAAGCTGTCTCAGTGCTGTGTTTCATAACCACCCAGGGAAAATCATTGAAAGGGAAGAAGAGGTAGAATTATTGATTCAGCAGCATGCAGGGCAAAGCATTACCTCTCTTTGCTTGTAAAAATACTGTGATTTTTCTCATTTGCAGAGTAACTTAAAGTTGATGAATAGTTTTTTCTTAGGAAAACCTCAGATCTCTATTCTTTACGAGTATATTCACATAATATTAGTATTGTGTTAAAACAACCAGCAATTACAACTCTATATTTTGTAAATTTTCACACCTAAAGATAGGAGTGATTCATTCATTAGGACAAGTGAATAAACAGGTTCTTTAGTTTCCATTCTGATTCTTATGCACTGCACCTGTTTAGAAGTACAGCTTTTTATTTCAGTCAATGAAGCTAACAATGCATGGCAAAGGATGTTGTTAGAGTTCATTATATTTTAAAGTGATGTATGACATGCCAACAATTATAGTTCATTTTTTTGGCATAGATCCCTGTCACTTCTATCCCTGTAATAAAGGGTACTATTTATCTGGTTTAGGAGGCAGATTTTTGGAAGCATTCTAAATAAGAAAGGTAGAAGGGGGACGAAATGTGGTCAGTCTTCAATATATATTAAAGAAAGTCCTTTGTTGAACTTTTTTTTTAAGTTTTAAATAACCATTACACTGGGATTGGTCTCAGCTAGATTCTTCCCTTTTGTCATGTAACACAAAGGAAATGGGTAAAATGAGCACAACATCGCAGATACAGTCCAGAAGCTGCCACAGGACCAAAGTCTCCGGATATGAAGCTGAGCAGTTCAGATGTGACAGACCACTTATTTCTGTTATTGCACAAACTTTATTCCCTCTGAGAGTCTCAACTTCCATTCTGTTTTTCTGCAGCTGACAATGGTGCTTACAGCTTGTCTGTATGAGAGGGTTACATGGGTGTCTGAGACCCCAAACCGCAGCTCCTCCAGCGGAGATGCCTTTTTCTAGGTTAGCAGCAGATTACCTAGAGAGAGACGTGTTAGGTTCATCTGTACAGCTGCAACCCGAGCAAACCAACTCTAGTGAATTTGGATGAGGGGCTAGAAATCTCTGTCTGTGTAGGCAAGCCCCTAAGGTCATAACTAAAACAAAAAAAACCAACCATCAATTATCATGGCAAAACCCAAAATAACAAGGAAAAAAGCCGAACCAAGCCCTTATAAATAAACCTGATTTTGCAAGGGGACTATTTAATTGCGAGAGCTGTCACTGTCTGCTGTGACAGTCTTTCTGGAATTGAATGACACTGCATTCAGTATTTTGATATAAATCATTCTCAGTAAGAAAGATAAGCCCTGATTTAACAGTATTCAGTGTATTTATTCTGAAATGGGGTGAAAAAGCAGCTGATGCTTGACTGATGTTTTGTTAGTTTTAATAATTCCTTGTAGCAGTAAGTAGCCACTGACTGTCCTTGCGCATCATATTCTCACTACCCAGTGTTTTACAGTGACTGGAAAAATACACTGATTTAGATTCTACGTCATTGCCAAAGCAGCATTATATTGTACTTTGGTACCAATTTAGCTTTCAATTTAGTTGAAGTCTTTAGGGATTTTTCCATAATTCTTAAAATCTCTTCCTTCATTAGCATCTTGCATTTAGTATGTGTTTCAAGACAAATACAGTCCTGTACATTACTGCCAGAGTTACCAGTGACCTAACTAACCCACCTGATAGACACCGCAGCCCACCAGTGCTTCTGTGTTTTGGCTAATTAAAATGTGCTTTTAGTTCCACCGTTTGCAGCACGTCTCTGATGCGTTAAATTACTAGCCTGTAGCACATGCTTTTGGAAGTATGGAGTCTATTTAAATTTGCATAATAACTTTTAGGATAACTTGTTGAGGATCTTTTAACAAAGGCATTTCACATGGCTTTCTTAGTCTGGAGAGTCGGCTGATGTTTCCCAGTGTGAAGACGATGACCTAGTGCTGAGCAGGGTTTTCTCCAGGCCCCCAGTAACCCCACCGAGCCTGGCAGGGTCACTGGGATGAATAAACAGCTTTAGGAAGGGAAGGGTTAGCCCCGTTAACCTCAGCAGCAGAGCTTTTAAGCCCTCATGCGATGAGCGCTGGGCAGGCAGCAGCTCACCCCACTGCAGCCTACCCAACGTCCCGCCACCCTTGCCAGTCCATCTGTCCATCCCTGCAGTGCCTGGCAACACTCCTGTGTTGTCTAGCCATGAAAGAGTTAAAGGTTTAAGTGAAGATTTGCATGATGCAAAAATGTACTAGACATTGGTTTTTTATAGATAATGAGGGATAATGAAGGAGCCTTAGAAAAAGATGTCAAGAGGAAGACATGCGTCCTTGTAAGTCCAAAATATTTGACTGTTAATCATGAAAGAAGGAGCCAAAGCAAGGACTTCAAAGACTGATAAGGAAGACATCTTGTTATGAGAAAAGGTTAACAAGGTTGGAAGAATACCACAAATATTAAGTAAGTGAGAAACGGCGGTAACTGGGGGAAAGGTAATTTTGGCAGGGGGAGATCGCAACCACCGACTCAGGGACTGCCTGCCTTAAAACATACCCCAGACCCAAAAGAAAGGGGCGGAGGAAAAGGACTGTGCATGCAAAGTAATATACATGTAAAGCGAGAGAGAATTAACCAATTGTTTAAGAGAGTAACAACGAATATGTAAATATGCTAATACATACCATATAAATGTTTACTGAATTTTAGAAGGGACGTGCTGTCTTGGGACAGACACCCATCTTGGTGCGGAAATGTATTACAGCAAAACCTCAGCTCGGTGTGTGGCTTGGCTTACTGCACGCTGGGCGAGCGAACCCCGCTTTTGGGAAAATACCTGCCGTTTCTGTAACCAAGGGGAAATTTAGCGACGTGACCACCCACTCCGGCCTTCAGAAGATCGTTTCCAAGAGAAAAGCCGACGCTTTCACTGCACAATGCCGCGCAGCTGCGGGGCCGGGCCACGCTGCACCGCCAGCATCCGTGCGGGATGCGGGGCTGCAGGATGCAGGGCGCCCACCAGCCCGGAACCACCCTCCCTGCCTCCGGGCCGGCTTGAACTGCGGGCCGGTTCCCAGCCGGCCCAGTGGGCACCAGGGGAGAGCGGAGCGCTGAGTGGAGCGGCAGGCAGCTCCCTTCCAGCGGGAGTCAGCAGCGGGACAGCCCCTCCGCCTGTCTGTTGTCTGGGGCGTCCGACGGGAGTTCTCCCCAATGTGCTCGAGCCCCGGTGTGTCTCATTTCCTAGTCGTCTGGGCGGTGACTGAGCTGCAGGAAAGCCGAGCACAGCGCTGGTGCAGGGCTTGCCGGCTTCCAAGCGTTCATGTAATTTTCTGTAAGATGCACGCAGTGTTCAGCCCGTGTCTAATTGGTGCTGTTTCTGGGCAAAACACAATAGCTATCCCTTTACAAGTCGCAGGACTTTTGAAAATCGTTTTAAGTAGTGTATTCAAGTCTTTCTGTATTTTCTCTGATAAAGGAAGTTGTTTGATGTAGTTTATTTTTGTGTCATTCAAGCCTGCTACTTAATTGAGCCCTTTTATGCTCTGAGGCTTTCTGTTCAGCTCATGTGGTATTGGATTGTGTAGCGTTCGATGTTCCTTTGCTGCGTTTTTTGTTCTGTACACAAAAAGCAGATATCCGAAATTCTGCTTTCCAAATACGCATGAAAATCCAAGGGGACAGCAGTGGCGGCAGGATTACGGACTGTTCTCTTCCTCCAAGCAGTTTCTATCTGTGCAAAAGTAACTGTGCGGCCCCAGTTTTGGTAGTGTTTGGCATGGTCATTCCAGGGATGTGAATGCCACGACAAAGTGCAAGGTGATGGAGAATCAGAGTTGGGATTAAGCAGTGGTGGAAGGATCAGTCCAGTGGCCATGGTGGCTTTGGTTTGTGTTCTGTGGGAATTTTGGACACTCCTCCAATTTGTAGGACTTGCGGGGCTGGAACAAAACATTAATCGATAGTGCCATCACGCATGACGAATGAAAAAGTAAACCAACAGAACAATGATAAACGGGGCTTGTGAGTCTCATAAGAAGAATATTAAAACCCGACTGTAAGATTGTAGCTTGTTTTATCTTCCGGATTAGAGCACGTGCACGCACACATATGTGCACACACAGGCACGCTTAGACTACAGCAAGTGCCGGAACTTTGATACCCACTTTGTCACAGCAGTGCCACTGAGGACATGATCACCCCACTTAGTTACAGGAGAACTTCAATGAGCTTCCTTCTGTCTGTCCACTCAGCAGATGCTGCTATATCCATCCTTCTAAATTAGGTGGCAAAATGTTATTTTTAATTGTTCTGCCCTTGGCAGATTTTCTTCCAATCTGTCAGTTCCCTGTGCATCTAACAAAACACGACCCTAACAGAGGGAGGGGTTTTATTATTCTTAAAAGCACCAAGGCTCTATCTAGCATGAACAAAATGCTACTTTCATGAAAGGTATCACATTGCACACACTCCCTTTCTGTTGCTTCCTGTAGCAGCTGGGTAAAATCGCAAAATGGATGAATGTTTTTCTTCTCCCTGTCATATATATACATGTTTACTGGAAGTCTGTTAGGATATTTGCCATGGTTCTCTGGTTGCTGGTATCTTAAGGCATTGATAAATGACAGAAATAGTACATGGTTCTTCAGGATCCCAAATTGCTCTTAAAATTGGGTCTACCTGAAGCCTTCTTCTGTAATTGAAAACTCTCTTTTGGACTTGGTTCAGTGGTGTCCAAAGGTATCGAGGCGAGTAAAAGGTTGCACTGGTTTGGGAGCAGTCAGAATTGTGACAGCAGCTGGGGTGATGAACTTATTTTTGTGAGAGAATGAAAGTCTGCTGTAATCCTAGTCACAGACTACTTTCACCAGCTGCTTTTTGTGCTTTATCTTCTGAGCTGGCATTTCACAGGAGATAGATGTATTACATATATATCCGCATGAGAGGGAAACAAAATCAAGTCAGGGAGATACAGACCCTTTAGGAGAGATTAGAGACTGGAAGGGCACAAAGTAGGTACCGATACCATCTCTGGAGGAAGTGATTAGATTTGAGAGGGATGAGGGAGGTAATGCCTGCATCTCAAAAATCTTGTTGCTGCGGTGCTATATGGCAAAGCAGCCTTATTTTGTCTCGCTGTGCTGCGTTAGCACATTGCAAAACCAATCTCAAGTATCTCGGCAGGTGCCCAAGGGACTTTGTGCCCCAGTAGGCTGGCAGGCAGGTGCAGCCACCCTTTATCCATGGTTTGGTCCCTGGCTGTCCTGCTCCCTGGTGTAACTTCCAGCTGGGGTGCAGAAGAGTCCGTGGTTTTGTGCTGTGACATCCCAGGCCGTCTGCAACGGCAGACAGCTTGAAATGCAGACAGAGAGCTTGTCCACATCTCTTCTTCCAGCTCGGCATTTCGTTTGTCTCTCTGGCATCCGTGATAGATCATAGAATCATAGAATTGTTAGGGCTGGAAGGGACCTTCAAAGGTCATCTAGTCCAACCCCCCTGCAAGGAAGAGGGATATCTCCAACTAGATCAGGTTGCTCAGGGCCTCGTCCAACCTGGCCTTGAACGTCTCCAGGGATGGAGCATCCACCACCTCTCTGGGCAACCTGTTCCAGTGTTCTACAACTCTCATGGTAAAAAATTTTTTCCTAATATCCAACCTGAATCTACCTCCCTCTATTTTAAAACCATTACCCCTTGTCCTATCACAACTGGCCCTCCTGAACAGCCTCTCCCCATCTTATCCTGGTGGAAGTCTCAAAACATCAGAAAGAAGAAAGATGGGAAAGGTGAGAGGGAAGGCTTCGCTTTCCCTGGCGCGTTCCTGAAATTACTGAACAACAGGAACACTCTTGCTGTATATGTAAGACTGTCAAGTAGCATTGCTGGAAAGTGAAGCTTTTCTGTAACGCAGAAAGGCAGCGGCAGATTTGACTTGAGTGTAATGAAATGTTTGTTTCTATAAGATTTCTATCTGGTATAAAATTCATAGTGTCATGTCTCTGATTCAGAAATCGCTGGAAGCTGGGTGCGTGTGCTTGCTCTGTCCCCGTATATTTCCCCATACATCTCCTTTTGGCTGCTGCAGGGGCAGGCGGACCTCTGATCTCACCCAGCACAACTATTTCTTGTATAATGCCATGGTTCTCAAGACTTCCAGGACGAAGTGTACGATCCGTCTTTTCATGTTGTAACCATTGGAAATCTCTCCATGAAATTTGAAAAAAAAAAGTAAACAAAAAACAAACCAGGGGCTAAGCTAAATGTTGAGGTTATGTCATTTACAAAGTGCTCTAATACGATGATGAATGCCATAAAACTGTCGGGGTAGATGGGGCTGCTGTCAGGTACCTTGGAAGTGACCTGTTTGACTGCTGCAAGGAGCTAGTAAAAGGGCAGCTATTAGGGGAGTTTAGTATAAATCAAAGCCCAAAAGCAGTCTCACATCAAAGTGATATTACAGAGGTTGTCAACTGTAGTTCTAATTGGCAAAAATGTACCGTGACTTATTCTCCAGGCAAACACATTAACTTGCAGTTGAACAGATTTCTTTGTCCATAATGTGGTTTAACATATGATGAAAACAGTTGATTAAAACACAATTTGCCGAATTGCTGTATCTTATATTTTTGAACGGATCGGAACACGTGCCCGTGCAAAAGCAGGGGCAGGCCGCAGAGGAAACAGGCACGGCTCTGTAGCGTACAGCTGTGGTTTTGTGGAAGGAGGAGGAGGAGGAGAAGCTTCAGAGTGCCTCTTGTGAGGTTGTCAAGGTTACAGGTGCTGTTGCTTCTGTAGGTGAGTGGCTTGGGCACTCTCTGCTGATAGTGGGTATCTGCTGTTTTCTTCCGAGATAACAAAATTTGCATTTTAATTAGATTGTTGCATTTGTCAACACCGAAGCATAACATATAAGTCACTGGAAGCTTTTCACAGGACGAGCACAAGGACTTTGAAAAAAATTACAACAGAAGCATTTACCACAATAATATTTTTAAACTTCTTTAATTTTCAAGCATTTAAGAGGTGAGGATCCTGTTATAAACTCTCAATGAGTTAACCACCGATTACGCCGTCCTAGTTCCTTAGATCGCAGTATAAATGTTGCTTTTGGAAGCCAGGATTCAGTATTTTAGATGCGAGAAAGCCGAGAGCTGCATGCCAATCTGGTGCTCAGTGTGAGGACTGAGGATTTGCACTGAACTTGCTGCTTTGAGACATCGCTGAGATGGCAGCAACTGTGCCTTAGCCCTAGGAAAGAAATCTCTGCTGATACCAGCATGGTATGGCTCAAGTGGAGTCTGACAGCACTGGTATATACTTTAGGAAAACAAATGGTGTCGTGGTAGGTTTCAAGCTGCACTTGGAATTGGTACAATATGTCATATTGAATTTTCTGCCAGATTTAAGAGTGATGTAGCAAGATCTTCATCTGCTGTGAAGATGTGCAGCACCGCTGACTTCCTTAGAGCTATATAAGTATATACAGTTGGGGATGGGGCCCAGGAGCTTTATACTATAGATCAAACAAGCTCAGACAAGCCACGGCAGCACTGAACGAGTACTGGGTGCTAAAGTCAGGCAGAGTTGTGGTGTTACCAAGCAGGAGCTCAGAAAGCAGGCGGCCTGCTTTGTAGACCCAAGGAGAAGAGATTCACTGCTCTTGCAACAGCAACACCTCCTCGGGAAGCCCACCACCGCTTTGGAGTCAGAACAGCCCTGATTTACTTGGAAATGCTTTTCATGTACTAAGTCAAGTCATTTTGCAAACTTTTTAAAAACTCAGAAGTATCTCGCCCTTTGTGATGGGAAGTGGAAAATCTTGCTAAATCAATATAAACTGCCCAGTTTTAAGTAAAACAGCAGTTTCAGCAAATGCCATGCCTTCAGGGCAGCTTAACAACTCTGAATGTAAAAGAGACATGTACTTCTGCCTCCCTCTGCTAAAGAAGAGTGAGAAAGTGACACTCATGAGTCCAACACCAGCCTTTGTGTGCCCGCTCTGCATCCTTGCCCCACTGTCTGCTTAAAATCTGCTATTCCTCAGTGTCTCCACTGTCCATTTAGGCAGAGGGAGAATTGAATCGTTAGCTGCTTCTTCAGCACCATCCATCCGACTGGCAGGGGACAGGGAAAGGCCGCAAGAGGCGCAGGTGCAGCCAGAGCAGTCCTGCATCGAGGGTCCCTCCACTGCCGCCTCACATATCCCCCATCACTGCAGGCTGGTTGCCCCTGGCTGGTCCAGCCCTATAAGTCTTGTCTCCATGACTGCTCCTCAGAGGAAGAGGAAAGGGATGAGGATTGCCTGCTTGGTGGGGAGGGAGGCACAGGACACTAAGGGCCAGGACTAGCTCGTACAGCTTTGAAATTGAATGAGGCTTGGGGTGAAGCTCAGGGTCTTTTTTTTTCCCTAGAAGAAGTGTGAGGGTTTGGAGAAATGATAAAAGGAGAGCTGTGGAATTATTTTCCCGTGTTTGGACACTATGTTGTACTGACATTTACGTGCATGGTGTTGCAGTAATACAGTCAGTTCAGCCTGTTCGTTGATGACCTTTTCTGTAACGTTAACCACAATATTGTGCACATGCGATATTGCAGGGAAAAAGATGAGGCAAGGATGCCAGCTGACTATTGCCAGTCTAAGTACTATATAGGATTTGCAGTTACAGTAATGATGGGTGCAAATGCGGAACCAGAAAGTAGGCAATTTTCTATGGAAAAGTTGCATGATACTAAAAAAATATTTGTTGCTGTCATTTATTTTTGTAGGGTTCCTTTCTCAAGTAGATGGTTATTGCTCTTCTGTAGGCTTACTAAAGCAATGACTTTCCCCCATATTAAACAGTTCAACAATTTAGGGCTAGCTTGTTGTATCTTTACGTTTAGCTACTTTCTAATGTAAGAAGGACTCGTCACACGTGGCATTAAGGTGCTGCTAATTGTGAATGGAGGCATTTACATTCTGAATTCTAGTGAGTTATATTATGTGTGTTGCACGGTTTTTACTTCATTCCCTGGCTGGTTTTTATAACCGAGTATAGCCTGTAACATTTACTTTTATGAAATAAATCCTGCACAGGGGATTGGCATCACTTTTGTTCCTCTTTTGCCTTTTACATAGTGTTTAAATTTCAAGTGGTCTTGTAGGTTTCATATAAATTCTCCATGGAAAGGAGATTCTGCTTTTAATATTTTAACTCTTTATATCACATAGCTTTGTAAATCACAGGGCTATTACAGGCCAGCATGCAAAACATTCAAGTATTTTTACCTAATGTGCAGGTGAACCCACCTTGGGATGAAAGCTTATGAGGTGCAAGCAGAATACTATATTTAACTGATACGGAGTTATATAGATTAGAGTTGAAATCTTTTGAAAGTTCCACAGAGGACAGCGTAGTTAATAACACTGCTTTATCTCGGTTGAAAGCTAGGGCATCTCCCAGTGTGTGGGGTGGGACCCAGGAGCATGTCTTCCACCCCAAAGTGCTTCTTCCTGTGTTTCCCAGCCCAGTGATGCTTTTCGTGGACGGACCGAGGGGGCTGCAAACACAAAAGTAACACAGTAACATTAGGTTAGTAAAGCAGGTAAGTTTACATGAGATATGCTGTATTTCGCTATCTATTCTGCATCCAAAGCCTCAAATGGGCAAGAAGCCACCCAAAACTATGGAGGAAGCCACATTTTAAACATACCTGTTAACAATCAGTCCTGAAACAAAATACTGACTTAAACATTCAAAAGATTAATGGGTATGAGTTGGTGAAGCAAATTTCTGTAAGACTTGCAGGTCTTTTCTAGAGGGCAACTTCAAGTGAGGAAAGGCCTTCATTATTGTCAGTTTGGCATCTAATTCTCAGGCTGCTGTGTCAGTACACAAACATAACCTGATCCAAAGAAATAACTATTAAAATTGATTTGTGAACTATTTGGTTGTGCTTTAAAATGTGCAGCATGCCCCAACCTTTTGTTTTCAGAGGAAGCACTTAAAAAAATAAAGACATTTCTTTAGAAGAAGCAGCCATACTGTTCGACTTAGGTCTTAGACTAGACCCTGGCAATGGAAGACCAAGCCTCATCCGTGAGTTATTTGCTTGTGTGGCAAACAGGTTGGCAGTCGGTAAGTGTTTTGCACACCCGTGTTCTTTCAAGAGTTTCAGCTGTATCAGATCAATACTACTGGACATCCTGCCCTGATGGATGGTGGTACCAAAGTGCCGTTGAGTGGCCAGGCTCTGCCTGAGCAGCTTAGTGAACAGGGGGGGCCGAGTTCCCCCGAGGACAGGACGGTGTATAGACAGAAGACGATTGGTAGGGTTTAGTGCTGCTTTACAAGTGCGTGTAGATTTTCAGCACAGAAATAGACTTTTTTTTAACAGAACTGTAAATAATGCAGGACTCAGCCTCTGCGGCAGAGGGATGCGAGGATGTCACCTTTTGAAAGACCCAGATTTGTCTTGTGAACGATGTGCTGGTGGGTTGTTCTCCTACTTTGTCCTTGGAAATGAAGTTATTTCGGTGTACTATGAAAAGGGGTGTTTGTAGACTTGCTGACTTACATAAAATGGAATATTTCCTTTCATACACGAAAAACGTCTTCAATCAGAAGAGGATGGAGCTATTCCATTCTACTGGAAAAGGACTATTTTCTCATTAAATGGAAAATAAAGTAATCTGATACTTTGATTACTACACCAAATACAATGCTTGTTTCCAATGGGAAAAAAAGTAATAACATTTATAATCAGCTCTGTAGTAGCCCGTAGCAGCACTTTTTCATTACCAATAGCTGGCTTTTTCTCCAGCTTCAGTCTGTGTTCATCTGCGCCGTCACTTAGTGCCCAGGTCTCGGTCACGGTTGTGTGTTTCACAGAAAGGTTTTATTGCACCTTCTGCGGTGTGGGGCAGCACAGGCCGTTCTGAAAACGCCCAGCTGGGTGGGAGGGCAGGGTCCTCGCTCCCTTTGCTGTCCTTACGCCTTGCGCGTGATGCTGCTCAGCGTTGCTGGCTTTGCGGTAGGTTTTCGGTGCTCGAGACTAAACTTGTACTGTGCTGGTTACAGCGTGCTGTGGGTGTCGCATAATAAACTCTTTCCTTTTTTCAGGCCCGAACTGCTTTGCAGAAACCATTGTCATTCCAGCAGGCCGGGAGGTGAAAACGGACGAATGCACTATATGTCACTGTACTTATGAAGAAGGCACTTGGAGAATTGAACGGCAAGCTATGTGCACTAGACATGAATGCAAACAAATATAGGAAATCTACAAACCTAAGTACTTTTCATGGTTTTTATAAAATATCTCACAGCAGTGAGGACCCTAGAGGACCCAGAGAAATCTGAATGAGAAGATTCTGGTGAGGAGCAAAGAATAAAATATTGATATTTTGTTTTTCAAAGTAACATAATACTGCGAGACAAAGAAGTGCATATATTTAAAACATTTGGACATAAGAATACCTGTCTTAATAAATGTGTTATTTTCACAGTGAGTACACTAAGATACACTCTATAAAATATTCTATGTATTTCTATAATACCATTATAGAGCTTAAAAATAAATGTTTTATATAGACAATACAGAATAAAGTTCTGTATCTTTGCCTGTCCTGTTGTATACGTGCACCATGGCTAAAAATTCTGTTCTACTTTCATCACATTAGGGTTTTCTTGGGGCTTTTTGTGGTCGGGGTTGGTTTTTTTGCTTATTTTTAGTTTAGTGGCCAGGAAAGAGCCAGCATATGACAAAACTTTGACATTCTCACTTTTGAAAAAAATGGAGTAGAATAAGCTTTCAGAGAACATGCGCTCTTTTAGGAATTATGCTGTAGTGTAGAGGTGAGTCAGCTTCTTCTCTTAGTTCCACTGGTGCATATCTGCTGGCCCACAGCTGAGGTAACTTGGAGCAGTGGGTAATATGAAACTGGTCACTCATAGCTGTTGTTATAAAAATTTAATCAGACAAAATCAATTCCTAACATTCATTTCAGACATAACACGTTTCAGCAGGACAGATTCCTCTGTGATGTAAACAATATAGCATCGCCCAGCTGGTGGAAATGATGGTAAGTAACCGCACCGTGTCCTTAAGTGTAACACATAATGAATGCGGAGAAGTGCAGCTTGGAAGGGCTAGAGCAGCCAAACAAGCCTCTGCTGGTGTGGCTCCGCGTTGTTAATCCATGGGTGGGAGAGCTGGTTAGTAGCTGCGCCATTCCCTAGACCTTACTCTTGCCATCTTGCTGGTGCTGGTTCAACTTTTTGGTTCTTCCTGGCAGCCTGTACGGGATTTGTGACACTCTGCGTTGAGGAGAAAACGTTTTGAACCAGCTCTTTGAATCCATCAAAAGATTTCTAGCGCAGAAGCTGACCCTGACTGCATGTGAGGTGAATCACATCTCCCTGCTTCAGCCACCAACAGCCTTTGCTTAGGTTTATTTTGGTTTTAATTTAGTTTATCACCAACTCCTACATTACATCTGCTTTCAATGCCTGTTCAGGCAATGGCTCGAGAAAACACTTAAACATGGGCTTACCTTTAAGCTTTTGCTCGAGGAAAGACTCAAAGAATCAGTATCTAAAATCAAAAGATTATTGCTTAAATTCCCACCTGCCCTTTGCGATTTACTGCTGTAGCATAACCTGGTTACCAGGTTTGCATCCATATGAAGTATGATTTTCTGGTGCTTCTGAAGACCATGGGGCTTTTGCCCATGACTTCAGTGGTTCCCAGTTACCACCTCACATCTGTATTTTGAGCATGTGTCTGTCTGACGCTGGGCATTATTTTCCCCAGTGATGGTATGAAAGAGGAAGAAGAGTGACAGAATCAGAAATCAAGGAACTCTCTTGCACAGACAGTCCTGTGGCAAAGTCATACATGGTGTTAGTCTAGTCACAAGAAGAACAGGAGAGAGGATTGGATTTATATAGTTTTAAATCATGCAAAAATCAAGTAAATAATAACTTTCCCTGAAGTGGATGTGAACATATGTAAACACTGTACTGGAAATGCCATTCTCCAGTAGCTGGCATTCATAGCCTGGATACAGGAATTATACCTGGTTTGTCACTCAGTGTGCTGGTGGCAGTGGAGGGTGACACCAAGTACAGACAATTTTTTTTCTTGGAAGACGAGGAGAAGTGTTTCACATCTAACTGGTACCTAGACCATGAGTACACTTCCAGATGCAAACATAAATACTTGATTTTGCCATTTTATAAAAAGAGTACCTCATTCATTGTATACTTCTCATTAACACAGTGAGACACTGCTTATTTGGGAGTCAAGTAGGTGTGATTTGGCTAAAAATTGTATTATTTGCATAATATTATTATTGTATAATTATTTGTATTATTTATACTTATATATAAGTAAGTATACTTATCCATTTCATAAGTTTAAGTAGTCATATGACAGAAAGCTAGCTCCTAATTCAGTAGGAGCCATACCCCATGGCTATGTAGGCTTCTGCTTACTGAAATCAAGTATCTGCACAGCTCTGAGAAAGTGCTATGAGTGCCAATGGTCTTCCATGCATGTCTCCTTGAGACGAGTGGAAGTACCCATGTAGGAAGTGGCTGTGCAACATAAGAGCAGAGTAGGTGGACTTGCAACTCAGTGTGGGATTGCCCTTCCAAATAGGCTGCGTAGTGTCTCTTGAAGAGAAACATGTGTTTTCAGTGAAATTACGAGAGACTCAGAATTTGTGTCTTTCAATGTATGGCCATAATGTTTAAGTTTTTGGAAATCTCACCTTGGACTAGTCACCCTTTGCTTCTCCTTTACTGGAGGTTCTTGTTAAGCCTCATGCTGTTTCCCAGGCTTGAATTTCTGTTCTTTTGAGAAGTTCTGTCTTTATTGAAGTAGTGAGTGCAAAGTTAAAGGAAATATTAGTGTGTGTGTCTAGTGTAGTTTTATGAATATTTTCTATTGCACATTTTTTCCAAAATATTTTTCCATCTTTCAGTCCTGGTACCAACATATTAGTCATCTTTACTGTAGTGATACATTGGTCCTTTCCCACTTCATAGGAACTTCCTGGGCAAACTGATCTTGGCATCCAGCTCTGTGGGTAGTTTCTTAAAGAGATTATATTTTGAGATGTAATTATCTTTCTTTTTGAGCTATAAACTTCCAAGTCTTTCGAGATCCTTTTTTTTTTTTTTTTTTTCCCTAACATAGTGCGGTAGAAGTCATAATGAGCTATGGACCTTCTTTATGCTGAGATCAATGGCCACATCCAGCTCTGGCCTGTAGCATTACCAATGAGAGCTCTTTGGTTAACCCTGAGATGAAGAAATGGGCTGAGTGACTCTTCTTGGGCAGATCTCACCAGCCTTGCCCAATTGTGGAACCACAGTTGGCATGCAGTGTCTCCTGAGTTAACTCTGGTAGGTAGCTAAGCACCACACAGCCGCTCACTTACTCCTCCACCACCTACCCACAGTGGGTCTGGGGAAAAGAAAGGAAGAGTAAAAGCAAGAAAACTCATGGGTCAAGATGAAAACAATTGAATAAGTGGAGAAGTGGAAGAAAAACAAACAAACAAGCAAAAACCAACCAACCAAAAAAACAACAAAAGAAGTGATGGCCATCACTCACCACCTCCCATGGGCAGGCTGGTGGATGGCCAGTTCTCAAGCAAAATATAGCTAACCTTACTTCAGCCTCGCTCCTCTCCATTTCACTGCTGAGCAGGACACTATATGACATGGAATATTTCTTTGATTAGTATGAGTCACCTGCATGGTTGCATCCCCTCCCAAACTCTTGCGCAGCCTCACTTGACTCATTGGGGGTGGGAGAGAAATGGAGAAAACCTTGACACTGTGCACACATTGTTCAGCAATAGCCAAAATACCATTGTGTTACCAGCATTGTTTTGGTCACAAATCTAGAACAGAGCACCATACCACCTACTAGGAAGACTAACTCCATGCCAGCCAGACCCAGTAAAGGGTGATACCATCAACAACCCCAGCACAGAAGCGAACACACCTAAAGACCCTGAGAGCTGAACTCCAACAGGTGACTGCACCAAGCAGCCTGTGGGCCTTCAGCAATGAGCCTGGGGAGCCAAGATTTGCAGCCTGCTGCATAATGTCACTTCACATAGACAGAGGCTTAAAACAGAAACCTTCCTTGCTCTTTATAGGTGTGGAAAATGAAAATGTGGAAATTAAAAGATTTAAAGTTAAAAATTAGCCATTATGGAATGCAGTTCGAAACCATTCACCTTTAAATTAATTTAATCTCCAAGCAAAAATCCGGAACTGCTGCGGTGGCCACATGTACTTATCTAAATTCTATGATTTGGTCATGTAACATACCTGTCCATATTTAACCTTAAAAAATAAGAAAAAAGCCATCTGCATCATTTCTGGTGAACGGAACTCGAGAGAATATTGGCTTCCCTATGGAAGCCTAGGTACTCAGCTGGTGTTTGCTTCAGTGCAAACAGTATTATGCATCCTGCATATGAGGAGTTCTTCAGCTTTGCAGGTGGGTTGTGTCTATAAAAGCTGTATTTCTGGACACACTGACAGCTCATGAATAACTTTCTATTTGAAGGTCTGTTGCTTGGATAATGAATATTCTTCTCAGATGTTTTTCTGTAGCTGCATTGGCATGAATATGAGATTTCTGCTTCTACTTCACCTGCTTCTGCTTATTTCCCAGTTGAAATCAAGACGAATTAATTCTTGGCCTCATCTGGTTTTGTAGGAGTGCACTATATATGAATTTGTCTTAAAACCTGTGTAAGTAGGTGCCTGAAGAGATGATATTCTAGATGGTTTCAGGTAATTATGAAATTCCACAGTTAATGTGTAACAGGATTCTTTATACTACTCATTTAAACCACAAAAATAGAAGTGCTGGTATTCACTTAAATACTTACACGACATTTAAAAGGGAATAGGGAAAAAAGAGGAAAGATATGAGATGCAAGTCAGCAGAGCTGAGAGTTACAATAGGAATGTTCAGAAAAAGAAAAACATAGCTACGATGTCATATGGGTATTACCTAGGGAGATTTTCAAAGAATATCGTAAGAAAAGTAAATGAGAAATTTATTTGGGCACAAATTGAAATACAGGAAATTCTAGTTGGAGATTAAAAAATAATAAAAATCATACTGTAAAAGTGATGGAATACTGGAGGATGTTGCCCAGAGATGTCATGGAATCTCCGTCCTTGAGGACAGTCAAAACCCGACTGGACACGGCCCTGAGCAGCCTGCAGTAGCTGACCTGCATTCAGCAAGGTGTCAGATTAGATGATCTCCAGCGGTGTAAAATTGAAAGCCAGGTTGAAATGGCATTGAATTGAAGTTTTTAATACAAGTAAGAAAGAAAAAGACATAATGAAACGTTCCCTCACTTTGGAAAACAATCATCTCCTCTGTTCTCATATGTTGTAATATAAACTATACTGTCATGATTGTAAAGTATTTGATGTTAACTTCTGATAGTAACTTTAATATCTAAGCTATGATAGCTCCTCAATACATAGGAGGCTTTGAAAGGCATGTATTATTTAAGAATCTCATGCAATCTAACTAAATGCTCCATTTATTCCCCTTATCAGGCAATGAATTTTCTTCACAGCATGTGTTACTATGGGTTTTCTATCTGCAAAAATACACCTTCTGCCCCGTATTCCTGCCGCATTAAAAACAAAACACAAACTGAGGAGACAGCATTGAACTGAGTGTCACAGACTATTTTTCTGGCTATCTAAGAATTCAAATTTTTCATCGCTTTTTGATAAAAGTAAGTACTACTTCAGAAAGTTTATAACTCGTTCCGTTTTGAGAAGACAGCCACTCCTTCCCGGAATCCTCTTTCCTCTTAAAGGTATTTATGCTCAACCACGTGGAAAATGTAAATTTTCAGTCTTTTGAAATGTCACATTAAACAACATAGCAGAGAAAAAATAAACACAACCTAGTGTGATTTTCCAATTGCTTATATATAATACGTGCCTCATTAATTTTATACGCTTTTAGAACAAATGCAGGAAAACTCCAAACTTTTATGTCAGTTATCAGTTACGGAGAAGTCAAAAGTTTTTATTGTTTACCTGTTGAAGCTATGTGGAAATACTGATACGGAATATTAATTAATCAGTAATAGGAAAACACTGACATAATTAGCAGCACAAAAGCTGATGTTTAAAATCAATCAACTCTCAACTTACCAGAAATATTTGTTACATTGTTCATGTTAGGTTCATTTGGGGCTATTAGCTAATAGTAACGCTGCTTCTGTAACACTTAATGGTTTCCTGCTCTTAGAAGGATCATTGCTTTTAAGAAATATACAGCATAATTAAAGCTATTGTTGAGGAGAATAGGCAGACTATAGTAATGGAATAGCAAGTTAAGTTTGTTGGGTGTGTATAACCTGTTGATTGTAAATGTTGAGTTTGCCACTTACATTCATCAGTAATCTTGTCAATTTAGTAGAAGTCAAGAAGTTAGCCTGCTTCATGTTTCTTTGGCAAAAATACCACATAAAACAGTAAGCACCCAATTCCAGCAGGATATAGAGCACCGCTGCAGATTTTTAACAAACTGCAGGCCATCTGCAAAAGTGGAGTGTGCTGAGTGTTTCTGTGCACACAGATTTTACCTCATTGTGAAGAGGTGAATTTATGAAAAATTATGGAAATAGAAATGCGAGTATCAGTTCACACACAATGTGGAAAACCAGCAAACACATAGTAGATGTAACACGAGGAAGTGAAAACAAATTTAACATGTCAGTCTTTCGGGGAACCGATAAACAAGGAAAACTTTTCTCCATGGTTTTATACTCACATTTCTTTATTCTGGCTCCAGTCACGCAAAACAGTAAACCTAAAATATTTTAGCAATGTATATTTGTATATATAAAGCATGCATGCAGTGACAAATGAGAACTTTTCTTGGTTAAGCCAGCATAAACCAAGAGTAATTTAGAAGCCCAGGTTAATACTGTTAACTGAGATCAGGATTTCTTCCACAGAATGCACCTATAATAGAGCATCTGTACTTGACTGCAGTAAGTGAACGAGAGAGAACATTCAGAAATACTCATGTTAAGTGTTTTTGTTCATAGTAGGCAGAATTAAAGACAAACCTTTATAACCACTTACTTTACTTTTTCCAGTAAGCCTTAAAGGGCATGGAAACTTTGTGAATTAAAGTGAATTTCACCGATCATGAAGACCAAGAACCATTGTTTCTATATCCTGCTAAAATCCGTAAAATATGTGCATGGAAAGCCAATATCCGAATGTGTATAATAACCCAGTGAAAACTGCATCAGCTTTATTATTCTTCCTGCAAGTATAGATACAATACTATAAATGCATTTAATTGATGAGATGCTCTGCCAACCAGAGCTTTCTGTTTCTGATACGCAACAGGAAGGTAAATATATTAAAAAAAGTCAAAATGCTGCTTAGTCTATATTGTTGTTGCCTTAAAAAGCTGCATCCCTTTCACAGGGTAATCCTAAAATTAATTTGCTATCCGTACTGTAGGAGGCTCCGTGTATTGATACAACTTGGTACAGTGTTTTTTTAACAAAAACAAAGTCTATATTTTTGCAAAGACAATACTGCATACTATGCTTTCTTTTTAGCCATTAATAATTCAAACTAATGCTAACTAATTTAGTGCTGTTGTGAGCGGGATATGATAGAGATAACATGGATGTGCAGTGCTCCAGCCTAATGTAACGACCCTGTGGTTTGTTCATTTCTAAGTACCACATGAAAATAAGGAATAAGTAGCCTTTAGTCATAGTGCTAAACATTTTTTTAATATGCTCTTTCCCAGCTATTTCTTTTCAAATGGCATTTGATAAAAATAGCTATTTTATATATTCTGCTAGTTACGCTGTTTGTACTAGTGTTTGAGCCATACTCAGTGTCACTCTGTGGAATCCTCATAATGCTTGATTTCCCTTTTTTTCCAAATGCCTTAGTAGCATATGTTTTATTTAGTTACTTTAGTTCATTCAAACTGGAAAGGCAAATCGTCAGTCTTACTAGTTACTTTCATATGTACTGTTTTCATTTTTTGTGTCCTTCACATCAAAATATAATATATTTGGATCTTCAGGCTCTGTCATGTAAACAGTATACTAGTGGGATGCTTGTAGTATAGTATCTTTAGATAATATATCATATTTAAAAATTACTTCTTAGAAGTAGCACGGTATTTTTTTATTCCTTTTTTCAGGATAAGGTTCCTAAAGACATTAAACCTGTGGTCCGTATTTGTGCCTGAAAAAACAAAACACCTTCAAACCTCATTTTCCAGATACGACAAAGAGCTAAAAAGGGGCTTCACATCTAGCTCATTTTTATACATGAACTAGATAGGAAAAAGAGCTAAGGGGAAGAAGAGTATAAACTTACATTTTTATTAAAAACTTCGCCATTTGCATGGGGTATGATCTGCAAATACAAAACAAATAAGACTTTAAACAGGATTCTGTTACTGAATACCAACTTGAATAAGGCTGTTGAGGAATGACAATGACAAGGAATGCATTGAGCCAACCACTTGGTAATTCTCAACAGTTTTACAAAAGAAAATAAGATGGGTGTCATTAAAAGTACCATGGTATTTTATGTTAGTGTTTGTTTCCTTCAGGTAGGAGCAAAAGTGTTATGCTCAATGTGGTATCTTTAAGGGTGGAACAGATGACTGACCCAAGTGGAATTCTGCATTCTTTGGGAAGAAGTTACCAACCGGTCAGTAGTGATATTATAATTCATCTTGAAATAAAGTTTTTAGGATGTTTTTGCAATTGAGGCCACATCGAAACATTCATGACCTCTCAGTGCTGGATGTACCTCAGGAGCTGTTCCCTATAACCCTCTTAACCAACGACTGAATGGACAGGTAGATGAAAACTACAATATAGACTCCTTACACCAGTCCGTGTCAAGAGGAGCTGTGGTCTGTCAGCAAAGGACTAAGTACACAAAATACCTCTACTTTTATATTTTCTTCTTGTGATTTTAAATTGTTGTCTCTACGGCTATTAACCTGGCAGATGTTACAAAGATCTTAAAAATGAAGTAGTCCTGAGTGGTATGACCTAAAACATTTTACCAATATGCTGATGAATCATTATTTCTTTAAAAAAAGGGTATTCTGTTGACGTAACCAAAACAAACTGTACACATTTAAAAATATCTATTAGTATTAATGCCACGTTAAAATACATAAAACCTACTGCAGGAGTGCAATCCCTCAGCCTTTGGCACTTTGTTGCTCCATATATCAAACTGCTGTCACACCGAAGACAGTGAATTCCATCACAAGGATTGTGTGATCCTGGGCTGCATACAACTATGGACAAAAAAAACCAACCAAACAAACAAAAAATGTGGAATTTAAGTTATGTTAATAAAAAAATATTTACTTTTGAAATGTTTAGAATGCATGTTTATCTATTTGAAAACAAGATCAGATTTTTTCCAGCATTCTGCTAGTTGATTAAAAAAAATATATATTTTATACATATTTTATATATGTATAATATATAATAATATGTGTATAGATATAATATATGTATAAAATATTATATTGCATATTATATATTTTATACACCGCCTATTTATTATACCATACTTTTCTGTTCGTCACTCTCACTCCATCTAATCACAGGTGATTTGTCCATCCATTACATTTTAAGGTGGCGTGTATCAAATAATGTTTTAAATAAACTGTATAGCTACTTCTATAAGTCATACAAGGCAAAATAAAGCTGAAATCTAAGCTCTGATAATTATTAAGAGGCAATGCAAAATCATACATCAAACCAGAAATCTCTGTATGATGCAGAACAAGTGTTCTGAATGAAACATTTTTTTCTGTTGGATCATGTTAAGCCATTTGATGAAGTCTGTACAGTCATCTGTAGAGTGACTTCATCACAAAAGACTAACTCAGCATTATGCTCTTGGCAGAAAAAAAGCAGAATTTGAGCTATTTGGTTATGACTATTCTGAGTCATACTTCAGTTTGTCAACGGTAGCCTTCCTTTAGGATAGTTCTTTAATTAACAGCATTAGTGTTCAGTATACAAAGGTAATTAAGACCTTCCTTCCTTTTGCAGAGTCGGTGCTTACTTGGTTATTAGGTTTTGCCTGGCTTAATGTTATGACTTCTTAGTCACTACTGCAGAAACCTTCAGTGGGATTTTCAATATTTGGTTTGGTTTATCATTTGTTGAGGCGACAGGTTTCACCCTAGTGGCTGTTTTTAGCTTGCTCCGCATTTTTTACCACTGCTATTGACTGAAGAGGGTTTTAGAGGTCTTAAAAAATGTGACAGAGGAGTCCTCTGCAGATGACATCAAAACCTTGCTGGTTTTGTTCATTAGTATAGGCAGACCAAGATGGCTTAATGGGAAAGAGAAAGCTTTACACATACATGTAACTAAAGGCATTTTTAAACCTTTCTGTTTGGAAAATCAGTCATATTGTGTACCAGAGGCATAATCCTGCTCTTTTTATTGAAAATTATAGGCGCACTTCTCATAAATTCTTCGGAATTTTCTGTTTATTTAATTGGAGCAAAGTCGACTTCTCTTACAGTGGGATAAGAAGTTTATTCTCCGAAGTGCGATCTGTTTGCCATCTAGCAGAAAGCATGAAAAGGAGAGAGGAATCTGAAGTGGGGATCTGTGGCTTATTTAGCCAGCTGCTGGCAAGTTTCTTTAAGCAGTAAACTTAACTTGTTTCAATCTCTTCACAAATGGAAAACTACTATCCTTCACTTTGGAAGTATAAACAAAATATTCTATCTTTACAGCATATTTTATATACTTGACATTTCACACCTCACAAACTGAAATGCACACATCTTAATTTGTATCCTGTAAGCTAACTAATATTTTGCAGTCTCTTCTGATTTTAGGACTATTTAAATATTCTCTTGAATAATGTATTACATTTTGAACTTTCACGTTACTATGTTTCAGTAATATAAATAATCACCATACTGTGTGAAAGAACTGAAGAAAATCAAATTAGAACTGACTCTTCGCTATCTGGTCTGCTAAAAATACCACAGAAATCAAGCTCTGGAAAATAATAAAGGACAAAAATTATTTCATAAAGCTAGTATGGGGTATCAATAAATTGTCTCTACAGAGATGCTCTAAAAAACATTGGACATTTTGTACTGTATTAATCTCACAGCTGCATCTGATTTAAAAAAAAAAAAGAAACAAACAAACAAAACCCCCCAAAAATAGATTTATAAAAGCAGAAAAATTCTGTTTAGAAATTTTGATGACGTGAAAGTGACTCAGTTGCCTATGTTAAGGAAAATTTAATGATGGATCATACCTCATGTAGCTACCAAAATATTTAATTAACTTATCCTGGAATAATGTGCTTTATTTAACACAAAACAGGGCTTTAAAAGCAGAAAAACATTAAAATTAAGATAAAATTACATGAAATAATTTCTAAGATGTTTGTACTCATCAATTCTGTTTATTCAAGACTGCTTTACAGAGACAGAAGACTAAATGGAATTATTAATCAGCAGTAACTCCATGTCTTTAAGTCATTGCCTCTACAGAATCACTCAGCAAAGGGTTCTGCCTGAGGCTTACCTGGTACCCGATGAAAAAAATTTGTATGTGATTTACTACCAGTGTTTTCTGCCAAAAAGGTTTCTCTAAAGAGAGGTACATCACACAGTGACTAATCAGCTTAACATGATTAATTGACTAATTCAGAACAAGATTTAGACTAGAAAATGGGAGTAGAAGGTGAGACAATAGCTCAATATTTAATGCGATTTTAATATAAAAGCAGAGGGGGAATAAACAAGTGAGGATATAGTGTGATATAAAAGAACATGAGATGGAAGCATGAGGAAGAAAATGAAAGCAAGTTCTAATACAGGAGAATTAGATTTGTAGATGATGCAGTGAAAGTGAAAGGGTTATGCTTAGTGCGCAGATTTTGTGATGGCAGTGTGAAATAAATGATGCCTTGTTCACAGAGCACTGCATAACAGCATGGAGGAACCAGAACTACTAGAACATTACATAAAACTAGGTATTCTAAAAATAGGGGAAAGTGAACAGGTGTAACTGAACATCCAGCTAGTTTGCTGTACGAGAAGTAAAAATAGCGAAGGTTTGTTTGTGAACCCTGCAGAGGCTACGCATAGGTTTTCATTTCTCCATGTTCCTGTGCCTACTCCGTAACTGTTCCAATCGTGTCATATCCGTATCAAGACACAGAGACTAGAAACAGTCGCGCTATTCAGAGTTTAATGTACTGAAATTAGAAAGTCTGAGTAACATCAGTTTCCATGTTCCAAAATAGAACTGGCCCAGGAAAGGGTACACAGATGATAAAAAAGAAAGTGATTGGTGACAGCCAACATGGCTTCACTAAGTGCATATCCTGCCTGAAAATTTGGCAGCCTTTTACAATGGGATTACGGCATTGGTAGATAAGGGAAGAGAAACTGACATCATCTACCTGGACTTGTCCAAAGCATTTGATGCTGTCCCACATGACATCCTTGTCTCTAAACTGGAAAGACATAGATTTGATGGATGGACCACTCGGTGGATAAGGAATTGGCTGGATGGTCACTCTCAAAGAGTTGTGGTCAACGGTTCAATGTCCAAATTGAGGCCAGCGACGAGTGGTGTTCCTCAGGGGTCAGTACTGGAGCCAGTGCTATTTAACACTGTTAAATTAAATTGTTGGTGACATGGACAGTGGGATCGAGTGCACCCTCAGCAAGTTTGCAGATGACACCAAGTTGTGTGGTGTTGTGGACACGCTGGAGGGAAGGGATGCCATCCAGAGGGACCTTGACAGGCTGGAGAGGTGGGCCTGTGTGAACCTCATGAAATTCAACAAGGCCAAGTGCAAGGTCCTGCACATGGGTCGGGGCAATCCCAAGCACAAGTACAGGCTGGGCGGAGAATGGATTGTGAGCAGCACAGAGAAGAAGGACTTGGGAGTGCTGGTGGATGAGAAGCTCAACATGAGCCGGCAATGTGCACTGGCAGCCCAGAAAGCCATCCGTATCCTGGGCTGCGTCAAAAGGAGCGTGGCCAGCAGGTCAAGGGAGGTGATTCTGCCCCTCTACTCTGCTCTCGTGAGACCCCACCTGGAATACTGTGTTCAGCTCTGGAGTCCCCAACACAAGAAGGACATGGAGCTGCTGGAGCGAGTCCAGAGGAGGGTCACGAAGATGATCTGAGGGCTGGAGCACCTCTGCTATGAAGACAGGCTGAGAGAGTTGGGGCTGTTCAGCCTGGAGAAGAGAAGGCTCCGGGGTGATCTTATTGCAGCCTTCCAGTACCTGAAGGGGGCCTACAGGAAAGCTGGAGAAGGACTTTTTACAAGGGCATGTAGCGATAGGACAAGGGGCAATGGCTTCAAACTGAAAGAGGGGAGATTTTGATTAGATATAAGGAAGAAATTTTTCACATTGAGGGTGGTGAGGCACTGGAACAGGTTTTCCAGAGGAGTTGTGGATGCCCTGTTCCTGGAGGTGTTCAAGGCCAGGTTGGGTAAGGCTTTCAACAACCTGACCTGGTGGAAGGTGTCCCTGTCCATGGCAGGGGGTTTGGAACTAGATGATCTTTGAGGTCCCTTCCAACCCTAACCATTCTATGATTCTATGATCTGAGGTTTGCAATGTGTCTGCGATGATACTGTAATACCAGTGCTAAGCTATGACTGGTAAGAAACGTATTATAAATTTTTCAGAAAAGGAAAAAGGAATCTAAGAAACCACAGAACAGCTGATCAGGCTTCTATACTATGTAAAGATTTCATGAATGAATGCTGAAACACATGCAGGTAAGCGGAAAGTAATACAATTTGATGTTTTACAATGAAGATAAACACGTAATTAATTTGAAAGCACCTGATATGGCACCACATACAAATGTAATCAACTACACGGACTATGATTAGAATGAAATTTTAAAAAGAGTACTGAGTGATGCTTAAAAGGGAAATAACAGTTGGGGGGAAATTGCAAAAAGGATTACTCATGAGCTTGCTCTTAGACAGACTTCACTATATATTTCCACTAACAAGATTATTAGAAAAAGTCCCAATGAGCTATGCTGACAACAAAACTGTGAAAAGCTGTCAATAAGGACAAGATTTAAATAGACAGAAAGAAATAAAAGAATGAGAAAGGCCTGTATATTTTGTTTGATTAAAGAGAACCAGGAGCACGATCAGTCACAATGAAAAGGGGAACCATGGTACTATTACATATGAGAGAGAGGTTCTTAGGACCAAAAGAAAAGCACTAACGATGTAAAAGGCACTGGTAAGGGCTCGTCTGAAATACCATGTGAAATTCCAGTCACCTCTGTGCAAGAAAATTAAATTCAAAATAGGGCATGTGCGATAAAGGTTTGCTGAATGCAAACTTTTACAAAAGCAGATAGAAAGTAGTTGGCTTGTTCTGATTATAAATTATCTACTTAAGCTAAGGGGCACTCTCCCCATCATGGCAAATGAGTATGAACTTTCCATGAATTAATTTAGATTAATTTGATCTTCCAACTACAAAACCTATAAGATACATATAAAGTATACCTAAAGAGACTCAAACTCCCAAAGAGTTCTAAAATGGACCTTAAAACTATTTTAACTGGATTACAGGACCTGGTTTCTGCAGCTACAAGGGAAACTATTTGTCAACCCAAGAAGCTGAACTATGCTGTACTGCCATGGAAATGTGTTTATCAAAATGTTACTACAAGTAAGTGGATGTTTCAGAAAAAGCTCCCCCACTAACCAAGATACAGAGAAAACAGTTCATTTTCTATTTAAGTAACAGCTAGAGATTATAGCTAGAGATGTAGTGATCTAGGGATCACAACTAATTCTCCCATGGTCTCCTGAGAACTGCTGCATGATGGTTGAGGTACTGAAAACAAATGTGGAGAACCTATAGTGGACAGTTATAAAGCTGATCATAGGTCTGTCAAACGTGACCAAAAAGACTGAACTTGAGGTGGTTTAGTTCAATGAAGACAGTATCAGAAAAAGAAAATGGTCAGAGTCTTCTCAGATACACAAAACCTATTGCTAATATAAAGTTGACAGAACCATTTCCAGATATACTGAGACAGAAGAAGTAGTAACAGGTATAAACTACATCAAAGAAATTACAAAAATATCTTAGAAAAAAAGCTTCCCAATGGTGAGGATGTTAAGTACCGAGTTATATTTCCTTGGAAATCTATGTAGTCTGCCTTCTGGGTTTTTTTTGCCCATATCTTGCCTTGAGGTAGAATGATAAGCAGAGGATCTCTTCAGTTTTAATGCCTATAATGATGGTGTTTTGGATTTTGGGAAAGGAAATTATTCATTTTACCAAGAGGTCAACTAAGGGAAAGAGTGTATGTTTGAGCAGGCTGACAAAATGACATCCTCAACTATGGGAAGTAGTAAGCAGTCAAGTTTCAAGGCCGGCTGTTTCAGATTCTTGGGTACCTCGGATGTGAAAGCTTGTCCCTGTATCTGCCAAAGAGGTGTTTGTTTACGATCCCAGCTGAAAAGGGACCAGCTTCCTGGGCTGGGCACTGGTGTAGGGCTACGTAGTGTTTATGTCTAGTGCAGGTGGTAAAGGAGCATGGCAGCTAAGAAAACAGTATTATTTTTTACTATATTTGTTAAACAGCCATCAGAGCTAAGATAAAAGTTCTGTTTTGAAGGAATACAAATTAGTTTAGAATGAAGTAAGATTTTTTTACAATGAGTGTGGTGAAACACTGGAACAGGTTGTCCAGAGAGGTGGTAGATGCCCCATCCCTGGAAACATTCAAGGTCAGGCTGGACGGTGCTCTGAGCAACCTGGTCTAGTTGAAGATGTCCCTGATTATTGCAGGCGATATTGGACTAGATGATCTTTAAAGGTCTCTCCCAACCCAAACTATTCTGTGATTCTATGAAGATGTTCTGGGGGAAAACCCAGAACAAAACCACAGTCTGTACAAAACAAGTCATATTTAAAAGAAGACGTGCTTTTCTAAACTTCATTTTCATGTACCTTTCCTTGAAATCATGTGCAACAACATTCTGTATTACAATAAATGTAATAAATTCTATATTTATATATATCCCTGTAGTGGTTTTAGGCTGATCCAGCAACTAAAACTCACACAGTCTCTCCTTCTCCAGTAAAGTAGAGAGGAGAGAAAAAAACAAAGGGACTGAGGGTTGAGACAAGAACAGAGGGAGCACCCACCAACCATGGTCCTGGGCAAAACAGGCAGAGCTTTTCTCAAAGCAAAACAGTTTATTAATGATTACTTAGAAGGACAAAGGGAAACAAAAACCGATTACTTGAGAGGACAGAAAGAAACAAAACCAGATCTTAAAACCGACACCTTCCCCCCCCCCCCCCCCCTCCTTTTCCTCCCGGCTCTACCTCCTCCCCCCAGCAGCACAGGGGGCAGGGACTGGGGGAGTGCAGGTCAGTTCATTCCGTGCTGTTACTGCTGCCTCTTTCTTAAAGGAGAAGGAGTCCTTACACCCTTTTCCCCTGCTCCAATGGATCCCCTACCCACGAGGAAAAATCCACAAACTTCTCCAGCGTTGGTCCAGCCCACTGGAAACAATCCTTCCCCACAGATTGCTCCGGTGTGGGCTATACCACAGTCTCGGGTACTTAGGGAGCTGTAGCCACTCGCTCCGGCGTGGGTCGTCACTCAGACTCCAGATGCCTCTCCGCCTTGTCGTGCACCCCAACACGACCATCCTCAGGCTCAGGCATCTTCTCCCCACGGGCTGCGAGTGGGTCGCTGCTCCACCGAGGCCGTCCTGGTTGCAGGGGGGCAGCCTGCTATCTCACCATCAGCCGCAGGGGAAACTCGGCTCCGGCACACCTCCTCCCGCTCCATCCTCACTGACCTGGTGTCGATGCATCTGTTTCTCTCAGATCTCAGTCCTCTCCAGGTGAACTCAGCCCAGTGGGCACCCCGGGAGTGGGGCGCCCCCGAGTTCCCCAGCTGGCTCCGCCGTCGCCATTCTCCGTGGGCGGCGCCGGCCCGACGCAGGCAGCTGCCCGGCCGGGAGCCAGGGAGCGGGGGCAGTGCCCTCCTCCCTTCTCTGGTCGATCCTGGGCGAAGCACCTTTTCCGGTTCCCTTGTCCTGACTTAAATAGGACAATTCGCAGAGGCGCCCTATTGGCTCAACCCCGAGGGGGATGGCAGTCTGATCTGGTGGCCAGAACTAAGCCTAACCCGGTTCCAAAACCGGGGAGGTCGCAGGGAGCAAAACCCCTCTCCTGCCACCAGAACCATCCCCCCCCTCCACATCAAACCATGACAATCCGTTACAGATATTTGTCACTTTTTGCTGGAAGACAGGGACCAAAAGATTTAAGTTCCTTCTGATGAAGATGACAAATCAGAAAAAACAATCACATATGGAAACATTTCACATGTCCTGCAATTTTAGAGTTGTCTCTATTTTCTTCCATATTCTTATTATTTCTTTTCAAAGTGTATTCCATCAGTAAACTGTCTTCAATACATAATCCAGTGTTTTCTTTCACCATTTTTAGGTCTATAGGGAATCATCTCTGTCAAAAGCTTGATTACACATTTATTCTCTATGTATCTGTCTTCCATTGTTCCCTTAAGACTTCCTGCTCAATATTTGGGAATTGTGTGAATAACCTTTTCTTGGGCAAAATGCAATCTGGCAAAGCCACTCTTTAAAACACTGGTCTACTCCTTAGCATCTAAGAAGGGTAGTAACACTTGCTTTAATATGAGGATTGACAAAAATAGAATTATCAGAATTCAGTCCCCCACTTTTCTTCCAAACGGATCACAAATATTTACAAATTTAACTTTATTTTGCAAAGCTATACAGAGTAATTATTTTATGTATTATTCTCACTTTACACAGATGTGGAATGTAACATTTAATCATAGAATGGTTTGGGTTGGAAGGGACCTTAAAGATCATCTAGTTCCAATCCCCCTGCCATGGGCAGGGACACCTTCCACCAGATCAGGTTGCTGAAAGCCTTACCCAACCTGGCCTTGAACACCTCCAGGAATGGGGCATCCATAACTTCTCTGGGTAACCTGTTCCAGTGCCTCACCACCCTCAGAGTGAAGAATTTCTTCCTTAGATCTCATTGAAATCTACTCACTTTCAGTTTAAAGCCCTTGCCCCTTGTCCTATCACTACACGTCATTGTAAAAAGTCCCTTTCCGGATTTGTTGTAAGCTCCCTTTAAATACCCTTTAGATATTTAAGTTTGTAATGAGATGAAAGCATGGCATTAATATGCCCACCTTTATAAATTTACGAACAAAAATAATTGTCTTGTTTGTCTCACTGTAAAACAGCACTTGAAACATACTTTGTCAAATTATGGATTTTCTGTGCTAACTCCCAAAAACCCCACTGCTATGTAGAGGTCTGAACTTAATCTGATTGATTTTAATTTAAATCAGTCCATAGAAATTGTGGGTCTGGCTGGAAATCTAAATCAATAAGGCCTTATGAAATTCTAGCCAAGTACTAACCTGATCAAGTACTGGTTACCTTGACAGACTTGACAGGAACACAGTCCAAACCAGCATGGCATAGTAATTTTATAAATTTAAATAGCAAAGTATCGAGTTCAATCAGAGCAAATTCAGATACGTCAGTGCTATCCACTACAAATACAGTTTTCAGAGAAACACAACTGACTAATAGTTTCATTGTTTTTATAAGCACCTATAATTTTCCAGAACATTAAAACTGGAAAGTGGAAAATGAAGCCCAACTGGTATACTTTGTTCAGAAAGGGATCTTTTCAAACGGTATGTTTTGATACATAGTGACTAATCTAATACAACTTGTGAAAACAACGGCCTTTTTAGAGCTGAAATAATTAGAAACAGTAAGTTCAAGAAAATATTGCAAATGTTCTTACGTACAGTCAGCTCAACAATTACAAATGGCATCTCTTCATGTTTTAGACATCTATTTTAATAACAAAGTACTTCAAGCACACTGAACATGTATTTGGACTGTTTTACAGGTTCCTTCAGACCTTGCTCACAGCATAAAGGAGTTGAGACTTTCTTTACATATGGTTTCAGTATTCAGAACGAATATTCTGAGAACAAGTCTCAAGAAAAAAAATTATCTTCTTTGCATTGACAAGTCACTGAGATTTCTGACGTCCACTGTTAATGCATTTGGTGAAAAGCTGGTAATGGAAACATTGTATGGAAAAAAAAAATCATAGTTGTCTATTTAATAACAACTTTATCAAAGGAGAATAAGTAACTAAGACACTGTGAGGTCTTAATTTATGTCTAAACACAAACTCTTTTATGTATAAACACACCCAAATATCGGATAAAAAGTTTATAATTACAATCAGTAAGAATCCTTAAAGAGACCATAATTTGGTGGTATCTTCCCAAGCCTTTCCCAAGGTTTGATTTAAATCAAGCCAACTCAATTAATTCTGGCAATGCAGTTTTACCTAGGCCTCCTTTAGGTTCCTCTTGTTTTAAAGAAATGGAAAATTATGTGATCTCCCTCTTATTGTTCCCACTTAAAGAAGGAAGAGTACTGAGCTTCATCTCATTTAACTGTATGTAGTTCTTGAAAATAACGCATCCAGCCTTAGTCTATCATTTGGAAGCTGTTTATATATAAAGACCAAGGCACATCCATGGAGTTATTTATACACCTGTTGTAGGTGGCTAGATGAAGGTAATCTAGGGAGTTACAGAATGCACTGTATCACTTTCCTTCCTATGTTAGTGTGCAACAAGGGACATGATAATGTTTTATGACACAAAATTAAAACCATATTGATCTATCCACAGCTATAAAATGTTCAAAAGCTCTTCTGAAATAATGTAAAATGTGCACTTGTGAGTAGATCCACTGTCTTTTTGCTATTGACATGAATTTCACATGCAATACTTTGAAGTATTTTTACATTAAACCCTTACTATACTTTCTGCATATAAGCAGTAAATACATTCAATTAACTGTAAAAATTCTAATCATTCTTTAAAAGCAAGGCAGATTTTACCTGAAAATATAAAGAAGATTTCATTCTGTAGACCTCCTCTCTGCATTTTTACATGATGGCATTCTGACTTAATTAATGTAACCTCACAAGAAAGTTTGGCAACAAGTTTGCTTAGTATCTGAAGCAATGCTTTCTCAAAGGAAGTGTTACGACAACTGTTGCAGGGGACTGTGTGATACCGGGCTGTGAACTCACAGTAATTTTTAGGATCAGAATAAGCTGCAAGAAAAAATGTGGAAGATGATGAGGAACGTATGTGAAGTAAAAAGAAGTAATTTGTGGATTTGAAAATAAAATTGCCAATTTAAATCCTTAATTTATAAACAAAACCTATTTTGTACCCCTAGGGAGTTTTTAATGATAAAATAGTGTATGCTGTGCCAGTTGAAAATACATAAGAGATTTTTACAAGTCAACAATCTTAGTCTTACTCTTTATTATTGTGATTTTTTTAAATTTTAAACCAACGGGAGATTGCCGTAAAGGGATGAGGAATACGAACACTAAGGTTAAGAAGCATACAAAGTGCCCTTTCGTATGTGGCACAACATTTCATCTCACACATTATGGCCAGCTATGGTAGTATGTTACATAATTTTTAGTCAACGATCACGAAAGTATTTTAAAGGGCTTAAAACCTGAATCCTCTTCCCCAGAGATCAATAGAAGACGAAGTAATAAGATGAACAGGAATTCCATCTCTGTGAGCAGAAGTAACTGAAAAAGCTTCCATATAGGTATGAAATTTCCTTTTATGATGGATCAGCTATTTCACCTTTACTGCAAAGCTGAATGCACACCTGGGCGTCTTTTACATATAAGCCAATGTACCATAAAATTTATATTTCTAGTTATTTCATGATAACCACCCTACTTACCCAAAGCTGAAGGTCAACAGAGCACAATGTTAAAGAGAAAATAGCAGTAAAAGAATGAAGAACAGGGGTCATGCTGTGGGTATAATCACAGAAATGAGAAGAGGCGGTGGGAAGGAAAGAATGAAGGAATAGAAACCAAACCAGCTGAAAGAAGCAGCAGAACATCCAAAATATGGTACCCAATTTAAGACAGCTCATTAGATCCTCTACCCTGCTTTTGCCTGCCCCATTTCCTTTCCCTTGCTGCTGCATATTCCAGACTTTTTAATATGTATGTATGTATGAAACTTGAATTTTGTATGCTAACATTCAGATTTGATACTTATTGAAGGATGTAAATCTGCATTACTGAAAACTCTAACCTTTTCCATCAAAACTGCTTCAAATAAACTTCTTCCTTTCCAGTTCTGTCAAGCAAGCTAGCTGCAATAGGAGCTCTTGCCTACAATTCCACAAGAATAAAATATCCTTTAAAGAAGAAAAGGAGAGTTAGTAATGAATAAATGACATTGGCTTTACGATCTTTCACTTTATCAAAGACCTTTCACCAGCTGACAGAAAGAAAGGTAATCAAGAACAGGAAAGAATAAGCTACAAATATTACATCATTAAATGATATGTACTTAAAAAGCACAATGAGGAAATAATTAAGCATTACCATGTGTGAAGTAAATCCATATGGCTGTGCTAAAATTAATCTAACAAAGAATAACTCCATTTAAAATTATAGTATTTTAATGTTATTAAGGATTATTGCCCATTCTATTTGTTACATTTCATTTCATTATGTTTTATGTTCCTTTTTTTAAAAAGAACTGTATTCACAAGTTTCTCAGTCAGCCACTGAGCTTCATTTAAGGCCCTGTAAATGGCATTAAATGAATTGCCTGGTAGTTACTAATACTAAAAACAATTTTCCTGAGAAACAGAATGTCTTTATCTCTGCAAATTAAATTCTAAGCAGGCCTACTTTTTTAAAAAATAGCAATACATATTTTAAAAAATAAAACTTTTTCAAGGCAAGAACACACTTAACCTGGATTGATAACTTACCATAAATAAGATATTTTATTACAAGGTTTCTATCAGGTTGCGTTGCCATTAGCTTATAAACAATGGAGCAAGTGTAAAATCCAGTCAGGTTGAAGTGTCTCAATGTTAAAGTGCCTGTTGGTGATATTTGCACACTGCTATTTTCTAGTAAACACAATAATGAAATAAATTTAGTTGTCATCATGGGAAAATGCAGAAAGTAAGGGTCCAAATGGTTATCTACTGTTAGCCCATGCACAAAATAATAATATTAGGGATTCAGCTGAAGCCACAGGACTCAGAAACTGAAGCTGAGTGGGTGTCACTCAGTTCAGCATTACACAAATACGCCTTATTGCTGCTGTGTTTTTAAGTATTGGTTGACAAAGCAGTCCTAGAAAACTGGTTTTATTTGATCTCAGACATCTATCGTTCTCTCCACTTACCACTTTAAGGACCAAAAAACTCCCAGAAAAAAGGATAAAGTGAGCAATCTCTTTTTATTCCTCTACATAGTCAGTCTTAATTTGTCAGTTCTTTTTGTTACAGAACTATAGTATACACTTTTTTTCAGTCCTGTGAAAGGAAAGTCACAATCTTCCAACATAAATATTCCTTCTATGCATATATTAGGTGGCAGTATGTATGAAAAGCAGTGACTTTCCTGTAAATCCAAATTCCTAGGTTCATTTTCACCAAACTAGAACAGACCTATTCCAATGTTTGCATTTGGAAATAAAGATAGAAATGCTTTTTCTTTTCTGTTCTATTTAGCTGTTCAGAACACCATCAAAAATGCTGTTTTATGCAGTAAAACTTTGAGATCCAGAACATAAGAAGCAATTATTTTGAAGTTTTTTTCATCTTAAAGTACATTCTGAAAACCTCTTTTTCTCAACTGGCCCAACAGCTGTTTAAACAAAGTAAAATTTCCAGATCTTGGTACAAAAGAGTCACGATGGTAAGTGAAGAAAAATGACTCCCTAATTTTAAAGTTGTAATGATTTTAAATTACATTTTTGTGGAGTATTTAATTTTTCATTACTCTCTCAACTGCACATAAGTGGACAGGAACTATCTGTGAACAAAGCTGCTTGTTCAAGAAACAGAACTTTTTTAATGGCTACAGAAAGAAAAGTGTTTACTGCTCTCTGTGAGCTTTTACTGTAGTCATGATGTTTGCTAGACAGACTTTTGGGGCACAGAACACCTTCTTAGGGTGTGTGCCAAGGGCTGGTGTGCCTGAAAGAGCATCTGATTTTTCTAACTATGACAGATAGTACAATGAAAGATAGTCTCTCTTCTACAGATTTTATGCTTAAATAATTGCATTTATTTTGAAGCATTCAAAGAAGCAATATTTTATTAGTCTTTCCTAAAACTCAATTCACAATTCTACACTTCCACTGAAAGGACTCTTCTTTCCTACAGTCACACTGAACAAGCATGGAATAATGTATCAAGCAAGGTTTATGAATCTTAATTTCCCACTGTTATGGAGTATCACTATGATAGGTATTAGAAGACTAACTTCTCACACCAAAACCCAGATAATTTTTATGACTTTGAGAGGATTACATTCATTCTAAAAGGAGGCCAAGTAATCAAATTCTTTTACATAGCAAACTTTTCATGAGCTATAAACTTTAAATAGCTTTTTGGCTGTTTATACTTTCTTTGAGGCAAAAAAAAAAAAAAAAAAAATTGAATATGACAACAGCCCTAGGAGACTAAGAAGTATCTTTGTGGTATTTACCCAAAATTGTGGTGGCTGAAGCTGAAGTCCTCTCATTACTGCTTTTTTTAAATATTTTTTCTAAAACCTCTCTCATCCCTATGTCAGGAAAACACAAGTTTTCTTCTCCTACTTAAATGGTTTTTGCCAGCCTGCTGCTGATTCTAATACACCTGAAGTTGCCACAGAGCCAAGAACTCCTGCCACCATAGCTTTTTAGCTAGTGAACCAAGGTTGGCATAGCAACTTGAGATACTACTGAAGCAATCTGCCTGAAAAGGTTTAAACCTGTCAACTGGAAGAAGTCTGATGTCTCCATGGTCTTCTGTTCTACACTGTTGAAACTGCAGTTTGAGTAAACAGAAGCCAGAGGAGTGAAACGGACAATTTTTGTCAGGAGGTTGTCTTCTGTCTGATCAGATTAAGCTCACTATTTAAACACATGACAATATACCTGATACTATGTCTGTCAAGCATCACAGACTGGGCATCAAAATGTATCAGTTACAATGCAGGACACTCAGCTAACCAGAATATATCCATCCCAAGGGAGATAAGCAGTTTCACGTAAAACAACATAGCCCACAGGCTTAAGTACAAGCAAAACCACCTGTATCACTTTGGGGCAATGAATGCTAAAAATTCTGAGGGTGAAGTCTGTTATCAGATTCAGAGCAAAAGCACAGTGTAGCATTAGATATCATATAAATGTGAAATGCTCTACTGCGAAGGCTGGCATGTAGAGGATTAAGAATGAAGAATCGCTATGGTGTAAACAGCATTTCAGATTGTGTAACAGGAAAATGTAAGACCAAGGACAGAGTTCTGATAGACACTAGTACAGACTAAGAAGAAAGCAAACAGGATTTGGAAACACTGCCATTGTAAAAAGGTGAATAGTTCATAACCTAAGTTATAAACTAAAATAAGAGATTAAACAGGTTTATAAATTCATCACAATGCTTATTATTCTTTTTAAAAATGAAATTACAACAAAAGTTAAATGAGACATACATGGAAAGAAACAAAAACCAGAACTCGGGTTCCCTGCGCAGGCTTGGAAAGATATTGCTGATGAACCAGTCATGATCTCTAAGCAATCTTTATTCTGTGACAAAAATAACGTGTACAAGTAGCCTAACGTACTCCATACAGAAACAATGATTTGGGGTTTTCATGCCGTACTAGCAGATTAGGACCATGATTTCATTAGAGACATCTTTCTGAAAAAGAATGTTTAAATTCTCCATCAGCAGATTAACCAGAAGTTGAAACTGGCAAGGGATGTGAAGGGCCAACAGAAACACATGCAATTGAGGAAGGACAATAAAAATGTTGGCTCCAGGCTAAACGAGGCTGAATGACCTAGTGACAAATGACACGGAAAACACTGAGGTACACCTTTGTTTCATTCATTCCTAGCAAGGACTGCTTTCCAGCCCTGCCTCAGGCTCTACCAGAGTTTAGGGGAGATGCTGCAGGGAGACAGAAGTGTGGTGTTAGGGACCTACTTAAATGAGCTGGACATATACAAGTTTATAGACCAGAATTAGATGTATCTGAGGATGCTGAGTAAGCTAATTAATGACTGTTGTGTGTTTTGATGGTGATACGGTCCCTAATGACCAGAAAGACCCAAAAAACACATCCATCATAAAAGTAGCCAAGAAGATCCAGGGAGTCACAGTTCAGCCATCCTCACTTCAGGCCCTGCTAAGATGACAGAACTACTGGACATCATTTCCAGATGCTTGAATGACAAGGCAGTGATTGAGTACAGGCAGCATCAATTTGCCATTGGCAAATCATGGCTGACCAGCCTGAGTGCCTTCTGGAATTAATTGACTGCCTAGATGTCATATACACTGAAAGTCTTTAGCAAGGATTTCCATATGGTCCTCCATCACATCCCTGTAGCCCAACTATGGACATACGGACTAGATGAGTAGAATGCAAGACGGATGAAAAACTGTCTGCATCATCATTTTGAAGATAGGTCTGCCTAGCAGCCAGTTGTGAAGGGCTTTCCTCAGGGCTAATAAAAAGCACCAGAACTGCTTAACATCTTTATGGTGACCTACACCACAAGACTAATGCCTTCTTGTCCAGCATGCAAAAGACATCCAATTGGGGGGTGGGGGAGTGAGCTGGGGCTGATACACTACAGGACATTGCTGCCATTCAGTGGGACCTTGCACGACTAGAGAGACAGTCTGCCTAAAACCTCATGAAGTTCAATAGTGACAAACACAAAGCCCTGCACCTGGGACAGAATAAGAGCAGCAATGGATGCTGCTGTGGAACAGATAACTGAGGAGCAGCCCTGCAAAAAAGTACCTGGGAGCCCTGGTGGATTTTAAACTGAGTATGAATCAGGAGCATGCTTTTGCAGCAGTGAAGGCCGAGTACTGGGCTGCATTAGCAACAGTATATCCAGCAGGTCAAACAAAGTGGTTCTTCTCTCCCTACTCAGCACTCGTTTGGGTACTCTGGAAGACCCTGCCCAGTTTTGACTCGTCAGTACAAGACAGATACTAACAAACTGGAGCAAGCCAACAAGGTTTCTGAGAGGATTAGGGAGTTGGAGCATAGGACAAGAGGCAAAGAAAACTAGGATTTTTACCCTAGAAAAGCCTGAGGAGGGAATTGCAGTCCTTCACTACCTAAGGGGAGATACAGGAAAGAGTTTTAAGAGGTGCACCACAAAAGGACCAGCAGCAATGATGACAAGTTGCAATAGGGGGAATTATGATTGAAAATAAGAAAAAAAAAAAAAAAGAGGAACAGGTTGCACAGAAAAGACAGAAAATCTCCAAGGATAGAGATTCCCCAGACTCAAGTGGTCAGGCCCTGAGCCACTTCATATCTGAAGGTAGCCTGTCACTGAGCAGGCAGTTGGGCTAAATCACTCTGCCCATCATCCTATTATTCTGTCCTTGCGGAATGCTCCCGGCTGTCTCTCAGCACAGCAAAGAATGTCATCCTCAGCCTCTGTTGCATCCAACATGCCCTGCTCCATCTAGCATTCTTTAGAGACGGCACCATTCTCTACAGAGACCTGCAAATATGTTTTAGTTTGGTATCCTACCCATTTCTTTCTGAAAAGTGAAAGTTAATTTATATGATATACATACAAACACAATGTATCCTCAGTTACTCCTCTATTTACATTCCCACTTTTATAACCCTGGTGCTTTCAGGGGAGCAGGGGAGAAGGGGAGAGGGTGCAGGGAGACATGTCAGAAAATAAACCCTTACTTGAAGAAAGACTGCCACCTGGTCCATTCCACTGGAATATTGGATCAATCAGTTGTAAGTTTCACAGATGATTTGTCAGATGACGAATACGTGAACTGTTGTGATTCAGCTTGACATAAACTTTGACTGAAAAAAATTATCATTAGCATCAAATATTTATCAATGGTATCCTTACAGTGAGCTATATAAATGTCAAGATAGTGGTTCAACGATGATCTTGAATGGAGTTCTAATTTTGGGACTGGTTCTGTTACCTCCACCATCAAAACGAAATACCGAATAGACAGCAAGTTTGCTTTCTCCAAAGAACAGAATTAAGAGAATTCTTTCTAGTTCTAGGCTTTTCTGGTTGCGTAAACAAGAACCACAGTGCACTGCAACATCCTCCTGACTTAGTTGGTTCAAAAGTACAGGCTTCTGAAGCGTTCTGCCTCAACTGGTGTCCAACATACACATGGAAAGAGTGAAGTTGCAGTATGTTGGCCCGGCATACTCAGACCTGAAAGCTTGCTGTTTCCATTGAATAGCAATTGCCTTTTACCAGTGCACAATGTATTTGCTTAAAAAGGGTTTAGTGTTACAGCTCACTAAATGGTGAGCTGCCTATTGTTTAATTCAGACAAAATGAGATAGGAAGCAAACTAAGGCAAGGATTTACTTAGTCTTTTCCCACAGTAAAGCAGGTGTGCAAGTCTTGTATGCAGTTTGTAGCATACAGGTGCTTCTAGATCTTCAATTTTTTCTACAAACAACAATTGGTGTAGTCATTATCACTTCCATAATATGCAGGATTTCAGTGTGTACAATTTGTTTCATTTTCCTTCCCACTGACATTCTGCAAACCATTTGTCCTCATCAGAAGTATGGGATGCCAGATATTTATGCACTAGTGAGGTCTAAACTTGAATATACCATGCTCTGTATCAGGCTACCCTAATGCCACTGAAAAGCTACAACTAGTATAAAACATTACAGCTACTACAACATTTGTGATTTGGATAATCAGACTAATAATTGAAACTGAATCAAATAAACAAATTGACATAATGCTATCTTACCATTTACTATTTCAGATTCCTTGCAAGTGGAAAACAGTTTAAGTATTTGATGCAGGAAAGGATTAATGCTCAGAAAATTTTTTACTTTTCCATTATGGCAACTGGCAGTAATGCCACCACAGTTTTCTCTCCTGTCCAAGTATGATTGTTCACTTTATTAAAAAATGAAAAGCCACTTACATTCGTATTACAGTCTTAAGTTATTTAAATGGAATAAAGACTTAGATATCACATTTAATACATAAGAATAACTTCAGAATTTTGATAATCTTAAGATCAGTAGGTATGTTCATTCCAGCTAATAAACAGTCTTTTACTGTAGCTTATACTGCACAAAACAGCAAAGTATATATTTTCAATTGTGTAATAGTATATAAAGGAAAAAATGTCATTTACAGATGGTGTTTCAGTTTTTAACTCTGAAGCATGAAAATTAATATGTATTCTACATGTTAATGCAGAATTGTCATTATGATTAGTCTTTTTCCATTGCAAATTCTTAATATTTTTTTTTCAAAATTTACTAACCAACTGGCTTTAGTAGTAGTATATTGGGGCAAAATTGTATACATTGCATATCTCTCCCACTTCACATTTTCGGTTTTATTTCCTCAAGGTCGCTTTGTTCTGTCTTACAGCAATATGAAAAAAAAAATATATCTATAATAAAAAGTAACAAAATTATGATGTCATTATTGTCATAACCTGCCAAGATGGTAAATTCTGTCCCACCACTTTAAATTTCCATGACAGTTTTGTAAGCATGTATCATAGGGTACAGAAGGGCATCTGATGAAATATAATGGCTGAAAAAATATCTACCAGGTATAACCTTATTCTTCTTGAATTCAAAATAAAGTCTTACTCTTTTAATTAAAGTTCTTTGCTATTTTTCTTATTTGTTCATATTCTATCCATGATAAAAATATTTACTTTGGATAGTGATCCAAAAAAAAGAACATTTATGTCAGGTATTTTAAAACTGTAGGATTTCAAAAGTGAAGAGTTGTATTTAGTCAAATTTTGGTGAAAAAAAAAAAAAACTCAAAATAGAGATTTTTTTCCAGCATCTCAAAAGAGCACTGGAGCCAAATCTAGTTTACTCACAATGGTCTGTCTCAGAGAAGGTAGAAACGTTCTTTATTAGTAGTAAATTGTTTAGAAACAGAGTTGGGATAAAACATTTTAATGTTGCCTTCTAACTTTCAAATTGCCCTGTGCCATTCAAGTAATAGCCATGCTTACAGACATGAGTCAGAATCAGAAGAGAGAAAAAGTACACTAATAGGACAAACCTTTAGACCACTCAGAGCTATTATTTAACATTAAATAAGGTTGTAAGATAAACTACTAAGAGAAACCTTTAAAAACAAATGATTTCCTGGAATTGTTTTACATTTGGACAAAAATTGTTACGTCCTTTTTTTTGTACCAAAAAAAAGATCAAGAAATTCAAGAAATATTGTCTTTTAGCTTTCTCCCAAACAATAGAAGTATCGCTTCTAGATATGCTGTGAGTAAAGTTGTTACTGGAAAGCACAAACGGAGAAAATTATAGGGAAGAGTATTACCAAAACCAAGCCAGCAATGTGCATTTAGAGAAAAAGCAATGAGAGTAAATACATCACAATGAGGAACAGCCTGGTCTTTAATTGAATTTTCAGGTTCTGTGTACATAACAAGTAAGATGAAGTTGAAATACCTACAGTGGAAGAAAGCAATGTTTCGGAGCAATAGTCCTACAGCCAGGTGGAAGAATACAGAACATTGCTATTGTTATAACAATTACACAAAATATTTATCTTGGTTTCATAAAAATTATGAGAAAGAATAAAAAAACAATATAAAAAATAAATTCCAGTGACAGAAATACATTCTGTGGGATGGCCTATTAAGTATACATAAGTCAGCAGAGAATTGTAATTGATTAAATCACTTAAAACAATTTAAAACAATTCAACAACAACAGATATGATAAAAAAGAGCCTTTTGTTGGTAGAAATAGTAACTTCACTAAAGTTTGTTACATTATGTTTGAAGAAAAATACCTGGAAATACGACAGATCCCACTATTCTTAAGCTATTGTGTCTTGGCTCTGCACTTCTTAAAAATCTCTTTGGGGGTTGAACTGTTAAAAGATAAAACAATTGAATTAATACAACTATTTAATTAATCTGAAAAAGCAAGCAGCATACTTCAGCTTAGTCTACACTCTTTAATAGACTTGTTCTTCACTGGATATCAAGTTAACATCTGCCTAATATCTTATACAACGTATGACTCTCATTAAGGCAACAAAAAACAATGGCAAAGGGCTGATATCAGAAAAAGCATCCTTATTCTCAACAGCACTTAAATTTAGATTTAGTTTTAAATATATTCATGTTTTACAAAAGAACTCTCACATTTTAAGTTAAGATTGTCCATAATGTGGAAAATGGGGATAGGCACTGTCCAAATTGAGAACAAATTTAGCTGCATTGTTATGATACCTTCAGCTGGGATGTCAATCAATGTGTACAATGACCATTAATGATGTAATGAACTTGGGTACTGTCATGATTGTGATTTTCTTAATTTCCCATGAAATGAAATAGAAGGTATTTTATGGCTATTTTAATTCACATTCCTTCTATTTTAAATAGAAATTAAAAACATGTTCATATAGATTGCAAAGCTTTGCAAGGCATACAAGGTTTCTGAAAGAAAACTGAAGTATCTTTCAGGTGGACATTCTAGTAAAAGTCAGATCTGAGTTGCTTTTATAGTTTCCAGGGATACAGAACTGAAGCCAGCAGAAAGAGAACAATGGCTATTCGACCACTCGGCATTTTGTGTTCTTTGTCTCCACCTCCTGCTTGGAAAGAAAGTGGGTTGCTGGGAATTAAGGTATGCTTGTGCTTTCTGATTCTTATGGAGAATCTGGGGAAGAAAGCAAATAACAAAGGAATAGAAAGTCTTGAACACAAAAGACAGCAATAAAATACTGAACACGTCATCAGTAGCAATTATGTTCTGAAGGTGGCCTAAAAAATTACGTGGTACCAGATCCGTGCTTGTTGCTAACTTAGGTTCAATATTCAAAAATAAGAGCAACAATAAATACTCTGGTAAACTGGTTATAGATTAAAGCATTTGTTGGGGGCAATGAGAGAGATGGGGTCGAGTACCAGCTTTGTTTTGATTTATCTTGATTTAAGCAATAATGGAAAATTATCCGTTCATCCCATCTATTATACAAATGGTAATTGTACTTCTCTACAATATTATTACGGAAAACAGAAGCAAGGCAAATTCTCCAGCTATCAGGACAAGATATTCAAGGTAAGTTACAAGAACTGCCTGTACTTGTCATTTCAGAATGAAAGCAGAGTATGCCATTGAAACTATTTAGAAAGTAGGAAGAAATAAAACCTTCTTGAGGAAAAAAAAAAAAAGAGAGAAGATAATAAGAGTAGTTTCATATATGATGGATTTCTGTGATTAACAGTTCAATTTCATTGGTAGTATTTCTTCACCATGTATCACTTCCACAACTTTGTCTGAGGAGCAAAATTTGTCAAATAACTTCATTTTCCCCAAAGACCTCCCAGAAGGATTGAAAGGGTTTTCTTGAAAAACAAAATTGATTAGAATTTTCTCACTGGAATATTTGTTAAGTCTTTTAGAATTCTACTGCACTGGCAGAAACAAAACTAATTTTTCACTAAAATTCAGCTGCCAAAAGAACATGATCAGATTCTCCATTGACAAAAATCACCATCTGCTTTGATTTTAACAACAGCTTACTAATTTATAAGAAATTATAAACCCTACCTAAAACCATCCTGTTTTAAAATTCCTTCTGCCACTATTATCTGTCCACATGGCCCATAAATATTTTATGAACTATCAAGTTGATTTATGTATCATAATTGAAAAAGAAAAATATAATCCCCCCCCCAAAAAAAAACCCAAAACATCAATGAGAGAAAAAACAAAATCTACAATTTTACACAGTAAGTATTCAAAGTTTATCAAAAGGCAACGGAACAAATGCATCTAGAAAAGTGAAGTATTGCAAACTGAAAAGGTATGAGCAGACGTACATAAGTTTATGGGATGTTTAGGCACTACTTAATCAATGCAAAAGGAAATTAACACTTTTTACAATAATAACTTAAACCCGAAGATGGAGCTCTTGAACTGTTTATTTAAAGGGAACTAGAAAAAGTGGAAGCAATATAGTTACTGAAGGAAGATAATGTAAAACTTCTGGAATTACTTTCTTGGTATCTTCAATGACATTGCAAGCTAGATTTTGAGGAAGCCAGCCTGAATGCTCTTTCATGTGTATACACGTTTCACTTGCATAGCAGCCATTCCAGTCAGTAAATATTTCTGTCCACATAGGAATCCCAACTTTCATACACTTCCTCTCACTTTCTACACTATCTTTCAAATTTTTTTCAAGGCTTTTTTTCAGATTTCCTTCTTGAATTCCTTTGCTCTCATCCTAATCACTTCGAATTTAAAGGGCACTTCCTGCACCAGTCTCTAGCACAAATGATCTTCACATTCTCATTCTCTATTTTAAGAGTGCATGTGATCAGGTCAGATATGACAGGTCATCAATTCCCACAGAAAGAGTAACGAAAAACAACAAAGGACAAAGGAAATGTTTAGACTGCATTTTAAAGTCATTAAATATATTATTCCATCCAATCCGAACCTGCATTTAACAAGCAGTGGGAAAAACTGTTTCACCTGCTTTTAAGAAAAATAAGTGAGATTTCTGAATTAATTCCCCAAATTAAATTTTTTTAAGCAGCCCGATGCACTAGAAATATATAGGGTCCGACTCCTCATTGTCTTGTAATTCCTACAGGCATAATACAAGGTGTCAGCAACAGGTCCTTTTGCAGAACACAGATGAAGAAAAACAGTTTTACATCACTATCAGACACATGGAAGTTTGGGGTAATTCACCCCCAAGTTCAGGGTGATCCAAACTTCTCAGCTGCCTGAAAAGCCATTCCCGAAGACTGGAATTCAAGGATACCTTTGCCATATAAAGTATCTACGTTAATTGAGGATTCATCAGGCGACTCTAAAATCTGATGGGAGTTAAATTCAACAGTTTTACTACTAATCTTGGCCACCAAAACAGGCCAAAGATCCTGCAGTGAGTTAAATTTAAGTATAAAATGCCAACACCTTGTTTGGTGCATTTAAAATCTACTTGGCAGATGTGTAAATTCTACTCAAACAGAGAGGAATTGAGCTCATGTATTTCTAAGGGATTCTGCCTATAGAGGGAGGAGTCTCAATTCAAGATCAGAAGTAGCAGGGGGATTGTACCTGCACAGACAAACAAACCCTCCTGCTCCTTCCTGGTGGAAGGGAGTTACAACAGTGTCAGGTAAAGAGGAATCCCTTCCCACTGCCTGCCCAAAGGAGGAATCTGGGTAGGCTGGTGCTGACCAAATGAGCATTTGTTCCTGTGCCCATTGAGTTCCCTCTGAACAGGAATGCCATTCGTTCACTGAAGTTTCACATCAATATATTCTACGATTTCATAAAATATTTTATTCTGAATCTTTTAATCTTAGAATGACCATTACAGTTGCAAAATTAATCATCTTCACAATAACTCATCAGAAAATTAAATTTGGTCTGAAAATTGCAGTGGCAGGAAGCAGAGTTTAAAATGAGCCTTTTAAACAATCAATTTATTAATAAAATACTGTATTACTAGAATGTTCAATTGGCATAGTTTCAATTCATTTGTTTAGAAATGAAAATTATATGAAGCAATAGCAATAGATATATTTAAGTCATAGTAATTGCTAAAAGTTTTTTCAAAGTACTTATGTTTTGAGATAATTTTTGTGAAGAGATTTCTGCACTGAAAGAGTATATAAATAGCAACGTTACTTACTTATTTTTGCTCAATCATGCTAATAGTCAAGTGTTTTCTATATCCAAGTATTTTAATTACAGCTGGCATTTCTAAGCTGCCTATTGATGGTAAGTGCTGTGAAGAAATATTACCATTTCTATTACTAGTAATATGAAAGTCATATGGGAGAAACAGAACTTCAGTTTTTAATCTGTCTCAGTTAAGTTTAACCCTTTTAACAAAAAGCCTGCAAGATATGAACTATATTGTTTTTCAACTAGGCCCTCATATCTCCTTTCTGACAATTACACAACTAACACATTTCATAAGTTTAAGAGATCTTTTTTCCTTATCATATAGCAAGCTAAAGTTAAAAAAGTTGCACGTTTTCAGTTCAGATGGCTCAGAAAAGTCAAATGTAATTAAGACATTTCAAGAAACATGGTCCACATCATCACCAAAAAGTTCTTAAAGAAAAACCCATAAGTCAAAACTGTCAGCATTAGCAAACAAAAAAACAGAAAGAAAAAACCTTAAAGAAAAAGGTTCATGTTCTTTCCATCAGTCTGAGCTCAGACTATTTTAATAACACCTCAATGCAATAATATTTAAACAGGTGTCTTTCTCGTAGTTGATGATGTCTATCGTGCCTACTAAAGCCAAAGAGACAAGAAATAACTGTGACGTGTCAGTGAATATACACTGAAATACTGCACATGGTTTTCCCTTTTTTGGCAGAGAGTAGAAGAAGAACTTTGACTTCACCTCTGGTCTTGCTCCTGAAAAAGACTTTGTCTTTCTAAAAGAATTGTTGAAACTCCATCATAATCAGATCATGGAATAAGATCTGACACGTATGCTCACTAATGTACAGAGTCTTAGTGTCCTACTACATAACTATTTCTGTACCTCAGAGCATTCAACAAAGCGATGCAGCTCTTTTAGCTGAGTACCAACGTTACCAGCTACTCACAGCCCATGCCACTCACCTGTGGTGTTACACCCCCTCGAGCATGTAGCTTCTTTGGTCCATAGGAAGGAGAAACACCCCTCTCCTCAGCACCCACTGTTCATTTTTGAGAAAAAAAAAAAAAAATTGCTTAGATAATCCCTTGGCCTTTCTGCATCCAACTCCACCTCCACCTGTGGAAAGGAAGTTTAATCCCACTGGTGGATATGGTGGGTGTAGATGGGTAAAACACTGGGAGGTGTAAAACAACACCCACAGGGGAAAGCTGGATGCTAAAGGACACAGCTCCTGTATCATGGAACAGCTCGCCCCTGACAACAACGCCAACTTAAACCTACCAGGCTGCAAAACAGGGTCACATACGCAGTGACACCCCCCCCCCCCCGCTTTTGCAGCACGGTGTAAATAAATGCATGAGGGCAAGGAGAAAGGCAGAGGCGGGGAGTGACCTCAGGAAAACCTGTAAAACTCGCACCCGATGCTCCAGGCAAGGACAGCGACGGGAGACACTGAGGTCTGGGAGCTGCCACCACCGCCTTCCCCGCGCTGCGCGCCCAAACCCCGCGGGAAAGGGCAGCCCGGGCCAGACCGCACCGCCTCGGCTCCTGCCCGAGCCCCGACGGCGAGCGCAGGGTGCAGGCGGCTCCGCCCGCTCCGGCCCTCCCTGCCGCCGGGAAGCCAGCGGCGGGGCTTTCCCAGCCGCGGCGCCAAGCGCTGCGCTCGCGTCTCCGGCGAAAGAGTGGCGGGGTGTGGCGGGGGGGTGGAGGGGCGTGGGGAAGGCTTTCACATCCTCAAACCCCGGGGAAACATCTGCCGCCGCGGCAGCGCCATCCTAAATCGTCCAGCTGCCGGGTTATACCTAATTAATCCCAATCCATTAACGCACCAGCACGCCTGCACCGCCGCTCCAGGGGCAGCTCCTTTGAAAGAGCCGGGCCTGCGGGGGTGCAGACTGCCCCTCGGGGTGACCAAAGGCAGAGTGAACTGGCTTCACGCTCCGCGCGGTGGTTCCTAAAGAAAAAAAAAAAAAGAGCAAGGAAGTTTGCATTGCAAAACCAAAGAACTGTGCTGATCTAGTCGCTGCCATGAGCGTTCACGGCTGTGCAACTCAGTCTTTACTGCACTGTGACAAAAAGGCGATTAAGAAGGTGTCTGGAATCCCAGGACGTTTGCATGTTCCTGTGGCATGAGGGTAATTAGTTTGTTCTAAGGTAGAGAAAGGATTTTTTGAAAGAATGGAGGTGGGAGCGGGGAAGGGGCTATCTGGGAAGTGAAGCCTGGCAGGAAAATTTGACTGTATTGGAAGATTTGGTACGTTGTTACTGTGCCAAAGAAGAAAAATAGCCGTTTACATCAAAGAACCCAAAAGACTGCTCCACAGGAATCCTGAAGCAAAGTAAAAGGCAGACATCTAGTAAAGAGGACTAGCTTAGACATATGACCAGCTCATCCATGTGCTTTTCAAAGCACGATCACTTCTGAAAATTTGCAGTAGAAATAATTCAGCCTTACTTGGCAAATTTACTTCCCAAGATAATCTGGACAGAATCCCTGTCAACAAAATCCAAAATAAAGCTTTAATTGCATTTCACTCTGCAAAATGAATGCAACAAAATGTGAGTCATCCTTGCAATGTCTTCCATCCTGTGCCTTACCTGAGTCCCATGTCTTTGCCTCTCCTGCCATCTCTTTCTAAAGCTTTCCAAGGAAAGACAAGCAGTGGGGAAAAAGGTCTGTCTGCAACACTGGATGTTATTTCTAGTGTAAAACTGATTGTACTTGGTATGGAGATTACTGAGTGTCAGTAAATACAGACACCAGTATGGCATTTTAAGGGCTTGTTACTGGCAGAAGTCAAATTTTGGAAGTATCTTTTCACTATCTTGAATGTGCAAGCGTGATAGAAAGTGGACATAAGATGTGTCAGACAAAGAGTTCCATGTTTTCATAGTGTTGACTTAGCCTACCAATGCTGGTACTACATACACAATGTTCTCAGCTGTCACTTTTTACCCATTTTAGTTCTTGTGACCTATATATGAAAGCTGTCTTAATAAAGAAGGAAGCTTTATTTGTTTATTTTTTTTCTGCTCCATCAGCACACTACTCAAAAAAAACCCCATCGTGATTCTGCATTATGGAACACAACTTTTTATTACCATAAACCTGTACTGTAATAAACGTTAGGCCCATTTCTGATTTCGTGTTTATCAAGAGCAAGTTAGGAATTCAGGAAAGTTACATCTTTGTGAGACTAACGTAAATGAGAGAATGATCAGACTCTGTGCCCTAATTTTTCCTGACAAGGCCACAAAATAACAGCTCCCATAGTGTGAATTGAGCTGTCCAAGTAAACATAGTTTGATTTTTCTGAAGTGCCAGACCTTTGCAGATGGCACTGAATTCATGCAGAGAGGACCACTATAAATCAAACTGCTTTTGTTTAGATTGCTAAATGAATACTGTCGATCTTCAGATTAGGAAATAAGTGCTGCACATTGTGAGCTGAGACATTAATGGATTTGCCAACATGATAGAACAAATGGCAAAACTCTGGAGGTAATTAAGCTGCGTGGAAAACTCTGATGTCAATGTGATTTACTTATTCCAAGTAATAATTGTAAGTTTTCTGAATTTGCATTTATCTGTGGTTGTGTTTGATAAATTTTGTTTGCGTTAAATCTATTTCAATTTAATTCATATTTGTAATTAGATACCAATAGAATAGCTTATTTTAAAATACTTCAATGCAAACACCATATAATTCTTAGTAAGATTGAAAATTTCTTCATTTGGTTTCTGCTAGATGACTCAGTAATTTGTAGAGCCTTTCAAGATGCTATATGTGTCCCCTTGAAGGACTAGATTACTGTGGTATGCATGAACCATGTTTTACACCAGAATGCATTTTAATTGTGAAGTGGTTTCCATCGTTAACTAAATGACAAAAAAACTTCTCTGCTCATTCAATGGCTCTGTTCCTTTTGTACCACACTTGACAAATCTCTTTTCAGGAATGAATTCACTACTTAAACCACTGCCTTGCTCTTCATCGTTTCTATGCACTGATCTTCTGCAGGATGACTCTAGTTTTACTGAGGTTTGTTGGCTAGGACTTCAGAAACTTGGAGAAACAGGAGCAAGTGGAGTGTTTTAAGTTTACTGCCACATAACAATGATAGAAGTTGATGACCATGGTTTCCCATGGACCTGAAAGGCAGGCAAGTGCCTTTAAAAAGTCCGCCTGGTCAGTTGAACAAATTCACAAGATGGATCGTCTACAGTAACGAAGTCTATTAAAGATGTGGGTGTGTTGTGAGAGGTCCTGAGAACAGACATGGCTTTTCCAGCTTTGATGACTAAAAGAGTAATTCTGTCCTTAAATTAAATCTATTCATCCTTCCAGTAGCACTGAATTACTCTGTATCTCCATACTGGGATGATGTGCCTTTAGTAGATCCCTGCTCGGGTTTTGAGTCCAGAAGCAGATGTTGACCTGCAACCCTATGTTGGAAGTGCTTTTGAATCCCTGGTAGACTACAGTGATGTGAAACTTCACCAGCGAGTGCCCATCACAGGACAGAGAGGGCAGCCTGTCTACAGGAGGCAAATGGTCCTCCTGGAGGAAACCAGATAGGACAGAAGGTAGAATTCCAGGGCTGTGTCAGCTGCTTCTGTTGGGGCACGACTCAGAGGTAAAGCAAACTACAATTTTTATTTCTTAATCACAAAAAAAATTGGAAATGGTTAACAAATAAATAAAATTAGTTTCTGAACTCCATCCCCCAAGGTCCTGAAAGAACAACCTTATAAAATATATTTGCCCTGGATATTTGAACTGAACAGGACAACTGAAGTAATGTTTGTACGATTCATTGTCCCTGCTGTAGCAAAGAGGTACCAGTCAGCAAATTCTAATGAGCATTCTAATGATATTAAAAAAAAAGAAAAAATCTTTGAAGGTAAATAATGTTTTAAAAAAATCTATTTATGTAAATTATGAAGTTATATACAATAGTACTAATGAGAACCTGTTTTAATGTAAACCAAAATAATAAACCACTCCAGAGTCAGGAAATCCCCTGGATATTTCTGTGTCTTTTAGTATTTCCTGGCACAGGAAATTTCCTGACATTGCGCAGTTGCAGTGCAGCACATTTAAAGTCCTATTCCAGTGTCTAGCTCATCAGAAAACAGAAGTTCTCTAGGACTGCCACCACATGTTGGTCAAAATACATATTACCCTCTTATTTTACATCAGTGTTACGCAAAAGTTGAGTATGATCATTTTGTATTGATTACAGCATCAAAACGGAAATTCACTCTTTAACATGAAGCGAAATTGGGTTGGTGGTTACTACTCAGAATTTTCATCAGAAAATTCTGGGAAGCAGAAGTGTCTTCCCAGGGCTTCTAAAGGCAGACATAATTAGCAGTAAGCAATATGGTTGATTTTTTATGAAGATTAAGCCAATTCCAATGATTTTCATAGAGAAATGCTCATTTCAGCTAGAACAAAATTTTATGAGAACTCAGGCAACATGTTCATAGATGAGGAGAGGCGTTTCTTAGAACATGGTAAAGAAATGTAAATAAGTTTCTTGTTCCATTTTATTATACAGAGATAACATTCTCATTTCATGGTTAGTTATACTTTATCCGTGTTATTGTCACCGTAAAGTCTCTATGTGCTATAAATTCAGGCACTGTTTTTGGTTCCTTATTTCTGTCTTTGAGCTTTGCATTTTAAATCATTTTAAGCTTACCACAGTCATACAACAGAATCAAAAAGAATCCAAGAAACCACAAGGGATAAAAAAATAGACTCCATAATTTTCCTTTTTTTTCTTACTCATCCCATATAATTTTCACTTTTATTTCTCAATTACTGTGTTCTCCATTTACATATGAAATTAGACCTCAGACATCAATCAGAACTGATCAGCTTTTTTTTTTTTTCTGCAAGCCTCTGGAAAAGTGATGGGGAAAGAAATTAATCTGACCATTAATTTTTCCAATGCAGAGAAAAGCAGAGATAGAGATAGAGATACTCTGGCATACAGAGACATTCCTGAAATGATCAGAGACAAAATCTGAAACTGAATGTCATCAGGTCAGTAACCTGGGTTACAGTGAAAAAGGTGGTCTGAAATGGAGAGTAGTTCCAGAAAGCAGACAGAGACTGTCTGGTGGCTTTCTGGTGAATTTTCATTGGGAAAAGTTCACTATTAGAGTGAAATACTGACTCCAATGAAGTTGTCAGAAAAAGTCAAACTTAACTCATTGACAAACCTTGAAACAGATATAGTCCAGTGTAAATTTGTTAAGGAGAGCTGTGCACATGTTCTTCTAAACCTAGCATTCATTTGCAAGCTTTCCTGTGATGCTGAGGTATGAACTATAGATGTGTAAATATAGATATAAAAAGTAGTTGAGTTTTAAGGTACTGTTTTTAATGAGACTGCATGAACAAATTAGAGATTTCAGCTATATGATTCAGCGCCCAACTACCAACTCCCAGGCACGTGATGTGATGAAAGTTGCTAGTATTTCTAGATATCAGTCCCAAGACATTCCACAGCGAAGTTGTTTGGGGAAGTTGTGCTGAAAGAGAGATCAGTCAGGCATTTTGCAAGCGAATTCTACAGTCACTTTCTCCACTGTGTTGGGGATGAATGGAAAAAAAAAAACAGAGACAGAAGCAGCCTGTGAGATGGATGAGCTGAGGTATATAAAACATCTGCAGTAGACAGGAGGTTCTCTGTTGTGAGAAGATGTAGTTGACAGTACTACTTTGGACTTCCCTAGCAGTCTTTTCCATCTACTGAGCAAAGCAAGTTTATTGAACAGTGAGGCTCTGTGATAGCAAAACAAAGGTGAGAAGCTGACAAAGAAGGTTTTTCTAAGACTGGAGAATCAGAGCCTGCCAGAGAAGTGAGACAGCTGAGGATCTATTCTTCACGTATTCTTGCTTGGTATAGAGAAGGTGCTCAGTGCTAGAAGACAAGGTCTTTAGGAAGTTGACAGTATTTGCCTGTAGAGTCCTCCTCTCCCACTCACATGACAACAGAATTTTGAAACCTTTTCTCTGCGGTCTCAAGCTTCTTTGCAGAGTTTAGGAGGACCTCAGAATTTGACCATTCAGATATATTTGTACCTGGAAACCTGGTGACAAAGCCCTCATATCCAGTTCGTAATTATTATTCTATTTTGTACAGCTTAACACAGAGATGAGCATGGGGATTGCAGAAGGAACCAGGGTATTTGATAAATCTGATACAGAGCAGAGATGAATTCTTGCCCCTACTGGAAGCTGACACATCTGTAGACACAGTTTTCTTCAAAAACTGGGAAATGGGAAGCACTGTATAGTTTACCTACAGACTTGATAGTAACGCTTTTCTGTAAAAAATAAGCAGTTAACTCATGCTGCTATTAGAGTGGCCATATTTGGATTTGTCCAAAATCCTGACTAATGCAGTATTCCATCCCAGACTGTGAATATTTAACAAAGAATGTCATCATATTTCATCCACGTATTTTCCTATCATGTGATGATTTGTTGACCAGAGATTTGTGACCAGGAGGTGGTGTGTTTGTAGTTAGTAGTCATGGATTCATAGATTTGCCTTCATGAATACATCCATTTGCTTTTTGAACCCATCACTTAATTTACAACGATCTATTTCCAAGTAATTTGTGAATATGTTAAGCAATAAAAATCTAAGCTTAGATGGGTTACCTTCAGATCTCCCTACCAGTGACCTCCATTCACCCTTCCTTCCTTCTCCGATCTTCTAATCAATTATTTATCTGCGTGAAGATCTTATCTTTATTCCATTGTTGCTTTAAGAAATTCTGTTAAAGAATTGTATGCAGAACTTGTTGAAATAATTGTGGTTGCATTATACTAATTTCCCAATGGCTTTTGTATAGGGAGAGTTCCCTTCCTAGTGTTTCCTCTCCTGAAGCAAGAAGTATTTTCTCCAGAGTAATCATTACAGGAGTAATCATCCAGGAGTAATCTGGGATAAAGCAGCACATTGAGTGTGAGGCATATCAAGGTAGGATTCCAGCCTCTTCTACCTTTCAAATAATGATAGAAAAGGACTGTAGGCTACAGTTTGTGATACAGGTACTTAGTGAGATAAAACCTTTTACCTGCCTGCAGAAAGAGAAAGATGAAAGGATAGTCAGAGGCAATAACATGTAAAGCAAAGAGAAAAAAACTGTGCAACTTGAAAAACATCAAATTAAAAATTCAAGGACACTCATAAATAACATGCGCAGCTCATAACTATTGTAGCATATAAACAAAGTCAACTAAGAACGAAAGATGGCCTACAATGGGCTCAAGAATATATAGGCTATTAAATAATTACCTGTAACACAATGAATTGTGTAATAGCATACTGCCTAATAAACTAGTAGGTCATTTGGAAATAATGCATAAAAACTCAGGATACTATCTCTTGAGTGCTGAGTGCCATTGAATAAAATAACTGTGGTTGCACTAAGGATTTGATTATTTATCATCGCTGCAGTTATGTATTTCACTGTTTGTTTTTCACTTGCCCAATAGCAGAGTGATGCTTTGTTTATTCAACAACTTTGTTCTATCTCTGTTGCTTCTTTTGTAGTGCATGCCTTTCCAGTATAAACTGATAGTTTTTATGCTTATTTATAATTAGTTTTCGGGGTGTGATTTCAAAGAATCATAGAATGGTTTGGGTTGGAAAGGACCTTAAAGATCATCTAGTTCCAACCCCCCTGCCATGGGCAGGGACACCCTCCACTACACCAGGTTGCTCAAAGCCTCATCCAACCTGGCCTTGAATACTTCCAGGGATGGGGCATCCACAGCTTCTCTGGGCAACCTGTTCCAGTGCCTCACCACCCTCAGAGGGAAGAATTTTTTCCTTATATCTAATCTAAATCTCCCCTCTTTCAGTTTAAAGCCAGTGCCCCTTGTCCTATCACTATATTCCCTTGTAAAAAGTCCCTCTCTAGCTTTCCTGTAGGTCCCCTTTAAGTACTGGAAGGCTGCGATAAGATCACCCTGGAGCCTTCTCTTCTCCAGGCTGAACAGCCCCAACTCTCTCAGCCTGTCTTCATAGCAGAGGTGCTCCAGCCCTCGGATCATCTTTGTGGCCCTCCTCTGGACTTTCTCCAGCAGCTCCATGTCCTTCTTGTGTTGGGGACTCCAGAGCTGAATGCAGTATTCCAGGTGGGGTCTCACGAGAGCAGAGTAGAGGGACAGAATCACCTCCTTCAACCTGCTGGCCACACTTCTTTGGATGCAGCCCAGGATATGGTTGGCTTTCTGGGCTGCCAGTGCACATTGCCGGCTCGTGTTGAGCTTCTCATCCACCAGCACTCCCAAGTCCTTCTCCTCTGTGCTGCTCTCAATCCATTCTCCACCCAGCCTGTACTTATGCTTGGGATTGCCTCGACCCACGTGCAGGACCTTGCACTTGGCCTTGTTGAACTTCATTTGTAGCCTTTTCTTTCAAAGGTGTAAAAGAGAGAGAAAAGTAGTAATGTTAACAGGTTATATTTATTTTCCATATATAAAGAGAAGTAGAATAATTAATCAAAGAACTAAGCAAAAGAATCTTCAAGAGTTATCTGTAAAACTTTCATTTGGCATTATCTCTTGCTAGGCCCACTGAAGTCAGTACGCCTCCTAACGTTAAAATATAAGAGGTCAAAAATAGTACAGTCTTCAAATGATAGTGAGATGCACTGAAGCTTGTGAGACTGCTGGTTTTGTGAAACCTCTCTGCATGTTTCTTTATGTGGTGACATAAGAATTTCGCTTTTTCCTTTAAAAACAAAACAAGAAGATGTTCTGGCTTTCATGGTTTCTGGCAAAGAGCTTAGAAATATGAATGAGAACATCTTCAGTTTCTGACTAAGAATCCAAGCCAGAAGTTCTCTAAATTCATTGAATATTGCTTTGTTAGATTAGGAGACTAGTTTAAGTAATAAACTGAAGCTGACAGTATCATTAAGCTTGTCTTTAGTTAAAAGTGACCGAGCCAGGACACTGAGTTCTGCACAGCTTCGACACGAGCAGATCATACCATTTTCAGTCCTATGGACTGTGCAAATCATTAGTGGCATTGAAATCTCCAGAAAGCTGACTTAAAGAAAAAAATTATTGTGGTTTTAATGCTAGATCTTTCCACTGAAAGAAAAAAGGAGAAATAAATGTGAGAGGATTAATCATCCCAGCAGTAGGACAGTAGTGTCAAGGTGGCAAATTACAATATATAGTGCAAGAGCAGAGGTCTCTAGAAATTCATATGTGTAATTATCAAAGCAAGTGTAAAATGATATACATGTTCTCCTAAGGACATTGTAGCTGACACCTGTGTTTTACACATATAACACAAGGAAGAATAGTTGCAACTTTTAGCTCTTTAATCAACGAATCAGAGGAAGACTATGGAACTACTTTTATGGAACTACTAGGGCATATGGGTGGATATATTTGAGCCATCTACCTCTTTACTGTAGAGAGCACTAGTACATGCATACTTATAAAGTAATTACAACATTTCAGACATAAACTTTATGGAAACATTGCCATATGAGTACAAGTCGTATATTTGCAGGTAGCATTTAAAGTTTACACAAAGCAGAGGCTATGAAGATGCAGCCACCATCTTTACTGCAAGCACGTTACCTCTTTAAGAGACACTATCCAAAATAATTTTTAATTGGAGAGTGTCTCCATTTGAAAGCTCTTCACGGTGCAAAGCTCCACAAATTCTGTCAAGCTTTTCACAAGCAGCAACTTGAAGTTATAGAACACTGTGCAAAAAGCTCTTTTAAAAACCACGTAATGTTATTTCAGTGTCTACATCTAGCATTAGGATACTAAGCTTAAGTCTCTTTTACTGAAAGCCATGATTTTCTTTTCAACTTTGTCAGAACCATTAGTTCTGACAAAGCCAGAACTAAAGGGAGCCCAGCTAAAGTGTATGTACACCAACGCACGCAGCATGGGAAATAAACAGGATGAGCTGGAGATGCGTGCACAAGATCAGGGCTACGACCTTATTGGCATCACGGAGACGTGGTGGGACGACTCCTATGACTGGAGTGTCAACATGGAGGGGTATAAGCTTTTTAGAAAGGACAGGAAGGGGAGACGAGGAGGGGGTGTCGCTCTCTATGTCAGCAACCGGCTGGAGTGCGTGGAGCTTCGCCTGGGGTCGGAGGAGGAGCTGACAGAGAGCTTATGGGTCAAGATTAGAGGACGGGGACGGATAGAGGATGTTACGGTAGGGGTCTGTTACAGGCCACCTGGCCAGGAGGACAGAGCAGATGAGGCGCTTTATAGCCAGATAGGAGCAGCCTCGTGGTCACAAGCCCTGGTCCTCATGGGGGTCTTCAACCACCCTGACATCTGTTGGAGAGACAATACGGCAGGGCACAGGCAGTCCAGGAGGTTCCTGGAATGCGTGGACGACAACTTCCTCCTGCAGGTGATAGAGGAGCCGACAAGGAGGGGTGCCATGCTCGACCTTGTGCTCACCAACAGGGAGGGACTGGTGGGCGATGTGAAACTTAAGGACAGCCTTGGCTGCAGTGACCACGACACGGTGGAGTTCAAGATCCATGGGGCAGCAAGGAAACCACTCAGCAAGCTCTGTACCCTAGACTTTAAGAAGGCGGACTTCGGCCTCTTCAAGGACCTGATGGGCAAAGTGCCATGGGAGGCGGCCCTGGAGGGACGAGGGGCCCAGGAAAGTTGGTCCACATTCAAGGAGCACCTCCTCCAAGCTCAGCAGAGGTGCATCCCGACGAAGAACAAGTCGGGCAAAAAGGCCAGGAGGCCTGCGTGGATGAGCAAGGAGCTCCTGGACCAACTGAAAATTAAGAGGTTAGCCTATAGAAGGTGGAAGCGGAGACAGATAGCCTGGGAGGAATACAGAGTAACTGTACGAGTGACCAGGGATCAAGTGAGGAATGCTAAGGCCCTGAAGGAATTGAATTTGGCAAGGGATATAAAAAGCAATAAGAAATGCTTCTATAGGTATGTAGGGGACAAAAGGAAGTCCAAGGAGAATGTAGGCCCCCTCCGGAAGGATACTGGTGCTCTGGCTACCCGGGACATAGAGAAGGCTGAGGTACTCAATGAATTTTTTGCCTCAGTCTTCACTGATAAAACCTCTTGTCTTACCACCCAAGCTGTGGAAAGAACTAGCAGGGTCTGTGAGGATGAACCACCGCCCACTGTACTTGAAGAGCAGGTTCGGGAACATCTGAGGAACTTGAAGGTGCACAAGTCCATGGGACCTGATGAGATCCATCCGCGGGTCCTGAAGGAACTGGCGGATGAAGTTGCCAAGCCACTGGCCATTGTATTTGAGAAGTCGTGGAGGTCTGGCGAGGTCCCCGATGACTGGAAGAGAGGGAACATAACCCCCATTTTTAAAAAGGGGAACAAGGAGGACCCGGGCAACTACAGGCCGGTCAGCCTCACCTCTGTGCCTGGCAAGGTCATGGAGCAGATTCTCCTGGGAACCATGCTAAGGCACATGGGGAGCAAGGAGGTGGTGGGTGACAGCCAACATGGCTTCACCAAAGGCAGATCGTGCCTGACCAACTTGGTGGCCTTTTACGATGGGGTGACAGCATCGGTGGACAAGGGTCGACCAACGGATGTCATCTACCTGGACTTGTGCAAAGCTTTTGACACTGTCCCACACGACATTCTTCTCTCTAAACTAGAGAGGCATGGGTTTGATGGATGGACCACTCGGTGGATAAGGAATTGGCTCAATGGCCGCACTCAGAGAGTAGTGGTCAACGGCTCGATGTCCAAGTGGAGACCGGTCACGAGTGGCGTCCCTCAGGGGTCCGTGTTGGGCCCGGCCCTCTTCAACATCTTTGTCGGTGACGTGGACAGTGGCATGGAGTGCACCCTCAGCAAGTTCGCCGATGACACCAAGCTGTGTGGTGCCGTCGACACGCTGGAAGGGAGGGATGCCATCCAGAGGGACCTCGACAGGCTGGAGAGGTGGGCCCGTACCAACCTCATGAAGTTTAACCAGGCCAAATGCAAGGTCCTACATCTGGGTCGTGGCAATCCCAGGCACAAATACAGACTGGGTGGAGAATGGATTGAGAGCAGCCCTGAGGAGAAGGACTTGGGAGTACTGGTGGACGAGAAGCTCAATATGAGCCGGCAATGTGCTCTTGCGGCCCAGAAGGCCAACCGTGTCCTGGGCTGCATCAAGAGGAGTGTGGCCAGCAGGTCGAGGGAGGTGATTCTCCCCCTCTACTCTGCCCTCGTGAGACCTCACCTGGAGTACTGCGTCCAGTTCTGGAGTCCCCAACATAAGAAGGACATGGACCAGTTGGAGAGGGTCCAGAGGAGGGCCACGAAGATGATAAGAGGGCTGGAGCACCTTTCCTATGAGGACAGGCTGAAAGAGTTGGGGCTGTTCAGCCTGGAGAAGAGGAGGCTCCGGGGTGACCTTATAGCGGTCTTCCAGTACCTCAAGGGGGCCTACAAGAAAGATGGGGAGAGGCTGTTCAGGAGGACCAGTTGTGATAGGACAAGGGGTAATGGTTTTAAAATAGAGGGAGGTAGATTCAGGTTGGATATTAGGAAAAAATTTTTTACCATGAGAGTTGTAGAACACTGGAACAGGTTGCCCAGAGAGGTGGTGGATGCTCCATCCCTGGAGACGTTCAAGGCCCGGTTGGATGAGGCCCTGAGCAACCTGATCTAGTTGGAGATATCCCTGTTCCTTGCAGGGGGGTTGGACTAGATGGCCTTTGAAGGTCCCTTCCAGCCCTAACAATTCTATGATTCTATGATTCTATGATTCTGTAAGAACTAATTTTGCATTCTGCACAGTGGTTTTCAACTTTTAGTCTTTGAATTATTTTCTCCAAAGTATACCTAAAATTTCTACAAATGACTAGGAGAAGTAACTCCCTTAGGAATTAGCTTAAATTTGCTAAATAAAGGTCTTCATACATGTTGGAGATTTTTAGAAGTCTGGAAGCAAAAAGCAGGTTGAAAACTACTTAATTAGTACATTCTTGGTACTAAGTAACAGTTCCCAGTGCTTATAGAGAGAGTGGTGCGATGGCTGTATGGCTGCCTACCCCTTTTACTATAGCATAACAAAGTATATTTAGAAATACACCTTTTCCAAATCACCAAAAGCATTATGCTAGTTAATGGCACAGCAGTTTGGATGATACTCTCATACATATCCCTTTCCTTACTTATGGGATTATTTTGTGGATTTTATCCTGATTTCCTAAGGAGACAAATTATTTCCATTCATCTTGTTTATTTATATATTGATTCTCCCCTAATAACTTTAACCTCATATTTATATCTCTGCCAAATTTGACAGAGATATAAACATCTCAAAGATAATTGCATCCCTGCAAGATTTTTGAAGATCAAAGTCTGGGGAAAGACATAAATTAGTGTTCCTTTTGAGAGAGCTGAAACTCAGGCATTTTAACAACATCTTTCTATTTGGCAGCAGCTCACTTGGTTATTAGCATGCGTGTACTGGCTCGCCAGTCAGCACAGATGTGACTCTACACTTACTGCAGGACATGACCTGTCGGTGGGTAAGGCTGATTTACAGGAACTGGTCAGGGAGAGCTCAAATTATTGGAATATGAAGTTTGGAGGATGAAAGAGAGAGAAATATTGTTAGGAAATCAGTCTGCTACTGCTCATGTAATAGATTGTTTGTTGATTTCAGGGTTGGCAAAAATTATGTAACTGTAGAAATGCAATATGTAATTACTAGTTCGGGTTACATTAGCAAGCTTTTGTTGTCATGTTTGATAATTTGGATACTTCCCTTTATACAGTTAGTACTATACATGACAATATGTGAAGTAGGCCAAACCATAGCAATGTATGTTGTGATACTATTCATCTTCCATGCAATGCAATATATTTTTCTGGCAGTTTGTAATTCAGAGTGGTAACAGGTAACTGAACATTGGTGCATCAGTTTTTATGGGAAGCTGTGAATTGTTTTCATCCAGTTTAAAACAATAAGGATTGCTGCAAATTGATTAACACAACAGGAAGCCCTTTCTTTCAGGTTGGAGAACTTCTGTGAAAGTTGCTCCTGCTCTACTTGACCAAAATTATATTTTTGCATTTTGTATGGATTCTGATCTGAAGGCAAGTGTCTCGTGCTCTTCTTGTAAAGACAGAAAATAGATTTAAATCATTTTGTTTCTAGTCTGCTTTCCACTCAACACACGTTGGCAGTAATTAAGTAGTGTAGTGACTTTTTCATTTCATCTGATTATATTGAAACAAGCTCTGTATTTCAGGTAGCTGTATGTTAGCATGACTAGATTTTGATGGTGGATATTTCTCCAATAAATTTTATTTTTTATACTGTTACTCTGATTAAGGCATTTAGACTGTAATGTGAGACTGATACTACCAATGCCAGTTATGTGTAACTGGAGACAGAGTTAGAGCAAAAATACTAGAATGTACAAAAGATGCCAAAACCTCATACTTACTATAAATACTCATATATTAAATACTTAGGCACTGCCTTATTTGGTGCAAGTCACAAGCAAGTAAGTAAATAAAAACCCATCAATGATTCCATAGCACAAGTCTAATTAAGTCTTTCACATACTGAAAATGCCATGACATCCTTCATCCTTCTACACTTAGGAGGCTGTTCATAGTCCTTAAAGTGTTGCATGTGCTTAAATAGCTCTTTAAGTTGGCCCCTTTTGTAGCAATGAACATCATACAAATACATCAGGCATATGTGAGGGCCTGCAAAGTGCGTTTGCTATGCCATTTTATAAATAGTATAATAAACTGAAAGGTACATTCTTGAAGAGTAGAGAGGCAAGGACATTCTATCAGTTTTTAAACTTGTATTCACTATATTACATTTTCCTTCCCGAGTAAAAACTCCTCAGAAATAGATTCATTCTTGATCTCTGCTGCTAGCTAGTGATGTATGTGAAATTGCAGGTTTCACATTCTGATGCAAAAGAAGATAGCAAACTAGGAAAACGCAGATACATACAGTTCACTCTTTAAACAAGCGATCATAATATCCTATATGTTGATAGTATTGCTTTCTGCTATGTGTTTGATTTCTCTTAGGAATCAAGTGATCCTTCTGCAAGATGAAGAGAAGAAAAAGCAAGGAACCATTTCTACAAGTCAAATACTAAAAGTGAGATGCCATTTCTTTTACAACTGGTTTTAGCTTGTGCTTTGCTTCATTTTTTCATCTTCTTTTTGCTACTATGCTCCTTTAGGTATCAGGATGTACAAGACTACAAACAATTTTTCTATCAGCCAGAACTTCTGGTGCTTTAGCGGCGTTTAGCATAGGATTCATCTCATGAACTTTAGTTATCTAAAAGCTTGCATCCAGTCTGTGCCTTTCATCTCTACTTCCTCTACAGACAGTGAAGAGAAACTGGAGTTTCCAAAGGGGCGTTATGTACATCTCTCTTCAACACCTGTCACAGGCATGTGACTGGTGTCTAATCTCTATTTATGTCTCGTCTCACTTAACTGATTATTCAAATTTAGATAAAATAAATCCCATCATCACTGTAAGCCTGTTGAAAGGTAAACTACCTCTTTCAAGTAGTGAGTGAGACAGTTTTAAAGAAGATAAGCCTGTGAAACTGTGCCATAACTAGTTGTTCCACAACAAGTAACATTTAATTCTAGGCTTTTAATTTCCCTTTAAACTAGAAGTATGCAGCTTTGTTATTTTCTGCATCCTTCTTTGTTACATAATTCCTTATTATCTAGCTGCCGATGTCATTCACTAATGATTATACAGGGACTTTTTTCTCTTCTTTTTTATTGTTGATCTATAGCTTATGAAGAAGTTCCTTGGGATAACATGTTACCTTCCAAAATCCAGCCTCCAGAATCAACAGTGCAAGTGTTGACTGATCCTGTTTCCCAGTGTTTCACGAAAAGGAGTTACAATCCTGAACCTGAAATAAGCCAAGTCGATGAACAATTTTTTGCCAACTGGTTTTAGGTTTTGCTAATGAAATACACCCTAAATTTTGTGTAGGTCATACACATAAAACCGCAGCAATGCTTTCAAATAAAAGCAGTCCCAAGTGAGCTTTTAAGGTCATCAGCACACTCCAGTAATTGCCTCAAATGATTTCATATTTTTTCCCTTCCCTCCCCCATAAATTGATATAGAAGATGTGCATGCACAGTACCAAAGGAAAGGACAGGGATATTGATGAAAATTTGATTGATAGGAACAATGCTGTACCATAACAAATCTCACATTAAGTTAGTTTACTTGTGATTATTAACTGTAATAATTGTTATTTTTACTAAACTAAAATTCAGTCCTTCAATTGGTTGTGATTGCTGCATGAAAATCTATTAAACCAAATTAGTTAGGTAATGTTGGCTCACAAGAAGCATCTAGTTATGATTTTAGGTTGTTGGAGGATTCTGGGACAGATTTCAGACAAGATCTTTTACCTCTCCACAGGGACATGTTGATTTGTAAGATTTTTTGTTGTGGTTTTTTTTTGTGTGTGTGTGAGTATTGGGGTCCTCTGAACACTTCCTTTATGAATTCTGCATACAGATAATTATTTCAGAAGACTAAATTCACCAGCATTCTATAACTAGAGAAGTTAAGATACCCAGTCAATAATTATATGAAAAGTATACTCTGACATGTTTCTCCTGTGAGAGAGTTAAATATAAAAAGCAGAACAGAAGAAATCTGTAAAGGGAATGATTGTCATGACTTCATACATCCGATGTTTTCATGAAGACATGATATTTATGAAAACACTATGGTAATCATACACATGTACAAACTCAATGTTTTATCTGCTGTTTGTAGAATCCAAAACAATCATCTATGAATCAGTGTCTTTTCTTCACTCTGTATTTCACCTATTCTTTTCTCTCTGAATGGAACATTTTAGATAAGCCCAGTAAAGGGTGACAGGCATTTCAGAAGAGCTCAGATAACAGACAAACAGAGATGAGGAAGGAAAGATCGGTCAAAGCAAGACAGGAAAACTAGAACTCACCTCCTTTCCATGCCATGAGCCAACAGGTTTGCTCGGGCAAACTCAATAGACAGGTGTGCTACTGGGTACAGTCAGGAATACAATGAGAGAGACAGGTACCTCTGCAGGGTGGAAGAGAGATAGAAAATGCTATCTTTATGGTTTCTTGAATGTTGCTCTTTCAAAGGAATATAGACCTGGACAGTGAGAGCAGTTTGCAGGGACAGACCAAGAGAGAAATTCAGACCTGGTGTTAAATTTTTTCGTGTTCTCAGAAGTGTTACAAGTAGAGAAGCAGTTCATTTTTAAAGAAAACTGGCTTATACTATCCTAGGAAATTGACTGAAGTCCCAGTATCTGAGGATGAAGATTAAAAGACAAGATTCTGCCTGCTGAACTGGGTCATTTAGCATATATGCCAACCTAATCATTTACCACAGTCTTTCACCAAATTCAAATGAGCATTGCATCATTCCAAGAGCAAAACTTTGACTTGTCACCACCTCTCTTTTGGGACCTCATAAATATTATATGAGAATATTCTGTCTGGTGAAAAAAAAAAAGGTGATTGATCTATCTTGTCTTTAACAGTGTAAGCTGAAGCTCTCAAACCTGTCATATCCCTTTATATACATAAGTTCAATGTCCCTGAGTTGTTTCTACTTTCTACTTTTTTGATTAAGCCCAAGCAATCCATCTCTCATTTTCTGAAGCAAGAGTTGTAAATGGACTATGTAATCTAGTCTTAAGGTGTTCTCTGGTGCCAAGGGAGAGCGCATGCTGAGTCTCCTCTGCTTGCGGGTCGCTCCAGCATTTTACCTGTAAACTAGAAATCAGAATCCATTCTGTACTCTTTGGAAGAATATCCCAGTCTGATCATGGGCATAGCCAACAGAACGAGAGATGACACATTTCTATCTTATTTCTGTTCTTCCTAAGCCTCCTCTCTGCGCATATGTACTAGAGCTGTCATTTGTTACGTGCTGCAAGTTCAGCAGATGATTGTTTTCATCCTGGGACATGCCAAGCACACAGGGCAGTTCATCTCCATGTTTTTTCTTGTGGACCATTTTAATAAATAACTAGAATTTTGGAGCATGTAGTATATGGTTCAGCTGCCTCCACCAGCTGTCTTATGAATAATGCACATCTTTGACTTCCTTTCTATCCAAACAGTGGCTACGTTGACACAGTAAATTTTGAAGACATTGACAATGCTGATGTAGACTTAATCCCGTTTAACCATGTGCAAACTTCAAAGCCTCACTACAAAAGCCCTGTGCAGTATGTTTCTCTTATTAGTATGATTTTGATGCTGCCTCTTGAGTTCTGGTTACTTGGCAATGAGGAAAAAACAGTTAAAGATCTGATCTCAGGCTCAAAAGAATGGAAGAAATTGGGGAGGGTGCTCCTTATTCTTTTTAATAACTTGAATGAGGTTTGTCAACAGAGGAAGCACAGTGGGCTTTCAGATTCAAGGTTGAACTTGAAGAGTCCTTTTTAATAACTGAGTCAGTAGTAAATGGCCTGCAGTGGTAACTGCCTACAGTGATCAGTGTAGGTCTGTATAAATTGAATCACAGAATCACAGAATCACAGGATGTTAGGGATTGCAAGGGAGCTCAAAGGATCATCTAGTCCAATCCCCCTGCCGGAGCAGGACCACCTAGATCAGATCACACAAGAATGCGTCCAGACGGGTTTTGAACATCTCCAGAGAAGAAGACTCCACAACCTCTCTGGGCAGCCTGTTCCAGTGTTCTGTTACCCTTACTGGGAAGAAGTTCTTCCTCATGTTTAAGCGGAACCTCCTATGTTCCAGCTTATATCCATTTCCCCTTGTCCTATCATTGGATGCCACTGAGAAGAGCCTGGCTCCATCCTCATGACAGTCACCCTTTACATATTTATAAACATTAATGAGGTCACCTCTCAGTCTCCTCTTCTCCAAGCTAAAGAGAACCAGCTCCCTCAGCCTTTCCTCATAAGGGAGATGCTCCACTTCCTTAATCATCTTTGTGGCCCTGCGCTGAACTCTCTCAAGCAGTTTCTTGTCCTTCTTGAACTGAGGGGCCCAGAACTGGACACAATATTCCAAATGCGGCCTCACCAGGGCAGAGTAGAGGGGGAGGAGAACCTCTCTTGACCTACTAACCATACCCCTTCTAATACACCCCAAGATGCCGTTGGCCTTCTTGGCCACAAAGGCACATTGCTGGTTCATGGTCATCCTGCTGTCCACCAGGGACCATTCAGTCTAGATATACAAAATTAGCCAAGGAAATGGATACAAAATGAGCAGAGATGTCTACTGAGATGATGGTATAACAGATTTTATCCTTCTACTCTGTTACAATAAGCTTAAATGCAACCTATTTTGACTACACGTGAATTTGTCATAGAACATTAAGGCCTGATTCTTTACTGTATCACATTAGTGTTATAGCTTCAGACAAATTATGCTCCTAATACCATGCATCACTCTTTTCAACCAGAAATGTTGATTAGGACTTTTTTCCATCCCAGAATTGCTCTGTTGCCCAAGTTTCCCTGACATCCATCTAATACAGAATGGTCATAATGGACTGACAGTAATTGGCTGTCGGACCAAAAGCTACTCTTAGCGTGCCCATCCTGGGATGCAAAAGCTGCCTGTGGTAATGCCAGTGCAATATACTGTCTTGGTATAAGGAACTCTTCGTGATCAGCAGGCTCTGACCTAGGCTAGGATGGAAACGAGAATATGCTCTCCCTCCTGCTGTTAACCTTGCTAGACTAATTGCACAACCAAGTTTTAAGAACTCGGCGCAGACACCTTTCCGTTTTTCTCTATTGAGAAAGGTTGCATGTGAAGCTAGTCTGAGTACACCCTGAAACACCTGACTCATGGTTCCTAATGATGCTGAGACTACCTAACACAGGCATTCCTGTAAATGCTCAGCAGCAGGAAAAGCTCAAGCAGAGTGGACATGGAAGAGAAGGTTCTGAGCTTAACAAGCACCAGGAATTTCTGCTGATGCCATTCTGAATAGAGTCCTTACTTGCAAAAAACCTGTTTCTTTTCAAACTGTGCCGTACTTTCATACTTCAAACGCTTCCTGTTCTTTAGTATTAATGAACAGGTCTGTTGAGTAGAAGTGCATGTGCCATTGTTTGATCGGTAGTATGACTCAAATATCACCATGTTAAAAACGTGTGATTTTTAACTTTAGTCACTAGATGGCCTTTGAGTTTGCAAAAACTCCCTGAATGCCATTAGGAACCTTACTTTTAGCTAGGTCACAAACTTTGAAATTCAGAAGTTTCCACTTTTAGACTTTCCTAGTTGTCTTTAGTAGCTTGAGCTGGTATTTAGCGTTTATTTGCGAACCTTTGAGAAAGTAAAATGATAAAAGTGACAACTTAATTGTAAGAACTAAAAATGATAAAACAAAAGAGGAAGGAGACCGTTCTGTTTACTTAATCAGATTTTCACTTTTCATAGGCCTTTCCTTTCTGTCCTTTCAATGATCTTGCACAGTCCACATTTGTGTGGAAACTGCAGAAGGGGTACTTCACTGAGGGAAGCAGAGGGAGAGAAGCTGTAAAAATATTGCCCTCTCTGTTCTGAAGAAAAGACACAATGCTGGGCCTTACTCGCATATGGCAGAGTATGTGCTGAACATTCCTAGTTGCTAGGAGCTGCCTTGGCTGTAGCTAGAATTTCTGAGCTCCACCTTAGGCCTGTTCATTTCTGTTTCTTACATCAGTTCCAGGGAGAATGCATATCTTTTTGCAATGAATCACATGCTGTCACATGCACGTGTGGGGAGCAGCACATCATTCTCCATACAGCATTACTCGTTATAGCAGTAGGTTCATAGGCAAAGGAGGCTGCTAAGCACTGTAAGATGGTCAAATTTGACTGACATTACTGCGACAAAACCTATTAATACCAAGCTTTTATGTTTATAATGCATCATTCTGATTATTTTATCTCACATCTTGCACAATTCGTCTGATTTCTTATAACCTTCATCTAACTTTTAACTTCTGCTTGAATTAGAACATAAAATAGTACAAAATTATTATTGAGAAATCTGCTTCAAAAGTACAGCACACATAGCATACAATATAGTGCTGAACAGAGATTTCTGAGTTTGTAGGGAAGTCAGCAGAGCCTTAACCCTTAGTTCTGCCATGTCATACTGCTATTGCTGTAAAGCTTTGAAGAATTGAGGCTGACTTGTACACCGTGCTGCAAACAGACTTCTTGTCTGGAGCTGTTTACAGCATATGGTATCATGGTGGATTTATAAGTTTGAGCAACAAGGTCTGTATTACCTTCTCTGGTATTCTTCGTGTAATTTTCCTGGTTTTTAGTGAGTGAGGCTATGGATTTCACTGATTTTTGGCAACCAGGAGACTAAGATCTCTGAGACCTAAAAGATTCTGACATCTGAAAGCCGTGAAAAACTCAGTTCCACACAAAAAAAATTTATTAAGATTTTCATATTTATTCTCTGTATATCATTGTCCGATATCGATATTGCTATGATTTTAAGCAGAAGAAAATCAGAAAGAAGACATTAAAGTGATCTCTTTTCTTTTTTTTTTTTCACTTTTTGTGTTGGCTAGTAGTTCTGGAAAGATACGTAAAGGTATTAAGGCTGCTAGACTCTCACCACAATCCTTGAGAAGTTAGATATATGCTTTGGATTTAGAAACCTAAGTATGCTTTGTAAGTCTGTAAAATGTCAAAAATCCCTTTGTAGATTGTCACTTTCACTCTTTCATGGACTAGCAGTTGCACTTCCTGCCTCTAGCAGTTGGGCAACAGCAGCAGCACTCAGGTATTACTCCGGAGTGAGACACAATTCTTCCTCAGACCATGCAAGAAAGTGGTTGCCATTCAAATTATTAGCATAGCTGAAACTAGCTAAGAGTCATCTGTCATGTAATTTTGCAGAGACAAACAGGAAGAGTGGTGAACCTGGGCATGTTTTGTATGTTACCCTTGCGCCCACCCTCTCTTCCTTTTTGGCAGAACAGGAAACCGTCTTCTGTTTTTCTTCTTTTTTCTTAAGGAATTAGAAAAAAAGATGTAAGTTATGACTTCTGCTGCAGTTGAGCCTAAAAGCCCATAGCATAAGATCAGTGTTGTGAAAAGCTACTGTGCATATATCCAGCACTCTGGATAATACCTTGAAGTCCTTACCATGCAGTTTGGGAGTTCTACAGGTGGGAATCCAGGTGCAGTGTGATTAAGTGGTTTTCCAATTCCTACTGGGAATCTGTAGCACAGTTAAGAATGAAACTTCATGTACCCTGAGCCCTAGCCTGTGCCTTTTTTTTTTCCAAACTCTGAGCTTTAAGCTACTGAACTGGTGCTTTGCTGAAATTTGGTTTTAAATAATAATAATTAGCGCAAAATGATGACCATAATTCTTAAAAGTTCAGCTGAGATGCAAGTGAAGACTTAGGAGTCTGAGTCATTTTTTATCCAGTTTTTCTCTGTGGTTCAGACATGGAATAGCTGTGGGAGCCTTCACAACATGTAAAAAGCCATGTCACAAGTGTTGTGATTAATCTAGAAGTGCTAAATTTTTGAATCTGATCTTATTAGTCAAAACTATGTGATCTAGTGGCAGCCTGGGATGATCAGTGGGTATTTCCCTAAGGGATCTGTGGAAGTACTTTTCCCATATTAGACTCTTCATTTTTGCACTGGACCAAAGATCTGGGATGGTAATTCAGTTCCTCTCATTCCCTTCTAGGCTTTCATTAAAGCCTGTCTTGGGTGAAAGGATTAATTACATCATCTCTTGGGATCTGTTTCAGTCCTGGACTACAGGGTCATTCTTAATATCCTTGGTTTGTATATGCACTCCTGAATTTACTTTAGGATGAACTTGTTCCTCTACTTCATCTTCTGTTATGTTGCAATGAATGCCTAGAAGCTGGAATCTTCTACCGTTTCTTTGCCAAGGGCAATATCGAAATCTTTTTTTTTAAAAAAGAGCTAGTAAAAAAAATAGGAAGCTGTTATGAAAGAGCTCTCTGACAATCTCTTTCTTTTTCAACATCAGATCTCCAAAAATCGTTTTTAAAACTTATCATGATCTCGTTTTACAGCTCAGTGCTCCATCGAATAGATTACATTGTCAGAGCAAAAGAGTTGTAGGCTTGAATCTCATCTTGTAATACCACTAACTAGCAAGGTTACAAATTGAATGCTTTGATGCTTTTTGGTATTATCAGTGTATGTTGCTCGTGTAATTTTCTTAGGTATACTGGACAACAATTGTCCAGTGGCTCAAGTGGCTTTTGTTCTATTTTTGAATTTACCAATTTTTTGTGCATATTTTTTGTGTTCTTTTTTTCATACTTTTCTACTTGTCCACCTGCTTTAAACTCTCTTCTTGTATTTGCTTTCTTTTCTTTCAAATCCATAAAGTGTAAATTCCATTGGAATCAGTGACATAAAAATATCTACTTAATAAGATTTCCTGAACAGGGATAGAATTGAGTATCTGTTCATATATTTTGCACAATTGAGACCTCTGCAATTTGTTTCAGAAGACTTTGAAATATGAACTGATTATTTCTGTTTTCCTTGGTTATTTTTTCATTGTTTCTGATTTGATTATTAATTCTTTACTGGTAATATTTATTTATTTATTTGTAGGATGTGAATATTGCATTTGGGTTTATCTAGAATCACAGAATCGTTTAGGTTTGAAAAGACCTTTAAGATCATCGAGTCCAACCATTAGACTAACACTGCCAAGTCCACCACTAAACCATGTCCCTAAGCACCACATCTACACCTTTTAAATATTTTAATTTAATTTTAAATTTTATTTTTTCTAAGTTTTAATTTAACTTAAAAATTTTAAATGGTGACTCCACCACTTCCCTGGGCAGCCTGTTGGCAATGCTTGACAACAGTTTCAGTGAAGAAATTTTTCCTAATATCCAATCTAAACCTCCCCTGGCACAACTTGAGGACATTTCCTCTCATCTTATCACTTATTACTTGAGAAAAGAGACTGACAAACACCTTGCTACTACCTCCTTTCAGGTAGTTGTAGAGAGCAATAAAGTCTCCTCTGAGCCTCCTTTTCTCCAGGCTGAACAACTCCAGTTCCCTTATCTGTTCCTCATATGTCTTGTGCTCTAGACCTTCATCAGCTTCTAATGTGCTCTTCTTCGGACACGCTCAAGCACCTCCATGTCTTTCTCATAGTGAAGGGGCCAAAATCAAACTCAGTATTTGAGATGCAGCCTCAGCAATGCTGAATACAGGAGGACAATCATGCCCCTAATCCAGCTGGTCACACCATTTCTGATACAAGCCAGGATGCTGTTGGCCTCCTTGGTTACCTGGGCACACTGCTGTCTCATATTCAGCTGGGTGTCGACCAACATCCCCAGGTCCTTTTTCCATCAGGCAGCTCTCCAGCCACTCTTCCCCAAACCCGTAGCATTGCATAAGGTTGTTATGACCCAAGCGCAGCACCAGACACTTGGCCTTGTTGAACCTCATACAATTGACCTCGACCCATCAATCCAGCCTGTCCAGATCCCTCTGTAGAGCCTTCCTACCCTCAAGCAAATCAACACTTCCACCCAACTTGGTGTCATCTGCAAACCACTCAATCCCTTCATCCAGATCATTGACAAAGATATTCAACAGAACTGGCCCCAATACTAAGGCCTGGAGAACACCACTTGTGACCGGCCACCAACTGGATTTAACTCCATTCACCGCAACTCTTCCAGCCCAGCCATTCAGCCACTTTTTACCCAGCGAAGAGTATGCCCATCCAAGCCATGGGCAGCCAGTTTCTCAAGGAGAATGCTGTGGAAAACAGTGTCAAAGACTTTACTAAAGTCTAGGTAGACAACATCCACAGCCTTTCCCTCATCCACTAAGTGGGCCACCTTGTCATAGAAGAAGATCAGGTTAGTTAGTTAGCCTTTCATAAACCCATGTTGTCTGGACCTGATCACCTGGTTGTCCTGTACGTGGCACATGATGGCACTCAAGATGATCTGCTCCATAACCTTCCCCAGCGAGATCAGACTGACAGGCCTGTAGTTCCACAGAGCCTCCTTCCAGCCCTTCTTATAGATAGGCGTCACATTTGCTAACCTCCAGTCAACTGGGACTTCCCCAGTTAGCCAGCACGGCTGAAGAATGATGGAAAGTGGCTTGGTGAGCACTTCTGCCAGCTCTCTCAGTACCCTTGGATGATTCCTATCCAGCCCCATAAACTTGTGTGTGTCTAAGCAGTCTAGCAGGTTGCTAACCATTTCCACTTGGATTATGGGGGCTTCATTGTGCTCCCTGTCCCTGTCTTCTAGTTCAGGGGGGTGGGTACCCGGAGAACAATTGGTCTTACTATTAAAGACTGAGGCAAAGAAGGCGTTAAGTACCTCAGCCTTTTCCTCATCCTTTGTAATTGTATTTCCCCCACATCCAATAAAGGACGGAGATTTTCCTTGGCTCTCCTTTTGCTGCTAATGTACTTCTAGAAATGTTTTTTATTGTCATTTATGGCAGTAGCCAGATAAAGTTCTAGTTGGGCTTTGGTCCTTCTAATTTTCTCCCTGCATAACCTCACGACATCTTATTATCCCCTTGAGATGTTGTGAGGTTATGCAGGGAGAAAATATGTCACATAGCTAACGATATAGTAGGTAGGGAAGCAACCGAAAGCTAAAGAGTATGTTTTGTGCAGCCAGCCAGGCTTTCAAAAATAGCTCAGCAACCACACATGAAAACCAGAATTCTGAAAGAGCTCACATTCTGGCTGCACGTTGATTGCTAAGCTCCTGTGAAAATCTGGCCGCAAACACCACAATGAAACTTCTAGGTGCTGAGCGCTTTTAAAAATCTGAACCCCTATGTGTAACTGTTGCTCCAACCCAAATGTGTATCAAGGAGGAGGAGGACAGTCTGAATTCTGAAGAAACACTGTACTTTTAGCACTCTTGGGCAAGTTACTCAGGGGACAAAACTTCACAGCACAGCTACAGTGACTTCCAGGAAGGCTCAGACTGCTAAATTCTCTGGGCTCTTTTGAGAGGCTCCATGTTATTAATAAGTGAAAATAAGTAATGACCCAATTCATTCTTTCTTGTTATTAGCAACCACTTTGAAAAAAAATCTTTTTCTTATTCAGAAGTGCATTTTGAACCTAATAATTTTGAAAACCATAGAGAAACTGGGTTTTAGTGCATTATATGGATTCCCAACATAATCATCTGCAGTTCTTTTTTTCTTAAACATCTTTATAGGTATGTAATTTTTTATAATTCTCCTCCACCCCTAGTCACCAACTTTTTCCTTTGTTGACTCCTTCCCCAATCAGCTGCTGAAACAGGGTTATGCTCTGTGTGGTATTTTAGTTCTGCAGGTGTTTTAAGGGTCAATGGAAAAAAAGCCTCCGACGCTGGTGATGGGGATTTCCTCTGTAGCATTCATGGGCAGGGCTCTGATAAATGCTCAGTCTGACAGACACAAATAACTGACAGGCACAAATAACTCTCCTCCTTGGCATTGTTAGAACTCCCTCATACTCTCAGTGAGTTGGCAGTACTTAGTGTAGTACCAGTGTAGCACACTTAGTGTATTCCATTATACACAGCAACAGTTCATATCAAGACAGTGTTACATCTGCCTCGTGCTTTTCTCTTTTGTGTATCTTGTGTATTGTAGCACAGCAACTTCCTGATTTTCAGTGTGGTACTTATTGGAACCTACCTCTTGAAATCTGACAAAAGCAGTTAGGGCAGAGATTATGTTTTCTTGTTCCACATTAAAAGCCTCTGCCTCCAGAATTAACTAAAAATCTATCAGTCATTAACGTTTTAAAACTTACTACTCGTAATTCATCAGCTCTTATAATACTCAGTAGAGGGCAGTGCTTACACAATCCACATCCATTCCAACAAAGTGTTAGTTACTTAGCAGCACTTCTGAAGCATCTACTAATTCATTGCCATAACACTGGTAGAGTAGATTAGAGTGTTAGTTTTTGAAAGATGAAGACTGAAGAGGCTGAAGTGACTTGTCCAAGGCCATAGAAGTTGTCCGTGTCAGAGAGAGGACAGGATCTGACCACAATCAATTTCTGGAAGCAGTTGATTGAAATGGGAACTTAACACATACAGTTTCTAGGAAGACGAAGTCCTAAGTGTTTCAAGTCCTGCAGTTCTTACACAAAGCTATTCTATGAAACCACGCTTTATTCTTGGTTTCTCAAGCACATTGGGCAAAATGCTACTATCACATCAGTATATCTGTAGTGACTTCAGTCATATTTCTTCAGTGTAGTCAGCTACCAACTGACTGTGTGTCTGCATCCCTTATCATTTCAAGTTACCACAGAAACCTCACAGGCCACAATTAGCTAGGGACAGGACCCTCTGCTGCCTTGTGCCTTGCATAGTCATTTTCACGGGCTGCCTAAGAGCTTTCCCACAATGTATCTTTTCTTCAGAAACTGACAGCTTGTCCACCATGTACGCCTTTTTAGTGATTTTCCAGTTTGAGTCATCCAGGAGGCTGAGGGTGGGGGATGCTGAAATATCCTACTTTGACATTTTCCAAATGAGATTTCATTGCTGGCTTGAAATGCTTTCTTGTTTCTGAAAAATATTACCCCATACTAAAAAGGGGGGTCAAAAAATTTAGAAGCTGAATAAAACTGTTTGAAATGGTAGAAACAGAACATTCCAGTTCAACATGATTACAAATATTTCTGGGGAATTACCACTGTGATGGTCTTACGCTTTTAGAAACCTCAAATCCATTTGTAAATACCCATTCCCTATCCTGCTTTGATGGCTGAGGGAGAAGGGTATGAAATGCAACCCAGAATGCTGTGTTCAAAAATCCTGCCGGTCCCATTCTTCACTCTGCATGGAGCACCTTTTTTTGACTTCATAAGTTCTCTCAGCTATACTTCTTTCCAACAACTATGCATCGAGTTTCCTGACATGGGATCACAACTGAGGCATTTTTACCACAGGTTATTCTGCGTGTCAAGTGGGATCATGGAGTAAAAGAAGGACCACAAACACGTGACGTATCAGTCTTCCTGGAAGGGAATTAGAGGTGGAAGCCAGTTGTGAGCCTTATATACTGTGAGTGAGACCTGAGAGGCCTGTTTTATAATTGAGGGAACCAGAAGAGATAGATAATGACTTAATCTGGTGACTTAGTTCTATGAGGTTTATGCAACAGTGTTTCTAAGAAAGAGTGAGATATTAGGAACTCTTTGCTTGTAAGTGCAAGGTAAGAATCTACTGGATTGCTTTCACTCGGTGGAATTTTTGCACAAAGACTTTGGCCGGCTCAGTCACTCAAGCTGAAGTGCTAGATCCAAAGTTTTAAGAATTGCATATTCTTTGAGGGAATCTTGACTTTTCCCCCATAAAACCAGCTGATATGGAATTTACATGGCAAACCTGAGCATCCAACGCCCTGAAGACACCCTAGACACCTTCCAGCTGCTGCATCAGAACAGTATGGATCTCCTGCAGGTCCTTTGATATCCAGGGATATCTCAGATGCTTAAGGCATCTCAAATATCTCTAAATGTCCCTATGGGTGGCCAACTGAATTAAGTCTACACTGTTTTTCCTGAACACTATCAGGAAGTAAAAATCTTCAAAAACATCCAGAGATGGACATATGAAACACAGGCACACCAAAGCAGAGGTACTCAGAATCACTACATTCCACTTGAAAAATCTTAGAGCTTGCTCAGATTCAACTGTCAACACTGTATGTTTCTTAGTGTTGGGGACTAAGAGCTGCTAGCATGAAGTGTATGAACAAGAGAGATGTCATGGTTAGAGAAAGAAAGCTTGATGACGACAGCATAACCACAGAGGAGTTTTGTATGTTGCCCAGTGGTAGCCTGGCATATAGTTGTTTTCTTTAGTAGCAACAACCTGGTTTAGCAGCTCATCAAAGAAAACACACAGAGCTAGACAGCATTATCCAAAAACAAAAAAAACAAAAGGGTATTTTTTCAACCTCAGTTTCTTCTGCTTTATCACATACATAACCACAGCACATTTTTGCATCTTCTTTGCAGGTTCCCAGGAGAGCAGCTGCTTTACTGTACTGTAAGCTTTATTACTCTCCTGGTACTTTTAGCTTCTCTCTGCCTATCACTCTTCTCTTTCAGAGCTATATCCTTCCCCTATGTTATGAATATACCAACTTCTGTCAATCCTTTCTAACACACAGTCTAGAACAAGTCTTCGTCTTGGGTCAACACTCAAGTTTGATTTTTGTGTCACGTTTGCCCATTTATGATGCTTTTCTATTTTCTTCTAGTTTCGCAAGTTTTAAAGGTCAGAAGATTTTATCAATCAGATGCCTCACAGTGCATAATGGATTCTAATATCTCCATAGTTGTATAGTTATTATGTGAGCTAACTGCAAATAGGCTTATAAAATGTTGCAAGTTAATATGAGGCTTCTTGTTGTGATGTCCTTCTCTGTGATGCTCATACAGTTTCAAGGAAATCAATGGAATTTCTTTATTACATGTGAGAGATGTATCTTGGTCTGTAGCACATCACCAGGATAATAAAACTCTGTTCACAATCTGACTGCTTCCTTCCAAGCGATGCCACATTTTCAGGTTTGGATGGATGAATGTGCTTATACTTAGACACATACAGTGTCCATTGTGTCCCTCAGTGGGATCTCTGCATATGCAGATGAAATTTTCTACAGAGTTACCTAATCTGCACATAACCTAACGATTGTCTACTTTGACATGAAAATGCAAATTTGTCTGCAAACCATTTTGGCCAATTCTAAAAATATGTCCTACTGCTGTACTATATTCTCAGGTCTACTTGTTACCCCTGCATGGTTGCCGACAAGACACAGAGCAGATTTGTTACTTGCTCAGCCAACTACTTGGCGATTCCCTATAGGCAACTGTTTCCCAAGTGCTACAAAACTGCAGCACTGATTCTACAAAGCCATCTTCTCTGAATGGTCATGTACTCGAGCATGGCCCAGAGAGTACAGCAGTGTATGAATCTATGGGTTAGCGCAAGGCTACTCCAAAATAAGACAAACTAGACAGTCTTTCTGCTAACTATGGGTACAAAGACTACAACATATACCGCCAATACCTCCTGTGGCAGGTATAGTTCACCCACACTTCTTTATTATAACTGTGGTAGGTAGATACAGCATGTTGTCGTTACCTCTGCTACTCTGGTGAGGAATTTCAGAGCCAAGTTTCCTAGTACACAAGTCAAAGAATTTTCTGATAAGCCGCATCTCACACATACGTCCAGTTTTGCATCCTGTGCTGAACTTAGTTGTAGAGAAGTAGCTGATCAGTTGTGCTGAAACTAATAGCTCTATGCACTTTATAATTAAATGAACTGTTTATTTTTACCCAGAGTAGAGGGAAACCAAAAAATACGTCAGAGATTATTTTAAAGGAGGCGCTGTTATCATTCATGCTGTCTAAAGGCCCACAAAAGACTAAGGGAGGCAAGGTTTACAATCCCAAGTATTTAGTTGATTCAGTGGATGAAAAGCTTGTCATGAGCTCTTACCTCCTTGTGTATGAGCAGTCTGGATATATGTATAATTCATCAGTGTCCTGTTTTGAGCTGTCAATATAGACTAGTACTGACAATACTCTCTGAATAACTTTGTGCTGAAAAAAACCTGTCATATTGAGGGTTTAGATTGTTTTATTTTTAATCTTCATGGATTGTCTCTCTGAATTCATATTGATACCTTCTTTTTTTTAAAAAAAATTTTTGTTCATCCCTGCTTCATCTTGCAGCTATTGCTACCAATATTTTCTGTTGTGCTACCTCAGGTAAGTAGTTCTTTCCGCTGTCTCTTTAAGGAACTTTCTTTTTGAATTTCATGATAAAACTTAGCATCAGAATTAACAAAGATGTGGTACGTACCGTCTCAGTCCACTGGTGTACTTGAGCTAGAATTTAAGTTGACGTGTCTAAGCAGTGTTAATACTATTGCAAATACATGTAAATACATTCTTAATAAATTCTAGGGGAAATTCAGAGAACTTTAGAATCATTTGAGAAATCATTTGTGTTTTAGGCCATGAGAAATCACACCTGTTGGCTTAAAGCCTGCTACCTAAATTCCGTATTTGAAGCTGGAACCTAAATATGAGCTAAATCTGCATCACTTTTTTAAAGAATATTTCCTTGCTTTTTGTGGTCTATGCAAACCCCGTGACTCCATTTTTTCTTTGAGATTAAATGTTGCTTGTAATCATGAATATCATACAGATATTCAACCTAAACAACTAGGGGAAGGAGAGGAAAAGTCACTAAAGAACTCACTTTTGCCATGTCTAACCAAAGATTTTGGGTCAGATCATCAGCTAGATCATGATAAAGTTGTTTCGCTGATCTTAAAGAAACTGTGCCAGTTCATACATTCTAAGGAGTACTCACTATATTATGAAGAGTTTTAACTCCATCCATCTTTGATAAACACTAGCTATTTCAGAACTGATCTGTAAGTCATATTTCAAGCCTACAGTCATTTAATTTGCCCTTTCTCCGCCCTCCATCCCCTCTTTAACTTTTTCCTTTAGCCCTCCAAATATCCCTGGATACACCAGCAAGGTTCATTGGTCAGCAACTCACCCAGCAAATTCTAATCTTCCATCAACAATCCCATCAATAATTGCACGAATGCATGGGTAGGTATGAGGTATATTTCTCAGCTTCTTCAGAAAGATTACAGGGAAAATCCTAATTGCATTTATTTAGTTAAAGAACAATTAAATGGTAAGCATGACACTCCATTGGCTTAAAAAATACAGAACAGTTGGGGTTAGATCCCACCACATTATTGTCATGCCAATCTGAAATCCTTTTTAGGTTTTAGAATTTTTCAGGAATATCATAAGGTAGGTCTTGGGAAGGTACCTTAACTCTGAGGTAAATCATGATTTCTAAATGTGGATTGTTTCTATACTGAGAAATTCTTTAGCTATGGTCACTAAGTCATGGTTTAAGTGATTTTTTTTTTAATTGATTGATCTTCGCATGTTTTGAAAGAGGGCCACGAATGTCAACGTTAAAATTTCCAAAAGAAAACTATATAGCGTTGCGTTTCCAAATTGGTTTTGGCAGACTTATGAAATGGGCATTTGCTACACAAAAATAGCTATTAAAAATGGGTGGGTTTACTTAGAAGGTAGTGAAAGGCAAATTCATGCCTGATGCAGCCCAGGACCCTGTCACTGTGAAATCATCTTAACCCCACATCACTGTTGTGGCTATTTCAAGAAGTGAATTAGTAGTCTTGATTCGCTCGTGTTCTTCTATACAAGGCTTCTTAAAACTATGGGCCAGTAAAACTATTCAAGTGTCTAACTCTTGTTGGTTTCAAAAGAGCTGGACACTTCAGAACAGCTGAAAAACCTTTTTCCTTTTGTTAATTCAAAGAGCTTCTGACATTGGTGAAGGACCAACCTAGCCTTTCTCCGTGTAGCTTCCAAATAGCTTAATAACTATTTGTTTCCCCTCTTTCCTTTATGATTTTGTGCTTCAGATTATGATTTCTTCTTGTCCATAATGATCTAGGACACAGTGACACTATCCCAAGTTTCCATGTTTTCCTTAGAAATTTATGTTCCATTAAACTGTTTAATTGGCCTTAGGATTCTGTTCACAACACATCACAGTTCTTTTTCAGCACTGTCTGTGAAGTATCCAGAAAAAGCTTGAGGAGCTTTAGGGAGCTGCCTGGGTTTTAAAGAATACACCTTGTCAAGTGTTTCGTCATTGTGCAAAATGCACTGACTTCCATTTCTGCTGTCCTCCATCCATTCACCTTTGCTCTTTTTCTCTTGGGGTTATACTGAGAAAACAGGCAGTCACCTGTAGTCACAGCCTGCTGTTGACAGGGAATGAGAAGAGGCAACAGAGTCCCGAGTCTCTGTAGGCTAATAAAGCTGAACTCGGAGCAGCCTGATGCAAGACTAACTTGCTTGTAAATGTCACAGATGAATAAAAAGGCAAATGCATCTTAACAAAGATCATTGACAGACTTCAGATAGATACCAGATTTCAAGAGCAAAAAGACAGGCGTGACTGTGGTCTAAGAAAGGAAGACACATCTGTTGCTTCCTTTTAGTTTCTACAGGTGTTACTGTAAGCGTAGTTCATAGTGGATGAATTTTCTTTGGTTTTAGTGGATAGCAAGAACAGGGTTCTCATTCCGTGCTAATGGAGACTTTCCAGAACCAGGATGGAATCCCCTGACTTTTTTGAAGAAGGGTGTGTAGGAAACAGATAGCAAGCATAATCATACCCAGACATTGCAGACGACATTTTACCACCCTTTTTCTGAGCTGAGTGGAACATTACCCTCAGGATAGAACCGCTGGTTGCAAAATTCTAAGTCCTGTTTTACTTTCTCTGGGGCTACTTGTGGAGTAAGATAGTGTTCACTGACTTAAGATGTAGGATCACAGCCCTCTGTGAAAATGCTATGTTAAACTATTGGGGATGCTGGAAATCTCCCCCCAAAATTAGTTAGTGATGCCCATAAAAGAGAGATGCTTAAGATTTGATTCCTTCTCTTTGTAAAATAAATTATAAAAGTCCTTCTGATTTCAGTGGTCCCAAGTCAAGCTAGACGATAGTGGAGAGGTGAGAGAAGAAAGGTTATTCCTGGAATTTGGGGTGAGACTACCCCAATTTACCTCCACATGCTTTTCATGTAGGACATGATCTCATTCTTACTGGTTTTATGACCCCTTTTTTTCTCTCTTTGATCATTCTTAAGCCATGACTGTAATAATTTCTCAGAAAGCAGTAAGTGATTGCATGTGGTAGATGTTTTTATAGCTGCTTTATTTGACATGTCTACAATATATGGTCAGTCTCCTGAAGACAATTATGGGTATCAGAGGGAGTCTCTTGTCTACTGCTAACATGGTCTAATAAATGTTCCTGTCAAAAGTATCAGCAACATCAAGATAGACCAGGCAGCATGCAACCACTTCTGCACTGTATTTCTGTCACGTGGAACTTCCACAGTATGTGGGGCAAAGTATTTTATACCTGTTTTAAGCATTCTGAAATCAACAGGATTGTACAGGATATAAAACAGAAGAAATATGGTTTCCACATCTTTGAATATGAATAGTATTTGCATATGTCAAACTTTATTGATGTATTTTTATGGCATTTTTATTTCCAGATAATCCCATAGTGAATTAAGTTTCAAAGTCCTTTAATGCAATTAAATTCTGGCAGTATTGTTTAGCTTTTGCATAGGAAGAAATGTTTTCTGTGTGGTTTTGTGTTTTATTTTGTGCTTAAATTAACTGTCCATTGCTACTCAGAAAACACAAACCCATTTTCACCACGAGTTGTATGGAAATGTATTTGCCTTGCCACAGTTCATATAAGGTAGTGCTGGATTTAGTTTGATTTTTGAGAGATGGATTGCACATTTTCAGCAAGTCGCTTTGGAGATTTCAAAAGGGATCTTTAGGTCAGAAGAAAATGTATTTTGTTTGGAGAGTGAGTAAACATAAGAGTCTGGTCAGTTCTGTGTCAGCCCTGTTTTGATCAGGTGTTTTGCAGCAGAGGGGCTACATCAACTTAGCTTGTAGGTACAAGATTATTTATAGTGCTTCTTCCTGTAAAAGATTAGACGCATATCAGAACTCTAGCATAAATTGTTCCCTCCCAGACAGTCTCCAGCATATTTTCTAATCCCCATCTGAGTATTCTGTACCACGAAGACTGGGCATCTAAAGCAGGCAGGTCATGACTGCTCCTGGCAGTTCTCCACAGTGTGCAGGTTAGTTGTGAAGCAACTGTGTGTGTCCAAGAAAGGCTGAAAAGAGGCAAGAGGCAGAACATACCTTTCTTACAGCTGCTGTAGGTATCTGTCTTTCAGTACATTACATACATCCAGAAAATAAGATTTAAAACTCTTCGGAAGATTTGCCACTGTTGTTTATAAGGAGGCTGATTTTAATGCTATGGAATATTGCAAATTATTAATATTCTCTGGGACCAATGGGCATAACTGTTCATGAAGAAGGCAGTGAGAGAGAAGAAGAGGGAGTGTTTAGCAATATGAGAACATGTTTTAAAAGTCGTTTTTTCTCTGTCTTTTTGTGACTGCAGATACATAGCAAAACACAGAAACTCGTCTCAGTATAATCACCAGGGACTTTTTTCTTAAATGGTGACTCCAATTAGTCCTTAGAATTCTTTCAACAAGAGAGAATGAGAAACTATTACAGTTTAGAAAGTGTCAATCCTTTTTACCTGCATAACTGAGAGCCTCAGTGTCTGACAGTGAGGAGGAAGGAAATGTGTGAAGATGTATGGATGCTTTAAATATGAAACGAAAATAAAATAACATAGAAGTGGGTGTTTGTGGTAGTCCTTATTACATTATTCTCATATTTATGACTTACTAAAGTTGACAGTTAAAACCGTATTAAAAAGAAGAGGAGTCGTAAGTCAAAGGCTTGAAACTTGCTCTCTGTACTATATTGCCTTGTTAACTAAGGTAGAAAATTATTCTGTAGCTGTTCCACCCATTGGCATAAACTTTATATGTATATGTATATGTATATGTATACACACACATACAGAGACAGATACATATATGTAAATGCATTATTAAGTAAGAAATCTTTACAGAGCAGCAGCCCTTCTCACCAGCTGTCCTAAGCGTGCCTTGCAAAGATGGTTAAATGTCACAGAGTGAGGTTTTAACATTTGCCTGTGCTGGCTCTGTGTGTAGTAGTGAATAAAAGGAGCCAGGTTACGCTCTCAGGTCTGGAGGCTAATTAAGACTGTGTGGCTTGCACCCCCTGTCTTGTGCTTAAACTGAAAACAGTTAAACAGGGAAGATGGAGGGCCAGTACTTAAGCTGTTGTCTCGACACTGTTTTATTTTCTGTTGTTGGTGCAGACATCACGAGGAAGTTGCATCCCTGAGACAGAGAAGAACAAATGCAAATTTGTAGTTCAGGGAATTCTACTGTGCCACAGGGGCCAAAATAGTCCAAATAATTTTTTCTAATTTGGACAACCTGGTAGCTTGCTCAGAAATTTCTGTCCTGAGGTCTCTGGTGAGTTGTGTTACCCAAATCATCTATTTTGCTGCTTTATTACCTCTCCTGCTCGCTTTTCTCCAGTAGGCTTTTGAGGTACGTATGTGCGTAACACGTTTATGAGAAATAGCTTTCCCATATCCAGTGAAGGCCTTTCTGTGAAGGACTATAAAATGCACCAATGGCGAAAGGCCTTTTCAAGAACAGAGGAAAGACTCATTGGAAATACTGAAAGGTAAGGAATATAAACCACAGAGCCAGAAGACAGCAAATCCACGGAAAGGACTAACATCCCTCAGCAAAGGGGTTAGATCCTTAGCAACAATAGTGGGAATTGAGCATCCAAATCCCTGACGCTGCTGTGCAAATCTGTCATACAGGGTATACAAGCCTCTAGGGAATATGAGATGACAGCTAAGACAAGCACTGACACTGAAGTATGCCATTTCTCCTAATAAGACTGTAGACGGTGATCATTTATCCCAAAGTGGAGCAGAAATATTCCAGTTCTTGCAATGTCTGACTTAAACCAGAAACTATATCACTTTTGGCTCTCTGTATTTTCATCATGCACAAGTTACTGATACCTGATTTTTTAAAAGAGATGCTCTCATCTAATCGGTTTCTCTGTGTGCATTAAATTAGAACTTAAGTGTACATGTGCAAAATTAAAGCCTATGTACAGGTACAGGAAGGATGCAAGCTGCCTTTGTCTTTTGTGTTTGTCTGTTTCGGAGCTGCATATATATACAAGTCAGTGAATATTTTACATGAAAATACAGTCTCTTTTGCAAATTTGGCTTATTATGTCCCATTGAATTATTATGTACCGTACAAAAATATTTTCAAATTTGTTACTGGTTACAAAAGCTATGTTTTTACATGCTTGAGAAGAATTCCAATTAAATCTTTCAGACTCCCAACTCTGCAGTGCAGAGAGATGATCTAACTTTGGGTAAGAATGTAGGAACTGTCTTTATGCAACGCAATGCAGTGTCACAGGCTATATCTTGAACAGAAACCTAAATTCCATTCAAACTAGCAGATGAAAACTGATTACATTCTAAACCAGCAGTGGGCTGAGAACATTGACTGCGAAGACAGATGCCATCGCTTGAGTAAGTTCAGATTGGATGCTTTATGTATAAAAACATTTTACACATGGCACAATTAAAGCACAATAATCTAAGGAGATGGGAGCTGTGTTTAAAATGGGGCAGGCTCTCAGCTGGATAACTCAGCATAGTTTTCTCTGAATTTACAGATTGGGTAGGAGCCAGAATCTCTACATCTAAAGAGTAAAAGCTGTGTGTTAGCAATCTTCCAGATAAATCAAAATTGTAAAAAAATTTGTAAGGATGATTTACACTTCTCCATACTGCTAGATCAAGCTGAGGAAATTTATAAAAAAATAAGCAATGGGGAGGAAAGGTGGTTTTAAAGTTAGTTTCTAGTTACTTTCAGTTTCTCTGAAAACTTGAACAAAGAGCAGCAAGCTCTTGGGCTTAAAGAGCAAACGGAAGGGAAATACTTGTATCCAAACTATCCTCATTTCACTTAAAATAAACTAATTAAAACAACAAAAGCATGTTTCCAAACTTTTTTTCCCAATAAGAAGTTCTTATGGTTTTAACTTTTCTATATTTTGATCCTAAAACTATAATATAGTATTCCTTGAAACCTCAAGGAAGAAAAATTTTCACATATTGAAACAGAAAAACTTACAAAAGTAATAATTAAAAAATAAGGATGTGACATTCAATATAAGGCCTGTTCCTGTTTCTACTGGCTGCAATAGCATTGCTCTTGATAGTAAAGACAGAAGGGGACTCTTGTCATCATGCCAATCCTATAAATTGCACCACTTGATTTAATTGGAACCCTTCTAGATTCATGTGATTCATGGTATGGTGAGCTGGTTAGTGCTCAATAAAAAAATTTTTAAAATTTTTTGACTCTTCCACATTATCCTAAAGAGAAACAAACACCCGCCCTCCCCCAGAATACCCCTTCACTTAGTACTGTGGCATATGATATAAAGTATATGGTATAAAGTATATGAAAGATGGTTTCTGTTAAAGAATCTTCAGTTTTGTTTCCAGTTGGAAACCAGTGAACAAACACTTTAGTCCATGGGACAACTTCTGCTTTCTGTCTGTTAAACGCCTTGCTGAATCATAGGTGTTGTTAATCTATACGCGGTGTTCATAAAGCAGTCAAATTTCAAGTCGCTGAAAATCACTTTTGGATCTGTTCCTTTGAGTTACGGCATCGACACTGAGATGAACAGGAACAGAGCTGGCTTCCGGTGTGTAGTAAAACCACTGAAAAACAATGCTGCCGTGAGAGAAATGGTTTCCTGGGTAGAATTTAGTTGGTTTTCCTTCTACAATCTTCTAAAGGCTTCTGAAAGTGTACTCTTCTAAAGCGGAGCGTTTACACCACACAAAAAGTCACTACATTTGCAGCTTGTTTCACAGAATTTCTCTTTATAAGCAGCAGGCTTTGGAAGTTGAGTGATTTGGAGTCATTTTGTGTAAAGTAGTTGTTAGCACAGCGACCACGCTTTTAATATGATCACTTCAATGTACACGGTAAATAAACATGTCTTCAACTATTCTATTTATTTCTAAGTATCTCTAAATAATATCTATATATTGTATGTGGGCACAGCTACTAAACCCCTTCAAATACCTTTTTGCATTATGTTGAATGGATTGATCATAAAGAAACATTTTGACATGGAAAAATAAGCTACAATAGAACAATTATCATAACTCTAGCTAAAGTTCATATTTTTTTAGACTAGATTTTCTTTCCCTCTTGCTTCTTTCAGAAATACGCATTTTAAAAAATTGGTTTCCTTTGGTTTGTTTGTTATTTTATTCCTAATGCTTCTCATCTGCCATCTAGTAAAGGTCATAGAAATATTAATGTACTTCCAAAGCAAGAGGACCAAAAAGCTTTGTTTTCAACATAGCTTAGAGTATGGGGATGCAAATTGCAAAAACTCAGTGGCCTGTATCTTCTCACAGAATTATTTAGTAATGAATATACCAAGTGAAAGAGAAATGTCTGTTGGATAAACAATACACATAAACAACTTCATGGTAGGAAAATAATATGATATAAGGGACTGTGGTGATCCTAGCCTGAAATCTTGAAAATGACTGGAGAAAATAAGGCACTTACAGAAGAGATAGAAACCAAAAGCATACAATAACTGGAAACTTTGGTTTGTTTAACTGTAGATGGAAATAATTTTTATTTAATAAAATACAATTAAAAATAGAAAAATATATGACCAAGTAGGCAATTTGTGTTGCTTTCTGAAATTATTTGAGAGATTAAGAATGATTTAGTTGGAGAAGTTTGGCAGAGCAGAGGAGAAAACAAAGTTTAAGCGGAGTATTTCCCTCCACTGTTGCCTAAAAGCTCCTTGTTTCGGGTCTCAGCATCTCTCATCCACTGTCATTTCTTCTCTCCCTCCAGCTATGTGGGACTCGAGATCCTTGTCTCACACTTTAGAACAGGACTCTGCATTCTCCCCAGTGTGCAGGAATGCAAGGCAGCCCTGCAAGGTGTATATCGAGCCGTCACAGAGGAGATTGCTCCCAAAATACTGACCTATCTTGTGCTAAGGCAGGACAGCTGCTTATCATCTCATCTGTGGTCCATTTGTACTTAGAAAATATAATTACTGGCTTTGTAGCAAGGAGTGAGGACACCCCTTCCCTTGCAAATACTGTTGTGTGGCATTTAATGACAGTAAGAAGTCAAGACTGCCTCGTATCTCCTCTGAAGAACAGCAGCTCCGAGATCAGCCTGAGGAAATGTATCTCAGTAAAGGCTGAGAAGGAAAATAGCCACCCAAATCATCCCCTCATTTACTAAATTTGATTTTGATTGGGAGTTTCTCAGAGAAATGGGAATCAGGCCTAAATGTAGTTGCTTATGGGACCTGACAAAGCCATTGCTGCTGCTGTGTGCTCATTACTTAGTCTAATAATGAGCATACGTAGAATGTTTATGACATACATATATATACAAGTAGGTCCTACAAGTCAAAGGTCTTTAGCCACCCACGCTCCACTTACTCGTGGTTTCGCTTGCCTGCATGTGGAGCTTTGGAGCGTCACTAGCTCAGCAGCTGGGTAACATTAGAGCATGGTAAGTGGTGTTCTTTTCACCAATGGCTTAGTCTGCAAACCTCTGACAATGTCCTATCTCTGCTACCATTAAAAAGATAATAATCAAGTTGCATCTTTAGATAAAAGGGATTGTATGGCTCCTTGTTGTCACTCTGCATGAAACAGATCTGTACATGTGAATGATATGTACACTCATTAATTTAGGATTTTGCCGTGAATTTCTCCAGCATTCTCGCAATTGGAATACAAGATGAAATTTCCAGGACTTCCAGATCCTTCTAAGATATAAACCACACAGGTGTCAGTATGAAGGAATTCAATGGAACTATTCACATAAATAAAATCACATTAGTGCAGCTTCTCTCATCTTTAATGTGGCACCTTGATTCCAGAAATTATCCCTATACAACAAAGTACTTACAGACAAAGCTGAGCACAAGTACATTGCTGGCTCTCAATTTTAGAACAGTGTACACCTTCTCGTTTATACCAATGATCACTAAAAAAACTATAGATCACTCACTCAACACCGATTAAACTAGGTAACCCTTTCAATGCCGATAAGAAGTCTAACAACATGCAAATATTGAAGTTATTCAGTAAAGCAAGGATGTATCTATTAAATCCAGACATTTCCTTCAACAAGGACCTCTGAGTATTCACTGAGTTCAATAATTTTTGGTAAAAAAATCTTAGGCTTTCTCCTTAAAAACTGAACTAAGTTTCTTTCTTACAGGACCTCTATGCTTTTTGAAGGAAGAATGTCCAATGTATTCTTCACAGGGTAAAAGTAAAACTCTCAGCTGATAAAATTGCTTGTGGCTTTCTGTCATGTTCTGTTCACCAGTGACTACCAGTCAATTCAGGATAAAAAGCCTACCCAAGTTCAGAAACAAGTCCAGTCCAGGTAACCAGGCAGAGACTTGAGAGTTAGGGCTTTCCAATTTACCTACATGAGGCTCTCAGTTCTTCGTACCTTCATCTCCTACACACACACACACACACACACACACACACACACTCCTTTAGTATGGGGATAAGAGCGCCTGCTTTGTAAAGAAGTAAGAAAATCAAGGAGGAAAAGGGACAGACAAAACCTAAGTGCTCACTATTATTCTGTATCGAAACTAAAATGAGAGCTAATTTATTTTCCTGCAGGATCTCCATGTTGCTCTTGCTGTTTCTCCATTTGTCTAATTCCAGCCCTAACCTGAAGAGCTGTTAGTGTGAAATCTCACAGAACTTCCTAGGCTTATTTCCATATTCTTTTGCTGACAGCCTTGTGTGGGACAATTAAATAATTTGGGTAAGCAGTCACCCCAATCAAAGTATTTTCCAGTTAATTAGCAGATCAGGTATCAGTGAAAAAAAGCATATAATTGTATTAGCCACCATCAGTTTGACACAGTAAATATGCTAGTATGTACACATCTCAAATAATGACACAGTCAGCAGGCTGTAAATCAAACTAATTTACACTTAAAATAATTAGAGAATAAAGGAGAAATGACTGGAATGACTGAAGATTTCGTAGAAGGCAAGCCACATCACAAAGGCAAGTGATTAAAAAGAAAATTCTTAATGACAGCCTTGATAAAGCTGCCTAAATGCAAGGTAACTCGAATCATTTGCCTTATCAGTAAACTGGACAAGCTTCAAGCAAGAAAAAAAAAAAATAAAAAAATGCAAAAGCATCCACAGACTTCAGTGCTGTGTAGATCAGGCTGCAGCTTTCTAATGGCTAAGGATTAGGTGCATGGAGGTTAGGTGCAATATGTGCCTAAAGGAGAAGTCATGTGGAATTTAATTACTCAAATGAAAAACTGAGATGAATTCTGCCCTCCACAAGATACATCAAGCTGCACAACTGCCAACTCATCCTGATGTCGACCCTTTGGTCTGAATGTTCCTTAGACACTGAGACTGTGTCCACACTAGTGAATTAAAACACATAAAAGGCTACTTGATGGCACTTGGGTCAAGGAATGGCCAATATCGGTACTATTAACAAGACTCCAAAACAAGGACATCACTGGCAAGAACTGGTAACTCTTGTCAATTTCCAAATTTATGTCAGATGAATGGAGAGGAATGCTGTTCAGCATGGACCAAAAATATGCCAGACGCCATGCGAAAAATCTAATAGTATAGCTGGCCCAGTTGTACAGCCAGGAACAGCCTCCAATAGTGTTCACTTTGTTCACGTAGACACAACTGTAGAAATTTGTTTCAGAGCTTGCACAGAATTACCTGACATAGTGCATACATAAGCCAGATCTAGTTCCAGAAACCAGCAATAACAGTAAATAAATTGTTTTCCCAAACAGCCTGTCCCCTGTGAATTAGAATATGTCCTTGGGAAGATGAGATATGGGTCGGACTCACAACTGCAAAGGGAATAAGATGGCCATAAGCCTCAGGAAAGAATCATGGAGTCACAGAAAAATGTAGTTTGGAGTGGAGCACTGGAGCTCATCTTTATAGACCCCCTGTTCAAAATGAGATCAACGGTGAAGGTAAAGCATGTTGCTCAGGGCCCTGCTCAGATGGATTACAAAAAATCTCCGAAAATGAAGACTCTGCAACCTCTCTGGGCAACACACTCCAACGCTTCTCAACTCTCCTTGTGAACATCTTTTCCTCATATTGTCTTTGTTACAGTTTGTGACCGTTGCCTCATGTCACTTGGAATTGCAGCTCACGGAAAATCTGTCTCTGTCTCTTCTGTAACCTTTCTTTGCTTAGTTGAAGACTGGAGTTACACCCTCCCATCTGACTCCTTTCATTCAGGCTAAAGTAAGCCAGTTCCCTAGTCCTTAGATGATGTGCTCCAGCCCCACAACCATCTCTGTGGTCCTCTCCTGACACTCTTCAATTTTTCAATAGTAACCTCCCCTGTCTCCAGGCAGCTTATGGTTTGTCTGGCCTCAGTGAATCCTTTAAGCCAGGAGACTACTGAACTTCCATACCACGTAAAAGAGATGTGGGAAAGAGGAAGGAAAGAAGGGAAAATACTTTCCCCGGCTTGTTTTCTATTAGAAAGTGTCCTGTAGACTTTTTTTTTTGTTGTAAAGGTTATACTCCTCAGCAAACAACAGGATTTTATACAGATACAGTAAATATGCTAGTGTGTGCGTGTGTGTATATACGTGTTTATATACATGGATACATACATACGTATGTCCCACCGGCTGGGTTAAAGTGGCTACACGCTGAGTGTTTCAGACAGCCCACCTGCAGGTTTTCTCCTGCTCCTGCAGCTCCAGCCTCTCCTTAGGCACTCTTTCCCACGTTCCCTTTGTTTAAATTAGGGATGTGGTTTCCCCTATGAGATGAGGATACCTGAAAATTTGACGCCGTGCTACCTTTGAGATACTAACGTTCTTTTTCTGGTTGTGCCCAGAGTGACCGCTTGTTATAAGAGAATTTACTTACACATACTCATTTTGGCACTGCCCTGGGAGCAATATGTTACCTTGCAACCCTAAACCCCGCTCCCGAGAGGCAGTTCTGTAGCATGGATGCTATTTTTCAGCCCAGGACAGGGTTATCGATTGACTTGCAACAACCAGCCTGTTTCCATACACCACGCACTGGCAGTGTGCTATGAATTTCCTTTATATCAGCTACATCTCTCTCTAATTTACCTTTCAAGTGGGCTAATGAAATGTGGTGCTACGATCCAGCCATATTTAAAAAAAAAGTTCTACACCCCAATTCTGGAGTGCTGAATAACAGAGAAAAAGAATCTAATATGACAGAGACAGGCTCCCATCATATTTGTAAAACTTTCCCAGGAAGGAAATCCTGTCAACTTTCTGAAGTTCCTCATCTATCCAGACGTTTCAGTTAGAGCTGTGTTTTTGTGTATAATAAATTGCTTCTAGTTGGCTGAAAATCATTTTTTAGCTCTTATCTCTGTGATCGGTTACCTCTGCTGTTCTTTAATGGCCTTCACCTCATTATGCAACTAGTCATTAAAAGCTTAGTACCCACTACAATGGTAGCTTATGTAAAGTGATCTATGAGAGCTTTATATAGGCTTACCAGCCGCAGCCTTAATTTTACTCATTCGTCTTAATTTTTTGTAATCATTTTTTGTAAAGAGGGTATAATGTCAGGCATGCTCCCTTGCTACTGACAGATCCAATCTAGCAGATAATTACCATAAGGAAATTGATGCTTTAGTGTGCAGGGGAGAATTTAATTTACTCAGACATCCTACAGTACAATGCATTCCAAAAGATATGAGGATTTAAGTTTTTAAGAAATTAAATTTCACTATTTAACATGATTACTTATGTTGAACATCATTAACTAGCTTTTTTTTTTAACTGATTGATATAATTACAAGAACAGTTATTTGGTCTGAAATCCAAAGTCGTCTTTAAATAAGGGTTAAGGATCCATGAAGTACAAAAAAGAAGGTTGCATTCTTCTCTCCCCCTCTCCAAAACCAGCCTTCCAGCAACAGCATTAAAAAATCTATAGAGATTAACTGAGCTAATGCATGAACTATAGAGCTTTTTCCAATGATGTTTTAATAGATCCTTTGTTACCAGCCCATTCCACCTCAACTCCACCGGTCAGGAGAGCCTCTTTAGTCCTATTCACAAACACAAATTGCTTATAATGTTTCAAAATTGATAGAACCATGAAGGAGTTGCTGAGATCCCAATTAAGCAATGTGGTTAACTTACATTTAATTTTGGGCATTTGATTACCTCAAGAGAAATCCATGGGATTTAGAATTAGATTAATTTCGTTAATCCCTGTAAAACTGTTTACTCTCCATGAGAAAGCATTCTTTCTAACATACAGCATATATACCTTGCAAGCAGAACACACAGAGCACAACCAGGAAGGCCCAAAAGGTTGGGTCTTTTGAAAAATAAAATTTTTAAATCCTGAAAAGCATTCCTCTGTAAAGTCCAGAAGCTTTGCTTTGATCACTGAGCTTCCTTATTAATAATACTTCAATCTGATAATTAGAGCAAAGGAATTTTGTAAGCCTGCTTCTTTTTCTTTGTTTGTTTGAAGTTTTGCTGAACATTTTAAGACAACCTTTCCTTTCCATTTGTCATGAGGTTGTACAGCCAGAGAACAAAAATACAAAGCTGTCAAGAGTGTATGAGAAGTATCTGCGAGTTGCAGGATCTATCAACAGAATTTGAATAACATCCACAGCTACCTCATCCTCGTAGATGTTGCACAAACAGAGCTAATGCTGATTTAAAATATTCTCTTAGGACACATTTTTCGTTCTGGATTAAAGTGCCCTCTCCAAGGATAGGAAAGCCCTGTCACATGACATTCTAGAAATGATGCTGACCAGAACCTTGACTGACACCTCATTAGGAGTGCAGTCAGGACAGGGGATCTTTAGTCCGGAACTGGAGAAAGCCCATGGGCTCCTGGTCACCCATTGTCTGATGAGCATTTCTAGCTGCTACGGAGGACTTCTGATCAGATAGTGTTTTCTCTTTTTTTTTTTTTTTTTTAATTATTAGGGATAGAGTAAGGGCAGCCGTTGGTGCCTCAGATAATCTAATCTCAAAATCAGGTTCTATCTTTTTTAAAAACAGCTTTGTCACAGGCACGCTTTTCATAGTTGCAGAATGGAAGCTAAGAAACTGTAAATAGGAGGAGGGAATCATATGACTCAGTATTATTTCTAATTTCAAAGGTAAAACCATGACATTTTTAGTTACAGCCATAGATACATGATGTAAAATGGAAAGAGCATAATGTCAGCAATGACATCAACGCTCATTTCGAAGTAGTTGGTTTTCAGAAGAACTGCACTTGTAAGAATGCCCCAAAAATGTAGAAAAGAGCCAGTCAATAACAGCGGAAGCAGAGAGGATGTGACGATGTGCTCTTGCACAGTTTGAAGGGGCTTCACATCACTGAAATCAACATCTCTCCCAGATAACAGCTTACCTGGGAGAGGATGGCTAACAGGGATGGAGGAAGCAAGAGGGAGCGTAGACGGCTATAGCACACGTTACCTGCTGCAGTGCTCTACGCGGGTTATTTCTCTTCCAAGTGAGTAGATTCACTTACACTGGAAAATGTTTTTTTCTCAGTTTTTAACCATGATCAAGCTTCTGCTAGTGAAATTCTTCTACAGAATTTCTCAGGAAATTAAAACAAACAGAAAAGCAATGGTTTAAAAGGAATTATTTCACTTTCTGAAGCCTGCCACAAGTCCACAAGCTTGCATAAAAATCTCTTGTTCTGAGAAGAGATCCTGCCTGGTAGATATTTGCCTAAACACTGAGTTTGGCTTGTCTGTACTTCAGAAAGGGGGACCTTGACAACTGAGGAGCTGAGTGGTTGTGGGAGGTATATTTATCATCTGTGCAAACACACCAAGGCTTCTCTCCCACAGATGTTTGCAGTCTTTAAGAAATCCCAGTCCTAAAACTTATAAAGTAGGAGAAAAACTATGAAATGCAATGGGCCTTCAATCAGTATCCCTAATTGTAGTTTCTGAATCATTTTCTGCCTTAGACAGCCTGGAGGGGAACTTGACTAGTCCATGACATCCCAGCTGTGCTGGGCACTGCATCACCAGCTCTCAAACATGCGATTCTCTCTCTATAGGCACCTTACAAACTTACGTATACAGTATCTGTATGGAGCACAGTGCACACACACATACTTACAGATAATTTTACTATATATATATATGTATAAACATATCTAGAAAGTATAGGCAGTGTTAAAAGTATATACTTTATATATATACTGATTAAAAGTATATAAACACATACTTCAGCTGTTTACTAAGGCATGCACAGAGGCATGTTACTGTCAAATCCAAGCCAGCAGCCATAAGCCTAGGGAATATCCTGCTGTTTTACAAGACTTCTTTTCATAATGATTTTTTTTCACCTTTTACCATCCCCAGAGCTGTGAAAAAGCAGTGAGATTTTTTTATTCTGTTTTTAGGGGTTTTTTTTGACGCAGAGAAGTGTTTTCCTTTCCCCTTATAGTCAGAAGACAGTTTTACCTCACATTTCCAAAAAGTTGTAGCTTCACGCAAAGGCCAGGCGTGGAAATTTTTAACCTGAAGGGTGAAAGTCTGAGCAAGTGGTTTAGGTGGGTGACAGAGAAGAGTGGGTTAGAGTGGAAATTATTGCACAACATTAACAGAGACACGTAGGGGGATAGTCTCCTGTAACAGACTGATTTATTAATCAGAGCATGTAAAGGAGTGTGCTGTAGCCTTCTAGAAGCTAACAAAGACCCTAATTTTCACCAAAAGATAATCAGAGACCATTTTTTGGGTGCCCTTGTCGTCTTCTTTTTTTTTTCTAAAAGAGTGAGCAGTTTGATGTTGCGTTTTTTCGGTTAGACAAGGAACGATGACATCCTCTACCCCTGTGCAGAGCCAGGACCAGACTCCCAGGGATTTCCTTGGGAGAGCTGAGTCTCACCTCTCTACCTGAGGTCTTCAGGTTCCTGGTGTTCAGAAGGCATCAGGATATCATTCACAAAACAATCCAATAAAGAAAAGTTAAAACTGTGGTCCAGAATAGTCTTTGGCTGGAGCGGCGTGAGGCTGAGCCTGTCACTGTGCCCTGCGGGCAGTCAGGGGCACATCTGGAGTGAGCACTGTTTCGGGTGGAATATGGATTTGAAAGGCAGGTTTGGAAATGACAAGAGAGTTATCTCTCGCTCAGGGGAAAGGGCAGACAGCTTCTCCTCTTGCATCTCTACAAGGGGATGGCAAATATGGTGGATCTAGGATCAGCTCCCTCCCCAGCAGAAGCAGCAGGCCTCCCTCCCGCCTGTTTGCCGTGCTGCAGCCATACACCTCTCCTGCAGGGCCCTGGCTCCTGCGGAGGCGCTCGGTCCCCGGGGCAGCACCACACCCGGGGTGCTGGGCGGCCATTTTGCAGCCGTTACAAATCCTGTGCTGGTGTTCATCCCTTTGGGGAGTCTCTGTAAAATCACGCCACGGCCCCACGAGCGCTAACGAATCTTAATGGACCAGAGTAGCTCCATGGGGAGCGTCCAGCCACCCCTGTGCCCACCAGCTGGGGCTCCACGGCAGGCACCCTGCCTGCCCTGAGCTGCTGCCCCACAGCGAGCTCAGGCCTGTGGTGCCCGGCCCCTCTGTGGCAGGGCTGCCCCTCGGAGACCTCACCCAGCAGCGTGAGGCACGGCCATCACCAGCCTCGGGTGGCCACAGCCCTGCAGGAGGCCCATCCTGCGTGGTGGCACACAGCCACGGCACGGTCTGGGGGCAGCGGGCAAGCCCCTGCCGATCCTGGCTCAAGGGCGGTGGCCCTGGAGAGCAGCGGGAGGCTTCGCCCTCAAGTTCAAAAGGCCAAGCGGCGCAGGTTTCCGAGCACTCCGAAGGTATGTGCTTTATATTGTTGTTTAAATTATGGGGCTGTGGAAAGGTTGCTTAAAAGTTAACATTAAGGTAGTCTTTTTAAAAGAAACAGGTTTTTCCTTAAGGCTTTCTCTGAGTTAAATTCATTTCAATCCTGGTTTTCTTGTCATTAAGTAAATGAGTTTGTGGCTTTTGATTTAATAATTGTGTTTTGTTATAGCTGAGACTGTCTAATATAATAGAGGGTGGGTTGGAGTTATTTTCTTCAGCTGTGAACCTTCCTTTTCTTCCTGGAGCCTTCTGCAGCTGCCCTGCCAGGGAAGCGCAGCGTTCCAAAGAGACGGCAGTCGCCAGCCCTCATTCTGCAAATAATTATGCATTTGCTTATCTTTATCACGTTAAAGGTTTCTGTTAATTGCAATAATGTTGCTCATTCCAGTAAACATGCGCACAAGCAGGCTTAGCAAATGGCTAAATAATCCTTTTTTCTGGTATTTTGACTTTGCTGGAAAGGGAGAGGGGTGGCCCCAGTGCGGCTGCAGGGTTGCCTGAGGGAAGGGAGCTTTCCCAAGTGCTGGGGAAGCTCGAGATTGGGACTCGTTGCTGCTTTCCTCCATGGCATTATCAGAACAGCCAGGCTGACAAGCCTTCCCGTGCCATATGGCTGCTCCAGGAAAAACCCCCACATTCGGCTGTACCCCACATTTGACACAGCCTTCATCTCTGAATCATAACTACTTGTCTGCAAATTCCCTATTCAAGGAAGAAGCAGTAAGGGAAGATGGAGGTTTGGGGAAGGACAGGAAATGAGCAGGCTGACAGTGTGGGAAAGATTGCAACCAACGCAGCGAACCTTGACAACTTTGAGAAAGAGGGAGATGTGGTTGTAAAATACAATGACTGGAGGAAGAAATGGAGATGAGGATAAAATGGCTGGAGACAGCAGAGAAACAGTAACGAGAAGGGGTGTAGAGATGCATGTGCATTAAGGAGCAGAGCACAAATATCTTTTTGTCAAAGATACTGACAGAAAAAGAAGAGAAGCAAGTACCTGGGTGTGTAAACAGGTAGGAAAGAATAGGTATGTCAGGTATTAGGTAAAGGTTTCTTTCTACTAAGGGCAAAGCCAAAATTTCCATGGCTTTATAAAAAGATGGTCTTGGATTTGCAGAAAAAATAAGAAAATCTATGGACAAACTTTGTTACCACTTAATTCACTGATAACCATTGAATGCAGAGTTGGGTAAAATCTAAGCAGTTGAAAATCACATACACATTATTTAGAGACAACTCTACTGAAAAATTTAAGAGTAGATCCCTTCCACTCCCCAAATCAAAACAAAAAAAAACCCAAAACCCAACCTCACTGAGCTGTCTGACATGTCATGAAGCTAGATACAGCAACTGGTTTGGTGTTTTGTTTCATTTTCTACTTTGGACATTAGCCTCCAGAGGTGGAAGAAAAGACTGTCATACATCTAGGAACTAAAACTGGAAGAGGCTCTGCTTCTGTTCCAGTAATCACCATGCTCTTCGGTATAAACCTCTGCAGTAACTTGTATGCTTACTCTTCCAAACTCAGCCAGGTTATATGAGCAGTGAGTTATTTAATTACCGCCTTGCTTCCTTTTCATGAATGAAAACAAAGGCTATTTGGAATTGAGTAGTCTTTTCTTTCAGGCATGCCACTGTACATAGCAGCTGGAAAAAGATAAACTATACAACTAATACCTGGATGTAAGGCAGACTTACATTGTTGTGACCTAAAGCCTCACCTCTTCTTCTTCTTCCAAAGACATGACTTTAAAATGATGATAAAAAAGCCTCCTCAAGAGATGTCTGTCCTTATTTAGCATTCTTATGTCCAGTTAAATACCCTGATTTATTTGTGTTAGAACTCAGTTTAAATGTGGTGTGGCTAACCAGCAGGAAGGCTGTTGCTGACTTCAGTGGGCTTGGAACAGGCCCGTTTGCTGGCAGGTAGATCAAGTACTTGAATGATGTCTGCATTGAAATCAGAGCCAAAGGTATAATATCACACTATGATATCAATTGGTGAAGAAGACCGCCCAGATAGTTTCTCACTAAAGTCACAGAATTCAGGCAGTGAAATCCCTGGAGAAGTCAATCTGCTGCAGCCTGTGTAAGTAAGTCCTTATTATATGGGAATTCACTGACACTTACATTCACTTTCTTCCTCTTCTGTGAGCAATTTGACATCCCAGTCGTCTGTTCTTAGATGTCTCTAATTTTCAAACAAATGTCCTGCAAACGAAGAAATTAAAATCGATCATCATAGTCTTCAGTTTGCAGATATCTAAAAGCATACAGAAAGGTTTCTCGTGTGAACTCAAGTTGATAGTTTAGAGCTTGATAAGAAGGGACCTAGTCAATGAATATTTAACCATTTCATATTTAATAACTATTGAGGTTTCTGCTCAGCTTAGAGACAGAGGCTCCAAGCCAGGGAGACATCTCACTTTGACCGACAAATATTTCCCTAGTTCATTGAAAACAAAACATGGGATTAACACAGCTTTAGATACAAATTGACCTCTGGTCTGATCCTTAAGGAACTTCCACCAGAGAAGCAGTTTGAAATCCTCACAGATGAAAACTTTTGCATTCTGGAAGAGTCCTGTAAGCATTTACTTACAAGTAAGGTTACTCACCTTCTGCAGAAATGCTTGGCTCAGATCCCTAATTCACAACTAGGTAGTGTATTCTCAGGGCAGGAAGAGAGATTCTCCTTGTAGGAAAAATGCCTCATGCTCTCCTAACTTGAGGCTGTAGCTACACTCCTCTCCTTGGCAGTTTTTGCATGCTCTAGACAGCTGCTGATTCTTGTGGGGTCCCATGCTTGAGCACTTAACTTCTCTGCATTTATTGTGTAGGGAATTTGAGTGCCGGAGTCTGAGCAGTAGGGTCTGTTAGATTGCAAGGTGAACGTGTCAGTGCCTTTGTTCTGCAAATCTAGCTTTTTGTCTGTAGGTCCTAGCTCTGCATCTAGGGATAGAAGTACTTTCTGGTATTAGATTTTATTTTTTTTTTTTTTAAAGATCCTGATTCTTTCCTGGGGGCTTTCAAAAAAAACCAAACTAGACTACAGATGTAGAATAAATGTCCCAGATAGTGACTCATTTCAGTTAGGTGCACAAAGAGGAGTAGCATGCAGTTTTAAAGATCAGTCATTTGTATCTAGCAATGAATATTTCTAGTTTCAAGATTACTAGCATAAAGGCATCTGTGTTTCATTCTAGAACAAAGAGAATCAAATGAATATAAAAGAACAAGAAAAAAATATATTTAGCAATAACTCATTTGTGTTCATTTGACTATGAAATAATTACATATTTATGCAAAGCACAAATGCCCAGGGCCACCCAGCTTCACAGCTGACCTAAACTGGCAGGGCTTCCTGTGAAGCTGTTTTAATAAGCACCTTGCCTTCACGTGGGACACAAGAAGGCATCTTATGGGATCAAGCTGGTTTGCACCCCTCTGCACCAGAGCACCAAAGAAAGCCTGCGACTCAGCAGTTCCTTTCACATCGGAGGAATGCTAGGTTGGAGTGGAGCCAGCAAAGTAGCTCTGTTGTGCTGTCTGCCTGGGTAAAGCCAGCCCATGGCTGGAGAAATGCTGTATAAAAATTTCTTCCTATTATCAGAATCAGTCAAGCCCAGAGCAAGCTGTATGGACTCTGTGCGCTGCACTTGGGACGTGCTGTGTGCAATCACAGCTCTAGTTCTGCCTTGATTTGGTCTAGCTGAGGTACCTAATGCCATGGTAACCAAGTCAGCAAAATGTCAATCGACGTGGGCTGTACAGATCTGCCTGGAGTCCCAGGGACAGCCAGAGCAAGCCTGCGCTGGGATCTGTGCTGTTGTCGCGGCACTGCTAGGCTGAAACTGTCTTGGTTAGCTCAGTCCGTGTTGGAGGGCTGTATCTCCATCTGCAAGCGCCAACATGCCCTGCGAGTTGTTAGAGTAGCTGACAAGCTCCCTCATATCAACAGATCTGACTTAATATCAGTTGTTCCTCCCAGCCCTACTGTAGCATGATCCAGATGAAGGCCAGAGCCTGTACTACAAAATCCCTGTTGTGCTGGAAACATATTGCTGTATCAGAATGAAGCATACTCTATATGTTTTATTATCTCACTTTCGATGCTGAAGAAATCTACAATTTTTGTTCTGTCTCTGAGATCTGTCTTTCGTCTTTATGTCATTGTTTGTTCTTGGCAAATCATAGGAATAGAAGCCCTTGATGATGAACTTGTCCTTCCTAGCTTTTAAATACGTTTCCTCAAACTGCCTCTGTTTTTAAGATCAACTTAAGTTCAGAGCTCAAAGTGAACAGTGTAGTGTTTTCTCTCTGTATATATTGAACAGGAGAAAATTAATGAGGAAAGCTAAAAGGATCACTGGGACTTTTGTCTGAACTCTAAATTTTAAGAGTAGAAATCTTTCAGGATCCTGCTGCCTACTGAAATTCTCCCTACTTCCTTCTTTCAGATCTCCTAATATATTTCTAGATAAATGTTTCCTACTGTATTTTCACATACACTTCCTATTCCAATCCAAAAAAAAATGCAGCACAGATTTCTTCTCAATAAACGTGTGCACAGGAAAGTTCCTTTGCCTTCCTTTTCAGTGAAATCTCAGCCTTTTTTTAAAGGCACGTGTTCTTTGAGCAGATAGTCATTTATGTTTTGGCAATGCCACCTGCACTTTATCTCAAAATTCCAGGAAGGGATGAGGTACACTTAAATGTTTATGTCTAACTTGTGAAAATTTCACATGTAAGTGTCAGGCTGTTCTATCAGTGAAAATCTGAGGGTTTTTTTCTGCTTACAGGAACTGATTAAACTGCATTTTATCCTAGGGGTCTGTAATCAAGTTTGATTTTTTTTGCCATGTAGATAAGTATTATTGAAAACTAGAAGTAGAACCAAAGAAATAGATTTGTATCTTGGCACTCAGAGTAGTTGATCTGAATGTAGGAGATTCAAACCCTGTGGTCAAGACTTTGTCCTTGGTTGGGCTCACATTTCATCCTCAGATTCTTGGTGCCCTATTTCTGATAGAAGGGTGATAAGAACCCCCACCTCTGATACTCCTTCCTCTGCAAAGCAGCTGTTTAAAATAGTTACTCTCAGAGCATGTGATTAGGGAGGGAAAAAGAAAGAACAGAATCTTACTGGTTGAGAATTTGATTTATTTAAAGAAGGCTCTGCTATTGTTGACCTATATAAACTTATATAAATGCAATTTCACAACACTTCAGACAATGCATTCATTGGCTTTAATGCATTCAAAAATGTGATTTAATTCACAGGCTTTTTCTGTTTATGAAACGAAATTGTATTTCCCTCTTCTCCTTGTTTTGATGTCCACCCTTTGCAGCACAGAGACAGTTTTCAATGTTGTGATTTCCCTGTATTTAGCTCTCTCACTCAGCAAAACTGCTTCATGTGAGAACGTTTACTGTAAAACGGAGGTTCCTGAGCACCATCATGTTCAAGAATTAGGCATACCTATAGAACAAATGTCTTTTGGCGATCCGATGGTCATTACTGTTGCAATGGAGGAAATTACTATATTCCTTACTCAAAACATTCCTACGAAGTCAAGCATGACTATCAACCGCGCATTTATTCGTGCAAACGAGGCCTACAAAATGTAGGTGTTCCCCTTACATCAGCTTATATCCTGTTGACAACTCAAATGACACTAGGCCCATTTATTAGTTTCTAGTGGTTTAACTGACAACTTTTGGTCTCATAAAATGTGCTATAAATACTATCTGTAGCACAGCTTTGCTGTTCAGTGGTACACCAAGTGTTCAGATGGTTGAGAATGCTGTTTCCCAATGGGAAATGTGGCATTTGGCAATCTTTTTTTCCAGTTTCCTTTGAGGATATGAAGGAAAGGTTTTACCAAAGTAATCCCGGAGTAAAAAACAAGCGACAAAATGATTAATACCAAAGCACTGGATTACGGAATGAATGCTAAAGTGCAAACTTTATTATACCTTAAAAGTAGATAGGATGATTGAATACTTCTGCCTCTATAGGGAAATACATGTTTGTTCTTTCCATGCACTCGAGGTTGGTGGGAAAATTACATGGGATAGATTTCATGAGTTTGGAAATGAGCCCTGTATTGAGAATGACTTCACAGCCCCAACTCTGCACTCACTTGGCAGCGTGGATGTAGGAACCTCTTGCTCCCAGTGAAGTCAGTCCTGCCAGTGGTTTCAACACTAAGAGGGTTTGGCTCAGAAAGGACAAGTTGTGATATAATGAAGTCCCACCGTGGGGTGAAAAAAAATGGATTTGTTTTCATCTGGAAAAGGACAGTTCGTAGGGAGGGAGGAAGAAACAGCCTATGCACTATTTCTCTTAGTTCTTCTAGAGCTATGTTGCTCCTATCTTGTCAAGAAAAGCAAGGAAGTGAAGAAAGACTGTAAAGTGCAGGTTTAGCCAATGTAAGATTAACACATTTGCTGAATTTTAATTTCACTTTTTCTGTACCTATGTTTACCATGTTCCTCATCTGCAGAGAGTTTGTAGTTGATCTTTCATTCTTCTTGGCCTCCTTCTTAGGGACACGAGGGTTATGGGGTTGTGCTCTTATACCACCTTGAGCAGCAGGCCAGCTGGTCGGTGACTTTCAGGTAAATCTGACGTGATGTAGGGATCACAACTATATTAAGTTCCTACCAGCCTTTCTAGAGAATTTACGCCTGTATGGAGAAAAGGATCTGAACTGAGAGAAAGCAGAGGGAAGTTGTCTCCTGCCTAACCTAATGGCAGGGGGCAGGTGACCAGCCAGCACGTGTGTACCACTGGGCTGCCAACACGTGTCACCCAGAGGCAGCTGCCCAGCACACCACCTCCCTCTCGGCTAAGGACACAAGGGATGTGGGAAGAGAGTAAGGGGAGGGGAGAGTGACAGAGGTAGATGGGAACGTCAAGGCGGCATATGGGAGACTGGGGTTTGTAGCAGCAGGGCATGTGGAGAATGGAATATTTCATTCCAGAGGAGACAATGCTTCATACTCAAAGAACTCCCTGGGTTTTTCAAAATCTAAACTAAAGATTCTGTTTCTTTCTCGCAGTTTCTTTTTTACGTGACCTTTCCCTGCCCACACGCATTAACCAAACCTGTGACAACATGGAGTTAGCAGTTTGGGTGGGCTGTACATTTTCCTCAGGAAGATTTTAACCATCGCCTAGAAAAATGAATTAAACTCTCATGTGAAGGTGCAGATGCAATGAACTTGAAACAGTTAAATGCTGATCTCAGAATAAGATGTGAGACCACAAACCCATTTTTTTCAGCCTCAGAATAATAGCCTCCCTGCTGAAGCAAACAGAAAATGTGTTGCCTGTGCAGATAAGAGAACCTTAGAGTACCTTTGAAACTGTGATTCAGCACACTGAAGTTACTACTGCTTTACAAGAAAGTGCTGACTCATTTACTAATTGCATGTCGATGGCAAAACAATCAAAAAGTGACACTCTTTTTCTCCAGGAAGCTTTAGACATTACTATTGCTGACCATCATGAACAAAGAAGGGCCAGAAATGACTTTTGGGAAGGCAAATGATTCTGTACTCTCCAAAGCTGCCTGGCTCATGTCAGGAATTACAGAAAACTTTCAGTAATATGGTAGCAAGAGAGGTGCTTGTCCTTCTCTGGCTCTAGATGCTTGTTCTCTTTTAGTGTGATGAGGAAGGTCTTAATTTGAAGGGGATTGAGCAAACTTTGAATGTCATCCTGAAGAACCATCAGAGACAAAGAGAGAAGGCAGGCAGAGATAGGTTCAAAGTTATTCTTTCTGCTGTTTCACGATTCATAAGGCAAACTGACAGGTTAGGTCAAGGACTGCCTTTTTTTTTCTTACTTTTTCACAGCAGCAAAGAGGCAGTATCTGTCCCTGCAGAGATCTACTGAAAACTGTCTATAACAATGCATTTGTTAAGGTGAGACTAATACTTTTTGATCAAAAACATGTCAACTGAGAGTTAATTTTGTTCAGATTTCCTAACAGTGGATGCACTAAAAATTAAGGAAATGCCAGTTAAGCAGTCCTTAGTATCTGGACAGTCAGTCCCAGTTGATGTAACATTCAGCGTTGTACTCTGGTTTTACCCAGGACGAGTGATACTGCTCTTCCAGCATATGACCACCCATACTGCAAACTTCCAGCTATTTCCACACACACCAAATTGACTCCAGCTTCAGTACTGTGAGATGTCATATGGAAACATGGGCTTACGCTGTGTGAACGCACAGTGTACCTGGAACTTTTGAGCTTGGTGTTGAAATTGGTGCTAGGGAGTCCTCCATCACCTGTGCCTCGCTTCCTGATTTCACACCTCCATGCAGGTTAAATACCTGTTCAGTAATTTTTAAGACCTCCCATGGCCTCTTTGTCTTTCACTAGAGAATTTAGTAGTAAGGATGTCAGAGCAGCACTGTAGAGAGATGCTAGCTACACATTTCTGGGGTTGTAGAGTTGATAAGGGCACTTTCTCGAAACTGGCATTGTGTGCATGTGAGACATCTGGTATTCACTTTATGTACAAGGATGTGGCCCTAACTAACTCCAAAAATGCTTTGGAGAGAGATGAGTGTGCTTTTATAGATAACTCTTTTGACTGAAAGGCTTCAGGAATCTGAAAGCAAAGACACAGGTTAAATGAGTATCGATACAACCTTCTCAGATCTCTCAAGATGGGAACAGATGGTGAAACTGCCTCATACTCCCTCCTCAAGAGTTCAATATTTACATCAAAACCACTTTTCTTTCTTGTAAATTAAACCAAGGCAGGACAGTTACGGAAACCATGAGCAATGGCCAATTTGCAAACGTCGCTCTCATTCTTCCTCTAGACCAACATAAGTACCTCACACCCAGGGAAACTGTCTCCTCAGCAGACCTGGGCAGTGGATTCAAAGTGCTTGCTCTGCATCTCTCAGAGTAGGGCCCAAACTTGCATTTTCTGTATTCTAGCTGAGCAATTTAATATGTGTAAAATGATCCTACTACTGCCATTTGTTCTTTTGTATAGGACTCACTGTACTAAGAGCCAGTGACCTAGAAGTAATATAAGCCCCACCATGGCTTGGCAGGAATGAAGTGTTTGGCTGCTTAGAGGAACTGGGACTCTAGCAGTTGTATAGTGTGCTTGGACATCGGGGATTTGCCTGGAAGAAACAAAAGTACCTGCAGGGTTAGGCAGCTGTTGAGGGGAATGGATACCAGTAGCACGTACATGCTGGATTCGTGTGCCCCAGTACCTCTTGTGAATCTAGCCCAAAGCTCTCCTACGTTTCCCTGCCAAAGTGTTTCAGGTCTAATCAATTGAGAGATGAGAAGCTAGGTCACTTTTTATGCCTTTTACTTACAGTTCCCTGAAGGGTTAATTAGTATATAGCAATAATAGCTCCTTGGTCTATTTACTGCACTTTTCATCAATAGAGCCCAACATTAGTTTTAGGGAAACTAAGGCAAAGAGCAGATATTTGCCCAAATTCACACATCTAGTGAGGCTTAACACTAAAGGCAGCTCTGCTTTGGGTATTGACTTTTCTTTCCATGTGCCCCCAAAGTCTGACTTTGGAACCCAACACTTAACATTTGCCTGCATTGCACATTCCTGAAGACCTGTACTCGCTAAAAATGAGAAGTACCACAAAATATTGCACTAAAAAAAAAAAAAACTCTCCATTGAAATTGGAGGGAACTTGGACAGCAAATTCGTTGGAGCAGGATTTTAATCCAAAATAAAAAATACATACTTTCTCGTCATATACCCCATCATCAATGAGAAGTATCACAAAATATTGCACAAAAAAACCCTCTCCATTGAAATTGGAGGGAACTTGGACAGCAAATTCATTGGAGCAGGATTTTAATCCAAAATAAAAAGTACATACTTTCCCATCATATACCGCATCATGAGTGGGTATATGATGTATAATTGTAGCTGTATAATTGTATGGCATTACACAGCCACATGACATAGTGTATGATCACCTAATCCACTATAGGAAATACATAAGCAGCTGACAGTCTCCACTGGAAGTATTTCACACTCAGGTACTTGGTAATACAGATGTAGCAGTGCGTTCACTCTCCTCTGCGTTTAGTTTTCATGGGGTCTGATAGGAGACAAGACAGCAAGCCCTTCTCCATATTCCAGATTACAGAAATAGTAATCTAATATTAAATCCGTAGCATAGTTACTTAATATTTTTTTGGGGGGAGGGGGTGTGTAAAGTTGATTTGGAGGTTCATCAATGTCTTCTTTCCATAAATTATTTTGAGAAAAGTTAGTAAGCACTGATTTTTGAGTCTGACCTGTAGCTAATTCCCCAGGTATATGGCTACAATGGAGCTTATTACATCATGCCCTTGGTCTTCTCTTCCTATGACAAATTTATATTTTCTTTTTCTTCTTTGCTCATCATGTAGCATTTAAATATTGCCTCTTTAAATATGTAAGTCTGTTACAATGCTTACCATACTTTTGATTCTAGTTGCCAGGAACTGCTCTAAATAGCAGCTAAAGCCTGCTTATTTTTTTTTGTCTGTGCCTTGAAAACTGTTACAGCTGTGTGGCTTCTGCACGTTGTTTTTATCATACAAAGATCTAAAGGTACAGTGTATTTTCTCCTCTAGTGATCTGCTACCTGGCCTTTTCATTCTCTCTTCCTTTGAAAAACTTCTGCCTCTGCTTCCTCCCCAAGATGCTTCCTCCCCAAGATGCTTCCTCCCCATGTCCCTGGCATGTATTTCTCCTCTATGCCTTGTAGCATTTGATCTGGTTCAGGAGACAGTAAAGCTGCTGTAGGAACAGAAGAAGCTGCTGCCAGATTCCTGGCTTTGGAGGATCCCTGCAGAGATGGGGATTCTTTGGGGAGAAACCTTGAGCGCTTGTAGCTTCCTCTACTCTGCAGAGGCGATGCTAAAGGATGTAGCTGGATAGATAACCCAACTAAACTTCCTTTTTGGAGGAATAGCTATTTGAGGAATAATGTGGTGGTGATTCAGAATGTACCTCACCCTATTGAGCTGCTTTGGCTGAAGCCTCGCTGTTGAGTTTTGCTTTCCCTACTGTTTCACGTGGTCTCTAGGTGATACTTACACAGGCAAAAATGAGGTGTTGCTCGCAAAGTTTCCAGAGCAAGAGTAATGGAGGGGGTTTGTTTCCTGGAGATTAATTTATAGTTGGTGTGACTCAACCCTGATAAGATCGTCTTGTAAGAGGGTAGCTGATCATGATTTGTGGTTGGACTTTTTAAATTTTTTTTTAAAAAAGGTCTATTTTTGACACAAAGTGCTATTTTATGGCTTACATTTGTTCCTAGAGAAGCCCAGATGTTATTGCAGTCAACACCTGAAGGGTTAGATTTTAAAGGATGAGTCTTCATAATCTGCGTACTGCCCTGTCTTTGTCACATGGCTCACTGAGGTGATTCTGCCAACGTGCTCATATACATGCTGCATCTAAACTTCCGAAAAAGGCTGCATCTGAATGTCTCTGGTCTGCAGGTCACTGGATAGGCTTCTGCTTTCTGCCTCAAGAAAAAGAGTTCTGTTCAGAGACAAGGGTGTAGTCTCAAGCTCCATAGGACCGGTAGGAGAGTATCTCAAAATCACAGCTAGGGCTTCTTCTTCCTCTGCGTGGCTTCACGTAAGGCTGCATGTATGAAGTAGGAGGGTTGAAGGTCCATGTGTAACACTGAGAGGAGGAATCTTAAACTGGGAAAAGATTCAGTGAAGTTAGTGCAAAACTCTGTTTCAATAGGAACACTTTTGGGCTGAGAGAGCTGTCATGGCCAAATTTTAACAATGTTGCTGCATTAGTTAAGGGTAAGGAACCAGCCACAGCACTGCCGCATATATACACCAGGGTGCTGCAAACAACCACCACAACCCTTTTTCTTGCAATGTATGTGGTGTATGAGGAAGGCAGTAGAAGAGTGCTAGTATAAGTGGAGCGGGTCCAGAGAAGGGCGACTAAACTGGTCATGGGGCTGGAAAATAAAACTTATGGGGAGCGGCTGAGGGAGTTGGGGCTGTTTAGCCTGGAGAAGAGGAGGCTGAGGGGAGACCTGATTACGGCCTATAAATACTTGAGAAGGGATGGTGGGGAGGTGGGGGAAGGGCTCTTTACATTAGTGATGGGTGATAGGACAAGAAGAAATGGGTATAAGCTTAGTCAGGGGAGATTCAGGTTGGATGTTAGAATTTCTTCTCTGAAAGGGTTGTCAGTCACTGGAATAGGCTGCCCAGGGAGGTGGTTGAGTCCCCATCCCTGGATGTGTTTAAGAAAAGGGTGGATGAACTACTTAGGGATATGGTTTAATGGGAGATTAGGGATGGTTGGACTGGATGATCTCTAAGGTCTTTTCCAACCTAGAAAATCTATGAAATCTATGAAATAAGGGCTCCGTCAGCAGAGACTGTTTCTAGCGCAGCCAGAGGATTTACAAAATGATCAAAAGAATTTTGAAGAAAGTAGTTAAAATAATACAAAATATGGATTTCTGTTGCTGAAAGAAAATATTTATGTGTGTAATGTCAATTTCTAGTGAATATTTGGAGCATGGAGTAAGTGAGAGAGAATGGCTGAAAAAGAAAAAACACAACATATGAAAAATTTCAAATTTTGAAATCTGTTACTAAAAATCTTTTGGTTTGTGGTGGGTTTTTTTTGTTGGTTTGTTTTGATTTTTTATTAGCTCCTCAGGAGGAAAGCAGTTCTCCCAGTAAGGTCTGTAGTTGAGTGGTACTGTGAGAATTGACATTAGTTATATGGTATGTGTAGTAAATGATGTTTAAGATATGCTTTAAAAAGCATCTTCAAATTTAGAGCAACGCATAGTTTTTGTCCTAACTACCTTTTCCCTTTGGAGATAATAAACGATTGCATTCATAATTAAAAAACCATTCAGAGATGCGTAATGGTTCAAGTTTAAGAGTCACTCAGTAGATGAGGGCATGCTCCAAAATATTTACAGTAAAACTGTTGATGCTTAGGAAGAGCAACTTTTTCTGAGGCAAGTCTGAATGTCCTCCCTACCTAACAGGATGCAATGCTCAACCGTTTGTTCTCCCACCTGCTGCCCACCCAGATTATGTAAGAAATGTTTGAGCACCTTGCTATATATAGTCCAGACTTTATTCTCTCCTGCCAAGGCCAGTGGGAGGTGCTGAAACCAAGATGGAGGAGGAAATGAGCCGCGTGGGAGTGAACTGATACATCCTGAAGCTGGGAGGCACTGGGAAGAGATGGGTCAGCTTTGGCCGTCACATCCAGCAAACCTGCCAGTGGGAGCACAAGGCAAGGAGGTGTTGCTAATACTCGTGTGGAGGTGGAGTGGGGTGTTTGCTTTACGTGAGAAGCTTGAGCTGTATGAATGAAGCTGCAGGGGAAAGGCGGGACTGAAAGATGCAGGTTAGAGGAAATTGTGAATATGCTTGCAGCTCCCCTTTGTGAGATGGCAGAGCACGTGCTGGGACAACCTCCATACGGGTTGTGCAGGAATGACGCAGGAAGAGTCATATATTCCAGAAGCCATATGTGATAGGAAAGTTTCCATGGCCAAAAGCTTTGTCATAGACGGGTTAATCTGTGACTTGTAATAGGTGTTATTGTCATAATCTATACAGTTGAACAGACAACATTGCTCAAATCTGAGAACTTTCCTCCCCTCAAGCTGAAATCTGGTAATGGAGAAACCCACAAATTTCAAGTGAATGCTTTTTTTTTTTTTTTCCTCTGAAACATATTTTTGTTTGGTTTTTTTTGCTTTTTTTTTATTTTAATTTAAAGTTTCCACCTGCACTAATGATTATTCTTACTTGCACTGAGATCTCCTAGCTTGAAGGGCTGAGCACTTCACAAACAGGTGCAAAGAAGGAGTCGCTGCTCTGAGCATCTCTCAGCCTTGGAGGCTCAGAGACAAATGGTCCATCTACTTTGGGGGGAAATGAGTGGTGCGTTAATATTTTTTAAACAAGGAGTTTAAATTAAAGACATATTAAGCAGTGAATTTGGGGTGTAAAGCTAACAAAGCTTTGAACAAGAACTGCAATTTATTCTCCCTGTATATGACAAGTTTGATGGCTAACCGTGACCACTGAACATGGATTAAAATGAATTCTACATAACTTGGCCTGTGCTTTTCAAAAATAAATTCTTTTTCTCAGATAGATGAGATTCCTTCTGTGAGGAAAGAATGTGCGTCGTCTTAATTTTACAATGGGAAAATGCTTGCAGTCACAGAAGAAAAGCTAAGTGAGAGATTGGATACAGGTTTTCTTAGCTGAAAAACCTTTCTTTGCTGGTTTCTCTTAGAATTTGAGGACCATTTACAAGTTTATATATGAACCAGGCTCTGCTGGGTTGGGGAGTACCCACTTCCAGCTCAAGGAATCTTGAGCAGCTTTAGGATGTCAAACAGGTAAAATTTACGTATCATTAATGTTTCAGAGGAATACATGTGATTAGTATATTCATTGAGTGAATTTTTCTTTCCAACCTAACGAATGAAAAATGAATTGATGTGTTGGACGAAGCACTATGTTTTGGAATTAGAACAGAAAAAAAGGAAAAGTAGGGTGGAAAAGAGGAGCTATTTTATTAGGCTGCAACTTGCATTCTTTATTTGGCATCTGTTTCATTATCTCCTATTTCCTGATGATAGCGTAATATCCTCTCTTTTCCTGTTACCCAAGCTCTTTACAGAACATGTGTTGCACACCTATTGGCAATCATGGACAGTTTGACATTCTCAGCTTCTTTTTGCATGACTTGATATCAGTTCTCTCTCAAAATGCCCCACCATACATACCAGCTGAATACATTTCCCCTTTCCATTGCTGCATTACACACTGAAGAAAGGTAGGTTTTGTCTGCAACAAATTTTAAGGCTACAGATTCTTTTGTGTGCACTTGGACTGAGCTACCGTCCTTGGCTGTTACCCTTTTGGAAGTCTGGGGGTGGTCTTGGTGGTCCTGGGGGCATGGGACAGCCTGTGCCTTTCCAGGCATTACAAGGAAATGACCCTGTTCCAAGCTTTTCCCAGGATGAGTTTTAAACAGCAGATTTAGACAAACAGTAAGGTCTTCTGCAATTGCTGTGGGTGTCTCATAGTGTTTTGTGGGAAGCCTGAATAGATTCTTTATGTGAGACCAAGAGACATATTCCCTAGCTCGTGTCAGGCGTTCTTCCATATGTAAATATAAAGCTGAGCTGACACTTGCTTTTAAACCTGCTGAGATGGGTTCCTTTTCACCCTGGAGAAGCCATTACCTGCCAAGCACGAGTCCATCCCTGCCAGGCAGCAGGCAGCTCCCTCTGTTGTGCAGACACAGCTCTTGGAAACGTCACCAGCTCTGAACTGCTCTGACTCTCCTCTCCCACCTGGTTCTTGGTCACACTGTCTATCCTGGGCCCTCAGTGAGAGACAGAGACACATTGTTGTCAGATAATACACCTACTCTTCTTTTCCACAGCCGTCTGTTTCTTCACTGGGAAAGCCTGCCCTGCTCAGAGCGTGTGTCATCACTGCTGGCCTGGCTTGACCTGGCCTTACACCTGCATCATAGCGTTTTTTGTTTCAAACGTGTGGGTTGTGGCTGTGTGGATCCACACCACTGGGACTTCTCTAGGAAAATTTCTCATAGGTAGTGACACAACTGAATCCTCAGTTCTGAGGTCAAAGACAGGACAACTGAAACTATTACCTGAATCTATTCCTTCCCTATCTTTTCTTCAGAGTGTCACCAAGGAGATGCTTAGTGTCTCATCCTCTCATCTCAACTTGTCATCTTCTTTGATGTAACCTGAAAGATACAAATATCTTATCGTCGGTAACAATCAGTGACTTCTTTTCAATAATTGGTGGGTTTGAGTCAATGCAAGTTCATAGTCGACGTCAATATTTTCTGACTGACTAAAGTTTTCTGAGTTCAATGACACATTTTCTTGCCAGGTTTGACAGTTCATTCCACAGGGACTCCAGTGCAGCCCGTGAAGTGCTTAGGTTTCCTTTGTCACTTCCACTGTTACCTTATGTCCAGGCATTTTTCCTTCCATTTTTCATTATTTGTTCCACAATGTATATACTGGATTGAGATTGTTGCGCACGTGTTCTTTGCTGGTACACATTTGCCCTGCTACCAGGGCTTCTTTTCTTGTCTGGACTGAACTAGTAGCTATTAGCTTTTGGTTTGCAATTTCTTGATCAATAAAGATGAACTTACCTGGAGTTTCTGTAGAGTAAGGCTTGTTTCTTGTATGACACTTCATTTTAAGAGGAGTCTTTCTGGTGTCTCCAATGATTCTGAGTGGGGATCCGTGTGAATGCTAGCGTCCTCAGGTATCTAACATAAGTATCTAGTCTGCTTTTTTAAATTTGGTTTTCAGATTAAAATAACAAAACCCAAACCTTGTCTTTCTCGGATGTCTAATTCTGCTAGTGGTCACTGTACTAGTCAAACACAGCTACCAGGATTTTGTGCTTCTCCAGCACCAATCCTGGCAGCGTTCACTACAAAACTGCTATGGTGGTTATTTAAGTAACTGCCAGTAGGTCCTGAGCTGCTGAAGACCACACTTCCTGTAAAAACGTTTTAAAGAATTAATACATGGTTATCAGATACCACTATGCAGAGCAAGAAGCTTATGTACCCATAGACAGAGAAAAGTTGTATTTTATCTGTAATGTATAGAGTATCTATTAATTAGCAATGGTTCCTGAATTGCTAGTAGGCAGATTTTAAATATAATTTAATATGCAGTATTCTACTAAATCCCTCAAATTCTCCCTCTTTTAAGCTACTTTCAGGGAGGAGCTGCATTATACACTTACTTAGGTGAGTCCATACTTTGATTTTGTTTATGTAGATATTAATACATACCCTCTCACTTATGTTTCTTATTGAAGGAAGTGATTAGATGTGAGAAACACTTGCATGTGGGAATGTGGAGAATGACTTATGATCTTGACTATTTTCTAAGCAGAATCTTAGGGGAAAAAAATTGTTATATCATTATATCATATGATCATATCATATCATATATCATATCATATGTCATAATGTTATACTACAGAATCACATTAAATATCAGTTAAACTAGCAAACCCCCTTTAAAGTGTCTCACATGCCTATGCTTTTTTTTTATTAAACACTATCTTGGATAGAAAAGTAGCAAAGAAACAATTTTTCTACCTTACAGTTGTAGAGTTTGTAGGATTCCTCTCGTAATCTATGAAATCTTCAGTGCTCCAGGGCATGGGCCTTAGCTGAAGGAGATTAATGTCATGATGGTAAGGGTGACAGAAATGGCCCTCTCAGAGTACATCCAGCCCTTGCAGCCGGAGCAGCTTTCACACATGAATCCTCCATTGGTTCCTAAAACAGCAAGTGCGTGTGAGTTTGGGACGATCTGGTCTAAGAATAGAGACTGAAGAACAAGAAATTCCTGTTCATCAGAGTTTTCTGTCTCATCTGGAACATCTAGTGCTTCAGAGGGGAGGAAGTACTATGGCGATAAGGAGGTGGAGGAGGAGGGCTCGAGCTGCTTACACTTTTCCCCATAAATGTACACCAGCCGAGTGCCATGATAGGAATGCTGGAGACCTGAATAAAAGAACCTCTCCTGTGCCTTTTGAACTGTGTAAGCATGGATCTTTGGCTAGAGCACCTATTGTACTGAACAGTGAGCAGCTGCTGCTGATACGCAATTGAGAACTGAAGTCTATTTAGAGAAATAATTGCTTTAGTTTCCAAGATGCTCCTGGAAATAAGATCTAAATTTCTCATTGTAGTCTTACCTGGCAAAATACAGTATGTTCTAAACAATAATTAAAAATTCTTAAATTAAAAATTCTTAAAGAAGACGAGTTAGTCTTCCAGGTTTGTTATGGAGAAAAAAGTAGGAACAAACAATCCTCTTGTAAAGAGGAGAATACTAATTGCGTTCTGTTCTCTCGTCGGAGTGAGAAATGGAACACCTGAGCTCGTCCTCTCCACAGCAGTGCTTGGGACTGTATTTTTCACCTGGCTATTTTTCCTTCAAAAGAAAAAAGAAAAAGCCAAAAACAAAAGGAAAGAATCTGGATACTTTTGGGTTTTCAGCCCGTCCCACAGGATGTGATGCAGAGTGCTTTGTTGTCCAAATTTATTCCAGATTAACTAGTGCATTTTGGTAGCTCTTTTTTAAGTTGTCCCTTCTTAAATTGCATATAAGGGACAGTGCTTTTAAAATGCACCCAAAATTATAGGTAACTTTTAAAAGTGTAGGCAGCTGGGATATTTCTTGCATTGCTGTTAAATGCCCTTGTTTCTTTATCATGCTGATGAACTTCATGATACTTTTTATGAATGTCAGAACTGACAGTGCACACAGTGGAGGAACACAGGTAAGGCCCTAAATACACAAAAAATCGTTCATATAAATATCGTGTTAGAGTCACTTCCTAAATACTATCTAATACTGGAAATCAGGACATTGGTTAAGAGGTTGCTAATTCTGAGAATTCATCTCCTGCATTTTATAGTTAAGAATTTCTTCCCTTTTTTTTGTACTTCACAACAAAGATCGTAACACTTGCAATCTCCCTTTTTAGTGTGGTAGCAGAACTAATAATCTTCTCTAAGGCAGTTCAGTTGAAAAATAAACTTTCTTTACATGGCACCCAAGTTCTGAACAAAACTTACACATCTATCATTTGTGTATCGAATAAAAATAAGTGGCTTAGCATCTTAGGGTTTCAACTTCTACCTTTTTGTTTTCTTTTTCCCTCCCTGTTCCTACTAGTCCAGATGGGTAAGAACTGAGAATTGCAGGACTAAACCATCAGCAACAAAAGACTTATTTCCAGAATTCTAATTTTGTTTGCACAGCTGTCCTTTTAAAAATCTGTATTTTTAAATAAAAATCCTACAGTGACTTCTCAACAATCCTATCTTATGCTGAATATTCACCTGACTTTTTCCAGAAGTATAGGTCTCTCACGGGTCTCATGGTTCTCAGATGAAATGAGGCCTTGCAAGTGATTTTTGAAAAACATTTTTTTTTGCCAAGTAAGATAATAAATGTTTGGCCTTTATCTCTTAGTCCACTGGCTGATGCCATGCAAAGATGCGAATATCAAGGAAGAGTGCCAACTGGGCTTCTTCCTCATGAAGAGCAATCGTTCCCTTTGCTGATTATCACACAAGAGTAGCGAGAACCACTGTACCGTCTTCCTCCATGCAATGAGCCTCCTGATGTGCTACCAGCTGAACCCTGGTGCTGGCAGGGGCCTTTGGGAGGTCCTGTACCATAAAGGCTAACTGTGGAGAAAGCATTAACATCTACTGTCTGAATGCAAACATTGCTCTGAGATTCCTTCAAGTGCAAGGGAACTAATCCTGCAACCTTGTCTCCTGAAGGCAAGAAAAATGCAGACAATCTCCAAGTAGACTAAGTAAGGTAAACACATGCCTTACTAATGACATTTGAAAAATAGCCTCCCACTACAACGTATCCTGTTCCTGTGACATTGACTTGAGGAAGGACAGTGACTATTACTCTTTAATAATACAGCATCAATGTTGAGTGTGAGTGGAGCTGATGAGTTGTTGCTTATCTGTGTTATATCACAAAGCATAATTAAGTTAATGGAAAAATAAAGGGGAAAATAGAGAATAATCGATAGCACATTTTAGTGGGCCATCTCAGTTATGAAATCTGTTTCCATGGCTTACCTGGTTTCCACCAATGCACACACATGAGACAGATAGCTCACAACCTGTTTTAAAAATCGCTAGGGAAGCACTTCCTTCTGTTGTCTCAATGACTGAACAAGTCTAAGTCTACATAGGACAAACAAGGCAGAAAATAGTTTGGAGGCTGGATCAGTTTCCCACTGTAGTAGTACCCAGGTCTCCTTTGCCTGAAAGAGCTGAAAAGGAAAAATGTGCAGACAGCTGTGGGGGATTTGTCCTAAACAGGGAAAATCGAAGGGAAACTGTCTCAAATTAGTGACAGGGAGGTAACCTGTCAGGTCCCTGATCTCTAGTTAGGTAGAAAATCTGTTAGTTTACCGGGCGTTAAACCTGTTCTGTAATTTTTTATTATTTTTTATTATTCTCCCCACCATTTTTTCATCTCTCAATCTGTCAGAGCATATTCCAGGGGTGCAGGGGGTGGTGAGTTACATGAGTTAACAGTGAGAAGGGTGGGTGATCAGCATCTCGTAGGTTTAGGCCCTTCTACAAAGACTTTAGTGACTGGAGGCAGAGAGCAGGTGGAAACCACTTTCACCACAACCTGGCTCGGAGTGCTGACTGCTCTGAGTGATGCTGATGGGGGCAGAAAGCTATAAATCCACCCTGTGCCTCACAACTCCCATTGCAAAATTGCATCACGATTTACCTGTGAGCTAAGGCAGACTCAGGAGCAGTTAATGTATAAGCAAGCTGATCTATAATTATCTTAAGAACTAGTCTGAGAGCATTATTACTGTTACAAAATGCAATAGCAGTATTGCATAAGCACAGTAACAACAGTACATCTCTAAATGGTTGCAGACTGCCTCTTTTGACAGCTGTGGTAGAAAATGGATCACTGGATGGTCATGAAATTATATTTTCTCTAATCAGAATGTAGAGCTTTATTACCCTTATAATTACTTGTTTAGCAGTCACTTATTAATTTTTTTTTAGTCCATGAGTAATAAAATGGACCTGTTTATTAAATAACATTTTAATTAGGGATCATTTTTAACATGTGCCAAGCTTTTAATGTTTTCTCCTGTGCAATTACTTAGATAAATGCTTGTATTTCTGATAGCTCCATTGACACCATCAGCCAAACTAAGCCTTTCCTGGTATACAGCTCATATAAAATAACAGGCTCCAGATGCCTTAGCTTCCCCCAAACAGCTAATTTTTAATGTATTGCAATAGAATATTGCTTATTTTACTAAATAGCTTTTACAGACTCCTGCTAGATACTGTGTGTTTACAGCTCATTTGAATTCAAATGTACTATTTTGCTCAGCTAAATTTCTTACTGACTGCACTGGAAAGCTTGCATTTAAACCTTTTTTTTGTGAAATTTCACATTTTCATTAAAACACACCTCAGAGGCAATGTTGACAAATTGTTCTGCAAATGTCTACATGCTATTTAGCCATGCATAAAACTTGTTTAAAACATTATGAATGTTGATGCAATGTTGAGTCAATATTTTAAGTGTTGATCTCAACATGGTACAGTCATAATCATTTTGATGAAATGAAAATGTCTTACTTTTGTGTCTTTCACAAAATCTGAACTTTTCTTCTTTCTTTCTTTCTTTTTACTCCTATTTTTTGAATGAGGATCAGTCTCATCAGAGTGCCTTCTTGTTTACACATGAAATGTTGGCATAGTTTCTTCTCTTGTCCTGAGACTGAAACTCCTCAGGTCAAGAAGAGAGACGGCTGTCTTTTCACTAACACAGGACATGCACAGATCAGACACCCTGTGCTTGTTTGTGCAAGTAAAGCCCTATTTGGCCAGGTAGTGCACCTAATTTTGGTAGAGGTATTAGGGTAATGAAGCATGCATTCTGGTAATAGCATAGGACCTACAGATTCCTTGCACAGTGCCACCTGGTTTTAGTAAGCCTTTGCTGATTCATGCTCACCAACAGTTTTCCTCTCTAAATACATAGTTTTCACACACTTATCTATTGCTTCCCTGGCTCTTCTGTACAGGTTTGAGGCTAAAACTGGCCATCACAGATAGCAGCACAAATCGTCTTATAAGACTCAGTTTCAAACGTGGGCTTTCAGTCCTTTGTTATTTTTAGGAGTTCCAACCTTGTGCCCAGAGCTATATGGAATACTAGCCGTTCAAAAGTTGATGCAATTTCACCAAGACGCTTTAGCCACTGTGAGGCATCCCTATATAAGGGAAGCCATGTGTTCCCTGTTTTTCCATTAGAACTTTTTCTTTGGGATTATTCTAGTATATGCTAGTTACCATTTCTCAGTAAACACTGGATGTGTAATTTCTTTGATTTTGTACTGCAGATCCTTATTGCTGTGTCTTGTTTCTTCTGTACTTTTACTTCGGGGTTTTTACTAGGGTTCTAGCCAGTCCTGGGTGGTCAGTCTCACCATCCCATATCACCTTGCTCAAGTTTTCTCTGTTTACAGTCATGTATCGTACCTGGTAGCAGAGCCTCTGGACCCAATAAAATTACCTTTGATTCTCATAAAAGGATAATCCTTTGACTGGCATCACTTACAAGTGAAGCCTTGATTATATTGATATTTCTGTGTAGTTTCTCCCAGTTTATCTTATGCTGAAGCATGGCGGAATTGAATGCACAATTCTCATGTGGTTAGAAATGGGATTTGAGATCCATATCTGGATCCTGGGCCTTCTTTGGCCTCATTGGAAATTCTCTCTGACACAAAGATGTTGCAGTGCTGAATTAAAATGACAATTTAGGCGTTCCCTGGACTGCTGCCAGGTAGAGCAGATATTATTGTCTCTGTATCACTCTGCCTAATACCCAGGAGTGAGGAAAACACCATCATGTTCTGATATCATCAGGACTCTTTGGAGACTTTCTAAGTTGACTCAGAGGTTAATCAACCTTAGCTTTAGGGGAGAGCTGTAGTGTCACTTGAGTGCAAAAGCCACAGACAACTTAAGCAGTGTTGCTAAACTTCTCAGAGCAGGATCCACCGAGGTCAGTGCACGAGGAGGGAAGCACCTTAGCTCTGTTCATGTTGACTAGGTTATGGTCCTTCTCTTAATCAGTCACACATATAACTTGAGCCTGCTGGGAAACACAACCTGACACTTGACAGTCACAGCCATGAAATCTCCTTTGATAGTTTAGGTTTACTTTCCAATGTCTGTGTTTTTCTGACAAAACAGAGCAGAAGTTCCTCCTCTTACCCTGCTTCCTGCTCTCCCCACGCAGATTTTTATCTCGTAGTCCTTGTTACAGCTATAGGAGACCCGGGTTCAAGTTCCCCATCTGCCTATAGGAAGGAGCCTATATTTGCCATAAATAAAACATTGCCAGTTGATTGAACTGCTGAGGTATTGACCATTTGGGTTAATGCTGTCTCGGTCATGACTATTGAATCCTAACAGATTTATAGAAGTGGGGAAAGGGCTTGAAGCTAGGTCCTGTAGATGGGTGCTTTTCATGACTCCACAGGAGTGCGTGGGAGTTGCAGGGATTCGACCAGCAGGGTCCACAAGGACACCTGGGTTTGCTCAGGCAGAGAAGAGGTGTCTGTGTGGGTGCACAACCTGTTTGCGTGGTCTAATTGCTGGCTTGTGGGGCCGAACAGGGTGCTGACTTCACTGGGGAAACACAAACTGAGGGGCTGCCAGACTGAGGTGGCAAATGAGTCTTGGTTTGAGACTCTGGATTGTTCTACCAAGATACTTAAGCATATAACAGCAACATAAATGTCAGTTTAAGACCTTTTGTGCATCAGCTTCCTTGACAGTTGGATCTGAGGCTTGGACCTTGCCTGTATCTGAGCTTCTTCTTCCTCTCTGAAAAAGCCTCCTGATGTGAAGATTGCCTTATCATGACAACCTCAACTCGACTGAGTGTTTGGAAACATTCTTTAGACAAGATAAGTTTCCTTTTAATAAGAAAAAAAAAAAAAGGAAGAAAGAAAAATGAGGAACACTGGTGCACTGAGGATTAATAGAAGCTTTTCTACTTAATCAGTTTTAAAGTCTAAGAGGCTGCTACCATGTCTAGCTGTTCTGGTTTCAAGAAGAGAGGCAAACAATGCTTGTCAAACTTGATTCTGAAAAGACACTAGCTTTTTCTGTGGTGGTACCCCTCAGTTTCTATTGCACTGGCTTGTCCTATTTTAAATTTGTAATGAAAGAAAAAATTCTAAAGCTGGTAATCATGCGCCTTCCTTGTATAAAAACACATCTTGTTTTTATCATCAGTAACCTGTACTACACAAGAGCTCTGACACATACATTTCAGGATAGATTAGGAATTGCCTGCTGCATTTACATAACATTAAAATCACTGTCTAGATACACAAAATAAAATGAATACCTTCCTGATTCTCTAGTATGGGTTTGCATGAAAACGATTTTACCTTGCCTTCATTTTTTTTTTTCATGAATGCAAGAGCCCCTGTCTTTATTTAGTAGGTTGGAAGAGAAGGATTTGATAGCTAAGTGAGAGGACACCTATGTAATTCATTTTTCTAGCAGACTTGGACAGCATGCTTATTGCATTTGAAAAAAAATGAGGGGGAAAAATGTTGCAAAAAAGTGTATGGAGTGTGTGACAGCCTGGCCCTATCTGACTCCCCATCATTCCTTGCAGCTGCCGGAAGCCAACTGCTCGTCTCTCCAAACCACAGGCTCATGTGGGTAATGATATGATTGTGTCTTGTGTTTTGTGTGTGCTTCAAGAAAAGTAAGCACCCGAAAACCCAGCACACCCAGTTAATCAAGACAGTACTGGCTTCTCTCATTCTACTGAAGTGATTCATACAGTTCTGGCACAAGCAGCTGGAGGCTTCGTCTTCTGTCCCAAGCAGAGTGTCTGTCATCGTTCACATTTCTATTGATTGCTTTGGGCTTTATCTGTCATCTCACTACTAAATAGTGCCCTCACCAATTGAAAATAAGCAAATGGAGTTCATATAATCTGGTTTCAGACTAGTGTAAAATCTTTAGTATTTCACTTTCTTGAGAAAATCATATTGCAAGAAAAAAATGCAAAATCAAAACTTTTTTGTTACATTTATCATCACTGTTCTCTATTGAGAACCTTTAAAATGGAAATAATAGATGTTCTACCAAGATAAATAAGGCTACACTAGTGTTGGAAGTATCCATATACTGATTTCTTCTGATTGGAAACACCATCCAGTTTATTCTTCAGACAACCATCTTGTAGTCCACTTGAAGCCTTTCCCGCTACATTATACTTATGACTATTAAAAACATGCTGATAGTTTTAACTTTAAGAAACAGTAATTCTGGTTTCCCACAAGGCCATAGGTGAAAACTTCGAAACAGCAAAGGAAAGTGTAGAATCAAGAATCGTTCTCAGTGAGGAGCAGCATGGGAGAGAGAACAAAGGTCCTTGTTTGAAAAATAGATTGCTGGATGGTAGAGGCAAGTTTCAAAGGCCCACTGTATGTCAGGGCTTGCATATTGAAAGTCAATGAGAGATTACAGGCCAGAAAGGACACACAAAAAAAACCAGATTCCTTCCTTTTTTAAGTGATAGAATGAATAGCAGATGGAGGTACCTAGGAAAAGATTTAATGTGATTGAAGCAGCAGGCAAGCATAACGATCTCTGTAGCTGTATTCTGAATGAACGTGACTGCAGGTAGATTTTTTGTCACGATTAGAAGAAAGAATATTGCAGTAATGAAGTTACAAGAGGATGGAAACTTGGAGTTAGCTGTTATAACTGTTGGATTTATAGCCAAGAAATGTTCTAAAATAGTTTTCAAGTATCGGCAATAGTCTGAATGCAAAAAATATGAGGGAGTTCTGAGTGGAGGATGAGGTTTTGGGGTGACAGTCTGAGTAAGGAGGCAGGATGCTGATTTGGTGTACTATGATTCAGAAGGAGGTCGCGGTCAGAACTCAAGGGAGAGGAATGATACCTGTTTTGGCACTGTTGAACTTGGGCTTAGAGAAATATTCACAAAAACATGCTAGAGAAGGCTGAAATTTCAGTTTGGACAGAAAATGATAGAAACCAGACAGGAGAAGTCTGGTTGATAAGTCTGTCAATAATCAACATTTAACTGTTGGCTGAAATTGTAGTTGCGAAAGCACCTTGCCTCATCCAGCCTGGCCTTGAACACTGCCAGGGATGGGACATCCACAACTGCTCTGGTCAACCTGTTCCAGTGCCTCACCACCCTCTGAGTGAAGAATTTCTTCCTTAGATCTAATTGAAATCTACCCTCTTTCAGTTTAAATCCTTTGACCCTTGTCCTATCACTACACGCCATTGTAAAAAGTCTTGCTTCAGCTTTCTTGTAGGCCCTCGTTAGGTACTGGAAGGCTGCTAGAAGGTCTCCCCAGAGCCTTCTCTTCTTCAGGCTGAACAACGCCAACTCTCTCAGCCTGTCTTCATAGAAGAAGTGCTTCAGCTTTCCAGATGATCTTCGTGGCCTTCCTCTGGACTCACTCCAACAGCTCCATGTCCTTATTTGAGGGACTCAGAGCTGAATGCAGTACTCCAGGTGGGGGGTCTCAAAAGAGCAGAGCAGAGGGGCAGAATCACCTCCCTCGAACTGCTGGCCATGTTTCTTTTGATGCAGCCCAGGATTCAAATTCTCATCTTCTCTCTTATTTCAAAGTCAGGATATCAGTTGCAACTGAAAAATAGTTAGGGTGTAGAGCCTAAAGATACATAATCACGTTCCAGGATGCCCTGGGTGTTCATACCTGTTGTTTAAAAATACACCCAAAGAAAGACTACAAGAAGTTAAAAATAACCAAAAAGCAGAAAGATATATGTGGAATATTGATTGCTCGAGCTGGGTTCAGCAGGCACCACTGTTCTCTGATTAGAAAACTGGATCATATAGGTGCATGTTTGCTATATTAGCTCAGCAGACGTAAGTAATAGTATTTTCTGAACTTCATATGCAGCACTCTACATGTTCAGTCTGGCTGTTTTTAAAACCCCAAGAGCCCCACAACTGTTGGAGGTAAGCAAGAAAAATGTTCTTATTTACTATATACCCACTTTTGTCCAATTATGAGCCAAACGTTTCCTCTATGTAAGAATAAATACTTATTGATTTAAGAAGAAACAGGCATATTGATCCAAAGGGAAAATACACTGTACACGTTGATCAATATTTACCTTGCAGGATAAAACACCATGATATTCACTTTGAGGCATCAATATATACATATCACTGCATGTTTGTGTCATTAAGTCAGGTAACGGGGCTAGATTTCCATCTAACAGTATAAACTCTCTTAATGATTATTTTTCTAGTCAAATATTAGTCTCTAAAGGGAAGAAGGAGTTAGGGAACCAGAAAAAGAATAATTGTTCATCTCCCTTGAGATAAATAATACTTTTCATTAAACTCAGCTGATGCCTATCAAGAGCCGCTAGACTGATTATATAATATAAGCAGCGAGAAATCCTTCAAATTCCTCCTAAAAGTATTTACCTGTACCAAGGTAAAATTAGAAATCTAAGCATACCTGTCTGAAGATATTTAGGTGCCTAGCTTGTAATTAGTTCTATGTCAATGAACTTGTACAAGAAGGAGCTGTTTCCATTTAATTTCTGAAGTTGGAGCTCATCTGAGTTCCCAGAACACCTTTAAAAATTCTGTGTAATTCAGGCGTCACCAGCTCCTCTCTTTCAGCCTCGCCGCAGGCCAGGGGTTTCTTCTTGCTGGAATTCATTGACACAGCGCTGACCATAAATTATACAAAGATAAACTAATTATAGCATAATGGGGCAGTCATGGTACACATTTTTTTTCTGTGACATTTCTTTTCTGTCCCATAATAGCTCTAACACTGGGTTAATCATTTTTATTTAAATGTTTTCTTTATGGCTAATTTCACCCTAATATCACCCGTCTCCATCTTGCGTCTCCTGAGGCGCTCACTATGAAGGACACACCCAGGGAAGGGGCAGGTGTGGGACAAAGAGAAGCTGTGACAGCTACACAGTTAATATGTATTCTTGAAGTAATCAACTCCATAATAAAAATGTATAACACACGGCGCTTGAGACCAGAATAAATAACGCGGCCCTCCCTTCAAACCGCCCGTATTGTCTCCTCCTCTGAAGAATATGCCTGAATGCTGTGGATCCTTTCTGCATGGCTTTGCCCAGGTGGGGCCCTTCCTAAGGCTACCTGTAGCTGAAATTCGTGTTTACATTCTCATCACCTTGTGTCTCAGTCGCCTTTCACCTTGTCTCTCACCCTTGTCAGAGTCGAGCCCATCCTGTCCTGTCTGGTTCACGTCCATTCAAAATGCTGGAAACATCATTGCCTCAGCACATGGTTTGGGAGTTTGTATCTGCTTCTGGCTCTCCATCCTCAGTTTAGACTAGTATTTTCTTTACCTACCATACTTCTGCTGGGAAGCTCTTGTATCCCTGACCACTCTCCCCAGCCTACTTATTCTCTTTTCAAATCAGCACTTTTGCTGGTGACTTACGGGGCTGGGAACATGTGTCTGTATGTACCATCCCTTCATCTTCTCCCTTGAACATGTTCGTAGCCGTTATCCCTACCAAACTTGGTAACAACTACAATGACGTCGCGCTTCAAGCCCTGGCTTATTGATTTGCTTGGTAATATCTCACCGTTTCCTTGCATTCGCTGAGTGGCGTGTAGCTGTTGGTTATCCATTGTCTGATTAAATACAGGTCATGAACCATTTGCACACTGCCGCACATGATGGAGTCCTAGCCCCTGAGTGGCATCTGCTTGTTTTCAGGTAAACAGTAAAAATAATCTAAAGTATGGCCTTTTAGAAGCCCAGGTTGTAAAAGGCTGCTCACCTGGCAAATGCGCATGCCTCAACCCAAATGAAACGAAGAGATACCATGTTCTCTGCTTATGCTGTGGATCCACTGGAGTAAGCAGCTCTACCCTGGGAGTCAGACAGCCGTGCTGGTGTCTTCAAGCTAGTATCAGTGTGTCTATTTGTCTTCCAGCTCATTGGCTTTAAGTTGCAAAGGGTTTGGTAGGGAGGGGAGCTGCATGTCAGCCAGAGCCAGTTGCAGCCAGCTCTAAGACAAACTTGCTGCTGGCCAGAGCTGAGTCGTCAGCAATGCGGGTGGTATCTCTGTGATAACGTATTTCAGAAAGGATAGAAAATGCTGTGCAGCAGCTGTGAGCAAATGTGAGAGAAACAGCCCTGCAGACACCAAGACCAGTGAAGAAGAAGAAGTAGATGCTCCAGGCACCAGCGCAGAGATGCCCCTGATGCCCATGGAGAAGACCATGAAGAAGCAAGTTGTCCCCTGAAGCCCAGAGAGGACCGCAGTGGAGCAGATATCCACACCACAGACCATGGAGGACCCTGTACCACAGCAGGTGGATAGGCTCTGAAGTAAGCTGCACCTCATGGAAAGCCCATGCTAGAGAAGGTTCCTGGTAGGAGCGGCAGCCCATGGAGAGAAGCCCATACAGGAGAAGGTTTTCTGGCAGGATCTGTGACCCTGTGGAGGACTCAAGTTGGAGCAGTTGATCTTTGTGTCATGGTTTGATGTGGAGGGGGGGTGGTTCTGGTGGCAGGAGAGGGGTTTTGCTCCCTACGACCTCCCCGGTTTTGGAACCGGGTTAGGCTTAGTTCTGGCCACCAGATCAGACTGCCATCCCCCTCAGGGTTGAGCCAATAGGGCGCCTCTGCGAATTGCCCTATTTAAGTCAGGACAAAGGGACTGGAAAAGGTGCTTTGCCCAGGAGTGAGCAGAGAAGGGAGGAGGGCACTGCCCCCGCTCCCTGGCTCCTGACCGGGCGGCTGCCTGCGTCGGGCCGGCGCCGCCCACGGAGGATGGCGGCGGCGGAGCCAACTGGGGAACTCGGGGGCACCCCACTCCCGGGGTGCCCACTGGGCTGAGATCTGAGAGAAACAGCCGCATCGACAGCAGGTCAGTGAGGATGGGAGCGGGAGGAGGTGTGCCGGAGCCGAGTTTCCCCTGCGGCTGATGGTGAGATAGCAGGCGGCCCCCCTGCAACCAGGACGGCCTCGGTGGAGCAGAGACCCACTCGTAGCCCGTGAGGAGAAGATGCCTGAGCCTGAGGATGGTCGTGTTGGGGTGCACGACAAGGCAGAGAGGCATCTGGAGTCTGCGTGACGACCCACGCCGGAGCGAGTGGCTACAGCTCCCTAAGTACCCGAGACTGTGGTAAAGCCCACACCGGAGCAATCTGTGGGGAAGGATTGTTTCCAGTGGGCTGGACTCACGCTGGAGAAGTTTGTGGATTTTTCCTCGTGGGTAGGGGATCCATTGGAGCAGGAGAAAAGGGTGTAAGGACTCCTTCTCCTTTAAGAAAGAAGCAGCAGTAACAGCATGGAATGAACTGACCTGCACTCCCCCAGTCCCTGCCCCCTGTGCTGCTGGGGGGAGGAGGTAGAGCCAGGAGGAAAAGGAAAGGGGGGGGGGGAAGGTGTCGGTTTTAAGATCTGGTTTTGTTTCTTTCTGTCCTCTCGAGTAATCGGTTTTTGTTTCCCTTTGTCCTTCTAAGTAATCATTAATAAACTGTTTTGCTTTGAGAAAAGCCCTGTCTGTTTTGCTCAGGACCATGGTTGGTGGGTGCTCCCTCTGTTCTTGTCTCAACCCTCAGTCCCTTTGTTTTTTTTTTTCTCTCCTCTCTACTTTACTGGAGAAGGAGAGACTGTGTGAGTTTTAGTTGCTGGATCAGCCTAAAACCACGACACTTTGAAAGACTGCAACCATGTGAGAGATCCATGCTGGAGCTGTTCTTGAAAATCTGCAGCCCTTGGGAGGGACACACTTGGAGCACTTCATGAAGGACTGTATCCCATGGGGGAGACCTGTCCCTGGAGCAAGGAAGAGTGTGAGGAGGAAAGAGCAGCAGAGATAAAGTGTTATGAACTGACCACAACCCCCATTCCCGATTCCTCTGTGCTGCTTCGGTGAGGATCTGGAAGAGTCAGCAATGAAGCTGAGCCTGGGAAGAAGGGGAGTGGAGGGAAGGTGTTTTTAATCTTGACCCATAAGATTTTTCATCATATTTTCTCCCTCTGTCTTGCTGAGGGAAGGGAGTGAGGGAGTGGCTTGGTGGGCACCTGGCAGCAAGCCAAGATTAATCCACCACAAGTCCACAGCTGTCTTGTCATCTGGCCAGCTCAAAGAGAAGGCAGAGAAGCTTGAGTCTGCCCTTTAGATATGCCCTTATAATGGATTCCTTTATCACACTTCCGGAAATTTTCAGAATGTTTATGGTGTCCTCTGAATACCCTGGTGAAATAAAGAAGTGTTAACATTGCCATTTCCTCCAGAGAACTGAATGGTTCACCCAAAACTGCACAGCGAACACTGTCCAAGCCTCTTGCTTGTAAACTGCAGCACTAATCTCCAGATCTTGCTTTATTGCTCTCTTTGTTACAGAAGAAAGCTCCCTCTTGGATTCCTTAACCAAACGTTTTAACTGCTATTGAACAAAAAAGGTTTCCAACAAGTGATAGAGATCACAACGACACTCTGACCACAACGGCACTCTGACCACATACCTGTCATCACTAACTATAAATAAGATAATCCAGAGAGGAGATGTATGCTCTCGGCTATATTGAAATACATTGGAATAGGAAGGCACAAAGATAAAGAATAGTTTACTTAAAATGAGCTTGTTTCTCCATACATAGGATATTTGGCACATGTGTGCAGCAAGTATCATAAGTTATAACTCATCACTAACTAAATACAGGGATCTTAATGGAGAGTCTCCTGAACAAGGTGGGGCCTGTAGAATATGGTAGACCTCGCAGACAACAGTGTTCTTTTCTAGGGCCAAATGAGTGTAGTTATTGTAAAGCTGAATTGATTTTTTTTTTAGTAGATATGTTCAGTGAAAGAAAATCTCTCACAGAACGAATACTAGATTCACTAGAATACGGATATTCTTGCCACTTTCTGGCAGTTCAGGATCAACATCATATGATTCATATAATCAAATTAAACAATTGAATGTGGAATCATGATGCAATGCAAGTGTTTGGAGATCTTCACTGAATAATTATCAGTAATAAATTAACTTGTAAAAATGAGGATTTGTTATTGAACCTTTGAAGCAGAGAAGTTGGGTCAATCCTTCAACTATTAGCAGTACTATTAGTAGTTTACTCTCTCTGAAAGTTGAGTGTAACATAGAATCATAGAACCATAGAATGGTTAGAGTTGGAAGGGACCTCAAAGATCACCTAGTTCCAATCCCCCTGCCATGGGCAGGGAAACCCTACACTACACCAGGTTGCCCACAGCCTCATCCAGCTTGGTCTTGAACACTTCCAGGGATGGGACACCTACAACTTCTCTGGGCAACCTGTTCCAGTGCCTCACCACCCTCAATGTGAAAGATTTCTTCCTTATATCTAATCTAAACCTCCCCTCTTTCAGTTTAAAACCATTGCCCCTTGTCCTATCACTACATACCCTTGTAAAAAGTCACTTTCCAGCTTTCTTGTAGGCCCCCTTTAGGTACTGGAAGGCTGCAATAAGATCACCCCGGAGCCTTCTCTTCTCCAGGCTGAACAGTCCCAACTCTCTCAGCCTGTCTTCATAGGAGAGGTGCTCCAGACCTTGAATCATCTTCGTGGCCCTCCTCTGGGCTCGCTCCAGCAGCTCCACGTCCTTCTTGTGTTGAGGACTCCAGAGCTGAATGCAGTATTCCAGGTGGGGTCTCACGAGAGCAGAGTAGAGGGGCAGAATCACCTCCCTCAACCTGCTAGCCATGCTTCTTTGGATGCAGCCAAGGATATGGTTGGCTTTCTGGGCTGAAGCACACATTGCCGGCTCATGTTGAGCTTCTCATCCACCAGCACTCCCAAGTCCCTCTCCTCCGTGCTGCTCTCAATCCATTCTCCGCCCAGCCTGTGCTTGTGCTTGGGATTGTCCCGACCCATGTGCAGGACCCTGCACTTGGCCTTGTTGAACTTCATGAGGTTCTCATAGGCCCACGTCTCCAGCCTGTCAAGGTCCCTCTGGATGGCATCCCTTCCCTCCAGCGTGTCCACAACACCACACAGCTTGGTGTCATCTGCAAACTTGCTGAGGGTGCACTCATTCTGAATTTCTAGTGTCTTCCTTATCTTATTAAGCCAAGATTAAGGCCACACAAAAATGGGCGTATATCTTTTTCCTATTTCCAGCTACCTTCTCAGGTAGGATTAATTTTGGCAGTAGTTTCTCAAGAGAAACATTTGCCAGCTCTTACACAACTCTATTAGTGGAGAAATGCCTGATTAACAATGTGGATCTTGGAATAGATCCAGTATCTGACTAGGCTCAGGGACATCTTCATCTCTGCCTGGGTAGAATAGGTCCTAAGCATTGTGATCTTCAGCTTGTAGACAGACAGCCATAGCACCTCCATGATAGTGTGTAAAAAAAAAAAAAAAAAAAAAAAATCTTTAAATCTCAGATGCAATGGACAGCAGGAAGGAAGTGTGATAATCCCTCTTATTTCAGCCCCAGCCCCTTTTGTAAACGTGGAAAAGTTTTACCCCTCTTTTCCAAAAGGAAAAAGACTTGAGAAATTTTAACAGAAGTACAGCTATAGCTATACTTCATGGATTCACAAGTTTGGAAAGGATCAGTAACAGGAGAACCAGCATGATAGAACATTTCTCTTTTTAAATTTATACATAGATTCAATGATCTCTGAAAAGCAGATGATTGCCTTTTTCTAATCACAGGCTTTTGGGATCATCTTCTCCTTGCTCAAGCAGAGTCAGGCAGAGCTAGTTGGCCAGGACCACGTCCAGCTGGGTTTTGAATGTCTCTACAGATGGAGACTCCACAACCTCTCTGGTAAACCTATTCTGGTATTTGAACACCCTCATAGTACAAAAAGTACTTTCTTGTGTTCAGGTGAAATTTCCTGTGCCTATTGTCTCTTGCTGTATCAGTGAGCACCACTGAGGAGAGCCTGGCTTCCTCTTCTTCATTCCCTTCCATCAAGTATTTAGACACATTGATAAGATCCCCTCGAGCCTTCTCTTCTCCAGGTTGATCAGTCCCAGCTCTCCCAGCCTTTCTTCACAGGAGAGATGCTTCAGTCCCTTCATCGTCTTTGTTGCCCTGTGCTGGACTCATCATGCTTTTCCTCATGTCTGATCGGAGTTCTGGAGACCTTATGGGGATGTATTAGTACAGAAATTATTGCAGTCCTGTTCTGAGGCATTTTAAGTAAGAGAAATATCAATTAATTTTAAATTTGTGACTGATTAAAGCATTTCTGTTCAGACTTTTAACCTTGGAAATCTAGGCTAAATATTGGACTTCAGTAGCTGTCTCCAGATGTAAATGGAAGTTGAATTTTGTGTGTATTCTGTGTAAAACTAGCTACAGAAAAGAAGCATAAACGAGACCTATCATTTAAAAAAGCTGAAGCAGCAAAACTTTTTTTCCATAGGCCATAGGGGACATTTCAGAACAAGTGAGCCAGAATTTTGGTTTCAGTTACATTAGATTAAATCCTACATGCCATGTTTTTATATGCAAAGTAGTTGCTGGGTGGTCTTCGAAGCAAGAAGTGTGGTTCCTGCAACTCTTTGGTTGTATGCTAGCGAGGCTGCTGCTGCTCACAGTAGCGCCTTAGTCTTCTGTAGTCAGAACTTTCTTATTGTAGAGGGAAATTGCGTCCTTCCCTGCTCCCCTGACACACAGGTATTACTGTATGTAACCAAGCCCCTGTTAAGACTGATTAGCCTGTAATCAAGAATGTCTCATTTTGCTAGATGCAATGGACAGCAGGAACAAGTGTGATAATCCCTCTTAGTTCAGCCCCTTTTGTAAACGTAGAAAAGTTTTACCCCTCTTTTCCAAAAGGAAAACGACTTGAGAAATTTTAACACAAGTACAGCTACAGCTATACTTCATGGATTCACCATAGGCAATTCACAATAGGCAATTCCCGTTGCCTGAGAAGACAGCAAATTCCTTGGAACAGCTTGTGGTAAGGTAAAGCGACACCTATTAACCAGCACCTCTGTGCACTACCTAAACATAACCAGCAACAATTACAGAGTGTCCACCCTATGAAACAGAGTGGTGGTGTGGCAGGTTCCTAACTCTACTGTACTTGTCCTGTAGGCAGATCCACTGGCCAGCTGTTCCACTGACAGGATTCCTCAGGTTACCAGAACTATCTACGCGAAAATGCCCATGATGAGCCAGCAAAACAAGGAGATAACAGGCTGGGTGTGGGTTGAGAGCTCCTGGATTGGGTCTGGGTCCGCATTCAGCTTTGGTCCAGATGTGACTGTGAGCTGAAACTTTTAGAAGGGGATGCTTTTCAACCAGTGGTGTGAGACAATGTGTGGGACTGATGACATCTTTGGTGCACCCCTTCCCAAGTGTTTTGTGCATGTGTGCATGTGTACACCCATAACCAGAGTGTTTAATTCCACTAAAATTGTAAATGCGTGTAAACTTGAGATGCTCTTTCCTGAATAGCAAATGTCATTCAGCTCCATGGTTCCCCTTCAGTCAGTCAGTCACCGGTCATAGAATATGTACCTGTCCTGGATGCCAAAAAAACATCTGCAGTCATATTCAGCCTATTACATTCCCTTACGGTAAAATATTTTTCTACCTTTTTTTTTTTTTAAAAAAAAAAAAAAAGGAAAACCTTCTCTTCACATTTACTATTCCTAAAATGGAAATAAGTTAACAAAGACACTGATGACGAACTGTTAATTTTTCTCTCCTTTCACCTACATACAAATTAAAATCTCACATATCTGATCAGCTGTCGTTCACATTTCCTTGCATTATTACAACAGTTATTTATCTGTGTTTGTAGTGGTGTCCATAAGGCACTAAGAGCTTCTCTGGCCTCCAGATACGAAGCTCATAAGGAAAGAATTGAGAGGCTGAGGTATAGAAAACAACAAGGGGAGGAGGCTTTCTAATCGTATGCAGGTGACTCGAAACCAGTAGTATGGTAGAAGTCAGTGGAAAATACACAGATTGGAGAGAGCAAGGGCCTTCCAGTTGAGTTCAAGGAGGTCAGTCGGTGAAGAAAAGTTTTGTGGGAAAAAAACCTAGAGGCAACTGCCTGAAATGCTTATATGTAAATGAGAAACGAGAATGATGGGAGAGATCAAGTAAAGGACGGTGGGAAGCCGATGCAAGATAAGTTAGGAGAGAGGTGAGTAATAAATATGTTGCAACAGTGGCTGAGAAGTCAGCACAGCAATGGAAAGAGGAAAATCACATGAACAGATTGATGGGAAACAAAGGAGATTTTGGTGGTGATATTTTGTATTTATATGTCAGTAGCACAAGTGGTATTTCCCATGATGCGTAAGGAGAGGAAACCATGGACCTTCGAGATGCTTTTGAGGTAAAAGCATTAGAGCTTTGCTAAAAGGTGACAGAGTTCTTTTCTGAAGTTAAAAAATCTGAGACTACAGTTTAATGGATCAAAAATTAGAAACAAAGGAGGATCTATTAAATGTTAGACATTTTGTGGAACGGGAACAATGATCTGTATTTCCTATGTTAGATTCAAATAGCTGCCAATCAACAGTTCGGTGTGAGGCCCGCAATGTTTTCCTAAGCACTTCTGGCACTGCAAAGTACCAAGAGCCATCTGAGAACGAAATAGCACTGGGGCGTGTTTCTCGGCAAGGAGACTGGGTACAATAAGGATTGAGAAACAAAGCTGGTCACACTTAGTGTTATAGTAGAAAGCATGGTTTGGGGGAATTCCTGGCTGTACAAAACAATATCCATTACCCTTTTGTGCCTCTGTAAATTTGCCACGCTTCGTGTGATAAATCTTCGCCATCTTCATCTTGATCAGATGAGGATCTTCCATTTTCCAAACTGAATGAGAACTACTCATCCGACAAGTTCACAATCCTGCAAGCAAACCCTCTGGACATTGTGCCCAGGCCATTCTCTGAAGAATTAGGACTACAACATAAATCTTGTGGTGTAAAGGCAAGAGGAGCATCTGCCTGCCTCACTCCAGCTGTTGCAGAGAATATGCATGCTCTGCACTTAAAATTTTCTTGTTGATTCTCAGTTTGCAAAACTTTTCTGCTGTATTTTTGTATTAAATTGTCATCACCTGCCTGGTAATGGACTGAAGCAGCATGAACGTGGCATGCTGTCCGTTTTGAAGATTTAGGTTGGTAAGACTGATGTAGGAAAGCAATAAATGGAAAACGGTAATACATAGCAGTAGAAACATTGTACCTCCTGCAGTAACAAGTACTGTTTGTATTTAAGAACGAATCTGAAGGAAACCATTCACTGCACAGCCTTGTTAGATGCATCCCACAAAAGAACTGACAGCAATGGAAAAATTTCTTTAGTAAATTTAGTCTGAGGTAAGATTTAGCTGGCGATGAATTAGACAACTGTAAGGCCACTTGTTTTTTTTTCCCTATACTTTGCTCTACCTTATATCTTTTACAATCCACTTTGGCCCATCCAAAATTCCCAGCAATGTCATTGGAAATACTACAAGAAAAGGATTGTAGGATTTGGCTCCTCAGGCAAGTGCCTAAGCACTTGTGTACCTGCCACTATGCCTTACCAGATCTGCTCGAACCAGCTCTAGTCTTGGTAAGCATTGCTGGGACAGAGGAGCTCTCTCCAGGCTTCCCACTGCTGCTATCCCAGAAAGAAACTTGCTGTACACGAGAGCAGGCTGCCAGGAGCGAGCTCAGCGCTCCTGTGACTCTACCACTAGTAATGCTCAAGGGTGTCAGCCAAAAAAGGATCTTCACAACATCTTCTAAGTCCTGAGAGCTCCTGTGAGCTGTTAACAAACCTAAGCGCAGCCAGTTGCAGAAGATGCTTAACATCTCGCAGGATTTGACTTCAGCAGGCTCAGCTCATGCGTGTCCAGTGGCTTGATTCTGACCTTAAAACTCTTATCAGATATTTAATGAGAAATTGTGGCTTGCAGTGTGAAGTCTGCCTTTAAAAATACATGCCAGATCAGCTCCCCCCCCCCCCCCGCCCCGTAGGCTGGAGCACACTCAGAGCCACTGGCCTGCGGGCTCTGTGGCAGCTGGAGCATGGGAGAGCTGCAAACAGCTCCTGAAAGTCCCGTTTCTCAGTGGAGCGTCAGTCCTTTTACTTAGAAATATCCGGATGCACGTATCTGTGGAAAGTTGCTGCGTTCCCTTGAGTTCACCAGCTTCCGCTTTTCAAGTGGGTGGTTGGTGAAGCCCTCCCTGCCTGTATTTCCCAGTCTTGCTGAGGCAGAGCTCTTTGGGATTTCCTGGAGAAAGGTACTAACTGCTAGCGTATGGTGGTACCTTTTTGTGGATCTTTTCTTTCTTTCTTTTTAATGCCAGGGTGTGATTCTACTGATCAAATGTTCTCGTTTCCCCACATGCAAACCTGCTGGAAGACGTGGAGATAGTCTGGAATAAGTAAGAGGAGAATTTGGCTCTGGGTTTCAACCCTATCAGATCCATAAGGTCTGCTTGTAAGGTGTAGTAAAAGGAGGGTTCTGCATCTCTGTAAAGACTCAGTGAGAAAAATAAAAAACTTGAGAAGCACTAGGTATACCTGGTTCATCTTGGGTGTACCCAGATATAATCCCAGCTTGTGAAGCACACAGGAATCATGTCTGCAGAGCTCCTCCGAGGGAAGGAGAGCATGAAGTAAATCCCCAGGTACAGTCTCGCCATTTCTGTTCTAAAAGAAGCCCAACTTAGCATTGGAGACCTAATTTCATTGTACAGTAAAAACTTGTAGTTAGTAGCAGACAATTTCTGTCCCAAAGAGTGTGCGTTTTACTGGGCCCTGATCTTTCTGATGCTTACATGCTTGCTTCGCTTTGCGTCCCTGGATTGGCCCTTCTAAGTCAATGAGGTTACTCACATGCATGAAGTTACTCTCATGCCTAATATTTTTGTAATACGAGAGTGCAGATAAAGATAGGATGTGAGTAAAGGAAGTATTATTATCCTCATCTTGCAGATGGGGAACTGAAGCACTGCAAAAATGAGATCCTGATCCTCCACAGCGCGTGTACGCACTGAGTTCTTAAGGACACGAGCAATTTCCGTCAGGTTCGCCGTGCCCTCTGGACTGAAGCGTAAAGCCTGGATTTCAGGGACTGGCTCTGCCACCGATTTTGAGTAAGTTACCCAGGTTCCGACCCTGCGGCGTTCGGTTCGAGTGCTTAAAAAGCGTGGGACGCGATTCGCACGGGGCGCGGATGACCAGGCTGAGGTAAAGGAGGATGATCTGACCCCTTTTAACCTCGGCTCCGAGGCGTCACAGGTGGATGTCTGCCACCGGCGGCGTGTGACACCCCGCCGCGCCGCTGCCGCCGGCTGCCGCCCGCCGTGCCGGGAGCCCTCCGGGTCCCGGCGCCGCGTGAGCCCGGACCCGGGAGCGCCCGGCGGGGGCGGCGCGGAGCTCGGCCCCTCTCCCGCGCCTCCAGCTCGGCGCAGCCGGCGGGGCGCCCCGGCAAAACCCCTCGCCAGGTAAAACCCCCCCGCGGAGGCCGGCGGCCGCCCCGCCGCCCGCCCGCCGGCCGCCGTCCCGGGCGGCTGCTCCCGCGAGTCGGGGGCTCCGTCCGGCGTGCGCGGGTGCGGAGCGGGGGTGGCCGCACCGGGCAGAAGGCGGGCGGGAGCGACGGGGGAGGGACCGGGCGCGGAGCCGCCGCCCGCGGGGCAGCGCCGGCACATGGAGCGGCGCCGCCGCAGCTGCCGCCCGCCCCGGCCCCGGCCCCGGCGTAGCAGGTACCGCGGGGCGGGGGGTCCCGGGCGGGCACCTGCCGCAGCCCCCGGGGACGGGGAGGGGGGGTCAGCCCGAGCGGCTGCGGCGCGGGGGTGAGGAGGGGCCGCGCGGAGCCGGCGCTGCCGGGCAGAAGTTGCCGGGAGCGTCAAGTGGGAGACCGCGGAGCCCAGAAGGCAGGTCCTCCCATCCCATCCCATCTCGTCCCATCCCTGTCTTCCCCTCTTGCCCGTCGTACCCGCGTTTGTGGTTATTGTTTTTTGGTGGGTTTTTTGTTGTTTTTGTTTTTGTTTTTTTTTAATTTGAAAACATCGCGCCGCAGTTTGGGTGAAATCCAGGCGTTTTGGAACACTTCCTTAAAATTCCAGAGAGGAATAGCCTTAAGGAGCCGGCCGAGAAGGGGTGCTCATTGACTCGAAGGGGAGGGAGGGCAGCAGCGGGGCGGAGGAAGCGCTGCCCCACGCAGGAGCGCACGGACCGCTCTGTTTTTCGCCTCCTCGAGTCGGCTGCAGCACTTGGGTGCGTTCGAATTGCTGGCGCCGGGAATGGGCAGAGGGGAGGCAGGTACGGAGGTTGTAAAAGCCGTTTAGGGACTTGGAAAATCAGCAGCCCCTGTGCGCTTGAGGGGAGCGGCGTTAGAGGAGAAGTTGCTGACTTCCGAACAGCGGTGCCACCAGAAGTTTTCCTCCTTGCGATACAGCCTGTCACAGCACAGCTGGAGGTTTCTCTCGCCCGGCTCCGCAAAGTTGCCCTCTCTCTGAAGGGACGGTTTCGCTTTGTAGTCCTTATTAAGGAAGATGCGTGTAGTTAGAAACTCTGCGTGTGAAGAAACGACTTCCCACTGCAGCAGTCGATTCTAAGGAAACTTTTAAATTTGTGCTTCAAGAAACCTGGTTACTTCTCGGATTACTTTTCTACCTTGGTCTAAAAGGTATGGTAATGCTACCAGACGTTGTGCAAAGTGTTCTGCTTCCAAAATTGTTAAAAGTTAATAATACTGTGTCAGAAAAAAATCGTAGCTTGTGATTACAAATTGTCTCCAAAAAGTGATGTTTGGTGGAATGCAAGAATTTTTAGAGTGGTATGGCCACTAGCTTAAACTGTGTGAATCATTGTAGAGGAATATAATGCTGTTTCTTTTTTCTTTTTCTCTTTTTTTCTTTCATTTTTTTCTTTTTTTTTCTTCTTTGCACTGAGTTTGATTACACGTGTAAGTGCAAGTAGTGTTTTCAGAGGACTTTGTGTGGGGATGAGAAGTTAGAATGAGAGCTTCCCGACTATGTATTTTTCTTTTCAATAGCTAGATGCTACCAAGGTTACATTCCCATGCATTTACTGTCCAGCTGTCCAAAAGAACCCCAAATGAAATAAACTGGGTGTCTAATCCTGATTATATTTCATGCATTCACCTTAACAACCCATTTGCTAGACTTTAATAGTCTAGTTTTAAAATTGGAAGCTGTAATGCATTGTTAAGGGCCAAATCCCTTAAAAGACGCACTCTGTTAGCTTCATTTGACTGCTCACATCAATTGTGACTCACATGCATACTGGAGTACCATGTAGTATGACTCTCTATTAAACATTATAAATGATCATTGAAATGTAAAGAAAAAGCATATTAATATATTGCATTTAGAAATAAGCACTAAAATTACTTCCAAAGACTTGGAAAGACTTTATCTGAATCAACTAATCACGGGCATGTTCTGAGTGGCTTGCGGCACTGGTGTCTCGCCTTGCTAGTGAATCGCATAGTTTAAGGTGTTCAGAGTCTTAGTGAAATAGAAAATTTAAGGATGGGTGGGCTTTCTGATAGGAAAATGCAGTTGCTTCTGAATTTTCTAAACTAAATCTTTGCCCATAGGTAACTTTGCTTATTCTTCTTTCTCTTCTCTGATGAGGAAAATTGTAAGTCAAAAAAGTGAGAATGGATTTGTTCGAGTTACAATGAAAACACCCGGTACTCCTCTTCATGTGTTAGCGTAACAGTAGCACATAGTAGTTCATACTATGTCCCTTTTCCAAAAGATGTCATCGCTCACATGCAGAAGTTTCTTCCTAATATTGACATACTCTGCTTGGATTTTAACTCATAAAAGTTTGGTTTAAAATGGAATAAAAAATACAGGATATGCTGCTTAGACTGCAATATATTTCCTGCCCCACTCAAAAGTGTTTTTAGTTTGATGGCCGTATGCCTTATGGCTTTATCAAACCCTTTGAAACTGCTGCATATGGACACGAGAAACTAAGTGTAGACCAAGTGCAAGACCAAGAACTCTTAAAATGATAGCTGTCCTTAGCAGAACTGTGTGTGGGAAGTGTCCATAATACTGCAGAGCTCTGCACTTTCCTTAGTTCATGTTTCAGTTGTCCCAGACTAGCATCCAACCTCGAAGATTTTCTCACAAATATTAATATTGTTGACTATCCACGTCCGTGCTCCTTTTCTTTCTTTTTTTTTTTTTGTGAGTAAAGTAGCTTAAACTCAGAACTTGATATGCTGCAAGTCTAAAAAAAAAAAATAAAGAAAGAAATAGAAATCATATCCCTAACAGTAACATAAATTTAAGATAAAAAGCCAAGGAGAAGGCAGGTTTATCCACCCAGAGAGAAGACTGACCAGACTGAAGTCAGTGGAAGTCCAGTACACAACATCCTCAGGAGCCAGGACTTCAAACCTAATGCACTTATACCTGCAAGAGTCCTCCACCTTCTGGCTACAGCTTCCAGGGGAAGCGGCAGGAAGGCAGAGGCATAATGTGGAATTGTACTGACTGTCCTAATTCAGTCAGGAAGGACTGGTGGATGCCGGCAATTAAACAGCGATAACTAATCTCTCTTGCCTAACATAGCGATCGGCAGAGAGGGTAAAAGACTCTTCGCTCTTGGCCCTTCATGCTCCCAGTAACTGGAGAAGCATAGATGCTGATCCTGTGTGCACCATTTGTCCCAGCTAAGTATTTCTCAGGGTGGCTTCCTAACTCCAAGTGAGCAAAGAGAGTTGATGTGTTTTTAGTAGGTCCCATACTCAGGAGTTGTAGAAGAGAGACAAGGTTGTCATACACCTGTGACTTTCCACCTCAGCTCCCGGCTGCCAGTGCTCGCTCCGGCAACGGTTTGGTTGCATGTTTTGTTACATAAGCATGAATGACACCTTCGTCATTCCTGTGACATGCAGCGTACAATAAAAAATGCGATAGTCTCCATCTCAGTGTTACTGTCGCAGTTTTCCTTTCCCTTGGGGACCTTAATACCAAGAACCTGGTTTGCTTACCATTTCCACTGCATAGCAATGCAGAAATGTAAGTGGAGAATCAATCCACAGAGTTTTACAACAGTGCAAAACTTGTTTCTCAGCATTAAAATGTGATAACTCCTAAAGGAAGCCAAAAACACTTCCAGACATATTTTATGTGAGCTTAGGTACTTCTTACACTAATGCCACAATCTTGCAGAAAACAAGGAAATGGATCCAGTCTGCGTTTCGGCAACAGAAAACAAGGGCATAATGAATCGTATGTTGTTCTGGCAGATCATTTTTGGCAACAACTTCTTAAAAAGTCCAGAGGATATCAAGTCATGGATCACAGCCTAATTGTGTGGCTCTTTGTCAGGAAAAACTTCCACTGAGGACTTGTGGGTTTGGTTTTTTTTTTCCTGTTTTATGCGCAAAAAGAGCTGGGTCCGTAGTGAATTTTATTGTTTTTCAGTCAAGATTCACATATGTACTTGATTACATTTTGACCAGTCATTACTTTCTACTATTATTAAAAGTAATAGAATTAGACCAACAAAAACATAGTAAAGTTGTAAAATGTAGTGTAGCCATAACAGGATCTTTGGGAAAATCTCGTCATCCTTACGAGCGTAAGGCGGGATGCGCTGCTGGCACTGTAGTGGGCTCCCCTGGAATTCCCCTCCCAAGCGACAAACCCCACTTTTCTAGGAAGCATAAAATCACACAGAAAGAAAGGTTTGGGAATGACTTTTCCTTCTCAGAATCCTTTCCAAAAAAAAAAAAAAGGGGAGGGGAGGAAGCTGCGCTGCTGGACAAATGCCGTTGGGTTATATGCAGTTGCTAGATACCTTCGGGGAGTTCCAGGAATACATTATGTTAGTTGAAGGGTGGAAGGTAAGGGTTCTCATCAGTTTTTCTGGGATTGTGATTCTTTGGGAAGCATTTTTAAATGCTTACAACTCAACTCAAGAGTAAAAAGAGGAAAGACTTATTCCTCACTGGCATTTTTCTCTGTTATCCAGAGATTATTTTTTCCCCCACTGGAGGGGAACGGCATTTAGAGACGAGTGTGAACTCCATCTAAGGCAAGATAGGCAGCCTCGGTCTTGTCAGCTTTATGGCAATTTTTAAAGAGGAGGCTATTTTAAATCCTTTCCACTCATCCAAAGTAGCTGCAGGAGTTTTCTCTCTCTTGTGGCTATCCAGCAGGACGGACTGACTTCTGCTGGGAAACTCCCTGCTTTCAAGATCAACTGTGGTTTGTTGTCCCTGTGTCTGTAATCTGTACATAAACATAACTACAACTTGGAGTCAACCAGAGGTTTGGTTGCTCCCTACATTCAAACAGAATTATGTTAGCCCCTGAGGGTATGTTGTGATGCATACTTATTAAAAGCCCAACAACTTATGCCTCACCCTTCTGCTTTAAGACACACCTTCCTCCATGCTTTAAGCTGGTGAACAAGACGAGATTGCAGTTTTTTTTGTGCTGAGCAGGTCACTACCAACACGCTGTGGTGACTGCAAAGGCAGGTCCCAGTCCTGAAAAGATACGTGCATGTTCTTAGCTTTGTTTATACCATTGCAAATTCATGGGGTAGGACAGTGCGGGTCTGGGACCTGCATGACACGCTCATGCTTCTTGCACAAATGCCTCAAAAGGCTGCTCAGATGGCAGTTTTTGAAGAGCAGTCACACTGAAATGGTCATTTTTTTTTAAGCAATGGGAACTGTCCACTTCTTTAGCTTGTTTTGAAGTGTATTCGTGTGAAAGATTTACTTTTCTTCTTCTGATCCCAGTTGCTCTAGCTTTCTCAGTAAAAGAGAAACTTGCTCTGTAAGACAGATCTGATTCCCTTCGTTTGCTTCATTTTTCCACTTCTGTCAACTTACTGAGAACAGTGAAGCAATTGCAATATAAAGCTGGAATTGTCCATAGTGGACTGGGTCCAAAATATTTGCAAAAGCAGAATGAGTTAACTGAAACATGTAGTGTGGAGAAACTTGCTAATTCATTTCAATTACGGTAATTTTAGGAATTATTTTTAGGTTTATTTAGAGGAAAAAAAATCACACAGATCTCTAATATGCTTATTCAGGCTGATAATGTCCTTTAATAATCCATAACAACTTGAACAGTTTGAAGGGAAATTAGAAAGCAATTCTGTGATCATGAAGCAGAGTTATTGAAACCTCCTATAATTTGGACAAATTGACTACTGATATATTGTTGGGGATACTTAGCAATAACAATTCCAGACATAAAGGAATCCTTTTATGTTTTCTCTATTGCATATTTAGATACGCTGTGCTAAGGACATCCTACGCTTTTAAAATCATATATATGTGTATATATGGATACAAGAAGCAGAGTTTTGCATCTGTTGCTTGCCTTCCTCTAGTGAGAGTCCTGGAAGAATATCCAAGAGCTCAATCTGGCCGCTAGAGAATGTGCTATGTTCTTAGATTGAGTACCTTAATTTACAGACCTCACCTTTTTTTAGTCAGTTTATTTATATGATGGAAATGTGTACGTTTCCTTTGTCATGGTGAATTTATCCCGCTTTTCTGCTTGATTTTTAGTGAATAAAGGTGACAAAGTTTAATGAGTTAATAAAATGTGGTCTTAATTAGGAAAATCACGTTCGCATTTTTCTCATATTGTGGAAACAATTTATAATGACCCTGGTTGCAACTCAGAAACTTGAAGGAAGAACCTTTTTCATATTTGCAAGGATATGAAGTCCAGTAATTTGCACACAACGACAATGAAAGAATAGATTTTTTTTTTCATTATCTCCTTTAAAGATGAATTGTTACATTAATATAGCTGAAACACAGTAGAAGGCTAAGAAGAGTGCATATGGAAAACACATATGTGCATACAAGATGCATTTTTTATCGTTTGTCAGTGCTTTGAAAAAGAATTCCCAAAGAACTGAGAATTGTATAAGATCTTTGAGACAACTTTTTTTACACCCGCACAATTGTTCACTAACATGGAAATTAATTTTACATGTGCCAGACATATAAATGTTTCACATCTGCAAGGTTAGCAGGGTTCTTTTCTTAATCTTGTGTGTTGAATCACAGTTCTTCCTTCATTTTGCAGACAGGAGCTCTCCATTGAAATTTGACCGTATGCTTATAATTGTATTGTCAATTTGTGTAGTTAACCAGAATTTACACTAGGCAGGAATTGAGAAACGACTGAATAAACTAAACACCTCCTTAGACTTTGTAGAAAATGCTGAATATGGAATTACTGTAGAGGGAAAGAAATTGATTCACTTAGTTTTAACCTTTTTTCTGTTTTAACGCAGTAATACAGTCCTTTAGAAGACCTGGAGGGTATTTTTTTTTAAACAGAAATGGAAGGACACTGAAGTGCTTATTATGAATCTCAGTTTTTAGTTTTCAGAAAGGACCACCCCTCATCTTTGTAGTTATTATTTACATTTAGCTGTGTGATGAGGCGGAAATTAAAAATAGAATTAAAATGGTTCTAAAGTGGAGTCATTCACAGAGATTGTGAAGTCTAGCATATTAAATTACAATAATAAAGCTAATTATCAGCTGCTTGCCGAGATATTGGACGCTTTCAATTAAAATTAGTTTGTAGGATTCTAGCAATTTTCTTCAAGTATTTCCACTGGTTGTGCAATACATACTACCTTTTACCCATATTTAACAGCCTTCCTGTTGTGTGTTCAGTCTTATGCAGCACATTTGTATGTGAACTTAAAAGTCTATTAAAAAAAAAATTAGGTGTTTTGTTTAAATGGAAACTAAATGTTAAATACTTTTACAGGGATGTCTTTATTCATCTCCTCTCTTGGTTGATTCAAACTCATTGACTTCAGTGGATGCAAGAGGCTTGGTTCTGCTAGGTCGAGACCCTCTGGTGCAATTAGAAATGCAGCTGTATTATCGTTCCGCAGGTAGATGCAACTCCCAACTTAAAACCAAAAAGACTGATGACACATACATGCCAATATAAATCACTCCTAACCTTTTGTTAGTGTGTAAATTCTCCTGTCAGGTATGTTAGGGGTTATAGGTGTTCAACTGCACTGTGTTTTTCAGGCTGCAGCCTGGCTTTGCCTTATTAATCTATTTATTAAACTTCTCTTTATATGTCGTAGGTGGTTGAATCTAGGACTCGTTTTAGGAGCTTTGCTTCAATTTAGGTTGTAAAGTGGGTTGGGGTTTTATGTTTTCAGTTGTTGGTTTGGATTTTGAGTTTGCTAAAGCTGCAGCCTGTGTGATGAGGAGCCAATGAGACATGTCAAAGACCACAAAGATGAGACGCGCTCACACACAAGCACTCCATTAGGGCCAGCTGTTCCAATGACCTGTGCGAGCGGTCCCTTTTCCTGCTGCGGGGCTGCTTACACAAGCTGGGGTTGTGAAGTCGGCCCTTTCCCCGTGGTGGCTGTGGAAGCATGGCTGGGGTTTGCCTCTTTGCTTGTTTGTTTTATCGCAGTTAACCCAGAGCTGCCACTGCTGAGGAACACGTGCTCCCCTCTCTTTTTGTATTTGCAAAAGCACCTGCAGAATACCACCGCGTCCTTTGTAGAAAGTTTCTTTGTCCCTGCCTCCAGACTTCATGAGCATGCATATTTTCTGCACTAAACTTCGTGGATAAGTGTACCTGCCCCTGCAGGGTACACTCGAGACAGAAGTGTTCCTTCAGGGACCTTTCTGCCTGCTCAGCAAGGCTGCGCCTACAAATAGTCAGGAAGCACGCAGCTGGACGTGGTCTGGGTTAGTGGACTCCTTGCAACACCAGAAGTAGAGCTATCTGTAGATGGAAGGCCAGCTCTGAGTTTAGGTGTGCTGGTGTACGTCTAAAGTGGCTCCACAAATGTCAAAATTGGTGCTTTCATTTCCATATCACACGTGAGGTCCCATTGTATTGAGTGTGGAGCACGTGTTGTCCCAGAGAAGTCAGTAGATATGTTGCTCAGGAAACAAAGAAGACAAAATAGCTAGTCTTTGGCATTGGATTAGGTCATTCCATTGAATTATATCAGTGGCCCAATCTTGCGATCTTTTAATATCCTAAGAGAGCTGGGTTTGTAGAGGGACTGACATGCTTACACATTTGTTTGAATTGATAAAACACTGTATAAATGCTAAGCATTCATTTTCTTGACAAGGAGGTTTACTTTGGAATTTGCATTGTAAAACAGCAGATGAAATAATAAACCAAGAACTGCAAATAATTAATTTGCTGTATTCAGGAAGATTAGAAAATCTTGACCTTGCAATGACTTCTTCCTATTTACACCTGGAATCCTAAAATGTCCCAAATCCACGTCTGGTTGTAATTGACACCAGGTATAAATGGAGCAGTACCTCAGTGATTCACAAGGTGTATTTTGATATACACTTAGGACATTGCACAAGTTGTATTATAGAGAGAGTTTCAAGGAGAGAAATCAGCCACGTTTAAATTTTCTTTGGGTTCAAGATGGTAACCTAGACAAATGCTGAGTAATTTAACTCCTAAAATTTTTGTGCGAGCATGGTCAGTTAGGTACTTTATTATTTAAGACAAAATCAACATAGCCTTTCAGGTATTTTGTGTGTTGATTATTAATTAGCTGAAGATTTCAACATTTGATTTTTTTTCCAAAGCATTATGGTAGCTTCATCGGTGAATCTGGTATTTGGAGTCTAAAGAGGAAAACATACAGGTTAGAGTTCTGTATGTGAAAAGACCTGAAGAAGTATTTTTATCTATTTTGGAGGGAGTCTTGTAGCTGTTTCAATACGAGGCCAAACTTTGAAGCTATTTGGATTCCTAAGTAGAAGAAATATCTGTTATCACCTAGGTGCTGATCCCTTTCCTGCTATAAATGAGTGCTACACACGTTCAGCATGTGAGAGCAAGATTGCTTCGGTCAGCTGCCCACCTGGCTTTTGATTTCTAACTTCAGGCTCCTAAGTTAGCTGCTGACGTACGTAGATGCGACTGCACTGAAGGCAGTGAAGTCATACACACGTCTTATGCTAGTGATAAATTTGATTCTCTAGATATAACTTGCAACAAAAAATGGCAAAATGATTCTCTTTCTTGCCAAACGAACAGTTATTTAGGGTCTTATGTCATAAATATTTCTTAAAAAGTTAGATGAATCTCTCTAAAGATCCATTAATTTACAAACTGATATCAAGTAGGTACTTTGGTGCAAATCCTTGTATCTGTACATAGGGCACTCTTGCTTTCCGGGAAGTCAGCAACAGCATTTCTGCTGATTCTGGAGCAGAAGAGGAAAGGGAGGAAAAACAGGGTATAGTTTCCTGTTCATAGATTTATCATACCAAAGGCAAAGAGGTAAACTCTACTCTTAGCACTTTAAATTTAGCCCAAGACATGTTTTGCTCAAGTCTAGTATGAAAAACTTTTTAACGGTCACAGATCCAAAACTAATGCACCCTTGTCATTGCAGAATTGGGGTGTGGGGGGTGTCTTGTCATGTGTTCTTTGCTGATACAGAGTCTAAGCTGAAGTTCGCTGGGATTTCATTATTATTTACCAGATACCACAGGGTAGTATGGAGTAAGAGTACAATTTTTCCCTGGGAGGGATTCAAAACACCCTTAGGATTTTTAAAAGTTCTTTTTTTTTTTTTACTTTTATCAATTTGCTTAGTGCTTGTGGATCTTAATCTTCATTCAGGAACCATTCTTAACTGTTCTACATAATCATTAGAGGAGCAAAATCTTTCCCTCATCACTTTTCCACCAGCTCTGTTTTCTCTCCATGTGTAATCCCTGGGAAATGGATCAGCTTTGCCAACTGCCCTAAAACCACCTAATTCAAGGATAAACTCTAAAATTGCGTCTTTGAAAACTGAGGGCATCTCTTTCAGGACAGACAATCATCTAGCCTCACGGGAAGCAAGCCTAGGAAGAGTACTCTAAAAAAAAAACCCACACCAAACTGTACTCCAGTTCACTTCCATTTAAAAAAGACCCAAACAGTCTGTATTCTACTTTATCTCTCTCCATTTAAGAATTGGGAAGTGTTTTCAAACTGAATTCTGTCTGATGGCAGCAAGAGACAGGAAGGAGTACAGCTGAGAAGTGTGCTGCTTAAGTTGCAGAAACGCTGAACGTAAGACTTGTCGTGCCAAAGGCAGGTAAATTCAAGAATACAAAAATAGAAAAAAATTTTCTCCTTTGCCACCTCCTCCCCTTGTCGCTTCCAGTCCTGCTGAAGCCCTAGCAATAGGAAGAAGGTAGGTGCAGATGGAATAACGTGCCCTTCAAGAGTGTGGCTTTCTTCTGGTAGGTATTTTCTTGAGATGTTTTCTTTGGTTGATTGGTGTTCACTGTACTCTGTGGAAAAATGTGTAATAATCGACTGATTAATAGTAGCCTGGTGACCCTCAAAGGCAGTAATAGATGCATGGGCATTTCTTTTTTTCTTCCTTTGTGTTTAGTCATGCTTGCAGGAGAAATAAGGGACTATACCCAGCATTTGTACCATGCCACCTGCCATAAATATACCACATTTCCAGTAACTGAGCGGTCTACCATCATAGGGTTTTCCCTCCTGCAAGAGAAGCTTTGTTTCCCATTGACTACTTCATTAAAAATGGACCTATTGAAAGCTCTTCAGTCCCATAGGAACTGATGCAAATTGTTGAGTGGTAGGTGGCTTTTTGCTTTTTGGTTTTTGCATGGCTGTAGTCATTTCTGAGAATTATTTATAGATGTTAAACAAGTTGCTTGTCTGGAATTAAAGTTTCTGAGCAGAATATAGCAAGACAGAGCATATTGGGTATTAAGTAGTGCTATGGTACATGGGCAAGAGGCAGAATGCTCTGTGAGAATACCGAACTTTTTTTGCAAACTGCATAGACCCAAATCTATTCCCCAGCCTATCTGTCTGCAGCCCTGCAGTCTACGCGCTCTCTTTTTGTGAGTCTAGCATGGACCTGGTGAGGGAAGCCAGCTTTTGCGAGGGGTGGGCAGCAGTATATTGGATCTCAGATGTGAGGAGACCATAAAACTGATGAAATGAATAAATACGACCATGGCTCTTACGCTTTCCCACTGCAGCTTGTTGGGTAGCAGGTTGAAGATTTTTTTGGGGGAAAAAACAGTTACAGAAGTTAGGCTAAAAAGGTTAGGATAAGGTTTCAGTCCTTTCTATAGGAAGTCAAGCCACATCCTCCTCTGCTTCCAACCCTTAAGAAAATACATCTTCTTTAATTCCAGGAAACAGGGATGACGGGGCAGGTATCTCAGTTACAAGGAACAGCAAAGAGCCAGCTCCTCTGCTTGCCAGGATGTGAAGCCAGCCACACCAGCTAAAGACGTGACCTAGCATACCATGGCTGAACAAAAAGCTTGTTAGCTTTTTGTCCCCTCCCCACCTGAGTCTACCTCAGCTGCCCATGCCATACTTCAAGGTGGGGACCAGGTTGTGCTGGGACTACCGGCTCCGGCAGCACATCTATTATCCAAGGGGCCACCAGCTGTCCACAGCCGGCACTTGAGCCCTGAGACCTGCAGGGTCCCCTTCTGACTGAAAACCTGGATTTTGTTTCTACCCCACTAACCCTCCGCACGCTTCTCCCTGGCGCTTGTGGTCACTGGTTGCTGGCTCCTCGGAAGATGGTGTGTCGCAAGCGGAGGGCAGGAGCTTCCCGGTATCGCTCGCCACGCCGTGAAGCCAGCCATCTGTCAGCAAAACAGGAAGGCACGGGTTCCCTTTCCCTCCTGGGCTCGTTTTGCTATTTTCGGGAGCTGTACTTCTCCCCAGCGCAGCGCTGGGCTGGTGCGGTCTGAAGGAAGGGCTCCCGGGCGAGCAAGGGGCCAAAGCCTGAAGCTGCTGCTCTGCCCATCTGCCGCGGCCGGAGGTGTATTCATTATTAATGGAGGTAGTGGCGGTTGCTGCTCAGATATGCAGCCCTGCCTGGGTAAATGAGACATTCTTCAGCAAATTGCTTCGTTTTTTGATTGCTGATTGTACGCGTGTCACCAAGCTGACTCAAGGTTCATCGATGCATGCTCAGTAAATTAGAAAGAACATAACTATGGATCAACCAAGAGAATGAATTCTGTGCCTACAATGACCCAGGGCCATTTAATTTTCTGCTTAATTTTGTTGCAGTCAGTTTGCATTTTGGGTTATTATGCAGTAGGAAATTAACAATAAATAACAAATTTGGTCCTCCTGTGCTTGTAATGATATTTTTATAAATCTTTGTAATGCTGTTTTTAAAAGGATCAAGGTCTGTGCCAGTCTGATACTCCAGCAAGTATGCAGGGAGGAAATAAAGAGAAAAATACATTATTCTTCCCAGATAATCTTATAGTTAAATAGCAAAGGGTTTTTTTTCTTTCCCCTTCTTTCTCTTTCTCTGTGTGTGTGGGGTTGGTGTTTTTTTTTTCTTTTTCTGTGTATGTATGTGTGGGTTATTTTGCATTAACTTAAGGCTTTTCTTCTATTCTCAGATAACTTGAGGAAAATGGAAACAGATGAGGCTCAAGATATGTCCCAGGTTTCAGGTGAGGTCCTTAACGAATACTTCTGCAAAGAAAATCCTAAATTCCTGCTCGTCTTTCTAGCATAGTACAATGTTTTTCTTGTTGTCAATAAAATTGCTTTGGGTCTTTTTTAAATCAAAGTGGGAATTGAGATATAATTAATGATATCACTTGATATCAAACCCAACAGTGCATGGATTTTTTAAAAGGAACTGGATAAATAAAGAAGTCAAGGGAATATAGAAGCATAGATGTAATTTGCATTAAATCTGTGATAGCGTATCTCTTAAGCATGGTCAGGTGCACATTTACACTCTTTCTTCTGGGAGCAAAATTCTGATTGATACAAAATAAATATAGAACAAACAGGTGGGAGGTGGCAAATACTAATTAAAAGCAAACAAACTGTTTACTACATAAGGTTATTTGACTTTTTCCAGTGTTCAGTTTTACTTACAAACATTTAAAAAATTAACAAAAAAGAAAAAAAAGAAAAAGGAGGAGTGATTGACATGAGGCTTTACACTTGTAACTCTTTTTGTCCAAGATGATAATATTTCAAAAAATTTTTAAACAGCAGAGAAGTTAGGTCTAAAATTTGTCCTGTAATGATATGGATAGGATTTTGCAATCTTACGCCATATTGATATTCCTGGGGGGGGGGGGGGGGGGGGGCGCTGTTATTCTTAACTTCCTTTGAAATTGGCTCCTTGAAATCTCAGCTTAGCAAGATAATACATATTCATACCATTGTGCCTCTGCAGTTGAAACAGGACAAGTTAATCTCTTTCCTAGTTTCCCTAATATGTTGGCAGCTGCAACAGTTAATGGCTTTCAGTTTTCACTTTGAGTGTTCAGCCTGGAGCACGACAACCCCATCACCAAGGCTGAGGCCACTCCTGGCAGATACCTGGGCGTGGGGCTCTTTCATAAGAGGCAGCTCTTGGGCACTGCTGGCTCAACACCTGGAGGACAGCTCTAGGAGATCACGAAGATCTGGGTATAGTGTGGGTGGGTAGGTCACTGGGTTTTCCTGAAATATAAGAACTAAATTTTCTTTCTCTTTTCTCAAAAATTGGAAGCCAGAACTTCTAGTGTCATCTGAAAATTGAAAATCAAAGATGTTTTCTGTCTGAAAGAACAACAATATAATAATCCTTCACGCAAACAGAAAATTTTCAGTTACGTTTAGTATAGGGAAATCATTCCTAGTCAGCCCTGTGGAGGCATGTTGCGCTCCCCTCCTCAGGTAACAATTTTGAAGTTGTGACTGGATCTGCTTACACATCAGTGTGTTGTCACATGCTGAAACAATTTGTGTATGAAATAAAGCCTGTCCTATACGTGCTGCTCTTGGAGCATGTGTGGCCCTAGCAGAAAAAGCAGTGGAGTTTTAATCCTTTATGCAGACAAAGCACCGTGGATCCACTCAGAGCCATGAGATTCGAGCCCAGCTCCTCTGCTTGCTGCAGAAACAAACCCCTTCCTGCTTGCGTGAGCTCCTGGGGACAAGAGCCCTGACCTCCTCTTCCTCTGCAGCAGCACAGGCTCCCCTGGATACCCACACCTAACCTTTGTGGTGTTCTTCGCAACAGCGCTAGTTCAAGCTCCACACCTGCTACCTCTTACCAGGGCATTGCTTTTTTTCTTTTGACACAGGGAGGAGCAGCGTGGGAGGTGCTGCATGTAGTCAAGGAGTAGATTAGAAAGTCACACATTTTGCCTTCCTTATGGTCTGTCTCTCCCCTTGAGAAGGAAGATTGGCAAGAAATTTGCTGTTTTGAATGTTTGTGTATATGTAAATATATACATAATATATGTATATCTATGTATATAATTTGTAGCTCTCGAAGTTTTCCAGGATTTGAACCACTATAGTATTTTTTGTGCCCTTTAGCTTTTCTAGCAAATAATACTGATGAGAATAGTACTTTTCTGTGATGAGAGAGGGTTCTCTTAAAAATATATACATATATATCAGTGTAAGAGGAATTTAACCTCTGATAAGAGGTAGACTTACATAAACAGAATACAGAAAAAAAAAGTCTGCTTCGAACTCTTCTGAGCATCTGGTACTTTCTGTGAGCAGAGGCTCTGAGTTGTATTGGGTTGTTAGCTGGATTTGTGAACAACTGGCTAAAGAAAAAACTTGCTCATTTACTTTCATTTATGATCTGCTTTGTGTGTGAACTCAACCTTCTGGAAACAGGAGTTTGTCAGATTAGGTTCCACAGATGTCAGCTCTTTGTAAGATCTTGCTAGACCTCAAAAGCAGAGGATCTGCAGGTGCGAGGATGTTACCTACTTCTTTATCATAGGCTAGTGAATCCAGAAAGGAGTTTTCCCCCTCTTCTCCTCCTCCTGGGGTACTACATGCTTCTAGGATGCTTCCTTGCATGATAAGGGAGTTCTACTATATATCGGGAACCAGATAGACAATTGCACAGTTTCGGCAGTATGAGATTGTCTTGTTAGCTGAAAAATACTTTTATGTATTTTTCCTTCTCTGTGGGTAATGATCGTGAGGTGTAGCTTGAGCCTATGGAATTAGGTGACTTTGTTCACTAGCACACTTCATTGTGTTTTGTTTTGTTTTGTTTTTTTTTTAAATAAATTAGTTTAGGGGAATTCTTTGGGGGTTTTATTTTGGTTTTCAACCCAGAAATAAAATAGGTCTCTAGAAACAGTCTTCTCAGCTCAAAAGCAGTGTTTTGCAGCCATGTGCTTTATGCAGCTGTAGCTGACTCAGGTGTGGCAGGGGCAAGCCAGGCCAAGAGAGTGTAAAATTAGTGTGAGCGAGCCAAAGCCTGCGTGCACACAGGCATTCCTGCTTCTGGGAATCCAGGCATGGCTGGCTCCTAGAGGAACTGAAATACTGTGTGACTAGCACAGAGTTCACACTTTTTATTTTTCTCCTGAAAGTGATATTTCATGAGGCAAGCAGTTGCAGTTCTGAAATGAGGAGAGAGCTGACATACATTTAACCAAACGGTATCCGGCACCCATACAAGAGAGTCAGAAAACACAGATAATATCTCACTTAACAAGCAGTATTTTTCCTGCTTTTTTTTTTTTTTCTTCTCAGTTCTAGGGCCTAACAGTTAAGGAAGGTGAAAAAACAGTACAAATGTTTCCACACCTAACATAAAAAGATCCCTCTAGCACCGACCAGGCTGTGCCGTGCTCTGCAAGTGCACGAAGAAGAGTTTTGCATTTGATGTTCTTGCTAGGGCCTGGGAAGGTGGAAATGAGTGTATCCTGGGCTGGAATCTCCCGGCTGAGAGCCTGGTGCCCATCCCAGAGTGATTCTCTTCTCATCACTGGAGGTTTGAGATTCCACTAGTGAAAAGGGGACGTGAATTGAGTTGTGACTTTCATCCAGAAAAATGTGTGTGTTGTTTTTCTTGCATAACTTCTCCAGTGATTCTAGTGTTTTTATAGAAACAACCCTCAGCTATTAAATAGACTCAACATTAGTTTGTGAAAGGATAGAGAATGAGATTTCTGTAAGAAATCCTGCTCTGGTTTTCTTTTTAACAGTTGTAGCTCCAGCAACACCTGGCATGAACTGAGTTGCTCTCAGAACAGAATGGAGATGAACAGACTTTGGTAGGAATAAAGGATGCATAACACCTTATGGGGCTGAGCCCTTTGTTCCCTTCCTCTCTTTCCTCATGTCTTTAACTATATGACTAAGGCAGAGATGAGGAAACTGAAGCAGAGAGAAGTTGAGGATCTTACCAGGCGCTGTTGACAGGTTAGGCACTTCTCTGACAATTCTCATACAGAAATGGCAATGTCTGGAAATCTGAGACCATCTTTCAGATCTTCAGGATGAATTGGGGAACATATGATACAGCCTGCAATTGAAGTTATCTCCATTTATGATTTAACCAAGGGCAACATGAATCAGTGGCAGAGCCAGAAACAGAACTTCAACTCTACAGCTCCCTTGTTTTTTGTGTTTGTTATGTTAAGTGGCTCTTTATAAAAACTAAAAAAAAAAAAAAAAAAAAAAAAAAAAAAAAAAAAAAAAAAAATCACAAAACACAGCCCCCTACCCCAAGATTAGATTGCGTTGTCTATGCTTCACTTCTTATTTTTGAACAAAAATATAAAATGACAATGGAATAAATCTGTGGTACTTTACTCTGTTATGTGACATTTTAATAATCTACCCCAGTACTTGCCACTAGGTGTGTGTGTGCGGGGGGGGGGTTAGCTCCATCCCTTGGACCAGTTATCGTTCTAGACATGCCTGTTAGAAATTAAATGGGAAACTGTTCCCTTCTTTCCCCCACCCCATTTCCATTTCGAAATTCATTGGAAAAAAGGTGTTAGTGAGATTGCGTATCTGTAAGAATATCATGCAGTAATGAACTTAGCATCGTGTAACAATTTAGATGTAGTTAAGGCATGAAATACAAATATCATGCTCTAGAATCCAAGACACAGAGCTCAACAAATATATATATTTTAAAGCCATTATTTTTACCCTGCCTTTTTGCATGCAGGGATTTCTTGATCATGTGTAACAGAAAGAAAACAAATAATATGAAATGAGTCATTAAAGCCAAGTTTACTAAGTTTTCTTAATTGTAGTCTCCTGCAAAAAGTGAAACATATCAGATCTCCAGCTTCTGCCCCACCAAGTCCGTGAGGCTAGTCTGATTCATGCCACCCAGGCAAAGGGCTCTTAATTTAACAAGGAGAAGATTGATATCTGTTTAGTGAACCAAACAGTTCACCATAAACTGTGAAAGTACGCATCTAGTAACAGGTTTCTATTCTAAAAGACTGCTTTGACTTATCTTCAAAGCATCCTAGGTAGCCTGCTTATTGTAGTTTGCCTGATTACACACTAAGAAAGTTTTGATTTTGTTCGCTATTTGTTATCTCATAGGTCTGATATTATCTGTTTATATTGGTTTGTAGCCAGAAAAGCCTTCAAGTTTTTAGGGTAAGTGTTCTTCTGAATCTAGACTAAGTCAAAGCATTGATTTCTGTTGTAACTGAGAGCGCAATTTGAACCATGGAACGTTCAAGTGGCTTTTGATTATTATTACTTCATAACAAATTTCCTTAACCTATATGTAGTGTCAAGAGAGCTGATTCTGACCAGACTACCTCTTGCCCTTTGATTAAACTTCTGGTTTTTTGTTTTTGTTTTGTTGGGAGGGGGAAGTGTTGAAAAAGCTGAAATATTTCAGCTGTCTCTCCTCAACCATGCATCCTACCTGTAAGAGATACCTCAGCTTGGCAGGATGGGACTTACATTGGAAAGACTCTGGCAGTTCTTTAAGTTCCTAACATCTCATAAAAATAATGCGGGAAACTACAGGAATAACTAAATAAGGAGCTAAACAGTGAATGGCAAAAAGCATTTTAATGAACTTACTTCCTGCTTTTACTTTCCTCTGCTGTAAAATTCATAGTCTTTCTTTTCCGTTTACACAATCCACCTTCACTCTTGCACTCACATCCAGTGGGCCCATTTAAGAATACCCTGCAGAAGGCGGAGATGGGGCAGACCTTGTGAAATTTCCTAGTCAGTCCCTCTGCCAGTGCAGGACTGTTCCTTCGCTGTCCTTGAGTCCTCTGGCTGCAGTTTTAGATTCTTCACCTGATGCCACTCTCACCACTCCTGCTCAGAGGTTATTCCACAGTCTGATAAACACCATTAAGAAATGCTGTCACCCACTCATTTTGTTCATTTAAACCTAGATTTGTGCAAACAACTCAAACCAGTTAATTTGGAAGATGTCTTAAACCTACCTGTCTTTCCCCCCGCCCCCAGCATGATCAGTATAGATTAGAAGGCATGATGACTTGCTCCATCCAGGAGGTTGGAAGGAAACCGTTTTCTTCTTTCAGGTCAAATCCATAGCTGACATCACCAGACTGTTGTCACTTAAGTAAGCTACATTTGTTTTAGTTTTTCCTTTTCTCAGAAGTGATTTCAGAATTAATTAATGTTTGTGTGTTAATGAGGGAATTCTCATTAGAAAAAAAAACAGACTTATTTGCTAGGCCTTCATGCCTAGCTGGTGTGCTGATTGCTGCGGGATGTCTAACAGATTGCATCAGTGTAAATTGGTAACATCTCCATTTTGGAGACAAAGGTCTTATGTGAACATTACTGAGTTCAAATCCTGCTCTAGGCCTATTCCATTCTTGGCTATAAATGCAAAGACCAGCCTTTTAGTCTTAGTCGATGAAAGTAATCACTTAGATAATTCTTTTGGTAGTTGTTCTCAAGGCAAGCTTTTGTTACAGATGTGTGAAGTCATTTGGAAAAAAGCTCTGCAAGACAGGGAGAGTACTTTGGGCAGGACATGTGTACTGTGACTGAGAGCTAAACCAAGAAGCTTCACCATTTCTGGAAGTGCAACACTTAGCAAAAGAGTTATTTTCCTTATTATGTTACATTCGGCACTAAAACAGTTCCACAATACTTATAACACACTAAAGCACCAGGCTGTTTTCTTCTGCAAAACATTGTGTACACAAGTTACTGGAGTTTGTTTCCTCTTCACAAATAAGAGACCATAAAACCCTTGAAGTCATGTTTTGACTGACCTCTGCTAATTGTACACGTTTTAGGAAGTCCCAGGAGCTACAGGAACTTAATTACTTGTAGGCACAAGCACCAGCCAAAGCTTGATCTGTGAGTATTAGTGAAACTTGCTGAAGATGTAGTTGAATTTTTCGTTGGAGTTCTGTTTGAGCCCCAGAATGCTTGTGGCTTAGACTTCACTATGTCATTGAAGCAAATCTGGATGTGCTCTTAAGGAGTGTTTGTGGAAGAAAGAAGGATTTTTGCAAAAGATGACCGTTTGATAACCTGTGTCAGTCTATGTTGGCTAAACTGGATGATCTTCTGAGGATAGCAGACGAAAAATAACTGCGTGTGTTTACAAATATCCAGAAGGGTAAGACTGATAACTGTGTATCCAGACTCCAGTAAATTTGGAAGAGACATTGGCCATGCATTCTTCTCACAAATATAATTCCCCTGTATTCAAAAGAAGCTTTCTCTGCAGGACAGCAGATTTGGTCCTAAGAATGTCATGCTTTAAGTAGTGTTTAGATTTTTTGTTAAGTTTTATTTGGTTTGTGGTTTGCCTTCTGGTATTGTTTGAAAATGAGGCTACTCTGATGACTCACTGATGCTACTTTCTTCACTACTAGGAAAGGAAAGTCCTCCAATTAGTGATGTCCCAGATGATGCAGATGAACCTATGCCTGTACCAGAGGACCTTTCAACTAGTACTGGAGGACAACAGAGTGCTAAGAATGAGAGAGTCTTGGGTAAGATGACTAGTCCACTTTGATAAGGAATATTAGTACATTATTTAATATGCCAAAAATGTTAAAGTGCTATATAGCAAGCTGGTATACAAGCAGGTCTTGTGCCTTTTCATCTTGTTCAGCACAAGTTGTTGTTGCTTAGTTGTTTTTTTGTGCAACCTTCTCTTTGGGAGAATCATTTTGAAGGACAGCAAGCCTTTTCATCCACAGATAAGTTATAAATATCCTACTGTTTCCCTTATTTCTAAAGCACGACTGATAGCACGAAATTCTCTCCAAGAAAGACAGTTTTTATTCTGCTTGGAAATGAAATTAAATATGTGGTTCCAGGTCAAAATTATCTGAACTCAGATTTGATAAAAATTCAGTAAACTCTCAAGTATTTTTATTATTATTTTAATTATAAATTTAAATGCTATCTTGAATGTTATCTGCTCTTCAGATTTCTCCAAAAATGCCATATTAGAACATACATAGTATTCATATGTTTTAGAACTTTAGAAAAAACTTGACTTTTGTTCTTCTAGATAAAAGTCCACAATTGATAAAGTCTATTGATTGGATTAAAAGAAATCATTGTCCAGAGATGATTTTGCATGATACTGGTTCTTCTTAGGGATCCCAGACTCCACCAAAGACTAGCAATGCTGCTGACTACTGCATGCATCAACTCACACATAGTTCACTGAAAAAGACTAGATGATATTACTTGAGCACAATGCTTTTTTATTAGTAGGGGGAAGGGGGGAAAGCCAAAAAAAAAAAAAGCATGACTACCAGAATGCTGTGATCAATGCCGTGTATGATAAAAATATTTCAGGAGGGGAGTGACTATCAAAATACATTTGTTTATCCACAAATAAAAGCATTGCTCATCATTTTTTTGTTCATGTTGTAAGACCAAGGGTCAGGGTGAAAGACTGTTGACAAAAAGATTACAAGTGCCTTTAAATGTTTATTGTCTAAGAAAGTCCAATAAAGGACAATAAGTGGAAAGGGAGGCACAGAAGGCAAAATAATCAAGTCAAGGTAATACAGCAGAATGGTGTCAACATTAGGAATAGACCCTACTCCCGAACTCCAGCATTAGGTAGTAGAGAATGCAGGACCTTATGCATCTTCACTTTATTTACCACTTGATCCCCTTTTACCAAAAATGTGAGCATAAAGTTCACCTCCTATATGCATATTGACATTCCTTATGAACAACTAATTTTTAAAAGTGCTTTTTAATAATCTGATCACTTACCTAGTACTTTGATTCTCAGTCTAAAACTCTTTGGACAAAATCTTGCCTTTGCTGCTTGTGTGTCAACTCAGTAAAATGAGTTAAGCCTCCTTTCTCTCACAGTAACTAAACCCTACAAAATATTTAAGCCTTGATTTAAAAAATAATAATTAAAAAAAAATCCCTTGTTCAGACCCAAACAAACAAACAGGATTTTTGATTGCATTTAATTTACTTCATCTCACAAATATCGTACAGAACCAGCAAAGATGAAGTTTATATTTGCTGATGATTTAATGATTCTCCCAATGATTCAATTATATATCAATATAAACACATATTAGAAGTTACTGTAACAAAAGAAGGAGAAAATGTTATCTTTGTTGTCCTAAATATGAAAAGTTCCGTCTGTTGTTCTCATTAGTTTTACTTTGTGCATTCAGCAATAAATTAGATTTTCCATGTCCTGATTTCAACATTTTTTCTACAGCCACTTTCTCTACCCATAGTTTTGAAGGGTCACATCTTGTAGTGAGACATTTAACACAGTCAACAGAAACAAAGGCAATTCACAGTGCTCTGTTTTTTTGAATGATCTTAACTGTAGGTATCAACTCTGGTGCTTGCAATGTTTGTCTTCTCTATAAAACTGCATACACTTTTACCTCTTCTACTGAACTTTTTTCTAGCCCTAAATTAACTTTTGAAAACAGTATACTGAAAAAATTCTATCTCCTTTTTTACAAAATTGTCTGCACACATGCCCCAAACATATCAGGAGCTGTATGATTGCTATGCACATTCTAGATCATCATCAAAAGATAATCTGTTAGGGATAAACTAATGCCTTAAGATGTTTGGCCTATATGACCCCATAGATGTATTAGGGATAAAGGAGACTATCTTTCTATGTAGGCAGTGGCATGGCAGTGTAGACAGGCTTGGTGTTCAGGGCAATGCTGTCATCTCTAAGTCCTACATCTATTTCTCACTTCTATTTATCACCAAACTTAGGTAGAAAAGGATTATCTGAAAAAGTAGTTTGAGGAACGATAGGTAGACAGAAGGGTACTGTAAAGACTCACTGATCCTATACATATCTCGTAGTTGGGAGATAGACTGTGGCCTACAATGACTGACAGGCGATGCACATGAGCAGGTACGAACAGGCAACAGTTTTTCTCTATATGACTTTCCTAATGTCCCATCTGTTTCCTTCATCAAAAGGGGATCCCCTATGCACTTTGCTGTCTTTCAACATATGATTTACAGTTCATTCCACTTAATCTGTAACACCCTGAGAGATCAGCTGTCCATATGGCATGCACTGAGGAAAGGTAATTTGAGTCAGACAGTTATGGAAGAGGGCCACTAGACTCTGGAGGGCTTTTTTTGTACATGTAGTGTTATAGAGGTAGCAATGGAAATTGCAGGTTTGTTAAATGAAAAGAGTATTTACCTCATCTTACTAAAATTAGGTGAGAAATCTGTTGTTAATTTTAATCAGCCTGTGAGACAGAAATGTTCAAATGACTGTTGGCTTACTCAGATTTGTAGTAACACTTCATGAAACCTTTAACCCTGGAGTCAAAAGTTTAATTACGTTTTTCATCAATTTAGCATTTCAAAGGTCAAAGATTAGGGGGAATAAGCTATTTTTAGAAAAGAAAGATAAGCTCTAGCTCCTCCTCGTGTTTTCAAATGTCTCCTTTCTTGCTTCTTCCAACTGTAGACTGAGACTTGAACATGGTGCTATAGACCCGATAGAGAGAACTGTTTGAAACATCTTTCCTGCTCTGAGTGAAGGTCAGAATTAAAGTACTCAACTCACTTGCCAGATTTCATTGAGTGCCTTCAGTTTTTGAGTGTCTCACCTAAGATGACTACAGAGGGTGCAAATTTTGGAAGGGAGGTGTCCAGAGGTTCGTGAAATGTATGGTTTGACTTATGTCCCCAGGCAGAGGCATCCAAGACATAGGTTGCTTCTGACCAATGCAGAAATGATAAGCAGGTGTGAAAAGGCAATTTGTGGAAGTAAAAGCATCAACAGTTTCTGCTAATAACCCCAAGCAGCACAGCAAAGCAGAAACATATTAAAATACACGTTCTGGTCACTGCTACATCTCTTCATTTCCTTGATGAGCTTGCTATGTTTTTAATATTGTAACTTCCAGAATGCCACCGTGTGTTGAGCAGCTTCCTCCTCCAAACTTCATTTCTGCTCCTCTGTCCACTAGATCTTCCTTGCTTATCCTCTTCTCCGCCACAAATTTCTTTCTCAGGCTGATCTGGCACCTATAACTTTTTTATTATTTTATTTTTTTACTTTGCTCATTCACCTGCTCTACATTTAGTTTTTCTAGAAAACACAGAGAATGTTTCAGACAAGCAAAGAGCCAGATTTTCACAACTCTTTAAGGAACTAGACTCTGTTTTATCATCTCTCCTAAGTATCTTTTTGAAATTTTCATCTAAGTTATTTAGAAATACACATCCTACTGAAATTCCATTCCATTAAGAATTAGTTCTTTGCAAGCTATTTTGCATGGACAGCCCTATTTCCCATGATAACCTATAACATAGGAGCTGATTTCAGATATCTTCTGCTGATTATTACTATCTCTGTTCAAGTTTCAGGTTAAATGTTGCGTGCACCTTTTGTGGATAATCAGTACTGAACATCCTGTATGTGGTAAACGGTTGAAATTTAGGTCTGTCTCTGCCCTGGGACTGTATCCTAATTCAAGCCATGTGTGGGAAGCTAATGATTCATTGAGCTGTAGATCAGACCCTGCTTCATGCAGAAAAAGCCATTTGCCCTGGTGGTAGTATTTGCCTAGAAAGGCAAGCAGTACCTTCCTTTGTCCATAACTGTCCATACCATAGCTGGTCATCGATGGGTAAAAACCAAAAAGCCTTCTCACAGTGTTACTGGCCTCAGAAAGAGGTTGTGGGCTCACCATTTCTGCACAGGCAGCCGTCTGATGCTGTAGGTGACCACTAAGACTTCCAACGGAGAGCTCAAGCGAGCGCCCCCATAGTCACAGACTACAGTCTGGACCTGCAATATATAATGCGTACAGATACTTTTCTCTCTGAGAGGAAGAGGAGAGGATACCTCATCTCACAAAATTGAGTTGAAACTGTTGGACAACTGACAGAAGATGGCCAAGGTAACAAGTAAAGGTGATCCTAGACATCAATAGAAGACAGATGAGATTTGTATGAAGTTAGAAACTCTCTATTTGCTTAAAATAAAGGACATTAGTATGGGAAGAGATGTTAAAAGGAAAGAGATTTTTGACATTTTTCTCCTGTAGTGGGACATGTCAAGTGACTAATGTTACCTCCCTCCCACAACCCTGTTGTTGAAGCTGAAGCCTGTGTAGCTGCAGAGCCTCAGTGACTGGCATCACTGGGAACCTTTCCATCCTGAGGTCTTCCCTCCTGGCCACAGGCATTCAGACGTGGTAACCTGCACGAGTAGCTAGTTACTGGTAGAGACAAGTGTCCTCGCTCAGAGCTGCTTCAGTGCTTTATTTCCTTAAAAGGAGCTCAACCATTTGAGAACACGGACACAGGCATTGCTGAGGGGCCACCAGGCCAACCACAACAGCTTGCCATTACATCAATCTGCTGCAACTCACACATAGCTGGGTGGAGGCAGAGTAAAAGTGTGGAAAGGCTGCAGACGGAGGGGAGAAGGGAGAAAAGCCAAAAGGGGAAGTGCCCCACCCTAGCTTGCAAAATCGGTCCTGTTGCTTCTTGAGACAGGTCCAGCTTGCTGCTGCCCTGGCCCTTCTGTAGGGCAGGGAAAGGGGCTGAGGAAAAAGGCTGCCAGTGCTAAAGATCTTTGCACACTCCTCCTGTAGGAGGTCAGTGGCTATGAAGGCAGTGTGTTGTGTGTGAGTAATAAAATGCACGTGTGGCATGTGTGCACGGGGACATGTAATCGGAGAGCTAAAGTAACCTGGAGGGCTGTGTATTTTACTTGCTCAGGTTTCAGATGGACATCTCTGTTGCTCAAAGGTATGAAAGTGTGTAGGAGCTGATAAGCCTTTGTGAATAATTGCTGATAATTGCAGTCTTACCTGATGTAGCCCTACTGGCTCTGAGAGCACAGAGAAAATTTGTTTCAAGATGGTTTGGGAAGCTTTAAGAATTGTCTTTAACCATCCACAATGAAACAGGGCTTGAAAGTCCAACTGAGGAGGCTTCTGAAGGAATTGAAAAACTTGTAACTAAAATATTTTAGGAACTATTAAAAATAGGGAAGTTGGGAATCTCCCCTCTTGTTTGGTCCAAAGCCCCTATTTCTAGCCCCAAAGTACCAGTCCTCAGTATGGAGTGGTATTGTGTGCTCTGAGACCCTGCCAGTATGACATATCTGGTTTTAAGGGGAACACAGGAGATATTTTCATCAGGATTGTTTTCATTTTGCATGCAAAACTCTTCTGGGAATTTTTATAGAGGACGATGGAGTGGTTTAGTGGGAGAAGGCATGTGACAAATTCCATGAACGCCCTTATATATACTGTATGGGATATATGATATATACCAGCCTTCAAAGGTATTTTTTTTGGATGTCCGTAGCATGAAGCAGTGTGCTAGAGTGAGGTGCAGAAGACCCGGGTATACAGGGCCGTTGCAAAGCTGAGGAATTGGCCACACTGCCAGAGACAAGCTCTGCTCAATGTAGTTATTTAAGACTTAGCAAAATGTGCACGGATTTTCACAAGGCCAATGGAAAACAGCTCTCTTACTGAAGGCAAATTCCTTTATTAAATTTAAAAATGCTTTCTGCAAGTAACGGAGGGTGAACATTTTCAAAACAAAACAAACTTGCAAGTAGTTTCTTGAAGGGAAGGTGAGCTGGTCTGGAAAGGAGAGCAGCCACAGTCCCAGCATAGGCTGTGCTGTATTAGCCCAGTTAGCCCATGCAAAGCTGGGGCAGAGCCACTGTGTAAGCAGGCGCATGAAAATTTGTCCTCTGATGCAACTTGAGCATGTGACAGAATCGAATCCCTGAGAACAGAATTGATCCTAAAAGAGAGTTGTACTTTTCCAGCGATTTCTATTTAGTTTTGCGAGGAGTTTTTCCACTCCTGGCCCGTTTCGTAGAAGTATGGTTGCGAAGCTATGGGTTTTTTCCCTTATTTCTCCAGAGCTGTGTAGCTTGCGGAGCTGTGGCGAATTTCATGAGCTCCTACTGGGTACTGCTATGTTTTCAGAGGGGAACATCGGTGCAAAAGCCAGGGAAAGCCTGGGAGCTGTGCAAGTTTTGTTTCTTCAGCGTCGAGAAAGCGGTGAGCACTGTTTGAACTGGAGAGATGCAGTGTGTTTAGCTGTGTGGCTTTTAGGTACGGATACTGAGCCTGCTGATCTAATCTGCAGTTAGAGGAAGTTGTTTTTATCTGAGCAGAAGAGATGTGCCTCAGAGATAAGCCCCATTCTAGCTCGGGAGTTAAAATTATCTAGCAGGATCTCAGCCGTGGCTGCAGCACAGCTCAGATATACAGGGCTCTGGCTGGAAGGGGACATATTTTAAGCCACGGAGGACCTCTATAACTGCAGCTTGCTAAACCTCAGGTTGTTTTAAGGGAATGAGTCTGCATCAGAAGGTTGGATGGACCTCCCAACACCAGCCATCCCTCTATTTCTGAATTATTTCTCGCTTGCTCTTTGTTGTAGGCTTGCTTTTTCCCTTGAGCAAGTTCTTGTTCAACCTGAGTGCTCTTCAGGTTGTGCACCCTGAGTGAGAAGCTTAACTGCTGGACCGAGGAGCAGTATAGGGACCACCTGCCTCTACAGAGGTGCCATTTTGGAATAAGCTGCTCTCTTAATTTTCTTCAGCCTCTCCTCGTATTTCTGTAATTTCAACTCCTGCTATGGTGCCTCCCTGGGAGGACACTATTTCTGGCCACAGAGGACCTGCAGTGATGCTCTCCCTGCAGGTGCGAGATCCCCAGGCTCTGTCCCACAGCAAAATGTGCAAATAGTGTTACTGTGCCTGCATCCCTGCATTAGAGATTTGCAGGGAAGGATTTACAGTGTGGCCCTGCCGCCACAGGTTTCCCTAATGTAGAACAAGTCCTTTATGATAAAGAGCAGGGGATGGAGGTAGCTCCTTTTTGGAGCTGTAGTCCTAAAGCCAAGAGCAACACCCACCGCTCATTGCAGCAGGACAGAGATTTGTCCCTGAACCTTTCTCATTGAGCTCACTGTGTGAGGTCTCTTGAAGCCTCAAAAGATGGTCTCTCTGGAAAAAGCTTTGCCCCACATGCAGTAGGTGGGTATGCCATAGCAGCCAGTGCAGGCTCACCCTCAGCCTGTCATTTATGGTGAAGAAGCATGACCACAACAAGCTGTTAACTCGTGATGGTGGAGCAGCCAGCACCCAGGATTTTGGCCTCCAGTGACAGCTTGTTGGAAACTCTGTCCTTCTTCATCTAGCTGCCTCCCTGAACAAGTGAGGCAGCAGAACAGCAGCCCAAAAGCAGGTTAGACCTGCAGCCTGCAACCTGAGCCACTTTCTGCTGCTCCCTCCCTCCTCAGTAAGTGAATTTTGCGTTGTAAAGGTGCACATGCTGGGAACGTAATTCCTAGTAGAGTAATGCATTTGGTGTGTGCTTCTCTTTCTTTGCTTTTTACACATTTTTAAGTTAGGAATGGTGCCTAGTTCTTGTACTTATTGCAGTTTAGGGACATTTCCCAGAAGCATTTATGTGTCTTAAGTTACAGACATAAGAAGAGATGCCGAGAAGGTATCTAATCTGTCATTCCACCATCAACCATAGTAACATCACCAGCACTAAATGGGATTTTTGGAAGTGAGTAACTACGACTCTCTTGATGTACCTAAAAGTGGGTTTAAGAACCCCATTGAAGGTTTGCAGAGAATTAGTAAATGTAAACACAGAATTACTCTCAATTCCTAGCAGAAACAGGGCTGATCCAAAAAGAAAAGTTAAGGTTCATGTTTTGCTCTTTGGTTTTCACCTTTGATTTCCCCCATTTCTCTTCCCCCAAAGATAATCCAAAATTATCTAATTTGAGAAGTGTAATAAATGTAGCAAAAGTAGAGAAACGTGGCAGAATTAATTGACTTCCACTCTTCCAAGCACGTATCAGAGTTTAAAGAGAAAAAAAAAAAGAGAAGAGACTGAAGAGTAAGTAGAACTTTCACATAAGCCAGGTTTTTCTTACCCTGGAAATGCTACTTCTGAGGAAGTGGCTCTTACCAGAGTTTTCAGTAACTTCTAGATTATTTTATGGAACGACATAAAAACTCACCTGCTCCCTGACCTCTCCTTTAAAAAAAAAAAAATTGAGAGCTTTAAAAGGAATTGCTAAATCCTTTGTATAACAGAGAGTATCTGCACATGATTTTGCCCTCCCTGCCAATTAAGTAATGCAACAGAAATGTTGAATGCAATGGAAAGGCAGGTTTTAACTAAAGTTGGTGACACTTTCAGCTTGTGTTGCAATTAATAGAAGAGGAAATATTCATTCTCCATATTTCATCACGTAAAAGCATCCTCTATTCCTAAGAAGCTGTGATCACCCAACATCCCCGCTATGGATTTGAACTTCCCAAATCTTCGGTGTTTTTTGTGTTTGGTTTTTGTCTAAGCTAAGAGCTTTGTGTTCTCATTTTTAATGACGACTTAGAGTTTTTTTGGAGGGAGAGAAGTCCCTTCTTATTCACAGTACTGTGCATCTCAGCATTCTATGGACTGAGTTATTGAACCTGTTTTTTCCTGCTGTGAATATGTGTTGCAATGCTCGGAAGTGGTGGCGGTGGTTGGTGTCGAAGCGGGATGGTTTCATTAGCAGTGAAATGGCGACGCCAGCTAGGGAACACTGCCGTTTCTGCACCCTCGTGCTGCATCTGGGTTTCAGAGATATCTTTGCGGGTCTTTCCATATGAGAGTTTATTTCCAGAGGAGAACAACACATGCACATTCACGATGAAAAATTTATTTGCCTTGTTGTGGGGCGGACTGAGACCCACCGCTCAGTTTTTGTGCCCAGATTTGCAAAGAGAATGAAACACCTTGGCGGCCGAGGGGAGTGTCACATTGTCCATGATCCACCCCCAGCCTGACACCCGGCTGGTTGTATTCACAATTCAAGCTGCAAATGTCTCTGTCTCTCCTGAGCAGAGCAGCTCTCCTGGTTTCCCCAGGCTGAAGCCATGAGCGAAGAGGTGAGAATATCCCTTCCACAGTGAAATGGCACCTTTCTTTCTGAGTCGGGGTTCATCCTTTTTCCTCCCAGAATCCAGATCATTTTGTAACTGGCACCTCCTGTTGCTGGACATTGGAGGGGAGGAAGCCCTGATGGCCAGCGTGGTCACTGGGACTTCGTCTGCTGAAGGTGTGGACCTACAACAATTTATCTAGAAGCCAAATGGGAACTAGGCTTTTCTAGGGAGGGGATGAGCTTCCTGCCCATTTGTCCACATAATGGCAAGTAGAAATAAAAATGAGAAATGATAATTGTGCTAGCAAAACATGTCAGTGGCTTTGGAGCCCAACACATGTAAAAGACGAGGAAGGAATAATGGTAATGAGGCATTACTGCTGGGTGTAGCAACACATTTGTGTAATCTTACCACCACATTGCTAGTAGATCCTAGTAAAATTGATATCTTATCACGGGCTTATTGTGGTGTTAAGGGGAATTTTTTTCACCTTGCAAAACAGCCTAGAGAAGTCTGGTGTTGTTTGTTCTGTAAGTGCACATTAATGAGTCTGTACGTTTGCTATACAGTGTAACCATTGCTCATAAGCTCTTTCCTGTGTGCCATGAGACTGATTTATACAATGTATGATTTAGCCCTTGGTGTTAAGGAGACAATGCAAAAATATTTTCATTTCTAAAATTTTTTGTAATTCATTTCTTCGTTTTAGTAGTACCTTTGAAGTTTGAAATGGCAATGTATTTTTCAGCCAATAGAGGCCATTTATTCCATTTTCTCTCTTTTACATGTGTAAATGCACACACATACACACGTGTACATACATATGTATGTCTGTCAGCACTGATAAAATTATAGGCCTGCAAAGTCAAATTCTTCTCTGTGTATGTCTGTGTAAAAAACCTAAAAAAAAGGCACATATATGCAAACAAGCATTTATCTTGAAAGCTAAGCTTTTCACACTTTTTAAGAGGGAAAAGACCCATCAAACATACATGCTCTAAAATAAACCCATGTCATAAAAATATTTTTTTCAAACCTAAAAGAGGAAAAGGTTAGTTCCTGCTAATTTGTCTGTATCCCTATAAGAAACCTAAGTGTAAATTCCATTTGGGAAGTGGGCAGCAGCTGAGGAAGACTCGCTTGTACCCGTTGTGGCTTTTACAGTCTGTGTAGAGCTGCTGGGCTGAGGTGGCTGTGAAAGTAGACGGGGTCATTGCACTAAAAGGGCCACCAAGGAGTTTATGAAGAAAGGAGGAGCTGGGGAAAGCAGAGGCAGAGAGACACACACCCCCTCTCAGTCCTTCCCACTGATATTCCTCGCCTGAGACAATGCCCTGGAGAGGCTGTCCTGCTGACCGCTGCTGGCTCAGCAGTGAAGGGGTACGTGGGCTCTCAGGATCCTCCCCTGCAGTTTATAAGTGCTGTTCCTTCCTGCATTCAAATGTTTTATTCGCCTAATTTCTTAAAGTGTTATTCAGGTAAGGTCTGTAATGGAGAGTGAGGGATACATTGATGAAATGGGATTTCCAGAAGATTCTTCTACAGACCTGTACTGTAGATTTAGGATTGCACAGTGAAGCTTTGGGGGAGATGTCTGGTCCTCACAACATAGGGATAAATGGCTGATGTATTGAAATAATCTAATGGAAAATGCAGATATAGGATCTTGTATCTCTCATTTGAGATACAGCTTTCCACTATAAGCTGATGCATGCCTAACTTGCTGATTTTCTTAGAGATGTTTGAGTAGCTCAATGAGCTAACAAATACAAAAGCACGATTAAAAGAGCAACTGTAACAGATGTAGTGATGGACCCTTCTGCTCTCCTGTCCCAGAAAGCGACAGTGATATTCAGGGAATTTCCTTATGCATGTCTCAGGGAGCTACAGCTGAGTGCAAAATACAACCCCTCAGAAAGGCCAGGCTAGTTGAGCAAAATGTAGTCCCTGGCCTTCCTGTGTGAGGACTGGTGTTGGCTGTGCAATGGTGTTTTTTTCACCCCTCTTTTTTACCCTCAGTGAGACAGAGCACAAATTGTTATATTAGTTGCATACTTCCTGAGAACACAGTGATCCACACATTCTGGGCTGTGGGTTGTGTTTTTCACGTTCAGGCATAGGATGGGAGTTCATCAGATAGCATTGGGGAGCTCTAGAAAATAGCACATTTGCATCAGCAGAAACAAATTTCACAAGACTTGCTGGGAAGGTTTGCCGCAGCATGCCACAGTCCTGCACTACTAACAGCCGCCGCACATTCATTCGATAAAAAAGATGACAACAGAAAATGAAACTTTTAACGTTCTCTTCTATGAACGCTTGAGAAGCACGTTACCCCGAAGGCGTGAGCCTGTGGCTCACATCAGCTTCGCTGGGACTCCATGGTGCCTTTGAGGTAAAGGAATTGGAAGCTGTGTATGAGCCGTGCTTCATTTGTCCTGGTGGCAAGGAGAGCTCTCGGCACTGCTCTGATGAAAGTAACAATCCCGATATCTATCTTTTTCCAAGAGTCCAAAGGCCTGCCGGTAGGATACTGGGATGGCTGGATTTGAGTGCCTTATGTGCTCAGAAATATTCAGCCAGCATGATTTTGTCTTTTTGTCTGTGTTGGACAAGGCAGAAGCAACTTTCCTTGAGATGCTCTCCTCCAAATAAACAAAGCATCATTTGTCAGTCCCATATTTTTGTCTCTGGTTGCTGACCAGTTTACCAGGTAAAGGCTAATTTTCTCAAGACCGAGTCTGCACACTTGCTGCAGGCTCTGACAAACTTACCTGGCTGTGACCTGGTTCAGCCTGTATAACCCAATAGCCCAAACTGTATTTCCAGATGTGTGTGTTCCTAGGTGGAGGAGTTAGCAGGATTTAATTTGCTTTCTTAACCTCACACTATACTCCACAGTGCAGCATGGCCATGGCACAGATATCAAAGTTTATCTTAGCTGATAAGAAATAGCAACTTCTGTAGAGCTGCTTTGCATTTTAATGGGGAAGATTTTTCACCCTTTTCATTTACCTCACTCTTAGTCCAGTCACACCGTCTGGGTGTTAGCATGAAGTTTAGGTGCATTATGAATCCTGGATTGAGTCGTACTGATGCACTCTCTGTGGCATGGTAGCAACAAGGAGTTGCAACTTGGTAGCTCATGGGAAAGAAAAAGGTTTCCTAGTGTGTAATACATTAGGACACACATTTGGGTGTTTCTACGCTTAGAATTCTTCACGTTTGGTAAAAACGCAACACAATGTCTGTTCCTTTGCAGTAGCTGAAAAGCACTTTAAACATAAACTGGGCAGACTTTTAAAAAAAGACAAAAGGATTTCTCCAAGTAAAAGGCACTTACAATGTCTAGGACACGCGACTAGGAGCAGAGAGGAAGTTTGACAGAAACTTTGCCTGCTAGACACTTTCAAATATTCCATAAATGCTGAGAGGGCAGGAAATGCCAATGCTGATGGTCTGAACAGATCATCAACCCTTATGGGAGGCCAAGTTCTGATCACTCTCTGAAAGCCTGGCACCAGTTTTCACAGCACAGATCTTGTTCTAGTCGTGTATAATTAGAATCATAGAATCATAGACTGGTTTGGGTTAGAAGGGACCTCAAAGATCATCTAGTTCCAACCTCCCTGCCATGGGCAGGGACACCCTCCACTATACCAGGTTGCTCAAAGCCTCATCCAACCTGGCCTTGAACACTTCCAGGGATGGGACATCCACAACTTCTCTGGGCAACCTCTTCCAGTGCCTCACCACCCTCTGAGTGAAGAATTTCCTTAGATCTAATCTAAATCTACTCTCTTTCAGTTTAAAGGCATTAATTGTGTGTCCTCTGCCCATATTAGCTCTTACAGTTTATGTAAGACTGGGAAGGGATTGAATTAAGCTTTGGGTGTTTCTACTGCCATTTCTCTCTGATTGTTTTGTTGTTTTTATCTGTGAATTTGTGTTGTGGCACAGGGTTCCTGGAAAACGAACAGAGCTCTGTTGCCCTAGACACTGCACAAACACCAACAGCACACCCCAAAGAGCTTGCAATCTTATTAAGGCTATATATACATGATTGATTAATTAAGCCTTACAATTCCTAGCCAAGGTAAGTGTGAGGTAGGGCACAATGAGGTGTAATCAATTGTGCTGTGAAATCTAAACCAGAAATAGTATTCTGGAGACCAGAGAGCAAATTTGTTTTTCTAATAGCTGCAGCAAAATAGTCTTGTGTGTTCTTCTAGGATGGATTGGTTTGGTTCAAAGTACTCAGCTTTGTTTTAAACAATATGTCTCTTCAGCTTGAAAAGTGAGATCTAAAAATATAAAACAGGTAAACATAAACAAATGAAGGATTTGGTGACAGTACATGAAGCAATAAAATAAATATTAGCAGCAAATGATTAGATCATTTTGGGAATCAGGAAATAATTAGTTTCCTGACTTCTAATTAGTCTAGATCTTAGTACAAAGGAGCAGTTCACTGCATCGCTTGGACTTTTGAAAAAAGGTGTGATTTACAGCTCCGTGCCAATTTGTACAGGCAGGAGTCCTGGATCGTGACAGTGCAATGAGTGGAATTACAGCCTGGTGCTGGCATGACAGAGCAGTGAGTGAGGCTGGTCCTGGGAGGGTGGCAGCTGAGGATAAAGTTGGGATACAAGCCCAGATTTCATGGAGTCAAATCCATAATCTTGTCCAGGCTTTTCTTTTTGCTCAGATGTTTTGAAGATCTTTTCCATTACAAAGAAAAAAAAAAAAACCAAACCTCTAGCAATTTGGTTTTGGAGTGAGATTTCACACCTCTTAACTGAACATGTATGAGAAGCGCTATGAAGCTGAACTGGAGATGACACAATTTTCAGTATTTAGTCATTTCCTACAAAAAAGGTACAGGCTGAGTCCCTCTCTTGTTTCCTTTCTCAGACCTCTGGTAACTTATGCCATGCTGGCTACAGTGTGGCGGGAAATTAAAACTGGTTTAGATATTTTAAATAGCTTATGCTTTTTTTTTTTCTTGAGGTACTTCCTTTTGGGATTTTTACATCTCTCTTGGAACAGAGTAGTAGCATGGGAAAAGACCAGCTGAAGAAAAATATCATTCCTTTCCTCTTCTGCATCTTTAGTCTGAGGAAGATAAAGTCTACTTTTTGACCTTGAGCAATCCCAGATAAGGGAGAGCTGGCTGAGGGCTCCAAGCACTTGATATCCACTATTTTATAGGTGTAACCAAGGTTTATCAGGCTGGACAATAATTCTACCTTTGTATAATTCTGTAGGACACATCACAGATTATGGGTAGCATTTTCACAAATACCTAAGTGATGCAGCCTCTCAAGCTACTACTGCTGCTTGCCCCGTGGTCCCTAGTCACCTCCTGTGGGACACATGCCAGGAGGGTGACCAGCACATGGCCAGATTTCAGCCTCATGTGTCAGGACGCTTGAGAGGCATGTATCCAGATGTAGGAATCACTCTAGACAGCAACATAGCTTTTGACATTCCCCATTAAAAAAAAAAAAAAAGTCTTATCCCCATTAAAAAAAAGAATTGAAAAATGTGCAATAGGGAAGTAAGGGCACATGATGGATTAAGTGCCTTTCCCGTGGCCACACAGGAAGTCTGTGGCTGAGTTAGGAATTAAACATAGGTTTTCTCAGTCTGCATCCAGCACCCTATCCCTCTTTGAGGCCATAAAATTTTGTTTCTTATCAAATTCTCTATAGGCTGAAGCAGAAGGCTACTGTTTGTGAGGAACAGAGAATTATTATAAGAAGTATTTATAATTGGTGAGAAACTGAGAATAGTTCTGGACCAAGTATTGCCCATTTCTATTACTATTTAATGTTCTCTTTTTTTCCAAGTTTACATCAGCAGAAAAATCCCCTTGTGGTGTTGCTCCTTAACCGAGCAAACTACTCATGCCTTTCCTTATGGCTAGGGTTGCAGCAGAGGCCAATGCTTAGCTGTTTCCAGCTGTCCTGGTTTAACAGTAAGTAGCATTATGACTGTCTTGACAGGAAAATGACCATATTTCTGCCTCTTCTGCTTGACATGTCTCATCTAAAATCAAATAGGAAAAAAAATGCATCCATTTACTGTGGAGAATATCCATAGCTAAGTTCTCTCTTACAATACTCATTTGTCTTGACATAGCATTGTTTCTTGAACGGCTGCATGACTGTTTTTTGTCTTTGGAAATGCTGAACTAAATCAAGAGAGGCTCCACTGAAGTTAAAACCAAACCAGAACTAGTACAGCCAGAAGAAGGCAGATCATGCTCCTCAAACCCAAAATATACATCAGGTCTTCTCTGTAAGAGGCAGGACATGACAAGCTAGGCAAAACCTTCACAATGGTCATAGGCCCTCCGACATACATGTACATGGGTATTAAACATCTTGGTCACCCTGCCATCCCTAGAAACAGAATGCAGCATACAAACTATGCCACTGTGAACTAGAGGCATTGGTGCTATATCTCTAGGGAAGTGGAAGAGCAATCAGAACTGCAGGATGGGGCATGCAGCACAGGTCTCCAACAGTTATAACATCTAAGGGACTGTTGCCGTTCTCAAGAGGAAACTGCTGACTCCTTCCTACGCAGGTAAAGTCATCTCTCTTCTGTCCCACACGTCCCAAAATACGTTAACTTTAGCTGAAGAACTAAACACTGATCGAGTGGCCCAGATGATACTTCCTAATTCACCAATAAATGTCAGGGAAAATAGCTGAGCCTGTTGATATTCTCTGTGTTTCAAAGGGTGTTTCAAAGAAAGTGAAGCCTCACTAATACCCACTTCTTATCACCTCCTGACAGCCTGCTTTGTGAGGGAATAGTCACAAATGGTTTTGAATGAGCTCTTCCAACAGGGTAGCTTTCATGCAGTGATGAACAAATAATTATACCGCAGTACACCTTTGTGTAACACTCCTGTCTTCATTTACATGCAGGATTTCACCACTATCTTCCTGAGAAACTACAAAATTCAGTTAGCCACTAGATAAGATAAAGACTGAAGCTTGACTCAAAAGGGATGCATAACTGTTAATATTATAATATTTATAGAGGGTCGTTTCTCAAGTTTTTACTTTCTACTCAGCCCTTGGACAGACAAAGTCTTGCCAAAAATTCCCTGAGAAATGGGAGAGTGTAAAAAGCTGGGTCCTGCTCTGTTCTTCATATTCTGCTTTGCCTGCAAATGGAGAAGAGAGAATTCTTCATGTGAATTTCAAACACTTTCTGCTCCAGCCAAGTTTCGTTCTGAACGAGCAGGACAGAACAGTACATGATCTCAGTGGAAGGACTTCCTAAGCTGTCTGCTCCATCCGCTGGCAGCCGGGCAGGATTGCCCAGTTAGGCAATCCCTACTCTGCTTTAGCCAATTTCCTTCTGTACTCTTCCATCACTCTGTCCTCTGTGACTGCCTTCAGCAAATAAGTCCATTGCCTAATCCAGCCTTCGCACCCTCAGGCTAGGCATTTTGAGGTCTTTTCTTCATATTTGGTTTCTCTCTTTTCTTCCTGAGAGTGATTTGAGGAGTCCCTCCTCTCGTTGACATGAAGATAAGGATGGGGATGGTGGTTGGTTCAGGTTTGGTGAAGTCCAGCCACACACAGAGCAGCAATTTGGTAACTGTGTTAAAGTAGATGGGAAGGGGAATACAGGTCAAGTGGGCAAAAGTCAGAGAGGAGTAGTAATCTGGAAGATTGCTGCAGAGGCAGAAAAGGCTAAATCTATATATTTTTTGTTTGGTTTAATTTTTTTTTTCTGCTAAGCCACCAAGTACAATTCCTGATCTGTGCTTCCCTTTCTGTCACTTCTCCATAATTCTTAGCATTTCAGTTGGGCTGCTGTCTCTCGGCTGCTTCCTCTTTTCCTGCTTTCTTATATTTCATTATTTGCCCTTCTTCCTCTTCGAGTGCTTTTACGACAGAGTGAGGAGGATGTGGAAACCCAGTTACAATATGACACACAATATTGCAGTGTCACAACTGCAACTCTTCAGTTTTACCTCTGGGAGTGCGCAGAAGCAGGTCAGGGTGGAGATGCAGGAGTGAAGGGCTGAGGGAAAGAAGGGAGAGATTTATAAACAGGAAAGAGAAATGACAGAAAGTCACAAACTTTCCAGCTTGGGAACTTGGGATCATGGCTTTCCACATAGTTTAAGATTATCCCAAACTGAATCGTCACTGTGTCCTTGAATGAAAAGGAGAGATGGCAGTGTTGTGGGTTAGGCTGCTCCAGCAACTAAACCGCGCCCCCCCCCCCCCAGTCGTTGACTCACCCTCCCCCAGCCCCAGGGGTGAGGGAGAGAATTAAAGGATAAATGGGATACCCGTGGGTTGAGATAAGAACAATTTAATACAGATGATTTAATACACAGTGTAGGTGCTCACCACCCCCTCGTATGCAAAGCCCGTCTCGTCCCGAAGCTGCAATCCCGGACGAACGCGAGGCCCCAAAATAGAGAGGGACAGAGAGAGAGAGAGTACTCCGAGAGTGGGAGTACTGGAAGAGAGAGAAAAAAAGGCAATAGAGCAAAAGCGCAGCAAGTGCAAAAGAGCAAAAGCGGCGAAAGAGCCAAAGCGCAAAAGACCTTCTTTCCAGCTGACCCTCACTTTTATACTGGGCATGACACTGTGTGATATGGAATACTAATTGGCCAGTTTGGCCCTCAATCTTAAGTTCCACCACAAATCACAAGGGGAATCCTGTCCCCCTTGTCCCGGCTATGCTCCCCCCTTATCCCGCCATGCTTCTGCACTCCGGCACACTGAAAAGTCCTTGGTCAACTACAAACATCAACATGCTGTCAACATTCTTCTTAGAGCGAGCCTCTGAGTAAAACCAAAACACGGAGCTCTTCTAGCTGCTGAAAAGAAGAGCTAACACTGTCCCAGCTAAAACCAGGACAGGCAGTCTGTGCCATTCTAAGGGTCTCCCACAATGCTGCTGCCACAGAGAAGATGCAGCCCTGACATGTTTCTGAACTTGCCTGTAGAGACATGAAGACTGAGCAGACCTCTAGGCCTGTATTATGCACAGCTCATAGCACTGCCCTTTCAAGAACAAAAAAAAAAAAAAGAAAAAAAATCAAAACCCAGTGAAGCCTCAAAGGAAAAATTATTCTTGGAGCCCATGTCTGTGTGTGAAGTAAGCCTTTGGAAGATGACATTCATGAAAATGAGGAGATGCTGTAGCTTTCTTGAGAAATCAGGCAACTGGGAAAACTCACTCCTTCAGACCTTGCTCCAGCTACTTCCTAGGGCACCCATTAATTAGAAGTTCTTAGTGAATTTTCTCTCCTCTCCTCTCCTCTCCTCTCCTCTCCTCTCCTCTCCTCTCCTCTCCTCTCCTCTCCTCTCCTCTCCTCTCCTCTCCTCTCCTCTCCTCTCCTCTCCTCTCCTCTCCTCTCCTCTCCTCTCCTCTCCTCTCCTCTCCTCTCCTCTTCTTTTTTCTTTCTTCTCTTCTTTCTTCTCTTTTCTTCTTATCTTGTCATGTCTTCTTTTTGTCTGAGGTCTCCTAGAAGCCTTTCAACTTGGTTGATTTAAATTTATACCATAGCAGCTGGTGTAGGACTTGCTCCAAACTTCTAGGCCATGACAGATGCTAAGGAGATAAACAACTGTGGGTTGGGAGGAAATGGGTAATATGTCCAGGCTGCGTTGTGTGTTTGTGGAAGGAGTTAGAGGAACAGTAGATAGAGGTTTCCTGTTAAGCCGGACAAGGGGGAAGCTGTGATGTTTCTCAGTTATGGCTGCGATTGGACTCAATTTCAACAGCATTCGTGTCGGTTTGCTGTTTCTCCATGCCCCATGAGAAGCTCAGGTTGTCTTAAAAATCTGAATATCACTAAAAGTCAAGGAGACTTAAGCTTCCAAATCATTTAAATACTTCAAAATTACTCTCCACTTCCACACAGTTGCCTGCAGTCTGTGGAGTGCTGTGGTGGAACAAGGGTTTGATAGTGTCTCTCTGCTATGGGAGAGGTAAGCAATGCCTGAACCCGCTCTGAGCTTTGAAATCAGAATGTGCCAATACATGTCCTTTTTTTTAACTACTCCACTGATCAAGTTACAGGTTGTGGCAAACAGAGTTTGTGCCTGCCTGCATGTGCATGCTAAACAGAGGGTGATCCTGATTTTCAGAGGTGACTGGATGCCCAGAATTCAGATTTGGAGCTTGAGACAGTGGTCTGATTTCTCCATGATCAATGTTTTCCAGGCTGATCTGTTTTCTGATAATCTAGTTTTGTTAGTGTCTGAAGTTGGAGAACTCCAAAACATTAGTTGCCTTTGTAAAAATCTTTTGTTGAGGGACAAATGTTAATATAATTGGTAGACATATTGAAATGAGTGAAGGAGTTTAAAGAAATTCAAGCAGTATCTGGATGCTGGTTAAATCATTAGATTATTCTCTTCTATACCAGAAATGAAGGTGTTGATAGAAGAATTTCTGTGGTCCAGGTTATGTAGGTTTCTTCTGTTCATAATAGTCAGTTTTGGGCTACTTATGACAATTTACTCTAGAGGGGTGGTACTGAGAGCATTTATTTCAGCAACTATTATTTTGAAAGCCTCTTCCCTTGAAGCTCTGCCAGCAACATGTTGGTTTGGATGCTTTGTTGATCTATCCATGTTAAGAAAACGGTTACATTTTGATGTAAGATAGCGATACTTAGCATGATGATTGTGACTGTTTGAAGATTGTGATCTTGACTGTGTTTCCAGTGAGTTTCAAATGTCGGATTACTCATTCAAGAGATAATAATAATAAAAACCACCCTTTTACATTCACCAGCCTTAAGCATTGCTGAAGATTTGTTCAGAGTTTGAAGAAGCTGCACCAGAATGGATTGCCATGTTGGCCTCTCTCCTCTGGAGGCATGATGATTCCAGCACCAGAGATCCAACTAAACCTCAGCTTAGAGTTCCCTTCTGCGACACAGTTTCTTTCTGATTTTGGAGATACCCTTCAGGACAGGAATAGGGACTCCTAAATTTGGTAGTTTCAAATCACAGCTGAGGTGTGCTTGCAGAACAGAGCTAGAAAGTTCAGCTGGAATGATGTTCCTGATGTATTATCTTTTACATATAGAGAATTCTTTAGCCTGAACTTCTGTCATGTTTTTCCCCACAGCCTTCTGAGAAACGGGCATTTTTTAAATAATCTCTCCTTCTTTTTGAGCCAGCTGTTGCAGAAAGCTAATGAAATCTAGGTCTTTCTCTTAGCATTGTGTTCAAAGACCCAAGGAAACAGTGTACAACTTTGCAATTGTTAGATGCTTCACAGAAGAGGCTTCCAATGTCAGGGATGACTTCTCATAGTGTTAATACGGTTAAGGTTGGATCGTGTTCAGGGAAAGGAAGGAGGGCTTGTTTTTCCTGAGGTAAAAAAATGGCCAAGGAAGTAAGGAAAGACAAGAAGTCTTTTAAAAATGTGGACTGAACTGAGGTTGTAGACTTTCAAAATGAGACAGATCTGTGAGTGTTTGAGAGTCTCTCAGCATCATTTGGGGTTTCTTGTCATTCCAGCACTGAGGATGATTGCCTGAGGGGGACTCCACATCCCTGTTGCAAAGCATTGGCTGCAACACATGATTGGAAAGAATTAATTTTGTCCTGACATTTTTCTCCTCAGGAGCTATCTGGTATGTCCACATTCAGAAAATTTCTTTAGGATTTGTGTAGAACAACTTATTCCTCTTCCCAGAAGATGTAGATTAGGATTTCCTTTCACTGGACTGACTGTTGAGCACACTGTAATCATGTAAACAGCAGTTTACATTGCAAAACCTTTTGGCAATATTTCTACAACCCAACAAGAAAAAACTTCAATAGCCTCGGATGGATGCTTCTAGAAAAACAACAGAGCACTCAGCAGGCTACCTCAGGATTACCTTCTTTGCACAGTCCTGAGAGAGATCATCTACTGTATCACTCATAAAGTGATGATTACATTTGATCTGCTTAAGTCTAAAATAAAGTTTCAGTGTCCCTGTTTCTTTTTATCCCCTGTCCAATGAGGGAGACACAGAGGACTCTGCTCTGCATTTTATTTCTGAATAGGTAAGATGATAAAACTGTCATAAAGTGTTTCCTCTCAAGTGCTGAAATGGCTTAGGTTCCTCTCTGTTTCATCCTCCAACCTCTTCTGGGAAGAGGAGACTAGCAGTGCATAGCCTTGGTACAGCACCCATAGACACCTCCCCAAACCTAAACACAGCTGCTTCATCTAATTTTAGATCTATTGACCCTTTGACAACTGGGGAACTAGAGACACTTGAGTAAAATGAAGCTCAAGACATCCTCACGGTAGCTAAACAGTCCCTGGTAAAAGTCCCCACGCCCATCTCGCTGACAGCGAAGGCACAGCACATTAAACGTTCACGTGGGTGGACTTGTGCGGGCCTGATCCTGAGCCAGGGTAGCTCTGTGCCACTCCAGGGGCAAAATTACAGACGTGTAAGCAGCTCACTGAGCTAGAGCCTGAAAAGGGGAAAGGTTGTAGGGGCTAACTTTGCATTCAGGGCAAGGCAAATTTAGGTGCTTTGAAGCAATATACAAACTAGTTTGTCTCTCTGCCTGTCCCTGTGCCCTGCCACATCGTGCTGGCTCTATGGTGAGCCTAGGAGCTGTGTCCTCCCCTTCCTACCACAGACCCAGGAACACTTCATTGCTCCCAAGTAGCAGCTTTCTTCTGTGGGGTGACAACTGCTGTCTTCAACTGGTACAGGTCTGGCCAATACCCTCTGTGCGTGTTCAGATTTCACAAGGTTTTCTCTAGGTCAGGCAGGCTTAAAATTCCCTCTGTAGCTACGGTTCACATCGTTTGTACGTAACTGATCACCCTAAGTGTGTAGCTGTGCCTTACTCATATTTCTGCATTTGTTAAGCCCTTTGCTTTGGCTCAGTATCCCCACAGTAACCCCTGGTCTTGCAGAAGAGTAAGCACAACTTCCAGCCATGACAGCATGGGTTCACGCAAGAACCTGCCTATCTCTCCCATCTGTGAGGAGCTTTTTTGGTCTCCCTGTTAAATCTCAACATAGTCGCTCCTCTTCTCCCAGACACTAATCTTCGCAGGTGCACACTCTTTTCACATTCTCCCAGGCTGCCGAGTGCGACTGCCAAATTTTATTGCATTAGTTGAGGACAGGTTGACACCCACGAATTTCACCAAAGCATGCTTCGTGAAAGAATTAGAGAAGGAGGATGCCTTACAAATGTCAGATTATTGTATGTCTGAGGCTCTGCTTCACTTGGGTAACTGCTGCTGTATGAGGAAGATCATAAGCCACACAATGTTTGTGCCTACAGTGTTTTTGGAGAACGCAGCTTCACAGGTGCCAGACTCGGCATGTAAGCATGCGCATCCACACAGATATACTTGTGTGAGCCAGGACTGGTGTTTTCATATATGGTAGTGGTTTTACCTCACTGTGATGTATTCTTACTTGAGGTTACTTTGCTTTTTAAAAATTTCTTGCTGAATGCCCTGTTGCTACTTCTCATCCTTTAATGCCTGCAGTAAAAAAATCTGATGGAAGCAGAAGAGACAAAGACTTTGAGGATGAGAAGCTCTGTTCTTGCCATCGTTTGTCAGCAAACCTTTCCCTCCAGTTTGAAAATCTTTCCATCTTACTTCTCAAAACAGAAAAGTGTCAATAAAGTCTGTTACTGGCAAGTCTGCTGCAGTTCCCTTAGCTTCTCCATCATGCAGCCGGTAAAAGACACAGAGCACTTCATATAGAGGAAGCATGGGTTACACATGCATGTGGAACTTGAGAAATAGGTTCAGCATGGCTTTCTTCATCACGCCCTTTCTCTCACCTTTAAAACTTAGTTTTACTGGTAATTCAGATGAAGAGCATGAAGTAGCCAGGTAGTTAACAGTCCTTTGAGAAAACAACTTGAATCCAGTACAAAATGTACCTGCAACTAGCACAACAAAGACAATAAACTAGATCAGCCCCTTGGCTTGGTTACAGATCATTTCCTGCTGAAACGCAAATTCGGAAAGATACATAAAAAGCACCTAGCTTCAAGCGTGTGAGTAGATTTCAGGGGCACTACTTGAATCTGTCCTTAACCTGTCTGTCTTTACTGGTGCATTAGAGGATTCCCATAGGTAACTAACGGGAGGTTACTGGGACAAGAGTCACTTTTCGTACCCGGAGAGGACATACTTTGTTGGTTGTTTTGTTCATTTGTTTGCATTCCCTATGGTTTGGTCTCATTGCAGCCCCCAGAAAACCATACTGATGGATTTTGCAATGCAGTGAGCACAGCTCCCTGCCCCTTGCAGCCAGAGCCGAGCTGTGCACGCCGGCAGGCACCGGCACGAGCTCTGGCACAGCGGGCACCTCCCTGCAGGCAGCAGCGGGCGCCCAGCAGTGGGAGGAAATGGCAGTCGCGGGCAATGACATGGGTGGAGCTCCTCACACCGGTTGTCCCGTGGGAGATAGCTTATCTGTGGGCGCCTGTGTTTCTGGAATAATATACATTTGATTGAAAGCCAAAATTAGAGTAAGGAAGAAATTGGCTGCCAAGGGCTGATTGGCGCTTGGAGTCAAAGGAGGGGCAGCACGGACCCCGCAGGGAGGATCTCCTTATCCGTCGGCACCAGTCTTCTCTGCCTGCAGGTGTGCCCCAGCGGTTCCTGCTATGACTCTCCTTTCGGTTATTTTTGTTTCCCGTTAAAAAGCCAGCTGAGAGCCTCTCACTAAGAAGCCTTCGTTTTTATCTGTTGCCCCCTCTCCGCCATGTTGCAGCCTGTGGTAAAGACTTCAGCTCTCTCAAGCAAAACAATTAGGTGCCAGCACCACGTCGTTGGGCTGCCGCGCCCACCTCAGACATTTGCCTCCCGCTGTCCAGTGGCACAATGAAAGCTGGGTCCTGTTTTAACAGAAGCCCTACATAACAGCTTGTGCAACATGGGCTGCGTGGCTGCATACAGCCCCTTTTGTGTGTTGATGTGTTTCTTTTTCTCCGGAGCAATTAAGTTGCATTGTAGGCTCTAACTTTTTAGGCAATTCTCGGCCGCCTCTAACTTTCAGCATTTCATACACACAGACATCACCAGTGCTTGAGTTACTGGGAAATGCAGTACTAGATGTAGAAAGGGGAGGGCAAACCAGTCATTTTTAAGAGTACGTGGATGCATCCGCATTTTCTGTAGCTAAATAGCTAGTTAGTTTGAATCGGTCCCACCTATGTCATGTTGTGTCTTCTGAATTTTACTGAAGAAGGGCCGAGGCCATTGCGTAACTAATTATGGTTGCTCTGCGCAGACCTTCTGTTGGCCTTTTCTACACTTACCTTCATGTCACTTCAGAGGCTTGTAAGAGAAAGATACTGTTAATGGAAACATAATTTAAGTTAAAGACTTGGTCTTTGTTGTGGTCAAGTCTAGCCAGTGAATTCTGACTCCTTAAATATTCTGTGGACAAACCACTTGCTTGTGTGCCTTACATTTCTGAGAATGGCATCCTCCACCCGCAGTGCTCTCATGTGGTGAGAACAGAGCTGATGCCACAGTAAATGACTACCGTGTAAAAAGAAAAGGGAAGAAGGTTTGGATTTCAGGCCATAGCCAAGTGCTAGAATTTGGTGCACTGTAACAAAACAGAATAGCTGTTATGTCTTATATCAGAAATAACAAGTGGAATTGCTGGCAGTATTCTGTTTTCTGGGTTTTGCACCTATATAAACAGGAGGAGATCCTGGCTGATTTTGTTGACACATGTTGGCATGCTGAGATTATTTATTTTGGCCTGATAGGCTTTTTTTTTTCATCTTATTCTGCCTTTTTTAGCAACATCTTCTATAATTTGTCAGAAAGGATGGTGTTAAAGATTTTCTTCTCCTCACCATAACAGTGCTGATCCACTGTTCAAATCAGCCAGGTATTGTTGCAGCTTCATCTGTCTGCCACTTGAATAGTTATGATGCCTTCATGAAAAACTCTTGTTGGACTTTAAAGCTGCCATTTAAACATCAACTAACATCAACAAAATACTTCTGACTTGTCTTGGAATAACAAATGAGCCATTCAAACAAAAAATTACCCGCTCCCAAATTATTTGAAGCAACTTGAAGAGAGAGGTCGTTTTTTGCTGATGGCTACAAAGTATGAGCAAGACATTGCATGGACCAAAAATCAAATTATCATGGTTATTTTCAACGAAAGGCTAACGGATAGCTTCTTAAAGGCAGGTATATGCCACAAGATGCAGTTAAGCACCTACTAGGATAAAAGTACTAAAGATGCTCAAATCCCATTAAAAATCAAAGGGAGTTAGAGAACTCTATTGTTAAAAAGCCCTAGAAGCTTCAGTGTGATTTATCTTTCTCTGTTACTCTGTAAATTCCTTTGATATGCAGGTCTTATGCTCTTTTCTTCTTTAAAAATCCCACCAAAGAATATGACTTGGGAGGTTAATGCCCCCTTAGCAATGGATTGAAAGCAGATTACTAGTTCTTCATATGCCTTTTTTTCCAGCTGCCTATTTCTCTGTCCTTTGAAAGCCACCCTCCATGTCCTGTTTCCCAGGAGGTCCATTTGATTTCTCCTTTCTCCCTACTACTGAGTCTTTCACTCATTGCAAAACGTCTCCTTTCCCTCCCCACATTGCTCAGCTCTTTCCAGGGAAGTATGACTCTGTCACCTCACCTCTCCATCCTGCCTTCCCAACTGTCCCAGCCTAAGTCTCGTGCTGAGCCAGCTACACTGCTCTTCAGTGATAAATCATATCATCACCCCTTTCCCCTTTGACATGTCAGTTGTTGTTTTTTTCCAAAGACTTGCATAAAACACCTTTAACCATAGAAAACAGAACAGTCTTTGTAACATAAATTTCAAATGCTCTTCAGAAAATTCTGAGTGAAGCTCCCAGTAAACATCAGAGAACACAAGAGACTCACCCAGTGACTGCCCTGCTTTTTGGTAACTTTTCCATGCTCCGGGTAGGTAAAAAGGGAGCAGGGTACAGCTGTCAGTTCAGTGACACCGGTGCACGCCACATTCCTTGCACAAAAAAGAGAGTTTTGATTAAACTCTCCTAAATTGCAGTAATGTGTACCAAGAGGGTAAAATACAGAGTCTTTTAAGGTCATCTTCAACCAAACCAAAGTAAATTAATTAATGAGTAATGCCTTGATGGTGTTAGAAGAGCCAATGAGAAATTATTACCATAAGTTATTGTCAAGCTAATTAATGTCTGCATGTATGTGTACATAGACATGGATGTCCACAGAAATTATTTCTCCAGAGACTGTAACAAGTAACTGTTTGAGAAAGCTGTACAAATGCTGAGCAATGCATCTGAAAAGTCTGATTCCCAGGTATTTGTCACATCACTGCAAGAGTGATTTTCCTCACTACAGTAAGAAGGGAGGGACAGGAACTTCTCTCACAAAAGAAATAGAAAACTCTGTTGATTTTTATTTTCAGTTTGTCTCCAGAAGAAAAGAATTGCATAGCCTGCCTTCCCATTTCTCATTCAGATTTAAAGAAAATCCTTAGTATTTCTACTGGAGTGATTTCTCTCTCCTGTTGTGTCTCCTACACCAGTGGGGCTTTTTTCACTAGTTTTCATTTGGAAAACAAGTTTGCAAAAAGCGCTAAGTTTGAACATGAGGAGATTTTATTTATTAATTAGAACAATTAATTAGGCTGTTGTTAATTAGATCCTCTGTGAGGACCCAGGGTGAGGCAGGTGGCCTGACCACCAATCAGCTCTCACTGGTGAAGTGAGCTGCGCTGCCGAATGGATGCGCTGGTAAGGGCATTCTGACTGCTTGGCCTCGTCTGCGTGGCCACATTCACGAGCAGCGCAGCTACGGCAGTCCAGGGGCACAACTGCGGAGAGCTTTAGTGAAGATTGACTGGATCAACATCCCTATCATTGCTCATGTCAAGTAACCAACTCCACCATTACTTGTATCAGTGTGCCCCATGGCATGTTAGTCTGCACATGGCTACTCGTAATATGGAGGGTATAGCGTGTTTGCGCAGCTGCTTTTGTGTAGATACATTGTGAGGACAAGTCTTAGAAATACAAACAAAATATATGCCAATATACACAATAATACATCTATAGAATTGAACTCCCTCTTCTTCCATTGCATAAGACCAGCAAGGGTGAGAAGAAAACAACGCCATTTCACTTTTTATAACTGCAGTGACTAGAAACAAGGACATATAAAGGAGAGCTCTCTGGCACACACAGAGGGCATGTTGTCAGAAAATAAATCTTGAGAGGAAGCTTGCCCTGGAGGGGCCTGTCGTTCCCCTGGGGGTGGGAGAAGGCTGCGTTAGGTGCTCTGCTCCTGTTGACCCTTTTGATATGCTTTGGCAAAAGTTCCTCTTGGATTCAGCAGGCGTTAACCTGCAACCAGGGGAATAACCAAGAGAGGTTATGCATTTAGAAAACATGATAAAACTTGCTGGATGCTTTGGAAGAAAAGGACATTTTTACAAATGGGAATTGTTCTGGGCAGGTCAAGATTCCCCTGCCAACCGTTCTGCTGCTGTTCCTGCTTCATCCTGAACTGTTTGTGTTGCTTCTGTGATGATAGTTCTGTCTAGGTATTTCTCTTATACCAATAATGCCATCTTCTTTTACATTTACTGCTAGCAGTACCACAAACCAGCATCCTGTTTGCCTTCTTTATTGCAGCTGCATACGGGGCAGAAGGCTTTAGGGACTTTCATACAATAATTCCCAAATCTTTTTCCCGTAAGTATACTGCAAACTCAGCTCAGTACAGAGCATTTCCATCTAGTTCCTACTTTTGTGATTTTTGTTTGTGTCATTCCGCTTTTCAGTAATGTGTGTTTGTCTGCATACACTATCTAAGGGTTTACGTAATCTGATCTTTTTGCTTTGTTCACATGTATTTTGTTTTAACTTAACGTAAAGCCTACTTCAAAAGCCACCTTCTCCAAATCCTTGGCAGGCAAGAAGCCTATAATTGTTCTGTATAAATATATTTACATTCAAATTATTATTCTTATAATTAAGAGGAAAAAAAAAAAGATGTGTGAATTATGGATAATCTGTCATAGGCTCAAGTCAAATATTTCTATTGCTTACATTCGTCATGGTGAAAACAGCAGTATGGAGTTGTAGTCCACTAAATTTGCAGAATACTGTAGATCACTTCTATTTAGCCAGTCGTACCGTCTTTGTAAATCACTGTTTGGTCATTGATTATTTTTTTTTCCATATCTCTAAACTATTCCCCTTTTTAGAACATATATTTTCAAGGGAAAATTGCTATTTATGATGTGCACTCATTCTGTCTTGTGTATGATTTCTATTAAAAGTGCAGTATTTGAAAAATCATTAAAATGCCTAGCTTGTAGGTTTTGTAAAAGGTGTCCAGTCAAGCAGTGTTCAGATATGTGAACACCTTTACTCTCAACATGTTTCCCAGTACAATTTTGAGTCAGATACTCTGGTCAGTCACATCCATGCAATCCTCCTGGGAGGTTGCAGGGTGCAGCAGAGAAGAGTTTGTCAAACCTTTCATTTTCAAATGAACGTCAAAGTCTTTTATCTCCTGAAGTAATTATTGCCTATAGCTTAATTATGTCATTGCTACACCATCACTTATGAATAAAATTACTGTTCCACAAAAGGGAAAGATCTGGTCTTTATTGGGTGAAGCAGACCCCTCATGTACTCAGCTAATCACTAAAGTAAATGCTCTCCTTTTTGGGGTGAGGTGAAAGAAGAAGTTTTTTACTGAAAGGAAAGTAAGATTTGAGGCAACAAAATGGTCTTTTTCAGTCTAATGAAGAACTATCTTTTCATCAAAATCATCAGACTAGAAAAGAGGGAAATAACTGTATTCTACACAAGGCATCATCCAGTCCTGTGGAGAGAAGAGGAATGAATACTGGCATTGACTGATATGAATCTTGGCCCTTCTCTATAACGTTTAGGTTTGCTGTGTTCGTATCAGATAAAATTTACTAACCTACACGCTATCACATGTAGTGAGGCTGTGTAGAATTTACGCCTGAGGAGTTCTAGTTGCAAGCGATTGCCACTTATGGGAGTATAAAACAAAGAACTTGTCCAATAAAGTCAAAACAGTTCTCCCACCCACCTTTGTGAATTCAACTGGTTTTTAATAGTAGCTCATGGCTGTAGAGATCCTCTCCTCTTAGTGATCCTAATCCTGCTGTCCTAAAACCAGAATTATCGCTCCTGTAATTTTGTGTACTGCTGGTACTTGTTCTTAAATTCTTCCTTCCATCCTTCTTTACCCTGGTTTCTGTATCAGTGTTTGTAGTCTTTGCTTTCCCCTTGTTCTTGCTTACCCTGTAGAATTGCAAACCAAATATTTGGTCTCAGTATAACCCTTGGGATCTTCCTGCCAAGTGGAGAATGTTGCATTTTCAATTCATTTTCATCCATTTTCTTTGATGAGCTACTTACTTTCAAAATTGTTTTGGACAAATCCACGTGCAGTGAATTCATTAAAAATGTCATTCCCATTAGCCTGAATTGTCAAAGTGAATGTTACAAATGCAAAAGTCTCAAAGTGACCCAGGAATAGACTTGTAACGTTGTTCAGGTTCCCAGCTCCCTGGAAGCCTGGCATTTGTGTTGCTGATATTCAGTGTTCATTGCTCCATGTGTTACAAACTCATCGCACTGCCCGTAGAAATGTAGTTGTGTTCATAGCTTTTGTTATTTAGGTATATTGTACATGCTGTTTAGAATTTGTCTCCTTTGATGTGATTGTTTCTTTGCCACCATATTTATTCTGTAACAAAACTGAGTGGCATCCTGTGTTGTTTTTTTCAGCCGGTAATATTAAAATAGAGACTCAGAGTGATGAAGAGAATGGGCGTGCCTGTGAAATGAATGGGGAAGAATGTGCAGAGGATTTACGAATGCTTGATACCTCGGGAGAGAAAATGAATGGCTCACACAATGGCCCAGGCAGCAAGGCTATGTCGGGAGTTGGAGGCATTCGACTTCCTAACGGAAAGCTAAAATGTGATATCTGTGGGATAATTTGCATCGGTCCCAATGTGCTCATGGTTCACAAACGAAGCCACACTGGTAAGGCCTGCCGTAGTTTTTCCTTTAGTTGACAAGATTTGGCCACATATTAGGAACTAAGACTTACTTTCTGTATCGCGTGCATGTTCCCTCTTGTAAGGTAATGCAGCATCGGTGGGCATTTGGAACTCGGTTATTTTGTTACACCGTTTCGGACAGCACAGGAATCGAGATTTCTTCTTCATAGAAGTCCATCTATTGGGCTACAAATTGTGCAGCTTGTTTGGATTGAAGCTACATAAAAATTCATTTTTTTTTTTTTTTTAAAGAAGTCTTTTTTAATTTCTAAGAAATTTCTAAGAACTGCCGAAGAAAAACCCATTTGTGGCTAATTCTGAAATCAACCCAGTTCTAATGTTTCCGACAATGCAAAAAAGCTCATTATGGATCAGTGATTTTGAAAGTAATTGGCAAAAAAAACGTTAAGGGAACTGTACTGGCAATCTTAGTGAAAAAGGGGTTAATTTCATGTCAAATGTTTCATGAAGTAAAACCAAGTATTGTCACTGTTCAGATCTGGACTAAAGAGTTTCCACTGGGACACTAAAAGAAAAATGTAAAGAAGTTGTGCTCCGTAGGGATGGCTTTTCATTATACAGTGCTATGAATCTTCTTGCCCCAATTTTCTAATTCTCAATAGTCTCAAAGAGTGCAAAAAATGAAGAGACTGAAAAAAGTGAAGAAGTAAAGACCAGGGTGAGTCTCATCTTACCTGATAAAAGCTGTCTAAAAATTAGGCTTCCAATCTAAACTCTTAAGGTCATCCATAGTCAAAGGAGAAGACTGAACTGTACTGCTGTGCTACACAAGTTACTTTGAAAATAGAAAAACCCAAAGTATTTGGATTTTTTGCACGAATATTCAAATAAGAGGGAATTTTAAAATATTTTTAAGGTAAGAATGACCTGTCTGATGGTTAGATTCCACTGAAATAGTCGTGCTAGTGAACACATAGATACTTTCGTCCTCCATATCCCCTCAATCGTGCTTAAATGATTTCCCCAGAATTACTGAGTGAGATTAGCAAAGTGTTTTCAGAGTTTAATGGAGATACGTGAAAAGACCCTGAGTGTCATCTCCCCCCCGCCAATGCTACTGTCCGTCATTGTAACCGTGGCTGTTTTAGCTCTGGAAGGGTGCAATCTGTTAGTGTAACGTGGGTTAGCCACATCCAGAAGCGGTGCTGGTGATAGCGATGTTGTTACATCGCCTACTTCAAAGTGCTCTTCAATTCAATATGATAAATCCCTCTGTCAGGGAAGAGCAGATAATTGTCTTTATTGGAAAAGCCAGAACTAGTTCTGAGAAGAGAGACTGCAGCCTACTTCCTAGATATAATAAAGTGCTTGTTGGTTGATTGTTTCCTTGGGTTTTTTAATTGAATGTTAATGTGGTCCTTTAGAAGTTGGTAAAGTGTATATGGAAAATGACTTGGACGTGAGGCCTTTTAAACAGACCCATGAGCTTGAAGAGGATACTGTAGTAGTTGAAATAAAATGTTGTAACTCCAAATGCATTTAGAGGTAGAAGTCTTTGTGCTTGTTTAAGGAGGCTGCTGTTTTAATAAAAGTATGCCGTTGCTGCTTTGGAGGAGCTGTTTCGGGTCCCTGAGGGCCAGAGGCAGTGTTTGCACCAGGGCTGAATGGCCTGTGTGGGGACACCCCTGATTTTAGGAGGCAGTGGGCAGAGCTGCCTTTGTTTCTTGTGCACTGGGCAGTACCCGGCAGGCTGAGTCTCCGGAGGTTGAGCTGGGCTGCCTGTTCCCTGTGGCAGCATCCCCAGGGGCCATCTCACTGGTTTCCCTGGCACAGACCTCCAGCTGCCCGAACTCCCTGCCTGGCAGAAGGACCCGTGCACCTGCCAAGGGTGCTGGGGACGCTGCCACGCAAGGGCTGTCGCTCTGAGACTTCTCCGCCCTTTGCAGAGCCCTCCCCTTGCCAATGGGACCCTCTTTTTGGTTAGAGAATGCGGTTAACACCTACAGTGGAAGCACCCCATGAGCTGCACTTCACCCAGCAGGACCTTCTTCTTTTACACTTCATAAAACTAACGGGTGTGAAGTTGCACCTCTGAGTCCTTCCCACCTTGCCCTCAGCTCCTCTCCTGAGCATCCTCTTCGGGTGAGCTCAGGAGGTTTTTTGGGGGCTGACAAGGGAGTGGAGGCTCTGAGCTGGTAGTTTAAATTAGAGGGATGTCATGGGGAAACGGTGGTGACTGCTTTTCCTTTCAGCTACGCTGTGACAATTAAAGTAGAAATGGGATATACTGTTACAGACGTTTAACTGACTATGCTGCAGCCCGTTTCAATACACACCCGGTGAAGGAATAAGCCTCGCGAATGAATTACTCTGCTGCTAGTCCATGTAAAACCTGAATGTGCGGTGAGGTTTCCTTAAATAAATATTTGATAAGTGAACAAAATTCCAGCACACTAAAGTGCCAAAATAAAATGACTGCCTGACCTGATAAAAGGCATAATTACTTTTAATGAATACACCTGCCAAGTGCAGATATGCAGAGCAGCACCTGATATTTCCACCCCCACGACTGCAGGCAGCTTTACAGCACTGACTGCTTCCTCGCCCCTTACCTGTTGCTCCCCTCTGCGGAGCGAATCCCCCTCACAGATGTCTGGCTCGCCTCACTCTCCTTCCCCAAGGCTTTCAGTACGTTGATTTTCTCCAGCTTGCTGCTGCCTTGCTTAGTGTTTAGGAAGAAGGAGATTTAGAAAGGAGGGAGGAATCCCCTCCTGCTTGCTGGTGCTGAGACCTCAGGGTATAGGTTCAGGCTCTGCTTGCTCAGTGTGCGCATATGTGTGTGCGTAGGTATGTATATTCCCTCCTTATATGTACACTCCTTTAACTTCAGTCACCAGTTAGTTCACTTATGTCTTGTTAGTTGGGTCTGAATGTCTCAAATTTATTTAGAAAACTAATGCCCATTGAAAAATGAGCATTAAAAAGAACAGAGAAGAAAGAGAGCTACGCTCTGAGTATTAGGTGATTTTGTCATCATATTGCTTAAGAAATGAGAAAGATTACAATTAAGATGATAGCTATTCTTCAGTGAATAAGTAGTCCAGGGCCCGTGGTCCCACTAAGGCTTGCAAATCACTGCAATGGCAGTTGATTCAATTCAGAGTCACAGTGCAGGTTTTGCTCCTTGGCCCATATCCGTTCATAGCTACACACCGTGCAGTGAAATCCACCCAGGATAGACATATGCTGGTCAGAACTGATGAGAAAATAACAGACAAAGCTGACTGTTTAAACAAAAGATGCATTATGTAATTTTTCTTTCCGTCCTGTCCCTTCCCTGTTTTGGGAGAATAGTGCCACACCCAGTAACCTTCCATCAGCAACCATCTCCATCCTAGCAGGGCTGGGAACTTTGCTGGGCTCACAAGGCAGGCGTTCCTCACCCCAGCAGTTGCAGCATGGGCGACCAAGGGCTGGCCAAGCTACACACAGTTCCAGGGTCTTTCGGTGGTGGTGTCTTTTCCCTTGCACAGCAACGTGAGTGCAGGTTCCCTTACATTTGATCCCAGTGTAAGTTTTGTAGAAATATTTGGTATGCAGCAGCCTCGTTTGAAACGCTCTGTCTGCCTGTCTTCTCCACCCAGTGCAAGGTTTCACCCTGTAATTGTGAGAGCTGTAGGCTGGAGATACATTTCAGTCTTACTTTGCTTTACATTTCATTCCTGGAGTACTTTTACGATCCTCTTTTTCTCCTCTCATGCTCCTCTGAGTAAAAATAACATAAATCAATTCTAGAAAAGCTCTTTAGTAAGAATTAACCATTTCTTCTGAATTTGTATCCCCCATGACAAAGTGACTTCTTCATTACTGTTTCAGTCCATTTCTGAAAAATACCTTCCACGCTGAGTAACTGCCCCAAAGATTAAGAGGTAAAGCAGACAGACTCTTACCCGTTTCCCTTTTCCCCTGACAACTACTGGGCATGGCTTATGAAGGACATTGCAAAATCCCATCAGGCTAACGCTGGCATTTTCGTGGGCTACTCCAGTTGAACCAGTTGCAGATACAGTTCAGATGAAACCAGCTACTTGATGGGCAAAGAAAATGAGCTCATTTAGCTTGACAGGGACTATGCTGACCCACTTGAAGCTGTTTGACCAATGAAAATATCTTACCGTAAAGTAGATTCATTTTACTGTCTACTGAATGCTGAAGCTGCCAGCCCTGATGGTAGAGTTTGCAGATTTTTGGGTTGGGACTGTGCTGGTGACTAATTAATTTTCGGCTGTTCTGCTGCATTACCCAAAAGTCAAAAATGATCATGCTCTGCATATATGCGCATATATGGACATACAGGTTGGTCCAAGATGTGCAAAATAATACATGATGGTTAAGTGAGAGAGAAGAAAGAAATTGTTTAACTTGTATTTATTTTTTTTGCATTTTAACTTCAGCACTGAAATTTTAAATTCAATATTTGTGTTATACAAAGAAAATCAAAACTGGGAACAGGTCATCTCTGGGCTGTTTCTAATATTGTTGATGCATCATCATTACTATAGCAGATTACATTTATTCCTAAGAGAGAAAGAATTCAGCAAACGAGTTTGAAAGGCTGTTTTGACTTAGTCGAGGGCTACAGAGAAATGGGCACACAGGAGCAGTTCCTGCTGAAGGAGCGCTCTCATGTACAAATTCTCCTTTACTCCTATCTGGTACAACTGGAAACATTTTATTTCCTACTGACTTAAGAAAGGCTTCATCTATCTTAAATTTTTAAAAAAATAGCTAAGCGAATAGATGAGCATTTTGATTTTAAACAGCACTAAAAACCAAACAACAGCCATATTAATTTTTGCAAAGGCTAGTTGATTCGCTTCCTTGATATTTCACACCACTTTAGACAAATCGAGGCTGCGTCTCTTCAAGTTTTTTCCTGTGTCCGTCCAGAGTGTAAACCAGCAGAGCCCATTCGTGCAGCTCCTCTCTTCATACCTTACCTAGAGAAGGGCTGGGACTTTGGCATGGAAGTACAGGGCTTCCTTTGCACTGTCTTAACTTACGTGATTTTTCTCTCTCTTTCTCTGTCTCTTTCCTGATTTGGCTGCTTAGGGACAGACAGGTAATGGAGAAGAAATTGAAAGGGAAAATACAGGGAAAATGTAAATGAAAAGAAGTTATTATAACTGTTATAATGAAGTGCCTTTCATTTAAATATAAGAATGTAACGCTGAAATGAACTTGTGATCCTGAAATGCATTTTTAATGAGTTTCCTTTTTATTTTGCTGCTTCAGTGGCATATTTTAAAGACCCTTTGAAAAAAGCCACATTAAAAACCCCACCAAATGCCACAACATGCAAAATTGGATATTGGTTTATTCCAAAACTGCTGATCAGGAAGAGTGGCTCTTCAACACAAAATGTTGCAGTCACTTTATTTAAATGAGTTTGAATTTGCATTGTGATGTGCCATTCTGATTTAGAAAAAAAAAATTAGATTTTCAGATCAAATTGACCCAGCCAGTGAAGCATTAAGAAACTGGCAGGTTTAGTCTGAAAGCCTCATGTTATATCAAACCTGCAGCCGGTGGAAGTCACAGAGCAGCAGTGAGAAAACAACTTTCTCACTGAAATCTTCCTCTTGTTACCGCGTAAGATTTTTTGTTCTCACATATTTGCTCCTTCTCCCCATAGGAGAACGCCCTTTCCAGTGCAATCAGTGTGGAGCCTCCTTTACACAAAAGGGCAACCTTCTGCGCCACATAAAGTTGCACTCGGGTGAAAAGCCCTTCAAGTGCCACCTGTGTAACTACGCCTGCCGTCGCAGGGATGCCCTCACGGGACACCTGAGGACTCACTCGGGTAAGTGAAGGTGCGGGACCATCCAGGGGTGCTCATCGCAGCACACATTGAGGACATGGGGACGTTCGCGGCCACCAAGCCTGAGAGATCTTCCCACCCTGGGGAGGCAAGATGCCTCATGTGGGGGCTGACCAGGATGCGAGCTGGCCACAGTGTTTTAGCAGCAAAGAGATGACTAAATTCATCTCACGCTCATGATCCTTCACCAGAAGAACTGTTTTTTTCCCCCATACTTCTTGGCTGATTAAAAGTCCCTGTATTAGGGTTTCATCTTACAAGCCTCTTGTGAGTAATCCATTTCATGGAACTACGAACATGAATTAAAACTGATGAATGTTTTGGGATTTGGATGGCATTTATCCACGTATAGAGATGATATAAGGTCTAAACACAGTAGGTTTTAAGTCCTGAAATCTCAAAAACCTCCAGTCTGGTAGTTGTTCTCGACCTAAGGAGTGAATACCACCTACAGCATTTAGCAGTCGCTGTTTGTTACACATTGTAGTTACAAGTATTTTGAAAGAGAAAGATGGGGAGAAGGGAGAGGGTGGGAGAGAGAAAGATAATAATCTTCTAAAAAAGAGGACTCTGCTAGAGTTTTTCAGTGTTTTGTCTCCACAGTAATATGGAGAGCTGAATAAATATTTTTGAATAGCTGTGCTTTTCCATTACCATGAACCTCTCATGGTTTGACAGAAACCATAGTCACGCACCTTCTGTGTAGCAAAACCAATTTAGCACCTTTAAAGTGCCTTTAAAAGCAGAGTGTTGTCTCATCTAGTTTCCCCAGCTAAGCTGGAAATGCAAATCCTTATTTGGATAGGAGGCCTCCAAACCACGTTGCTGGAACTGGCACTGCTAACTTAACTTGTGAACACTGGCTTTGAGACCAAGTTCTGGGTAGCACAAGGGGAGCTCTCAAAGTTACATTTTTGTGCTGCACAAAACTAAGGAAACTCTTTTCTAGCACACACATTAAATAATAAGATCCCTAGGGTTGGTCCCAAATGTCCAAAATAGTTTCCATGTCTCCTGTTCAGTTCTGGACGGATTCAGGAAAGAGCATCTTTGAAATACTATTTCGCCTCCCTCTCCCTCACTGTTACTGATTTTCATGGCTGCACAATTTTAAACATAATTTTTCACATATACATGAAATTATACTTAGACACTTTTGGCAAACTCTGAGGATTCCGTAGCTAAAGAGACAATGCCTAAACTATAGATTGTGATTAGTTGCTGCAATTTGCAAATTGAATCAATAGATTATAAAACAAGTTGGATGTCTGAGTCTGATTTTCACCTGAGAATTTGTAAATAAAATTCAAAATTTAAGCTCTGTAATCATCTAAAATTGTGAAATCACATATGAGGTGACAGTCTTGTCTCGCTAAGATAGAAAATTCAGGTCCAGAATTCCATGAAACCGTATCATTACTGCAAAATTCCTGGAACTACCTACCTCTGGATTGGTGTAATACAGAAAAAAAAATTATTATGCCATTATGCCATTTCTCTTGAACTTCCAGAAGCAGAAAACGTATGAAATCTAACATTGTCCTAAAAGGGTTGAGCTGGTTCTGGTTACATCAGAACTGACATCCAGCCGTGGGCAGGTGTCTCTACCTACACCAGCAGTTCCCCTGTTGGCAGTCTCTGTGGGAGCTAGGCACTACAGCAACTACGCTCAGACCTTTGAAGGTGGCTCAGTTTCTAACTTGTGTAGATGCTGTTTTTGAAGGTTTAATGTCGCGGCCCTTATCTGATGTGAACCATGTGAAATCAGCTTGCAGCACCCACAGAACTGGCATGTTGATGTGAAGATAAACAACTAGCAGTTTTCCATTAGTTTGTTTGGGTTTTTTTCTCCTTTAAATTGACAAAATCTTTCTTCAATACACCACAGCATGGGTTTATTTTTGGGGTGGGCTTTTTTCCTGTTGTTCTTACCGTTATTAATATGCTGTTGAACACCTCATCTGAATCTATCAATTAATTGTGTTTTCTCCAGTTGGCAAACCCCATAAGTGCGGATACTGTGGTCGCAGCTATAAGCAGCGCAGCTCTTTGGAAGAACATAAAGAACGCTGCCACAACTACCTGCAAACCATGAATATCTCAAGCAGCCTTTATTCAGGTAATAAACATGCCTGTTTGGGGATTAACGGTGTCCTGTCACATATGCAGAAAAAGGAGTGCAAAAAGAACGCTAATACCATTTGTAGTATCTTTTGCATTGGGGAAGCACACACACACTCCACATGTATGATACTGCACCAGGATTCATTCTATATTTGATAAATATTTGGCTGTTGTTGTCTTGGTCAAACAAAAAGCCAAAGTAAAACTCAGGCATGTAGGAAAACACTTACAAGACCTGGAAAATTTCAGTTCACCATCTCAAGGCAGTATGCCTGCATCATCTCACCACCTTTCCTTTTTTTTCTTGGAGTCCTGTACACCATACTCTCGTGGATGTGTTTTTAATATAGACTTAATATCAGTGTTCTAGGTAGGGCTGCAGAATCTTCTGCAGCACGTATCTCCTGCCCTTCACAGGCACAGCTTAAGGGGCTTACTTGACCACTGGGACCAACTCATCTAACAAGGATGAGCCATCTGTCTTTGATCTCACTCTTCCAAGCAAAAGGACGTGAAGCCAGAGGCACTCCATTTAGCCAGTTGGACTGAGACAGTCCAAAAAAGCTAATTTGTTGACAGCCTTCTTCCCAACCTCCCCTTTAAAAGAAAACAGGGGAGGTGAGATACTGCGGTGCCTCTCTGAGAGACCAGTCTTATGATGAAGGTAAAGTCCATTTCTTGGAGAATATCAGATTCAAAAGTATGCCCAGAAATAGAGCAAGCAGATATTGGGGTCTGGATTTTTTTTCTTTTTTAACAAAGATCCTAAAGACCTATAAGGGATTGATAACAGTAAATAGCCATACAAAATCCCCTTGCATGTGCAGTTTTAGATAGAGAATGTAAGATACAATTTCTGTGGTGGAGTTTAAGTCCATCCAGTAAGTTTCATTTCTTGCATGCCTTTTTGATCCTGTCAGTATATGTTATTTGGTTTGTTAAATGGCAAAAATGGAAGGTTGTCTCTGACCTATTTGGAATGATGCCTCATTTAATATTTTATACCTGGACAGAACCTGAATGTGTTTTTACATGCTATCAAATAATATAAAGTGTATGCACATAATGACAGCAGTGAACACAGCTGATATGCTTCTGGCAGACAGCATGTTAGAGCAGCGCCCCTTCTAATTTTACTGAGGGGCTGGAGAATGCCTAAATAGAAAAGCTCAACGTAATACACAGTAGGCAGCAATACTTATTCCTCAAATTGGTGACAGGATTTAGAAGCAAATATTCTGTCTTGGGATTTGAATTTTCAGTGTCTGGCACATGGATTTGAACATGAAAATCTGTGTGAATGAGTAACTGCACTACTACTAAAATGTCCAAATGGAACTAGTGTAAGGAATCATAAACTTTAATAGGAAATAATACAGTTTTAGAGATGGACTTTTGTTCATAGCAAATTGTGACAGGAGAGTTTACGCTAGTTTAGGACTGAATATCTAATATCTCAGTGAGATGAAAACTTGGGGAATCCATGAATGCTGTGAAGAATTACGTCTTTCTTGCATATACTGAAAGTATCATATAAATCTGTATTTGATATAATAGGAATGCTTTTGTAAATTAGAAAAAAAAATAAAGGAATAAGTTCTGGGTTTAGACTTTGTATCCTGCCAAAAAATTCACTCTTTAAAAGAAAAGATTTTAGTACTCAGTTAATAAATCAATTCCTTATATTTCTAAAATAAAACTTTCCTTCATTTTTCCTAGTATTTTGCATTCTAACATTCTATTCTACTCCATTGCAAACATACCATTTTGCTATGTTTACATTATTTAATTTCCCTTGTTAACTCAAAGATGAAAATGTACAATGAAACAGTTGAGACTGAGCAAGTGTCCTCGAATTTTTAGTGCATTCTACATTATATCTAGAAAAGCAAACAGCTATACTAGCACTGTTCTTACAATATTTCACGGTGTGATATAGAGCTATTGGAGTCATAAATCAGGCTTTTTTTTCTCAGACTCAAAAAATTCGGTACAAAAATCTGCAAGGGCATCTAATTTGACATTCTGCTACAGTGAGATTGTTTTTTACAGCACTTTTAAAATACTTTGTGCTGTGTACATAGAAAAAAAGTCAATTGGAAGGACCTAACCTGGTGAAAACTTTCCATCAGCTTGTAAATCTAACAAATGCAATTGGGCAAGTACTTAAATAAGGGAAAGATTCAGCAAAGAGGAGTAAGAAGAGGAACAAGATATTGTATTTATATTTTATCTTTTGTTTGCTTTCTTTAAGAGAAGGAGATTCAGCATAAAATTAGGAACCTGCTGAATTTAATGGCAAAATTCTTATTTTAGAGGACTAGAGTTTCACTGTCCTTGTGATGTTCTTCTCTTGGAAATATTAGTTGAAGTTTGCATTTGAGTTGAGTGGAAGTGTGCTAAGTCTTACCAGGCCTATATGAAATAACAATATAAATAGTGTATGAAGTTTAAAAAGGGTCAAATAAAATTTCTTCCATGACCTGTGGACTTTCATTTGGAAAGATAAATATTTTTTTCAGTTCACAGACACCAAATTCCAGAAAAATAATTATCAGGTTGGTGTTGAATTTCAGGGAGTGTTAGTTGCAAAGGCTGGAAATTGGTACATAATTCAATTTGGCCAGTTTTGGGTTTTTTTTAATAGCAGTTTTAAAAGTTGCAACATTGAAAGTTTGAAAGTTGAATGCTTAACTTACCTTCTCTTGAATTGATTAGAAATTAAATGTTGTTACATCCTGAACAGATATTTCTTGATCGCTTCAACTTTTAATTGAAAACTCAATCTTTTGTTTCCCTGTTGAATGGGCTGCTTTAAGGCATTCCCTGTAAGTCTCTTCCTGAAGTGGTATCTGGAAGCCTTAGCCAGCACAAGATGCTTGCTAGCGTGTGCTTGTTTGATGATGACTAGATACCATCAATGCCCTTAACTATCCTACATTCTGCTCATATCTTGCGTTAGACGCAATCTTTAGCGTCTTATGGGGCTGGAGCATAATTCCATGAGACTCCTTGTCACTGTCATGGTTACACTGCTGCAGCAGGGGCTCAAGAGCTAGTTATATACTCCTCTGCTTGGTATTCCAGGGTGGTGGTGTTTAGGACACTTGGCCTGCTCTTTCCACTTATCCACCAAACCCTGATTTTGCATCTTTCAGAAACAGTGAAACTTTCACAAACATTCTTTTAAGGCAGTGGTGTGTTGCCAAAGTAGCATTGCAGAGGAACAGCATGTTCTCAAGAATTGAGAAACACACAGGTACCAGAGTAATGGGTTCTGTGAACCAGTAAATCCAGTGGTAAAACAAATTCTCAGCAGGCACAGAAGGCAAAATGTAGCAGAGTAGCGCACCTAATTGAAATAGCTTGCAGAAACAAAGTCTAAAAATCATCTTTTGTTCCTCCATTTAATAGCAAGTCACAAGTTCAGCAAATATATCCATATCCTATTAGCAGGTAAAAGTAAAATTAACCCCTTTCTCTCCCGTGTCTGACCCCCCACCTTGCCAAAAAAAAAAAGAGAAAAAAAAAAACCAGTTGTACTATGATCTCGCTGCCTATCACCTTTCCTTTAGATGCCAGAAGTCAGAAATACCTTTCCATACATTTTTCATAGTCATTGTTTTGACAGTGCATTTTCATACATCCCTTGTGTTTCTGCAGGAAAGTACTGAAGTGAAATAGTTTCCCTTTCCTAGAGCCTCATGGCTGAGCTCCTTTCTAGTTCTACAGTGTCTCAGCAGTAGCAGGAGGTTGGGAAACATGTTTGACTGTTGGAATTCAGTCCTCCACTACAGATGTGACTTTAGCAACTTAGGTTAAATTGTCATTTAAAGTCCAAAATTGTATCAAGGAAATATAGCAGTATTTACTAGGGAAAAAGGGGAGAAGGGCTGGTGTAGCTTGCAAATACATCTTCCACTGCTGGAGCTGAGAAGTTTGTCCATTGTTCCTGCTAAAGAAACGATGATCATACAGAGGGTTCCCCTGGGAGAGGTGCAGAGGGATGGGTGGGGATGACAGTGGGGGGCTGAAAAGATGGACTGCTTCATGTCCAGTATAATGTAAGGACGTAGTTTATTCATGGAAATGTAGAGTGGCTGCAGAGCAAGGGTGGAGTGATTACATCACATAAAGGCAGAGGCCTTGCAGTTGCAAGCTCACTTTTGTATCCTAAATGAGGGAAGCATGAACATGTACATAGATTAATCGGCGTGAGAGGCTTTGCTACCAAGAGGCAGAATCGTCCTGTGTCTGCAGTGGTGAGCTCCTCCTTCCAGCTGTTTGGGAGCTAAAAGATATTAGCTGAGAAACAATAATCTGAAGACAATAGTTCCATTAAAATGGAACAAGCGTGCCTAACCCTTCTGATGTCATTTGATTTCAGTCATAAAAGAGGAAACTAACCAGAGTGAAATGGCTGAAGACCTGTGCAAGATAGGGTCAGAAAGATCCCTCGTGCTGGATAGACTAGCAAGTAACGTCGCCAAACGTAAGAGCTCTATGCCTCAGAAATTTGTTGGTAAGAGTTAAACGTTTGCTGTCTCCTAAAAAATAAACCAAAACAAAACCTCAAAAAAATCTCACAGAATTTTTACTTTTGCCTTATGATTTTACTTGTTTTACTAAATTAGCAATTACTAAATTAGCAATATCTATCTCTATAGAAGCAGATACAGTGATGTGTTGGGGGAAAAAAAAAAAAACAAAACCAAAACCAATACCAACCAAATTTCTCCAGCATACATTTCTGCATGTTTAATTTTCCACATCTGGAGATAGATTTTAAGTCTTTTTCCTGTCTTTTTCTAATGCTTACAGATTAGATCATTACAAGATCTGGACAGGTTCTTGAAGTTGCCTTAAGAACCTGAAGATAGGAATAGAAGTTTCCTATTGGGAGAGCATTTGACCACACTTTCAGGGTTATTTTATTAACTTCTTGGGTGACATCCAGATCTGGGCATATCGGTGTTTGTGAAACCGTTTGTGAAGAGTTGAATTGAATCCAGCATAGGCTGGAGAGTACTGTTCACCCCTGCATAAAGTCTGTATACTTTTACAGCTCAAAATGGAAATAAGCAAACTTAGGTTTGAGAATAATACCTAAATGAAAAGATCTTTGGGCGTATTCTATAAATGATGCAAAAACTTCAAGCCCATTTGCTCCTACTAGTCTTTGTCTTAACAATGAAAAAATGGAGGTTGCTCCTATAGAAATGGAGGCTGCACTTACATTATTCTGTTTGGTAAGCCCGTACCAGGGAGTGGTTACATCAGTTTTGAAAGACCCACAGATAATACTTTGTCAGATACGTAGAGTTAGTCTTAAATGAATAAAAACATGGGAGATTAGATAACAGCATATACTCATACCTAGTTAGATTCTTTTATAGTTCTCTGTACATTAATTTAGAATATTATTCTATGGGAGACAATCAGAGAAAATTGAAATCTTTGAAAAAAACTCACACATTAAGAAGGTCTTCAGTCAAAAGTCAAGGCAGAAAAAGACTGTTTTATGGGACAGAAATTCCAAATATACCTTCTTCAATGAGGACACAGGGTGAAAGGAAAGTTAATATTTCTGAGACAAGGAAAGGGGAATCTCAGCTATGTCAGGAGGTGCGACGAAAAGTTTGAAATAAAAGTCCAAGATTGTCTTCAAGTCCAAAGGCAACAATTCCAGGAGGCAGTCAAGGATAAGAAATGCTTATGTTCATAAGAGGACAAAAGTTGTAGTAGAGGTAGTTACCAAAAATATATCAACTACAAGAGGTAAACTTGATTCATTTAGACACTTTAGTAACTGATTGCGTTAGGCGAAATACTAGTTCTAGGAAAGCTCCAGGAAGAAGTGTTATCATTTAAAAGGTACTAGCAAGTATCCTATATGTGATGCATCCGTGGGTGTGGACTAGCTTTTTTGTTCTCCTTTTCTCTGTTCACCCTGAGAAGCAGTAAACATAGCCAGTTCAACTACAAGTTTTAGGAGGGCAGTTTCCTGTCAGTTAGTTATTCAGGGTGCGGTGTAGGAAGACAACCTACTGGCAGCAGATATTTATGGAAGTTTGCTAACCTTCAAAAGGATGAAGTTTTCTGATAAGAAAATGCCCCCAAATCCTTTCCTTTCCAATCCTCACCTGCTGCTTCCTGTAATAGGTACATTCCTGATTAATACAAGATACGGCTGGCTGGTCAGGGGAGCTTTTGGGTAATAAAACATGTTTATTGCTCCTATAGATTACCATGTTGTCCCAATCCCTGTGCTGAATTCCAGAGAGAAGGAGCAAATGACATCCTTTGCATAAGGGAAAGACTGTCTGTTCCTTCACTCAGTTTTATCAAGGCTAAATTCATTAACTTTCAAAAGTGAGATTGTTCACCAAATTAAGCCCCTTATCTGTAAAATTCTCTCTATATTCCATAATGGAATAGCTCCCAGACCCAAAAGCAGAACTGGGCCCTCCAAACTAGAGAGTGAGAACTGCAGGCAAGGTTGACACATCCTGTTAAAACAACAGGCTGCAAAGAAGAGAGGGGTGAAAAAGAAAAAAAAGGAAAAAAGAAAAGAAAAAAGAGGAGAAAGAGAAGAGGAGAGAAGAGGAGAGAAGAGGAGAAGAGAAGAGAAAGAGAAGAGAAAGAGAAGAGAAAGAGAAGAGAAAGAGAAGAGAAGAGAAGAGAAGAGAAGAGAAGAGAAGAGAAGAGAGAGAAGAGAAGAGAAGAGAAGAGAAGAGAAGAGAAGAGAAGAGAAGAGAAGAGAAGAGAAGAGAAGAGAGAGAAGAGAAGAGAAGAGAAGAGAAGAGAAGAGAAGAGAAGAGACCCACATGCACTAAGTGCATTTTTACTATTTAGGTACCTGCTGCAGAACCCTGAGCAGTGCAAAGCTTGAAGTGCACCAAACCATTAGTAGTTTAATTTACTCATGCTCTAATAAGCACAGAAATGAGCTATTATTTTTAATGAGTGCAAGTATTATCTGCATTGCCCAATATAGAAATGATACCTGCCTACCTCAAGTTTGTGTCTGTTTCAGACACTCTGCTTGGAAACAAATTTGTCTTATGGGCACTTGATCCTCTCAGTCCAACTACCAACTAGTTATGCTACATAAAGCAAATACTGCCCCAGAAACAGCTATTAAAATCATGCCTTCTGGATGTCCAAAATTTGTGTATAGTGAAGACCAGCCCCACTTTTCAGTGATATACAGTCCCCGTGCAATATAAACGATTTTAACCTCTTTTTTTCCTTCTTGAGCCAAGGGTATACATTCATATCAGGAGAGTTTTTCTATATTTAATTCAAGAGTTTCTCACAACACCTATTTTGAATCTCGAGTCCCAAACTCTGCCTGAAAAATACAGCATTAGAAAGGGTAAATCTGGAAGAAAAAAGAATGCACCTCAGCAGGTGCTCAAATTGCCAGAATAAAAGGGAAAGGAAACAAGAGGAAGTAGAAGCTTGTGCAGCACAGCTTGAAGGTGTCTGTACCCTACATCCCCTATAGGAACTTACGCAATGCTCAAAGCGTTTCTCTCTCTGCTTGCAGAGGATGGAAAAACTGGTGTGAAACCATATCTTGTGGGAAATGTACACAGCAGGACTTTCTACGCTTTAGCTCTGTCATTGCAGCTGTGTCATGCTAGAAGTTTTCTGGGCTCTTCACTGATTTGAATAGTCAATTTGAGTAGAACTGGGTGAGACGTTGTCAATAAATTAATTTTCAGATCTTCTGGTAAATTTGTCATGCTCCTATTAGCATTTCTTTTAGATAAATTAGGACTTTCCAAGGCCTACCAGCAAACGTCATGTTGATTAAGAAATGGTGACAACACCTCATGGAGATTTTTGTGGCTTTCAATGAATTTCCCAAGATCTGCAGAGCTAGAATATCCATCCAGACTGTAAACAATGTCTTACTGGTAGTCTCTAGGAACCTGTGAGAATTTTTTACCCTTTTGCATTTGCACAAATTTATTAGGGGCCAGATAATAACATTGACAGTTTACAGTGTTTGAGAAGACTCTTCAGGTTCATAAGATCAGCATCTGTGTATTTAAATAGTTTCTCCCACTCCTAACCTTTACCGTCTATGTTTTGCTTAGTCCTGTCTGTCCAGGAATTTTGAGAAACTGCAGTGAAACTCAAAGAGTCCAATACCAGTGTAGCCAGCTAGAGATACATGAGTGCAGTCTGATTTTTAAAAAATTAAGAGTGTCCCCCCGCCTTGCTTTTGGCATCCCAAATCAGAGTCGAAGTTACAAGTAACAAGTAATTTTGCTCTATATAGGGCTTTTCACCTCATAGGGAAAATATATTCCAACTACAAATGCACTTAAATTTTTCCATGGTTCTTGGCTGCTCCTGTGAATGATAACTTTTTGACACAAAATCTCTAGGAACATTAGTAGCTTCCGGTAATGTGTCTGACTTGGCTTATTTAAAAAACAAGGTGGGAGGAGAGGGAGGTGGCAATATGAAAAATTAAGTTTTTGTTGATTTTTCTCTGAAATTACATACGACCACATTGCCGATGCGGGTTATTTGTAAGAAACTGAAGATCTAAAAGTAAAACATACAATTTCCAGTCTAAAATTGTAATATTTTAGGGAAAAGTATTGATAATGTGCATCATGCTCTGAAGCACGAAGGCCAGGCTCACTGTAACTGTGCTGTTACGCTGTCTTCGCTTCCCACAAAGGCATGCCTCGGCTCACTGGAGGAGGCAGATGAGGGAGTCCAGTTAGAAAGGAGAAAGAGAGGATGAAGCATTCGATCTGTAACTCCCACAAGTCCCCATATAATTATTTCTAGAATCTATTTTAATCCATTTGCCTTTCCATAGACCTCAAATTATTTTGCAGGTTAACAAAACCCCACCAACTAACCATTTTTCTGATCAACTATATTAGAGAACTATGAATACCTCGGGTGAATTTCAGAGGTGAATTCGATCCACTCTTTTCTTCCAGTTTTATTAATTCATGATGTTTGGTTTCTTAATTATGTGGAAATCAACCCTCTAACTCCTGACTGTTTTTCACTGCAGGTGAGAAATGTCTGCCTGATCTTCCATATGATGCCACCACCAACTACGAGAAGGAGAATGAGATAATGCAGACGCACGTTATCGACCAGGCCATTAATAACGCCATCAGTTACCTGGGGGCAGAGTCCTTGCGTCCCCTTGTCCAGACACCACCAGGTGGTTCTGAGGTGGTGCCTGTCATCAGCCCCCTTTATCAGCTCCACAAACCTCTCGGGGACAATCAGGTGCGCTCCAACCATACAGCTCAGGACAGCGCAGTGGAAAACTTGTTGCTGCTTTCCAAAGCCAAATCTGTCTCCTCCGAACGAGATGCCTCTCCCAGCAACAGCTGCCAAGACTCAACAGATACAGAGAGCAATAACGAGGAACGCAGCGGTTTAATTTACCTGACAAACCACATAGGTCCCCATGCAAGAAACGGCATCTCTATAAAAGAAGAAAGCAGGCAATACGATGTCTTGAGGGCAGGTACTGACAATTCCCAGGATGCTTTCAAAGTGATCAGCAGCAATGGGGAGCAAGTGAAAGTTTACAAGTGCGAACACTGTCGAGTCCTTTTCTTGGATCACGTGATGTATACGATCCATATGGGCTGCCACGGGTTCCGCGATCCTTTTGAATGCAACATGTGTGGCTACCATAGTCAGGACAGGTACGAATTCTCTTCCCACATAACTCGAGGGGAGCACCGTTTACACATGGGTTAAAACTCCTCCGGCACAGATTGAGCCTCAACAGCTGCGTTACTGGAGCTGCACGAGCCACGACAGCAACAAAGCACAAGTCAGCTGGACAGTAAAAGTAACAAGAGAATGAAAAGTTCAGCTATCTTCTCCCACAAGAAAATATTTTTCCTTTTGGTAGCATGCATTGCAACTCAGTTTTCTAAAATGAGTACTAAAGTTTTTACCGAAAATGTTTGATCACCAAAAACCTTTAGTAATGTAAGTAGGAGCTTTTGTAGTCACATAGCTGAAAGCCCTTCCCTTGACTGATGCTTCTTGCAAACCTCCCTTGCCAAAACTGCTAACCATGCGCAGGATGCACCACGCGGATGAGGACACAACAGGCAGGAGCAGCCAAGCTTTCTCTCTCAACACCCTGAGCGCAGGGCTCTTACACCAGGTGAATGGGGTTTTGACTTCCTGGTATTATTTGACTCTTTCGGGAAGATTAAACTCACCTAAAGATGGAGGGGCTCATCTCAGATGACTTCACAGACAGCTGGGGTGGGACGAGACCTCCCCAGCCAGAGGGTTCTGAGTTGCTTTGGTGGTAAAAAGTAGAATGTTTCCACCTGCGAGGGGGCTGCTGGTATTGACATCATGGCATGCCTTGTTTGTGTCACTAGGCAGGCGAGCAGGAATGAGAAAGATAGAAGAAACACCCTTGTAATATACTCTGTGAAGTATGAATTGCATTTAATGTATAGAAAAAGGGTATTGTTGGCTGTTCTTTGAATAAATGTTTTCTCTCCCTGTCCAATAAAACTCCACTTTTCGTTAAGCAATCCCTCCTCTCTCCGTATAAACAAGTTACACTTTATTTAATTTTTCTTTCTTTTTTTTAAGTTTCAGTTATTTAGAAAAGTAGGGTGTACAGTTGAGAAACGCACTAGCTAGAAATACATGTGGGGAAAGTCTCCTTTATGCACATTTTTAATCTTTTTAAACTGCCTGGAAAATATCCAACTGTCCCTCTCTTATATATGAAAAAAAAAAAAGCCCATTTTGCTTGCACAGAGATGTCCTCTTGTAGATTTTGTGGCTCTACTCCTAAGTGTTGCACTTAATTACTTTTAAAGCACTGAGCCTTCTTTTTTCCTGGCACTTGCTATTTAATGAGGGACCGTGTCCTGCAGAGGTGCTAAGAACCCTGGCTTCCTATTCAACAAATCATTTCACCGTGTGTTTGGAGTTACTTCAACTTCAGTGGAACTAATCTAAATGGGGTTTTGCCGAATGGGAACCAGAGACCGCAGCACCTTGCAGAGCACAGCAAAGTCCACCAAGAGCTTTCTCCAGGGCAGGTTCTGCTGCAGATACTGTAACTTTCAATTGGAATGAAAACTTGTATGACGAATAGATTTTAACCCCAAACACAGCTGATACAAAAAAAAAATACTTTTTTTAAAGCTTCTGCTTAACTTCCTCTTCCAACTAGCCCACTCCTGTCCCTGAACACACTCGTACTCTAAGATTGGGTAAAGAAGAAATTATTGCAGCTGCATAAAAATCTGTCATCGGTGCTGCAACACTTCCTGAGCAGCATTCGTAAAAATATCCCGGCTTATTAACGGAACGTATAAATACTTCCACTCTGCGTAATAAATGGATATTCCGCAATAAACACAATCGTACAACCAACGAGACTGGCAGGCTCGTCACACAGTCACACGTTGTCCATTCACAAGCGCACACGAGCACGTGTTTGTTAAAAAGGAGATTCGATGGCACCGTGAGCACTTGTACCCAGGCCGGTCTGGCCTGATATGCAGAGCTACATTCGATACACATCTCCTGCGTGCACACACTGCTACGGGCACACAGAGTTCCTTCTGCTTTCACTTTTGCAGGTGTCAGTCAGGAGCAACAACACTGAAGTTAGAGGAAAGATACTGGTGAAATAATGACTTACAAACACATGCTGTTACAGTCTCATGTCTTAGCTTTTCCTGCCGACTGTAAGACACTTACTTCATATGACACGTGGGCACAGAGGTGTTTTTACACCAAAAGTGCACGTGTGTGTGCTTATTTAGTGGTTTTTGTCACCAGATGTGAATACTGCGTATGAACATCCACGGACTCGTGCATACACCCACAGCAGTGAAAACAAATTACTCGTACACCTTAGGTAGGCTGGCAGATGCAGGATGGCCAATGAGCGATGTAAACTACAGGCCCAAAGGTGATCCCCTCTACTCCTGCATTATAACTCAGTTGCCTTAAGAGACATTACTGCTTGTTACCTTCCAGCCCAAGACCCTGTGCAGCGGTTGGGCACAAGGAATTGTTGGCCGCTTCCACGCCACAGCTACGGTTTTGTCATCGATGCCCACCACACATTCAGCTTCCAGACAGACTGTACCTGGCAACGAGGTATTACCAAATCTTTTGTATAGGAACAATCTGAAGAAGACCTTCAAGGGGAGAGCTTGCAGTGATCAGTTTCCTTTATTATTTTCTTTAAATAAAGTTGAAAAGGGTTCATTTTCTCCTAGCTGATAGGGATACATTCAGCTGGCCCTACCCCTCTCCACTTTGCACTGATACCAACCAAGAAGGGACAAAGTAATTTCCTGGCCCTGCTGCAATGTCCCGTGTGAAGTCAGCTGTTGGCTGTGTAGAAACATTCAGCTTTCATTGCTCTTACACCTCTTTCCTACTGTTCTTAGATTTAGGCCACTATATACCCCAAGCCATAATTTTTTTTTAACCCTTCATTTTAAGACACCCCAGGCTGTAAAAGGGGAGAGGGACAGAAGCTTGCTCAGGTGGTTTTGTTTCTTTGCTTTTTCTGAAATCCAACACAAATAAAGCCGCGTTCATTAACTGTGCAAACAAGCATAGCTCCAGTGGTGTTGACTGACCTGAATTTAGCTTTTAAATGTGATTTCTGATTACGGGGTAGGTTCACCCCCTTTGCAACATCTCTGTGCGCACGTGCACGCGTATGAGTGAGTTTCGGTGTCGCTTTTCTTGTCAACGTGCACATGCCCTATCCGTGGTTTTGTGTGTCATTACTACTTTATGTATGTGCATATATACCTAAAATGGTTCACATGACGTGATGATGCACTGTCAATCCCAGTGGGTTTGTTTCCTGGGTCTGAAGTTGTCTTATTTATGCTAAACCAGGATATGTTGATGTTGTATATTAAACAGTACAGTAGTATAAATAAGTATATTAAGGCACAATGTATCAGGGGTCCAGTTTAAAGGCAGGAGCTAACAGCATTCTCTGTTCATGAAGGGGCTTTTTTAAGTTTGCTTCTTTCAGAGTTTTTTTTCTTTTTTGCACAAAATCATCTTCAATTTGTTTAGAAACAAGTGTTTCGATAGTTTTATTCATGAATGCATGCAAGGATGGCATGACAATAGGATGGGGGGGTGTACATCGAAACAAACTGTGCCCTCAGAAAACTAGTGTAATCTCCCTTTTTCTCTTTTTTGATATGGTGCAATACCTTGATATGGTTTAGCTGAACCCTAAAATGAGTAAATATAGTGAATGGCTTTGAGTTTATATCTGTTTTTAAAAAAGTAAAAAATAACCACTTCCCAACCCTTCCCCAGACACTGCCTTTTCTATTAGAAAAGTTGTATTTACACACTTCTCTTTGCTGTTATTTTACATTGTAACATCATTTTTCTTTGAGAACATTGCATTTAAAAAAAACAAGCAAATTTCATAAAAATTCGAAATGGTATTAAATTATGTCTGCAAAGTGAGCTGTATCTTTTAAGACAAGAGAACATGGTAAAAAAAAACCCAAACCCAAACCCCTGAACATTTCTGTCACTGGGTGAAGCAGTGGTTGGGTACCACTGGAGGCCCTGTGCGTGCACAATGCGTGGTGAGATGGAGCCAGACACCTCCGGGGCAGCGAGGGAGCGCTGAGCATCCTGCACGGCCTCAGCCTCTGCTGCCGCACCTGTAGCCTGCTTCGTGGGGAGCTCGTCCTCGCTGTCCTCGCTGCCATCTTCTGTGGCCAAACAAAGTCACGCTGTGTCAAGCACCCTGTGCTCACCAGCTGCGTGAGGCAGCTAAGGCAGCTCCAGCTGAAGCTGAAGATCAAGTCTAAATCGGACACCTCCCATCCAGAGTGCCCCTGGCCACAAAACTCACACAGCTCCTGCGAGCAGCTGACTTGGAGAAGGTGGGTTCCCTTCCAGCCCTCTCCTCTTACCCTTCCCTCCCACCAGCCAGCCGAAGTCATTACAGAACACAATTACTTCTGCATGTAGAGTCATGGTAATTCAAAATAAAGCACGGAGAAATTATTTCTACCGTTTGCCATAACAAAGGTGATTTCTCTGCGGGTGTCCCTGGTTCCTTCAGATTCCAGCACAGTAAATTTCACACCACATATTTAATGCAAACAAGAATCACTGTTTTGCTTAGTGAAAGCATCGTTTATAAAGTTTTAGAAGTATTTCCATTTGTAGAGCTGTATTATTATGAACAAAATGAGATTAAAAAAACCCCAGAAACTCTAATGGTATTTCAATCAATTCTTTTACAGGTTCCCGAAATCTAAATTTTCCTTAAGTTACTGTGATACGGTTTCATCATAAACTATGACTACTTTTCTGTAAGAAGGAACTTTTTAATGTCCTAATTCTGTTGTTCATTGTCATAGCTAGTTCTCAGTAAATGAACTGGACTACAAATTTCTGTTTCAGCAGGTGACTCTTCTGCAAAGAAAATACGGTCTGTTATATAATAATAATAATAACAATCACAAAAATAGACCAAATATAATATTCTCAGTCAATGTTATTAAATTCTTGAACTAAAGTTGAGAAATCCACAGATTTAAATGCAAGTTTGTGTACCTAAAATCTATTCTCGGTATCATCTATTCTAACACTTTCTTAAAGTCATCACATTTATATTTTTTCCTACTCCAATAGCTTGATTAAATTACATCAGAAACTGTTGTAGGTGCCAAGATATGAATTTTTACACAGACAGAAACATATGACTACCAGGGGTGAGTATTTTCAGCCTTGAGTCCCCAAACAGGCTTCCCAATCCATATATAAGCATCTAAGCCCCAAAAAAGATGTGCTCAGCAACCAACATTTTCTGGTCAGTCTTTGGAATCAAGAAATAGACTAAACCGCACAAGAGTCTTTGAGTAGATATCAAAATGACAACTCGGAGCCAGACCTGGAGCACACAGACCTGATAAAGTAACAATTTCCCATTGTTTTCAGGGGGTGGTTTGGGAGTTACTCAACATCTTATTAGGGAAAAAGGGGTTAGAAATGCTCCTGCCTTTGCCAGCACACTGAGGGTGTTGCACTGGTTTTGTCAGCTTGTGAGATGGTCACAAATAAAGGAGAAGCTTTCACTGAAAGCTCCAAGTTTCAGCAGCACTAGTGACAATTTGAAAGCTGAAAATGTTGCAACTGGAAAACGAAAATGTTTGATTTCTGAAAAAACTGTTCCTGCCTGTCATGTGGGTCAGAGCTCCAGGGCCTCCTTCCCTGCTATGGGCCGGGCAGGTCGTGTCCACCATCGTGAAACACAGTCAACTTCTTGTCTGGAAGGGAAATGGTACGTGAGAACAAATTCTAGTCTGAATGCATCATGAAAGACAAAAATCCCTCAGACCTGGCCTGTGGAAGGCAACAGAAGTCTTAATCTTAACAGGACATCCATTATCCCAGTTTCTCAATTTTAATTTTTGATGCATCTTCTTTTCAGGCTACACGGACTCTGAATTTTCAGGGCTGCTGAACACAAAATTCTCATTAAAGTCACTGGCAGCTGCAGACATGCAACATTTCCGAAATCTTGCCATAATTTCCAGAAGATGGGTGTTCAGAAAACAGGAGGGCCAAAAATTTGCAGTTTCACTGAAAATGGGATAGACGGGAGTGAGAAATCCAAAGCTGGGCTTCAGATGGCAGGAGCTGATCCCATTTAAGCAAAAAAAAAGGATGTGGCGAGCGTGGCTGAAACCCCGCTCCTGCTAAACGACCAGATCCCTGTGAACTGCAGCAAGGTCTTTTGGTTTGTTTTTTTTACTCATATAAGGTAAGGTCTCACTGCTTTAAAGCCCGTCCCAGGACACGGAACAATTCCCAGTTTTATCTGTCCTGACCACACATATGAAACATGTGAGTGATAGAGGGCAGCTGCTGCTGTTGCTGCCGCTGGTGGCGGCTGCAAATCACACAAACCAACGCCTTCCTGTCCCTCGGGAGAGAAGTGAAGGTTCTGGTTTATAAGCAGTTAGAGAAGAAGAAAAAAAAATCTACACCTTGCAGCAGACAGTGAGCCTGGGGCTGGCGGGGTGAGGAAGTTAATCAGCACCGAGCAGGCTGTTCGGGATGAGGCCAAACAGATGGCTCGTCTCTGAAACGGCAAAACGGGAAGCAGATGTGGCCACCGCTTCTCCCCATGCATAACTGGGAACCAGCCGGTTGGTGAGGAAATTTGCATAACAAGGATAATTTGGTATCAAAACTGTCCCTAGAAGTGATCTGAATGGATCTGGGCACAGCTGACAGTTTTCACTTCTTGTTTCCCACTCAATGTTTGACCAGATTAAATTTTAATTTTGAACCTCCTGTTTGCCCGAGGTTGCTCTTGGCTATCTTCTAGGGAAACCCATGATGCAGGCAGGGAAGACTCAGCAAAGCTTTCGGGGCCAAAGCCCTGACCTCTGGTCAGTCGGTTGAAACTCTAGTGACCAATTTCAGCGGGCTCTGATTTTCAATTTAAAGTCCATAAACCACGTCATCCTACGAACAACCAGCAAAACCAAGCCTGAGTTAATGTCCTCTATTTGCCGGCGCCAAAATTCACAGAGCCTGGATACGGGTACGCCGCAAGCCCCAGCTAACGCCCTTTGTAACCTCCTTACGACCAAGAGCAGAGCCAGGAGCCCCAGAGGAGCCCAGCAGCATCTCTCCCCGCTGCCCCAGAGAGCAGGGCTGAGGGGCCTCCGACTGCAAAGCCTCACCAGCCTGTCGGAGCCTTTGCACCTGCCAGTGCTGCACAAAAAAAAATTTACCAAAAAACCTGGGAAAATAATGTGAATATTGAGGAGGCAGTTTAACATTTAGACGTGATGTACTACAAGTAAAGAAGAGGTTTCTTTTTTCTGTTCCTCTCTATTTTGTTTCAAAGGACATCGTAATGTCTATTTACTTCACAGTGCTCCTGTTGCATTGACAAGGACCAAATACACTGCAGCCTTAACACATCCTATACATTAAAACAGAGATCCAAAGAGCTTCTAACATAAGGGAGGTTCAAATCTGGATTCAAACACTCTGGTTTTGTTACCACTGATAGTGGTAACGTACAAAAAAGTACCCTTGTCAGCTTAGGGAGATTCCTGCCTGTAGCCACAGGAGACAATACAGGCTCATTCTCCATTGTGTTGGAGAAACAGAAGAGAGAGTAAAAACTTGCTGAAAACACGTTTGCAGGCACTAACGAGCACTCTTATATGGACTTTACCTTTTTTTTTAGCACAGCACATATACAATCGTCCTCCCCACCTCAGAAGTCCTACTCTGAAACATTCACAAACTCTTTATTTTTGCATTGCATCCAGTCACTTAGTTCTAGACTAATAATATTTATAGTATTTTATTTGCATAGTCTAGCAAATGCACATGGGAAATGCACTCAACATACACATGTACGTAGGGGGTTTTTTGGACTCCTTAAATATTGGTACAAATTAGAATGATTACTTCTGCTTTGGAAACATCTGTCTCTCTATCCCTTTTTTAAACGTAAGCTGGCTGAGACACACAGCAGTTTTACAAGGTCTGATATTATGATAGTACCTGAGAAGAGAATTTCTCCTGCAGTAACCAGAACAAGTGAAAACGATCAAGCTGGTGAAGAACACATGGTACTAACAGACCCTGCAGTTCATGCACATACAGCACGCTCCTTCTCCCCAGGTCACAACTACACGGCAGTTAGCAGACCTTTAAAGACTGGATCCTGATCAGCAGAAAGAGTAGAAATACACAAGAAGAAATGCAAGAGTGGTTTTAGGAAGACAATGAAATGCATGTATTAATAGATGAGGTCTAAAATTAAGCATTTTCAACAAAATTCCAAAGCCCAAACCAGGAGAAGGAGACTACAGGCATCTGTCTGAGTTTCGTTAAATAGTTCTTGATAGCTGAATCATAATTTGGTCATCAAAGGTAGGGGCAAATGTACCAGAAGTGATAGGAAGACCAGAAGTGAAATGAAGGGTGGCAGAAGATTGGGTGAAAAAATTAACACATCGAGTTCAGCAGTGAAGAAATTACTCTCCACCATAAGAGTTATGACCACAGAACTCAGAAAAGCCCAAACTAGTGAATTTCAGGGGAAAAAGTATTCTACCATTCTTAATAGTTGCATGTCTTTTATACTACAGAAGAGTTGGCCTCTTCTCTTGATTATCCTTAAATCTAAAAACAATTTGCGAACTAAAACTATTTTTTGTTTGGATTTTAGCAACTTCCCCCCCATCAAATCCAGACAGCCAATGCAGGTGTTCCTGCTATACATTCATACTTCCCTTTTTCTTCAGTACCTGACAAAGCAGAGAATCATATAGTGTAAATCCTTTTGAACAATTTTTTTCTCATGTTGTCATTAATGTTAAAAAAAATTCTCTTTTTTTAATATGCCAGTCTCTGGAGACACACAGTTCTGAAGAATATCCATTTTTGTTTGAATACAGGAGGCATGTAGCTGTTGACCTGGGGGGAGCAGGACAGGGTAAGATTACAATAAGTGGAAATAGCTCTGAACCAAAAAGTAAAATCATTTCATCCTATTATCTTTATTCTATAGTTTCTAAAATCCAAGATAGAATTTCTGAAAAGCTGGTAAACAGCAGCACTACTGTGAAACTATCAGATTCTTCCCCTTCTCGGAAAGGGAAATTGTAGCACAAAAAAAGCCTAAATTCCTTACGCAAGATCATGCAATGACATTCTCACAAAATCGGGATTGGTAGCCAGGTCTTTTCATGCTTGCTTTTTCTCCAGCCACAGACTAGGCTTCCTCTTCAGTGGGTAGTAAACTTAGAAATCCGTATGTGCAGACCCTTGCACTGACCCCTCAGAGCTGTAGAAAAGCCACAGGTCCAAGAATTCAGGCTACAGATGACACCAAAGTGCGTGTCTGTGTACACTATATGCGTATACACGATACGTATATACACATATACACACACACGATACGTGTGTCTAATTCAAAATATTCAATAATTTATGTATTTTTAACCAACAGTTGCCAGTTTTCCTTCCACTTGTTACTGAAAATATCTTATGATACCTAAATTTACAGAATATTTTGACCAAACGTACAAAGATACATAATCCTTTCCATGATCAGTTGTCAAAGTTAGACAGCGTTTGACTTGCAAATGTCTTTAAATGATGCACAGATAAAAAGGAAAACAGCCCTCGGAGAGGGGTTCTCTGTCTGATGCACGGCACTGCGGGCCCTCCCTCAGTTTTCCTATGGACACATACTGAGCTGCTCAAATAAAAACAGTTTTATGTTTTATTTACAACAGAAAGCTCACTGGAAACTTTGCACAAATACCAACGTGCGAAATAGAAACTTCAGATAAGCTGTGGAAAGAGGGTGGGATTTCCAGAAAATAGGGAAGGACTTGTTACACCCTCCTTGTCAAATTTTGCAGGATCACCACAGCTTCTCTGGAGAAACAGAATGTGCAGAGGGGGAAAGCTAAGAGCTTTCCTTTTGGTTCTGCTTCTCCTAAAAAAAAAAACAACGCTTGCCTAATTTCCTTTGCAATTAGAGAAATATTCGACTCAAAACTCCATCCTTCCCACATCTAACTGTGCTGTGTGCTTTTGCTACTAAGCCTCTGGCTACTTCCATAACTTTATATTATGAATATTATATCGATCCCTTAATTTTTCTCAAACCCTGGGCTGCACTCGTATAAGCGAGGTAAAGTCGCCGGGGCCATGAGCTGAGGGAGGATGGTGCCATCCAGCAGCTCTCAGCAGAGCCTCTCCCAACAGGCGTGCAGGGACGGAGGGCCAAGGCCCTTCGCTGTTTCACGCCACGCCAACGCGGGAAGTCACACAGCGCGTCTTCCTCAATGTTTCCTGAGGTCATCCTTGGAGCTTTTTCTCCAGAAAAGCAGAATAAATGCTTCATTCTTGATAGGCTGGCAGGGTCTTGCTTTCTAAGCCCTCCTGTCACGATTGCTTCCTGACAACACGTGGGTCAGAGCCCTTCCCCAGCCGTTGCACGCCCGGCATCTTCAGCCTGGGACAGGTCTGCTGAAGCCCATCAGCTCCCGAAGCGTCCGAGCTGCAGCAAAGGCACAGGACTAGGCAGGAGGAGAGCGGGCAGCGCCCCAGCCCTGGCCTGCAGCCATCGGACAGCTGCCTCGGGGCAGCGCATCTGCCTCCAGCTTTCACCAGCCACCTCGGGACACCCCACTTCCTCACAAGGGACGTATTCGGCCCCACGGCACACCTTGGCAAGTTTGCTACGGTGTAGCTAGAAAGGAAATACCTAGAAGAAACAAACACACAGAGCTTTGGTGGTAGCGGAGAGGGGAAAGTAAATTTACACAACATAAAAAAAGAGCTGTGGGGCACTAAAAACTGAAAAAGAATTGCTCAGAAAATTGCCGTAGAAAACTACGGTCATTCTTGGCTTCTTTAGGCTAAGCCTGCCTCTGCATCAGGAAAACACTGAGAGGAATGAAGGTAGATGTAAAAAAACACTGGCTTTTGCCATTAGCTTTCTAAAAAGTTTTACTGCACTGATAAGGGAAAAAAAAAAGGGAGTAGTGCAAATGCCATGTACATTCAGTATACAAAAAGCAGGCATGGAAACAGCTCCTGCAAAGATGAATTTCAGAGAATGGATTTATATAATTTTTTTAAGGTGCCTTCATATTCGTTTCAATTTTAACCATGTATCAGGGAAAACTAAAATAGTGATTTTGGATCGACTTATGGAAGTCTTGAAAAACTACATAACAAGTTCCCGGAGCCCACAGAGTACTTCAGCTTGCTTTAGGCACAAAAACGAAGCACGGGATCCAAGAGAGCACCTCTCTCTGTTCAACAGGCAGGACAGCTGTGTTGCACGGCATCATCCCAGACGCCGACAGCAGACTCCTCCAGCGGTCACCCCCAGCGGGATTTCAGCAGCAGCATGATCAGACCCACAGGACAGAACCAGAGAGAGATGTTACCGCCATTTCCTCTCTCTTCCCTCCAATGATTGGTCTTTAAAGGGAATGCTCCTTTCCAAAAAGGGAATTGCTGTGGCATACAGTTCTCCCCCTCCCCCGACCATCCATGCTGCCACTCTGTGCCGTTGTCTTTCCAGGGATTTGCTGAGCGGCACGACCATGTTGAAGACCAAACCTGTAGTCCAGTAATTTTTTGGTTCACCAAAAGGCACGGCTGAAACAGGCTGCCTGACTCAAAGAGCGTACGCTTCCTGTTGTTGGCAGAAAGTGAGACTTCGCGCTGTTCCCCCTTGTTTCCTCTAAAAACAGTGCCAGGAATTGATGTAAATTGGCTGCAAAGCATCTGACCCACAAAGCAGGGAAGTGAGAAACTGTAGGACTCGGGGAGATAGAGCAATATTAGCCACCTATATCTAAATACATATGTTTTTTTTTAATGTACTTGATTAATGATCTTGGATGGCATCAGCGATTTTCACTGGAAATGTGCTCCAGGGGCTGAAGTCTTCAACAGATCCAGAGAATTCTTTCTCCAGAGAAATCAGTTGAGTGGTTTCTTCAGTCATGGAAGCTATCTACAGTACTGACCACATGCCTTACGCTGCCCAGGCAACGCAGTCAAACATCAGCAGAGGGATCACCTAGAAAGTTAACTAACTACCCAGCACGTAGGAGTTCTGTCTTCTGGGGTTTCTGTCAGGTGGGTCAGGAGAAGGTCCCTGCACCGCTGGGGTAAGAGTGGTGCCAGATGTTCAACACTATTACGATAGCACTAATGATTTTTACTTGCAAGGCAACACGAAGAGAGCAACAAATGCCATTTACCATCAACCAAAACTGAAATGAATTGAGCCTGTTGAATTAATTGGACTCAGCTCCTGTTACCCACCTGTTATGTATCTACATTTCAACACATGTTCAGGATCTTCAGCCTGGGAGACTGCTCATATCTGCTCTTTTATTCTGCTATTAAGATTCCTAAGATCAAGGATCAGTTTCAACACAAATGCACTGTATATCTGGATTTTCACCTCTTTTCCCAAGCCCAATGTAATATTACAGCCTGAGACACAAGGTAAATTAATCTTTAAAAATCCAATCTTTGTTAAATAGAGAGTTCTAGAGATATCAGGCTGGTTTTCACAGCTCCCTCAAAAAAAAAAATCTTCTTAAAAATCAAAAGTCCACCCAACGAATCAACAATAACCCACAATAAAATGCCAGTAACAAGTCATTAATATTGGATGATTATAAGTGCCAAAACAAGAAAACATAACTTCGACTACCCATGGGCTTTCCTTAAGAAACGGGGTGGCCTTCTTCAGGAAAAGATCTCCATCTGGTGGCAGGCTATGGAAAAGATCAAGTCAACACTACAAAGGTGTTAACTTTCCCTTGAAAAGAGTGCCGGCACTAGAAACGGAGTGGGTTTGCTGTGGATAATTTTTTTCTCCATAAATTTCTAAACCTTCTATAGGATAGACCGAGCAAGGCATCTTCCGGTCTTGCTAAGTCTGTCCTAAATGCACGTCCAGCAAAAGCACTTGAGCTGATCTGGCTCACACAGGCCATTGCACATTTTTTCCTGCTGACAGATACGTGGAAAGGACAACTCCAGCCTGTGGATGATGAGAAGCAGCAGCACCATTGTCACCTGCATCTGCAGGCAGATGTGTCCAGGATACTAAGACGCACCCATAGCCAATGGCTATACCCCTCTATAGCGATACAAATCAGGTGGTGCTCCTTTTCCACTGCTGCAAGGGCAATAAGACTCTTAAAAGATATATTTTTTAATGAGGATTATTTACAGATAAAAGGTAGCCTTCCCTGGTATAAATTACCTCTACTCTGGAGTCACTAGAGGAAGGGGTTGTACTACACTAACCATTTTTAAAAGCACACGAGAAATAGTTTTCATGAATGAAACTACAATGGAGCAACCCCAGGATGCGCAAGTTTGCCCCTTCTGAGACATTCACAGACAGAGCACTAGTATATACTTTTAGCAGATGTCAGCAAAAGTTTCTGAAAAGTTGATCTTCAGTTCTCTTGCATTTCTTTGGTGCAAAACTTCTGGTTTTGGAATGACTTCTGATATCACAACATTTTAATTAACACGTTTAATTTTTTTCAGTCAACTATAAGACTCACTGCCATATGGCAGTAAGGCACCACATTAAATAGGGTGGAACCTTTTAAATTTATCATTTAAATAATTGAAAAAAAAATCACAAGGGATGTTCAGAAAACAACAAACTAATCGCAGAACCTGAGAACAAATTACCTATTACATCCTCCCTTGTCACTACAACTGTATTTTCTAACTCTTCCTGTCGTTATACCAGCCCAGAGTTTCTGTAACCTTCTTGAAAGTGGAGTTTTTCTTTTTTTCCAATTTAATGCCATCACTGCTAAACGTATGCTTTTATATAACATTAAGCCATCAAGAGAAAAATCTATTATTATTGCCAAAATAACTTCAAAGTATACATGTTTATTTGCATCTTTACATGTAATCAACTTCCCCACAACACATTTCAGTTTTCTCTGTTGATTCTTCTTGAATTTTCTCCCTTTTTCTAGGGGTAGCTGGCCCCAGAATAGCTTGCAGAAATCAGCTTCCAGAGTTCATGCCCTCTCTGGAAAAAAATTCTCCATTAACAGATCTATATCTATTCTGTAGTGCAAATAATTGGTATGCAAGAAATACAATATATCAAGAACATTTAAGCTCCCTATGTCAATATTTCACACGTCTTCTTATTTCTTTTCTTTTCATATTTGGGAAAAAAAAATCCATAAGTGAAATAATAATGAAGGCCAAAGTTGTTCTTCTTCAGAATATTGAATTAAGTGTATGAGCACAAGCTGTTTCAGGACAACTCTTGTAAGAAATTTCAGTGGTTACATTAGGTCTGCAAGGATAAGCAGTCACTAGTTGTAACTGGAAAAAAAAAAAAATTATTTGGAAAAGGAGAAAACAGACTTGTAGGTCTTAATCACCACTGAGCAATATTTCTAACTGGTGATGTCTATTAATCGAAACGATTCTGCGTAACAGGTTTAGGTGGAAGGACTGACTGTCGCAACTGACAGAGCAGTTCCTCTTTCCTCTAGCTGTAGCCAAAAAGTTACCAAAAGGCAGTTTTACTAATATCAGTAAACAGAGTAAAAAAGTCATAGAAGCTACTCTAAATTAAAAAGCAGACCCCTAGGCAATTTCATCTTTCCTTACATTTTCACCCATAGTACAGAACTCAAAACCTGAAGGAATTGGGTAGGAATTTTCACAAGCCACTGCCTGGAATTATTTTTATCTACTTCTGAAAAAAAAAGTCAGTGTTTTTTGTTGTGGGTTTTTTTTTTTTTCCTGACTGTAAATCCACAACCATTCTAGATAGTCTTTCAAAGCAATGCATTAGCAGACCCATCATGTAGATTCATGTGCCCCGGTGTTTCCACTTTACAAAGCCCAGTGAGAATTCAGGATTGCAGTATTCCAGTTCCAAAAGCAGGCAAACTAATCTGAAACTGGACTTTTCTATCGGCACAATTTAAAGAAAGCACCAGCTCCTGGAAGCTTTTCTCACGTGGCTTTGCTGAAGAGCCTCTGAACAGCCCAGCTGTATTTCTAGCTCAGATGTTTGATTATTCTGCACACATCGGTAGCCAAAGGAAAGTGCGGTATGTTCAGAAGTACGACAGAACACACGGTGCCACCCTACCCATGAAGTCCACAAACTAACTCAACTCCAAGAGAGGGACACTTCTAGGCTTAGAGTGTTGTTAAGGACTCTGAGACCATCTAAGCTGCACACACCCAAGTCAGGATGAACCACATGGTTGTGATGCCACAACCAAACCCACAACAGTGGCAGCCTTGCTCCTGCTTAAGCCTGCACAGCTGAAGGTTCCCCTTTTCTGGTCCCCTCCTCCCTGCCCAGCGAACGACTCCAGTCATGCCCGGGTGGAGAAATGGCAGTTGTTCTCCTTTTCCCCAGTAACCTACAGTGAGGAAGCACTGCATCATCTCTCTGCCAGCCAAAATGCAGCTTCAGTATCTTTTCAGCATCCCTGCAGCTGTCATTGACTTTCCTCCATCCTCAGCTTCTGAAAGAGAACAATATTGCCCTTTGCTTGCTGTTGCTTCTTCCTCCGCCCCAAGAAGACAACCTAATATTCCTCTAGAACAGGCAATGTGCCCAGGCAATACGGGACTACGAATACAGAACATGTCTTACCTTCTGTCAGTCTTTCACAATTCTTGCACGGCGTTTTCTGAAGATGGAAATTATTAAATTATTGCTACACCAGTGCACAGGTAATGGTAAAACCATATTCAAAGTGCAGTTACAGACAAACGGCAAGACCATATCAAAGAAGATTTCACATGGGTCTTTCCCGCAGCAGTGTCAATGTTTTCATCAGTGGCTTCAGTGATGGAAGAAGGAGGCTCCACTGCATAACTTTGCTGTTAAAACCAAGTTGGGAAAGATGGGAAAACACAGTGACTTCAGAACAACTTTGCTGGAAATGACCTACAAACTGAAAACAAGCATCATGCCCCAATGAAAAGTTCACCTTTCTTCCACCCTGGCATCCATGTTCAGTCTTTCTGCTCTGCTCCAGTTTCATCTCTTATCACTGATGAACACTGTCCTGTTTGGGATATCACAACGCAGAAGAGCTGAGAACCTACAGAAGAGACCAGAAGTCTGAACAGGACATTTTTAAGTAGAGTGGAAGAGTGACATTTATCTAGTCTAGCTAGTACTGTAATGTCAGATGACAGCGGATCTCAACTGGTTTAAGTACCTGCTACAAAAGGGATGATTAAACATGTCCCCATGTCTGTAAGCGATAAGGACAGGATAAGGCACAAAACGTTTGCATTATAGCAACAGAGATGGGGCACCGGCGAAGAATTTTGCCCATCTGCAATCTTGCTAAAGACGAATCCAGGCAAGAAAGCCATTTTACCATGGTTAACTACGTATTTGTCCGATTGTGTTTGCACAGCAGCACATACTGCATACGGGAAGTCCTGAGAGTGATGATATCATCACCAGTATGACTATGAACATTCAATAGTAAAAATGGTTTAAGTCCAAGGAGAGACCAGGGTTTTTATAAGCACTGAATGTTTCAAAGAACAAACTGGGTAAAACACGCACCAGGAATCACAAAAATTAATTCACCCTACATGAAGTGTGAATTTGATGTTTTCTTACAGACTTTTCCAGACCCATAACTTTGTGATAATGCAATTTCAGATTCATGTGTATGAGCCAAGATTATATGATTTTCTGTTTTCCTAATGGAACAAAAACAAGTACTAGCGAAACAAGTACTTCAACTGCAGATAAAGAATGGTAATAAAATACCAAAAAGTAATGCCAAGAAATTCAGTCTTTGGGAATTTTATGTCAGTATCTTCACTAAGCACAGCAGTTAAGTGAATTGTTCTGCTGAAGGCACCTGTATTGGGTGTAGGTGTGAAGGTTTTGGTAGTGGGGAGGGGGTGCAGGGGTGGCCTCTGTGGGAAGAGGCCAGGGGCTGCCCCATGTCAGACACAGCTGGTTCCAACAGACCCACAGTGGAGCAGATATCGACACTGCAGCCCATGAGAAAGCCCATGCCAGAGCGGACGGATACTCCTGAAGAAACTGTGGCCCACGGAGTGCCCACACCAAAACAAAGGAAAAACATGAGGGGGAAGGAGCTGCAGCGAGAAACTGCTATGTACTGATCACAACCTCCTACCCCCCACCTCCGACCAAGACCCATGGTGGCAGGGTGAGAGAGCTGGGGGCACAATCAAGTCTGGGACAGCAGGGAGGAAAGGTGGTGTTTCAGTGTTTGTCTTTTTTTTTTTTTTCTCACTACCTACATCTATTTTAACTGGCAATAAGTTAATTTTCCCCAAGCCGAGCCAGTTTTGCCCACAGTCGTAACGGTGAGTGATCTCCCTGTCTTTATCTCGTTCCACAAGCTCTCTCATCCTATTTTCTCCCCACTGAGGAGGGGGAGTGAGCGAGGGGCTGGGTGGGCAGCTGGCTGCTAGCCAAGGTCAACCTGCCAGAGTATCTCTTCAGGTAAGAAAACTACTCATGAGACTTCTTTCAAAACTCTCCCAAGCCTGATCTTTCATTTAAATTTCAAAGGAATGCGCACTCATGAGTTTGAAGACAAGTGCAAGCGTTGTTTGTGTATCTACAGTTCAAAGCATCTTCTAAGTCTTAGTAAATGTAAGTGCTCACCAAGACAAATCCCTCACTGCCATCAAAATTCTAATTTCCATAGGAAAAGTGGGGGTTGGTTTGTGTTTGGTGGGTTTTTTCCAATGATATCTTGGCTTGGGAGTAGTTCTGTAATTTCTATTAGAAAAGCAGAAATTGCTTTATTTGAACAGGACAATCTTAACGATGCTCTTAGAGGCCAGCCTGGTTTTCACCCACTTGCCATCAGCAGATGATGATCATCGCTGCTTCATCAGCTTTTTACCTACTTGTGTTGGCACAGTTTTCGATAAATCAAAATTCATCTGGGGATTATTTCATACTGCTCTGAAACAATTTAGCTCGCTCAAATACATGTTGCACTGAGAAAAGGAAGAGTATGAATTGCCTTGATTATTAACAAGACCTCACTTTTCCAGGACTGCAATTATTTACCTTTATTTAAGAGAAACTAAGAGATTGTGCACCAAATGTTACTGAACCACAAAACCAGAGGAGAGTCTTGCATTTCTTCTTACAAAGTTCAGCCAGCCAAAAAGAATAAATAATGAAGTACAGAGGTTTCTGCATACACTAAACAGATCCATTAAAGCGGATTTATCTGCACCATTTCCCTTAAATTGCAATCATGCCCTACTTCTGTGCAATTTTCTGTATTTTGTGAAATTATGCCACCGGCGATCTAATCTCTTGTTTGGTGGCAGAGTTACAGCGGGTTATGAAACACATATTGGGCTAATATCGGAAGTCCTGCGGACTTGTGAGTCCGGCAGCAAAGCCTGAATATTGCCGGATGGCTGCAGCGACAGTTGTTATTACCTGCATCATTACTGGAAAAGAACAAACTCCACCTAATGTTCCCTTTCACGATTTCTATGTGTTTTCTGAAACAAAAGCATGTCCGTGGACTTCAGGAGAGTGCTAAGTAATGAATAACATAAGAAGCAGGAGGGAGAATACTCCTGTCTGGTGCTGTGGTTCTCCCTTTTCTCTCTTTTACAAGTTCCACTCCCCCAGCAACCCTTAGGTTTTACTCAACAATTAAAATTCTCTGAGGTTTTCAAGAACATGTTTTCATTAGGGCTGGAGAGATATTCGGCAAGAGCAAAAATCCTACCTCGTACACGTTTGTAGCTCTCCAATGCTAAACTTGTGAGAGTATCATGAATCTCATAATCTTTACCCAGTGGCACAAAAGTCTATCAGTTTGGACCACATCACACATTTATTCTGACATAATAATCTAGTTATTCCACTTTCACTATTTAAAAAATTAAGATAAATTCGCATACCTGAATTTTTACATCTCTGCAAAACTATTTCTAATACATAGTAGACTTTACTAAAAACATAAGCTAAAAACAGAACTGATATTTTTTATGTTTAAATCAGGATGAACTCTGAGAAATGCCAAGTCTCCCAAATTATTCTGAATTCAAACTTCACTATAGTCTCATAGCCCCTGTAGCTCCCAAATGGTTTTTTAAAAATGCTGCCTAAACAGCATTTCTCCATTTTTAGAGAAATCTAAGCAAGATTAACTTTTAAGCTCTGCATTTTCCCCAACAGGAGAAAAAGTGCTTTAGAGAAACTGAAAATAGAGCATGCACACCACAGCAGCCAGCTCTGCCACACTGACAAAGAAACCCAAAGGAAAGCTTTTCATTTTCCATTCAGGGGCAGCTCTGTCCAGCCAGCGGGCGAGGACAGGTTACGTGGATGAAAGGCTGTGCATTTCTCTCAGATCTTAGGTAGGAACACTAAATACAAGCTAGCTAGGAATTCTACCATTGTTGCATGAAGATTTTTTGCAGAGCAGTGGAACTCAGTCAACAGGGGTTGGGACATGGGAATTCTCCTTCCCGGCCACTGGAGCCCCATCAGGTGCACTCAGACTGACTTCTCCCATCTTAGTTCGATGGATGTAGCCACCCCTGTTTTTCCTTGTGAGTCCAGCCAGGAGCGAGGCTGAGCTCCCAGTCCAAAACAGCAGATACACACAAACACACACACAGAGACAAGGACACAGGGTGAGCAGCACGCACAGCAAACGTGCTCACATAAATCCAACACCACAGCCCCATCTCGTCCCTCACCTCCAGCCAAACAGGACTGAAGATCACCAGCGAGACATGCAGGTCCCCGCACTCTCCAGCTTCACAAGGACACCACGCTCATGGAGCCTTCAAACACTGCCATGGGATTTAAGTTCATCAAATATCCATGAACAGACTCTGAGCCCCCTTACCCTGACACTGGCTTGTATCTGGGCTCTTTCCAGATGTTGGTTTCCTCCCACTTGCCAGCTAGTCCAGCTTGAAGTTTGCTAGTGAGTTTTGTTAGTGCAGTTTGCACACACACGGGGATCCCTACAGCACCTGGTTGTAAACACCTTGGCTAGCCCACAGCTGGCCCTCAGATACCAGAGCCTCTATGACCCATGGCCTCTTCTCCAGTTGCAGGTGCCCAGACCTCCTGGTAACACATGTCCACAAACACAGATGCAGCACAGAGAGCAAGGTCAAGCAGAAAATCATCAGAAAAACTATTTAATAAGAAGCTGGGATAGACTGCAATGACATGCAGTCTTTGTCAGACAAGAGCACTGCTTACATGAGACTGTCCCCTTTTATGCCCCCTTCTATTTTTCCATGCATGTTTCCACATCCACCTTGATCCTTTCCTTCCTCTGCTCCTGTCTCCTCCCAAACAATGTGTCCCTAACTACTTTTCCCCATCAGTCCCAGTCTTGCCGCATACCTACCCAAAAATGGTATTTCTGATAACATGACCTGGGTGCCCTCAGCCTTGCATGGTACTAATGACACAGCACAGTGGGCCTTGCAAGATTCCTCCCGATATTCCCTTCAATTACATGTGAGGTTCGACCATCTTCCCCTCAAACATCAGTGAAATTCATGTATCTTTCACAGCAGCTACCTGTAATTTTTGTCAGCTTCTCACTGTTACTTGCGTTCAGCAATTTCTCATATAATGACCAGCAGTTTCTCATGGTCTTTTCGGCTGGTGAAACCTCTGGCCAGGGCCTAGACATCTGCCAGCATAATGTAAGAATATTTATTTCAAAGACAGAAACAAGAAGTGCAGATGCTCTAAATTGTCATGGGTTTAATGTGTGACAGCGCTGAAGAGGTGTTTCTGCCAAACAGTTAGGATGCAATTATCTTCCGCAGCCAAACGTCTGGTTCCAAGTCTCGTACAGCTCCAGGTCCTTCGAGGAGACGCTGGGCCGCACAGTTCTGAAGGCGCTCTCAAAGTCCAGGAAAGCAATAGGCCGTACTTGGTCTGGCATGATGGTTGCAATGTCCATGGACTGCAGACTGCGGATAGGGCCCAGAGAAGCTTCTCGACAGAGCTGAGTCATGTCAGCCCCAGAAAATCCATTTGATTTCTTAACTACAAGCTCAATTTCCTCTTCAGTTAGAGAGCAGTGCTCCTGTGACATTAGACGGGTCACAATCTGCTTCCTAGCTGAGGCTTCTGGAAGAGGAATGTACAGTCTCTTCACGAGTCTCCTTCGGGCAGCTTCATCAATTTCTTGGGGTCGATTTGTTGCTCCAACCACTAGAATACGATCTTCAGAGGAGGTTGTTGCCCCATCTAACTGGACCAGAAATTCAGTTTTTATTCTTCTCGATGACTCGTGCTCCCCATCGCCACGCTGAGACAACAGAGAATCAATTTCGTCAATGAAAATCACTGCTGGCTGCTGACATCGTGCCACAGCAAACAGCGCACGGACCATCTTTTCCCCCTCGCCTACCCATTTGGAAGTCAGGGAAGAGGCACTGATGCTAAAAAAAGTAGCTCCAGACTGGCATGCAATGCACTTGCCTATAAGAGTCTTGCCAGTCCCAGGGGGGCCAAAGAGAAGAATTCCTTTAGGAGGACCACGTAACCCCGTGAAGATGTCCGGCCTCAGCATAGGCCAGACTACTATTTCTTTTATAGTAGCTTTAGCAAATTCCACTCCAGCAATGTCATCCCAGTTGACAGGAGGCCCGTGGTCCATGATCTCGTGCATAATGAGTTCAACCATTTTTGGTTCTATGTTTTTCAGTCGTTCATCTACGGGCAGTGATGGATCTGTTGGTCCTCTTGCAGGAGGTTTACACTGCGCTCCTCCGTTTTCACTTCCGTCTGGTCTTGGAACTGGAGGAACAAACTTGCCAAATGGACCACGAGATCTGCCTGCACCCAGTGATTTTTTTACACCTCCATATGACAAGACTGGTGCACGCTGGGGTAGGTTTTGAGATTTCTTTTGCTGATCCACCCACAGCTGTTCTTTTGCAGTTTTAAAACCAGGAACGCTGCCCTCTTCATTCCTGTTTCTGCAGCCTGAAAAACTACTGGTTTCTGTACTAATGGAAGTCTGGCATGGAGCAAGGCTAGGAATCGCTGTGCTGCCTTCATCAGGCAGACCATAGAACGCTTTCCTTTTTCCAGAACTTGTGGACCATGCAGGTACAGCTGTCTGATTGGAAGGAGACGAATTTTGTCCATCACGACAGTTACCTGACATTTTCAGAGAACTGCTACTTGTCGCTTCTTTACTCCCAAATAGTGGAGTTGCCTGGAAACCCATATGAACCTGTTCCTTTAAAGAGGCTGAAGCAGCAGTAAGTGTGTCCGAAGTTTTGGTCACAGAAGGCACACCGCTTTGAAGAGGCTTTGAAGATGAGGGATGCTCAAGGAGATCTGGCCCCTGACTTGCACATTTTGCTGAGCCAGCACAGAGCTCAGTCTCTCCGGCACTGCTGAAGATACTGAGTTTAAGAAGACCTGGAGCAGCAGAGGCACTGACCCCTTTATCAGCTAGTACACAGGCATCTGTTGGTGCCATCTGAGAGCTCTGGAAATTTTTGCCAGCCTGCATCATCTCTCGCACACACTTTAATTCAAACACATTATCCGTTGTCAAGGCAGATTGCCACTTGTCACTGTCATTTTGCTGACACTTTGCCAAAGTCAAAATGTTTTCAGCATAGTTATTCAAGCCAGTCTCTATGTTGTCAGAGTCAATAATTGCAGAGTATTTCTCTGCGTACTTTTTAAACAGGTTGGCAGCACAGACCTGAGAGATCTCTGAGTTTGCCCATGCATACTGAATACGCAGGATTTTGGCACGATATTCATCTGCCTTCTGTCCGGGCGTGCAGGTGCCAGAGGTAATAGCAAAGTAACTTTTCTGCCAGTCGCTCAGGTGCACAGCGCTGTGGGTGGGGGTTTCCATCACTGACACTGAAACATACACAAAATACCTGCTGTTATAAAATGCATTTCACAGCTATTTGCTTTGGCTGCTTTCCCCCTTTCCTAAATACCTACACATGAAAACAGACATTATTTCAACTGACAGCAACAGCGCAGTAGATCTCGTAAGCTACTTAGTCAGTCTGGACACTTTACCATTTTCAAAAAGCAACCAGGTTTGTGGTGTAAAGCCATTTAGACTGAGGCTCTCTCTTCTTCCTTGTTCAAAGAAAGAAAAGAAGAAGGAGGACACCAAAAAAAAAAAAAAAAGAGTTTGCTTCAAACCAGAGGTCTCCTGGGGAGGTAAGTAGACTGCAAAGAATGGTAACAGATGGCCAAACGAAAATCGGCCTTGTTAAATGAAATCGTCAGTGCTTTCACTCTTGTTTGACAGAATACAGCACAGTGCAGAGGAGGACACATTACACATCACTGTCAGAATGATGAAATTTATTACAGTGATGGTAATAAAAATGAAACAATGAAGCTAACAAACAAAACTATATGCGAAGTCTCTGAGAGGAGGTAAAAGGAGAATGAATAAGCCTGAATGTGTTAAACTTTCAGATTAAGAAAGTATTTACAGGTTCATAGAAAATGTTAAAAACTATTTATTCCATTTAGAAGGTACTAAAATGTCCCCATTTTACATTTTAGAGAAACAAAGCTCTTGTGTGTTTAAAGCAATGCTTGTTTCTCAGCTTTAGAAAGTGGAATTTAAATTCCTTCAGCAATTTTTTACTTAAAGAAATAGGAAAGATGGCATTTGGCTAGGAAGGAGCATTTTGCTAGACTTGAAAAGATATGCACATGTTTATGATGTATTTTCAAATAAGTCTATCTCTGCAATGTATCATGTGCAGAGATTATTTCTGGTAATGTCAAGAATTCATGATTTCAGAAGAGAAACAAGTACAAGCAAAATTACAAAAAAACCTATCACTGCCTCAAGAGGGTTTGCAGAAAGCTTGTAACACACAGTAATTCCAATCTTTTCATCTGTCCATAAGGGATATACATCTAATATATGATATGACAAAATATATCAAATAGTAATTTCTCTTTTTTTTTAACTTCAATATGTATCAGAATGTTCCAGCCAGAGAATACTTAAAAACTGTTAAAGCAGAGGTCCATATATTCTGCAAGCCTTTCAACAGGTTCAGGTGTAGTGTATACACAACAACAGGGAGACAGTGCTGAAGGAACCTGGGGTGGCGGTGGGAAGTCCTCTCCGTTTACTTTCAAAAAGTCTTGCATCAGTGTTAGGCAACAGAGAGCACAATACGATTACAGCAGAATGGGTTCACACACAATTAACAATAAGGAGATAAAATATTTTGGTTTGGATTTTTTTGGACTTCAGCCCAGCTTTGTAGAGCTGTTTAGAAAAGTTAAAATATCTTTTTCCTGCAGATTCAGTGCCTTTACATGGGAAGCCAATAAAAAAAAAAAAAGAAAAAAAACAAACCCCAACAACACGAAACCAATAAGTCTTCCAAGAAATTAGTCAACTTTTGCACTGTGAGAAATCTAACTTGCGCCTAGCGAATGAGGTGCAAATTCCCACCATAACCCATCTGCAGCTGAGTGACAGGTGAACAGGAGATGAAAGGCCACAGTCTTTAATTTTTCTCTACACAACGTACTAAATAACTGTCACTGTGCATATAACTTTTCGGTAACTGTCGAATCAAAAATTTCTCATGAAATATAAAAGCTAAGTTGAGAAGAAGTTTAGTATCAGGCATTTGCTCCCATGAAATATTTCCATAGATTTATATCATTCAGAATACAAATGTCAAGCTCACCACCACTTCCTGAAGATTTAGTAATCATCTTCACAGCACTGCGGGAAGTCATAGTAAGTGAACAGTGGCAGCTGGTTTAAAATTTCATTTTGATTTTTCTTCTTAAGTATCTTTTAAGATCATATTTTCTCCCTATTCTAATTCCTACAGTTGTCCTCATCGTCTTACTGTTTTTCCCCAAGAGACAGCCAAACGCCTATATGGTCACTCAGTCATTCCTCAACAGCCAAAGCTGTTCCCAGATGTTGCAGACATACTTTTCACATAAGTGTCCGAAGTTGGGGGTTTACCAAAGCATGGACAAAAACGAATTTCCGGCACGCGAGTCTTCAGCAAACAGAGGGGTAAGTAACCACGCGAGGAGCCAAGTGCCGGATGCCATTGCATCCACGCGTGAACATACACACCCATTCCAAACGCAGGGAAAGCCTGCTTGCCCCCAGGCAGGAAAACCAGCCGAGAAGCGCGCCAGCTGCCCGGGCACGGCTCCGCGCTGCGCGAAGCCAGGGCCCCTCGGCTCAGGAGCCCTCACCGGCACGGCTTCAAGCGGGGCGACCCACCGCACCGCGCCGCGGCAGCGGAAGCCGAGACCAGAGGCCCGAGGGCTGCCCAGCGGCCTTCGTCCCCCCGCACCGGAGCCGACGGGCCACCCTCATCTCAAACCGGCCGGGTGGGCCGGCCGCAGGAGGCAGAGAGGGCCCCCGTGCCTGAGGGGAGGGGAGGCGGCGCGGCGGCCGCCAACCGCCTCCAACGGCCGGGGCCCGGCGCGCGCCGCTCGGCGCCTGCGACGGAGGCGGCGGGAGGGGACAGGGGGCGAGGAGAGCGGGGCGCCCGCGCGGGGAGGAGGCCGGCGGCGGCAGAGGCGGTGCCGCCGCGCAGCCCCAGCCGCCGCCGCGCGACTCCCCCCGCTCTCGCTTCTCCCGCCCGCCGCGCCGTACGCGCGCGCGCGCACACACACCCACCGACCACGGCCGCCGCCAGCCGCGCCTGCGGATCCCGCGCGCGCTCTGCCCCGCGTCCCGCCCCGCTCCCCTCCACCAATCGGATAACAGGGCTCCTGAAGGCGCAGCCAATCAGAGATCGGATGGGGCGGGCCGAGTGGAAGCGGGGAAGGCTCGCGGTGCCGACGTCATCGGCTCGGGTTTACCGGGGCTCTGAGAGTGCCGGAGAGCGAGAGGGCGGGCGGGCGGAGCGCGCACGCGGGCCACCCTGCTCTCTATTGGCTGCGCCCGAGCCGAACGCCCTCCAATGGGCGCGGAGTCCGCGCCGCGGGCGAGGGACTGGCCCCGCCCCCGCCCCCGCCCCCAGGGTGCGGGCTGGTGCGTGCGGCTGGAGGCGCGTCCCGGAGCCCCCGGTCCCGGCCCCGGCCCCGGCCCCGGCTCCGCTCCGGCTTCCCGATGGTGGTCCCGGCCCCTCGCCTGGCGCGCTGACAGAGGCGTGCTGATTGTCAGTGACCGCCGCTTGCCCAGAAGGGTTCTCGCACCCTGGCAGGCCCGCACACGCTGCGGAAAAACTTTTATGGTAAAGGCTTGGTCCTTCGGCTGAAAGTTACAGCAGTCGGGAAGGAAGAGGCTGGAGCATTTGAAGGATTTTGTTACGTTTATCGCTTCTCCAGGCCGTTCTCAATAGCAGCAGAAAACGGAAAGGTGGAGATGAACGGCCCCTGGCAGGCAGAGGAGGTGCCCTGGCGTTTGCGCATGCTCGGTGGCTGCAGGCGCCGGAGTGCTGCAGATCCCGATGGCTGCCCGAAACGGCAGGGCGGCTGGCGCCCATCAGCGTAACCCCCCTGCCCCGTTCGTTCCTCTCCTTTGAGGCAGAAGGCCCTCTGAATGCCCTTCGTTCAGCCTGGAGGAGGCCAGGCCAGCGAAGTGCCGGGCTCTCTCCTCAGCGGCCGCCCTCCGTGCAGGACGAGTTCCACGGGAGACAAGTTCCACGAGAGACAAGTTCCACAGGAGATGTGCCCACGCACAAGCCCCAGCTCACCGGGTGGTTCACCTTCACGGCCACTTGTTCCACCTCTCCCGCTGTGGCACAGGCTGCGAGGCTGCTGCAGCCACCGTGGCAGCATTGGAAACTGATGCTGTCTAATGTCCTCACAAACAGCGGCTGCTGAAGAGGCCTTTTTGGGACAACAGCTCTGCTAACGGGCTCGGCAGCAGTAGTAGCGAGGCTCTGGCACAGGGATGAGATGAATAACCTGATGGCTTAGAGGGCAAAAGATGGTGGCCCAGATGGGTGTATCCTACAAACTGAATGTGGTCGTGGAGCCCCTAGCTGGATCTCGCTAACCACGTTCAAATTAGGACACCAACCCAGATGCTAATTAGCACCCTGCGCTGCAGTTACACCTCCCTCTGGTATTAACACAGTCACTTCTGTGTGGGTGAACATTTAATTTCCCATGAGAAACATTTCTTACAGTTCCTGTCAGGTTTCTGTTATACATCAAGCTTGTTATATCATTAGTGCAGACAGCATATCAAACTGTCGGTGCTACTAGGCAAGCTATCATCTAAGACCGAATTGGGCTAACGTTTATAGTTTGTAACGCTGCTGCCATCAAATTTCCCCCACGGTGTGTTTGCCTGATTTCCCTTGGGTCGCCCAGGGGCAGGGAGTGAAGGAGCCCGCAGCTGCCAGCTCCCCTCGGGAACACGGGCTGCAGCCAGGCAGGGCTAAAGAGATGGGCCGCTGCCTTGTCCTACCTCAGGGTGCCTCAGCCGCAAACCAAAGCCGAAGCTGGGCAGGTGGTTCCAGATCCAGCTGCAGGACCATGCAGAACATTACGGAAGGTTTGGCACTGACCCAGTTATGACCAGGCATTTTTCAGACTCGTGTGGCTGAGGAGGAAACTCCCTGCAGGAACTCTTCATTTGCAAAGTAATTTGTTCAAAGAACACATTGAGAAAAAGTCACCGGTGGTGAAAATCAGGGCACTGATGTGACCTGAGTGGGGAAGTTGGACCCCTTACAGCACGTCTGGCATGAATAAAATGGGAAAAGCTTGATTAAGAGCAAAGACAGACAATAGTGATTGTTTTGCTTCCATTTATTAATGCTTCAAATTAAAACCTACATGTCTGTTTAGTAGGCTTTGGATACAGATTTTAAAGGAACTCGACAGCTCACAAATTATAATAAAAAAGCACTAAACCTCTGATTATTTTTCCGTTGAGGTCATACGGACTCTACATATGCTATGCAGATACTATCCAGTGATGGTTATTTGACCTGCCCCCACCACCCTGGTCTTCAGGGTTCTCAGTTTTATTTCTCATTCGCTCCTGTCTTTGAGCAACTCAAGTTTGCACGTCTCAAGGTTTATTCTATTATTGTAAGGCAACTGCGATGTGAGTACTACTCATCAAACATGGTACCCTTACAGGAGACAACAAAAACAACAACAAAAATACAACAACCAGGAGCAGAATTATAATGGAGTTCGAGTATAATAGATTAGCAATAGTTTCATAAATATGTATCTTTTCAATATTTCACCATCAATAATAAAAATATATTTATAGTCTGTCATTTTATAAAGAAGTATTGTGCTAATACTCCAATAATTTAAAAAAAAATATGTATGATTACTGAAAATTTACTTTTTTACCCTCCTTCTCTAGTAGCCACACTGTCTCCCTTGAGATGTGAATATTCTACTAAAGTACAATTCCAAGATTTTGTAATAATTTTTAACATCAAACAATATTAATCGGCATAGACTGTATTAGCTTTTTCACACAAGGCACAACAAATCCAGGTTCACATATTGACTATTCATAAATACAGTATTTCTCACTTAACAGATATGTTGCAAAGCTACAGAAGGGAAAGAGCAGTTATGTTCTTCTTTCAAAATGTTCTTTTCAATGCTTTTGTTCTTGAGTTGATTATATAGCCCAGATTTCATTTGTAGATGACCTAAAATCAATAGTCTATGAAGGAATTGTCACGTGGGGAAAAGAGGGTATGAGAGATTGAATACTAAGAAGGCCTTCACCAATTACATATTCAAATCATTCCAGAATTTCAGGAAAACTAGAACTGCGAACTTTGGATTTCTGTATTGGGCTGGCCGTGGGGAAATGTAATTCCATGCGTCTTGTCACTGCTGTTTAATAGAAGATTTACTTACGTCACTTCTTTAAAAACAAAAATAAATAAACTTTTACTGCATTTATAATATTTTAAATTAACCTTTATCTTAAATTCTTTGCCAAAAGGAGTTTTAGTATCTGGACAACAGCCTTTTCTAAAACTGATACCCGTATGTTGAAAAACGTTTAACTGAATTTCAGTTTTGGCAACATTTTCCCACAAATGCCTAGAGGGACCTATGCCTAATTCTGGGCTGTTGGGAACATTTCACCTCTCCTGGATTTGGATGTGCATCCTGCCCGCGTCCCTGTTCTACAGCAGTTTGTGGCTCACACAGGCGCGCATCATCCACCTCTGCTCTGGTTTCCATGGAGAGGATTTCCACCAAAATCCTCTTTTGCTCAGTCTAGTGTTGCTTTACCTTATGCCTTTCTTTTCCAATACTTATTAGTTAGATTTTAATTTCAATTATAGTCACATAAGCCCCAAACAACTCCATTTCATTTCGGTGGAATTATCCTGGATTTACTCTATGATAGCTTTGATCAGAATCTGATCTCTTTTTTTTTTTTTCCTGGACAGACCTGGTTATGTATTTCACATACAAAATACTGGTCTGTCTCACAGAAAAGGTGTAATTCTTCTCTGGCTCCTAGATTCTAGTGTTTTCATAATGTAAAAGCTGTAAAATTTTATCAGTGTGGACCATATGTGCTATAGATGAACATTGTTTCCCAAGTCATGGGAACCAAATAATGTTCTTTTTAAAAAAATGCTAGCAGAGAAAGGAAACAACTGCCAGCATTTACTGCCCTCTTCAGTCTATCGATCTATTGCGTTGTGCTGTTACAGAAAAACTTAATTTCATACTGGTTCTGCTAAAGAGAACGATGCTATCAAAATTTCTGATACTGTAGCTGAGAGTAGGGTCCTGTGGAATGGCTCAGTCACCTGCTCGAATGTTACTTGCTTTTGCCAGATTAATTTGTCATCCCTTGCTTCATCTGTTACCCGTGAAATCAATTCCTTAAAGAAATAGTAATCAGCTTTTCCATCTGGGTGGATAACATAGCCTCTGGCCAGCCTCGTACGAGGGCGGTATGCCATTGCCTTCCCTTGTCGCATAGCTTGGCCTGCTGGAAATGCAGAGCTTGGTCAGTTTTTCCTAAGTGTCAGGACTCATGCACATCTCTTACGTACCACTTGCACACACATGGATACTAACTCTTTCCCAGTTTGCACTGCAGAAGTGAGGTGATTAGGAATCACCAGAAAAATCCACCCGGTCCATAGTCAGCTCCTATAATCCCTTCTGGAAAGACAGTGGGTAGGAGCAGACTGTGTGCCAAATTAACTGTCCCGGCACATGTTTCATGGTCTACTTGCAACTTCCCAAATGTAGGAAGTATTCTCGCAAGGGATGGAGGAAGAAAGCTGAATAATTGTGCAAGTTGTTCAAGATGCTTTAGAAGTTAATATAGCAGTAAAAGGAAAAGATTAAAACAAATGTAAATATAGAAATGAATCCTACAGATTATTTTTCTTGGGGTAGCTATTTATTTTGATCTTATTTACGTATAAATAACTGTCTGGAATTTATGTTTTCCAAATGGCAGAATTACTTATTAAAGTCAGATATTGTTTCTGACTTTTGTTTCAGCTCTTTACTGTACCTGCCTTCTACAGAATGACATATCAATGGTTTGTGTCAAGTACACATTATTTGACTTTCTCTGAAGGTTAATTGTTTTCCAATATTTTCATATTCCGTGCATCACTGTTAATGGAAGAAAACACTGATGGGGGCACCACATCATATTTTGGAGGTTAGTACTCTTAATTTCTATTTTTATTGTAATTTCTTATCTTGTTAGCTAATTTGAGAAACAAAGAGTAGCATTTTTGCCATCACATTTCTTAGCACATTTTGTCAAAGATTTATTACACAATGAAGTAAGCAGAATGGTAGCCATAAAAAGAAATCGCAACTCTATTTCACAGAACATAGCTTACAGATTATTTTCAAGTAATCACTGCTTATAATAACTTGGTTAAAAATACAGAATAGCAGGTGGCACATGGCTTTTGACACAACTCTTAAGAAGGAGCTTTCAAGAGCCTGCATTATGAATGATGAAAGTGAAGACCAATAGCCAGCACAACCCATTTGCTGACATTTGATAAAATGGCTCTTCTAAAAGCAAACTCTTTAGGAGGAAGTAGAGAACTTGCTATAAGGATGGGTAGTGTTCATTCACTCCCCCCTGATCTGCCTATGTAATGAAGGAAGTCTTGAAGTCCTAACTTCACTTAGGAAATTACTGCAGCAAGTGTGTCATGACATGGTAGTGCCCCAAATCACGACAACAACATTTGCACGTGCCTGTTTAGATAGGACCTGAACAGCGTTATAACCAGGTTACTGAACTTCCCCCAACTTGGATTCTTTCTGAAGTCACAGTAATGTTAAATTAGCCAGTTGAAACACCTCACAGTTTCATCTGTGCAGAAAGGAGTGGGTATGCTAGAGGTTAATGGTGACGAGGGAGGGAGCACTAACCCTTCCGTTTCCATTGCCTGGTTCAATAAATGCTCTTGATTACAAACTAGTAAGAAATGACAGCTCGAGCCCCCATGGCTATATGCATCCTGGAAACAGGCAAGATGAAACTAGAGGACAGAGAAAGAATGACTAAGATTACAAGACAAATTACTGGCAAGGATTTTGCTACTGCAGCTGGGCTATATAACAACAGGTTTTGGTTTTGGTTTTTTTTTCCTTCGTAATTTGACATTCCCCCCTGCCCCTAAAATAAAACTTGGCAACACAGAAAAAGCCAGTTAATTACCTCCTCCCCACTGCTACTTCACTGCTGTTTCTGCTGGTGATGGTTTTGCTCCCATGTTTTCAGCAGATCAGTTGCCAGCTGTGAGATGTGCTGCCAGGCAAACTTGACGTGGGTGGACTCCACTGTGCGGGAACAAATTGCAAAACGTAGCACAAACTTCTCTCGCAGGTGGCACGGGACCAGATGAATCTTCTTGGCCTCCGTTATACTTTTAAGAAGCGCCTTATTTAGTTCATTCGAGCCCTGAAAGCATTGTGTTTCAATGATGGTGATGAGCTTCACAAGCAAGTTTGGAATATGTAAATCCCACCAAGCAGCCAAGCCCAAGTACTACCAGTAACACACAGCCACATTCTCACCTCTCTTGGCCATCAAAGGAGTACAAAAAAATGACGGAGCAAGAGATAATTTTTCAGCCACAAAGAGATTTATGGATTAACTGGGGTTTAGAAGCAGCGTTCATACCAGGGCATTTGTGACAGCAGACTGCTTTTTTGTGACCTAAGGTCGTGAGCTATGTAGCTTCATGTAAAAGCGTTCGTTATTGCATCCATTTCATTACACTTTTCTTAGATCTAACCAAACACACGAGAGGACATTTTGCAATGAACTACACTAACATTTCTAAAACAAACCTTCCAGTCTTCATTTAAACATGGCTGCTGTGAGAGAGTCTTTTGCATATGAAGACGGGAATTTTACCCTCAGTTAAGAAATAGTTAAGGTAATGTATCCCTGGCATAAGTAAGTTTCATACTATCAGTAGAAACCCTAAAAAAGTATTTGCCTCAAGTTCTATAGGAAGCGTCTGCCACGGAATCCTACAGAGTGGGTTTTTTGGGGAGGGATTTTAGAAATGTGGTAAACTGACCCTCCCACTGGAAGTAAAGTCTTCTGCATTCCAGGAAACAAAGATATAAGTGTTAAATATCTTGCAGAAGGTCAGAGGTACTACACATGCATGCAGTATTGAATTTTATCTCCTTTTAGTGTACTTCATTTTTCTTGGGCTCAAATAGTGAATATGAGGATTTCCCTTAGAGCAGCCGTATGCTCTTAATATCAAATCTCAAAAGAAATAGGACTGCCCAGAGGAGTACTGGTTCTTTTGCAGATTCAGCTAATGTTGAATCAATGTTTTTTCTAGTTCATGCCCATCACCATTTGAGAATAAAACAAAAGATGTCATCAGATTTTCAGAAATAGTAGTAAATCGCTTTAAATTAAAACAATGAAAGAAGGGCTCCCAAAATCTTGAGATTTTTGTCTGATTTAGCAACACAGGATGAATTGCTAGCTGACAGTCTTTGTCACCTAAATTAAAGGAACCCGTCTGTCTAACTTTTGTATCAGCAGACCGAGAGATGGCTACAGCTTTGCTGGGCAGTTTGCTGTAATAGCTTAGGATATATCACATTGATCTTGAGTGCTACAGTTTTATTCTTTGGGAAAGCATCTTAGCTATTGTACAGCCTTTACTCTTTCTATTACACTGCTGGTAACACAGAATTGTGAGAGATGCTAGGAGCATTTGCACTTTTACGGCAGTGTTTCCTTACTCAACACTGAACACGGGAAAAGAGTCACAAATGGACACATACGTCTGTTCAGCAGCGGTTTTGTTACTGTAGTGGCATAGGTCTTCTTGAAACACATTGTCTCAAATATGCACAGTTGTGTCTTGCCCTCCTAGCTTTTTCCATATAAAAACAAAGCATAAGGGAGACAGTTTCCCATTGGCATTGAGGATAACTGTATTATTTTCATGTATTTGGATCATATTAGAGTTAGAGCTGAACTCAAGTCAAAACCTCATTCTGACTTAGCACAAGTTGTTAGGGAATTTGGATGACAGCCTAAAATTCATGGCTTAGCCTTAGTCTTCTAGGAGATATTTATGTAACTCGAATGCTCCTAACTAAGAAAAGGACCAATTCTGGTGTTTTGCAAGACCCTACCCTTAACGGGTCACTCACTGGAGACAATGATACACTGCTTTCTTATCAAAGGTAATCCATCATTAAAATGACGATCCTTGTCTTTAAGATGGAATGCACGGCACTAACTTTTAGGCAATACAAGTGGTTATATGATGTTAAGTTAATGCTCTTGGCAGGGGTGAGGGGAGGAGGGAGAAAGATTTATGTATCTTTTTTCTGTTCTGCTCTCACAGCTGCACCTAGGAGCTGCTGTGACACTCGGGTGTCACGTCAAATTGAAGTTAGTAGTGACTAATCCTCTCCCAGAGCTTTGAGAAGCCAGCTCTGATTGAGTCTGTCAGCTTCAATAAGACAGTATTCTCACTTCCTTGGAGAAATGACTAGCTTGACTTGTATTCATCTGCAGACATGTCAAGGAGGCCAAAAATTAACCCTTTGGCATGATACATTTGATGAAACAGTTATAATATGAAAGTCATAGATTGTCAGTCCATCTGCTCAACAGTGTGAAAGGCTGTAATTAAAAGTTACAGCTAAGCAAAAAAATAAAAAAATATTTAACAAAGGAAGGAAAACTATTTCATACTTTCACAGCTGTGCAGCATTACAGCTCAAGTCCCCTGTCCTTTAGTCCTACTGTAACTACAAAAAAGTTACAAGTACCCTACTTCTAAGATACATTTTAATACAAATTACAGAAATCACAGGAAGATTTTTGAAAGAGTGATTTAAAAAGCAAACAGAGCTGCAAAAATAACTATAAAACACTCTTCATTTAAAAGCTTGTTAGCTTTGTTTTCTTTTTTTTGGGCCAGGAAGGCAAGTGATGAAACGACTGCTGTGTCAACACCGGTTTTCAGCAGAATCGCACCTTTATTCTACAACTGGTCCAAAACTTTCTTAGCTGGGTGTCCAATATTTACCTCCTATTGTAAACTTGTCTTTCCCTGTAGATCTGATTTCTTCCTCTGGATCATCAGGGACAAGAGAACAGATGTAGATGAACTGCTGGCTTGATCAAATGTGACAATTCCTGTGTTTCTATGCTCTATTTCACCAGGACTGTTTCTTTAAAGTAAATGTGGAGAAATGACTAACAGCTGTCTCTAGATCTGCAAAACTAATGTTTGCTTGTTTCATGTGAGAGAGCAGACTACAATCAACATCTTGTTATTGAGCAATAAAAGCCACAGAACCTATTCCTCAAAATTTTTTAAAAGTTCTTGTTAGGAAATAAATTATATTCATGTTTCCACTTACTGGAAAAACACCACATTCTGTAATCTGTCCGATCCTCCAGCAACAGATCTTTTTTTTAATTTTATTTTAAACAACATAAATTCAAATGAACCCATTTTCCTATTCCAGATGAATTCATCGTTACCTTATTGTTAAGGATTTGTTAGTTCCTTCAGCCAACTGCATCAAACTCAGGTAACTGGGGCGACTGAATGACTGAGAAAAGAATTTGTGAAAAGTAGTGATACCACACTGCCCAGAAGTAGCCAAGATGTGCTGTGAGCCCTCAGAAAATCTAAAAGCTCATTGAAGTACCATGTGAACTAGAAGACACCAGTGCTGTTATCATTATTGCTTGGTGTTCAGATTCAGTGTCACAATCCAGCCCTTTACAGAGGCTTTAGTTGCAAACCTCTCTATTAAATGGGTGTGCTGGTTTTGACTGGGATAGTTAATTTTCTTCACAGTAGCTAGTATGGGGCTGTGTTTTGGATTTGTGCTGGAAACAGCGTTGTTAAGGCAGAGATGCTTTTGTTACTGCTGGGCAGTGCTTACACAGCGTCAAGGCCTTTTCTGCTTCTCAAACCACCCCACCAGCAAGCAGGCTGGGGGTGCACAAGAAGCTGGGAGGGGACACAGCTGGGACAGCTGACCGCAACTGACCAAAGGGATATTCCAGACCATATGACGTCATGCTCAGCTTATAAAGCTGGGGGAAGAAGAAGGAAAGGGAGGGCGCATTCAGAGTGATCGCATTTGTCTTCCCACGTCACTGTTACACATGATGGAGCCCTGCTTTCCTGGAGATGGCTGAACACCTGCCTGCTGACGGGAAGTGGTGAATGAATTCCTTGTTTTGCTTTGCTTGTGTGTGCAGCTTTTCCTATACCTATTAAACTCTTTTCACCTCAACCCACGAGTTTTCTCACTTTTACTCTTCCAGTACTCTCCCCCATTCCACTGAGGGGTGTGAGCAAGCAGCTGTGTGGGGCTTAGTCGCCAGCTGGAGTTCAACCACAACAATGAGTTCTTTACCCAGGATAGGACACCGATCTGTTTTTAATGTCTGATTAAACAAGTGAGCCCTCCCAACTACTGCAGCTCTTATGCTCTGAGTGCAGAGTGAGTTTTCTAGTTTCTGTCAGGCAAGGTCTCTATGTCAATGAACTTGGCACTTACAGAGATTTTGGGGAATGAAAGGCCAGGAGGGTCAAAAAGACCATGTTCAGCTGAAAAAAAAGCAGACCAGAACCAAGGGAAGTTGGGATGCTGGCCTCCTATGCAACCTGTTCTTACTCATATCTTGCTCCAATTTGCCCAGTTTTACTGTAGGACTTTAAAATGAAAATGTTGACTACTTAAATCTTCATCCATGACAGTTATTATATAAATATATGTAAAATTTGATATCAAATATCCACATATGTAAAATTAACTTGACAATAAACCTATAATACACACATGCACTCACACATCATATACAAATGTCTAGGGAAATATATTAAAACAATTGTCTTCATCAAAGCCCATCAAGCATAGAATGTAACAGTCATTTTATGTGACTGGGTAGACCATTTTTTTGCCTTAACTATATATTTCCACACCCTAGTCTGCTTGAATTTCTCTTCAGCATTTGATTAATTTTTAACAAAACTGTCTTAAGCCTCTTTCTTTAATCTGTCTTGATCTACATGAACTCCCTTTACTTTCCTGAAAAAATAATTAAGTATATTAACTACAAAGACTATATTCAATTGCAGGTTATTGTATTGCTATAAAACATGACAGAGGAAATAGGAGGTGTTAGCTGCCTTACCTTCAGTCGAAAACAGACTAGTCCCAAGACAACCTCAGCACAAATCTCAAATCTTTCATCCTGAAGGACTAAATGTTCAAATTGATGTGACAGCCTGACGTGCTGAGAAGAGAAAGATAGTATCTACGTTGTATAAATTTGATTCATCAAGAGAAAAGATGCGCTAAATTGTTTCCATCCCTAATGGTTTTTTCTCTGTTCTCTCTTCTGATATGTATTCGCATATCGCCATCTGTTTATGTTAACTTACGTATTGTTTATGACTTTCAGAGATCATATTGACCCTTTGCTATCTTAGTAGCTCAGTCTATCTGAGGCAGTACTACTCTGTTTCGTAATGAAACATTTAGACACAGATTTTTTTTATGATACCAATTAATAGTAAATAATTGTAACAATTCTGCTTTAGGTTTTCTACCACTGTCTGTTTTGGCTGGGAATGGCTAAAAAGTCCAAAAGTTATTATGACAAAAGGGGGAGATGCACAGAGATAAAATGATCACAATTCCAGTGCAAAATAAGATGGAAAGATAAACTTTTTAGAATAGTTCACTTAATATGAGGATATTTGTGAAGAAGGGGAGAAGCTGCTCACTCTTCTGACCTGGGTGCTCAGGTTCAGTTGAAAAGAAAGGTGATAGCAGTATAATCAAGAAAATGGACAGCAAATCTCAGCCAACCTGTTTAGAAGTTACTGGAGAAAAAAGAGTGACGTTGGACACCAAGCCAGAGCAATTATTTTGAAGCATAGGAAACCAGTGCTTTTCCAAAATCAAACAACTAGGAAAAATACCAACAGGCATACTAACAACCAGCTGCGAAGTCTTAACATCAATCAGTGATGCTTGCATACTCATACCACATTTTGCTTTCTCCCAAACAGAAAATAAATTCAAAAACACTTGGAAAAAAAAACATGTCCCCATCAAGTACCTGCAGTACCTTATCCAGTTCCCCCCTCACTGGCTATCATCAGTTTAATGCTCATTACCCTAAAAAAAAAAAAGAAAAAACCCCAAAACCAAAACAATGGCAGCAACCAGCTATTAGAATTACAGTTTGTCCTCATGTAATAGCCGTCTACACCAAAAATTACCAGCAACATCGAAAATGATGTTTAAAAGTTCCTTAACTTTTATGTATTTATGATTGCAAATAATTTTATAAAAATAAAAAAAACTAACTGTATGTGTTTTCCTTCATTTGCGCTTTGCCTTTTTGCAAGCTCAAGGACCGATATCAAACAAAAATGAAATGTTTCACTTTGGGCAAGGGTTAGATGTGGAGCATTTAATCTCATAGGAACTTCTTCCAAAAGAACAAGGCAAGAACAAGGCAAAATGGAAATTACAGAAAAGAAAAAAAAAAAGAAAACACATTTTGCAATCTTAATTATAACTTTCTGATGTTTGTTTATTTCTTAAAATAGAAAAACATTGTTTATATTGAATCAAAACATTGATTCAAAACCTTCATATTGGGCATACTGATACCCTATGCAATCAGCCAATCTTACTGTTGTCACCACTTCCTCTCTGCTGTTTGTTACATCCCTTTATCATCTTCCTCTAAAATTAGACAGAAAACACTTCGAGTCAGGAATGACACCAATAAAATGCTCGGTCCTTAACAAAGGCATTTGAATGTTCTACTAATATAAACAGCATGAGTTTACAGCTATAAAAATTGACCAGAAGTATATGTATAAATACAGATTCTTGTATGCATAAGTGCATGGAAAACGTATGTGAAATGTGCACGTGTTGCAATGATGGTGTACTGTCTCCTCCCATCCTCATGTTCTATAGCCTTAACCAAACTGATGTCTTTTACACAGCTCTGCAGAATTTCACACTGCATATACTAGGTCTTGGAAATCAAAGCTATAAAAAAAAATCATTTTCAACAAGATGACAATTTCACAACTGTTCTGAATGTAATCACCAACTGAATTTAATCAAAATTTACCTGGGTAAGCACTGAAAAAAACAAAAATTTGGCTTACTGCACGTAGTTTGTACGAGAAAACTCTGGACCCATGCTCTACTTGGTATTTATATCTCTTTAATATCCCTGGAAGTGTTCAAGGCCAGGTTGGATGAGGCTTTGGGCAACCTGGTGTAGTGGAGGGTTTCCCTGCCCATGGCAGGGGGGGTGGAACTAGATGATCTTTGAGGTCCCTTCCAACCCTAACCATTCTATGATTCTATGATTCTATGATTTATGTCTCTTTATTTATTTATGTCTCCCCCTTTCCACTAAAGGATTGTTCAGGAAACGGAAAGAAATAAAAGCAAGGAAAAATAGAGAATATTCAGTAAAACACAGATCAAAATTCTGGAAGTATTTTGTATTCATGGCTGGATGCAAGTACTTTTATCCACAGCGAGTCTTAACAAGTAGCAATAATTTGTACAGGCCACGGGGGGGCACCAAGTGGTTTAGATTTTACAGAACTGGCAGGAGAGAAAGTGGAGATTTAACTGAAGTTTCACCTGTGTAGCTTTGCTTAACACAATTACGCCAGGCCCTGCACCTTTGAACCACAAGCTGTTATCCTGAATTGCTTTCACAAAGATGGTTGCAACCAAACATAATTAAACCAAATAAAGTTAAACCTTATTAAGACTGGAAGTTCAAATTCCGTAAAACCAAAGGGCTTTTAGGTATCACACCTGCCTCTGTGAGTCCAAGAGCTGTACCCACGCTCTGGCCATGAGCATGGCAATAACCCACTGGAGGACACGTGTGGCTTCAGTGCTTCAACTTTTCAAGACAGGCAGGTAAACTGAAAATAAAAGTCTTGTTCGGAGAACCTTAAACTAAGGATAGGAAAAAGGGAGAGAGAAAAACTGACAGGCTGTTCTCAGTTTTCTGCTGAATGTTTACATACCAAGCCTGACCTATGGATATTTTAACCCTTCAAATGCTTTTGATTTTGACATTTGTGTCATGCTGTGTCCCTAGCACAATTAAAGCTGACATTCAAATATTATTTAACCTTTGAAAATTATTTTAAGTAACACTGTTATATAATTTGACAAAAAAGTGGACGTACAGAAACCAACTCACATACACTGTTTCTAGCAATATCATTTGGACAATCCCTTTATCACATGGGTTCCCAAAGTGGAATCATAGACTGTGTTAGGGGCCTGAAAAGTCTTAGTATGTAGGAATGGAATACCAGTCCTTCTCCTCACAGTGAAATTTAGCAGATTGAAGAAACGAAGCTTGTAAGGAATTTTTATGTATCACTATCTATCTCAGGTAGCTAACCGTTGCTCTTCTGCAGTGAAAAGAGAAAAAAGAAAGGGATCTAATTAATTTGGTTATTCAGGATTAAGGGAGATGTCTTACATAATCACTAATGGGAGCAGTAAACTTGTGATGCATGAAGATGTGGTCCCTATTTAAAAATTCTGTATTTGTGTATGTGTAAATATAAGTATAAATATAAAGGCTCCTGCATAAAATCATAGCATGGTTGGGGTTGGAAGGGACCGTAAAGATCATCTAGTTCCAACCTTCCTGCCATGGACAGGGACACCTTCCACTACACCAGGTTGCTCAAAGCCTCATTCAACCTGGCCTTGAACACTCCCAGGGATGGGGCAGCCACAACTTCTATGGGCAACCTGCTCCACTGCCTCACTACCTTCAGAGTGAAGAAATTCTTCCTTCTATCCAACCTAAATCTCCCCTCTTTCACTTTAAAGCCATTGCCCCTTGTCCTATCACTACATGGCCTTGTAAAAAGTCTCCCTCCAGCTTTCTTGTAGGCCCCCTTTAGGTACTGGAAGGCTTATAGAAGGTCTCCCCGGAGCCTTCTCTTCTACAGACTGAACACCACCAACTATCTCAGGTATTGAGGTGTTTAAACTGAATTTTGACTTTTGGGCAAAGCCCTCAAGAACTAAAATAGTTTTTGATTGAAAGGAGCTTCTCTGAAGCGTCAGAGTACATTAATGTGTATATGCAAATAAGCGTACCTGCCTAGCCTTGATCACTTCATACTTTTCATCCTATAGACTTCACCTCTCTGCCTGCCTTAGCTCGCATCCCACTATACTCTGAAGGACAATGCTGTCAAAAGAGTCCTCAACAGCCACTTGGACGGTGCCACTCCCCATTTGAAATGCTATCTCTGGCATTGCTGTTCTGTACAGTTCCAGTTTCTTGGTCTCTGCTGTTAATTTTTAATGGATTCATTATCCTCTGCAAAGAAAGAAGGATGAAGTACACTGATTTCTTCTGGTCCTGTGGAGGATGTATGTGAGTCCAAATATTCGTGCGGATCACATACAAAAACATTAACTGCTAAATTTCTCAAATTACTTCTGAGCTCTTTGAAGGATTTAAACCGACAAAGGAGTAACATATGGTCAAGCAGTCTGAAAATGGGCCATTTACAAACAGGCCATTAGGGTTTCACATTTATACTGACTTTGAGCATTTGGAATCAGTCCAGAAGACTGTTATTGTTGTTGGGTTTGCCTTCTTTGCACATCTCCTCTGTGGTTTTGGGACTTACCTCCAAAATTTTTATTTTTCTCTCCCCACGTCCTTCAGAGATGACTGTCCTCCCCTTTACCACTGCTTTAAAACCTATACTTTGCAATGGGTATATGTTGCTTGGGAAAGAAGTGCATAACTGGATGGTTTGGAAAACAAAAGAAGTTACTGTATCTAAATCCAAGTCACACATTCTCAACTCCCAGGAATATTTTAGTTCCTAAATGCCTTCCTCAGTGTACAAGCAAATGCCAGGTTGCGGTGGTTATCTAGTCATTTTGATGCAGACCTTAAGGCTGCAAACATAATAAACATCTTATTCTTAAAACATACTGATAAAAGAGAAAAAAGCAAAAGAATAAAAAGAAAAAAAAAAAGAGAGAAGTAGTTTTTTTTGTGGCAGTTTATATCCATAAAAAAAGAAAAGATTGTGAAGAGGTAGTTGCAGATATCTTTGGTCTTCCATATAGAAGCTTGCCAATCGCACAGCAAATAGGGTGGCTTCTTAAGGATCTGCAGTGGTTTTTTCCCTCTGTACTATGTCAGAAGGTCATCACTGTTGAAAATCTCAAATCACTTTGTAAGCAACACCTGGCTATGCAAAAGAAGCCTAACTAGAAGTCTGTAAACACTGGATAATCTTCCTACAGTCTTCTATGACTTAGGAGCTGAAGTGTCTTTTTTTTCCCTAGGTGATCACAGCATCTATATTGGGATGTGTATAAACTCGGAAACGAATTGAAACCCCGGGTCCCAAATCTCCGAGTAAGGCCCAGCCCTGCATCTGAACAGGCGTGCCTTAGCTGCTATTGTGTCGCAGGACATTCCTGTACTGAACAGGAATGACATGCCCTACACACAGGTATGCTGATGTATGAGAACTACGTGATGTATGACCGTGCTACTTCCCTTGGGTTCCAGCCCAAGGAACTGTTACAAACCTCTGCTCTTCTGCCTGTCTCTGTGTGCCTGGCCCTTTACCTGGGGCAACTCCTGAATAACACAACGGAGAGAGAACTTCTTCCGTCTTCCACTCTGTTTTCCACTTGAAGGCTGCAACACCAGCTTCTGCCACAGTTCCTAGGTCACTTCTCATTCTACCTATGTCCACTCTACGTCCCATTGTAACGCATGCAGCTTCAGAAATAATGCTGGCAACTAGAGAGCTTCACTTAAAGCACAGCTAGAAGTCCCAGGTACACAAGATACAAGTACCAGCTATTCTCTTCAAAGACGGCCTTTGCCAGCAATGGGAACACAAAAGCTGTTATGTATCAAAGCAAGACGCTATGACGTTTAAAAGAAAGCAAGTTTCCAAGGCCAAGCACTGGGACAAGCAATGTTAAAGTGAAGTTAACAAGTGAAGTTCTAAATTACTTTTTGTTTGGAGACTTGTCTGTAGATTTGAAAATATAAACCAGTGTCAGGCTGGTTTATGTACTTCGTTACTACGCTACCAAAAGTAAAGTCATGACAATAAATCTGGAACCAAGGATAACTCCTGAGAAGAGAGGAATATGGGCAAGATATGAAACACATTTGAAAATGTTATTTTGCAGCTACTGATATGGCTTTATCAACATGTCTGCAAACTCGCAAGAGATATCTTAAATACTGTGAGAAGAGGGAGCAAATGAAATGCAATTATTTCTTGAAATGTAAGCTCAACGGAGAACTGCTGGAGATAGAATTGACTTTTTTTAAAATCTGCTTTGGAACCTACTGAATTTAATCATCACCCATCTGGGAGGACACATGGTGAGACAAACTAACTTAATGGTTCCAGTTTGACAGATGTATACAGTGACTCAAATTCTGCACTTAATTACCCCTCTTGCCCTTTCAAAGTCGCAAACATAAGGTCATAACTTACTTTCCTCTGCACACCAGGGAACGCTTTAGTCCTTAATGAAATATTAAACATACACACTCAACTCAACGAGCCCTTGGAAATCTAGCTGTCTGAATTACCTTTACAAATAAGGGAACATATTAGAGCTTTACTCTGGAGTCAGTATCTTAAGAAAAGATTGATTTGCTTAGCCTTCTTGAACGGTGTTATCACAGAAGATATTAAAAAATGGTCTGCAGCTATGATTATAGGAAGATAAGTGTTTTTTGGCTGGACAGTCAGGGAAATGTCTGGGAGGCAAAGCAAGAGGGAACTTGTTAAATGTAAATACCGGCCTGTGGAAATCAGCCTGATAAAAGGCCATGTAGTTAATACGGGGTTTCCAACCCTCTATTTTTCCAGTGAGAGATTTAGCCCTGCTTAAAAACTTGGCATCACATTAAAATAATTTCAGTCTCTTGAAATCAAACCTGAGAGAGAAACCCACTAGAAACTGTAATGGTAGCCTAGTAAAGTGATAGCAAACCTTGTACCAAGTTTTCATCGGAAGGGTATGTATCAGATTGCCACAAGGATGACAGAACATCAGATTCACCACTGCTGTCAAATTTATTTCTGAAAGCTTCATTAAGGATAAAAATCCAATTCAGGTATGTATATAGTCAGTTGAAAATTATAATGTGATAAAAATGAGAAGCAAAGAGGGTACCCTCCATCCCAGAACCTTTTCAAATCGAAAGAGACTTACTCATGCAGCAATTTCACAACAGTGGAAGAAGCCTCTCTTAGGAATTAATCTGTTTAGTACCACAACAGAAAGGACTGTGTGTCTGCAGAGAGTTTGGTATACTAGACCAGACACTTAGCTAATGGATATTTTTGTAAATATTTAGAGCCAAGTCATGGATCTTCCCTCACTAGAACTTTCCTCAGACTTCATAAAGATGCAAGGTATGCTTGAATTTGACTTCACTGCTACAGATAAGAATATTTGTAATTTAGACTGGCACTAGGTATGTTTTTTAACATAAAAAAAACCCTTCTTTTATAAAAAGTAAAAAAAAAAACAAACTTCTTTTTTACAGCAGAAATAAACTTAGTACTTATTCATAACAATGTTAACAAACTGTAAATTGTACACATTTTTTTTTTAAAAAAAAGGTGGATTTTAAACAGGAAACAAAGAAACAGCAGAGGTAGACATGCTCAATTAGTTACTGTATCATAAATGCAGCCCAACGACCTTAATCTAAACATGCTATCAATGCATACACATTAATAAAATAAAGTAGTCATGAGTAAACATATTTTCCCTGAATAAAACCATTAAAGTGCTCTGGCTTAATTTCAGGGTGAACTATGGCCCCACATTGTAGAAATTCCAAATTCCTGGACTTGTCTTCTCTAAAGATTAACACAAAACAAATGACAGTTTCAATCCTGCCGTGATCTGAAATTGTGATACTACGTGGGGGCAAACAAGAAGTACCCCTATTGAACCCAGCTGTCCAAAACCTGTCCAAAACCTGTTGTCTGTGCTTTCTGTTGTGTACAGAAGTTACGGAGAGTAGATAAGTAGCAAGCTTATTTTCCCTTGCTGTCCCAACACAGGTTACCCTAGAAAGCAAATTCCAGTCACCTTGCGGATGTGCTCCTGCAGTCCCCTGACCCCGTACATCCTCAGCACGAACCAGAGCTTCAGGGAGCGGAACCTCCTCCCCAGGGGGATTTGCCAGTGCTGCAAGCCAGGGAGAAGGGAGAGCACCCACGTTAGAAGTCACTGTTGCAGTGATACTGCAGAAACTCTACATTCTGCGATGATTTTGAAGCGTACTGCGTTGTCACATCCTACAAGCAGTTGCTAGAGGTGGGTTAAATTATAATAGAAATGTCTGTTTCTGGTTAATGCCCTGGTGTGACTGTTTAATACTTAAAATTTTCAAATGAAAATTGGAAAAACAGATTGGTGTCAGAAGGGAAGGATCACAAGGCAAATCAAATTTTCTTTGTGCATCCTGAATTCTTCTTGAAGGCGTTGGAAAAATAGGTATCTTAGAAGCTCATGTATACTGGCTTGCTTACAGTTGTGGGGCTAGCATCTACAATGACAGGCTCATTTCCGTTTCAAAACAACAGTGTTTCTATTGGTTAAAGGTTAAAACACAAGTACATTTAAAAAACTTATTATTCACTATGCTAAGGAAAAAAACCTTTAGGACATTTCTTTCTACTGCCTAAACCTTGAGATATTACACATGCAAGATGATTCCTGCTTTTATACAATTTATTTATTTTTTTAAATGGAGTTTAAAGTTTCAGTTTGAGGAACATTAAAAATTTAGCAAGCTGCATCCTTCCTGGAAAGAAACATAAGGCTGTGATGTTTATGACAGTAATAGAAAAGAAAAGTCCTGGAAATATCAGTGTATACAAGTAATAGTATTAACTGATGCTGTACTTACCCGATAATCTGTTACAAGGCCTGGAAGTTAAAAAAAAAAAAATTCACATTGCTTCATCACAACAGCCAAAACCTACAATCATTCTAGTTCTATTGAAAAAGCTGCTGCTTTTAGCTGTTTTTTTACATTTGCGACAAAATTCAGCATCATCAGTGTCAACAGGACCACTAAATACCTAGAAGGGTACTTGACAGCATGCTAAATGAAGGTGCTTGTGGTAACCTTAATTCCTTAGCTAGTCAGAATATACCACTAAGAAGTTAAACAGTTTTCAGGACAAGAAACACAATTTTCCTTTCCGTTACACCTCAGATCCTCTGGAGATGATGGACTAAATACTGTGTTTATTTTCCTCTTGTAAGGAAAAAAAGTAGTAGATAAAACGGCAATTATTAATTTTGTTTGAAACAGTTTGCAGACTCCCCAAACTCACTTCATCACTCATTCTCTGCTTCTAGCTACCTTTTATACTCATTCATGTTTGTTGCTAATTCTTTAGCATGTTTAATGAGTGACTTGGACATTTGACTCAGAATTGATCTCTTCCTGTTTGGAGATAAGTATTCTGCATTTTTTTATGGCTTTTCGTTTGATGTTGTGAAAGCCCCTTACAAACACAAATTGACTGAGCCACAGAGCAGGCCAGGGAGGCAAATAGAGGGCATTACGAGTTATCTTTTATATGAGCATATGGAGTCAAGATGCATGTACCTTTTCTTCGAATCAGGTAGTTACACTGATTTCATAGTGAAGGCAACTGTAACATAAAGCTGGATTATATTAGGAAAAATTTCTTCACTGAAAGGGTTATCAAGCACTGGAACAGGCTGTCCAAGGAAGTGGTTGAGTCACTATCCCTGGAGGTATTTAAAAGATGTGTAGATGAGGTGCTTAGGGACATGGTTTAGTGGTGGACTTGGCAGTGTTAGGTTTATGGTTGGATTCTCGATGATCTTAAACGTATTTTCCAACCTATATGATTACTTGCAGTAAGCCAGTGACAGAAATTAAACTGACCTAAAATGTAAAGCACTTCTTTAGGAAAATGTGGAAGCATCTGCTTAGCTTTCTTATTCTGCTTTCTTATTCTGCAGCGGAGTATAAGCTTCATAGGAAAGTATGGACTTAAAGTCCAAGAGAAAGTGCGGTCCAAGTGCTCCTGGAATTACGAATCACAAGGTACTATACAGAACTGTAGCTTCTGAATTTGATCAGTTTACGTCATTTACGTAATTCTCAGCCTTTGTATTTTCTGGGAGTAAAAAGACTATTTCCTGTGTTACAAGCTCTCTTGCCAATGTTCTCTCGTCTATGCAGCCAAAACAGAAGAAAAAACATGGTCCTTCCTCCCTGCAACATACAGTCATTTGGTTCTTTAACCCGTTACTAGGTTATTTTCCAGATTAAAAAAAAAAAAAACAACACACACTAAAACCAACAATCATTAACCTGTTTCTGGACTTCAGGAAATGAACATGGTTGTCTGAGCTTGGTAATGAGGTAATTTGATAACATTCATGTTCTTCTGCAGCGTAGCAGCCATTTTTATTTGATAGCTGCAAGACTAGTAGCAAAGGGAGTAAAGCAACTAGTGACAGATAAATAATCCCACGCTCCTGTAAGGGGCTATGTCTAATGATCCACAACAACGCCTTTCACAAGCTGTGAAGCAGAATGCAATCAATGATTAGTCCTTGATTACAAGCCTTAGTCTTACATCTGTATTTAACCAGGAGGAATTGGATTGTGGGAGCATATGTGGCATTCACAATAGAGTATAAAGCTGCATTCTTCTAATATTGCCATTAGGATTTGACCTATATCCTGTGTTGCAGGGCAAGCTAGTGTAATCTTCCTGGTGTGATGATGCAAATCACATAAAATTATAATTAATGACAAAATAAAGACTTTCCCCTTGGGGGCACACATAATTGCCATACGGTTATTACGAATAATTGCTCACAGATAGATATATTTTTCTGCTCATTTAAATTCTTGAGTGAAAGATGAGCAAATTGAAAAATGCTTCTTCATTTGCCTGGTAAACCATGATGAGAATTCTCAGACCTAAGACACACTGAGAATACAAGATCCTCCATTAGACAAGTCATATTTCCAGGAGTGCTGACGTCCCATAAATCACATAGGGATCAACGGGAACTGTAACAGCCTAGCACCTTTTCAAATTTGGCTATTTTTATTGAAAGCGTAAGTGTGGATTGGAGTTAACAGTTTAACTAGATGCATTTGTATTTTAGAAGTGTTGTCCAACTCTTTGGAAAATTGATATCAAATGGCAATAGAGCATAGAAAAATTTAGCATCACTAGACTGCTAGTAATCACCTGATCTATTTGGAATCATTATGTCCAGATCATATAACACACTGTCACAGCTTCTGAAGGCAAGATGAAGGCTGAACAACTTATTATCCAATGGGAGAGATAAAGTTTTTAGGTCAACTAGGTGGCCTCACGGAAAGTACCCAGTTTTAAGAAAGGTTTGGTTTTCTTCTGGTGTTACTTAACCTGGAAAAGACCTAAGATTCTTATATTAGCACTGCCAGTTGTCTCAAGAACATATTTTCACTTTAGATCAGGTTGGATTTTTTTCTCCTGAAGAGAATTATTTTGCGTGTATGTTAAGTAAAAGCTAGTGACTTAAGTATATTTGCCATAACTTGTATTTTTCATTTAAAAAGGCAAAAAAAAAAGTATATATTTTTTCTTAACAATTCTAGCCTTTGGAGCGTGAACCTCAGCTTCAGAGTTACTGCATTTTCCTGTTTATGGCACTGTTCTATACTTGCATTTCTTGGAAATGTAGAAAAGGAGTAAACCACAAAATTTCTGCCAGTTCAGGATTAAGGCACAGGAATCCATTTTTTCTAGGGCTTTTTAGTGAATGGTGACATTCTGGATAGTATTAATTTAAATGTCAATGAGGTCATCGCCATAACAGAGAGAAGAGTACTCAGGATACAATTCTGAACACAGATCAGCATCAGCAATTCCAGGAAAAATATGAGAGACAGTAAATGGTAAGAACATCCATGTGTGGTTCACCCTCTTGACAAAGTTATGAGGGAACCTGCACCACATGTTGACACTGCACTGGTGCGACCTTCTTCACAATTAATCAGTTATTAACCGAATGTGTAAAAAACAGGCTTCAGGATGGCAAATGCCACTCTGCAGTTGCTAGGGTACGTGCAAGGAGCAGAACTAATCCATTAAGGAGCTTTCTACTGGGCCTAAGATTTGTAGGTTCTTTGTGATGATTTTGTGAAGAGCTTTCATGACCATTTTGTACAAGACAGCCTGCACTTACCTCCTTCTCTACAATCCATGTAAGAACATGGGAGCAACAGGGTAATGTCTCAGATAGCTATCATTCAAAATAGAGCAGAGATATCAAACACAGCTCACCTATTCTTTGTGGTTTCAGGGAATGTTTGCTCCTGACATGGGTATTTGAAAATTTGAATCAGAGCTTGCATGTATAGCTAAGAAAAAAGGTCACAGACTTTAGAAGCCCTAAAAAGAAATCAGATCTTGAAACCATTCTGAAAAAAGATATGTTGGGGGAGGCAGGTTAAGGAATTTGATACACAGCACCCAGTATTTTATCTGACTACCAAAAGATCATTAAGCATTTTCTCAACACTCTTACAAAGAGTCAGTGGTAAATCTGGATCTGAGGAAATCCCAATACAAAAGTATTAATATAATGCTTTATAAAATGGCTTTCCATCAATTGCTTTTTATACTAACTAAAATCTCACTAGATATGTGTTTGCACTTTAATAAGCTTAACTCCCTGGGACACTCTGAAAATGGAAATAGGTTCCTAAACAACTTAGGTAGTTTTAAGGATTTCAGTTTTCATCTAAAATCTTTTTTTCCATTAAATATCAGTGTGCAAAGAAAATAATAATAATCTCATTTAATTACGAAATTACCAGACTCCTGATGGTGATGCTGCAGGTAAAGAGGTTCTAATTTAAAGGCACCTGTTAAATCTGATCTTTTTTTCACCCTGTATAAAACAGAAAGAAATAAAATTGAGAAATTTAAGAATTAAAATTTAAGGCATTAAAATTCCACAGGATTGGAGGCAAATTGAATGTGTTTAAACTGGCGGATTTCCTGAGCACAGCCTGTGCCATTTGCAGTGCTTTCTCACAGCCATATCGGTACTGTACTTACAAGTGGTTAAGTGTAAAGCTCAGCAGGAACGGGCAGCATGACTGCGCGACTGCATATTTAAAAACAGACAAGAAACAGGCACAGAGGATCTTTTTATGGTGATAGACACTCACACCAGAATGTGAGACTAGCTGAAGCAATGTTAATGTTTGTAGTCAACAGAAGTTGCCTTGAAATTACTGCAGCACGAAGCTGTGTGGGAAGAGCTGTGGCTTCCTCGACACCGTGCACAGCCATGCTGAGGCTTTGTGGATGCTGGCCACTGTCTCTCCACGCCGCGGGGGTGGCAGCAGCAGCAGCCACTTGTAGGGACGAGCCACCCAGTCCAGACTCAGGCTTCCCTCTTGTATCACCCTGCCCTTAGCTGGATGCAATATACAATTACTGACAGACATGCTGCAGCACAACGTACAACTGAGAAGCATACCTTACTGTTGCCAGCTAGTGGGTGATGTGACGACTGAGTTTCAAAAGCCAGTGTGTCCCTTTTAGAAAGAATAAGCTACATTTTGCCAGTAGGCAATAACAAGATTTTGCTGGTTTATGCTTTACTTTGTGTGTAAGATTGACTCACCTCTACAAATGATGGAGTTTACAGAGGCAGAAAAAGAAGAAAGCAGAAATCAAAAAGGGAGAGACTGCTACATAATTATATTAGACCTATAAATATTTCACAATGTAAGCAATAAATATGTCAACATGGGGATACTCTAAATGACAAAACTCCAAACCTTTTCTGATTTCCTATGCATCTTTTTTTATATATTTTTTTAATGTTTTTATGTAAAATTCTAAGTAAAAATCTAATTTCCAATATTTTAGTGTGTATGTATAAATGCACAGGCTGGTACACACTCCCAGGCTCATCCACATCTAGACTATGCTCATAAAACATCTTACTCAAACAAACAAAAAGCCCTCCTCTCACTTTGATGGTCAGGAGAGTACCAAGGTTAACAAAGTACTTGCCTTCAGGTATGGAAAGTACGTAGCTGAATATAAGTAAGCTTATGCACATGACAAATAGTAAAAGACATTCAGAATACTCTCAGTAAAAAACATTAATAAGCTATTTGTGTGTTGAAAATATCCTGTGGACAGAAGGAAGAACCTATTATCTGAAAGTACGTTTAATTAGGGTAGATATTGTGAACCAACCCTAAGTTATTCTGCTGTAGTTTATTTGATTACTTTGATATATTCGTGTTTCAGTAGCTCATTCCATACGCAACTAACCCAAGTTACAAGCAATATCGCTAGTCATAGAATAAATTATCTTTATTCCTTCTCCTGTAATATGCTATGCTAAACAATGGAACACATAACTATTCTGCAGGAACATCTGGTTGCTCAGAAGCTATAAAAATGCTGTCATCTTGCACTTCCTTGGTGATGCTACTGCTTTTTTAAAAGATCGTGTCTGTTCCATCTGGGTATTTCACAGGTCTTCATCTGGCAACCATGAAAAACCATCTAAAAAGATTACTAAAATAAATCCAAAGCCTGGACATCGATGCATAAGAACCAGTTGAGTTCCATCTCTATATGCCATGACTATATTTCACCTTAAGTGTTTAAACTTCTTTTTCAAGGCCTGATGTTATGCTAATAGACCTCCTAAGACCTAGCTTGAGTGGAACAGATTCACATATGAAGTACTCACAACACAAAATGTGCAAGAAAAGTCCTGGTGAATAAAGCAATGAAAATTTGTGAAAAGTGACTTACTTGGATTGCACATCTGCAACTTTTAACAGCCTCACTCTATTCTGTCCATTTTAACTGATAGATACAATAACCAAAAAGTTGACTTCATATTATAAGCCAACAGGAAAATTTCACTTCCATCTACAGATAAACACCTCCTATAAGCAACTTCCTTTCAAATACTAAACCAACCTTCCCAATCAAAAGTTAACACTTAAACCCTGAAAAGAGTAATAGAAAAGCAAAAATACCAAAACTGCAAGATGATTATTTTTATTCTCTCTGAAAGACGACGCATCTTCCTATTTTATAATATTCCAGAGCATCAATTAAGTCAGGCAAAAGTGACTGGTAGTTTCACGGCAGAGTCTCTAAAGGAATCCAGCATTTGAAAATGGAAAACATATCCCTCTTGGAGTGATTATATTGAATTCCTTTGTATAGGAAATTGAATTCTATCTTCTGTACATCAAGAAGTCTGAGAATATTTTACAAAAGGTTTATAATGAAATTGCCTCCAAATCCCAAATGACATCAGTGTTACCCATTGCACTGAGTAGTTAAATAATTACATTACAGATCTAATGGCTAGATTATCTTAAGCAACTTGCAGGGAAAAGAAATGGGAGTGTTTACTGGAGAAAGTGCTGAGGAGCCTGGGTGATTTAGAAGTCTGTCCTTCAATGGGTCTTAGCTTAAATTGATTCTGAAATGGTGTTCACTCTTTATTGAACTTGTTCTGTATTATTACCATATCACATTTAATATTTTCCATGGATCCTAAGAGGACTATGTATCCTTCACAATTACTTTTTCTCATCAGGTTCCTTCATCCCTTATTACGACATTTCAAATGAGCTTTCACCTTTTCAGGCAGTGTTACAGTTGATAAGAGGTAAATTTTGGACAGGGGCCTTAGAAGTAGCTGGATTATGGATTTGGCTTCAAGTCAAAGAGGTTAACTTTAAATGTACACTTCATTCTTTATTAAGTGAATAACCCCTATACATAAACACCTTGCTGAAAAGACACCTGAATGACTATAGTTGTGAAGCTTTCACTTTGAGTAAGGAGACATGTTGCAAGGTCTCTTGAGATTCCTTGTGATGGAATCTTCCTACCTATGAAAGCATGCATTTAATGCAATGGCTTATCTAAAAAAAGCAAGGAACAAAATGGAGAAAAAGCCCTTTCCTAAGTCTAAAGTCTAAGATCTGCTAGGAAGAAGCTAAAATCTCCTGAGATGAGAACATAAACTGACAGATGGTGTGATTCTGTATACCTTGTTTTCCTGGAAAGCCAGGTAAAACACTTTTAACATAGTTCCACAGGGTTTTCAGGGAAAGCAGAATTAATGAGAAATTAAACTGGTAGGGACTAGACTCTGGCCTCCAATTGTCCTACAAACATTAAAGAGAATGATGATGTATTTTGTCATTTCTGAGTGGCTCCTTTGTTAACAGTGTCTTGCAGTCATGAGAAAAAGATTGGAGAAACTAGCAAAGGAGTTCCATCATCTTCCTATTTCCGTATACAGGGAGAGACAGCTAGTTATGAGGTACTTATACACTGGTGTCTTGGGCTACTCACTGCACTCCTGATGAATCAGGATCAAAATGTAAGCCATTTACTCTAAGGAAAAGAGAAAAAAACCCATAATGGATTGAAATATTTGAAGTGCCTATGTCAGGAAAATTATTAAAGTAAAAAAGGTAATATATTATCTGAATAATACACATCTTTGTGCAAAAGCCAACTTTGCTGAGGATTTAAAAAGAGCTGAAGGTTAAGTAAAGGCAACTGAGTGATCACTGTCTCACATTTATTCTTTTAAAAAAGGGAACCATTTTCTGGATGATGTTTTAGAGTCTTCTTTTTAACATCCAGTTTTTCCTTCTTTTTTAATTTTTGCATATTCTGTTCTATTATAACTGAAATTAATGTTTTCATTTATTTTAGTAAATAGCCTGCATTTACTGAATAGCTGTTTTGCTAGTAAGTATCATTAGTCATGATGCTGGTAGACAGCATGTTCTGGAGATTCCAGTTTGGGACAGAATAGGATCATCTATTATGGGATATTATTATTACTGCTATAATACTTCGCTTTGTTTCAAAATATGTCTACTGGTTTCTACTTTGGCATCTTTTTATATCAGAATGCCATCTCTGCTGTCATCTGGGGAAACTGAAAATCAGTACAAAATTGCATAGAGCGCCCTTTTTGAAAACAACTGCTTTTCATCAGCCAAATCTCAAGCATTTTTAGAAAGGCTTTTGAAAGAATCAAGGCTCAAACAAAAAGAAATTTTATGGAAAAGAAGAAAAAATTCTGTTTAGCATGCTGATCGTTGCATTAACATCCTTAAATGAAGTTTTTTCATTTATGTTTTAAACAGTTCCAAAATGGACCAAGTATGAATCTGCAGACTTTTCAGGATTTCTCTCTCTCTGGAACATAATGCAGAGCTCAGGCCTATTTCTAAATTTTACTTTTTTGAAATTTGGATTAAATGAAAGAGTGAATATTGTAAATCATTTACAAGAGTTAAAGCTATCCAGCACCCCTCATTTCAATAAAGACATGTAAACAAATGTCTACTGCTAAAAAGACAGACTAATTTAACATTTGTTTTTCGTCCCTTGTCATGTTTTCTTTTACTGTAATACTTACCACATAGCAGAGCAGTCAAAATTCACTAGGAGCCATTTGTGAGGATTAAAGTTAAATGAATCTGCAAACTGAGAATGGATAAATAAAAGCAATTATGAAAGAGAAAAGGATCCATGTGCTACTGATACAATTTTGTCAAACTGTCTGAGTACATCTTAACTACAAAAGAATTCCTGAATTGGGGCTTTAGAGATAATGTCCATGCTAACATCACCTTACTTAATAACTGTTGTAGTTAAATCTTCATTTATTTTGGGGATGGAATTCAGGTTAGGTGTGCAACTAGGCTATTGGTATTATCAACATTTGAGCATTTGCCAAAATGATACTTTTTAGATATATATGTTATGGAAAAGTATATTTTAAACTAAAAAAAATATATATATATGCATACTCAGAACATCCACTGTGGTTCATATCTCATTTTCCAATAACAATTCACTAAGCTTTCTATTTCCAAGAATATTAAACATATACTCACAAAATTCATACATAGAGACAAATGATAAATTTCGTTCAGAATCTGTGTATCACATTCATTCATAAAATTACAGTTGATCAGGAAATTACTTTTTTTTTTTTTTTTTTTTACTGCTAGAGTATTTTCTTTTAGTAGAAGTCATTTTTTCATCTAAGTGAAAAGAAAAACCAACACCGAATAAGCAGTCCCAATATATGTTTATATAAATCATGCAATGGGTCTGTTTTACTTGACATATGTTTAGGTGTGGCGTCAGAGGAAACCCAGTAGGTAGGACGGGCATTGTGTGGGAAAGGCTTCATCCATGTTTTGAGTGTTAACAAAGGCAGAAGGCATCAGTTTTAAGAAAGAGATGGGGGCCTGGCAGCACCAGAGTCTGACTACTCCACATAGCACTCTTCTGTTCTCATTTGCTTCTCGTAACCTTCCCTGTCAGTTGTAAACATCTAGCAATTGCTCTCATAAGAGGAGATTATTTGTCTGTCTGTCTGTCTATCTATCCATCTATCTCCCTGTACTACGTAAGGTAGGAAACCTATTCATGGTTGTTAAATATTTACTCTTATGACAAATGCTTGCCCAGACAAGGGATGCTGTTTCATTTCCTTCAGAAACCAATAACAATAATTTAAAAAATATTCCCCCACAGGAAATTACAACAAGCTTCGTTGGCTGATAAAAAAGAGACAGAAAAAAATGCTTTATCTGTGAGGGGGTTTTCCCTCCTCTTCTTCATTAGTCACCACCTATCAGTGGTGTGTTTAAACTTCTGGCTTTACCAAACAGTAATATTTTCTCCACTGATGTGAAAGAAAGTGACTTATCTGACTGTCTGAGGGGAGCAGCAGGAAATTGAAGTATTCTTATCTAAGCAACTGAATGCCAAGTAGCTCAGTGAGGGGGGAAAAAGGAACAGGAGTGCCGTTGGGGGAATATTTCATTTAGCTCTCTTGGTTATTAAACTCTGTCTGTTTGAGATACAGCTACTGGCTGTATCCTATATGACTTTCAGGATGTAAGCAAAAAATCAGACATAAGGAACTCATTAATTTGTTGAATTTTTCTTCTTTTTTTGTGTGTAATGTAGAATTAGGGTGTTACAAACGTGCCTTTTTAGATATTCAGGAAAAAGTTCCTCTTTTCTATTTCGTAAGACACTCTGTTGATTCACGACTACTTGTTATTCTGAGTGACAAACTTTTACGTACTGTGGTAACTTGCATACTCCCAGAATAAACCAGTAAAAACCATATGAACATAAGTAACGTAATAGAATACACAGGGATTTGTCATGCAAACTGAAGTGCAGCGTACTCAGAGATTCTAGAACGGCCATTAATGCTGGATGCATAAGAACCACACAAAATCTATGGAAGAGCAAGGTTTTAGCAGGCTGCTAGAAAAGAAACACTCCATTCACCTCCACTCCATTTAAAAGATGCCTGAATTCAGGGCAGATGAATGCGCTCCCAGCATAAGCTGCATCAATATGCATCCAGATATTTTCCTTATTACCTAAAAAAAAAAAGGTAATTGAAGGGGAAATAAATTAAACAGCAGATTAAAAAGCCCTATTAACTTGCATGAAACCAAGTGCCTGAGAGATTTTTCTTTGATGTTATTATTTTCCCAATTTAAAATTAAATTAAAAGATTAAATGTTTCTACCATCTGGGTTTCCATTAATACATAAAGATGCATACATAATGTATTCTTCTTCTTTCCCACTTCTATTGGAACAGAGTCCTTGCATGTCTAGGTTTCTCTTATTAATATTAAGCAACATAAAATATTACATTATTTTGATTTAAGAACCATTATAAAATGCACTTCAAAAAGATGTATCTAGAGATGTAGTTATAATTTCTATGGTAATAAAACTACCTACTTTAGCAAGAGGAGCTAGAGTTTTAGCTGTGCTCTCCACTTCTAACTCATGAATCACAAACACGTTTCTAAACAGTATTTTTTACATACTGATATATGTGCACGCACATGCTTTTGAACTATGTGCAGCAAACTATTTATTTCAAGGACTGAGACACTTATGCAAGAGCAGGCATTGAAAGGTTAAGAAAGTACTAGTTTTGATTAGGTCACTGAATGGTTTCTGCAGAAATATTTTAGAATATGAACTTCTCATGTATTCTCTGTAATTTAGTATTCACACTCTGTTATAGATCACCCGTATTAATGCACACAGTAAGAATTCTGGTCTAAAAGTTGATGACTGAAGACCACATAACATCTTTACACTAGTCCCCAAATAATTCTGATTGGTATTTCCACATACACAGGTATATCCATTCAGATCTGCAATTGGGCACCAAGTTCATGCTGGAATTTGCATTCTTGTGAACTAAATTTTCTTTTAGTATAAATGTCTGGAAAAAGCCAATAAAATATTATTCATAACATCCACAACTTAGATTTATTTGAAAACATATTGCAAGTTCAACTAATTATTTTTAAATATACTTGGTTTGAGACACTGCCTTTACTTCATAGGACTGCTGCTCATGTATATTAAGAAGAAAATTCACCTGCATGCAGAAAAGCTAACAGGAGACTTATGATTTAAGTAATGCGTAATCCTTCTGTTGCATTTTCATCAGCCAGCAAGCATGTGCTTTTGACCGAGCCTTGCTGCAGAACAAAGCTTGACACAACAGACCATAGCACAGAAATACTTATAAAAGAGCCCATGATTCGGTCACTGTATTAAACACCTTGGTACTTGTCCTGTTTTTTTTTGCAAGAGGAAGGGAATCAACGAAGGGGGAGGAAGGATTAAGGAGAATACATGTGAATTTTTGGTGCATATTTCTCTGTTTTTTGCAGTCGTTAGAACCAGGCAGAAACAAAACACTTGGTGCAGAGGAGAATTAGAGTTCAGTTTTTCCCTGGTCTTCATCACTGCTCTTGATGTGCTTGCAGGTAGAAGGGCTTGAAGAAAATGTTACAAACTGAAGCACTTACAATATTTTTTTTAACTGACAGCGTTCCAAAATATGCCCTCCCCCAAAAAAAAACCCTTGAGACAACATCCTCTATACCCTTTAACAGTTTGAGAATGCAAGCTTGCTGCTTGACCTAATATTAGAAAGAAAACTGTAACTGAAAGTCTCATCTATAAATAGTCTTATTGGATTTGGGCACTGACGCTGCACAATGATCTGGAAATGACTCAGCGTGGCTTAAACTGGTATCTGCAATTTCAGAAAGTAGCAGCAAAGACTTACAAATAGGACCCAGTTCTAACAGTTTGTCAAAGGAGCAGCAAGGTGTGGTTCCAAGCGTTGCACAGAACTGCAGAGCCAAAAAAAAAACAAAGGGGAAAAAAAATAAAGTGTTACAGCAAAGAAAATTATCAAATTAAGAAAACTGTCTGCAAAGGCAACAATAAACAGAGAGAACAGATGATATAGGGCAAACTAAATTGATTTTAGCCAATACTTATCCTTCAGTGGAACTTTTGAGAAGCTTCAAGCATCCATTGAGACGGATGGATAAAATCGAATGTTAATATAAAATTGACTGATAAGTAATGTAATATAGTCACAGTATTATATTAATGCTATATTTTCTGTCTCCCACATGCTTATCATGTGGCTCAATACTAACCTGACGCACTCAATTGTCAAAACAATTTGCAGTTTATGCTATATAAGCAAGCTCTGAACTTGAGCAACTTAAAAGTGCTGGAATTATTGTTGACAGAATGGATTATAAATTGTTACTGCCTGAATTAAAGAGCCACAGCTCTGGAACGGAGACTTGTAATTGATTTGTGCTCAATGGATCTGCAGCCTGGGACCTGTTCACTAGTAGCATATGTCCACTACTAGGTTTGCAAGAGTTTTTTCCAGAGAAATTTTTTGTCCCAAATTCATCTTAAAATACTGGAACCATTCTTCCTTCATTCTGTTAATGTCTCATTTAATGTATCCTGCTGCATGGTACACAAGCAGAGGCAACATAAACGCTGAAGTTTCACAGTAGAAAGAGAATATAACTAGGTGAAAATGAGCTATGGTAATTTACTGGGAATATACAAGTAGAATTAAAACCCTCCAAAAACCAAGTCAGTGGTTATAATAAGTGCATATAAACTGACATTATTTTATTTTTCATTGCTACACTTATGTTTTAAATACTTTGTCTCATTTTTGTAAGCACTAATAAAGGCTGGGTCTGTTTTTTACCTTGCACTGGATTTTTATATAATAAAAGACACTTTATAGTTTAAATAGGCTGATAATGTATGCTGGTTTTTAGTTAGAGTATTGAAGTACAAAGGAATTAGATCATTTATCCAAGGTCACACCTAAACTATAGTACAGCCAGGAGATTACTATAAAGATGTCCAATCCAGAATTTTTTTTTTTTAATTACTTTCGTACTTCTGGTTACTGTTTCTGCCAAGTGCACTGTCCATGCACTATCTTTTGCTTTTACTGTTTTTCCCTATATATCTGCAACTAGCCATATTTTTCGGGGGCGAAGAGGTGGTGCATGTCCCTCAGTGAATTCACGACAAGACCTGTAAGACAACAAAGGAACAACTAGATGATACTTGTCCATCCACTAGACCTTTCAAGAAACAAACATACTGCCGTAGCTAAACATAGATATGATTATATATTAAAACTCCATACAGTAGGTTTTTGTCTCACAGCTCCATAATGAGTAGGTACATAGGGCCTTTGGATTCACTGCTCTCCCTTGTAGCAGGAGTGATACCATCAGGAAATGTTTCCAGCGTTTCCTTTTCTGCATTGGATTTCTTTGACTCATCCAACATGCCAAGTAGTATCTTCTATCTCTTAAGCATCTGCTTAGTTTGTCCAGTACAGTAGGTCTTCCTGCTATACGAAAGAATGTCCTCATTGAAGAGCAGCATGCATTGGTGTCATTGCTGCCTTAGCTGCGGAGCCGCGGAGGGTTGGAGACATGTTGCCAGTGCCCAGCTGAGAGGTCCAGCTGATGGCTTGAGTGTGTGGGACAGAGTGGACTTTTGGCCTGTTCTGTTACAGTCATCGTGATGTCAGTAAACATTTCCGTAGCAAAGGATTTTGCTCATGTTTAGGTTACCTGATGTGGCCTTATCTGCCTTCAGCTTTAGTCTCTCTCTAGCACAACAAGCTTTCTACTTCTGAGAAAAATCATTTCATGTCATTATGCCAGTAGCAAACTGTTTGCTAAAATCCCACAATCTGTTTTAGCCTAATATCACATTTCACTTGCTAAGTGTATGCTCTTTTCTATTCTCCTAGCTCGGACATTCACATGCTGTCTCTCCTGCATTTCATTGATCTATTGTTAATTCTAGGAGTTCCCATTACTCAAAAGTTAAAAGATGCCAGCTTTTTCAGGAGAGTCTTTTTTCCTTCTTTTTTAAAAGGTGATACACATTTACACTAAGTATTTCTGCTCTAAATAAACAGACTGCTTGATAGCTACCAATATTTCACCCTTATATTTGTTCCCTTGAACACTCATCCTTGTTCATAAATTGTCACTCACTTTCAAGCTAGAGATTCCCTTGACTTTTTCACTTCTACCAGCTATTGGATATTGGAGACTGTTACAAGTCATCTGCAGTCACATCTTGAACCAGGTTCTGTACACATCTCAGGACTAAGAGTTGGTTTTCCCTCTTGAGGTTCCCTTACTAGTCCTCCCAATAACTTCTCATGAAGTTTTAACATGTTTATTAATTTTTGCTTTTCATATTTCCCATCAAAGTTTTTTTTTTCTTATTTTCATTCTATGAAATAAAGTGGCAACAGCACACCAGAAAGGCCTGACATCTTGGAAAAAATAATCTAATTATGAGGCAAAGAGTTGAATAAATGTGATGGGATTTTCATTAGCAAGTTCCAGGTTTTTAGAGAATTCATGAGAAGTGAGAGATGGTTGTTTTACTACTTATTAAACTAGATTCATCAAAATTTCTACACTAACATAAACATCTAGTAAAAAGGGCAGATGGATATGTATTCAAAAAAACAGAAATTTAAAAATATACATCCCAAAAATATTGAACAAATTCAATAATCTATTGCTAGAGAGGTAAAACTTCTCTTTTAAGTACACTTTTGAACACTTCTGCATTTATATTATACTATACACTTCAGAGATATTTTAAACTGTTTAATGGAAAGTATACAGATAGTACTCAATTCACATAAATTTATGTACAGTTTTAGAGGAAGTCATATCCTGCCTTTGTATAGGGCAGACCTGATTAAATGTAGTCATATAAAACCCTGAAAACATTTTATCCCTGACAGCTCACATGTTCCCTCAACTTCACAATTACAGCAATATTAATAGCTACAACCATGTTTCATTGTACCAATAAAAAATACTGGCTATGGGAAAAGTTATTATTAAAATAAGCAAGGGACAATTCAATATTTTTTCCATATCAGGGTACTAAGAACCTGAGTTTGAAACAAACTCTGTTCTGGAAATGAGAAGCACATTGAACATATAGTTAATAAAATTTTGCTGCTAACCTTAATCTAATTTTTATACTGGGCCTTCCCATATTCCTGAGACACATGAGAAGAACAGAATAATTACAGTGCCTTGAGGTATGTTTATGAATTCTCTGGAAGTTTAATCATTCTTCGTGGGAGGTTGCTTTAAAAAGATTGCAGGATATTTTTTTAAAAAGGAATGTTTATATAATAATTTATCACATTATTGTCTACCTAAGGTATTCCCACAATCAGGAGAAACCTGCATTTCATCTTTGGCTAAACTACACATCTACAAATTGGGTCACAAGAAATGGAGGATACCATGATGTGAATTCTAATATTTCTATATGCATAAAGAATAGAGGTTAACACATTGGATTGGAAAATACCCAAATAAAGAGTGCACTACAGACTTAGTTCTGCTTTTATATCTAAATTTTGTGGTAATATGGTGTGGACTTTCTGAACAAGATCAGAGTGAAATTATCTTGGCTAGTCCAGTGATTAAAATAATGATGGAGATTTCACAACAGAAAGTTACACATTATTCTGATTAGTGTTGTACTGCAGTTAAAATACTCTCCTTCTAATCAGGATAAGGAATAGGTTGCTCAAATGAGAGATTATGTGGGTTCAAACATACGCTTAGTTGTTTAAATAATGGCTTATTCTGTAAAGCATACCTCAGTTTCTAAAATAATTTTGTTGTCCTGTCTGCAGGTGTCTAAGCCTCAAAGCTACTTGTTTTAATTCTCAGAAACCACTTAAAATGACAGCATCTGCTCTTGTCAGGGCTCTCATTAGCCCGCCTCAGTACTACACAATGAATCTAACTCAATTTGTAACCTGCGTAACAGCAGCAAAATCACATTTGTGCAAAGGGCGGGGGGCAGGCTGCATCGCAGAAACGGGACTGATGGCTCAGTATCGCCCGCAGGCCTTACCCTTCTCAGGTCGTGCGCTTCAAATTTGAGTCAGCCCTGGCTGCGAACATGAAGCAGCTAAAATGCTGGCGTCAGTCATCTCATGTACTACTTCCCTGAAATCAAGAGCTGTGTCAGGGAACATGCACGAATCTTTACGATGCCTGAGACCAATGACTCTCAATCTTCTCAACTGGAAGACCTCCTACAGCTTTTGAAAAAGATGTGGACGTGTTTTCCACGGTTTCACCACAAAGCTTTTCATTTGCAGTTAACTAAAATGAGGCAGAACTTTCAATGTTCTCGTGTTATTTTATTTTTCCCCTACTGAGTTGTTTGCCAGCTTGCACTCATGAGAATGCCTGTGACTTGAAGAAAAATGCAACTGTTTGCTAGACCACCATTCAGTATTTTACGAAACAGCAATCATTCACAAACTGTGCATTGAGAAACATCACCCTAGAAGCCTGTACATGTCTCGAGAATGCTTCCTCCAAACAGAAATCTGTGGTCAGGATCTAAGTGTTAACTTCTACTGAAGAAATGGCTCCTCTGTCAGTCTAATTCTGATTTATTGTTTCCCGAGCAAGTCTGGATACAAGCAGCCTGCTTCTTAATATCCTGCAGATCATCATTCAGAAGAGTAATTTCAGCTAGAATCAGAGAGATTTCATGCTGGACCTTTGTTCAGCAGCAAGGCGATCATGTTATAGCAGCTTTATACTGGATGAGGAAGTATATCGTACTATATATATATGTCAGCTGCAAGGAATCAGTGTTGATTTATGAAAGACAGCACAAAGCTCACAGGCCACTTACTTAAACACGTTCAAGTGAACTAAGCTTGAACACAGTGGACTCTACCTCTGAATTTAGCAGTACTTAACTTAGTGGTCTCCACTTTGAGCATCCCAGTCAACATTCATCCAACGTAGAGGCCTGTTTCAAGCTGGGAGCATAGGGCTCAACTGAGAAAGGTATTTATGCATGTGCTTCATCACCTGTTAGTTTTTCTAATTAATAAAATGGACATGACTTCAGCACATGCTTTAAAACTCCCCCTTAACTGGTGGCGAGATGAAGGTCAAATATCAGCCATACTTGAAAACTGCTCCTTGGTAAATCATGGCAACTTTAGTGCCTCAGCACCTGACACGGTTAAGGGCTTTGTTTGCACAGTCTGCTTGCTTCACTATATGAAAATATCTCTGTTTCGATGTCTGCAAAAGTATTTTGAAAGAGACAAATTAACACAAGTCTGAACTCAGAAATAAAAAAGGAAACAACAGTAGAGGTCTGGGTACACTAACTGGCAATAGCCATCACTGAACAAAATTACATACACATTACTTGTTCTAAAAGATATTGACGGTGGATAGGAATTCAAAGACTCATTTTAAATGCCCTTCCCCCCAAAAGGCTGACTGCCAAATCTTATGTATATGAAAAGCAAACCTATAATTACCAGATTGCTGTAATGAGAGAACCTGTTTCACATCAAGCAAACACACTCCTGATTCTCCACTCACCTCTACAAGTGAAGCATTTCTATCAATTTCGGTATAACGATTCCTCATTTATTCGTTAAATATAGAGGAGAATCATGCCTATAAGGCATTGTAATTTTCTCATATTTTCTTTTTAACCCCCTACAAAACTTTTTTTTTGCTGATAAGGGAGACTGCATCAGCTTGGATGCAACCAAGATCTCTTCATCAGGAACGACATCTCCGCTGTCTCTTCAGGCAGAATTTCTTCTGTTAAACTTTTTGCTTTGATGCTGAATCACTCCCCTTAGTGAAGGATCAGTGAATACTGGGAGACAAGGAATAAAGTGGCGTAAGGTGTTTCCTTGGCAATGTGCATATCTTTGTCACCAGCACAAAATAAAATAGCACCAAATTATTCCAGAACAAAAGAAATGGAAAGGCTTTTGAAATCTGCAAGCCAGAAAAGGGAGCACTAATATAGTGCATGGACTGCTGCTCAGCATGACAGAGAATTAACACACCTTTTGAGTTAAGAGGCCAACCATAAAGATAATGAGATCTAGTTTAATCTAAGCTGACATGTTTTATGTATACAAATAAATGGAAGACCTGGCACAGGCTATACTAACTCAGACTGAGCCGCTACTGTCTTTGAAAGCCTGTTTTGCACAGCTAAGCAAACAGAGGAAGAAAACCAGTTAAATCACCCTTTGTAAAGGTGTCACTGAATGCATAAACCAGAATTTTTTAGTTCTTCTTGCTACGCATAGAAAAAATAATAAGGAATGAATATTTATGTGAGGAAAGTTGCATTGTTTTTGTTAATGGACAAGAGATGAGGAAAAAACATTAAATTCATAATTAGTACACAGAGATGTGATATAGTGCTATACTTGTAGTTGTTTAAAATTAACAGTAAGAGAAACAAGTAGAATCTTATATAAGATATTATGAGCTTGTATCATATAGCAGAGAAATAAAACATGCCTTATGCCACAGCTCTGCTTTAATAGGTGCAGCCCGCAGAAGCGAGTTCATTTAGGCAGCCTTGTAGATGCTTTGTTTCCCAGTTATAGCCTTATTATATTGGAAAGTAATGATGGGATGTGCTTGATCATCCCAAGGACTCACTAGTTCTAGGCAGGCTAGAAATTAGCAGCATTCTGCACATATGAAAAGCACTTTTCACCCTAGTCATCCTCATACTACATAAAAACAAGCACTAAAGGTGAATAACAAGAAGAGGAAAAAGATTACATTTTCAAAAGACCTTGGTGAAATTTGAGCTTCTTTGTCCTATTTGGCACTTATCCATGACTATAAGCAAGTTTAATCTGATAATTCTTCTGAAAACAGTTAATATAATTTAAATCACACTAGCCCTTTTCAAAAGTTACCACATGGAAGAAAAAAAACCTGTCATCAGGTATGACTTTTCTTAAAAAATCATGACATATTTTTGACTCTCATAAAAAATCTCATTTCTAAAGTTCTCAATTTCTAAATAGTTTTTTTTCCTCAATTTTTCTTCAGTAGAGGTTAGCAAAAACATATTGGTAGCATATTATACCCCTTTATAGATCTACGCAGCTCATGGTCTATATCAAGTTTTGTAGAAGCATAATGTTTGGAAATGAATAAAAAATTTGTTTGATTATGTACAAAAACACAACAGAGGTTAATTACTACATGAAAAAACAAATGGTAAATTCTTGCTTTAACTTGAAATAATAGGATGGTGTTCTAAACTGATAGAAGTAGATCTGATGAATAAGCATTACTCTTCTTGATGAGGTACTTAACATAGTAGAACTGAACTTTAGAATTGTATTCAATCTAACACTGTTCTATGTCAAAAATTGGGGGATTATGAGCTTTACCTACTGTGATTTAAACATTTGCTTTTGCTGGACTGCTGTGGAAGCAGGAATCTCTGGAAAGGAAAGTGGACAGATAACAAGAAATGATGACACCTTAAAACTTCCTCAGCCAGATTCCCCATAGCTCACCTGTTAGAGATAAGTCACACACTCACAAATACCTGTCTGACAAAGTCCGATCTTGCTGATATTTGGAGTATGTTATGGAGGTTGATTTCTTTGCTAAAGTAGGGAGGAAGAGAAACTACTTTTTCTTGAAAATACTTAAGTTTGAGATACCATAATTTAGTTTATTGCCTTTAAATTTGTTTTATGTGTAAGTAAATCAGAACTTGAAAAATAAAAGTATACCTTTATAAAAGGGGCAGTTCAGAACTCAAGTGTTAGGAGATAATAACATTGCAGAATTACAAAATTCACCTGCATTTATTCAACTGTCTAATATAACTTTAAGACTGTTTAAAACATCATTTTTGCTGAGAAGTGCAACCAGTTGCTCAAGTGAGTTGCTTATACTGCACAGAAAGGTGTGTGAAGAACACTCATGGAATGTGTCCTAGTATTCTAGCTAGGTTGCCTCTCGATCCCTCTGTTAGGGATAAGATCATCTATTCATTCAAAAGTCACTTATCAGAAGCAATAAATCCACTGATTAATTACAATCCAGTACTCACAAAGAATGGAATAAGACCAGAAGCTTTGTCTTCATCCAAAATTTTCTTCAAGGCTGAACCACAAACACTAAACGTATCATCTGAAGAAACATTTTTAATCTTCACACCACCAATTAACGCAGCCCTTTCCACTGATGAATGAGCCTACAAGGAAACGGGCAGGTTTTAAGACAGATACCTTTTATTAGAATGTAAGAAGTTTGTTTGAATTTGAAAATAAAAAATAATTTCTTTCAAATAAAGCAATACTTGAGATCCTGTAATGGATACGTACCTCTCCCTCTTTCATATGGATAGACAGACAGAGAGATGGACACACATACACACACAAATGCACTAACAGAAATTCTGAAACATTCTTGAAACTATTGCCATGGCATCATTCAGATGAGTTCAATTAACCTCAGTGAGAGCTTTAAATAACATTTTCACTATTAGGTAGGATTGATGAAGAGCTTCAGGATTTGGCTCCAAATCAATCAAAAGACATGCAGATAATCAGCTTGACTGATAATGATTCAGTTGCTCACTAGCATATATTTATGGTGTACAGCTTTGCTGAATCCTAAAAAAATATACATCATGGTATGGTATAGATCGACATATTTTCTTACATTAGCTGTTTTTTTCAGGTGACCTACTGAATAAATTGTCGTTCAATCATTCATTTATTTTGGTAAGCAATTAAGGATCATTTCCAATACTTTATTTTATTTATAATCTATTTTATTTCAATTCTCCTTAAATAGTATTTTTTGGAACATAAAGTACATCTCAGTAAATAAAGATATCACCAAGAAATTCTTCTAAAATTATTAAGTACAATACTAGAATAACTATTAACAGTAAAAGATATGTTTAGCCACAAAATACTCTCCTTTAGAGCATGACTAAAAATTAAAAAAAAAGCTATTTTACCTTCCACTTTCTACAGTTTCATTAACCATCATTAATTTGAAAGTGAAAAACACCTCACCTTTTCATATCGTGACTATTCTCATTCATAAGCTCCGTCCTACCCTTGTTGGTTCTTGCTAGTGCCTACAGGAGCACTTAGTAATTCTATTCTAATTTAACATATAATCACGGAAAAGATTAAGCCAAAACATAGGTTGAACCAAACCAGATGAAGTCAAAGTTTCTGCCTTTCAACTTCACATATCCCTGGAATGATGTGTTTTAAAGGCAAATCGACTATTAACTTGTATTTCAGCAGTGTCTCTTGTTAAAGTACTTTGGCAAACTAATTAGGCATCAGCTTGAGAAAATATATTAGTCTAGACCTGAAATATAACTAACTGCTTTTGAAGTGAGAAACAATATACCATAGCAATACCATACTTCATTCAAGTGTACAGTGGAAAGACATATTTCATAACTGATTTATACAAGAATTGTAAATGAGAAAACTATAGGAATACACTGAGGTTGTTAGCCAGTCAGTCTCAGAAGTCCTTCCTCAAGTCTCCAAAATTGTTGTAAGGCTCTCTGATACCTACTGCCATTCATAATCTTAAGGTTAAAACTGCCAAGATGCTTTTGCATTGTAACAAATATTTAGTGACCTGCTGCTCCATGGAATTCCTAGTCCTCAACAAAGTACTTGGGAATCTCCCACCACTCTGGAGGAGAGTAAAGAACCAAAGAGAAATCAGTGAAATGAGTGGGCAGCTGCTTAATGTAGCAAAATACATATGGTAAAAAAGGTTGATGAAGGAAATGGCATGAGAAAATTTGGGAATATCAAAAAACTACTCTCATTTCTCTCCGGGTCCCAAACAGTCCGGTGTCTACTGTCATGGGTAGCTGGATGCTCCTCACAGCTCTGAGGTCTCACATTCAGTGTGCCTTGCAAGAGGAGCCTCAGCCAGGATAGCCCAGGCACTAAACCAGACAGGGATCCTCTTCTGTTGTCTCCAAACCCCCAAGCAGTTATTAGGGAAAGCTTTCTTGCCAGTCCTGCTCTGTACTCATTAACACAAAGCAAAATTATTTCAATGGGATAAAGATTTTCACAAAATGCTGAGAAGCTAAAATGATCTCCCAAGTTATGACAGATCTGAGTTCAGCTTTCTGCTCTGGGTCTCCTCACTGGCCAACTTTTTACCTCCCTCCTAACGCATTCTTGCAGTGTTGTGCTCTGTCAGTGCACGGCTTCTCTCCCACAGAACGGCTTAGGCTTACTTTCTTTTGTGGATTATTGCCTCTGAGTCACACAGGTCTGTTCTTAATGCAGAAGGACCGGTGAGCTCTGCAGCAATCTGCTTTGAAAGGTCAGCAATATCTTAAAGCAAATCCTTCTGTAAACATAAGATCCTCTGACCTTCAGTAGGCAAGAAGTGCTGTCAGTCCTCATTTCAGGTCAGTGACTTACATGGGACAAAAAATGAAAACAAGTAAAAGGCTTTGTGCATCACTGGGTCAGAGTTTGAGCTCTGGGACTGGCAGTCTGCACAACACAGACCTTAGCATTCGGACAAAAAAAGGACAAATATCCGTTGTGCCTTTCGAAAAGTTATCTTTCCTCATATTTTCTTGTTCTGACTCTCCTCACCCTTCAACTGTAGTCCCTCTTCACACTAACAAACAGCAAGTGTACTTGTAACTTGTTCTCCAGTGCTTTTTAACATACGCTTAGTAGTAAACCAAGGTAAGCCTGAACCTGCCCATCTTATTCTGCATAATCAGGTATTACTTTAAACTAATCATAAAGTACTAAAGAAGTTTCTTATCTTATTGACATTTAGATAAGAAAATGTCACCGTTATTGAGAGAAGCAACATTGCTTGGCCTTTCAGTAGGATTAGTGTGTCAGAAAGATAAGAGCATCAGAACTCACAAGACTAAAATTTGCTTTTATTAACAGTAAAAGCCTCTCATAGTCCTGACCTGCTGAGATTTTAGCCTCAGTCTGCTAAATACCACTCTGTGCTGGGTTTACGGGATGGGGTTTTGATAGCAGGGGAGGGGCTGCAGAGATGGTCCCTGTAAGGAGCTGTGAAAAGCTTCTCCGGCTCCAAAACCTGTCGGACCGCCTCTGGCCAGGTTGGACTCCCCATGCCTCAGGCCAGGACCAAGCTACGAGTGCCTCTGCCAATGCCCTGTTTGAGACAGGGACAAAGGAGCCCAAACTGGGGCTGGACCTGCAGTGAAGAGAAGGGGGAGGCGGGGGCTGGACCCACCAGCCCTCCGGGCGGGCAGCTGAAGATGGCTGCAGCAGTGCAGCTTGGAGAGCTCTAAAGTAGTCCGCTCCCAGGGCACCCACTGGGCAGAGTTCATCCTGCCAGGATTGCTGAAGTTCAGCGGGCCCGGCACGGCTGCCGCAGAGAGAGGACTGAGACCTGAGAGAAATGGCTACACAGACAGCAGGTCAGTGCAGATGGAGCAGGAGGAGGTGCAGGAGCGGGGATACCCCTGCAGCTCGTGGTGAGACAGCAGCAGCCCCACTGCCACCCGTGGAGATTATCGGTGGAGCAGAGATTCACCTGCAGCCCATGGAGGACCCTGCACCAGAGCAGAGATGCCTGAGCCTGAAGGAGGTCATAGGGAATGGTCTCCGTTTGCTGCTGGAGACTAATGATGAGGCGGAGAGGCATCTGAAGGCCGTGGAGAACCCCACACCAGAGCGGGTGGCAGCTCCCTAAGAAGCTGTGAGTCTGTGGGGAAGAAGCCTGCACCGGAGCAATCTGATGGATAAGGATTGCATCCTGCAGGAAGGACTCACATTGGAGAAGTCTGTGGACTGCCGCATGAGGAGGGGATCCACTGGAGCAGGGGAAAAGAATGTAAGAAGCTCTTCTCCTTTGAGAAAGGAGTGACAGAAACAATGTGTGAGGAACTGACCTGGAACTCCCCCATTCCCAGTCTCCCTGTGCTGTTGGAGGAGGAGGTAAAGTGGGGAAGAACGGAGGGGTGGAGAGGGGAAGAGATTTCATAGATTTCTAGGTTGGAAAAGACCTTAGAGATCATCCAGTCCAACCTTCTCTAATCCCCATTAAACCATATCCCTAAGTAGTTCATCCACCCTATTCTTAAACACATCCAGGGATGGGAACTCAACCACCTCCCTGGGCAGCCTGTTCCAGTGGCTGACAACCCTTTCAGAGAAGAATAGAAAGGGAAGGTATTTTAAGATCTGGCTTTGTTTCTTGTCCTGTCAAGTAACTGTTAATTAATTAAATTGATTTGTCCCCAAGCTGAGTCTGTTTTGCCCGGGGCAATGGTCGGTGGGTGATCCCTCCCTGTTCTTATCTCGACCCTCAGGCCTTCTTGTTACATATTTCTCCTCTCCACCTCACCGAGGGGGAAGAGTGAGTGAGTGAGCAACCTCCTCGTGGTGGCTTAGCTGCCAACTGGGCTAAACCACAACACACTCACAGTCAGAAATCAAGGGTTATATTTTCTATTTTCTTAGAAAATTTCTTAGCTGTATTGATACATGGAGATTATAGGAGGGTTTTTTTTCTTAAAAAATAAATAAATAACGTTTTGGGCTTCTTCAAGTACTACGACCAATTTGCTTTATACTCATGCACTAGATTTATCTGTGTGCAGGTACCTGCACCCGTGCATGCTTACAGGGAGAGGATGTATGTGTGTTTGTTTGCACACGTGTATGTAGGAGAAAGATAATGCTTCCACGCATGGGAACACAAGCCTAGATGTAACAAAAGATGGTCTAGACTTACTCAACACAGCTGAAATTAACACCTAACTCCAGTATCTTTATTTACTTCAAATGAGCTCTTTTTGTAAAGAAGCAATACTTACGTAACACTGGCCTCCGGATATTTATTCTTTGTACTATGGTAGTACACACGAGATTCCAGCCCACTGACAATGTACAATAAGATTTAAACGAGCAAAATCAAACAGTCACCAGTCCAGAGAGTTAAAACTTAATTCACCTGCCTGTTGAGATGGCTGAAATTGTTGAGTAGAGACCCCATGTCTCCAGGTACTCACCTGATCAGAAGCATAGGCCACCAGCCTGCCCATGATGTCTGCTTCTGTTAGCTCAGGCTTTTCTGACTGCACCCGTCTGATAGTTTTTGTTCTTGCAGCAAGCAGTGAAACCAGGGTGGCCTCGCTTGCACTTCCCTGTGGGACAGATTGAAGGAAGGTTCAAAAGGAAGACATTCCAGAAGAAGAAAAGCAACATTTTCTTCTGTATGAATCTGCGAAGTGGTTAACAGAAACTGCATACAAGTCACTGTGTTTTTTAAGAACTCATGCTTTTTAAGAACATATGTGACAGCAAGGGAGGAATCTCTATTTCATCCTGGTCTCCTCCTCCCTGATGCCTCTATCTGCTCTCTTTAATCTCTATGCTTGCTTAGTTTATGCACCAGCCTTGCAATCAGTGCTAGAAAGCTACAACAGTAGAGTAACTTGATTTCCGTTACACTAGATTTCAGCATGTTTAACTTCTGTCAGAATCTGACTCTCATTTCTATCAAGCAACATTCATAATTATAATGCTTATTTAATATTTAAAGTTGCCCTGGGCAAGTCAATTACTGCGGCTAAAAGAGAAAAAACACTGGAAAAGCAAAAAAGCTATGATTCAATATAGCTAACTGCATTTCAAAGTATTAGTTATGTATGTTCTCTTCATCAAAACTACACAGACGAAAGGAACAGTCACACAATATTTCTAAATTGCCCTTTGACTCACAAAATGAGTTTAAATTGTGTCTTGGATACTCTGTGACAACAACGAGGGGATTTTTTTTGTATCAATTGATCTGTAAATTTCACAACAGAATACAAGTTCCCACAAATTATTTTTACGGTTCTTTTCTAGAACAGGCAGATGAAACACAGTCTAAACTGCTCTTTTAAACTATAAGTAACAGCTTGTAAACACATGTTCATAAATTGCAATGGTTTTGGGTGTCCATACCCAAGATAGAGTTTTTAGGTACTTTCAAAGTTGAAGCAATTGTCATGTGAATCTGCCTCTGTCAAGCACCTGACACTGCAATGAATACAGTTACTTATACGTATGTCTCAGAAACATCCCCAGAGTCCAAAAGCTAATTTTGCAGTGATGTTTCTTATCCTGTACCAAAATTCCATCCTCCCTCTGTTGAAGACCTGTGTATACTTACTAATTACAACAAATGTTTAAATATTTGGGAAGCCTTATTTCTTCCCTGGAGGCAGACCTCATCCGACAGATTTCATACATGAGAATGATCCCGGTGAACTCAGACTTTCTCCTAATACTGAATTTAGCTGCACTATTTATACAAGACAAAGTTGCCTTCTACACATGTCAACATCTCAACTGTGTGTGAACTCAATTCAGCTGAAATTCAACAGCTTTATGAATGGAGTAGGCAGGAAAAAGGACAGTCCCTAAACTTCTACTAAATGCATTGCTATGACAAATATATTTTATCAGCCTTTTTGATGGTGTAGGACTTGAGGAATGTAGACCCCAGGGTCTGCATCAGAGCTTATAGCTGCTGCTGCTGTATACAGCATTACAGCAACTGAGGGAAATATTACAGATACAGAATGGTATAGGAAAACAAATATCTCTCTGTGGTCAAGTAAGGTAGAACTTCCATGTGGAGGGAAGGAGTGAAGGAAATTCTGTCCATTAATTACAGAAAACATAAATCTCCCCATTTAATTTTATTCTGCATATGGTCCGTAGCCAGATACTCAGAATACTCGTCAGAATATCTGAACACTGAGAAACCATGCCTGTCCGTAGTTCTCAAAACTCATGATGCCAGAGCATGTGCACAGTTATCTTCATCTTACACATAAAGACCTTTCAAGATCTGATTCATCTTACCTTATCTGTTTAAAAAGTTAAATATCTGAAATAAAATAATTGTTTAGAGTCCCTTAGTATTCAGTGGAGTGAGGCAGCATATCCAGAAAGCAATGATTCCATCTATTTTAGACGAATATTCTGGACTGAGATAAATGGTACCTTCTTGTATGTTCAACTCCACCTAATGAAATGTGAGATGAGTCTCACACAGTGTAAGTTTCCTGATGAGAAAATTCTGTCATGATGTCTTTGTTAGCAAAACTATTTCTGCCATGCTCAGCACAATATTATCAAAGTAACAGTGAAAAAAAAATACCTGTGCTTCCTGACAGTCCTGTGAGCTAGAACATAATGACTTAGATCTTGGATGTCCAGCAGAGGCAAGGCATGTTTTAAAGTCAAGAACATCACCTGTTTTCTGAGAAGCTGGATTTTTTCCTATTATTTTTTACAAGCAGTATATAATCTTCTAAATAGCCCTGCATAATCAGAAGACTTGCACAATGGGCATATTAGACAACGTTGCCTGAAATACCCTTTCCCACGATTCAGCAGATGAGAATACTTTCCATTTGTGCAAACCACTGCAACTTAATGTGATGTTCATACAGTTTTTCAGGTGAGTTGTATGTCCTCATTATGAGGTTTGGCAACATAAGGCCTGCGTGCGAGACCTAATTCCACCTCGCATTGGGCAAGTCACTGAAAACAACCTAAACCTGGGTTCTTCACAGTAAAGTTAGCTCTAGCACCCTTGCATTTAATACTAATTATTACTTTTATTAAAATATATATTTAAAGAGATACATTAAAATCTTTCAAATATACGTGGAGAAAATGGTGGGGTTTTTTCCTTCTTTTTTTTTGTAATGATAAGGCTCTGTAAAACTCTTAGTGTCTTTCCAGGACATGTAAGGAATATGGATATTAAAGAAATGCACACAAATATATCAAATAAAATGGCTGTAGGAAATTCCAAAGGTTAAGGCATTAATTCCAGATCTGGAAATCTAAGCCCCCACAACTCTGGAGACTGCCTGGCTTGGTGGGCAAATGACTAAGGCTTAAGAATAGCCTCAGTCTTCTCTGAGGAGTGCCACAAGATGTCCTGGCATCCTGGCTGTTCATGAAGGCTGGTGCAGTCAGTGTATACAACATTTCTTGTATGAATTTCCTTACACAGAAACAAGGATGAACAGGAAAGGGCCTGTTGCCCAACTGAATTTTGCTTCCTGATACGGAGTTGGGACATAGCCTAAAGGCACCTCAATCCAGCAACTTGGAAATGCCTTTGGATGTCTCATGACAGACATAAGCTTTTTCAGCTTGCCTCAGTTTCCATAAGCCACCTTTTTTATACTGAAGCTTACAGTGTTTGCAGAACCTGGTTTGTAAGGCTCTTCTATTCACTTGGCACCAAAGTCTTGCACTAAATACTTTTGAGAGAAAAAAAAAACTGGTTCTTGAACTACTTGGCTAACTGACAAGCAAAATAAATCAGCAGCGTTTCTTGCCAGGCCAAAGGCAGGCTGAGTCTCATTTTGTTTCACCCTTAAAATACTTCTTCTTTGCAGAGCAAGAAAACTCTTTAAAATTCAAAGTAGGTACATTTTTTCAGCAGTTTATCTAGAATGAACAGTAGGATACAAGCTTCAGGAAGAAAGTCGCTTTCTCACTTATTTTTAAAAGCTGTTTTTTTCTCCTCTTGAATGCTGTATTCTGCATTAAGTGAAGGATGATGATACCTTTCCTTTTACCACAAGCAAACAAAGGTTGCCATGGCAAGCAGGCTCAAGAGGCGGAAGAAATATCAGCAAGAGCTGATGTTCATGTCCACCAGAGCTCTGAATTGAAATTTTCTTTCATCTTTTGCCATTTTCAAGTGTCATCCTACACACAACAACAAAGTGCTTCATATTGACATAGACTTTCAAATGTGATTAAAAGCCAATTTTCACAGGCTCAGTTTTACCCAATACCACAATAATTACTTGGTGTTTATCAAGAGAATGACTGGCACTTTCATACACTCATGTTGTCTTTGCCTCATGCTCTCTTATTTGTATCATTATTGTTTCAAGAGAAAGACAAGAAGATCTGCAGCACAAATTACTTCATTGTAAGCAGGAACACAGAGCCCACTTTCGATTCCTGAAACTGACTGATTTCTGATGAAAATTAGGGGCAATCCAGAATTGTCAGCCTGGAAGGGCAGTATTTCCTGCTGATAACCATCAGGCATAATTGCTTGCTTTCACTAGTACAAAATAAATACTGCTGAGACGCATGACAAAAACTTGATTTCTTGAACATAACCCCCTCCCCAGTAATAGTAATGATGAAGATCCTAACAGAGCAAGCAAATGAGTGAAGAGTTATACTGGAAATACACTGGTGTAGGTGCCGCTCCAAGTAGGAGAATCATAGCAGTTGGGTTAAGTTCATACTCACCTGGGAAGATCTTGAAAAGAATTCATTGGAATATGCTTAGGCACTTGCAGCTGAGATCAAAGAAAGAAGCCCTCGCTTCTAGCATGTAATTCAGACGTATTTTAGAAGCCTTTCTTAGGATAAAACGGATTTTGACCTGGTTTCCGATGACCGGACTCCAGAGATTATCAAAGGAGTGCAGAACAATTATTTAAAATCCAGTCGTTTTCATAGTAGAGATCTATTTTAGTTAGATTAATAGCTGCACTCAGGGTCTGCATTTGCAGAAAGACCATGTGCTAGTGGAGCCACGGCTGACAAACAATATAGCTTTATTATGCATGCAAGTTTGCACATTGATGATATATTCATTATCGTACAGATACTCTCTTCAGACATTGTAGGCTTCCATTAAGCAGTCAATGGCAAAGTTTGGGGTTTTGTTCTATTTTGGATGCTGCAGTGAAAATTGTATTATCTACTGATAGAACTGTTTAGGTTCAAACTTTAATCAGTTCTGCATTTTATTATAATGTTCCAATATTTCGTTTTGTTATACAAGGAAAACGTCTTTATAGTTTAAAATTCTTTGATGAAGATTGATAGAATTTCTACTACATTTTGTTATTTCTACTTATAGAAGATTCTCTCCTATGTTCTTACCCATTGCTTGATCTCTAACACTTTTTTTTTTCCTGAAAAAAAGGAAGGCTGTTTTGGAAACTGACTAAAGTAAACAATTGCACATATATATAGTGGACTTTATGGAAGTTTTTGTAATCACTTCTCATGACACTCTACTCAAAATCCTCAGATATATTTCTATTTGAGAATTTTTTTTCTATTTTCAGCCATGAAACATTGCTGCACATTGTCGGTAAGTATGAGCTCACCAACAAATTAAAGTCTCTATCCTACATGATTTTTCAACATTATGATTTGAATTTTAAGTCCCAATTGTGCTGTTAAGTTGAACTACTAACAATTCTTCACAGAGAAGAGCATTTCAGAATTCAACTGCTCTGAAAACAAAACCGTTATTTTCATTAATGTTCCTACCCACCTATGGACTTTCTCACAGAGCATCAGTCTTCCTGAAAATCTGAAAGGAACCCATGAGGCAGAAAAACTTATATCTTTCCTTTATCAGTGTTTTGGTATAAAGTTTTTACAAAATCATAAAGTCCACAAACTCATCCCGTATTCTTTTTCCATGTCCCCACTTACCTGAATGACTCCTCCACCTTGGCCATCCTTCCCAGCTAAAAATTCGTCAGGCAAATTAATCATCTTCCCTAGCCAATCCAGCATGACAGTCTCCAGCTCTGTGCAAGCTGGACTTGAAGCCTGTGTTGAAAAATACAACAGAGAGAACAATCTCACTAGGCCATGAAGAGAAACAGGATCTACCAGAGCAAGAATAACTCTTTCTCTCTCTGTCTTCTGACACTAGAGGAAGAGACTAGGTGAGTAACTTCACCAGCTAAATTAGGGACCTGAAGACTATTTTGTGCATGTTATTTCTAATATTAACAAAAAAGTTGAACTGGGCCTCATGCAGAACCATGAATATCAAATGTCAAAGCTAGGATTTCCATCTTGCATATTTTTTTTTAACATCAAGCACCAACCACTTTTGAGAAGAGCCCATCTCCTATGAATGTGGGTTTTTTTAACACAATTTCCATTTCACGCATTCATCCAGATGATAAGAGAAGTAACAACATTGGGTGATATGCAGCAGTCATACTACTTAATGAATTACCAGCAAGTGTGCACTGCTACCACTAATTCTAAATACTGGCGATTTTTCAAGGGCAAAACCACTAAGAGGAAATAGTTTTTTATTACTGGAGTCATTCAGGGTGTCTATGTGTAAACACTTAATTAGTCAAGGAAATTTACCTATAAAAATAGTCCTGGGACTTCACTGCTATTAATCAACAATTTCATTGGAGAATGTTACTGAAATGCTTAAAATCTTGGCAGGGTGAAGCACTATTACCACACAGCAGTACATACCCAAGTAAACTTACCCAAGAGAAGCCCACACATCCTATTCCACCACACAACATATCTGCAAGAAGAGATGGGAAGGAAGAGGCTGCAGGGAAGTAGGCAAAAAAGTATGGACTGTGCCAGTGAGTCACCTGTATTAAGGGAAAAATAGTCATTCTTAGCTAATGCAGGAAGCAGAAACGAATTATCACAAAATCAGAAAAGAGGAGAAGTTGGGATCAGTCAATAGTCCTCTGCTACTTGGCTGTAACAGAGGATCCCTTTTTTTTTTTTTCAGAAAAGCTTGCATTGTTTTTTCTCAATCTTTTACTCAAATTAGAAATAAATTTATTCTTGCTCCTACCTCCTCAGTTCCAAAACCAGTGTTCTCCATTTGTCTGCCTAGAAGACGAGAATTGCATGGGCGGTGGCAGCGTGAGTTTCTGTGCAGGGCATGATCTTTGAGCCTTTGCTTTCAGGGACTCCAGTATTTTGTTCTTTCATCTCTGTCATGCAATTGACTTAGCAAGAGTGTCTTCAGTGCAGCAGAGGACCACAACACTCTCTTTCCCACACTATGGAGTTATTTGCTAAAACTGAAGCACTGAATCTGGCCAAACAGCTCCTCACCACAAAATGAAACAATTTATTCCAGTATCCAGCATCTTCTGTAGAAAATTAAGTTATCATCTCCCTATAACAAGTTATGATTTATGTACAATTCCACTTTATATGTACTAATATGAGAGAACAACACCGTAATTGCATAAATTGTAGTCAATTGTCTTGCAGCAACAATATTTGGAATTATTACGCAACGTCCAAGCAATTTTTAAGGATCTGTGAGATACTTGATAGCGCTCCACAACTCCAATCTAATAAAATTTGAAAACAGGAAATGTACTGCCACAATGCAACGTTTAGTAGAAATAATGTGATATGATATGCTTGGCAAAACCAGCTTTCCCATTCAAAATAAAAGTCAAATTTCAGAAAAAAAAAAAAAAGTGCTTCTAGAGGATTAGATGGACTAATAAGCAAGAATTCAGCAGAATGGGTAAAAGATCTTTCCTCAGCTGGAAATCCAGAGGCTGCTGAGTTATTGAAGCCTAGCCTTTCCTTATGCCATTTTGCTTTCTTTTTTTTTTTGATACTGGCATTCTTCTGTTACAACTGGAGGATAGTAAGAGCATCCTGAGAGCATCACTTGCCTGAGCTTAGTGTTTCCTCACTGTTTTGTTCCACATTGCCATCTCTACTGAATTTTACCTTTCACACTCTCTCCCAGTCTTCCTTCCTTCACAAATCAGAAAAAAAAAATGCGATGGGGCTTAGCTCTTCACAGCACAACTATAAACAGATTAAAAAATACCCAATAAACAGCAGTCCCTGATAGGACTCACATGCACAGACTTTCACTGACATCCATAATGAGCCAGGGCTGCCACTGTTCACATCCCCAGCTCTAATCCTCTGTGATCTGTAAGACTTGTGACATTCATCTTGGGTTAATCAAGTTAAACTGCCTACTTGCTGGGAGCCATTTGTTTGATGAAACACAGCAGATTCCAGTTGCACCACTCACACAAAGCAGGAAAAAGCCAAAAGCCCTACGGCAAGTGCAGCTGCAGTTCTTCCTCCTGCCTCCTCTTCCCCTAAGCAGCAGTAAAATTCATTTCTTTTGCCATGTTGGAACAGACACACTTTGTCAAATATCGCAAAGCGTGTGACACAATCGATGCTTGTTTTTTCAGCCCTCTGCTGATAAACAGTGATACACAACTGTCTTGGGTTCAGTAATTACCACTCTAATGCTTCTCAGAGATGTTTTATTTCCCAGATTTCTTCTAAGAGTGTCTGTCTGTCTGTGTTGTGCTTAAGCTAAGCAAGAGTCTTCCTTTACCACACACTAAGGAAAGGTACTTCAGCCGAAAGTTCATAGATTAGTGGTTCCAACGTGAGGAAAATTAGTGTCTTCAGCACTGTCATTTGCAGTTACAACTAAACTTGATCATTTTTGGCTCTAAAAAAGGAGATCTATTTCAAGAGAACAAAGCAAGTCTGAGAGAGAAAGGTGACTCCCACTGATATTTTTATACGCAGATCCCTTCTACCTTGGCTTCCTCTTGTGGAGATCAGAGTTTGGCAGTTGTTCCCTCAGTCCTTGTGTTAATATTAGGAACTTAGCAAAACTGCGGTCATTGTCATTTAGCGGATTTCCCTTTGAAGGCCTACATCCAATTTCACAATAAGTCTCCATAAAGAAGTTTAACCAGTCACGAATGCTTGTTCTCCTATAGGGTAAAGAAAGCAATGGATACTGCATTATTGCTTTAAACAATTGTATCCTTGCTCCTCTGAAGGAACACTATTTTCACATTTTCAGTCATCCAGTAAGTAGCAAATATCTGAACACAGCTAACACAGTAAAGATGTCAACGTGAAAGAAACAGGAATCACTTATGGGCCACTGATAGCTTATGGGCAAAACAAGGTTTTATGACCCCTGTCATATTACTTATTCTCTCTGAAGAAGCCCATTTCCTCATTTATATAATGGAGATAAGACATTCCCTGGTGAAACACTGGAAAAGCACTATAGCTGAAAAATACTAAATGTACTTACAAATGTTAGTCTTGTCAGGAATAAGATGGGAAGAAGATTAAAGAAAAATATAATGAGGGTAGATTGTCCTTATATCCAATTTCAAAAGTCCCTAAAATCAATGAAAATAATTTTAAAGGTCTCTAAACCAAATGTGAGCAAGTCTTCCTATACTCCTTGCCTGCAGTGTTCATACAGCACCATAATTTTCACACTTCAGTTTCTGTGAGCACAGCTAACAGAGGCAGCCAACAGATGCAGCAGGTTGTGCAGCACTATGCACAGAAGAGGTCCAGAAACCACTATGGTTCTGCAGTGGTGGTGACGCTCCACAGGGCACAGTTCCCAGCAGCAACTGGAACAACCACCCCTGGCACATCACAGGTCTCAACACAGACTAAGCTCTCAAGGAATTATGCAGCTCTGCAGGCCTTGGATAGCAGGGATGACGGGGCCTCTTGCCAAGGCTGGGGCACTGGGAAATGGTCTTGTAGTCTGTAGGAGGTACGCGCTGGTGGAGGGCCCATGTCACCATGTAAAAGAACAGCATGAGGAGATCAGTAGATTGTGCATCAGAGATGACAAAAAGGAGATTGAGTGGATTTTCCCTGAGACATAACAAGGTATCTCAGATAAAAGACCCTGAACTCCAAATGTACCAAAAAAGGGGCAGTCAGAGTCTCTGCTTATTGGGTTGGGAAATGGAGTCTCACAATGGTGAAGGGCAGAACCTTGCAACTACTGGCACCAGGAGGAAGGCTTCTGCTCCACCTGCAGATCTGCAGCTACAGAATAGGTTCAATGTCCTTGTTGCAGATGGGCTGGGAGCCCTGCTGAGTCTAGTGAAACACTCAAGAAACCTGAGTGTTGACCCTGGTGTTGAGAAGGATTTAGGTTTTAAGACCAGTGGGACCCTCTTTGAGGATTGACTCCTAGGAAGGGACAGGATCCATCAGAACAACTAATGCAAAAATATCGTTGCTGATAGGCTGGCTAACCTGGTAAGGAGACCTTTAAATTAGGAATGATGGGGGAAGGAGATGAAAACCCACAGTCAAGGGAGGAAGGCAGACTGACTTGGCAAGCAAAGGGTGAAGGGTAATGTGGACAAGAGAGATCGTGAAAACAAGATAGGGCTAAAGCAGACACCAAGTGTATCCACATAAATAAGGAAGTGCTGAGAGGACAGCACTATAGGGGGAAGCTGTCATATCTTTTCTGGGAAATTAGCACAAGTGGGTGCTTCTCTGAAGCACTTGTATGCTATGGCATGATGCATGGGGAACTAACAAGAGAAATTACAGGGCTGTGTGCAGTTACGATGCTGTGATCTCATTTGGATCACAGAGATGTCGTGGGATAGCTGACACGACTGAAGTGCTGCAGTAGATGAGGACAAGCTCTTTAGGAAGGATGGATCAGGAAGGCGAGGCAGAGGAGGGGTCCTTTATGCAAGAGGAATGCATAGAGCTCTGCCTAGGAATGGATAATGAGCCAGTCAAGAACTTACGGGTCAGGACTGGTGGAGATTTCAAGATGGGCAACATTTGGGTGGGTGTCTGCTACAGACCACCTGCTCAGGAAGAAATACATGACTACAGTATTCAGACAGCTGGAACAAAACCTCATGTTTGCAGGTCATAGTCCTCACAGAGGACTCCAACCAAGCTGATATCTGCTGGACAAACAACACAGCAGGGCACAACAAGTCCAGGAGGTTTCTGGAGTGCATTAATGATAATTCCCTAACACAGGTGATGGAGGAACTGATGAGGAGAGCCAGGCTGTGCGACCGGATACTTACAAACTAGAAATTACTGGTCAAGGATGTGAAAGTCAGGGGCAGCTTTGACTGCAGTGACCATGAGATGGTGAAGTTCAGGATCATGAGAGCAGGAAGAAAGGCACAAAGCAGGATCATAACCCTGGGCTTCAGGAAAGCAGACTTTGGCCTGTTACAGGACCTGCTTGGAAGAATCCCATGCGAGAGAGAAGGGTAGTCCAGGAGAGCTGGTTGATTTTCAAGGATCACATCCTCCAAGTTCAAAAATGGTCCACTGCACATGCAAGAAGTTAAGTGTGGCAGTAGGCCTTCATGAATGAACAATTAGCTCCCCAAAATGCTCAAATGTAAAAAAGCAGCATATAAGAAAAGCAAGGAGGGTCAGGTGATCCAGGACAGGAGGTCTATAAAGACACTGTCTCATTATGTAGGGACAGGATTAGGAAAGCCCAAGCCATCTAGAGTTGAATTTGGTGATGGATGTGAAGGGCAACAAGAAAGGTTTCTGCAGGTTCCTCAGCATTTAAAGGAACGTAGGGTAAATGTAGGTGGGGACTTGGAGACAAAGCACAGGGAAAAGGCTGAGGAGCTCAATGCCTCTTTCACCTCAGTCTTTACTGGTAAATTTGCCTTCAGGAATCCCAGGCTCCTGAAATGCATGGGAAAGCCTTGAGCAAGCAAGACCTCCCCTGGAGGAGGATGAGGTTAGGAAACATTTGACTACATGAAACATGACTTCGGCCTCTTGAAGCACCTGATGGGCAAAGTGCCGTGGGAGGTGGCCCTGGAGGGACAAGGGGCCCAGGAAAGTTGGTCCACATTCAAGGAGCACCTTCTCCAAGCTCAGCAGAGGTGCATCCCGACGAAGAACAAGTGGGGCAAAAAGACCAGGAGGCCAGCGTGGATGAGCAAGGAGCTCCTGGACCAACTGAAAATGAAGAGGTTAGCCTACAGAGGGTGGAAGCGGAGACAGATAGCCTGGGAGGAATACAGAGAAGCTGTAAGAGTGACCAGGGATCAAGTGAGGAAGGCTAAAGCCCTGAAGGAATTGAATTTGGCAAGGGATATAAAAAGCAACAAGAAATGTTTCTATAGGTATGTAGGGGACAAAAGGAAGTCCAAAGAGAATGTAGGCCCCCTCCGGAAGGATACTGGTGCTCTGGTTACCCGGGACATAGAGAAGGCTGAGGTACTTAATGAATTTTTTGCCTCAGTCTTCAATGGTAAAGCCTCTTGTCTTACCACCCAAGCTGTGGAAAGAACTAGCAGGGACTGTGAGGATGAACCACCGCCCACTGTACTTGAAGAGCAGGTTCGGGAACATCTGAGGAACTTGAAGGTGCACAAGTCCATGGGACCTGATGAGATCCATCCGCGGGTCCTGAAGGAACTGGCGGATGAAGTTGCCAAGCCACTGGCTATTGTATTCGAGAAGTCGTGGCGGTCTGGCGAGGTCCCCGATGACTGGAAGAGAGGGAACATAACCCCCATTTTTAAAAAGGGGAACAAGGAGGACCCGGGCAACTACAGACCGGTCAGCCTCACCTCTGTGCCTGGCAAGGTCATGGAGCAGATTCTCCTGGGAACCATGCTAAGGCACATGGAGAGCAAGGAGGTGGTGGGTGACAGCCAACATGGCTTCACCAAAGGCAGATCGTGCCTGACCAACTTGGTGGCCTTTTACGATGGGGTGACAGCATCGGTGGACAAGGGTCGACCAATGGATGTCATCTACCTGGACTTGTGCAAAGCTTTTGACACTGTCCCGCACGACATTCTTCTCTCTAAATTAGAGAGTCATGGGTTTGATGGATGGACCACTCGGTGGATAAGGAATTGGCTCAATGGCCGCACTCAGAGAGTAGTGGTCAACGGCTCAATGTCCAAGTGGAGACCGGTCACGAGTGGCGTCCCTCAGGGGTCCGTGTTGGGCCCGACCCTCTTCAACATCTTTGTCGGTGACGTGGACAGTGGCATGGAGTGCACCCTCAGCAAGTTCGCCGATGACACCAAGCTGTGTGGTGCCGTTGACACGCTGGAAGGGAGGGATGCCATCCAGAGGGACCTTGACAGGCTGGAGAGGTGGGCCCGTACCAACCTCATGAAGTTTAACCAGGCCAAATGCAAGGTCCTACATCTGGGTCGTGGCAATCCCAGGCATAAATACAGACTGGGTGGTGATTGGATCGAGAGCAGCCCTGAGGAGAAGGACTTGGGAGTACTGGTGGACGAGAAGCTCAATATGAGCCGGCAATGTGCTCTTGCGGCCCAGAAGGCCAACCGCGTCCTGGGCTGCATCAAGAGGAGTGTGGCCAGCAGGTCGAGGGAGGTGATTCTCCCCCTCTACTCTGCCCTTGTGAGACCTCACTTGGAGTACTGCGTCCAGTTCTGGAGCCCCCAACATAAGAAGGACATGGACCAGTTGGAGAGGGTCCAGAGGAGGGCCACGAAGATGATAAGAGGGCTGGAGCACCTTTCCTATGAGGACAGGCTGAAAGAGTTGGGGCTGTTCAGCCTGGAGAAGAGGAGGCTCCGGGGTGACCTTATAGCGGTCTTCCAGTACCTCAAGGGGGCCTACAGGAAAGATGGGGAGAGGCTGTTCAGGAGGGCCAGTTATGATAGGACAAGGGGTAATGGTTTTAAAATAGAGGGAGGTAGGTTCAGGTTGGATATTAGGAAAAAATTTTTTACTATGAGAGTGGTAGAACACTGGAACAGGTTGCCCAGAGAGGTGGTGGATGCTCCATCCCTGGAGACGTTCAAGGCCAGGTTGGACAAGGCCCTGAGCAACCTGATCTAGTTGGAGATATCCCTGTTCCTTGCAGGGAGGTTGGACTAGATGACCTTTGAAGGTCCCTTCCAGCCCTAACCATTCTATGATTCTATGATTCTATGATTTAAATAAACCGGGCATATATGAGTCCTTGGAGCCTAATGGGATGCACTTACAAGCGCTGCAGGAGCTAGACAATGTCATTGAGACCACTTTCAAATATCTTTGAATGGTTATGGCAACTGGGGAATGTTTCTGAGGACTGGAAAAAGCAAATGTCCCTTCTGTCTTCAAGGGCTAGAAGCAGGATCTGGAAAATACAGGCCTCACCTCCTCACTCCCAGGGAAGCTGACAATCTTGAAGCTGTTTCCAAACATATTAAGGACAAGAAGATGATTGGAGGTCGGCAGCAAAGATTTATGAAGGGAAAATAATGCCTAAGCAACCTGACAGCCTTCTACAAGATGACTGGCTTAGTGGACAAGGGGAGAGCACAGGATATCGTTAAGACTTTCAAAACTATCTCCCATAACATCCCTACCAACACACTGATGAAATATGAACTAGATAAGCGAACGGTGGAGTGGAGTGAAAACCAGAATCATAGGGTTGTGATCAGTGGCATGAAGTCCAGCTACAGTGGTGTACCCCAGGAATCAATACCATGGTCAGTACTGTTGAACATCTTCATTAATGGCCTGGACGATGGGACAGAGTGCACCCTCAGCAGTTTTGCAAATAATGTAGAACTGGGAGGAGTGTTTGATACACTGTATGGTTATGCTGCAATTCAAAGGGACCTCAACAGGCTGCAGAAACAAGCCAAAAGGAATCTCATGAAGTTCAACAGAGGAACACAAAAGCCTGTACCTGGAGAGGAATAACCTCGTGCACCAGTACAGGCCAGGGATCGACTGGCTGGAAAACAGCTCTGCAGAAATGGACCTGGGTGTCCAGGTAGACAAGCTGAACGTAAACCAGCAATGTGTCCTTGCAGCAAACAAGGCCAACAGCATCCCAGGCCACATTAGGAAAACTATTGCCAGCAGGTCAAAAGAGGTGATGCTTCCCTTCTACTCAGCACTGGTGAGGCCACATCTAGAATGCTGTGTTCAGTTCTGGGTTCTCCAGTACAAGAAAGGCCTGGATGTACTGGAATGATTCCAGTGAAGGTCCATGAAGATGACTGATGGATTGGAGCATCTGTCATATGATGAGAGGCTGAGAGAGCTGGGATTGTTCAGCCTGCAGAAAGCTCAGGGGGTATCTTTTTAATGTGTATAAACATCTCATGGGAGGGTGTAAAGAAAATGAAGCCAGATTCTTCTCAGTGGTATCCAGTGACAAGACAAGAAGAAATGTGTACAAACTGAAATACAGAAATTCCACTTAAACATAAGCTTTTTTACTGTGAGAGTGGTGGTCAAACTTTGGAACAGGACAACAGACAGACTGAAGACTTCATCCTTGAAGATATTCAACATCCAATTGGACATGGTCCTGAGCAACCTGCTCTAACTGACTCTGCCTTGAGCAGTTGGGGTGAAGTAAATAATCTCTAGAGGTATCATTCAACCTCTGCTATACTATGACTTTGTGATTCTTTGCTCATGTGAGTCTTCAGTATTAAGTATAAACAACACAGGCAGAATCAGAGTTACTGTAAGAATTGGGATTTATGTACTTGTGCTCTTTGTGTCACAAACACTAACATTTCACACCAAAGGAAAGTTTTGGACAGAATATTTCTTCTTCAGAACGTATCACTTTGTAAAAGTAAATTTATTTGCAGAGCATGTAAATATCAAGAAAAAAAATCAATTAAGAGGGAACATGACATGTTGATGACTTAATTGGAATTGAATGTCTCACTTTCTGTTCTCAAATGATTCATCTCTTATTTTTTAATTTGATTTTATTTTATTGAATGTTCTTAAGTGTTTGAAGCAAAGTGTTTTCTGTTCCACTTCACGGGAAAAAAAAAAAAAATGGTTAGTATTTTAATCCGATGAAAAAGGAAAGACAATTGTATCTATGAGCAGCAATGAAAGTATTTGCATGTTTTGGACATAATTCTTTTATCTAATCTGCACTCATTTAAGTCTGTTGGATTTAAGACTTCATCCACAACTCTCTGAGAAGAGTGGAGAGATTTCCATTGACTTCAGTGGAGCTTTTGCCCGTGAAAGGAAAGCTGGTTTGGCTCAAGGGAAACAAGATAAGGCCACATTGAATATCAAATATTTACATTGGTCAATGAAAAGGAATTAGTATTACAGTACACTGACTAAACACATTCGCAGAGCAGTGGTTCCACGTCCAGTCACATGGCAATTATATCACCTAGCTACATCCAGAGAAGCAACCCAAAGTGGTTATTGCAGAGATCCAAAGGAGGGATTCCTCATTAACATTTACGAATAATCCAGTCCTTTTCAAGCTACTTAGAGGCCTTAGGAGACAAGCATATATTTAAAATAATTAAAAAAAAAAGTATACCATGAGCAGAAAAACAAGAAAGATTCAGTGCTGGACAAACGCCAGACGCTTTGTTTTGCATTGTCTGTCCAACACTGATTTATCCAAGGACTAATATTTAGGCAGTGGTCATCTCCCTTAAAAGGTACTAGAAGAAGTCGACATTTAGGAGAGTAAGTCAACAGCACCAGTATTGGGGAGAATCCGTTCTAGTCAACTCGGTAATAAAAAGAAGTCTCCTAAGAGAATTTTAACATTTAAAGATCAGCTTGAAGGAACACTTCAGGCACAGCAGACTAACAAAAATCCCATTTTATAAAATATTTACCGTGCTTTGCAAATAGCAAAAATATCACATGAAATTGAAAGCTATGAAGCTTTGCCTTAACCAATGCAAGGGAGGAAAGGCGATTATTTCCAAAGGCAAGCCTCTCATGAAGCAAAAGAATGATTTGATTATTTCTAGCAAGAGTAGAAAACATCAGTTGTGTCAAGTGTTAGATCATATTTTAACTACGGATGTAAAGCAGACTCCTGCTTTCTAAAAGCTAATCAGTGTGGGTACTTATGTTTCTAAGTTCTAACTGCATAGCCTTCAATCCACACTTTTCTTAAAGTCTTTGTAAACCTAAATGCAGTATTGAACATTACACTACAGATCCATTTTTCTTACCCCTGGCATAATGATCTTCTCAATGTCTTTAAAGACATCCTCAAAGCTCTCAGGATCCTGGGGTGCACAGTCCGGAATGAGAGGCCTCAGATATCCTGGTTCCACATCTGGGAAGACTTGTCTTTTATCTATCTTCTCCAGGTAATCTGCAATATAGTCCACCACCTCCTTCCCTCTCTTGCGGAACTCTGCAGCATCCATGGGTATCAGAGTTTAGGACTTATTATCAGAAAAATCCTAAAAAAAAAACAAAACAAAACAAAACCAAAAAAGTCACTTTTCCAAGAAAATATTACTAGTTTTCCATTTGTGATTCAGATGATTTATAGGATTACTCATATGGCATTTTTTAAAAGACTATATGCTCTTTTATTTCTGCATATTAAGCCAATGTCCATGCAGTGTTGCATTCTGCTCCACGCCAGTATTAGCTGGACATCGTACAGAAGGAAATGACACTGTTAAATCTTTGATGCCTTGGTCATGACGTAGATTAGATTCATACAGATAGGCTGTATCTTTAGCACAGAAGACCAATAAAGGCACATTGATGAAGATTCAGAAATCACAGATTTAATCCCTACTGCTTCTCGTTGACACAAGGATGTGGCATTGTTATGTGGCACGCAACAGACTCTCTCCTGCCTTATAAAGATGAGGTCTAAGAAAATAGCATGCTGTGTGCCTCTATTATAATCTATAATAACAAGCTGTAATAACCACAGTTATCACAGTGATCCGCTGTGCTGCTCTGTCATTTATCTACTTCTTGACTCCTGCCTTCCCTCAAGATTTAGCTTCTTTACTCTTTTACTGTAAATGCACGTGCTGTGCCATTTACAAAACCTTATTTCTTACTGAGGCTTCAATTAGAATTCACTTAGAGTTGATCTGTACTGTGTTTTACAGGAGGATGTGAAGAAGCTCTGTCTGGGGCTGTCCCTGTTTCCAAGACATTAGGCTGGACCTCTAGGTATGCTTTGAGCTGGGCAGAGACTGTGTGAGCACACCCAAGGCAATGTATGGCTCAGCTGAGTTGAGCTGGAATTTGCCTGCAAAGTGCTGTGGAAACATAAATTCATACTGCTAGGGTGCCTGCTCCTGCTATCCTGGCCCACCCAACTCTTTTACTGTACGCAGCTGTGCATTCTGAGTGCTCAGTGAACACAAGGTAGAGACCACAGTGCTTAAAAAGCATCCAACAGTCTTTATACACTCAGGTTGAGTGAGTGATACTGTCCCTTGGAATCTAGTAAGAAAATAGGCAAGTGAAGCAAGGATACTGACTGCTGGTCTAAAGAATTACTATGCTTAGTTCCCATACCTTCAGATCTTCACTTTGTAACAAAATAATTACATTAAGCGCAACGTGAACATTATGTAATTAAGAGACAATTTCTTAGATATTAGTTATTTGTGCTAAGGGTTTATAACTGAGGACATCATTTTGGGAAACAAGAGACTCTTCTGGGCTTTATTATATGTAAATTAGTACTGTCACATTACAAAAGAAAAACATCATTGATAAACACCGTCTTGGAGACATCTCTGCTGCTACGAATAGAGGATGTGGGATTTGTGTGAAGCAGCAGCTGCTGCCATTTAAGAAAGCAGGGCGCTGCTGTAGGTCATGAACCACTTGGGAAAGCAAGGATCTGCACAGTAGGGACTTCTAGCCCCCCAGAGAATAGCTGTTCTTGTGGCTATTTTGTTAGAGTTATATTACTCTCCTTAACCATCATGTAAGCATTTATTTGGTTCGCTCTGTGCCTTTCTGAAAGGGGAATTAGGACCTTTCTCAGATCTTGCTACTAAGTTGCCAGAAACACATTACCAGTAGTCATTGTGGTCCTCAGAGGATTCTACCAGCCAGCTTTGTGTGTCATCTGCTCTACGAAAGACTGTGTTTAAGCAAGCAGTTTTGTTTCTACTCCTTTACAATCAGGATGATTCCATTTCTTCAATACCCCCCAAATCATATGTGCATTTTCATTTAACATATCTTTGATCGCAGTTCAGAATTTTAATAAACTTAAAATTTTAATAAGTCAGCATCAATATGCATCTCTGTGGCAGCAATCTAATTACACCCCAAGGCTCAGTTCTTTAGTTTAGATATTTTTGCCACAAGGAATCTAAATATTGTACTGTTTCACTTCTTTTCCAAAGTATCTTTAACTTAACCCTTAACTTGTGCAGTCACTGTTTCTTTAATGTTACTTCATCCATCAGTTCACTGCTATAGCATGCTCTAAAGAATTTGCACACAGTAATCTGTGATTTTTTCCTCTGGTTTCAGAGAGAAAAGCTGTGAAAATAAGAATTTAACTCATGACTGCCAAATTAGTGCAAGTTGCCTGAGACTTAACTGACTCAGAACGTGAAGATTTGTTTCTAGCAGTACTGTTGCTCACCACTGAATTATGGTTATTCCTACAGACTTTTACATGTGGAACAGTTCAGCTGAACATCTCATTCGGTATCTGTTGGTCCTATGAACTGTCAATGTCAGAACAGGTTAAGAATATCACTATACTACTCTCTAGCTCTACTTTGTATCAATGAAACATAGGGCATCATTTCACATGGAAGCTTCTGTGGATCGCTTTTTTTTTTTTCCCCAAAATAGAAATCAAATGGCATAAATTAAATAGCATCATGTGTAACCTCAAAACAGCTCACAAACACACAGAAAAAAAATAAATTTACTTTATCATATTACTGCAACATAGATACTACGTTATATAGCTCGTGACCATTTTTCTACCACGTAGATTTTTTTTGATCTGAAATTTCTTTCTATTCCAAGTAATATTTGCATCATCTTGTTCCTATATAGTATGCTGATACAATTTATTGTCAATTTTATTATTATTTTTTTGGACAAAGTTCTTTTTGGATATCAGGATAAGCAAATAAAATTTAGATCTAAACATCTAAACACATTCTGTGGTTTTAGCCTACGACCATGGAACTGAAATTTGTCAACTCAGTTTGACAAAATACGCATTTTAGATAACAAATAAGATCTCAGTGATTATTTGTTATCTATAGTTCTTCCCAAGAACTGGAGGTCCACTGGTTCATCCTAACATTGTTTTGGCTTTGCTACTTCTGCCATAAATCACTGTTGCAATAGCATTCTCAAAATTCAGGGAAAATAATTAAATCACTGTTTTGCATGGAAGAGGTAACTGAACCAGGAAGTTTAAGCATAAAGAATGGGAAGATGAACCATCCATCCCAAATCCGCCATAGTTATCTAGTATCTAGTTAACCTCTAATGAACTTTCAATGCAGTTCGATCCAGTGAAATACACCAATCTGCTTCAGTCTGAAGCAAAGTATTTAATTCTTCTTTCCTCCAAAGACTCTACCAAGAAACTAAAATCTATCTAAACGTCTATCTGTTTTTATGTTCCACTCGTCTTCTTTCCTACAAGTCCTTGCCTGAAAATTCCTTACTTACTGTAATACACATATCTCACCGGGAACTGTGAAGGCATACTCCTTGCAGGAACACAGTGGTCATTTAAATCAACCTTTTCACCTCCTACTTTATATCTGTTCTTCTGTGAGTGACAAGACCCACTTACACTCTCATCCCTATTTTTATTCCTTTCCTCAACTGTTCATTATAGATTTCACTTCGTCTACCCGAAAGTATTACTTGCAGTGGAAGCCATATCCAGTAGACTGCCTATCTGACAATCGTAATGCTTACCACTTAGTACTATAAAAACAACTATTTTGCCTTTCTACCAGTACAGAATATTTCTCTCTTCAACTTCTCATATGCTTATACAACACGTGTACAAAGCAACAACACAATGCCTAGAGACCTTCCCTCTATACCGATACTTTTTAAAAATATAGAATGCGATTTTCTAAGCAGCAAAATACCTCAGACAAGTCAGCCCTTAGGGTCTAAGATGAAAACACTGCTTGAGAGCATCCATATTTTCTAAAGGGGTGAGTGTTACAATCTGTATGTACTCAAAATACCTACTTCAGTCAAAGGGACTTCAACTGCAGAATAACTCAGGCTGAGTTTCCAAAACTAAACGGAAATTTCAGAGAAACTGAGCCTCTCTCTGAAGTATTTAATAGTGGTCTATTTCATTGAAGAATGATGAATGTTCCATGTTCTCAGGGATCCTACACCTCCCAGGATGAATTTCAGCATATTCAACATCTGCCAGCTGAACCCCAGGTGAACCCCAAGTGAGGAGAGCACAGCTTCTCTGGAGGCATCCTGCCGAATTACTAACCTCTAGCACTTCGTAAGCACAGTCTATATTAAAATTCACCAACAGCCTCACTTTGACTGATAAAATACAATTTGAACAAACATATTATGTCTGAGCACTTTTGTTCTCAGCAAGAATCAATGGATATTGTCACCACTGCATACTACTTCAGTTAGTCCTACTTTACTGGAGAAGATTGAGTTTTGCTCTTAACTTCAGATAAAATCAAGAATAATTATGTTAAACCTTAAATGATATAAATGTATATTTTTTAATTAATATGTAAACTTTTTGCTCTTTAATTTTGCTGGACTTTGTCATAGGACAAATACACTACACTATCTAAAGTTGAAATATACTTTGCTGCTTTGTTCAAACTAGTCCTTCTACCTCGGTGCACTGAAATAAGAACATGGCAACATTTTATTTTAGTGAAGTTATTGAAAACTGTTGTTAGTCTTTAGATTGTATATTCAGTATAGCATTCATTTGCAAACTGTTTTCTACTTTATTTGAAACTGAACCATACAAATGAGCAGTTTATGCACAATTAAGTGTTAAGTATGTTTATAGGTGTAATATTGTGTAGACAACATTCAACTTATTCATTATTTCTGTTTAAAAATATTGTCTATAATTTTAGAGTCTGTTTTTGCATTAACTAATTATAAATGTAAAAGATACCTATGTTTTTGCATTAACTAATTATAAATGTAAAAGATACCTATATACTACCAGGAAATTTATTATGAGGAAGAAAAAAGACAAAAAAAAAAGAGGAAAAAAGGGGAAAAGGAGGAAAAAGAGGAAAAAGAGAACAAATGAGGAGAGAGGCATACTCGACGTCTTACAATTTTATGAGTGCCTGTTCTCTGGTTCACCAAAATAAAATAAAAAACGGCTAACATAATACAATCTTTTAGCAGCTTCTATTATTAAATACAGAAAGGAAGAATGCACAGACACATTAATAGCACCTTAAACAGATAGCTGCTTTGGCTTAAAAAAAAGAAATGTTAACTGTGTACCTTTCCAGTAAACGAGACAAATGCACTTTCTATTCTGCCAACTGATTGTTGCAGAATACAGTGTAATTTAAAGGCTTGTGGTGCTACAGTGACACCACTGAAGCCATGAGAACCTTCTGCTATTGAACCCAACAAGCTGAAGATTTTTGCAGCTACTGTTAAGCTAAACTTCTACTATTGGCAATAGGAGTATTGTCTGAACAAGGACGGCAGGATACATTTTATTTCAGCATGAGTAAAAAGGAACTGGATCTACTTTGTACTTCTACCTTTGCACAAGTCAAGCGTTACGTATACGTGTTACAGTTCCTACACTTAATTAAAATTTTTTTTTTTCTTCCAGTTAGAAGTTGCTGGTTTTATTCATTGCTGTCACTGGCACAGAGTCTGCAACTTAGTAATTTTCCCATCTTAGGTTTTATTATAGAGCTGGGAAAGGGTTATTTCTGAGGAAAACCTCACCCTAAAAACTCATGCATTGAATTTATCTTGAAAATGTAATTATTCAAAATATTTGGCAGATAATTTCTCAAGGTCTGCTTGGTTGTTCAGAACTGTTGCACAGAAAGACAAGATATAAACTTTTGGATACGTGGGATTCTGCATAAATGTACATAAACACTTATAGCTGACATATATCATATGTAAAAACAAGTAAACACAAAAATAAGAGGTGCACACTACACTGTGCAAACTTAGGTTAAATAGAAACGCCTTTTCAGCATCCCAGATTATCCCTAAAATAACACAGGCTGGCTGTTTAGTAGCTGAGCTCCCACTCTAGGTAGCCAATTGTTGCATTAATCCAAATGTACCCACTTGAATTCAACAGTCACAAAGCTTTAAGGATGAAGAATGTCACTTACAGTGAGTTGGTAAGGTTTTTCCCTCTCCTCTGTCTTTCTCCCCGTCTCTTTGCTTCTCTGTGACGGCTATAAAGCCCGGAGGATGCAGTTGCCAGCATATATAGGCAGAGTATCCACATCCCCTCAGCCTATCACAGCCAAGTGCTTTGCATTGAACGTGCAGCAGCAGCATCCCCCCCACCTCCTTCCCACACCTCCTCCAAAACATACTCAGCAAGAAAAGCTACCCAAAAGGCAGAAGGATCTGACTGAGAAATGGTCACTGCCTGCGCTAACTGCGAAGTGGAGCGGTGTGTGTTTCCTTCCATGAACTCCATTAAGGAGTCTGACTGTGAGCGTTCGATCCCATGCTCCCAGTCTACGTTACACGCTCCGGGACTTCTCTGCTGTGGCAGTTGCTGTAAAAGCAAGTGCTTTGAACTGCTTCCGTGAAACGTTATTGTCAGGAAAGAAACACAGATACAGCTGAAATACCACTCGAGTGACTGCAAGCTCTAAACAGGTATACACGTGGCATTAACATCCTCGGAAATGCTGCACCTAACTTTTTCCAGTTCCACTCTTTCATCAAACATATACTTAAAAGCGATAGCAAATGTTGAAGATTTGTTTCCCTATTCTAAAAGAAAAGTTTTATGGGGAGTTCTCTTTTCTAGATGAATCCAGGCAACCACCTGTCATTTTTATTTATTTCAAGTTTGTTTTAGAAAATACTATCAGCATTTCATAGTCCTGAACAGTTTATAGCCAGATAGGGTGGCAGGAGACCTGGGACAGCCACTGCTCCCAGACCAGTCTCTAGTGCCCTGCAGTATTGCAGCCAACCTTTTTGTGAAAGAAGAACTAATTCTGGCTGTCATATATTTTAAGACTGTCATGGTTGTGTTTGCTGTTATAATGATATAAAGCCCATTATAGCCCTGCTACAATTCCAAAAGAGCCTATTCAAAATAAAACCAGATTGGCTTAGAGGTTTTCATTGTGCTTGTTGTGCTCGATGTTACTCTGTGATCTGACTTGCGTTTTCAGCTCTTGGGTTATGGCTGCTGTAAGGATCAGTCTACAATCTTGAAAGCATCAAGAAATCCCAGGGTCAGTCACAGCTGGCTTTCAGTTGTTTTCCACCACAAACCAACTCCTGAGTGCACAGGGTTACAGCCTGGACAAACTAAGACCCCATAAGAAAAAAGTGTCTCGGAGATTTTTCCTATTTTTTCTTTCTCCTTGAATTCAACTGAAAAGGCTGAAAATTCAAAATACTTTGAAAGGGTATAAGAGATGCAGAAACTGAAGATGTCTCTAGTAAACATAAAGATAACTCAAATCTAGCCTCAATGTTTCATCCAAATGGCTTGCAAAAGCTAAATAATTTCCAAAGAAAAATAAAATTGGAAACTAAAATTAAGACAGGAGCATTAAAATGCTCGTTTAATCAGTCAGAGTGTTGAAACACCACCTCAAAGTAATCTGATGCGTTTTTACTTCTCTGCTGTACCTGTAAGTTACCTTAAAAGTTGCTGTGACCAGGCAATAGTTTTATTTCTCAGGAAGAAAAAAGAAATAAATTATGAGAGGTACAATAGGCAAGGTGGAAAAAAGGAATTAAATGCCCTTCTAAAAACATATCCTGTGTCTCTCTATAATTCTAGTATTTCTTCTGGCTCATACTACTTCTCATAATTCTCCTTATCAACTATCGTCAGTACACAAATCTTTGCTTAACATAATCTTTCTGTGGTGGACAAAGGAAGACCATTACGTTTTCTGTAACAAGTGCTGGCTAAGTCAGACCTGCTGTGGCCCTGCAAATTTGCTCCAGACCCTTCAGAGTGCTGGCTCTTTCACAGAGAAGAACTCCTCTTACTGCTGAAAGACAATGCAGAGATCTCCCCTTTGCTGTCAAACGGTTTCAAAATTCAAGATACCAGTGTGTGAGAATTAACAGATGCCCCTAAAAGGTTTAAAGGCCAGAGTTTGTTGGGAAGCAATCAACAGATCATATTATTATTATTATTATTATTATTATTATTATTATTATTATTATTATTATTGCACCTGGAGGTATGTCACCCAGATGATGATATATAATGATGCTGTGCCCGTGCCGTAATGGTACCAATTTATTACCATTGCTGAACTCTTTGGTTTGCAAATGAGGTGGGAGAGAGAATGTGTTTGACCAGGAGGCTCCAGCGCAGCACCAGAAAATGATGCAGAGAATGTGTTATCAGTCACTCTGCAGTCCCACTGCCAGTCCGTGTGCACAGACATGGATCAAAGCACAGGCAGTTCAACAGTTTGTAGCTGCTTTTCAACAGTTTTCACCTCTTCCATTGTTATACAATGCAGATCAGAAACTAAAAGGCAGTTCTCCCAGGCTTTCAGTCCAGTTATGATTACATTGCTTTACTCCCAACTTTATTTTTCCCTCACCTGAATAGCGGGACAATCATCTCATGCTGTCCTCCCGGCGTGGCTGTAGTTACTAAATTTGGTCAAGAAGTGTTTGTGCTGTAGATCACTGAGCCTAACGTTGTTTGAACAAACCTGGTCTGAGCTGTAATGTGAAGGGTTTTCAATTGACTCAGATATCATCAATATGTTAGATATTGAGAAAATAGCTTGTAACAATTAATTAAGAATCATAATAGCACAACGTTTGTGCCTGTTTTCAACATTTGGTGTCAAAGGAACAGTCACTGTTGCCTAAGCATAGTAAAAAACACTGGTTTGTTGCTTAGTATTTGGTTTACTCCTTATTTGTAGTTTGAGGATGCTACTTGGAGGCTGTAGGCCTTTTTTCCTGCTTCCCTCGCTGTTGCTCCTTCAGAAAAAAACAGTAGTAGAAGCCTGTCTTGTCTGTCTTTTTTTTTTTTTTTTCCCAATATATTCTTCCACGAATGTAATAATACCAGTAATGGAAACGAAAACTATCTACAAAAAGCAAAAAGAAAGAGAAGAACTCTAAGAATCACTCAGAGGTACTGGAATGGAAAGTCCTTTTATGCTTCGCAAACAAGGTCCAAATCTGCATGAGCCATAAAGATGAGACAGGACAGAAGAGACTATTTTAGCAGAAATGTGCAACTAACAATTTTCTGAATAAAACAGAGGCTGTATTTCCTTTAGAAGAAATAATCAAATAAAGCCTTCAGACACAAATGGATGGATGACTTGCATCGTACAAGAATAAAAACTAAATCTCTTGCAGAACATAAGTAGACTTTGCAACAGATTAGCCAGGAGATGAATCCCAGACAAAGCTGACAAACTGGGAAAGTATCTATCTTATCCCTCATGAAGATTTTATGTGTGACTTGTTTTCCCTGCACAGTTCTGTATTGCTGTCTGTGTGAACGTGTGAAGGTAAACCAAAGAAGGATAAAAAGGAGCTGCTAACGAAGTGAACATGGACACAGACTCAAACATACAGCTCACACAGCTTCGGAGGAGTTAACGTACCATTTGCTGGTTGGAGGCAGCCTAAGCACTTTATTCTTATGGAAGAAAGCCTACCGAAAAGAGAGTTGTGATGAACTGAAAAAGCGTCAACAGAAAAACTGACAGGCTGTGAAGAGTCAGAGAGACAGTGAGAGCAGGCTGCAATCACAGTAGGCAGGCTCTTCCAACAGAGAGGAATAGCTTCTGCTGTGAGCTGAGAAGATGTGCCTACCTAGGGGTGTAAGCACTGCTGCAGCACTCATCCAGGCATACGTTGCTCACAGAAAGAATTTTCTCAAGTGTTGACCACTATGAGCCTCACAGAAGCTGTGGCTGATAGATGAACTGCTATCAGGGCTTAAATGTGCTATTAAGACCTCATGTCAGAAAAGCAAATTATAGCAGTTAATTTCTGAATAGAATAGTCCACTGTGTGGGTGAAAAGACAGGCCCAGGGGAGGCATGAGGAACAAGATGGCTTGAGATACAAAAGGAACATAATGCAGCTGGTTCTTATGTAAGTGATTGGTTTGATCACTGTTTACAAAGATATCAAAGATCACATAACGCTTGGTCCAGAAGACATTTTGTCACTGGCTGTGATTAACGCATTGTCATGAGGACCATGCACTACCACGCATTGCTTGAAATAAGCTTGGAAGAGCATTTGCCACCAATATAAGCCTTGTATCATTCTGTATGGGATGAGAACATTGAAGTCTCCTCATAAAGAGCATGTTGGTGCTCAACTGTCTGACAGCAAGTACTATGGCAAGAGATCATACTCATGTTTCTTCCCCTTCCTCCCTGACAGCTTTGTTGCAAAGGTATCTTGACTCCTCTTCAGTCCTGTGCTAACCTAAGCACCTTTCTAGAAAAGCTCAATGCCTATTTTCTGGAGAATTTATGCTTACTATAACACAAAAGTTACTGAGTACATGGACTTTCTCCAAGAAAGAGAAACTACACGTATCATAGACCTCGGACTCTGGAGAACTGAGTGGGAACTGAATCTTCCACATTCACGGGTCTCCCTGGTCATGGACACACACTTACCACTGAAGTGATGAGTAGGGTCGTGTTTGCTACCTTCTGCTGTGGGTTATTGTCTCTCTCTCTCAGAGGTGGCAGTGATACATGTACGTGCCTCAACTGCTTGGGAGCACTGTGTGATTTTTGCTTGGCAAGATGCATTACACTAAGATGAGAGGCTTTCCCTTGGAGCCCTGTGACTAGTACGCCCTGCTTCTGACTCCTGGTAACACGGTTAGCATAACCAACGCCATTTCCTAAGACAGCCATAAAACGTAAGCGTGCTGATCACGTATCACATTCTTCTCTCTTCCCCCTTTCAATGCTGTGGTTGTCACCAAGATGTGACGACCCTCGTTACAGAGCAGCCAGATCCCATCAGCATTGCGACAAGACTATTTGCCCACCAAGCATTGCTGCCAGAATGTGGTGACACCCATTACGGAACAGGGAAGTGTAACGGCACACGAGATACAGATCAAGCAGCTGCAAAGTCTGGCTGCTGAACAGCAAAACCCATGATCCCCCAGCAGTCTGGGATGCATCCACTGTTGTCTTCTTTCTCTGAAGACTGAGGGAGCGACTCACGTTATTTTGGGTAAAGTCTGAGTCCAGATTATGATTATTGTACCGAGCACTGATTATTAAGAATCTGACCAAATATGCAGAGGGTCCAAGTGACTAAAATTCTAGGTAACTAAAGACTCTAGACAGTAAGAAAGCTACACTGTTTACTAGAAATTCTGCTTAACTGAAAGTATCATAGAATCATAGAATCATAGAATGGTTAGGGTTGGAAGGGACCTCAAAGATCATCTAGTTCCAACCACCCTGCCATGGGCAGGGAAACCCTCCACTACACCAGGTTGCCCAAAGCCTCATCCAACCTGGCCTTGAACACTTCCAGGGATGGGGCATCCACAACTTCTCTGGGCAACCTGTTCCAGTGCCTCACCACCCTCTGAGTGAAAAATTTCTTTCTTATATCTAACCTAAATCTCCCCTCTTTCAGTTTAAATCCATTGCCCCTTGTCCTATCACTACACACCCTTGTAAAAAGTCCCTATGATATGTATGATAATTGTTAAAACCTTTGTGCAACAATAAGCTACACTAAATGCTGGAAATTGTAAATAATAATAAGCTATGCTGATAATTAAATATTTAATGTAATAATAAAGCTCCAATTGTAACCACAACCCTGTGGCCAATCCTCTTTCTACCAAAGATCCCTAAAAGATTCCGCCTGTCCCTGCAGCATTGGGTGACAGAGCCACCAAGTGTTCACACGCTCCATCCTGCCAACTCCCCAAGAAGGGCAGTCGTCTCCAGCTAGGAGGCAAAACAGCCAGCCAGAAAAGATAACAGCTTAAGCTGCTGCAGGTAGCTTCACTGCGCAGCCAGCCGTACCCCCACTCAGAGCTGCCTGCCATCTGTTCTCCTTATGATACTGCTCATTTCCACACCTCAGACAATCACAGCTTCCACATTATCTTTAGGAGAGACAGGCTCTCATTTAGAGAGGATTTACATGTGACTGGAGGAGACAGACAGCTAAATAAGAAGGATAGTCCAATGCATTCATTTGCTTTGTGCTCAGAGACCTTAGTTCAAGTTCTTGTTTTCAAGTACAGATATAAGTCTTTGCCATATGCTGTGCAGTTCTGGGAAAGTCCTCAGGGGCAGCTTCCATAAAATATTTTGCTAGGAAAGGTTGTTCTCTTTGAGCTTATTTTTCTGTGCTACCACATTTAGCTCCAATTCCATTTGGAATCCAAATGGTCTAAATCTAGGCCACGTTTAAAGTGGTAGCACCTCCCCACCCATACTCCAGCAGAGTTTGTCTCTGGTCAGAGGCACAGATTTTTGTGTGCTGAGGTCAGTCCAGAAGCAGCCTGCCTTTACAGCAGTCTGACATTATGCATAATTCTCTGAAAGACAGGCTAGAAAAATTTTGGGAGTTTTGAGATTTGTGTTGTTTTTTTTTTTTTTTTCTTTCTGCTAACTCTTTAAAAATCTCTCTGTTTTATTTCGGAGTGATCTTGATTTACATAGTCTTAGAAACATCCCTTCCACCTCTACCACCAGGCTAACTTTTGTCAGCAGTAAGTGGTTAAGAAATGCCATTTTTCACTCTTTTTAAGTGCTCAGAGAATACAGAATGGCAGGAAAGTATGCTGAGGGAAGGAGAATCACTACCACATTTTGTGTTACATACATTGCAACATATAATGGAGCAAAATATCTTACCTGCCTATAGCTTCTGCTGAATTCTAGGGGATAATATTTTCCCTCTTTCAACAAGACTCCAGTCTAAAGCTTTTCCTATTGCCCACTGTCCTGGTTTCAGCTGGGACAGAGTTAGTTCTTCTTTTTAGCAGCTAGAAGAGCTCTGTGTTTGGTTTTAGTCTGGGACTCATTATGAGAAGAATGTTGACAGTGCACTGATGTTTATAGTTGGTACTGAGGCCTCAAGGACTTTTCAGCTTCTCATGTTTTGCCAGTGTGCAGGAGCACAATGGGTTGGGGGGAAGCACAGCTGGGACAAAGGGTCCACAACTCCCCTTATAATTTGAACTTAGACTTAGGATTGAGGGCTGAATTGGCCAATGAAGTATTCCGTATCATGCAACGCCATGCCCAGTATAAAGATGAGGGTTGACTGGAAAGAAGGGCTTTTGCTCTTCCAGAGGCTCTCACGCTTGTATTCTCAGAGTGCTATCTCCCCCTAGCTCCCTTTTCAGGCCTCTTGCCTGTCCGGGATTGCGGTGTTGGGACTTACCTGTTTTGGGATTGTTAGCCAGGATGGGACAGGTGTTGGTCACCTGATGGTGAGCAATTACACTGTGCATCACTTATTTTTATATATTACTATCATTATACATATATATATTCATATATCATTGTTATTACTTTTATATTATTAAATTAGATGGGGAATTAGCTCAAATGGTAGAGCGCTCGCTTAGCATGCGAGAGGTAGCGGGATCGATGCCCGCATTCTCCAGTATACTTTTCTAGGGGAAGTTAGGAGGGGGAACACTAAAACGGCCAAGCTGGACTTTGGGAGAGCTGACTTTGGGCTGTTTAGAAGTCTGGTTAATAAAGTCCAATGGGAGACAGCTCTCAAGGGTAAGGGGGCGCAGGAGGGATGGTTACTATTCAAAAAGGAAATTCTGGAGGCACAGGAGCGAGCTGTCCCTGTGTGCCGGAAGTCGAGCCGCTGGGGTAGAAAACCAGCTTGGATGACAAAGGAGATTTGGGAACATCTCAAAAGAAAAAGGGATGTCTATAAGTCTTGGAAGAATGGGCAGGCATCCAGGAATCAATACAGGGAGGAAGTTAGGACATGTAGGGGGGCAAAAGCCCAATTGGAACTTAGACTAGCCAGCTCCGTAAGGGACAACAAAAAGTCTTTCTATAAATATATTAATAACAAAAGGAGGGCTAAAGATCACCTCCAGCCCCTGCTGGACTCAGGGGGTACGTTAGTCACTAGGGATGAGGACAAGGCTGAGGTCCTTAATGCCTTCTTTGCCTCAGTCTTTAATAATAAGGTCAGTAGTTCCCAGGTGAGCTGGCCTTCGGTGTCTGAGTGCAGGGAGGGAGAGCAAATTGAAGCTCCTGTGATCCAAGAGGAATGGGTCAAGGATCTGCTCCTTCGGCTGGATGCCCACAAGTCTATGGGGCCTGATGGTATCCACCCGAGAGTCCTGAAGCTGGCGGATGTCATTGCCAAACCCCTGTCCATTATCTTTGGACAGTCTTGGCTCACTGGGGAAGTTCCGCTGGACTGGAGGCTGGCGGATGTTACCCCCATTTACAAAAAAGGGCGGAAGGAGGATCCGGGGAACTACAGGCCTGTCAGTCTGGCCTCGGTGACGGGCAAAGTCATGGAACAGGTTATCTTGAGTGCTATTAATGAGCACATACAGGTTAACCAGGTGATCAGGCCCAGCCAACATGGGTTTATGAAAGGCAGGTCTTGCCAATCAAACCTGATCACCTTCTATGACGGGGTTACCTGCCTGGTTGACAAGGGAAGGGCTGTGGATGTAGTTTTCCTAGACCTCAGTAAAGCCTTTGATACAGTTTCTCATAGTGTTCTGGTTGAGAAACTGTTAACTGCTGGCCTGGATAGGCACACCCTCCTTTGGGTTAAAAACTGGCTGGATGGCCGGGCCCAAAGAGTGGTGGTAAATGGGGCTAAATCCGGCTGGAGGCCGGTCACCAGTGGGGTTCCCCAGGGCTCAGTGCTGGGTCCAGTTCTGTTTAACATCTTTATCAATGACCTGGATGAGGGGATTGAATGTACCCTCAGTAAATTTGCGGACGACACCAAGCTGGGAGGCTGTGTCGATCTGCTCGAGGGTAGGGAGGCCCTTCAGAGGGATTTGAACAGACTGGATCGTTGGGCTGAGGCCAATGGCATGAGCTTTAATAAGGCCAAGTGCAGGGTCCTTCACTTGGGGTATAAAAACCCCAAGCATCGCTATAGGCTCGGGGAAGAGTGGCTGGAGAGCTGCCTGGCGGAGAAGGACCTGGGGGTGTTGGTTGACTACCGGCTTGATATGAGCCAGCAGTGTGCCCAGGTGGCCAAAAAGGCCAATGGGATACTGGCGTGTATCAAGAATAGTGTGACCAGCAGGAGCAGGGAAGTGATCCTGCCCCTGTACTTGGCACTGGTGAGGCCGCACCTGGAATATTGTGTCCAGTTTTGGGCCCCTCGCTTTAAGAGAGATATTGAGCTCCTGGAGCGAGTCCAAAGAAGGGCGACTAAACTGGTCAAGGGGCTGGAAAATAAAACTTATGAGGAGCGGCTGAGGGAGTTGGGGCTGTTTAGCCTGGAGAAGAGGAGGCTGAGGGGAGACCTGATTACAGCCTACAAATACTTGAGAAAAGATGGTGGGGAGGTGGGGGAAGGGCTCTTTACATTAGTGATGGGTGATAGAACAAGAGGAAATGGGTATAAGCTTAGTCAGGGGAGATTCAGGTTGGATGTTAGGAAGTATTTCTTCTCTGAAAGGGTTGTCAGCCACTGGAATAGGCTGCCCAGGGAGGTGGTTGAGTCCCCATCCCTGGATGTGTTTAAGAATAGGGTGGATGATCTACTTGAGGATATGGTTTAATGGGGATTAGGGATGGTTGGACTTGATGATCTCTAAGGTCTTTTCCAACCTAGAAATCTATGAAATCTATGAAATTGTTCGTAACACACAGTCTTCTTCCCTTTTCCCCTTTAATTGTCCTTCCCACTCCCTGCGTGTGAGGGAGGGTGAGCAAACGGCTGTGTGGCATTTAGTTGTCAGTCAGGCTAAACCGTGACACCCACTGAAGCAAAAATTAAGAAAACTGCTCTGCATCTACATTCTCTGACTTGTGAATGATTTACAAGCAGTTAATATTTTACATTAGTTGCTAATTTTGTTTCTTAATATGTGTGTTTGGCATGTAAAAATCACACTAACCTCTCATCTGAATTATGGTTTATTTACTGTAGCTTAGAATCATAGAATCATAGAATGGTTAGGGTTGGAAGGGACCTCAAAGATCATCTAGTTCCAACCCCCCTGCCATGGGCAGGGAAATCCTCCACTACACCAGGTTGCCCAAAGCCTCATCCAACCTGGCCTTGAACACCTCCAGGGATGGGGCATCCACAACTTCTCTGGGTAACCTGTTCCAGTGCCTCACCATCCTCAATGTAAAGAATTTCTTTCTTATATCTAACCTAAATCTGCCCTCTTTCAGTTTAAATCCATTGCCCCTTGTCCTATCACTACGCACCCTTGTAAAAAGTCCCTCTCCAGCTTTCCTGTAGGCCCCCTTTAGGTACTGGAAGGCTGCTATAAGATCACCCCAGAGCCTTCTCTTCTCCAGGCTTATACAATAACAAACTCATACAACCTAGGTCAGTAACCTACATGTTATGTAGCTGCAGTCTTCAATAAAAATAATTGGAGTAATTAAACTACTATATAAAAAACCAAATATTAACTCAAGATTCTTCAACTGCAAGTACAATGCATGTCAAGCATATTCCAAGCCTGCAACACTGCTAAGATACAGGAAATAACTCAATGCGATGTTAAACAAAGGACGAATTATACGACCTCCTTACAAAGGAAGACACGTCCTATTCACTGAAAAAAACATAAGAAATAGTGTCATATATTCAACGGATACTTACAAAAATCAGTTGGTTTCTACCAATCCTAGGATAGCAAGCTGTCACAAAAAGCCCAACAGTATTTCTGGATCCTCAAGACAATGTATTTCTCTTCAGCTCTGCAACATATAGCTCTGCTGGCTCCTCCTGCTGCTACCCAGGAAGACAAGCTATAAACCTGTGATGGCAAGGTGACCAGAAGCACACTCAACTGGCACGTGGAAGATGACTGGGGATGCCCCATCCCTGGAGGTGTTCAAGGCCAGGCTGGATGAGGCGTTCAGCAACCTGGTGTAGCGGAGGGTTTCCCTGCCCATGGCAGGGGGGTTGGAACTAGATGATCTTTGAGGTCCCTTCCAACCCAAACCATTCTATGATTCTACAATTCTATGATTCTATGAATAAGAGATCCAGAGCATGTGTTAAGACTTGAAACATTCGTTATGGCTCAGCCTGTTGAATTTGGAATAGAGATAGGTGGAGCTGTGGGTTTTCTTACAGTGAAGCTGTATTCATATCCTCATCAGGCATCTAAATTTAATTATTTTTTCCCAAGAAAAATGGGCTGAATATTGGGATTGAGATTGAACTGGGAGAGTAGAGGCACTGTGCAGTGAAGCAGAGAATAACATACAAATCACAGCAGAGGACACAAATTCCTGTACAGCTACATTCCATTATCTAGCACTGCCCATTTCATATTTCTCTCTACATTTGTCCTGTTAAATACCTATTGAATAAGGCACTTATATCATTTCCTATTTGGTTGAAAAGAAAACCTTCCTGCTGCTTTTCAAATAAATGAATGGTGCTTCTAGGTCTACATTTGTCCTGATTTCCTTCCTTTTTCCTTTTACCGATACTTTTCTTGACCAAAAAGATGTTTTATGCTGCTTTGGATACAACAAATTTTGATGCATCATCTTAGCAACTTCAAAGCATCTTCACTACTTATCAGAGGCTTCTGTTGCTAAAGTAACTACCAGTAGTCTGTAGGAACTGTATTTTTTCAAAAGACCAATCCTCTTCTGAAAACAAGTACTGGATTCACTTCTAACATGGAGTAGTGCTGAGCAGTAGAAACTGCAAAAAGATGACAAATCAACACCTGGTGGCAAGGTCAGCTATTTCAGATGTGATACCTTTTGTAGTGTAATAATGTTGTAATATCGTGATGTAATAACGTTCAAAGTTTCAGAACAGCAATCACCCTTTTTTACACAAATTTTCGCATTTTATGTACCAAACATACATACACTAAAAATAAATACTTAAAGCAATGTGCAGCAAATAGCCTCCATCACAAATTCTTTTCAAGAGCGAGGCTGTGAAAGCTACACTTCATGCTAGGAACGAGCAAGATAAATCAAAGGCGTGTAAATATGCCTTTCCTAGTAATACAGAACAAAGAACCCAACAGGTCCACCACAGAACCTGCAGAACATCGAGATCATTTTAAGTTTCAAAAACGATGAAACATCAGAGTTAGGGATGATTTTCCAAAGAAAAAGGTAAATAAAACATGATTTTTAACAGCTATTTTCAACAAGAAGATAAATAAGAAAAAGTGAGAAAGAAGGTGCTAGCAGACAGTACTTCTTGATCTGTAATAAAGGTTTTTCGTTTTGTAAGATTAATAACACTGGCTTCCCTATACCATCCTTAATATCTAACTCCCTCTACAGGCTATGAAATTTCGCCCAAATTTATGTTCCCTGAAAATGACTACTCAGGTATTATGTCAAAAATTGTTGCTCCAAAAGGGCGCAATGTATTTTTAAGAAACATATGTTAAAAAGGATAAGAAATCTGCTGTTGAAAAATTAGAAAAACATTGCCCAAAGGAACCTCCAAAATAAAGAAAAAGTTGTAGCAACAAAGACTGAGATATATACTTTTTTTTAACCTGGAAAGGAAGTGTGTGAGGAAGACACAGCAGTAGCAAATGAGCAGTTCACCACTCAGTCTTACGAGGACTAGTAGGCAGTTAAGTAATTATTGGCCTGAACAGAACAACATTCAACATGGTAACGAATTACTATAATGGTAAAAAAGTTTTTTTTAAAAGGAAGATTAAAGGGGAAAAAAAAAGGTTTGTATCTCAGATTCTTGGGTAGTACTAGAAAGGAAATCACCCAAAGCCAGGAGCGTACTCATTAGTGTGTACAATAAAAATATGCACCAATAACTTCGAAAAGGAGGAGGTAAAGGTAGGCATAAGAACAACCCAAGGCATGGATCCACACAAAAGTTGTGTGCCATGGGCAAATATTCTTGAGATCAGCCATATAACTAGCTAAGCTGCTGATGTAGCTACAGAGAATCCTTACACTTGCATATAATCACAATAATTATTTCTATTTTTTTGTGTGTCTTATCTTTCATTAGCACAAAACACATTTGGAAGGCTCTAGGGTTTGTTTTTTGCATTTAAACTTTGCATCATAATAAACATTATTTTCAGTAGCCTGGCACAATAAGGCACCTATCTGGGCAGGTGTGGCAGGCCTTAGAACCGTGGTCCTGCAATCCCTACTCAGGAATCAACACCTACGTACCTGGTCTCCAGGCACCTAAAGATAATGGCACAATATGGGCCCATTCCAAAGCTGGCAAGGCAGGCACATGAGGGGACGAGTCGTCATCCCAGTCATCAGCGCCAAGAAAAAATTTCTGCCATGTGCAAGGCAACAAAAGAGAGAGCGTGAGGCACCTGTCATGTTAGCAACCAGCAAATAAAGGACTTCTGAGAGCCTGGAAAGGTCTTCTAACAGGAGCTTAACATAAATAAGCATGTGTTTATATCCACCTGAGTAAAGGCTGTACTGTAGTATGTCATTATCCTCAACAAACATGGCAAGGAAGGTATCACTAAATAATTAAATAAATTCTACGACATGATAAAAAGAAGGATTCTAGGGACAGATGCCAACATTAAATATAAATTTCCTTGGAGGAAAAAGAATACTGAAGAAACAGAAGACGATGCCAGAAGAAAAACGATCGAAATGCTAAAAAACAGAAAGAAGGGAAAAACATGGCAGTGTGTGTAACGTGCATCCAGCTAGAGCTGGCTGGTTGTTCTGCTGGCCACTCAGGACTGCGGCAGGGCCCTGCGGCTAGCTGGTGACTGCCTAGGGATGCCTGCACTTGCTCTCCAGTTGGGGTGTGAAATGCTTTCTGCCTGAGTGTGCGCATTCCTTAAAGCTATGCTTATGCTGTTATTGTTTATAAAGCTTTCCAAATGTTTTCTATTACTTAATTGGTTAGTTTGAATTAATCAGTTGAATTGGTTAAGTAAGGTGAATGAATGAACAGCAAAAAATTTATTTGATCTCAGGACTTATCTTTCTAGGCAATGATAATTCTGTATCTACGTTTGTTATGGCATTTGACTGTATACCCCAGTGTATCACTGGTCTTTAACACTAAATAGCATTAAGTAGAGTCTTACGGAGATTTCCAAGCTATTTCTCTACCATCAAGCCTTTTCTCTACATCTACATTGCAACATTATATTTTATTTAGACATTATTTTGGAAACTTACTGATATGAGGGGATTTTCTCCACAGATTTAGATCATCAATAGGATGCTTTTAATTATTAGCCTTTTAATATTTAATATAAAGACACTGTGTGATGGTTTGATGTCAGGGGGGAGGTTCTGGTGGCAGGAGCTGGCCACCAGATCGGACTCTCATCCCCCTCGGTGTTTGAGCCAATCGGCGCCTCTGCAAATTGCCCTATTTAAGTTGGGACAAAGGAACTGGAAAGGTGTGTGCCTTTGCCCAGGAGTGAGGAGAGGGGAGGGGGGCACTGCCCCCACTCCTTGGTGCCCGGCCGGGTGGCTGCCCATGCCAGGCCGGCACCATCTGCTGAGGATGGCGGCGATGGAGCCGCTTGGGGAACTTGGAGAGAGCCCCGCTCCCAGGGTGCCCACCGGGCCGAGTTCACCCAGAGAGAACTGAGATCTGAGAGAAACGGCCACACTGACACCAGGTCAGTGAAGATGGAACAGGACGACGTGTGCAGCAGCTGAGTTTCCCCTGTAACCGGTGGCGAGATGGAAGGCGGCCCCCCTGCAGCCAGGACGGACTCAGTGGAGCAGAGACCCACTCGCAGCCCGTGGAGAACCCACATCAGAGAAGAGATGCCTGAGCCTGAGGACAGAACGCATCTGGAGTCCGTGGGACGACCCCCGTTGGTGGGGAGGTGTTTTGTTTAGAGGAGATGCCTGAGCCCGAGGACAGTTGTGAATCATGGGCACAGGCAGAGATGCATTTAGAGTCCGTGTGACGACCCACGCCTGAGCGAGTGGCAACAACTCCCTAAGAATCCAAGACTGTGGTAAAGCCCACACCGGAGAAATCCACTGGGGAAGGATTGCATACCTGTGAGTAGGACTCACGCTGGAGAAGTTCGTGGATTTTCCTCATGAGTAGGGGATCCACTGGAGCAAGGGAAAATGGTGTAAGGACTCCTCCTCCTTTAAGAAAGGAGCGGCAGTAACAACATGGAATGAACTGACCTGCACTCCCCCATTCCCTGTCCCCCTGCGCCGCTGGGGGGAGGAGGTAGAGCCGGGAAGAAAGGAAAGGGGGGTGGAGAGGTGTTGTTTTTAAGATCTGGCCTTGTTTTCTTTTTATCCTCTTGAGTAACTGGTTTTGCTTGTCTTTATTCTTTTAAGTAACTGTTAATAAATTGTTTGCTTTAAGAAAGCCGAGTCTGTTTTGCCTGGGACCATGGTTGGTGGGTGCTCCCTCTGTTCTTGTCTCGACCCTCAGTCCTTTTATTATATTTTTCTCCTCTCCAGTTTACTGGAGTGAGAGAGCAGCTGTGTGGCGTTTAGTTGCTGGATCAGCCTAAAACCACGACACACTGTTAACACCTTCCTAGTTTCTACCTTTCATGACAGATGTTTCAAAAAGATATTCTCTAGTAATCATTTTTTTTTCTTTCCAAAGATCTGTTCTTTTGTTCCCTGGGTGTTTCCACTTTCTATGGAAATTTTGTAAAATTAGCTGGTCTTTTATGCTTTGGCAGAAAATATTATCATCTTATGGAACATCTTGAATAGGTGTCAATAGCCACAGGCAAAAGATACATACAATATTTCTCTTCCGCTCCCACAAGTTCTCTTAGATGTTAGTTTATCTTTTATTACACTACAGGCTTACTCAACACCTCCCATCTCAGACCTGTCACTAGCCATCACTACAGTGAGTATTCCTCCAGTTCCATTCTTCTCTCCATGTCTCATCTCAATCACAGTTCCTGCCAAAGAGGTCTGGTAGACTCCTCTACATCAGCTGCCTAAAGTACATGAAAGCTGCATTACCTGGGGGTTTTGTATCTGTTAGCAAGCATAGAGGAAGGGTGGAATTAAGTCTTCAAAAATCTTAAGGGCCAAACTAATGGATTTAGACTAAGAAACCTGGGTGGCACTGCTGAATGAAAACCTCTGTTTAATAAGTAGTATGATCAAGAATAGCACGAAGTTTGGATCAAATAAGAACACGTTATTGAATTGTATGAAAAATATAATACAATTCCCCAACACAAGAAGGACATGGAGCTGCTGGAGCGAGTCCAGAGGAGGGCCACGAAGATGATCCGAGGGCTGGAGCACCTCTGCTATGAAGACAGACTGAGAGAGCTGGGGCTGTTCAGCCTGGAGAAGAGAAGGCTCCGGGGTGATCTTATAGCAGCTTTCCAGTACTTAAAGGGGGCCTACAGGAAAGCTGGAAAGGGACTTTTTACAAGGGCGTGTAGTGATAGGACAAGGGGAAATGGCTTTAAACTGAAAGAGGGGAGATTTAGATTAGATATAAGGAAGAAATTTTTCACTCAGAGGGTGGTGAGGCACTGGAACAGGTTGCTCAGAGAAGTTGTGGATGCCCCATCCCTGGAAGTGTTCAAGGCCAGGTTGGATAAGGCTTTGGGCAACCTGTTGTAGAGCAGGGTGTCCCTGCCCATGGCAGGGAGATTGGAGCTCGATGATCTTTGAGATCACTTCCAACCCTAACCATTCTATGATCCTGTGATAATCTAATGACTTTTGATCTGTTGTTGCAACAGTTCTGGAATATTCAATATTCTCTCAGATTTTCACTTTCAAAAAGACTTCACTGCCCTCCTGGAGTTTAAGGAGGATATTTCTCTTAAAGGCACTTATCTCCTCCTGTAGGGAAGATTCAAGTGACTGGGCCTGGCTAGTTTTGAAAACAGAACAACATGAAGGAAGCCAAGGAAAGGATAAGAGAAAGGAAGAGTAAAGGAAGAAAATAAAGTACTTCTTTCTGTTTTTCAAATTTCAAAAGCCCAAGAGGGACTACTTAGTGAAATTAAAAGATAGCAAATTAAAAACAGACAGAAGGAAACACTTTTTCATATGATGTGTGGTTAAAACTGCAGAAAATATAACTACCACAGGAAGCACTGCAGTCAAGAACTCAGCAAGATTCTGATGGATTTGCAGATGTATAAGGATAGCAAACATATCATGAGCAATTTAAAACTGCTGGAAGACACATGTATTTCTTCAGGGAAAACTGTCCAAGCATTTTAAAACTGCACAGAGAAATGTGCTAATCAGAGTGAGATACAAAGAAAAAGGTCTCAGCAAGATAAGCACCCACAGGATGCCATTAAAGAAATGTCACCTCCTAAATCCTTCGCATTCATTCCCTCTCCCTCCCTTTAAAGGAACAGCCCAGTAAGACCAGTTCCTATACAGTACTGTCTGAGATGAAAAGGTGTCTGCCAGCCATCTCCCCAGCACGCTGGCATTTCAGCAGCCTTCAGTCTGTCCAATGTATCCGGAAACTTATACTCACCTTGAAATTCACATACCTCGTTCTACCAGTAGCTGGACTGTTTCTAATTTTCTAAGCTCAGATTGTTTTTAAAAGCAGAAAGCACCACATGCAGTATTTCTGTAATTTTCCACCTTGCTTTTTCACATGACTAAGTAGTTATAGTAATGATGCTTGTAGTTATTTCATGGTAACTGTACCTGCACTGTCATGTGCCAGAGAAAAGAAAATCTAAAAACTGTGACCTTTTTAATCTAAAAAAACAGTTTGTCAGCAGCGCAACTGAGTGCAAATGAGGGCAAAACACAGGAAGATGTTATAAGCAACTTAGCAGTAGCATTACTCTTACACTGAATTTATAGCCTTCCTAAACAACACACTCCAGTGCATTTTTTTTCCTAGCATCTCTTTTCCATCAATTTTTGCCTGTTACTTTACATCCTGTCCACCAAGCAGGAAGAGATTATTCCCTTCCTTTTTGTAGCATCCTTCTATGCATTTTAAGATGCTACTGTGTCCCTTGAACTCCAAATTACATTACAGCACTGGTAACACCAGTGCTTTGACATTACCCTAGCAATCAGACAGTAGATGGTATATAAGAAAAATAATTTTTTAAAGCATAAGGAATGTCACAAACCCAAGTTTGGCAAGACTCACTTTAAACTCTGAAACGCTAATAATAACCCTCACTTTGGGTTATACGTATTCCAGCTTCTACTGGAATGCTGCTACTATGGCTTCAATTGTCTCCAGTGTTAAGATCAGAGAAGTCTCATGTCCTCTCTCCTTTCAGTATCATGTGCTGACATTAATCCTCACACCAGTCGTCATCTTCTTAGAGACAAAATCTCTCTAATTGTCTGCCTTTGGAACTGCAAAGAATAAAATCAGGAATAAAGTAATATGCCTGGCATAATACAAGAATAACAACATTAAACTACTTTTGACTCCCTATAAACCATACAAGTTCTCTGAAAACATATAACCAGGAAGGGCAAAACTAAAATCTATTACACTTTCTCGAAGCTCAGCAAACTTTCCCTGAAACTTAAAGACAAACGTTCCTTTCAAAAGCAAGACAGAAAAAATGATACAGTATTATTTAGTAGTAAACTGTAAGAGTAAGCTTTTAAGTGTACGATGCTCTTGCAAGCTCTCTGACAAAGAAGCTAAAAGTAAAATCCCAATTTACCTTTCAAGTAATGACTATTTACCATAAGATCTCTTCTCTGTTTATTTATTTGCTTGGGAATAGATGGAGACACAATCAGCACAGGATCAAGAAAAAAGGTGAAAAATGTCCAATGAAACAGTTGTTGCATTCAAAACGTTTTCTACGGGAAATACATCTTTGCCAAGAGATATTGGTTAGGTGGGGAGACAGTCATCGGAGGAAAATTGAAGGTACCTGCAGAGGCAACGGACTTACTTGAGCTTAATAACAGAATTACGAAAGGGATATACTGGAAGTAAGTTGAGTTTGTTGTATAGGTTTGACTAATTTTTTTCACTTACAAATGATGGTGTTACAAAATACTGTTGGCCATACATTTTTGCTGACTGTAATAAATGAGTGAGTCCCAAACAGAACTCCAATTAAAGTTTACAATTTATTAGGCGAATAAAAGCAAGCAAACAGCGCTGGGTGCGCCAGGAGTCTCCGCTCCACCAAGACGCACACCATGTAGTTCTTATTTCTGGTTTATATTCCTTTTACTAATACATATTCTCAATTATTTCCCAGAAAAAGGTGGTCTTATTACAATGGGCTCGGAGAAGTCATCTCCATAGTCTCCACCCCTAACCCCCCCAGTTGCGCGTGCGCAGTGTCTCCTGGTGGTCGTGAGTAGGGGTCTCAGGGATGAAGGCTGTATGTCTTCCTCGTGATGACTTTTTCACCTCCCCAGAAAACTAGTGAAGTCACCATGACTCTGCTCTGCGAAGTCATCAGGACGGTCCTTGTTCTGCATCTTGGCTCCTGCTTATCTTACACAAGGGTTATGCAACTTGCAGATACATGACTTAAGCAAGCTGACTTAAAAGTAGTTAAGCGAGATTAGAGATTAAGCACATACAGGCCCCTAGGCCCCTCTTGTCTAACACCTTGCAACTGGCAGTAAAGCAAAAGAAGAAGAGAAAAAAAACCCCAAAATGTTAGGTGGCTTTTGCAAGAAGCAAGAACTATATACATACCATTCTGCTTTCTCTAGGACTACGGTTATACAAGAACGAACAGAATGGTTAAAGGTTACCTATACAGAGAAGGTCATATTTCACTGTGCGGCCCTAACATTGTTTTATATTGCCATGTATCAGGGGAACACATTTCACAATTGGGGCTCGTGGTTAGCAGCATCATGAGGCATTTTGCAGGTTTACGTTTTTGCATTTCACAGAGATCTTAAACTAAGACAATCACTTATCTTGAACAAGCACACCCTACTCCTTGCCACTTATTTGCACATCCATCCATTGTCCCATATTGACACGAATCAAATGAACATATTTCACACTGACTATGCAATATATTATCCACAATTGAAAAAAAACGCATCTTTTATGGTGCCTCAGAAGAATGAGGCCACCACTGCTTGAAGTACAATGGAACAGAGTAAGAAACATATACTAAGGGCAGAATATGGGAAAGACTGAAGCAACAGGGACATTTCCCAGGGATGTGTATCAACTGATCACCCAAAGAAGCTCTCTGACAACTTTAAACAACCTTTAGCAATCTTCTTTCCATTACAGCATAACAACTCACCATCTCAAACGCCATTACCCATCCTCTCACCTATTTGTCTTGGCTCTGCACACTCCCCATGTCATGGTTTGAAGTGGGGGGGAGGTCCGGGTGGCAGAAGCTGCCCATCACACCAGACTCCCATCCCCCTCGGGGCTTGAGCCAATCGGCGCCTCTGCGAATTGCCCTATTTACGTCGGACAAAGGAACCGGAAAGGTGTGCCTGTGCCCGTGAGCAAGGAGACGGGAGTGGGTCACGGCCCCCGCTCCCGGCCGGGCCAGCGCCCGCCCTGTTGAGGATGGCGGCGGCGGAGGCGCTTGAGGAACTCGGGGAGAGCCCCGCTCCCGGGGCACCCACCGGGCCGAGTTCACCCAGAAAGGACTGAAATCTAAGCGAAACGGCCACACAGATAAGAGGTCAGTGAAGATGGGACGGAACAGCGTGTGCCGCGGCTGAGTCCCCCTTGCGAGCGGCCCCTTGTAACCAGCCCTCGGTGGAGCAAGCAGAGACCCACTCGCAGCCCGTGGATGACCCACGTCGAGAAGAGATGCCAGAGCCTGAGCACGGTACGCATCTAGAGTCTGTGGGATGACCCCCGCCGATGGGGAGGTGCTTTGTTAAAGGAGATGCCTGAGCCTGAGACTATTGTGAATCATGGGCACAGGTCGAGGCGCATTTTACGCATTTTATGCATTTACGCATCTAAGTCTGTTCGGAGGCGCATTTAAGGTCGATATGCCGACCCACGCCAGAGCGCATTTAAATTTTGTTGATGACCCATGCCAGAGCGAGTGGCTACGGCTCCTTAAAGGTCCAGGACTGGTAAAGCCCGCACTTGGGGCAAATCCGATGGGGTAAGGATTTGCCCCGCAGCGGGTAGGATTCACGCTTTCGCCATGAGTAGGGGATCCACTGGAGGAAGGGACAATTGGTGTAAGGACTCCTTTTCCTTTAAGAGAAGCGGCAGTAACAACATGGAATGAACTGACCTGCACTCCCCCATTCCCTGCCCCCTGCGCCGCTGGGGGGAGGAGGTAGAGCCAGGAAGAAGAGGCAAAAGGGGGGAGTGATATTGTTTTTAAGACCTGTCCTTGTTTTCTTGTTATCCTCTCAAGTAACCGTTTTTGTGTGCTTTTCTCTTTGTAGGTAGCTGTTAATAAATAGTTTTGCTTTAAGAAAACAGCCTTTTTTGCCCGGGACCATGGTTGGTGGGTGCTCCTCTGTTCCTGTCTCAATCCTCAGCTCTTTTATTACATTTTTCTCCTCTCCATTTTACTGGAGTGGGAGAGCTGCGTGGGGTTTAGTTGCCGGATCAGCCTAACCCACGACAGTCTTTTTTGGCGCCCCACGTTGGGCGCCAATTAAGACTGTGGTGGGTTAGGCTGCTCCGGCAACTATATCCTACACAGTCCCCTCTCACCCTCCCACACCTCAGGGATGAGGGAGAGAATCAAAGAGGAAAAAGAGAAGAGACCCGAGGGTTGAAATAAGAACAATTTACTACTACTGCTACCAATATATATATATATATACAGATACGTACAAGGATAAACATATGCAAACGAGTGATGTACGGTGTAATTGCTCACCACCCGTTGACCGAGGCCCGTCTCGTCCCGAAACTGCAATCCCGAAACAGATAAAACTTGATACCGCAATCCCGGACGAACAGGAGGCCCCGAGACAGAGAGCAAGAGAGAGAGAAAACACTCTGAGCACCCGAAAGTGAGAGTCCCGGAAGGGCAAAAGCCCTTCTTTCCGGCTGACCCTTGCTTTTATACTGGGCATGACGCTGCATGATATGGAATACTAATTGGCCAATTTCGCGCTCAATCTTAAGTTCAGGTACAAATCATAAGGAGAGTCGTGGACCCCTTGTCCCAGCTATGCTCCCCCCTTATCCTGTTGTGCTCCTGCACACTGGCAAGAACCCGGCAGACTGAAAAGTCCTTGAGACCTCAGTGCCAACTATAAACATCAGAGCACTATCAGCGTTCTTCTCAGAGCGAGCCTCTGAGTAAAACCAAAACACGGAGCTCTTCTAGCTGCTAAAAAGAAGAGCTAATCCTGGTCCCAGCAAAAACCAGGACACCCCATGAAACAGAAGCTCAACAAAAGCCATCTGACTGGCAAAGGGGGAAGGCAAAACACATTTCAAGTTTCCTGCACTTTCACAAGATTCATGTGCCAGCTTGCAGCCACCTTTGAAAACTGTCCTGTTCCTTCTCCCCACTCCCAAACATGAAGTTTCAGCAATCTCTTTGTTAACAGAGCTTTTATGGTATCTTCTAAACAGATGAAACTTCCACCTCCCCCAGTCCTGCTATTTCACTCTAACTTCACAGCATGGGACAGACAGGAGAGATGACAGTCTGTTTTACCAGCAAAGCAACAGTTTTATCCCATTATGTGTGCAGGAAGGACATAGCTGTGTAATTAAAAAGCCACACTCCACCTTCTTGGTCTCAGCAAATCCCCTATTCTTGCAACAGACATTCCCGTTTCCTCACTTTGCTTTTAGTCTCCGCTACTGGTGGGGGATGCACACTTGGAACATCAGGCTTCCAGGATGCTCCTCCTTTAAGTGCCACTCTCCTGACGAAACCTTTCAGCATGCATCACAGTTATACCAGAAACTTGTTTTTCAGCACACTTTCATTAGGGTATCTTTTTTTTTCCCTTTTGTTTACCATTAAGCGGTAAATTTATGTAACACAAAGGGTAAATGGTAAAAATAGTAATTTTACTCCTCTTTCCTTTTCCAACTATATTTTTATGAACAATAGTTGCAATTTCATCATCTTCTTGCTCCCTGAACCCCATCAGGGTTGAAATAATTTTTGCTGTTCTACATTTAGCCACATATAAAACTGTAATGTCAATGCATGGGAATCACTTCAGTCCCTGTGCCATAAACAAGACCTCTACAAGAGGACAAGCCCAACGTGACACATTTACAATGAAACCAAGCTACAGGAACAGGAGAACTGAAATTTCAAACAAATAAGAACCTATTTTCTGACCAAATTTGAAAAGGTTAATAACATTCCCTTTGAGATTGCCTAGTATGCTATCATTCAGAGGTATTGCCATCCCTTCAGACTGCTTTGCTTTACCAGTAGTTCCCTCAAGTCAATTTTCAGAAGCAGTTAAGAAGAGATTCTCTTAAAAATGTTGTGAATAGCAAAGTTTTGATCTTAAAAGATTTCATGAACTCTTGATTATTTCCACAAAATTGGCTTCAGCACATATCAATTAAAAAAGAATCACATTTAGCATCTTATGCTGCATTTCTAAATGCTTACTAGCTTAATACTTAACAAACTATGCGGAGTTGTCGGATCGGATTATTTGGTGAAAGTACAGAGGTAACTCCACTTTCAGATACTAGTGAGTTTATCCTTACCTGTTTGGAGATTTCACTCCTTTTCCAGGTACTTTGGAAACAGGTGTTTTCTGCAGTTCCCTTATATTATGCCGCCCCGTGAGGAAGAGGTCACCAGAAGGAGCTAAGGAATTTTAATCTCAAGAAATTTCTAGGGCTTTTCCATTAACTATCTGGTCTTCATCGCTACTGTGCTTGCCTTGCGCTACTTCGTTAATCATTAACCACGTGCAGCTGCGGTCAATAGTTTTACCAGCCATTCCTTCTCAACAAGGGGGAAAAAAAGAAAACTTATGAATTCGTTTGGCGGCAATTCACAAGGGTTAGGGTGAGAGGGACGTGGGACTTCTCACACGCACAGCCTCGAGTGGAAACACACTGGCTGCCAGCGAGACGCGGAACGGAGCGAGCCGACGGCGCCAGCAGATCCCGCGCCTGCCGATCTGAAGCCCGGGAATTCCGCTGATGAAAACGCCTACACAACTGCGATGTCTGGCGGTTCCCACTGGAAAGCAAGCGGGACAAGGAATGACACGCCAAAGCCAGACCCCCCGGCGCAGGGGGGGCGGAACCCTCGCGCTCCCGGACCGGGCGTCGGGAGGGCACGGGAGCGGACGGGCACCCCGCGGCGTGCGGGACCGGCCCGGCCCTGCCCCCCCCGGGCGGCACTGCTGTCACCCGAGTGCCGCGGGCGGCTGGCCGACAGCCGACCTTCGGTTGGAGCCGTTTTACTGCTGTTTCACAGGAGGCAAGGTCCAGAGTGCTGCCCTGCTCGGTTACGGCCATAAAACAAAGCAAACCAAAGCAAGAGGGGGAAAAAAATCCCCACGTCTTTAACGCGGGACGGCGATATCCCACCGCGGGGCCCGTCCGTGCCCGCCCTCTGCCGGTGGCGGCGGGAGAGGAGGGTGGGGGCGAGGGGGGACACCGGGACCTTCCCGCCTGCAGCGCTCCGGCGGGCAGAGCCCGTTCCCTTCAGCTCTGGAATGAGGCAAAGTCCGGGCTGTGTTTCAACCGGCGTGCACTGATGTGTCAGGCGTATCTCCTTGGATATTAGGAAAAAATTTTTTACCATGAGAGTGGTAGAACACTGGAACAGGTTGCCCAGAGAGGTGGTGGATGCTCCATCCCTGGAGACGTTCAAGGCCAGGTTGGACAAGGCCCTGAGCAACCTGATCTAGTTGGAGATATCCCTGTTCCTTGCAGGGGGGTTGGACTAGATGACCTTTGAAGGTCCCTTCCAGCCCTAACCATTCTATGATTCTATGATTCTATGATTCTATGATTCTATGATTCTATGATCTCTATCTACCGATTTATTTACGTATTTTTCCTCTTGGAAGACTGTTTTTGGGTTTGTTTTTTTTTTGTCCTGATTTACTCCAGGATTTAAACCGGTCAGCAAGGGAGACTGGGAGTTAGCAAAATGGGATTGCATCGTCACAAGCTCCTGTTTGTTGGGGGCTGTCGTGGGTTAGGTTGAACCCCCCCCCCACACACACAGGCGGTCACTCCCCCTCCCCCCCCCCCCAGGAATGAGGGAGAGAATTAAAGGATAAATGGGAAACCCCTTGGTTGAGATAAGAATAATTTAATACAGATGATTTAATACACAGGGTAGAGGCTCACCACCCCCCTCGTATGCGAAGCCCGTCTCGTCCCGAAGCTGCAATCCCGGACGAACGCGAGGCCCCGAAATAGAGAGGGGCAGAGAGGGAGAGATAGTGCTCCGAGAGTGGGAGTACTGGGAGAGAGAGAAAAAGAAAGAAAAACAACAGAGCAAAAGCGCAGCAAGCGCGAAAGAGCAGAAGCGGCAAAAGAGCCAAAGTGCAAAAGCCCTTCTGTCCGGCTGACCCTCACTTTTATACTGGGCATGACGCTGCATGATATGGAATACTAATTGGCCAGTTTGGCCCTCAGTCCTAAGTTCCAATACAAACCACAAGGGGAATCGTGGCCCCCTTGTCCTGGCTATGCTCCCCCCTTATCCCGCTGTGCTTCTGTACTCCAGCACACTGAAAAGTCCTTGGAGTTTCACATCCAACCACAAACATCAACTTGCTGTCAGCATTCTTCTCAGAGCGAGCCTCTGAGTAAAACCAAAACACGGAGCTCTTCTAGCTGTTAGAAAGAAGAGCTAACCCGGTCCCAGCTAAAACTGGGACAGGGGCTGTCTTTCTGTAAGGAGGGTGGTGAGCGCCAGCACATGTGCTTCCAGGGGATGGATGGCCGGAGATGGAGAGCCTCGTGGGCTGCCTAACCCCCCTCGAGCCCGGACCTCTCCCTCCTGCTGCACCGCACGTCTCAGTGAGAAGAAACGCCCGTCTTCAGCAGCTGCGAGCACCATTCTGTTGTTCCTCAGCTCCTACGCGGCGGCAGGAAAAGCTGCATTCTACCCAGGAGAAGCCTTCACGACACATCCCTGTGTGCCGCTGACCAAAAAAGCCTGGAGATACCCATTTACGCACAACTTTTAGGATACTTGCTCCTGACTTGCAAGTGAGCAGTATCTATTCTCAGTCCAGTGCTCATTTTAGAGGGTGAGGCATAAGCTCGGCTCATTCCCTGCCATTCATCACCCTGTTTTGGGTTGAAATGAAGCCCTCGTACGGCTTTGGGTCCCCCATGGGCTCTGCTCTGCCATAGCAGCTGAACCAGGCAGACTCTGCGCCCCCAGCACACCCTCCCAGCAGCAGGCTGGGGGGCAACAGGTCACAGACCCTTGGGGGTATCACCTTCTGGGGTGGTAGGGAGCAAATTCGATGCTGACATGTCCATTTCTCTAAGGGCAGCCTTAATTCAGTTGAAGGGAGCCTGCACTTGATAGTAGCGCAAGCTTTACTGTTCTTTCCTCAGCTATTCGTGCTAGCTCCAGTTGTTTCTGTGTGAGCTGGCCCTCGTGTGGACACATGTACTGGGTCAGATCAAACGTCTCTCTAGCCCGACACCTTATCTAATACTTAGTAGCAGACATGCAGGGAAGAAAGAGTACCAATATGGGCTGTCAAGTAATGGTTCTTGCCCTGAAGACTGCTCCTGGCACTTGGTGATGTGGCCCATGGACTTCTGCAGTGAAAGATGGTATTTTTGTGGTTAACATCCATCAGCAGAGTTTTCTCTATCATTATATTTAAACTCTTTGTGAATGCATGTGAACTTCCACCATATGCTACGTTTTGTGGTGAACACTAGAGCTTACATGAGCAGTGTATGAAGAAATATTTCTGTTTCTCCTGAAGTGGGTGATGCTCTGTGACTTCTATATTGAAAGAGATGGGAATTAAATGTTTTGTATTCTGCTCAACTGCCTGTGTTTTTCTGTAAGTCCATTATACAACCTTCAGTCTCTGCTTTCTAGTCAGCTGAACCATCTTATTATATTTGATTTTTTCTCTGACCATCCTCTTTGCTCTTCTTTGTATCTCTTCCATTTCTACTGCATCCTAATCCTTCCTTCCTGCTCCTGCTCCCGTATCCTTTCAAGGGCAGCAGCTGCTGGGATTTTGTTTGTGAAGGTGTGCATACAAGCAAGAGGAGGCAATGCCTTCTCAGGCACACTCTCTTCTCTGAAGTACTCTCTTTTCCAGAGCAGGTCAAACGCTTGTTCGGCAACTGATCGAGGCAAACCTTGTAAGCCTTCAACGATTTTCATCCTTGTTTAGCCAGCTGGTTTCACAAACCAGACAGTTTAGTTAAAAACCAAATTAATTATTCTACCCACCTGTTCTATGATGAATTTTTCTTCCATGACTAGCTGTGTTGTGGCATAATTTTTCAAGAAGTTCTAATCCTCGTAGCTTGCCTCATTTCTATATTTATTTCTGTCTTTGGATCCAATTCTGAGACTACTACACTAACCTGAAAACTAAGTTTGTAAGTCACACAGAGCACGATAATATTCTGCAGAAATTCAGCAGCCAGGAGAAGTGTTATGGAGGAAATAAAATACTGAAGTGGTCTAACTAAGTTAAAATATTTCAAAATAGAATGTATCTAGCATTCTTTGTGGGACAAAGAAATTTTACATTTTCAGTACTGTACTTAGCCATTTGCTTTAATGATTCTCATTGCTGTTGGCAGTACTATATTTCTAACTTCCTTTTCTCTTGATGGCAGTTGGACAGACTGTTTTGGAGAATCCAAACAATCCTCACACCTCTGGAGAACGTGTTTCAAAAGGCAAATAAAATAGAAGTCTTTACAACGAGTCTGAGGGAAGAGGAGGGGAAACTGCCTCTAAGGGACTGGTGAACAGCACTTGATCATTACACCAGTGATGATCACACTGCGTTCTTAGTCACACCCAAACCATCACTTGGACAATACTGCCCAAGAGTAATTCTCTTCTCCACTCCATTTCCCTTCCCTCCCAGTCTAGCTCTCCTGAGCTCACTTTTCTTAAAAGAGTTATGCCTCCGATTGCAGCTGAGCTGAGCTTCAGAGCCCATAAACCCAGGCTGTACTTTTGACTTGGAGCTGGCAGCTGTGTTTGTAATTTCACCTTCCTGTTCCTCAATTGTGGCACCAGCATCTTGCAGCCAGCAGATGGAAAACACCAGATTGTAGCACAGCATACAAACCTGGGTAACTAACAAGTGTCATAAGACCCTGTTAATCACAGCTCAGGGTCTTGTGATGAACCAGTCTTTCTTGCTAAAACATCTGCTAGATTCTGTGCAAAATGATGAACAATTAGAGCAGAATGTCTTTGGGCTAAAAGTTTGCAGTGTGAGTGTTACGCAAACTGACTTATTTTGTACTCTCAGATGTGACTAATTGCAGTATCTAATGAAAATCATATAGCTCTTAGACATAGTTGTGGTTATATTAGGTTCTCAAATACTAATTAAGTTGTGCTCCAAGTTAAGGAAGGAAGACATAAGATTTAGGATGCAGAAGCAACCCAAATTAAGGCAATGTGGATACTTCAAAGGGAAGTATCTCTTTTCTCCATCTGCTGATATTGTTACTGAAGTTTCCAAGATGTTAGACAAACAATGCCTGAGACACAAAGCAATATACAAGTTGGACATTAACAAACCAGATTAAAGCATCACTAAATTAGCAGTAACGTAAACCCAAAGTCATCTAAAGTTCAACTAACTTGAAGGGAGGTGGCTCATCTGGTGGTGTTTTTCTCATTTGGTTTTGCGGGTACAGCCTGAAGCAGCGATTTGGTGTGAAAATAAACATAACTTTAGGCTTCTGTGTATCAGGATAAAAGTGCTGCAGCCACGTGCTGTAAAACACCAGTCTGATACAATTTACTCAGGTTCGAATGCGTTTAAGCTGTTTTGCCAGGTGAACTTCATGCTAGAAGGCTTCACATGGGAACGGATGTCTGATGATGTCTGTTGTCCTGCAACTAATGTAAAAGCAGCACAAACCTTATCAGGCAATGAATTCGAATCTATACCATAAACCCATTTCTGACCCAGACCGCTTTTGTCCTGCTGACGTTCCCATAGCACACGTACCTGCTGTTAACGCCCAGGGCCAGATGTCACAGGTATCGTTGTGCACTTGCCACAGCTGTGGGGGGTTTGGACAGACACACAGAAAACACTGCGCTGCCATAGGGCAGGCTCACCAACACCTTTTTACCACGCTGCTTTTTTGTCCATTTCAACTTCTGGTCTGTTCCAAACATAATATATACAGTAAAATAAAGTGGGGGCTTGGGGTTGGGGTTTTTTTTGTTTTTTTTTACAGGTTTGTGTATATGAGCCAGCAATGTGCACTGGCAGCCCAGAAAGCCATCCGTATCTTGGGCTGCATCAAAAGGAGCGTGGCCAGCAGGTTGAAGGAGGTCATTCTGCCCCTCTACTCTGCTCTTGTGAGACCCCACCTGGAATACTGTGTTCAGCTCTGGAGTCCCCAACACAAGAAGGACATGGAGCTACTGGAGCGAGTCCAGAGGAGGACCACGAAGATGATCCGAGGGCTGGAACACCTCTGCTAGGAAGACAGGCTGAGAGAGTTGGGGCTGTTCAGCCTGGAGAAGAGAAGGCTCCGGGGTGATCTTATTGCAGCCTTCCAGTACTTAAAGGGGGCCTACAGGAAAGCTGGGGAGGGACTTTTTACAAGGACGTGTAGTGATAGGACAAGAGACAATGGATTTAAACTGAAAGAGGGCAGATTTAGATTAGATATAAGGAAGAAATTTTTCACTCAGAGGGTGGTGAGGCACTGAACAGGTTGCCCAGAGAAGTTGTGGATGCCCCATCCCTGGAAGTGTTCAAGGCCAGGTTGGGTGAGGCTTTGGGCAACCTAGTGTAGTGGAGGGTTTCCCTGCCCGTGGCAGGGGGGTTGGAGCTAGATGATCTTTGAGGTCGCTTCCAACCCTAACCATTCTGTGATTCTGTAGTCCTAGACTTCTAATGATGATGGAAGGGGCCAGTTTCAATGCTAGCATGGCTTCCTTTAGCTAAGCAAGAAATAGGCATCTTCAAACCTTTCTGTAAGCAAGCAGGACCCTTTGTTCAGTTCAAGGAAAGATTAAGTTGCTGCATGCAGGACAGTGAACTCTAAGCACTTCAACATGTATCTCCAGATAGAAAAAATTTTGGCAATATCAAACTCCAAAGTAAGTACACTGCTTTTTTTTTTTTTTTTTTTGCTGATGAATGAATTTCGTAATGCTGAAGTCTAACTCATGCCCCAGGGCAACACGAACTCACATGAAGACGTAGCATGCAGAAGCCAGACTGTGACTAAGACTTGAAGTGGAATGCGTTCGATGGCTTCTACAGATTAGCAAGGCAGAAACACAAAAGGATTCTGTCTCAAAAAAAAGTGAAACATTTCCAACCTTCTATTACTCTATCTACCAGAAGAAACACCCATCTCCCCTCCACCAAAATGGCTTTTTTAAGCAAAAACATATTTTGTGCAGATGTGCTTTTCCACCTAAATGCTGATGGACCACTCAAATACAAGGATTATGGCAGTAAATAATTGCTTTCTGAAAGTACTGTTGAAAAGTTTTCTGATCCCACAGCTATCAGGCCAATAAAGAACTTTATGCAGAGTGTACATTTTCAGTGAGTTATAGATTTGTTTTTGACCCAAAAGATGCTCATGGTGTATTTCCTGATCTAATTCTAGCAACCTTCCCAAATGAATATTGTTAGTATCATAGCAGAATATCCCCAATAATGTTCCTCAAACGAAAGGGGTGAAAAATTCTTTTTTAAATAAAGGACAGTCTGTCATAACAGGAATTATAAGACAGAACAGCCAGAATAAAGATATCTTGGGGCTTCTGTTTTCCTCTTAACTCATCTTAAAGGCTGTTTAATATAACCCACTCCAAATAGCCCAGAATTAAGGGAAGAGATACATGGTGTACAGATATATCCAAAAGAAGACATTCATTCCAATATAAAATGAATAGCATTGTATTAACGTTTATTTCTAATTACAAGAAACAGAATATCAGTCCCTTATTTGTACAAAAATACCTGAAAGATTACAATTAGGTTCACAAGCCAAAAAGCTATTTACAGTATGAAGCAAAGCATATTGAATAAAGGTTTTGTCTCTTAAGTTAATACCTTTTGCATTCCCTGAAACTTTAAACTTTATTCCATTTTACAGTCACTAAATCTTGCATTGTGACAATATAATTTACGATAAGCAAGTCTTGCCACTGGAAAGGTGCATTGATTGGTCAAACTGTCAGGTATTTAGTGCAGAAAAGATAAGACAAAACATCTAAACTGAGGCACGTGTTTCTTCAAGATTAATTAACAAATAAAAAGTTTTTTGTACTTTAACATCTATCGTAACATAACTTAACTAGTAACCTCATTACCAAAATGGTTTGGCATTTTCCTTCTCAACATATTCAAGATTGCTACATGAAGTATTTATTTAGAAAATAAAATCACAGGCAAAAAGATAAAAATTCAACAGGCTCCAAAACAACCCTGAGCATCCCCTTTACATTCATGTCATTTAAATACAAAAATAAGAGTCAAATGTCCTTCAGTCCTTGGTATTCTGAGCTGGCAGCCAGCTGAATCTGTTGGAAAACTAAGGTGGTACTGACTGTTTTCCAGCAGAAAGAAGACAAAGCAGTGATCTGCTTAAGTAAGATTGTTGCCACTTTGAAGGTGGTCACTTTCTCAACACAGCTCACTTTAGCTGGGAAAAGTACAAAATACTAAGTCAACCATCTACATACAAAAATCATGATTCATAGTCAAACTTTTATTCTCAATTTAAATAAGATGCAAGGTTTTTTTTTTTTTATAAATATGAAACACTGCAAATACTATCCGCCTACTGGGAAAAATGCATGGTTGTCACTAAGCTATGTAAACAGAAAAACTTAAAAACTACAGCATAAATGGTCTTATTAAACTGGTAATGTAGTCAATACAAGTATCTTTTTTTCTCCTAATAGGGGCCAAATAGAAGCATGCAAAGTGAAGTCAGACTTAAGTTAGCTTAATTTCAAGGTTTTAAAATACATTGTCTAGAAAGCAGGAACACTCATTTCACTATGTACAATTAAAAAACAAAACAAAACAAAACGAAAACAAAAAAGGCTTCTACTAAAAACAAAATCAAGTTTCTTCATTTTTAATATCTAGACATTAAATGGAAAAAAAATACTAAATGTGTTCTGTAAACTAAAATACAGTGTTTCTATACCATTGACATAGTTATAAGCTGATATGGACGAGTCAGGCAGGTTATGGTTTGTCTTAAGCTATTCTCAACACTACATGAAGACCTAAAGATGTAGGATTGGTTTTCCTTCTTTACCCTTTGAGATGGCTAGGAGTTCAAACCCAGTGGCAAATATTAGTAAGGATGAACTAGCCTGCGTAAATCATTTACCACCTTAAGAACGCTCCGTTCTGCACTATGCCCTGCACGTTCCCAGGGTGGAATACTTCTTCTCACCGTGGCTGACTGCATGAAGTACTGGGAATTTAATTCAGTAACAGTTCCTGCACCAGCCACGTTGCTGAATGATATTTGCCATCGGAGCATGGAGGTGGGACTTGTCTAACTTTAATACTGATTTATCATCAGAAAGAGTTATTGTGTAAACATTAAGTAACCGATTTAAACATTAACAATAAAGTAGTTCTGATGACAAACCAGCACCAGAGCAGGATACATGCCTGTCTGCCATAGGTACTGGCGTGCTTTAGCACGCAGGACACAGGGATCACCAGTTACCTCGGTGGATGATACTGCCAGCAGCTAGTTCACAATCAAATGTGTTTCCATTCCCAGTATGTTCTTTCTCTCCATGTAAACTTTCATGGCCCTACAGAAAGCAGAAGGGGTACAGATCTTTTTATGCCCTGTTCCCCAGGAGAGCTTTGTGTCACTGTAGCTTTACTATATGAAACAGCTCTTTGAAACAGTCTGAAAATTCAAGGAGCTATAAAGCTAAAAACACTGTTTGTTTTTTTTTTTAATTTATTTTTTTATTTTGTCATACTAAGACTACCGGCAGAAGAATCTTCTCACAAAAAATGGTGGTTTCAAATACAAGTGTAGTCATTCAGTCCTAGTCTATTTAGTAACAGTAAGTTTCCTCAGGAAAACAGTCAAAAGGCTGTAAAAAACAAACCACCACTCCAATAATAAAAATTTGTGCATAGAATCTAATACAGTCTTTGCATGACTGGATGCCACTAATATGCCATCAACATACTACAGCCATAATGCTACAAGTCGACAGTTTTAAGAGTATGTATATGGTGGTATGTTCTTTTAGAATCGTATTCTCATTGCTTCTTCAAAGACATCTGCAGATCATCGAACCTCAGGTCTCCAGAGAAGTTTTGAGACACGCGCGCGCGCGCACACACACTTCTTGATTTTCTTCTAGATCCTTTTAGGCTGAAGCATTCCATACATTTTAGGGTGCAGATTAATACCCAACTCCTGCATGAATTTTAAAAGCCACATCAGCTCCTAATATAGGCTGCATACAATATCCGAAACAAAGTAGGAGTGCAAAAAAAGTGATCAATACAAAAAGTAAACACACTAGTCTTAATTGTCAAGATTATTCCAGGGCAAGAGTTCTTTTCAAAGATTTCTCTTCACACTTGTTCCTGTTAAGTGGCCCAGCCAAGATAGTTTCCAGTTTTGTTTCAAATTTACTCATGGTTTTACATACCCTCCCCCCATTTTTGGGATGCTGGGACACTCAGCAGCAATCACTCTTAGGTGTTAGACAAACCAGCCATCTTGGTCTGTTGGCACCTGTTGAATCCATCCCTTTCCGAGTCCCAAGGTGCATAATATTTTTATTTATTTTTTACCAACTTACAAATCTGCCAATTCCCCAGTGTCAACGTTCTCTTACAATTACTCTTCTAGCAAATCCAGTCTTCAGTGAGAGTCAGATTTGAGGTCATAAGGCCACTCGGATGCAGTGGTGTTTGAGTTTGCAGGGCAAGACTCCTTTGTTTAGTTGATAGAATTCAACAAGCTGGATTAGATCACTGAATTTGGTGTTCCCATCATCCAGGCTGAAAAATATCTGTCCATCATCTTCACACTGGGGAAACAAAACATCCTATTCAAGTTAGACTGCACATGAAGAGATGCAAGCGTGGCAAAACATAAAGAGTACAAACGTGTGACGTAAGATAAATGATGGGCACCGTAGCGCGCAGAGATCGTCATGAAACCATGCACAGCACTAGAAAAGAACATACGTTAACTCAACTTGAAATGTTTTGGTTATGAAAGAGAAAGTTTGTGGGCAGAGTAATTGGAAATTGTAGAGACAGCGCTGGCCTTCATTACATAAACCAAAAATACTTCAAAAACATTTGTTAGCTGTTCGTAAAATTGGCAGGTGAAGAAGGGAAGAGGGTCTGGACCAATAAAGAGGTCTGCACGATCTTAAACTTCTGATGCTCTTTTTGATCAAGATGAAAAGCGAATAGGTTCTCGACATCTCAGTGCAATGTTATTTTAAGCTCAACGTTATTGGATAACCTCCAGAATAAAACTTGTTAAGGTTTCCCGAAGTTATTCTACGTTTGTCTAAGTGACAGGGAGACAACTGCTGCTGCTGTTGCTGTCAGTCACAGAGAACCAGTTCTGTGCATTACTTCTACACCTAAGTGACTTACACCAGTTTTCCAGGCAATGTTGACAAAGAATTTTAATCAGACATTTGACAGTTCTAAAGAATACTTGCTAATATACTTGCCAGTGAAAACATCCCTGTTCATTACATCAGTAATTAATAAGAGGTCTCTTCAGATGTTGGCAAAGCTTTATGATTTAAACCAACTTTTTTTTTGTGATCAGTATCAAAAATAATCTACTTACCGGCAAGATTTGAAAATGCTTTATTTTTTGATGATGGCACAGCGTAAGTACAAATGCCTTTGGATTGCTTTGGCTGTCCCGGAGAAGAAATAGTCTAGGAGAGAACATTTTTAAGTACACGCTGAATACCACAATCCATTTCTTCATAAATAATCAGAACCACTAAGTCATTTTGTGCTATTGCCTAATTCTTCTTTACTTGCATTAACAGGCAATTCCGTAGCTGGCAATTTGCTTTCAGTTTTTATACCATGGCTATGCAACACCAATAGATGAAGAAACAACAAGTGAAAAGACACATGACAGTAGTGCTTCCTCTATGAATGTAGGTATGAAGCTTTGTTTAAGGGCCTCTCTAACTGAGCTTTCCATTACTGATATGTACTGTCACGAAGAAAAAGTTCTCATTTAACTCCAAAGCAAATGGGATTTCTGTAGATGGAAATGTAAGACATGAGAATCTGTTCCCACTCTCCAGTATCTTGCATCAGTTTACAGAAATCCAGTGCTAGCAAAATTACATTTCAGTTAAATGGCTGCAATTGCACAGAAACAGCTCAATACTTTCCTTAAAAGGACTTACTAGTTAAGTAGCATCCACATTATCAAGATTGAGAAAAGACACTGATTTTTCCTCTAAAACAGGTACAGTATTTTTCGCTCAGCATCACTGGAAAAGAATGTACTTTAGGAGTATAGCTAGCAACATCATATACTATGTAACTGTCACTCTCAAGTTGACCCACAAAACTCAAAGTCCAAACTCAAATGGTTAAATACCTATTTAGAAGAGGAGAAAAAAAAAATCCAGTCCAAAAATGTTTCCTGTCATTTTTACATTTATGAACTAAGGAAGGAGAACCTCTCCATGCCACAGGAAACAAGAATATACTTTCGGCACAAGGCGCTCAGCACTGACCACTAGTGGATTTGTGCGATGGCCAAGCACAGTAGCGGGGCAGGACTCGAGCCCTCTTAACTGCTGACCACTAAGCCAGGAACACACTTTTCCAAGGCTGAGTTGCAAGAACTGCTTGTAGTCCTATGAACCCAAAAGAATTTACTCCTGCTACTCAGAACTAATTGAGAAATGTCAATGCCACAAAAACGCACCATCATAACCAAGGTCAGTCCAGTACTCAGAGACAGGCATGTCTTGGCACCACCAGAAACCATGCATGGTATTTGAACCTTTCTTTTTAGGCCTAGAAAGACCAGATGTGTGGAAAAGGGACCAAAGACTTTACACATTAGGATCCATCTCAGGGAGAAAGATCTTACCTGCCCTGTGGTTACTGCAGTTCATGCAGGTTATCTCTGAATTATCTTTCATCTACCCATTTCAGATAATACATGGTATCATAAGCTGGTGGCACAAAGCAAAGCTCCGCACAACTGATCCTGCAAGTGTTTACTCAGCCTCTGGCAATCAACAGGCTGTCCACCCAAACAATGACTATAGAGACAGATGCATCCTCAACAACAGCTTCCAGAAACAAATGACAGCAGTATCAGTTGCATATATACATTACTGAACATCTTATATGAGACATCAGAAGACTGTTAACTTTCTACCTCCTTTTGTTCAAGAACACACAGAGCAGGAAAACACAGGCAAGACTTTTCTGTCCTGAAAACCGTGATCCTTAGATCTCAGAGCACGTAGGTAACGTGGTTCTTTTGCCACTGCTGACTGACCTTGCTACAGCCAAACTAACCAATTTTCACCTTCTACAGTGAGTAAGTCGGCTCAGCACAAGTTTAACACCGCCTCAAAGGCATTAACACATTTATGAAAACCCCAAGAAGGATGGGACACTAGATTCCTAAGGCAACAATTCACAATGAGTCCAAGACTGTAAAGAAGATCCATAGTGTGAGAGAACCAGAAGCCCAACAAGTCAGCAGTGCTCCTTTGCTTTCTCAGCCTCTCTTGTCTGTTTGACCTGCTGAGCTAAAACCCAATAGCCTTAGCTTAGCAAAAAAACCCAAACAATAAAGAAACACTGCTTGATTAATATGTATGTGCACTAGCAATTTCTATTTCTCTAATGTATTCCATTCTTTGCAAACATTAGTGATGCTTCTGAATCAGAAAACGCTGAAGAAGGGTTTGAACTTGACTGTGTCCTGAGAAGCCAAAATGGAAGTTTCTACCTTAACCCTGACAGTAGTGAGATTAGTGAACTGAAGGCAACCCTGCTCTTCCCATCCTACAAATAAAGAACTGCTGAATGCAGTTTAAGCAACTTCCCCTCAATAACCACAACTACATATAAATAAGGGAAGCAGAGAAGCTCAGGAAGATACTTAAATCTCAACTACAGACATCTTAGAGAGCATTGGAACAGGTACTTTCATTTCTTTGCTCTAGAACACAAAATTAGTGAGAAATCATCATTAACTGCTCTAATTCATGCAAAAGAGCACAAACAGCTGATTATAAATTTGTGGGTAATTGGCTAGGTATGGCTTTGCCTGAAAATACGTCCTCAGTGCAGGTTACAGGAATTAATTATTTTCAAATTCTAATATTCTCTAAAACTGAATTGCCTCTGTTGGAAAAAAAGAAGATTCTCGAGTGTATTCTTAATATTTTATTTTTCAAATTAGAAGTTAGAACCCACTCCCACGAACATGTACTCTGATTTTTTGAAATCCAGGCAGGTTATAATTGAGACTACTCAAGGATCAGGTTACTCAGAAGAACTCAGAAACCTGTAAACTTTTACAGCAGAAGTCGAGCTCTATGTCTTAGAGCTCTTATGTCTCTATGTCTCGCTTACCATCAGATCATAAGTAGTAAGCAACAGGAATACCTACCCATCTACAAGCCCTTGTTGCTTAATAATCCTGTGAGATTCTTCTCTAGAGATTCTGCCGTGAAACCAGTGCTGTGTCCTATGAATAACTGGAGGCAAGAGGGAAAAGAAAGAAAGAGAGGATGGTTAAAAACAGTAACGTTTGCAACATTTTTTTCCACACACTGATTATTCAAACATTTTAAAAGTGGGTATAGTTTTCTTACAGAATATAAAATTATCTTTCATCAATCTATATTAAAAATGAATCAGTATGAAAATAATGCACCAGCTGTTGCATCTATTTAATATATCAAGTAGACAGGCATTATCTCTGTGTATTTTCTGATTTGCAGAATAGGTTAATGAGAGAAATCTCTTAGGATATTGCCTTTTCATAGCTTCTTGAAAATGTTGGGACTAAACAATTCTTAGAATACTGTGTATAACGAGTTACAACCAAGTCCCTTTAACTCTTGAATAACGAAAAGCACTTTAGCTTGTGCTTTCAAGGGCAGAGCTACGCCAAAATATTTTTATGTTTATTGTATTGTTTTTCAAATGGTATTTTCAAATTCTGTTCAACAGAACAGAAACACAGAACAGAAACAGAGAATAGCTGTGTTTCCTCTAAGAAGTCCAGGATATTAATACACAATTTTCTACTATTTTCATAAACTCACAATTTCAAAGAGATGTTCAGGACTCACATTACAGGCGTCCATATTTTACATTATTCAGTTATTATGGAATGAATGCTATTTTGAAGACTCTCATTCTTACTCTGTAACAGATCACTCACTGACTTTCCTTGTCTAAAATGAAGATATGAATTCTGGACTGTTTTAAATGGAAACATTTATGGAGTCTCTATTTTTATAAAATCTGACTATCAAAAAATTAATATTGAAGAAAAGCTTGAGCACACCTTCAAAGGAAAACAAATGCCTTCTACTACGTCTGTATGGGTATGTTAATGACACAGAAGCTACTGATAAACATAAACATTGTATTTGACATCAAGGCATTAATCACTACATGACTGCACTCTGTCTCTATAGGAAATACAACTTTTATTTACCCACAGAAGGCTCTGATACTATGCTTACAAACCAGCAGAATTTACCTGTACTCAGTGTGGAAGGATGGAGTGGACTTTGGCTACCCAAGATGTTCATTCTTGTGCTACGTTTCTACAGAGAAAATGAATTACCGTTAAATCCACACTAAAGCCTCAACAGAAGAGAATTAGTGCACATGCAGTACAGATTTAATTTACAGGAAACTGGGGGCTGGGCAAGTTTAATGCAAGGATGAGAAAAAGAAAGGCAACTTTGAAGGGGGCTAATCTACAAGCAGCAGCTCATTTCAGTTGGCTTAAAACACAAGCCAGATGTTAATGATGAAAGCTCAGTATCTAAAAAAGAAAAGGAAAAAAAAGAAAAATAAAGAAAAAAATGACAGAGAAAAGAAAAGTCTGATATGTTTCTGCTCAGGCAAAACACCAGGCACTCCGTAAATCAAGCAGTATTTCCCTCCCGTACATGAAGCACCAACTAGTGCTTCAGTAATGACTCCTACTCCCTAAGAGACGAGCATGTGGGAAAACTTGTACTGCAGCTGTCTGTCCACAAGACACTATAAACAAGTTACATCAGTTTTCATTGCAAGAGGTCCTGCCTCTTGTATATTCTGCAATTAAACTTACTGGGAGCAAGCCATTAGTCAGAGCCCCAGCCTCTTCCATGTGGGGAAGCATATAATTTGACATATTCCTCCTCAGAGACTGGTTTTGCAAACTGGCAGTAAAGTTCTGGTGGGTCTGCTTTCCCCCTCAACTTTCCTCTGGACACTAGGGGGACAGAGAAGCAGTGGTAGAAGGTTGTTGTGAATGTGACAGTTTTGCTAAAGATGGATATTGACTTTCAGATCTGCATGCTTGCAGTGTGATTGCTTCAGGTCGGAGCTAAGCTATACTGTGACCAGCACTGCACTAACATCATAGCACACTCTTGTGTTTTGGCTCTCAACAGACACTTGCTAATCACAAGAATAGAAAAGAAGAGAAGATAGCTACCCTCCAAGCATGTCCTTCTTCCAAGGCAGCACTCTGTGCTTCAGCAGGATTTTCAATAACTCTTCCTATTTGCCCCGAAAAATCCATTGCTACTAGTGAGTTTTCAGATACACTTCTCTGAAAAGGAATTTTCACTTGTTTCAAAAAACAGGGAAAGAAAAAACCAGCTTGAGAGTTTCATTTCAGAATGTTTTGGTTTCAGAAGGCTGTCCAAAGTCATCCTTTGACAGCACAGAAAATACATCTCATTTTTTTTCCCCCCTTCCAAAAGATTTGCAGACACAAAAATAGATGGCTTTTCTTTTTAGGCCGTAGGGGAGGGAGTGGATTCAAAGGCTGAGAATAAAATCTGTATTGCTCAAGTTGCCCACTTGCCCTACTACTCTACTCCAGTCATTTTCAAGGCCAGTTGGGATCCAAATATAGGATTTTCGCTTTTAGATAGCTAACAGTCAGCTCTTGGCCCAACATATTTTAGGAAATTTACGTGTTAAGTTTTGCCAGACCTAAGCTGGCTTCTGCAGAGACAGCCAGATGTCTCTGTACTGTACATCTCAAAGTGCCTGACGTATCCAAGATTTTTCAATCATGTGGATCATGTAAGCCTAAGATAATGGAGAGCCAACCACATCAACTGTACTCATGCGAAACGTGAACTTTACACTGATTCGCTACACAATGCTGAATTTACATTTCTTAGCGTAAAATTTTCCACTTTTAAAATGCAAAAGCAAATGTATCTTCTCCAACATCGCACATTAATGAGGTAAAGTTCATTACTTACTACTGGAGTGGAAAAGTGTGGAAGCATGGCTTTTCTCTGCTGGGGAATTCGGTAATTCTGATACAGTAGCATTCCATACTGCCAACAGAAATGCAACGACATTATTATTCAAGTGTATACCTTAGAAAAAAAAAACGTAGTGATTTCATAATACCACTTACGCTGGAGCAAGAGGCCATCAGTTTATTATTTTCATGATCAGAAGCTGTCCCAAAGCAATTTGCATTGAGTAATAGTGACTGGCAGGTGGTAAATGAGCAGTAAATATGCACGACAAGTTTTATTTAAAGGACAGCACTTTTACAAGCCTGAGTGAAATATACAGGTAATTTCTGCCACTCTCAGCTATCATCATGTTTTCCTTGTAGAATACAAGCTTTCACTTGAGGTCAGAATACACATATTAACTCCCTGTCTTTTTACCCTCTAGTAATGTGAACTTAAAAAAAAAAAATCTGAGTCAGATGTTCAAACTCGGTTTTCATAATGGTAAGAAATAAGAACCTTTCTAATTGACTAGCTCTTTTAATAAATTTAAGCAGGAAGTAACACTTTTGGTACTTTTCTCATCCTTATAAAAAAGTGATTGAATTCCAGTCATGCTCCTCATTGAACACGATAAATTTTAGCAACACAAGTAGCTAGGATGGTAGGAAAATACCTTATCAGTGCCTTCCCTAGAGGCACAGTGCTGCAGTATAGCAAAACTGCTTACTGAATGCTCTAACTGAAATGGTATATATCATTTTGTAAACAGGGTGATATCTGACTATGGAAAGCTAAATCAGTAGGTAAATAAAAAGGAGGGTCATGGCCATAGCCTTGGGGCACAGCCTTATTTTTCCCTGACTATACACCTTTCAGTGCTCCTTAAAAACAAACTCTTTTTCCCCTCCTAGTGCTAACTGCCTAAGGGTCAATGTCGTATGCCAGTATGCTGCCATACAGCACTGTTGCTGCCACAGGTCGCACTGCAAAGGTTCCTCTGAACGGTCACAGCAAGATGCATGCCTACGTGTTTGTAAGAACAGCCAATTCTGTACACTGTGAGGGCTTTTCCTTGTCATTCAGGAACATCAGCGCCTCGACCAGTGTAACTAATGTCTTCAGAACAAGTGGTATCTTCAAGGCAGATTTCACTACAATTATCTGATCCTCTGTGTGAGCACTTTCCACACAAACAAAAAATTCTGTGTAAATGGAGAAAGTAAAGAACAGCTGATAAGGAGCACTTGGAATTGCCTGGGGACTAAAACTCTTACCATATTTGTCAGTGTGTATTAAACATGAGTTAAGCCAAGTTAGGTAACTGGAGAGCGGATTATGATAGCCAACAGAGGTATCGGCTCCACAGAAACAAAATATGCATCTTGTAACTGGGATTGCTTCTTGCATCCTGGCCCATACTATGGCTAGCGCACCTGCTTTTGTAACAATTTAAAATAGGAATTTCTGTGCTGCAACATGGAATCCCTTACAATTAACAAATGAGATAATATCCGAAGAGCATTCAAAGAGATGTGCTCTGGTTTGGAAGGTGACCACTTAATGCAGACGGAGAACAGGCATTGTGCTTTCATAGCTGCAGGCCTGGCAGTCTGATTCGCTTTCCCGAAGCTTACAGGGTTTTGCATTGACAGAGGGTTTGCACAGGGAGAGGAACAGGTAATTGTAGCAAACATTTGTCATGTCTTGAGGATAAACAAATGAGCTAAACTTTTTTGAAAGGGAGGGTAGGAGTAAACAATGCTCATGCAGTGATGGGAATCTCTGGCACACATGGACCAGGAAGCGATAAAACCTCATCCTCTTTCTGATGCACCCACACCCTTTCAGCTCCTTGAACGACGCATGCTGCAGGAATGCATCTCCTTCAGCAGGGGGGTGTGAAAGGCTGATGAGGAAAAGGGTATTTTGGCAGAGAACGGTGTGAAGGCTTTGCTGATGAGGGCTGCTACTTAGGCAGGAACAGCAATTCTGTTCGTTCAGGAAAGAGAGACCAAGTGCTCGCAGTGCCCCTGGGTGACACATCCCATTTTGGGCCCAGCCTGGCACACAGGCAGCCACCAGCAGGATGCTGGCGCGCTGACCTCAGTGGCCAGAGGGAACAGCCATGCCTTCATTTCCAAATCTGGAACTATCTGTTTGCTACAGAGAGCCAAAGTTGACTGAGTTGAAGGTTCTCCATCCTATTTTGGTGGAAATGTATATAGTGTCAGGTCCCACAGTACCACTTTGTGCGTGTCTCTATTTTCTATCGCATTTTGTATGTTACACTTTGACACAGAATATTACAGAGTAGGTAATTGTGTGGAAAAGAGGTGGGATTTTCATGGGTAACACATTATCTATACAGATTTACTATATTTTTTGACGTGTGTGTATTCCCTTTAATATGAAGGAGGACGTAGTAAGGTACAGAGAAGAACATAGTAGTTTTCAAGGCAGCATCTTCAGGGAAAGATTTAAAATCAAACCAAATCAGACCTTCTGCACATTTCCCTAAGAACACAGGGAAGCTCTCTGCTTCAAAGAGCACAAAGTCGTTAACTTTCTCCCCAGATCCTTCCATGCTGACTTTGTTTCAAAAAAACCTGCGAAGCCTCCTACCATATTATCAAGAAATCTCATTGTTTGCTCTCAGATATGAGTAACTTTCACCTAGAGATAGGGTCGCTTGTTTTTGTTATTTTTTAACAGAACCTTCAGAAAACAAAAAAATCGCAAAGGCTCTAGACAGCAACCTATCTAGAGGTTCCAGGTTAACGTAACCACTTACCATTATCAAAACATTTTCTTTAGCTTTAATATAACTTGCAAATAACTTGTTAAGCAGTTTTTTTAATTCATTCACATATCATAAATTTGGCTCCAAAACTAAAATTATACTCGATTCATATGTAGAGGAAATTGAGCTCAGTCCTGTGCTTAAAAGCTTAGGAGGGACAAGTCTGCCTGGCATTTTGCTCTTAGCTGTATTGTTTTGGAGGCAGATGATGTTTAAGAACATATAGGTATTTTCTCTTCAAGAAAAAATAACAATGCGACTTAACTATAGGTGTAGCTCTATTCACATAGAAGAGATTAGGTACCTTAAGGAGTCGAAAGGCAGTCATCCAGCACGTCCTGCTTTGCTCATCTTCAGCACACAACAACCTCAGTTCCTTAGTTTCGTTTCTCACTCTGTTGGGCTATGAAGTATCAGAGAGAAGTCAGCTACATTCAGTAGAAAATCAACACCACTCTAAGTTTACTGCAGAGTAAAGGCAGGTACAGTATTAGTCTAAGAACTGGCCAGAAAAAGCTCACGCCACCCTGAATTAAAGCTCAGGAGAGGCTGAGCATGCTTTGAAAAAAATCACTTTCTCAGCTGGATGCAGTAACATAAACGTCAGTGCCTGCTTTGAAATAACCTGCAGTTCTGATCGTTTGTAGGGACAAGGTACTCAGGCCATGCTAGAACCAGAACCAAGGCATCTGGGTTTTTTTTTCAGAACTGTGAGAAGTTTTATGAGCCCCCATTTCGAGATGAAGAACCAAAGTTTCTGTAACTGAAGGTTACTGAAAGTCTGCTTCCATCAGTTCAGGATCTGTCCTGCAGCTGGCCTCTACTCTCTGAGGCAAATCCATGCTGTCTAGCTCTGGAACGGCTGCTAGGCAGGAGACTACTTCACTGCTGTCAATAAAACTAGCTCCCAGTCTTATTTTCTTCTCAGAAAATTACATGGAGCTTTGAAATACTTTCCAAACCTATGTATCAGCACAACAGCTTTTAAAACGCTCAAAGGCAACTGCTTATTCTTATTTCCATTTTCCAAGACAATCTTCCTCTTTAAATAAATGCAAACCTCTAGCCCACAATAATGGTACAATTACACCTGATGGGAGCTTGATCCTTTGTTGCGATAAGTTTTGGTGCTCGCTGTCCAGAGAAACTTTCCTACTCGATTAGAGTACTTGGAAAAAAAATTGCATGTGTGAGGTGAACCAAGGCCACCTCACAGGCACACCACGCTTCAGCACTGAGCCAATCTTGCACAGAAATTTCCCAAGCCAAAGGAGCACCAGATAAAGTGTTAAAAGTGTCACATAGAACGACGGCAAGATTCACAGGACATGCCTGCCAAATGAAAGACGTTAAAGATCAAGTCCTTATGACAGATATGCTTCCAGAGTTTTACATACAAATCCCATTTAGCTGGGGGCTGGGGAGACTCTGAGCTACCAACACCGTCTTGAACCTTGGAAGAACTTAATGAGAAGAATTACCTTTATACAAAATCCGTACTCTGCAGGTGCGTTGTACAACTTCTTGCCTGCTATCAACGAGAAGATATTGCTGTCTTCTAGGTCAGCCAACAATTGCAAATGTCTTGGCTCCTGGGGAAAGAACGTGTTTTATCATGGGTGAGTGTAAGACTTTGGAAGACCTTGCTGCAAGCTTTTCAGTCTCTCCAGACCAGGCTCTGACAGATGCCAGCATACCAACACTGCGCTTCTCTCTCAGGCAGCCTGACGTGGACACAGTGCGTCACCTTTTAAGTACCAGCCTACTGGCAGGAGGTGCTTTATACAAGAAGCTGACAAAATACTTATTCAAACACAGCACATTAAAAATGGCATAGCCTATTACATTGCTCCTGGAAAATCTGAAAGTTAGATGACATAAAATACTGTTTAAGGTATCACTTAAACTAAATAATGAACCACATGCTTAAAGAGCATAATTTCTCTTGCTAACCTTCTTAGCACGACTTCAGTAGCCACAATTATGTTGCCTGGCTAGTTTGGTTTTATTATACAATAATGCTATATAGCTGTTTTCATGCATTGAGAGCCCAGGGCTTTATTGTCATTTGATCATGGCTTGCTTATCCTCTTCTGTGCAGTAAAAAAAGGGAACACTGTGTTCAGATATTTAAAAACCAGCAAAAAATATCCACTGTAAAAGCAGAAAATGCTTTCACATGCTAGTGCTGTACGACTTCTTTTTTAACCTTACCTTTGAAGTTCCTTTTGTAGAACAATAAAGTCCCGATCTTCTCAAACACACGTACAGTTTCTTCCATGACTTCCTCCCCAGCTCTTTCACATGCAAGAAACCTTGAATTTCAGGGCAGCTACTGGAGTTTAAGAAGTTCTGTTGGAGAGGAAAATGTAAATGAGGATTGTGTCCTATGGATGGATCATAAAATTGTCATTGTATTTGCAGAACAGAGAAGCAAACGGCAAATCACTTTGCTGACTTGGGGTGTGGTTTCACATTATGCTTAAACTGACCTACGTGTTTAAACTGGTTTACGCCCACAACGGATGGATATTCCTGCTCCTCCCGTTATGTCTACCTAGCTAACTCCTCCTGCCACTGACACTTCCTGTTCTCTGTGTCAATTCTTCAATCTCCAAAAGGCTAACCATTTCTCTGTATCCCCATTCTTCTTGCACGTGGCCTGAAGGGACTTAAAATATGCTTACTAATTCTTAAAAATAATACCTTGTCACAACAATTCTGGCAACTAGTCTAACTTGGAAACATTGGCCAAAATCTGCAACTTTATCCCGAAGTTCTAGAATGGGAACAGGCTATTTCAGGATTTCCCATATTAAAGTCTTATATAGCCCATGCACCTGTCCCAAGACAAGAGGTAGGACAGCGAACAGAATACTTAAAGTGATATGCAGAGCAGTCAAGTAAGTGTCAGCAACATACCAGACATCAAGATTCAGTAGTATTTAAGTTCTTGACACAATTAGAGGGAGCACACATGGAATCATTTGATTTGCGATACATCAAAGGAAGGAAGTATTAACTATGGTTGGGGAATTGATGGACTGTTCCCTCATTACAATGGGCCAGATTTTTGAATGACAGAGGGCTTGCTCAGTAAGTTAAAAGCCAAACAAATAAATTCAATAGTAGGAAGAAAAATGCATAAACCTGGTTGGCCTAGATGCCTCTGCAATTCCTGAAAGTTGTGTTTTGGTGGTTTTTGGTGGACAATGCTCTCAGGAAACAAAACCAAAAATCAGTGCCCTGTGTCAGAATTCTTAGTTGCATTAAAACCTAATTTTTTTTCCAGTCCTCTTCCCCATCTCATCTAACAGAATGAGAAAGAACTAAATTTTCCAACTATTTGTACTATCAATCCACTTCTCAATTATGTGAAAGGGAAAGACCAAAAGGAGAATATATTCTCTTTATCCAGCTAGATAAACCAAAAGTAAACTAGGATGCAAGCTTTTTTGCATATCTAAGCCAGGCTGACACTAGGGAAAACAGATCCCAACGGTTTTAAAGCTATTGTTAAGACTAAAAATACTAGCTCTTAATGTAGCATATGATAAAATGAGATGATATTTAATATTCTTCCCTATTTCATGTGCAATTAAAAACAGCACACTTGCTCAATGTTTGAGGTGGCCTCAGATGCAACATGCTTAATGACAACTAGATTGCAGGAAGTTTACCTTCAACAAATTACAACCATCACTGAAATTATGAAAAATGGTTGTGTGTTTTTTAAAAGGAAATTTTAATATAAATGCTTTAAGGGAGATTGTTTTTTATGGTTAAACAACGAATCCAAGAGAATGTACCCATCCTCCTTCCCCCACGCTCTCCTGCTTTTAATGCCCATGACTTATGCTTCTTCAGGACTGCAACTAACTGAGCCTTCCCAGAAGCAAACTCTTGTATCTCACAAGGCTGTAAGGTTTTCTTTTCCCTGCTTGAGTTACCCTAGGTCTGAAACTTTTCCATCTTCAAGAATATATAAAACTCCTCTTTTAGGGAGTCCTGCTGCTTGTGTTAACAAGCAAACTTAATTCTACAGTTACACTGCAGGAAAAAGGGTTCAAAGTGTGAGGGCCTCTGTTCCTACCAGTCTGTGGCAATGCCTGTTCATGCCAGTTTTGGTTCCCAACTGCAATCTCAATGCACGTGACTTTCACTTTTAATTCCAGAAAACGTTTGCTATGATGTGGAGCATAGAAGAGTACTTCTGTTTTGCTTTTTATAAGACGTATTTGTTTTTACAGAAACATATCGGCTGGGACTGGTTTAGGAACAATACTAGGTGGCCAAAACAGGTACCCACAAAGTTGAATATTAATGGAACAAATACGTACAAACATAGCTATGCATATTTTGTGTTCATAAGTTGCACCTCAATGCCACTGGGTAAGATCTCTGTCATTTTCAGCATTAGTACCATATGCTAACTCACTACAACAGTCTTTCTCCAACCAGCTATTTCCAGACCTTTGAGTTTTCCCTTCCTTCCTCTCAACCTCTCCCCTCCAGCTCCAAAACTTTCTCTGTCCATCCGGATAACTTACAGTACCTGCAAAAGTTGTGACTGTGGGATACTGCCATTTGTTTGCTGGCACCAGGCAACCATTTGTTCTGGAAAGAAATTCTAGACACAAAAAGAGAAGACAATTGGAAGTCACATTATATTTGAACACTTTGACGTAGAACAAGTGGAATTTTCTTCTAGTCATTAATTTTTTGAAACTGTCACTCTTAAATAAATTTGGAGATCCTCTGACACAGGAAGTAATACTAGTGCTTTCAAGTGCAGTTTTTCCCTTCCTTCTGCTCACCAAACTCCCATGCAGACAGAATGTGGATTTTTAAAATATCTGATATGCAGCATTTCAGAAGTGCATTTTCCCATCGCTTCCCCTCCTACTGAGGGCCTTTTGGGGATCTCTAACAGCCTTTACTTTCCAGGAAAGGACAGGATGAACGGTACACTTATTGAACTCCTTGCTTATTGCATATTCTGCCACCAAATTTCTGGGCTTCCTCCTCCATCTAGAAAGGCTGTGTTCAGCAAACAAACTCCCTGTAACTCCCCTCGCCATGTGGAAGATGCAGAGCAGGAAGAATGATTATTTTTTTCTACCCTCACAGGGATAAGCTGCATGCAAATGCATTAAAAGAAGTTTCAAGCGGGGATACTGAAGGATGTCCAGTATGTACAACTTCGATAGCACTCTCTTTCTATCCAAAATACAGTTCTTCAGTGCTGTATCTGCTTGACTCTAAAGCCTGCTCAGTCCCTCAGAAGGCTCCAAATGAAGTGCCATTCGCAGACCTTAATTATGAGAAAGAGCTCGCGTGTGACTGTTGATGCTTTCATTTGGTTGTTCAACAGCCAGGTTATGCTCAGGGCTTGAAACTCTTCAATCAGTCAAGAGAAAAATCCTTTGCAAAATCTACCCCTAAATGTTCGTATGTCAGGGCAACATAACAGAATGTTTTCTTGTAAGGGTAAGTCAGCATACATTCCTTGAAATTAAATAATACAAACTGAATGAGGACGCATGTGCAATAATTAGGCTCTGTGTCGCATGCCCTGCTTCGCATGCTAGACTGGAATGATCTCAAAGCAGACATCTATCTCCTTCCCCTCATCCCACAAACACAGAAGCAAATATTGTTTAACACACAAACAAGTGCTTCTACAGAGCTTTTCAATTTCAGGCATACGGTACAATATCTCGTTCATACCGAATCTGTGCATGCCAAAGGTCAGACAGTTTTCTGACTGCTACATCTATCACTTGACTTCAGATTTATTCCTCCAGTTCCCCTTTCCAATTGTCATGTTTTAAAATGCCTATATAATTCAGTACAGTGAATTTACTACACACAGCAATTACATTAAGTCATTCTTGAAGTTTTTAAACATTATTTGAAGCATGAAGACATGCACAAAGGCCTGAAATAAAGCAATGACTGATTATAACAAGATGAATCACAACAAAAATGTTTCCAGTTTAGAACATTCGTCACTCTTCAGGCAACATAAATTTCAGTCTTTAGGGCTTAAAAAGAAGGGCTGAAGAGAAATCACCCTTTTGCCAGGTAAGTTGCACAATGAATTACGAAAGCTAGCATTTACCAGCCTCTCTTGAGGAGAAACAGTGCCATATGGCAACAGCTAATGCAACGGATAGGGAGCCTTCGCATTCTTACACCAAAAGAATGATTTATTCTCTGATTGCAGGAGCCTGGAACTGAATGCCAAGCATTCTGGGTTTTACTCCCATGCTCTGTTATTAATTAAAGTATACCACATGAAATCAATGTGCTAGCTCCTATGATACCAAAATTTCTGTACAACACTCAGATGTTCATAGGTTATCAGATGGCAAGATCAACAGAAGCGAAAAATTACAAACACTCCATGTACAGAAATGTTTCACACAGTAAGTCAAGGCACAGCCTCTCAAACAAGTGCTAGCAGATGACAAATGTACGTGCAAGCACACGTGCGAGGATGCAGCAACTGTGCATTAGCGTCTATGAGGAAAGGAATAAATTTATCATCCACGACAACTTGAGCAATGAATTTTCATGTGAGCTCACGTATCTTTTTCCTTCTGGCACGACAAATGCCTGACTGACCCAAAAATCTGTTCTCACCTAAACCACCTCTGGATTAGCCTTCTTCAGCTATCTAGATGGGTCGCACCAGCTGACATCGGTTTACGTCAGCAGCCCATTCCAACTCAATTGTTTAGATAAAGTGTGAAAAATCATCTCCAGATAAGCAGTTATGCTGCAAACAGTTTAAAGTTACAACATTCAAAGGATCTTACAAATCCAGGAATATGTGTAGCTTTGACATGCAATACTTTTCAAGTGTGGATATACACGAGGACATAGAGAAGGCAGAGCACTAGTAAAGCACAGCCATAGGTGTGACACTGTTCAACATATATAACAATAAATGGGAAATTCCTTGTATGTAGTAAGCGCTTTAGGGGTTACCCAGAGGGTTGTTTGGGTTTTCTTTTAAACTATTACTGTCAGATATTAAAAGGTTTGGATACTGCATGCTATGCGATCAATTTGCTTCAAATGAAGTAACTTTAAAGAAAACGAGTAAATTACACTTGTGATTGTTTTTCTTAAACCAACAAAGATTTCTGTCTTGGTCACTCTCCAACATAACAATAGCCGTTTTGAAACAAGTATATTTGGTAACTTGAAAACACTTGAGGTTTTTAGGCTGGGAGGAGAGTACAAGGAATTTAAACATTAACATTTCTTTGGAAAGAATTGTTTGTTGGTTGCTTTTTTTAATATATGTTTAAGACATAACAGCACCCAGCAATGTTACTGAAATCCATCCCTCTCTCTGTGTCGTAAACAACTAAGTAGTGAGACTCACCATGGGATTTTTGAAAAATTCATATTTTGCGTAATTCTTCCTGAACAAAAATTTACTTTCGCTTCCCATTGTGGACTCGACTTGAACTATGAGCTCATGATCTTCCAAGCACCTCTCTGTGGAAGAAGAACATGGTGTTAACAGACAGCCAACCAGCAGAAGCAGCGAGACCAACTTCCAAAGAACAGGAGTAAAACAAACCAGTGTAATTCTGTTACCTTTTAAGAAGTTAACGAAACATATTAAGGCTTTCAAATCATACAGCCTTGCGGCATTTAAAGGAACTAGGGCATAAGTACTACAAACTTTAATATTACATGGTGGTGTTCTTCAAAGATTTCCTACATTGGGGCTTCATAAGCACAGACTTTCGAGAAAGGAAAGAATGTAAGATTTTTTCATGTGCAGTAGCTTAAATAACACACGAAACTCTTCTTTTGGTGCTGGCTGTATGCTGTGGAACTGGCAAGGCGAACAGGTTTAAGGGGAAAAAAGTTGTGGAAAGGCCACCGTTAGGTCTTGAACTATCACAGAAATACAGTGTCCTATTTGATCGCGCTCTATAAAATCAGTTCATTTCAAGGTGAACTTCAGGCCTTTATTGTAGATGCTAGACAATGGGGTTTATTATGAAAGAGGTCACAGGATCTACTTTACAGGAATACTGACAGAGACAAATGTTTTGTACACATGACAGGGCAATTTTCTGCTCTAGATTTGGTTACAAGGTAACTCCCCGTAACCACCACTTCCCTGGTCAAAAGAATGGCACATCAAAGCATGAACAGATAGCTTAACAAATCCAATTCACTGAAAGCAGTAACTCGAAAGAAGGCAACTGGGCTAAGTGTGCACTACTTAATGAACTCATTATCTTGGCAAATCTTCACAAGTTTCCGAGAAAATATTTCGGTATTTTTCAAAAGCCTTAATAGTCAGTACTTCCATCCCTTACCTAATAGGAAATAATAAATGAGGTCAAACAAAAAATAACTTTTGCAAAGCTCTATCCAAAACACGTGTGAGTTGTTGGCCGAAAAAGTTTGGAGAGTCCCTTCCCAAGTTCCCAAGCTGCCACCCAAGTTCTCTTGGGGTGTTTTCAGGATCGAAAGCAAGCAGTCACTGGTATCTCAAAAAGCAAACTCTTAAATGTCACTTGAATTATTCAATTTAGCAGATTAATGTAGATTCTTTGACTGAAAATTCAACCTATCTCTGAACGACCCCATTGTCTTTTCACCTACATTTAGATTGTCAGTCATCACCAGCTCATTGATGACTTCAGCATTTACTGTGCACTTGCAATGTCCAGCCTTGCTATAGATTGTGTTTCAATGGGTTAACATTGAAGATTTTCCATACTGGGCTGCTCTCAAATAAAGAGTTGCTTCATAGTGCATTAGCCATAACATCACTTTTAAGGGGTAGTTCTTCGACAATATTGCTGTTGGTAGCAGGACATTTTGCACCACCTGGCCATTCATCACCTAAACCTTCACCTTATCTAGGGGCTTCACAGGTGAAGTTTCAGGTACTGCTGCTGATCTATTGCTACTGTCATAGTTTTAGGCAATCGGTTAAGTTAAACTCCTCCACACTGTGATGAGGATGGTGGCCCTGTAAGGGTGGAGGGCCTTTCTGTTTTTTAAATTATGCTTCTTCCAAAAAAACCTTTTAATTATGTTGGTATGAATCTTCATCACAGTATGAACCCTGAAAGACCAAGTGTCCTGCTACTGTCTGCTTCTGTCATCGCACAAAGTTGTGGTCTTTGCTTTCCTGATGCCCGAGGGCAGGGACAAACCATGTCCTCTTCATTCTGTCCTGAGGAAATGCATCATAGATGAACGTTTGCCAATTTGTTCTGTATTTTGATCATTACTTTGTGTAAACATACCCAGAGACTGCTTCTTAGATGCTTTAGGCAACTGACGTAGTTGTATTTCTTTACTATACCAAGACCCTTTTGAAGGTCTGTGGTGATACACCCACTGATTTAATGTTTATGTTTTCATTTTGATGGTGACAGCCATCTTGAAAAAAAGGTGCAGCATTTCATAGCACATGCATGTAAAAAGGAAGCCAGTGCTGGTCTGTTTGCTACTACTTCATAGAAGTTATACACTTGGGAAGCCCCTGGTAATTTACACTCGGTTGGTACAAATGGGATGAACTGCCACTTGACACACCAACAACTCAACCTCAGCTCTGCTTTGAGCTTCCTGCTACAAAACCAGAAGCACATATGTCAGTCTGTTTTCAACAGGTCAGTCTGTCTTCAAGAGGCATTGCTGCTGAAGTGACCAGAAACATCTCCTTTTAGTTTATCTGATAGGCTCAACTCAGTCTCCTCTGCACACTTCCTAGAAGAACTGGACAGACTTTAAAAAAAAAACCAAACACAAAAAACAAACCCGCCCTGTATCATTATCTAAACTTCTACAGAACTGTAGAAGTGATAGAAGATGGGAAAAGGAGCTGCATTCCATTGTGAACAACTCACAGGCATGGCCCAAAATTCCCAATTTGAGAATCACTACAAATGACAGATGGATCGAAGTGTGAAATAGCCCACCCTGTTTTCGTATTTTAGCAAGCACTGTGTCTAACTGTTCCACTTTTAATTCATTCAGATTAAGGCAAATCAAATTCAATGCACATGTAAACAAGAAAATCTATGTACAAAACTATGCAGCAATTTCTTCTTCTAACCCTACATATATTTCAGAGCCCTACTACTTTTCTTTCCTGCTTCAACTATATTAAATAAGATGTACAGTCAATTCTGGAGCTGGAAAAATGAGGTTTGTAGGTAGGGATTTTTTCAGTGTCCAGACACATACTATCATGACAGTCTATCTTCATTATTATTATTTCTGTTTATGTTCAATACAGGTATCTCAATCCCCATCCTATATCAATGATAGTTAAGCTTGGAGTAGCACATAGGGAGAATGCCACATTTTGTGATCAGGTTAGGTGTGTTTCTAGTTGCAAATGAAATAATGGGACCGATTCAAGTTTCACAGACTGCTTAAATCTTGACCACAAAATGTTTTAGATAGTAGTGGTACAGTGCAGCCGGAACCATTTCCACGTGTCAAATCTAAGCAAGTCTGATGGTAAATTGTTGCACCATTGCCTCCAGTGAGAACACAAATACTTTGTGTAGTCCAATAACTGTTTGAAATTATTTGCAAGCACACATGTTATTTGGAATACACTTGACTATGCGTGCAAAGTAAGCAGTCAGAGGAAGGTTCCTTAAAAACTGGGACCTAGAAGATCATCACAATGATAAATATGCAGCTGGCTTGAAAAATTTGCTCTTGTCGTCGGTCTGCCCAAGAGTAAAAAGATGAACTGGTTCTGCAAACTGAGCTCTTTTGAAAGTAATATTAGGCAAGACCGGAGGGGGAGATGGGGGGGAAGATAGTGAACTTAATGAAGAAACTCATCTCTTTTGGTGGGCTTCAAGAGTACCACCTAGAGCATTAAGGCAGCAAGGATGTCTTGAGTAAGAAATAATGTCTTCTAGAAACACAGAATTCTCACTGCTCTTAAACCATATTTCTTTCCATACTGCTAAGTATCCATTCGCCATTGTTTCATATTTACACTAGCAATCTTACTTCTAGAGGGAAAAACACAGAACATCAGACTCCTGATTAAAGAGCAGACAGATTACTACCTTCATCTAACAGTCTCTGAAATACAGAGAAGCATTTAAGCTACTGAGAAGCTAGAAATAAGCAGCCGTATAACAAAAAATTCAAACTGCAACCAAAACTGGGTGGACGCACCGAAGTCGGTATTTGAAGTTTATTGACTATGTCATGGTGTATACTTTGCTCCTCAAATACAAGAAATTGGATGTTGTTGTCTTCCATTAAATGAACTCCTTTATTCGTTTTTCTGTCCACATCCTTTCAAGTATGTGCGATGCGTATCATTACATCTTTTTCTGACGCTTTAAATACTTTTCGCTTTGTCTGTTCGCTCTACGCCCTTATGGGCTGCATTACTTTTCAGCCGGATCTACTGCGTGGCCTGTAAGAGGACAACCCTGGAGCCCTGCCGAACAAAGTCTGGTGGTCACCGAAGTCCCAACCTGCACACCCCGTGTCTCTGGGACAGCCGGGGCCCCGCTTTGTGCTTCAGTGTGAAGCAGAGGTCCAAGGCAGGCAGGACCCCATGTATATAAATGCAGCCCGATAAGTATCTTGCTCTTTTCCCATCATTGTTAATTACCAAGTTATTTGTGTGTAAACAGAAGCTTTTGATTTCCTAATCAGCCTCCTGCCCGATTCATTCAGAGATGTCACACACCAGAGTTTGACAGCACAATTAGTCACCATGGAAGCTATTGTGATGTCACAAACACTGAATTGTGGCATCATTGAATGAATCTGGCAGGAGAAGGATGTTGGTTACAAAGGAGAAGGCTTCTGTTTACACAATACCTTGGTAATCAGCAATGATGGGAAAGAGAATATAGAAAAAGAGAGCCTGGTAGTTTAATGAGCATTGATAAAACTTAAAATTTGTAAAGGTTGTTAGAAGCGTGCATGTGGCATATTAAGCTCTGGAGATAAAGATTCTGTAATTTATACCCTAATTCTTCACCTCGTCCTACGTCCTCAGAACAGAAAGTATATCACAGACATATACAAACGAGTGTTTCATGTTAATTTTTTCATATATTTCTGTATTAGGAGAGATATCCAATAAAACCATTAAATAATCAGGATATCCTATGATTTTTTTTTTTGAGTGCTATTCTGCAGAGCAGTGAATTTATCTGCGTTTAACAGTATCGGTTTAGGGCACTGCATCTCCAGCAAATTGTTTCCTTTTTAAACCTCTGTTAGTTACAGACAGCATCCACAATTCCAGTGCCGGTGATCACAGCTCATGGTTTGTCTTCCTCTATTTTCTAGAAAAATTCCGCGTGAAGTGTATCGACTAATACTCCAAACGCTACACTTTCTAAAGCGCTATTGTATGCTATGGAGAATTATGGATAGCTGAGCGATATGCAGTTGCAAGCTGCACAGCAGAGCCCTGCAACTAATCAGTGCCACAAAATAACAGGAAAAGCAAGACTGAATAACATGAGATCCTTTCAGGTACTGTAATTAAACCAATTCACGGTGTTATTTAATTCCCCACAGTTCTTCCTCTTGCTGCCTTCTTGAAACTGTAACCATGACACCTTAATTTCAATCAGGTGGAGGAGCTGCTGCCTGGGGAGCAGATGCCACTGCTGGTCTAGAAATTGCCCATGGATTTGCGGGTGGTGCCACCATTTTTCCCCTGCCTGAAGTCAAGTTTAGCCGACCCCCTCCCCCACCCCAGCACGTCTAGCTTTCATAAGCATTACTGTAGGTATGCAAAGCTGAGTCTGTTCACCCAGGTCTCCCAGCTGGTGATGAGCTGAGCTCTTTCACAGGACCGGTACTCTAAGGATCAAGCTTAATTTGCCTAAGCTGTTTATTCGCAATAGCTTCAGACACAGCAAGGTAGCAACAGAGCAGAGCGCTAGCGTGAAGATTAGACAATTATTTTTCTTTTTTTTATAACAAAAAAACAGATGATGGGAAATAAAAGAAGGACTTAAAATGGCTTAAACGCTTAACACATCAAATTGTAATACAGAAAAAGCACGTACGTGACTTCGACTAATTGTACAGATAAAAGCAGTGGAAAGAAAATGTTTGGCTGGAAGCACATTAATACGAATTACACATATTTTATGTTCCCAGGTAACCATGCCACCCCTTTGACCATTCCCTACCTAATCCTAGGTGAGGGTGATGCTCCACTAGAGTCCAGCTGTTATCATCCACACAATGACTTTTGTAAACGAGCAGCTGACAGAGGTCCCTGGCTGTCATGTCTGCTAGAATCTCGACCACTTTGCTTGTTCCATCTTCACTAAAGACTTTTACATCCTGCAACATAAAGGGTACACTTACAGATCAACAGCTCTGAACATAGGCAAACCACACAGCTACCGTAGAAAAGCATCCTCTTGGCGTGACGGTTCCAAGCACCTCGGCAGCCAGGACAAATGACATGGATGATTCACTTTATAACACTTTCTCTCGATGCCCCCTTGCCCTATTTCCCCTCCCCCCCTCCCCAACACCTCCCTGCACTAAACAAAGATTCAGCAGGGTTAATACGATCACATACACAGAAAAAGTGAGAGAGCAGGTTCTGTATAAAGCTGTGTAAGGTAAGCAAACGTGAAACAATATCAAGAGAGTACTTTGGCAACAGTGGGCGAGAGAAATTACATCCAGTCAAACACACACGATTTTCTCTGCGATCCCGTCGGAGGCCTCTGAACATTTACAGAGGAGCAGGCCAAGACCCCGAAGATTGAAAATGGCTCTCTTGTTCCCCACTAACTTTTGGTTGTTTCGCTTGGGGAAAGTCCCACTTGCAGTTCGCCGGTGGATCAATGAGCTAGCACAGTCCACACATTTCCCTCCCTGCCCTGAGTTTTCTTTTGATCCCAGCTTGAAAGTAGTTCGAAACCAAACGTGCATACACTGCACATCCTAAATATTAATGGAAATGAGAGAACAAGTCGGGAACCTTCTCCCCACCTCCTGAATTATACAGATGCTTTCCTCTTTGCATTGTTCTGCTCAAGCGAGAGACACTTGCCGCAAAATTATTTCTCCGGGCGAATGTGCAGGTCCGAGATTTAAATCAACTCCACGTTCAAAACGCTCCGCATCCTAGCAAGGGCAGGCGAATCTAATAAAAACCTGGAGGGTAATTTGATATGGAAAATCTTACCTCAACGGCACGTAAAAGGCAGCAGTCGGAAGAACAAGATGGCATTTTAAACAGAGATTGCCTCTGGAGAGAGAGTTTGTTCTGTGCCTCCGCCGACCCTTTGTAGCCTACGGCTGGGCGCCCCGGGTGCCGGCGGTGTCAGCGGACGGCGGTACCGTACCTGTCACGTAGCCCCTGCTATGGGGACTGTTTCTGGGGAGGGAAACAACTCTGCCAGAGCTCCACTCAAAGGGTTACACGCAATCTTTGCGGTAGTGAATCAAACCACACTGTGTAGACCAATCCTAGCCCTCCCTCCGACTGATGTAATCATTTCCCACACACTATCAGACTTCCAAATTATTCCCGCCCCCCCCACCCCCCCCCAAAAAAAAAGAAATTACAAAGGAAATTTGCTTTTATGACCACCCACGGGCGTTCGAGACCCCTCCGGCAGTCCCGAAGCTCCAAGGCGGGGGGAGCCGCAGCCCCGGCGGCGGAGGCACGCGTGCTGCCCGGGCGCCGGCGCCGAGCCTGCCCGCAGCCCGGCCCGGCACCGGCTGATGTCATCTGCCTGCAACTTAAGCACTTGAACTTCTCCTCCCGCCGCTCCCCGCCGGGATGGGCCGCCCGCGGCTCCGGCTCCAGCCCCGGCTCCGCTCCGGGCCCCGGCGGGCGCGGGACGCGCTGCCCCCGGGCTGAGCGCTGCCAGCCGGGGGCGAGGGGGCGGCGGCGGCGGCAGCGCCGCACGCCCAGCGCCAGCCGGCAGCCTCCTCCCTCCCTCCCCCCGCTCCCTACGAATTCAAGCCCAGTGAGGGAGGAGTTAAAGCCTCATCTAGCCCAAGTGACTCAAATCCGCGCGTTCAGGAAACGGCTTCATCTGACAGCAGGGATGAGCCAGCTCTTTCAGAAGTAGGCTCTGGAGGAGAGGAGAGGAGAGCAGGGGAGAGGAGAGCAGGGGAGAGAGGAGGGGGGAATCCCGGTTGCTGTAGCTCTGGGGAAGGTATGCATGCTGTACAATGTTACAGCTGCGCTCCTGCCAACACTTAACCAAGTCACAGGCATCCTCATACACACAGAAATTTGTAGGGGGGGGGGGGGCGGGGGGAAGGAAGCCTCCGTTTTTTGTCCTGCGGGCAAGTCTATTTTCTGTCATTAGCACCCATTTCGCAGCAAAGCAGCGCACTCCACCCCCCGCGCCCGGAGCGGCACCACCGGCCCGCCCCGCCGCAGCGCTCCCGGGGCAGGGGGAGAGGGGCGAACGCCCCGGACACCCCACGGGAATCACTCCGGTTTGAAGAGGGGAGCGCAGCTCTCGCGTTCTCTCTCTGGGCGCGCAAGCACGCAGGAGAGCCAGTATTTAGCAAGGCAGAAAGTTGCTGTTTTGGTTTGGTTTTAGTGGGGAACGGGGAGGGACTAATACCCACTTGATTTTTTTTTTTTTTCCTCAGTAGATTGGGAAGGAGTGACACAAGCCAAAAGGTGGTGGTGAAAGAATTCCTTTCGACTTTCGGCTTACTCCGTGCGCATGACTCCACTTTCTGTATTGAAACCAAACTATTTCGGCTGGATTTCCTGCCTCAGGAACCAACCTGATGACATCATTCATTCATTCATTAGTCACTGAGCAGCACAGCCCTGCGCTCCCTGCCTCAGCCTCCACAGGGGAGCCTGTACCAGGCGCACGCTGCAGGAATCGCCACTTTTGCAATACCCAAAGCACAAACAAACCTCTTTTCCTTCCCCGCTGGGAACGAGGCAGCAAGAGAGGGCAGGTTGCATCTGATCCTTGCCACTGCCAAGCTCCAGAAGAGAGGGAAAAAGCTGTTCTGCTGAGGGTGCCTCTCCAGCCCTCGCAGGCGGAGAAGAGCGCGCTCCCAGACAACCGCCACACTTCCCCTTGCTCCCAAGCACAGAAAGATGTCACGGATCCAGTGCGGCCACTGGGAAGAAAGCTGCAGCTGTCTTTAATGCTCGTTGCTGCTGTGCTCCCTTGATACGAAGGGGTCACGGGTACGTGTCCCACCTCCCCCCTCCTCATCCGGAGTTTGGGCCAATGCCAGCCGCCCTGGCGTACAGCAGTATCCCAAAGCAGGCATGAGGTGCACACCATTGGGGCGTTCTTCGGTGTGCGACTCCGCTGCAACGCCACCTTCCCTCCTCCCTCCCGCCAGTCAGGCCCCGCAGGCAGCGCCCTGCTATTCCCACACCACAGCAACCGCCGGAGCTACAGCACGGACACAAACGTGGGCATGTTCGTTCGCCAGGGCCAGTCAGGGTCAGCGGTGGGTTTTTTTTAAGGATGCCTTTAAAGCCCAGGGGCTGGAGCGCAGTGGGTGGACGGCGCAACCGCAGAAACGAGCAAGTGAACTTCACCGACTATTAATAGTGCCGTGTTTGCCATCAAGGGCAGTGCAAGGCCCTGTATCACCACTGACATCACAGATATAAAAGACTGTATCAGGAGGGGATGTCACAGCCTGAGCTGAACCCTGTCCCAGGGGACAGGAGAGGGACAGAAGTGAGATGAAACCCCGCGCCTCTGTGGAGACAAGGGTGCCGCCGTCCCTACGAGGCTTACACGAAAGGTAAGGGGATTTTATGCTGCCGCACAACGCCGTGGAGCGTGACGTATAACCACACATATGGAACCAGCTCGACGACCAAGCTTCAGCTCAAACTTTCTGACAGTTTCTGTGACAAAAGGGGCAGATACTGATATTCCTGTATCACAGAGGGGATTTGATTTAAAGTCAGTTGGTCAAATCTGACCCCCTCGCATTTCCTATATTTTGTTTCTTCTTCTTTTTTCAAGGAAACATCTCCTGCTTTAAGATGTTAAGTGCTCCCTATTCAAACTTCTTCCTCCAGAAACACTGTTTCACTTGCAAGATTCATCTCAGACTTATTATCTACAAAGGAAAATGAAGCAGAATTCATTCTGAATAAAATACTCCAATAATGAAAACACTTAGCCCGAAGAGAGGTTCAGAAAGTTAGTCTGACACTTTTGCTCTGCATCTCTCCGAGAAATGCAGTGAAATGCAACAGCAGACTGCCTGCAACAGTGATTTACAAAAGGCCCTAATTACGTCAGCAGCACAAGGCACCTTCTATTCAAAATTAAGGTTAAGAATGCTAAGCCAACCAGAGCACTATATTGGCTGAACATTCAGTGCTTTACAGTGCAAAGGAGCAGATAACAGACTGCACCATTGTTCTGGGAAGAATTCTTCCCTCAAGCTTTTTTTTTTTTTTCCCCTCTCTTTTTCTTTTTTGAAAGACAGAAAGACTTAAAAATTAAAAATTTAAAAGAACATTAATATTCATCGCTTCAGTGGTTTCATATAATGGGTCGCGTATCTTGAGTACCCTCATGGCTGTTTCATCTTCCAGCCTCAATTCCTCAACCTCACCGCAGTATTTTGTGTGCATCAAGTAACACAAACATTATTAGGAATGAGGAAAAAAAAACAAACCAGTCCTGTCACAGTCACATTACCACTTCTCCACTTTTCCATTTGTGCAATTTTTTTTTTCCTTCTTCTGCAAAAGAAAACCCATGACTATATACAATTATCATAAAAATTCAGGCTTTTAAATGATGTCATGCTGAAAATCTTCAGCACCAAACAGATCCAAATTTGCATTCTACGATATGAAATTAATCATGGTGTAATTTGTATCAATGCAAACTAAGTATAAGGAGAGAGTTCCAGTTAACAGAAGGTCCTCTAACTGAAATCAAATAGATAAGAGGTTTCAGTACACTAGTTCTTCAAGAGTTTCCCTCTGTAAGAGATGAAGATCAGAGACATCACAGAAATCCATTAAATACACTGAAGAGTCATTACCAAGAGCTGCACAAACTGAAAATCAGTCCAGCAAGTTTTGACTTTCATCTCTGATTTCACTCATCAAGATTGTTCACGAGAACCGTACCATCAGTGAGGTAAACAGAAAGAAAATTGAACTGAAATGCATGTACCTTGCGCAAGCAGAAGGAGCGATTTACTGCAGAGGGCACCTATGTGCAAGGCAGGTACTTGCTGTTTTCACTGGAACTCTGCTTTGATAAGATCATTTTCCCAAAAGCTTTCTATACTCAAAGCTCATGGGCTCACAAGAGCAGAGTCAGAGTTGCTGCAGGAATGGGGAAACTTTCCGTTAGGATCAGCCAACTCAAAGCTGCTGAAGATGCAAGCTCTGCGTGCAGCTTACCCTTGAACTGCTATTTGCCTAGTTTAAAAGGTAACAAAAGGGAAGGTTTTGCTTCCTAAAGTATCAAACCTTTGATAAAGAAAAAACCTCTAAGCATGCTCTGTGCACACCTGACAGGCAAGTCAACCACGCCTACACACTGAAGCACCAGCCAGTCCGCCCCCTACTTGCCCAGCAGCATTAAGGCAGCTTTATAAGACACGGGAATTTCAAGCGCTGCCATGAAATAAATATATAGGTCAACCCTATGGCTCTTTTTGCCTCCTCTGTTGCACAGCTCACGCAGGAAGCAGCAGTAGTAACAGCAATACACTGCAGATAGGGTCACTTATATACAAGGCATCAGAGAGCAATTCCCCATAAAAGAAAAACAACTGTGAGTGATTTGATCATTGCTTTTTTTTTTTTCCTGCATATAAACACAAAATCCTAGAAAATGCTGAGGTTAAGGTTCTCATAGCAACATTAACTCTCTCCTCTGGCATATACTATATTTAGGTACACATTTAAAAGCCTAAGAACAACAAAGGATGACAATCGTTGTAAGATCAAGACCTTAGTCTTTGAGTTTCATATTCAGAACAGCAGTCAAAAAAAAAAAAGATTTAAGTTAGCCGTGTTACAAAACCCTGATTCTGTCCCTCTATGCTGGGCTATTGAATTTTAAACCTATTTCTGAGAGTCAGAGGAATAACTTGATGGGTAATCACAGTATTGTCATATGTTCAGTGGTCACCAAAGACCTATACTAAAGTAAGAAAATTCTGTGAAGGTCATACCAGTGAGAGAGGTTTCGGGAATCACAGTGGCGTGGGCAGAGAGGGGCAGGGCAGGATTAGTGCTGGGCTCAAGTCAGCATCTATATTTGGAGGGTTAGTGCTTCTGAACTGGTCATGTACGAATGCCCAGGCCCACGTTCACCCCAGGTAATTTTAGAGAGTTAAATTCTTTCTGAAGCTAAGGGAGAGAGATGGAGTAACTTAAGATCTAAAGCACATGACAAAGGCATTTGTGTGTCTCTGCTAGCTGCAGAGGGAATCTGGGCTCCTGACTCTGGACTTCAGCTGGATGCCGTAAGCTACATTGGCTGAATTCAGGCCATGGTGACTAATCAAGCAAACATGTCTCTCTGCGCTACTGGCATAATTACACACTGCAATTGTTGACATTTGAGCTTAAAAAAATAAGCAAAGTGTGTGCTGTTGCATATACACAAAGCACATTTAAAGGAATACATACAACGAGCACATTTGTGGTGCTATTAAAGTTCAAAACCCGAATACTGTAAAAACAAGCCAAAGCTTTTCCTCCTCTCGTTCAAAATTACACGTGAAAAGAGCTATTTGTTACGGAGACACCAGATGAAGTCTATACTCAATATCTCATATTTCTATCTCCTCAAAACTCAAGGTACTAATGCCCTCTCTCTAGGCTTAGGCTTGTCCAGCACCTGCATTGAAGCTTCTTTAAAAATCTCAGCTATTGACACAGAAAGGTGTGAACTGTCCAATGTGCTTTTAAGAAAAGACTGTACAGAGCACGTTTTCAAGGCATAACCACCACCTGCATGAACAAGAGACTTAAAATGTGCGCTTGCGCACTTAGAGGCTGAAGGTTTGGAAACTGTAAGTTGCTGCCCTATAATTTCCATGTTTTACAAATAAATAGCGGAATGCAGTTTTAAGTGATACATGCCTACATACAGACAACACGCTCATTTTGTGACAGTATCCCCAAAAGCTGTTTCTCTCTTTCCCACTTTGGTTTAATGCTCACATGTTCATTTGACCCGTTGACACTTTCACGCCTTCCCACTCAATTCATAGAATCATAGAATGGTTTGGGTTGGAAGGGACCTCAAAGATCATCTAGTCCCAACCCCCCTGCCATGGGCAGGGAAATCCTCCACTACACCAGGTTGCCCAAAGCCTCATCCAACCTGGCCTTGAACACTGCCACGGATGGGGCATCCACAAATTCCTCGTTTCCCTCTCATTTTGGGGTAAAAGAAAAGAGAAAGACTAATTTTCAATCCTTTGAAGAGTAACAATAGGCCTTCATTAATTTGCTGAAGCTTCTGGGTATTTGCAGGATGTTGGAAGAGAAAGCAAGCTTGGGAAGCAGTTTGGACAGGCTTTGACACAGTACCAGTCCACACCAGCAGGAAGGCAGCCCAGCAACAGCCAGTTCAGCCAGTCCAGAGTCCGGGAGTCCAGACCCTTCCTGTGGTCACAGCACTGACAGCTTACGCTCTCTTCTTTGCTTGCGTTGTCCTCAACCCAGCATTTCCCATTAGTTTTGATTATAAGCCTGTAAATGAGCTCCCTTCTCTCCACGTGGCTCCTCCCAACAGCGATTGCTTTTAATGCAAAAATCTTTTCTAGTTTCGAGATCCTTTATGTACGAAAAAAAAAAAGATAGTTACAGGCACTGTTACACTCCTTTGATTATGTAATGAAAGACATTAAGTGATGTTGCTGGCATTAACCTTTATCTTTCATATATTTTATTGCGCAATCTATCCCTAGACGGTTTGCAATCTTCCTCAGCTGTGCTTACAGAATGCATTATTTATTGTCTGAATTCGCTCCGAGAGAAAGGTTTAGTAGAAAAGTTCTTGCAAACACAATTTAAGTCACTAACAACCCTAGAAAGGGTAATACAAAGAAAAACCATAATAATTTCTTGATTAAAATTCTTAAGTAACCAAGCTAGTTACTGAGTATTTTAAATTGTTTTGCTGTTATAAATTACTCTGTAGAAAAGGAATTATTACCACATCTTCCTTGCTGCACAGGCTTTCAACCACAAGAACCACATTAATTTGAAGCTTGGCAGACGGCGCAACAAGGCTCCAGGGAGCAGTTTCCCATAGGATTTAGAAAAACGGTGCAGGGCCCGAAGACTTGGATGGCTCCTTCTTTCCCAGTAGGACACTGTGACAACTGCAGCCGAGGCACTTGCCATCTGAGTGCCCAGGTCACCCTATAAGCCAGAAAGCCATTTCAGCATAGGGCCTGGCAACATACAATTGGCTCCTTACTCTGATTTACTGTTGCCCAAGTATAACTTCTCCATGAGTAGCCCACAAAATTCCCCTTCCTTTGCATGCTCTTCTGAGGGGAAAGGAGCAGAGAGGTTGCAGAGCAGAAAACAGGAACACCATCAAGGGTTGTATATACAGCTGGGCTTGGCTTCTATTTGCATGGACTGGTCCAGCCACGTATTAATGGGAAAGGGATCAGAGACCACTTTCAAAGATGTCTTTGGAAACTGAGCATTAATATTTGAAAAAATATATGCATTTTTAATGCATGGGAAAAACATTTGAGGCAGTGACTGTCTCTTATCTGATACAATGGGACCTTGGGATTTTGCCTGTGGTTGATATAATAAGAGAAATAAAACAAAACAACAGCCCAACAATCAGGGACGATGCCAAATAAGTTATATTTGGAATGTCCAGACATGACAAAACAAACACATTATTTTAAGAACCGGTAGTTATGAAATTTGTCTTGAACAACTGCAATCCAATTTACTTCTTCTGTTAGCAAAGGAATCTAAGCAAGCATAAGATGCAGAGCTGGACAGAAATTACCAACTTAAAGTGTAATACAGAAAGAAAAAGATAGACTCTCTTCCCGCTCCTGTTTCTTTCTCCCTCTCCACAAAAAAAAAGTAATCACAAGGAGCGAAAATGCCAAAGATTCAAGGACGTGTGAGTTTGTCCCCTGGTGCTTGCAAGTGCAGAGTTCCTAAGGTTTCCTCTACAGCCTTGAAGGATACAACAAACTAAAACAAATAATAAAAACAAGGCTGAAGCACCAGCTCCTAGATGTGGTAAGTCTTGCCAGAATCAACAGGAGCAGGATAAAAAGTTTTAAAGACACATACAGGGGTGCACTAGATTTAAAAAAAAAAAAAAAACAAACAATTATCTGTCTTTATAAGAGTCCTTTTACTTCCTTCCACATCCCAATGAACCAACACTGACATCCCAGACCAAGCAGTCACACCAAAGCTGCCGGAAGAGAGGGGGACAATGGAAACCAATACAAAAAATGAAACTTTTTAAGAAAAACCTCTATGAACTTAATATGCATAGCTTGATCAGGGAAGAACCAAGTATCACATGGAGACACAATACAAGGCTACGACCAACCAAAGAGTGCAAATATGAAGATGAGAGCAACTTAGGGCAGTAAAAAAGGTAATGGAAGTTAATGCAAAAAAAAGGCAAAACATACAGAAAGACTTCTAATGAAGACTGGCTATAACCTCCAGGCGCTCAAGGAATGATGACCATTTAACAATGGGAATCTGAAGTAAAAATACACTATGAAACTCATAGCCTAATGGCCTCTATGTGCTGAAAATCCCAAAAGCTCAAGCACATCGTGAAAATACAAATTTCCTGCACCCCGATAGCATCAGTCGTGGCCCATGATGGGTCTTCCCAATAGGGTTGAGTTCATACTGCTCTGACAAAAAAAGAGGGACGCTTTGTAACGAGTGGGTGACAGGCTTCACTGCAGTAGCATGGCAAAGCATCCCTAATGCCTGGCCGTCAGCTGCCACCTCGCCGTACAGTATTCAGCAATATTGCTGAACTTCTCGTCTCCCAAGCTACCGGCTCGGGAAGCCGGCGATTTCAAGCAGCGAGTATTGGCTAATTGTTGCTGCCTGAAACGTTCAGGATGTTTTATGGGTCAGTTTGTCACGCGCACACAATAAATGCTTTTAACGGAGCTGCTTGCGTTGCGAAAGTATTTCTGTGCAACTGTGCAAGCATCGATTGTGTGGCCAGAACTAACCCTCTGCAGATCTTAGGAAAAGTTATGTCAGTGGGAGAGGAGGGCTCAGGTTATCTGCTCCCCAATGCACGTACAATTCTCATTTTCAGAATTGTTTTAATGGGAAACCATTCCATAAAACTGCTCTGCTGTTTAGTTTTTGGTAAATTTAGATATCAGAGGAAAACAAAGGTTTTCCCCCAATTCAAGATTGATAGATCAAGTTGCCAAGAAATTTTTCACGTCTCTCACTGCTGGGCTTCACTGCTGCACCCATCCATCCACGCATTATACAGCAGGACCAACGCACAAGTTTTAACTCCACAGCAAGTGCCTCTGACTTAGAGTTCCCTCTGCCTCTGAGTTCCCTCTCCACGGCTTGCTCCAGACCATTTTGCATACCCCTTCCTCCTCGTAGGGACACCACAAACAAAAAAACAAACACAAAAAAACCCACACAACCCAACCCTCTGCTTAGCTTACGGGGACAAATTCCCTGCTGCCATGGTTACCACTCCAACTTCTCCTGTGGAACTAGAAATAATTAAAAAAAAAAAAAACCACAACAAAAAAAAACAACTTCACTGAGAACAGACGGCTATATAACGTTAGCTCTCCCTCCCTCCCCTCACTCATCATTGTTAGCCACTAAATCAGCTACATCTGGCATATTTAATTTGGACTAAGTAAAATGTCACTAATTAAAAAGATGCCGAACAAGCAATACATAGCATTATAGAAACACAGAGCTTAGTATCTGAACACAGCCTATTAGGAACTGAAAGGATTCAACTAGTTTTTACCAAAAGCTGAGAAACGAAGGCAATTAAACGGTCCTCTATATAATCTTACTCACAACAATGTTCTCTAGAAGCTCTCCCGTATCGTCTAGGTGTACTGAGGCTTCCATACACTAATTCCTGGAGCAGCAGTGGCTCAAAAGCAAAGTAGTTAGCTCATTATAGATGGTATTACTCAGTTGTAAGCCTGCAGCCTTCATTCTAAGTTTTAAAAGGAAGGTGACTTTGCTAAAGCTACAACGAATATGATGTTCAGCAGACATGCGCACAAGTTGCTTTAAAGGACCTGTGGCCACATAGCTGTCTCTGAACAGTAACAGCATCTCCTCTCCTCTCTCACATGCTCCACGCTGTTTTCAGCAGCCTAATTTGAAGTATCACACGCTGCTCCGTCCTTCCTCTCTTGCAACTCCTCTCCTTTGCCCGTCCCTGAAGACTAACACATCGGCGCTCTGCATCTCCCATCACAGGTGACAGCACGGAGATGTCAGCACTGCTTCGTATTGCTGACCAACGCAGCCACCTGCCGAAACCAGCTCCTCTCACCTTGAGATCAATACACCCTCCCTCCGCAGTGACTCACATCACACTCCTGGACCAGGCTTCGTGGGTACATTACTATCAGTATTCTACTGCCACTTATCAAACAGATTTCAGTGCAAAGCTTCACCGAATTATATAAATCTCACTGCACAGCCCTTAAATGTTTTCCATCATCTTTTCTGCCAGCTGGTAATCTTTCATTCTGAAGCTCTACTATCCTTTATGATAAGTTGAATAAGCATTTGACTGATTTCATTTTTAGTGCCTCCAAGGCTGAGGATTTCCCACGAGAACAGATCATCTTTTAAGTGCTCCAGTCCAGGTTCTCAGCATTTATAAATCAGATGACTGGCTCCTCTCTATTTTTGCTGATGTATGAAGTAGAACAGATATTTAGGTATACTTTGACTGCCGTTGCTTAATTTCAGTCCTATTGGTGGCCAAGTAAGACTCAAACATTCAACACAGAAATTCTCCCATAGAGTAAATTTTAACAGAATTCTTACGAGTGGATTGAGTTGATAATGCTGGTACACACTAGGCAACTAAAAAAAAAAAAAAATCACTCTTACAAACTCAGTAGTTATAAATGAATTAACAGTGAGCTTTAATATTAAGTTTGAAATTATGAGGATAAGGACATAACACAGAGATGATATATTTCAAAAATCATCATGCTTTCCACCCTTTTTTGCATTATAGAAGGTTTAAGAACAATCACAGAAGGGTTGAGGGTAGAAGGGACCACTGGAGGTCATCTGGTCCACCTCCATTGCTCAAGCAGGGCCACCTACAGCCCATTGCCCAGGACCAGATCCAGATGGCTTTGAAATATCTCCAAGGATGGAGATTTCAGTTTCTCTGGGCAACTTGTACCAGCGCTCAATCACCCTCATAGTTAAAAGAGTGTTGCCCAATGTTCAGAGGGAACTCCTGTGTTTCAGTTTGTGCCTGCTGCCTCTTGTCCTGTCACTGGGCACCACTGAAAAGAGCCTGGCTTCATCCTCTTTGCATCCTCCTTTCAGGTACTTATATACATTCATAAGATGCCCCTGAGCTTTCTCTTCTCCAGGCTAAACAGTCCCAGCTCTCAGCCTGTCCTCATAGGAGAGATGCTTCAGTCCCTTAATCATCTCTGTGGCCCTTTGTTGGATGAACACTGTCCAGTATGTCCACATCTCTCTCATACTGGGGAGCCCAGAACTGGACCCAGTACTCCAGGTGTGGCCTCACCAGCGCTGAACAAAGGGGAAGGACCACCTCCCTTTATCTGCTGGCAATGTTTTGCCTATGGCAGCCCAGGATATCATCAGCCTTCTTCGTGGCAAGGGCATACTGCTGGGTCATGTTCAACTTGGCATCCACCAGGACCCCCAGGTCTTTTTCTGCCAAGCTGTTTTCAAGCTGGGGTTGTTCCTCCCGGGGTGCAGGACCTTGAACTTGGCCTTGTTGAACTTCATGAGGTTTCTGGCAGTCCATTTCTCTAGTCTGTCATCTCTTATGCAAATAGCACAGTTACACAAATACCACTATATTAACTAAAAGCGAAAAAAAAACCTAGTGAAGTTTGATCACAGTTTAGAAACCCTACATGGATCTTTTCCTAGGATCCTTTAAGTTACGTGTTTCAGAAACACTTAAAAGTCCATTTGTCAAAGGCTGATGAACTTAACTGTCTAAGTCTAAATACAAGCCAGTGTGCTGAAACCAATGTCACAACAACAAAAAAAACGTTTCCTGATATAGAACTAGATAACATAATGCTAGAGATTTGATGCCAAAGTTTGCCTGAAAGAAAATGCTGCTTTTTCGTTCAGCATCTGCTTCAGACTATTTTACATGGAAGTCACTGCTGTTTCGAAGCTGTCAAGGCACCATCAGCTTCCAATTAAGCTATCTTATCTTTGAAGTTGATTGGAAGCAAAGCTTTCTCCTTCCTATAGGCATCCCCCTAAAAGTAGGTAATCTGAGATAATTTCCAAGTGTATTTATTCTATGTTGTCCACCCAATTAAACATCTTGCGCAAATGCAATCAACAAGCCTTCTCTCTAATTGAAAAGTTTATGCAACAATTTTCATGAGACTCCCATTAAACATTTAAATTAATTAGCTGTATTAAAAAGACATTTATATTCAAATAGGTCACATGCCTAGTTTCTTTGTTTAGCGTAGGCAAATGCGCATGAAAAAGACTGAGAGAAAAAGACTGAATATTGGGCAAATCTTTTATTTAAGATAACACTTCCTAGGAACCTTCTGCATGGTATTAAACAGGAAGTCTTTTAACAGTAGCCTTACTACTGTAACTGATCATGGAAAAATCAACAATTTGCAAGACTCTGAAAAGCAATGACAAGACAGCTGACTATGTATTTTCATATATTATAGATAACACATAACAGCCATTACCTTCAAGCATGCTCCTTTCTTCCCCTTTCTCTTCTCCCTAAATTATTTGCAGTAAGTTAAAGAAACCCATCATGCAAAGACACTAGTAACTTTCTTTACATCCTGGCACGAATGATATTTTTTTTTTAAAAGGATTTTGATGGCTCTGTATTTACATCCTGAGCGTCTTTAAAAATCATGCTGAGAACAAGCTAGGTATCGAAATCTTCTTAAATTGAACCATAAAGAAACTGAAAGAGACTGCAAAGGCACTGATGTCAGGTTTATTTTGGCTTTTCACAAGCTCATGTCTTTTTTCCAGATTGACTGGCATAAAGTAGATCAACCTTTGGACACCTTTCCTGTTCTAAAGGTTCTATTTCCATGAGTGACTTAATTCTATTCCCATTCAAAATAAAACGCTTTTTAAGTGTTGGGCACTTGGCAAACAGATGCAACTATATAAGAACAACTCTAAGAAGCCCAGGCTTAAAGGCCAAAAGTACAACTTAGATCAACATACAATATATGTAAACATCTCAGTTTAGGATCCTGGGCAACATAATAATTTAATAGTCCCTTCTAGACAAAACTTATAAATAAATTAAACATAAATGAATGTAAACTGTTTTTCCTTCCCCCCCACCCCCCCCCCCCCAAACACTGGCTTGGTTTTGGTACAAATTTGAGTAATAAAATCTGCTGGCTTTAGACTATATGCTTATTTCGGTCTTGCATTCATGTAAACTAGTAACATACATTCAAATTTCTTTCTATAGGTTTCAAATTACAACACCTACTTCTTCTGTTCAATCACCATGTTGAATTTCTTAGGTTAAATATATAATTACATATGTCAAAACTAATTTATTTTGAAGTAAAAACTGTCCATTAAAAACATATTTCATTAATAATTATTGCTGCATTTCTACCTCTGTGTCCAACACAAATCTGCTGACTTCAGGAAATGTCACTCTTTATTGATTTACATAGAGACAATCCTACACATGGGAAAAACTTTATTGCCTTTTCCAGCTTCAGAAGTTTGTGTCTTCGGATGGTGGGTTTAACATAACCACCATAAGGTTTCTTACTGGGTAAAGATCTCTCTCGCCTTTTGTACCATGTAGAAAAGTGTCACAACATTTGCTTCTTCCACAGCTCCTCCATCTTGTTGCACAAGATTACACACGGCAAAAGTAAAAATTTTTGGCTAGCTGCAGGGTATTAAGAAAAAAACTCTGTACTGAAACTATTTTCAGTTCAACTGTTGCTTATACAGCCTTCAACATAACAGACACTGATCAGACCCAAAGTGTAACTTGTAAGAAATAAGTGAGTTTGTGGATTTGTTGCCAGAGTTCTGTAGGTTCTTCTTTCAGTGCACCCAGCTGTACAGAAAACAACCCAAGTTTGCTTGGCTCACATCAACTGAGGCTTTGCCAACCTATACACTCCATGAATTTCGCTTTTTAAAACGTAACAAAATAGCTAGTGCATGAACTCACTCAAGCTATACCATGAAAACTGTGTTTAAAGAATACTTGAAAAGGTTCATCCAGTTCTAGATGCCATTGAACGTATTTCCCCTTCCATGGACAGTGCTACATTAAGCCTAACAGCTTAACCTTCTCTGTCAAGACCTTATCTTCCATGAGTACAGACTGGATTAGTCTTATTACCTTATAATCTTATTACCAGTCAGCTTCATTCTGAGGTTCAACATGGCAACCACCTTGAGATGACAAATTCAGCTTTTCTTTCTAAAGCATCACAGAGACATCCTAATGACATTTACAGTTCATTGCGAAGATTATTAATTTGGGAGTTAACCCTCCCCTTCTTCACAAAATTTAAGTTTGTTTCATTTGGTTTTCTATTCAAAACAAGATCTGAGGGTAGCTTTCCCTAGCACAAAATCAGCAGGCAAATCAGAGGTCATTTACTTTCCAAAACAGTCATTCAATTCCACAAACCTCTACCTTAGAAACTCTTGTTATCACTCTCCCCTGTGGGCTTACTGGCTCTTGAAGATGTATCTTTTCCCTGCCCCTACAGATTCCCATTTGTTTCCTCAGGAAAAAAAAAAAAAATTCATGAGAATTGGCATCACTATCATGTATCAAGTACCAATGGCCAAAAGTATCTGTCCATGAAAGTCTGTATTTCCTCCCTAAATCTTATGTATGCTCATCTACTGAAAATGACTACCTCAGATGTCCAAGCACCGCATAGTGAAGTTAAAACACTAAGGAGACACGTGGAAGAGCACTGACTTTGATTTGCATCAACAAGAATGTGGCTGGAAACTGATCATTTTTCACAGGTCCTTAACAGATGATGGGAAAAAAGAAATTAGCCCTGCAGTTGCCAGCATCTCTACAGATAAACAAACTGGCTGTTTCTGCCAGGAGGAGTAACTGATGAGGAGGCTGGCCATTCAGGCGAACGGTCAACAAGAATTTCCCACTTAGAAACAAGGCCATGTTTGGTCCTAATAAAACAGCTTGGTAACTTAGGGGAAGGAAAGTATCTTCTCCATCACAGATCACTACCTAGTTTAAGGTTTGGTTTGCATTCCATCCAAACTACACAGAAGCGGTAGTCATTTCAGCCGTCACTTGCCAACTCAGTCAAAGCACATCCAGTTGTCTTTAATCATTAAGGTTCCCACTGCGGTCAACGGAAAGAGAAAGAAGGGCTTCTGTGCAATATCATCTACAGTTTTGCTACCTAAAGATGGCATGCATGTACTCGAAAGGTACTCCAGTACCTCACCACTGACTGGACATACCCAGACAAGCAACCCAAATGAGAGATTTCATTTTTATATAGCCATAGTTCACAGAAATAATTCCCATTCAAAGGTTGCTTAAAGGTGATCGTATTTCTTGACACTGTGAAAAACTATGCTAAGTGGTTGCCTAATATTACACATAATGATAAAGATATCAGGGAATGTAAAAAAGTATTATCTAAGATTCGCTCGGTAGTGGTATTTATTAGAAAGTTTTATTTCAGTTTTACTAGGGAATAAACTTAAAGGCAAACAGATAAAATTCTGTAAAGAAATTTTTGTCCCTGCACGGAGCAATGTGACTTCGGGTGGGGAGGAGCAGAGCACATGCAAAGGTCCCTTGGTCAGCCACGAGGCTAATCAAGCAAAATGTGGAATGCAGCACCTTCCCCAAAAAGCACTTGCTGTTTAAGTTGTTTCTAACATGAAACAAGCAGCTACCTGAAGAAGTTTGTGAGCAGAAAGACAGTAAAAGATTCAGACTATCATGTCTACCTCAAATGAATCTGACAGCAAGGGTCAGATAACCTAAGGGTGGTAACACCCAACTCTGTGTCAGAGCTTACGTGCGACTTGCACATTGAGTTGGCGTCAACCACTGATATGAACATTCACGACATCAAGTCAGACACAAAAAGGTGAAGATTATCTTCAGCAAGAAATCATAGTATCCTCCTCCAAAGTTAGAGAGCTTCCACTTCTTAAAGAGTCTCCACTTCTTGCAAGCTGAGATTTGAGAACGGGCTGCCCATAGCTAGGAAAAACAACTATGCTGGAAATGTTCATTAGTCTACATGCCACTTTCCAGTAGCAAAAGAAATGCCACTGCATAGCAAATAATATGAAAAGCATGGCCATTCGACCTGCTTGTCTGTTGTACATAAAGAGCTCCAAGTTTGCCTTGCACTAACACACGCCTTTGATAATTAACTATGCAACCAATACAGGTACTTAATTCCAGATATTGGTAGTCCAGCTGCAGCATACGAACCTAACTTGCAACCATGTTATGCAAAGTCAAACATATCCTTCCCAAAATACTTTATTATGGTTGTAGTGAAAAAGGAGAATCAGTCAGCATGAAAAAGAAATACTCTTCAACGACCTTTCAAAAGATCTGCTAAGTCACTGCAGGAAAACTGGCCTTGCGGAAGTTTTGCACTGACAGAAGTGGTTTGTACACAAATAATGGAAGAAATCTTTTCATATCAGGGTCAGAGTTCTGCATTGACGTGCAAGCCTAAGCCAAGCAATCTGAGCTACTATCAACTCAGACTTGAAATACGTTCTCTTCAAATATTTCTAATGCATTTCTTGAACTGAGTGAGATCTTACTGGTTTGAAATTCTATTTAAATATTGTCATGTAATTTAAGAAAAAAAAATTTAGTTTCTACTTCTTACATTTACAGATTTCAAAATAGAGTAATGAAGCAGACCATCAAGAAAAGCAACTAATTCCTCTACACACCCCACCAGTTTTCATACTCAGATACTGCTTCTAAGTTGTATCTCCAGATACTTTGCAGTTCTATGTTCAGAAAAGGCATAATTGTAGTAGAGATGAATTCAATTATCTAGAAAGCAGAGGCTGCTGCAAACTCATAAAGGAATGCAGTCACTGTGAATCATGTCTGGCACTAAAAATACCTTTTATATTATTTTTGCTGGATTTTATCAGGGTCTGCCCTTCCTTAATGGCTGCTATTTGAACGTAGGGTGATTAGTACTTCCAAGACTGACTTAGAGGAAGAACAAGCCCTTTGCACACACATCATCCCCAACTGTTTTGCTAGACAAGAAACAGTTCACCACCACAGCTTTTACAGCTGCATGTTAGAGAAGGCTTGAGAAAGAGGCAAAGAGGAGAAAGTGATGTGAGCGTGTTTACAGTGCTGTGAAATTTATTTCACCATCTTCAGAACTACCAAATTATTTATTTATTTAAGGGATAAAAGCAACATACAGAAAGCTTTCTGTAAAGTTTATTCAGCTGTTTCATTTTAACAGTTATACATCAACAAAGTCGTCTTTCCACTTAGACCCGTTTGGACATCTGTTCAATGGATGAACTGCTAGAGACACTCAAAAGCCAGCATCTGCTGCACAAGCAATTTCCCTACCCACTGAGAGACTCCATCATGCCCTCGCCTTGTCTCACTTCTTGCAGAATTTCCTGCTGTAGTTTAAATGCTAAATCCTAGACAAAAAGTGACTTCTGGAGATTGCCCAAGTACTATTCCATGCCCATAAGAGAAGGTAAGCTGTATTAAAACCTTACAGACACAGCACCTACCGCAAACTTGGGCAGAGCACGAAGTTAATTTGTTAGCCAGATCGGCTTGAAGTTCCTCTGTATTGCTTAAAGTGTTGCAATTAAGTACTGCTCTAAGCTATGTTTAATTAGCCTGTAAGCAAATGCTCATTTGTAACTTGCATGCAGTGTAACGCAGAACTAAATGTTCTGAGAGCAAAGGGAAATTACACTGAAGGTACATTTGCACAAATATAGCTGGCTGCCTCCTGATTTTCTCTTCTTATTAATATCCTAGAAAATATTAAGAAATGTGTCACACTGCACAAATGGCTAGAAATATATATTCTCTATCACTGGAGCTGAATGCGGCACTCTCCTGCCCCCTTAGCTGATGAGCACTCTGCTCCCCTTGGAATGACAGCCTCTCTCTGCAGACAATGAAAGATTTGGGATTTGGATTACCTTTTGCACCTGTGCAGTCAAAAAAATCCAACAGCCTCACCCCCAAAAACAACCAAAAACCCCAACAGACTGGGATGTAAATCACGAATAAGCATGCTCAAAGATAAACAAAAAGCATAAACAAAACAACTTTCACCAAATAGTATTTAAAATATTGACTGGATCCACACTCAGAAGTAAAACCCAGTCACAGTACCTCTTGTGAAGCAGACGAGGAAATTAACAGCAGGTTCTTAAATATATTTAGGACCTTTTAAATGCTACAAGTGGAACGGCATTAGCTCCATGCACAACAAGGACATTTTTCAGCCAGACATTATTTGAGCCTGCCTATCAGAGGACACTCATTTGACAAGGCTGTAACGCAAGAGGCAAGGCTCAGCCTTACTTCAGACGAGCTTTACGAAGCTTCGCCAAGCCAATTCGCCAAAGAAAAAAGTTCAAAGGTCGGCCGCGAAAAAAAGAAATCCATAGAACGAACCAGCATATAATGCAGAAAAATACTTTGAGAACGTGAAATGCAAGGTTTTATTTGCATGACGAGATGTTGTTATTCCTGTAACATGAGCTTTCAGTTCTTTGCCTCATGAAGAGGATGATCTTTATATATTTAACATCCATTTCTTTTCAAGCTGCTCCATAAATCCATTACAAGGTATGTGCCAGTATTGCAAGCAATCTTTTCATCTTCTCCTACATATATTCTCATATATATATACACACACACACTTAAAAATAACACTACTTTGGACAACTCATTCATAAACTGAAGCACAACAAGTATTTTTCAATACTAAAACCGTGTACCTGATCCCTGACGCTCATCAAGGATCCCGTTTATAGCTTGTTGTATATAACTGAGTACTTGGGGAATGGGAATTGCTGCAAACATCTGTAAAGCTATTTATAAGGTCTGGAAATACAGTGGTTGGCTCACTTTCAGTGGATTTTAGTAAGCAATAAGGAAAGTAAGTGTGACCAGCAACAGTATGACAAGCAACTTACTTTAGAGTAATTAGCTGCTCTTAACAGTTTGCAGGCAAGAACAAGCTCAAAAATGACTCACAGAAGCCCAAGGGCAAATTGTCTGCAAAATTAAATCCTGGTGTTTTACTACCAGGATGCTGCTGTTTAGCTAAGAATAATATTTTGCATCTTGTTTGTTTTTTAGCATTTTTTTTTAGCAATGTTTTTTCCTTTGGGATGGCTTGTTCCTATTGTGGCAAGGATAGTAGGGAAATACAATTTTTTAAAGGTGAGCTACAAGGTGAGAGGAGGAGCACGTGCAAGGTCACCACACGATGAGGCAGGCAACCTTTCTCCACAGCTGCAGGGCACAGATGCTACTCCTGGCACGCAAAGCCGTGTCCTTGTGCTCAGGCCCTCTGCGTCTGCTGAGCACGCCTGATGCCTCCTGCAACGGCACAGGCCCTTCGGCAAGCACGAGGTGTGGGTGGGACGATGTTTCTAGATGTCTGGATGGGTGGTGCACACCACTGACATTGGGTGTGCGCAGAGTAAAGTGGTGTCCTTATAATCCATGTCTAAATATCCTCAACGAGTAAAGTAGTTCCTCATTCTGGACAGGCAAGAGATCTAGGCAGATAAAAGGGGTGGCTGGAAAGATGTAGGTGCTTTAAAGTGGCACCTGTTTGGTGAGAAACAAAAACAGCTTTTAAAGGTCTCTCCCACTTTCACCCCTTTCCCCCATAAAAACCTGCAGAAGAGTTTTTGCTTTGCTGTTAATGAAATTTTACTGGTAATAAGTCTGCTGAGACAAAGTCGCCTTATCCACATTCCCCAGAACCATCCCGTGCTCCATAGGGGATCTCGCATCCAAACTCTCAGCTGAACGACAATCCATTTTGCTTCCGAATCGATCCATTTTGCTTCCGAGCACTATTCATTTCCCCTTCAGTAACGGTTGAAAAAACAAACGCTTACAGCATGAGGCGTAACAAAGATATTTCCAACTCTGTTGCTTCCTGAAATGCGCAAGAGAAACCAGCTTGGGTAACCCTGGCAGCAGCAGGATCTACCATTGGAGAGAATAAGCAATCCTAATGCCAATGGAGAAACGTGACATGGAGCTTTTATGAATCGGTGATGGCTTGCCTTCTAACAAGTCCAGGTTAAACTCACTTTTATTTAAGTTTTGTAAATGACGTTCAGATTACAGCCAGGCTGAAGCAAAGATTGAAGGTACATACATTAATTAAACATAATAACTTTTTAGAACAGTAATTCTGCACTCCTATTAGGAGAAAGAATGATACAATAAGAATTTGATGGCAATAAGGAGACTATAAATCAAGAGAATGGACAATTGAAACTCATCCCGCAATGATTTAATTAACTCAGCAGTACTCTTCTAATGAAAAAATGTTATTAAATTCCAACTAACATCCCCTCTGTTTAGGAAACGGAACAAAACTGTATCTGCAAGTTCTGGAGCAATGCATAAACATTTCATTACCACACTAACCAACTGGCAAGCTCGCTGTTTCTCTGTGCGTCCACACACAAACACCACCTAAGTAAAAAGAAGTTTCAAACAGGATTTCCACTTCAAATGTGGGCACGGTTCACCGTCCAGGTTATTATAGCAAGCCCAAAGAAGCCTTTTTCCTGCTGTGAACGAACAGCGTTCCTCCTAGTACTTATGGCAACCACTGTGCTGATGGTGTGGAACTAAACACTGGCATTGCTTGCCTAGAAGTAGATGCCAGAAAGCAAGCAAAAATCTGGGCATCTTCCCAGCCTGCACAACATACGTCCACAGCACCGACCAGGAATCACCTGCAGCTCAGCCGTAGGTGCCAGCGCAGCTCTGTCTCAGCTCACCTCAGGCTTCAGAAAGGACCTCGTGGCCAACTCAGCTGTTGGCTGCGGTCAACAACGTGGTGCCACGAGGTCACGTAGGATACGCCGCAGAGGCTCTCACCTAGGAGTTGGTGCTTTCTTGCACCTGTCCTTGAACCCGGGCCGCAGCGGTTCAAAGAGGTTTCTATCCAAAATGACTAAAGTTGGTCTGAATCCACACCTCGAGTCCAGACAGTGCAGACGGCAAGGAGAGCTGAGACTCAGCACAGCTATTCCCACTGTGTTGAGCAACTCCTTAAAGGCTATCAGTATAAAGTTATGACATCTCTGATTCATCTCAACCATTCACTTACTGTGTAATTACAATCACTCAATATAGTTCTGAGGTTTTTTTGAATTCCCTACCGCACTAATGTTTACACCCAAACCCACTCCTGCCTGCCTCGCTAGGCACAGAGAGAATTAGAATCTCTCTCCTGTTATGCTTTCCCATCTTTCCCCGTGCTCTCAGCCTGATCGCTTCTCAATTCTGTCAATTCCTGATCAAAGAACAGGACAGCCAAGTTATATTCTCACTGTGTCATTAATAAAATATAGTGAGAGTAATGTTGCGCAACAAAAAAACGTGCAAGGGCACGTGTAACTAAGATGCACGGGCACAAAAATCTAATGTGAACACGCTGATGCGCAGCTACCGCAGCACATACTACAGGCTGCTCAGTATTTACACGAGGCAGTCCCAAAGGTTAATTGTGACAGCCTTGCTGCTGTAAAACAGCTTTTTAAAACAACTGCAGGCGTTACCGTGTGGCTGAACTCCCGTGGGGCTGCCAGCACACGTGCAGCAGGGCAGGTTTGGGTCAGGTCGGGCCGGTCCCGTCCCGCGGAGTGTGCCAGACCACCCTCGGTCAGGCAACACATCCCCCGGCGTGCTGCCGCCGGTTCTGACCACCCAGTCCTCCACCCAGCATGCTCCCGCTGCCGGAGCATCGCTTACGGGTACAAAGCCAAAATGCTCCTGGGAGCAGGGCCAGGTTTGTGTCATTAAAACCAAAAAAAATCCCAACAAATAACATACTTTTGGGTTTGAGCGTGAGACACTCTTAATATTTCCAGTAATTCATGTTGGGACTGTAACTACTGTTCTGGCCCTTTCCAAAAGCAAGAATGAAGAGATTCATTTCTTTCTACCACCGAGCCTCTTGCTGCGACAGGCGTGAAGGAGGAGAAGACAGCAGCTTTGACTCCGTGCCGATACCAGTCCCCAGCACACCGTGGGGCTCCGGCTGAAAAGCCTGTAGACCCACTGACCACCCAGCACTGACAACTCCCTCTCTTCAGCTTAGTCCAGCAGACTCGTTAGTCTTCAGTTATTCAACACTCTCTTCTTCAGTAATGAGCAAATAAGACTTTCAAAACCATGTGAGCTCGCTGCCTCCATTTCTTCGGGAGTAATGGGACAACGTGTTCGCATGATACAGGAGACAAGTGATGCAATGTCTTTCCTACGCTGTCCATCAAATTTAATTTGTTTAGTTCAGGAATGTTAGATCACAGCCTCACAGTGCAGGCCTGATCTTCCCCAATTTTTCCCAAACACAATCACAACTTTCTTAAAAAAAGGCATCCAAGTTAAACACGCTGCAGAGCAATCTATGAATGATTTATTTTAATTAGCTTAAGAGCCTTGCCCCAAAAAAAGATTTGAGGAAAACATGATACATCACGGCAGATACCCGTGAAGACTCGTATCTTATAGTTGGGCTAAAGGCAGTGCCTGGACCTGGACCTAAAGAATTACCCAGATTAATCCAGCTACAGGATTCGGCCTGTTTAGACAAAGTCAAGTCCTGTTGATGTCAGCATTTATTTTCAAAACATCTTGTTGCTAAAGGTTATTCAACTGCAGGATTAAGTACAAAATTTGCTGTCACACATGCAAAATCTAACAGTACATAAAGTTTTCACTATACAAAAGTTTGGGGTTTTTATACAGCTTCTCTTTTGGAGATCAACATCCTTGTCTTCAGAAGAGCCAATATAAAAGTTTTACGGGAAGAAAAACAAAAAAACCCTGTGCATCGTAACATGTAATTAAAACAATTGAAACTAAGAAGTCTGTTTACAGGAGTTCCTTTGAAGTGTAACTAAATCTGGAAAAAAGAATGGCATTAATTCATACCCATTTGTGAATTTAATTTGCTAGGAAAGAGTAAATAATTTTGGTACACCAAACTGCTATCTGGAAGTTTGCCTGGGCTGTACAGAGGGGGGGATGTGAGAAATTTGCCCTATTTTTACAGTTGAAAGCTTCATTGACTCACACAAGATACTTTAGCCTAATATCCTGTGGCATCGCAGTGACCTACATGTAATTATTGCATGCTTTTTCCAAAATATTTGTACACAACCAGAAATTATAACCTAAGTTACCAACCAGTTCTTAGTTTATACCAGCAACACAAAGATGGACTTCAGTCAGCGGTAACCTAGCTGTCTGACGTTTTTAGCAATCTTTTGGACAAATGTTTGGGCTTGGTTTGGTGTAATTTTCTGGTTTCCATTTTTCTTAGACAAACATATTTATCCTGTTAAGTAAATGATGTTTTAAAAACTTTCAGCTGTCCCTTCTCCCAGCCCGCAATCACTATCCCCATCAGACATGAGGTGATCTTGTGTTTGTAGATGTACATGCATTTTATGAACAAAGATGTGGGGGAAAAGGCAGAGGAAAAAAAACCCCAAACCATCAAATGGTCTTGCAATGCCCCGTGGTGCCACTCAGAAAACATCCCACCTTTACCTGCCCTTCCCAACAAGGAAAGTGCTTACATGCTCACAGAGGTCTGCTCAAGTCGGCTCGTGGTGGGGCTCTGCGGTGAGAGGCAGACGGGTGGTACTTAAGAGGACAGGGAGGCACATGATGAAGGAAACGCTTGGGCATGCACTGATCAAGTAGCTCTTCTCCCGTCAGCCTCCTCCTGGCAAGCTCATGGACAACACTGCTCTCGGCTCAAGAACTTCAGAGCTTTTTGGCAGCTACCGCTTGAAGAGTCACACTTTCTCCAAACACGAGACATCTGAGTTGTCTTGCTCACCACTCCGGTAGCTGAAGTAGCTACTGACTCACCAACTAGTTGACCACGTTACCAAGACTTCAGCGGTGCCAACTTGTAAAGAACCACATGCCGTTCACTATCAACAGGTTGACATCTGAAATTTCTCACGATAAAACTTAGCTCAAAGTGGGCTGTTTCCACCCACAGGAACTGTAATAAAGCTTCATACCACTGAACTCCTGAGGAGCATGTATCTGTTTAATGACGAGTAATTTTTTAACCTCTGCTGCTAGATGTGTTTGGTTGCACAGCCATACAGCCCAGACCTCGCCACTGCAGAGGTTGCTCAGTGCAGGATAGCCTTCAAAACATAACCTAAAGGTTCACAGTTGTTTCTCTTCTAAGTCTTTTCTACTAAATTATGCATCCGTTACTCAACCTGTCTGTGTCTTTAAAAAAAAAAACTCAAAAAACTTTTAATTTAAGCTTTTTATCCTAAACCAGAGAAGATCACCCAGAGTCAAATAAAAAAAAAAAAAAAAATCAACAAAATCTGCAATGATTTCAATAAGCCTAACATTCTAGTTTGACCTCCCAGACTGATATATTGACACTGCCATTAAATGACTATCCCATTTGTCTACATGTGTTTTTAGTTTTGTGCTAGTAGACATAGAAATAACAGAAGACCTGTTATTTCTCACTGTTGTGTCTTCCGGGGAGCAGCTGTGGTACGCTCCTGCAGCCATCAGTTTTAAAAGCAGTATTCAGTGCCTGATTGGCAGCAGAGCCGGAGATAGCATAGTGCTTCCTGCTGCGGTGAAATCGGTACCGTTACCCAACAGATCTCAGAAAATATATTGAAAAAAAAAATTATTCCTGATATGTGCACTTTTTTGAGTAAGACCCAAGAAAGAGCATGAAACAAATGCAGAGCAGTGCATAAGCAATGTTGGAACTGCTTGTTAAAAAAAGCAGTGGCAACTGGATGAGAAAAAAAAAAAAAGGATCAGAAGCATCTTAACAAGAAATGTACTTCTAAAGCTCCAACTACGTGAATAAAATTTTGCATATGAGAAAAGATGACATTCCTTTTTTCAGCTGCAAATATAATTCAGTCTTTATGACCTGAAAGCTCCATTACCCACTCTCTCATTCACACATGCACCCTTCTCCTATAGGGAACAATGTACCGGGAAAAAGTTTTAATCTAGTAAGACTTGAACAGAGCTGACATTTCTTTATGCCCAAGGCTCAGCAGTATGACACCAAACTCCTCCGCGTTTAACACGAACTAGATCTTTAAATCCCTCTTGCATAACCACTACCAGGTTTTATCATTGCAGAGCTGTATTTCAGAATTATTAAAAAGTAAGACTCAGTTGTTCCATGAGGAACAACTCTAACGACACTTCATTTCCTGTGAAGTTCTATCAGACATCCCAGTTCTCCAGTGACCCCCCACTGTTTCATATGGTCAGCAAACAAAATAGCCGCTCCTTTCTGAAATCCCCTATGACTACATTAACCTGGGCCCCTTCTCAACGCCAGCAGAGAACCCTGCATAAAGCATCATTATGTTTAATCTTGATTTGCATTTAATGTATTTATATTTTTCTTAAAACAGAGCTCATTTTCTCTAACAGCCAGACATTAAAACGTGCTGTTGCAGTCCTTTAACTAAACTCATCACTTATTTTGTTAACCAGTAGTTTATATGATATCTATGAGCATTTATCTAAGCAAGAGCATGTCCTAAAATAATTTACTCGAATTCCCAAACTTTACTTTTTTTTTTTAATCAAGTTGGAAAGATGTATAACATTTCTTAAGTTACTCATTTTTTTATTCATGATGTTTAGCAGACTCCATTGATGGGAACTAGAACTGGATTAAACATAACATCCTATGAGAAGGCTAAACAGACAGATTTTGTTATCCAACCACACTCCACGTTTAAAATTGAGGTATTAAAATTTAGTTTTCTTCCTTCACAAAGAAACTGAATCTACTATTTTTTTCCCCTTACTTTTGTCCATCTTTTTTTTTCAGTTCTGATCCTCTATTCCTTCATAAAGAGAGGAAAATAATTCATTAGAGAGGAAAAGAATGCTTTCTTATCCTTCCCTCATGCTGAGCCAGTGTTTATCTGTCTCCAACCAGACAATAAACTAAAATGAGCAGTTTATCTGCATCTACAGAAGAAGCCACTATTGTCCAACATGCTTTAACTCTTCATTCTCGTACCCTAAGAGGTTTTGCTGTTATAATGGATTGTCTTTGATTAAAAACTTCAGCAGCAAGCATACCTATGCAATATAAATATTTATGTCATTTCAAACGGCTTGTCAAAATTTTCCATTTAAAAAAAATTTATAAAGTAAACTTCAGGAAAAAAATATTTTTATTCTGTTTTTATAGTCATCTTACATACATTAAAATATTGTTTACTTTTGCATTTATGTACTCTTAAACCACTAGTTCCTAAATTCATCGAAAACTGACGCACAGATCATTTAGGGTCCTTAAGGCTTTACAGAATGATCTTTAAAGTAGCTTGGTTCATTTTAGTAAAACGTAAAGCTAAAAGGCAAAGAATTCCTGAAACTGGGGAATATTTTGGCAGGTAAAAGCAGGTTCATCAGCAACTTCAGTTTGTTTCAGAAAGGCAGCTATGCTGCTGTCCTGTTGGCAAGTGCCAGGAGGCAAAACTGGCCCTTGTTTTGTCTCCCTGGAGTCAGATTAGCACTGCCTTGGCGAAACAGCCTCTCTGCTTAGCCCGGACCCAGGCCTCTGATGAGGCCCTGCTAAATTCACAACTGGATAACTCAATTTTTTGCTAGGGCACTATTTGATTATCTGTCTTGTACATATAAGAAATACAGTAAACCCAATGAAGATGCACTGTGTCTTTCAAGAAAGCAGACAGCTGCTTACGGTGATGTAAAGCAATACAGAAGATGCGAGGGTGTACCTTAGGGTCTACTGCTTGTAGCTGAACTGTCCACCCAAACTCATTTATCAGTCAGAGCGGAGGTAGAAGTTAGTTACAAACTAACTGAGCAGTGATACAGAACATCACCATATTTTGGAGTACTCAACCACACAACCATTCTAAGCCAACAGTCAGTAAGAGCAACCCGTCTTTTCGTCCCCGTGCCAAGTCAGCACAGTTTACAAAATAAATGTTTTCGAACCTAGCTTTAGTCTTTAAACATGCTCGAGGACTGATACAAACCAAAATGGCTGTTTCTCGGAGAGTGGAGTGGCACAGAGAAGAAAAACTGTCGGCAGTGTCCCTGAGGTTATCACTCTGGACCACATGAGAGCTCCTCGACAAGCTCTCTGTGGGACAGCGCTCTCCTTACATCCCACTACAAGGAGCTGTGCCTAGTTACATGACCCAAGAACATTACATTGCTTTTCGAGCAGCTTCATGAAAAACAGCACAATCAAGCAGCATCATGTCTTTAGAGAAAATAGACAGCTATTCAGTGTCTTTGTGGCACCTAGAATATTCAGTATAAGATTCACAGACCCTTCTCCAACTCTAAGCTAATTAACTTGACTTCTGAATTATTTAAATCATTCCCTTGGATAACAAAATCCAAAAGATTAGGCATTACTGCTTCACTCACACATGCACGTACTGTAAGAGATTTGCTTCATTTTTACACTTTGTTCTTACACACCTTTTAAAGCTCTGAAGCCTGTTTAAAGACACTCTCTCAGCCAGTGCTGCCCTACTCTCAGCTAAAGCTTACAAGTGTTTCTACTTATCTTGAAACGTACTTTCTCCCTTCAAAATGAAATAGTCCACTGCTGGTTTGAATGCGAATAGGTGACACAAAGCTTCGTCCCATACTCACATGCTTACTAGCAGGTTGACTCTGAGGTAAAGATCCAGGGGCCAGCACTGGAGAGCTTGCAGGGCTACAAAGTTCTGGGAATGGATTTGGGATGGCCGGCAAAGACGATGTTCTGAATTGCTGTTCTTCTTCTTGAAGACGCCTACAAACACAGAAGCACTAAGCATTAAGAGGAGCAAGCCAGCATCACTAGGCCTGGATCTTCTGCCCCACCATTTAAAATAATCATACTAAAGAAAAGGAATTGAAATCACTCTTTTTCTAAGCAACTACTATACAGATACAGCAACTGTAAGCACAAAGTAGGCAATCACATGTGAAAAACGACCACACATCTATGCTTGCTTTGTTGCTTATAGCTTGATTACTTTGGTGGATAAAATAAAGAGAAATACCCATCTGTACTTGCTGTTGTAAGTGCTAGCTTACAAGCTTAAGCTCTGTGTGCCAGAAAGACAGTTAAGCTCTTCCAAACCAAAATGAAAAGGGAAGAGAACACAACTGCAGTCACTTCGAGTTATAGAATCATAGAATGGTTAGGGCTGGAAGGGACCTTCAAAGGTCATCTAGTCCAACCCCCCTGCAAGGAACAGGGATATCTCCAACTAGATCAGGTTGCTCAGGGCCTTGTCCAACCTGGCCTTGAACGTCTCCAGGGATGGAGCATCCACCACCTCTCTGGGCAACCTGTTCCAGTGTTCTACCACTCTCATAGTAAAAAATTTTTTCCTAATATCCAACCTGATTCCATGTGGATCAGCAAATGAAGGTGTACCCCAGCAAAACCTCTAAGCTGAGACTGAAACCAATATAGTCACCTCATTACAATACCAGATTACATCTCCAAGCAACTTGGCACTTCCTGGAGATAGAAATGCAAAGACTCAGCTTGAGCAATAAACTGCAATTACACCCTCCCACCTTATCCTAGTTGTAAGGTTACTACTCAGACATTTCATGTGCATCTCCTGAGATACACCTCAGGAGTCTTAAGTAGGACCAACAGAGTTTGAAGTGCCAGTTTGCATATACTTGTACTGCCCACACCAACAGAAGGAAAACTAAAGCCTACCATTTACCACAGACAAGACTAAAAAGATGTAAGGCCTATTCCTGACCACACAGATTGCTTTAGGCTTTCCTACTGCTCGGGCATCGTCCTTGAAGACGCCCCAGGTGACCCTGCAGCAGTTGGGTCTGCAACGCCTTTGCAGAAGGCTCCATCTAGTGGCAACCGTGGAAGTTGTCAAATCCAGGAGACGGTTGATTGCCTTTGGAATGTGAATGATTAAAAATTCAATTTGCTCTCATTTTTTCCCCATGCCTTCAACAAACAGAGCCTTCTTAACAGAGCTGCTTGGGAGACAACTGTTGGGTTTTCCCCTGGCAGTATGTCCCACTCTGGGCACAGTCACTGTCTCTGCCTGCACCAGAACCCAGGGGCTGATATAACTACTGGGAAATCTGCTCCGCAGGTAACTCTATCCTGCAATTTTGTTGCCTTGGTGTTCCACGAACGAGCCCTACAGATCTGGGTTTTTGCCATAAATAGCAGGTTCCAACCACAACTATGAGCTATGCAAACAACTACTTATCTGCTCGATTTTTTTTTTTTTTTTTTTTTGCATCACTCACATATGCACTTTCCTACAGCACGGGGTAAAGGATGGTGTAAGATTGTAACAGTGCTCTGTTACAGACAGTATTTGACTGTCTTCCATTATAAGAAGTGGAATGATGGGCTCGAGACATAATTCGAAACGTGTGGTTTTCTCAAAATGAGAACTCGCTACGCTGTGCTCTGTTCTGCCTATAGTGCTGCAGTGCGTCATTTACTCCCTGACCAACACGCACATAAACCTGTGCTCTTAAGAGAGAATTACCACAGTCAACCATTCTGTTCTAGCCGAGGAAAAAAGACACAGCCATTCCACTGAATGGGAAATGGATCTAGATAACCCTGAATAAAAGTTTTGCCATTATTTTATTTAACAATAAACACACGATGTTCTCGTGCGTATGGAAGTACAAAGTTCAGAAAGGCACGAGTATTCTCCAAAAAGAGTTGCTAAGCATGTGAAACGCCCAAAATACTTGAAATGAAATGTTGTGATCGAGACATTTACAAAACATCGACAGTTATAGTACTCTAGAGACTGCTTTTTCTAGAACAGCCTTATTCAAGGTTAAATAAGAAATACTTGTAAAAATTATTGCATCATCAGCTGACTTGGCTACATGTATTGCAGTACTGCATACTACCCACTACCCATTCATACAGAAAACCTGCCTGTCTTAAGAATGCCATTGCTATAGGAAATACATCAGCGTAAAGAATGAGGAGCAACCTTTTCTGTTATCTGGGATTTTTCTTTTATTATTATTACTTCTCACTTCTTTTGGAGAAGACACTTAAGTAGAAGGAAAGGAAAACTCCAAATCTCTCTGATCCAGGCAATTTACCTACTCATGCTGTCAGCAGCTCCTTTCCTCCTGCTGCCTAAAAAGAAGCTTTTAAGACCCTCAGCATCACCGATAGACTCTCCCATCACCACCAAGAGCATTCCACCCGAACCTTGAATTCAAGCCCCCATCCTGACAACAGGGAGACAACTACAAAAAAAAAGTGTTTAAATGATTCACACAAGGCACTGAATTGAAAGAGCTGAAAGTGCTCTAGGAAGAAAAGTTAAATAACTATGAGATGATCCTTTTTCATTTGTCTTGGACCATTCAGGAAACCTCCACAGAGAGCGGTATTTTTTGTGTATCAAAACTAGCTAAATGCGCCCTCATCTATCTACATATCTCCTATGTTTTACAAAACCAAGAAGTTGTCAGTAGACACCATACCCGAGAGAACAGTTTGGAAATAAATTCAAATATGGACATCATTTCTGCGAATTGGTACCAATGATACGCTTCTAACATGTCTGCTACTACAGGTATGATAACCATTGATTAAAAAAAGGGTTAAAATGTGACATTTTTGCATTTTATAAAATACATGGAAAATTTGTGTCCTTCACCTACCTGGTACATCTTTTTTCCTACGCAAAATTCCAGTCTACCACCACTAGACTCCTTCTGTCTCCTACTTTCAAAGGCAGTTCTTTTGAAGCTAGTTGAAGACAACTTTAACAAAGAGGAGGCAAGTCCCTTGTTCCTACCTGACTGCCATGATGCGCACCGGCTGAGATCGCTGCACCTTTTGCCTCGGAGACACGGGCTGCAGTGCACCGGATCCTGAGGACGGCAACTGACTGCGGTTGAGCTGACCATTTTGAAGGAGCGGAGTGGTTTCCGACTGCATACTGCATGTAGAGTATAAACTTTCAAATGAGGAATTCATGTCGTTTACCAAAGCTTCTAGGTCCACATCGTCATCTGAAAGACAAAATAAAGGCAGCATAACACATCTGGAAGTCTCAGATAAAAGAAGTCTGGAAAGACCAAAGACTAAGTTTCAGTAAAGTTATCACATAATTTTATAGTTCTGTTTTTACAGTGCATATTTTTATTGCAGAAAACATTTACTTATTTTAGAGCAGAAAAATGCAGCTAATAAAAGCAAGCAATGAACATTTATTTTGTCTTCCTTGGAGACAAGCTACTGAAAGAATGAAATATTTCTACTATAGTATTTACTGTATATATAACCAAAATTTGGTGAGATTTTTAATAATGCCAATGCTAATGTGAAACACTCCTTCACATAACTGATAAACTGACATACATTTCAAAAGTATATGACTTAAAAATACCTCAGATCAGCTTGTCAACGTGTGAAGTTAAGATTGTCACACAGTATGATAAACACTTTGCAAGATCCAATAATTTAGAAGAAAAAACCAAGACAGTGTTGCAGAAGTCAACAGGTGGAAGACATGCTCCTCCACCACACATGTTGTAAAGTGATTATTATAGTTTGTCAAAAACCTCCTCTGTATTTCTGTCTATTTTTGCAATAGGGTATTTTGAAGGCCAACGCAAGCTTTTAACTGTCACTCCAAGGACTTTCTAAAAAGATCTGTATCATTGCTCTTGCAAAGTGATAGAGAGACTCCTGCCTTGAAGAGCTCAAAGTAAATTAACGAGGGATGCGGCGTGGGTGGTTGGAAGAACACTGGTCCCTAGAAAGTGCACCAACCTTTCTATATACACCACCTTACCTCACAGTAAAGAGGTAACTTGTGCTCATTCGTTCCTCCTTAACGATCATAATCACTCTGCAAGACAACAAAACTCTGCAAGCCCTTTGCACTAACCGCTCTCTGAACTCCTATTTCAGAGTATTGTAATTACTCCCTAGCCACAAGACACGTCACTCCCTATCAGGAGTTCAGCGGGCTGACGAACACACACATCGGTATCTGCTTCTGGTTACTGCACAGCCACTGCCTGAACAGCTACTTCAGACCAAACACAACTTTGTGCATCCAAAAATGTGCCCTTATTTTCCAGCTGTATCAACTGGCCTGATAAAATATACCATTGCTGCCCACAAACCTTGTCTTGCAAAACTCATGACACGGATGGAAAGTAGAGCCAAGCGATGGAGCCAGCAAATATTTACACAGCCCTATGTAGCTAAAATATGCTTTTCACTCCAAATATTTTCTGATACCCATTCTTTTGCCATGTCTTCTAGGTAAACAAACCACCAGGAGCAGCTATTCAGCTTGTGATCAATTACAATACTTTATTTGAGATACTGTAACTGATTTTGTACCAACATCACCTTTCTTCAGCTTCAGGATATAACTGAAACCAGCACCACTCAATTTCTGTCCACCAACAACACGCCTCCATACCCATAATGGCATCTGAACAGGGCATTTACATAGCAATTGTTTAGGATGCTGACAACCCCAGCTCTCGGTGTTGATGAACCAAAAAAGCTCTGCTCAGAATTAAACAGGTGCTGGTCATGTACCTACATCTGAGCTCTATTTAATGACTTGAAATACTATGTTCTTCACGGAAAGTCAGAAGGCCCTTGACTGAAGTAAAACCCCCCTTAGCCTTCACTGAAAACGTACTCACAGGATTCACAGGTTGGAACACGTGTTAAAAAACCCAAAACCAAAAAAAACATCAATCCACAAACAGGTAGATTTCGTTTTTATTGTTTCATTTCTTTATTGTTATTTCCCCTCAGTCTCTGTACTTAACAGCTACCACTAAGACTCACCTTCCCTAGGCTACACCATCTTCTCTGTCAGCTAATTCATGCATTTTCAATAATCTAGACGTTGCTTTGCTCAGAAAAAGTCTACAATAAATTTCCTGCTATTTTTAGGGATCTCGAGACAGAGTTGCAATTTAAATTTCATTCCATCCTCCAGATTCTTATCCTATTTGGAGAGGACATATTGAAAACACTTCTTGAGCAATCACAGCCAAGGGAGTAGGAGTATAAAGAGGGAGAGGCTGAATTACAAGGCTTTTGAATTTTATCATTCATCTAAAGCACCAGAAGACAGAGCTGTAGGGTGTCAGATGGCTGTCAAGTAAAAGCTTAGGGGTTGGATGAAGGAGACATAAAAGACAGACCCTGGCCAGAGAGTCAGGGAGTAAATTACAGCAACTAACAGCAATTGTTTAGCAGGGTGAAAAGCAGAAAGGGAAGAAAGTCAAGGGGTACGTTCTGTGGAAGTCCATACGGCTTGGTCCCCCAGGGTGCTAATTTATTAACATAGACAAAGCTATCAGCGTGCAAGATCATTAAGTTTTCAGATGATTGTTACATGGAAGAAACGATTAAGAGTCTGCTCAAGCTATCCCTGAACAGTCAAATAGGCACAAAGATGTAATACAAAGTCTAATATGCATAAAATGAGGCACTTCATGCAAAATACTAAGCAAACCAAGTATACAGTTTAAAGCATTGAATTACCATTAGCAGGCTTTTAAGCATATCAGTTACACACCTAAATTCAACTTCCAACAGGACAGGCACTGACGAGATGCATATAGAGTTTTCCTAATAATATGCTGCACTGAAGTCCAGAATCTGGTTTCACTCCTCTGTCAGCTCTTTTTCTCCACGGGTGCAGCACTACTAATAATAGCCCTCAGCCTTACTATAGAACTTTTGCAGAAGCACAGATCCTTAAGCTTTCCAAAGACAAAGCCTGCAATCTTGAGTTTCATACAGTTTCATCTCTATACAGAAGCATTTACTAGTAAATACCATTACGTTTTGGAGAGATTTTAGCAAGTTGCAATAGGAAACCTCACTGCTGCAGCCTACCTTGGAAGTGCCAGCAGATGTCTCAGCCTGCCAAGTAATCCAGTACGTTACTTGTGATGGCTCTCTACAGAGCTTAACTAAATAAGAATCTAACAAGCCATCCATGGGATTTCTAAGCCACTTCAATCATTTGCAGGTACACTATTCAGAATGAAATTCCATATACAGTGAAATCCTTCGAAGTATCTTTCTCTATCAATCAGTGAGAACCCAGCCTCTATCAAGATCATCCTACGTGAAAAAAAAAAAAGCTGACAAAACTGATTTTGAGGCTTGCTAGTTAACAGCAAAATATGCAAATGATTGAGCTTTGAGCCACTGAGCATGGTATCACGCTGCTACTCTAAGTATGTGCACACAAATTTTGCGACTGACCTGGAAGAATCACCTTTGTAGATTATAACAGGCAGAGTATCTTCCTTAATCTGCATTGAGTTCTGCTGTAAAATCAAGGAGTATGGAAGTGGATATTCAAGGTCTATTTTTTTCGTCTCTCAATTGAGCAGCATAGAGGGTAGCTTATCACTTCCATGCACAAACATGCAAGCAGCCTTTTGCTTTTGAAAGTAATTTTTAAAGGAAAGCACTGGTAAAATCTAGCTCTGACATACTTCTGGTGGAGGATGGGGTACTGACAGTTTTGTAGACCTCTTATACCGTAAGAAAATACTTGGTATGTCTGCAAACAATGTTCTTTCCCAAGCTTGAACCAAAGTGCACACAGTGGCAGCTGTTTCAACTTCATTTTGCTTCTTTGCCCACAAGTTGTTAAACTTTGGCTTTGTTCACAAACCAGCTCCACTGGATGTTGCAAGCAATATTTTTGGTAAAGTAAATCATTATTTCAATTATGAGAAAAAAAAAGTTCAATTCAAGGAAAGAAGAAAACTTTGTTATAAACCCTCTATTGAGCTAGCGAGCTAAAATATTCTCAGAAAAACAAAAGCACTTCCAACACCATTTGAATGTTCTGTAGCATACCACAGGAGGGACGATAATCCCTCAATTAGGCCTGAGCAAACTTTAATCTGTGCTTAACCATGTCCCACTTATCTTTCTGCTTCTAGACCTTCTCTGTGCCCCAGATCTTAATTTATTTACTTATTCTGGTTGTTGTTGGCCTTGACACATCAATCTCAGCTAATGGAACTGAGAAGGATCCTGCCTATTCTGAAGCGGTGTAATGCTGAAATGAGCCTCGCTCAGCTTCATCCGTGCCAGCCTTCTGAAGAAAGCAGGTACTTCCACGGCTGTCAAGGGGCTCATTGCACTGCAGAAATTCTGTTTACTGAATAAAAGCTGAACACGGAAAGAATCCCGGCTTTGGACTACAGAGCAGGTTGTGTTTCATGTCTCTATATGGCAGCCCAGCAAGCACCCTTCCCTTTTGCATATGGTCTGCAGTTCACAGGGAATACTATGAAAAATATCACAGGACTTAAGCGAGCTGTGATTTAAGAGCTTTTAAAAAATGTATGCGTACATACATAAATAATTTCCTTCTTGTTTGCTCATTTCAGAATGTAATTCTCCAGCATTATCCCTCATATCAGTTCACAGAAGACCGATGCGAGTGCTACTAGGAATTCAGCAGATTTATTAAAAGGCTATACCACTTTTCAGTCTCCATGGAAGTAAGTCTGATGCTATATCAAGTCTAACAGCATGTATATAAACAAGTGTTTCATACTACAGTAAGGAAGGCATTAACTGATCACCTGTTCCTACCCAACAGCCTAACTCCAGGAATCAGTTTCTCCAAAATGAGTTTAAGTGCAGCATGTTCAAGACCCTGCTTGACAAAGCAAAGACACCAAGATAAAACTAACATAAGATCTCACTCTAGTTTAGCTCAGTAGAGGATGATATCACAGTGCTGAGGCAGGCCCTCCTGCACACAGTAATTAACCCTCAAGAAGACAGATAGAAACAGCAAAAGAAATGTAGAATTGCATATACCCTAGCATCCTGCACTGATGTTCCAGTGAAACATTATGTAAACTACAGCTAATACAGGGAAAATACCTTAACATTAGAATGAACAGAGGGACTTAACCAGAATTTAAAAGAAAAAAGGACATAAAATATTATGGTACTCACCTCAATGTCCCATTTCTAATCTCCTAAAACTGTATATAAGTTATCCTGATGCATACCGGTGATATAAGCATGTTTTGCAAGGTATCTGATATGGTGGAAATCTCATGTTTTATGATCAGAAACCGCCATCCAGGTAAGGATTACCACAGCGAGATGTGCACACAAACTCCTTGTGCAAAGGATCCCCTCAAAAGCCTCCAGAATTCAGCATGTCCCTCCAGTTCCAAGTCCAAATGCTGTTTTGATGGGATTTTTCAGAAATCCCAACCACTAAAACTTGTTGAAAATATACCACTGCTGACAACACACAGTTGTAACGTTGCACCCAAAAAGCTCACTCTAGATAACACTCATATTCCTCTCTTCCCTTCTTCCTCTGAACTTGTAACTACATTTGCTATGTTTACACAAACGTCTCACCTCCCTCCATAACCTGTTTCATCTTCCACTAATGCCAGACACCAGCTGCCTATTTGGACATGCTTCTCTTGTACACTGAAAGAGTTACCTACAGCCCCCTACAGTTTCATGCATTTAGGACTTGGCAGCTGCTACACCTCTGAGACACACATGCAACAGAAGTTGGATGATACCAAGCAGATTTCTTACAACGTCCTTTAACTCCCTCCCCCAGTGACCTCTATATCGATGCTGCAGCTTAATGACACCCTCCAGTTCCTCATACTTGCTCCAATTCTATGCAATCTCCCCCCTCCTACTTTATTAAAAAGTACACACAGAAGGTAGTTTGGCACAAGAAACAAAAAGACAATACGAAGAAACACTTGTAAACCTTATGTGTTCACACTGTTCTCCAGGTCCACTGCCCACTCAATTGTAAAAAAAAAAAAATATCAAAATTGCCTTGGTTGAATATTCAAAGGCTGGAAGGTTTTTGCTACTTTACACTGAAGGCAGAAGACAACCCCAACTTTATCTCCTACAAACATCACGAAGACCACCATGTTTACAGTTTGAATTAGAATTGCCAAGCCTGAACCCCAAGCCTCCAGAAATTCATGCACTCTGTGAGTCCCCTTATGGGACTCTGCACTCAAGAATCCTTTCCTCTACTTCCTAACGTTTATCATCTTAAGTGAAATCCTCTACTTTGTACTGTAACTATGGTGGTTGGCCTACAAAGTGTCGCATCAGTGTATGTGCAGCTTCCAAAATGCTAAATGGACCATGCTGTAGAAAGAAGGGCAAGAAGAAGAGACGCTGGTCAGTAACAGAGCATGAAATCGAGATAGGCATCTATGCTCTTTAAGCACACTGAAGTGCCACACAGAGAAGTCAACAGGGAACTTGTAACTGCTCCAGTATTCTCCAAGTAATTTTTAAATCCCACATACGTCAATTTTCACTTCTACCAACAAGGCTGAGAAGGCTAACACCAAATGTATGCAGATTAATTACAGGTTCTAGAGAGAATTCACTTTATAAACATCTCTTTAGTAAGGGTTCATGACTGGAGTCCAGTAACATTCTTAAAACACACCTTATAAATTTCTTGAAATAGAAGACAGAAACTAAACTGAAAAAAATTAATGTTGCTAGGTAACAGCTATAGGAATAAGCTACATATGAAAGGTGTTAGCCAAAAAAAAAAAAAAATCAAAGCATTAACAAGTAACAGGAGCAAACAGCTATGGGTGCTCTATAGCAGGAAGGAATGAAGTTGTACCCTCAGATTAGTCTTTATCACATAAAGCAAGTTTCAAGAATTCTGATGGACAAAAAAAAAATGTAGAGCTAAAAAATGAAAAATTCAGCAGTTACCCAGTTCACATACCTAACAACTGGACATCATAAAGATGATGAAAGTCAGGTATTTGACAGGGTGAGGGTGGATAAGGAGAGGTTGGTTTGTTTAATTCCAGAGAGAAACTAAAGCAAAGCACATCTCTGATGATTTTAACTGTTTTGCCCTTTGATGAGGCCCCAGTTATTCACAGACAACATTCAGAAGTGCCTCCTAGTGTGCACATTCCCCTTTCTAACACAAGAATTGTCAAGAGTCATATCAGCCCTTTTGTGGAGTGGATGGATGTTGGCCACCTTGACAAATAACTGCTGGCCATGGGCATCACCACCTCCACCACTGAGTCCTCGCTCAAGCCTGAGGCACAGGTGTTGAAGCACTAATAGCATCAATAAGGGTTTGAAACTTAAGGTGAACATCTAAAAGCCATCTAGAATGTTGATTATGCATATACATACCAGCGTTATTACAGTCACAAGAGATAAAACATGCAAGTGAAGGCCAGTCCCCTTTCCAGACCGCGCCACCTCAGTTAGAGAACACAAAGTTGGGATTCAATCTTCCTGATACTCATTTTCTAGTAGGTAATTTGCAGCTTTAAAAAACTACACACACACGCAAACCTAGGAAAAAAGCGTATATTCCTAAAAGAAGCATCAGGTCAAAGTTTGAACCCAGAGTCAAACAGGACAACAGCAGATGTCGTGTGACTGCAGAGCCAGTGGGGCTGACTGGCTCCTGTTGGGTGAGGACACCACGCACCCTTGTCCAGCCATCGCTGATGGCGGAGCTCCTGAGAACAGCAGTTACCAGTGACTGCCAGCCCTTTCAGATCCCTGTTTGCAAGCCCATGCTTACAGAACCACTGCTGTATAGTAAATACTGAGTAAACAGATCACTTAAAGCAGAATCCGAGGTTAAGCAGACCACTGGGAAATTGTCGTTCCTTGGACAATTACAAAATCCAGTCAGAAGATTCGTTCTCAAGAACGCTGCGGATGTTACCAGTTTCTTCTACGAACATTAGATTCGGTGGTTTCCCTGTACCATTTTCTCATGTCACCTCCTTTTACTTCATTAGTTTAAGAAAAAGTCTGAGGAAGATCTTAAAAGGAAAGCACTTGCAGTTGGATTTATCAAGACAGAAAAAAACTGAAAACATGCTCAGTTACACAGAGGATAAAAAAAAAAAAACACATCAGTTGAGGAGAGAACCAGCACGACAGCAGACAGAACAGGATATTCTTCGCAAGGCCAAATGTGGGGTCAGAGTAGACGAATCCTCAAAAGAAACCAAACCCCTCAAGAAGGATAGAGCAGTTCCATCAGTGAAAGACTTGATATGCCACCGGGTGAGCAGGCCAGACTGATTTTTCCTGACCCAAAAGGAGACACGAACAGGGGGAAACCTTAAGATTAAGTCATGATCATGCAAGTAATAGTCATGTACCTATGGCCTTATTGTGGCCCTTTCTTTACTCAGGAGAAAAAACAAAACAAACAAACAAAAAAACAACAAACCCCAAAACAAAAACCACAACAAAAAAAAAAATCCCAAAAGACAGCGAGCATGAGTGAATGCATGAAACACAGACACACCAACCAACTCAGGGATTCTCTGCTTATGCCTTATCTTCCTGGTAAGGTTAATTGGACGCCTCAATCTTGGCACATCATCTCTATAGAGAAACTGGAAGGGCAGTTCTGGCAGTACGTCCCAAAATGATGACTACAGAAAGTTCGTCACTCGGCTCTCAAGTGGAGGTGGTCAGGGTAACACCTGAGCAGCAGAACGGCTCCTAGTCTGTGCAGCCCCCACAAAACCAAACAGGAAATCCACTTAAACTTTCCACTTAACGGGGAAAACCGTGTTAACCTACTGAGTCATTAAGGTACTTCCAAGTTAGAACTCAGGAAGCACCATGTTGGATGGCAATGGATAGATGAGTTAAAATACTGTCCGCTGGCCACATGGTAGGCTACATCTTGTGTTAGACAGTCATATTTATGGGTGAATGGCGTTAAGAGGATATCCTGCATCAGTGAGAGCTGCAATTTGACACAAAGGTCAGTTTTAGTTGTGTTTTTATTAAGATTACATACTTTTACATTGAGGAAACTGAATAAAAAGCTTTAAAGTACAGTGTATTTTCCTTATGCTTACATGAATGAATATTACTGTTTTTCAAAATCGATTCTACTGTTTCCTATATACACATTCCTACTCATAATGCTTTTCTAAAGTTTTACTTAGATATTTCTCTTATTGCCCACATCAGAGAAAAAACACCCAATAACGAGAGTGCAAATCAAATATATACAAATGAGTAACACTAAGAGATAAGCCAGAGTTCAAAAAGGAGTTAAAAATTCAGACAAATGAGAAGAGCTACCACGTACCTTACAAGTCTAAAGCTATTAAAGGCAAAGTTAAAAACACAGTCAAAGCATCTTTTGCTTTCTTTTAGGGAATCCATGTTCACCCTCCCTGATTAAAATACTGTAATGCCCAGCCAAATAATCCCGGTTGAACAATCCTTACAAATTGATATAAGTACCACTGCACAGATTAGTCCCTCCCATCCTGCCAAGAAAGCTTCCCAAGCTTTATCCGCGCTCTGGGAAACATCGTGGGTAACCTCCTCACATGCTGCTGCGCAGCTCCAGCCAAAGCCTGAAACGCCCTGCCTGCCCCAGCACCCGTGACGGTGGCTGCTCGGTAACAGCATCGCCGCCTGCTCAGGGAACACCCCACCTAGCAGCCAGGAAAGCCCTCGCTTCTCGCATCGGGGGGTTTCGTTTCAAAGCCACTCTGTGACAACGCAAATAAAGCTGTCAAGTGAAAAGTGGATGGATTAACCCAAAAAGTCCGTTAGCCTTTCTCACTGGGTCCCCAGAGCTGATGCTGAAACATTATTGTTAAATTAAGCATGCACCTCATCAGTTGATACCCAGGCTAACCTTTAATCCTACTAACTTTAAACCATGAGTTTTAAAATTTGCTTTGAACAGGTTTATTGCTGGCTTAGACAGCATGTTTAAGAGGATGTAATACAAGTTCCAAAAGTTACATACGGCAATTAATGAATCAGCTATTCCTCCGAGTTAATTAAAGATTGCGTTTTCAGCACATAATAGTTATCTAGCTGTGACCCACGTTCTTACAAAGCAGACAATTGGAATAATTCATACTTAAAGTACTTCTAGTCATGAGTTTAGTTAACAGAACGAGTCATATGAAACAGTAAAACACTTTAACGCCAGAATAATTTTGGCTTCTTTTACCAGTTGCTTTAATAGTTTAGTATTAACTCCAATTGTCAATTCTGTAAATGATCCACAAGACAGTGAAGGGGGAGAGAGTTGTTTGGAATTGCAACATAGCCTCAAAAATGTCCCCTAAGAACCTCAGACGTGGGACTTCCAAATCCGGCACCTGACATCAGATGTCCTCGTACTGCCTTGGCAGCACGTCGATGGAAGCTTTCACTATGTTTCTTTGCTCTACCAAGGAAACAACGTTTTGGGGCATGCATTTAATTTCATCGGCACACACTTTGTCCTCAAGCAGGCTCTCTGTTTTAGGCTCTCCCTTCACACCAGCCTAGCTGTCGCGTCAGAAAAATCAAGTAGTCCTTTTGGGTGCAGAACAAGGAGCTCTCCCCTGGCCCTGCCAGCAAAGGGTGGATAATTTGTGAGGAATTACTGCCGTAATGAAGCACGAACCTCCGCTGCGTGAGAAGGGAACGCCACAGTCCTGCCGCACGGATCCCCAGATGGCAGAGCATATTGCTGCAGTCGCATCCCAAATGGTGGTGCAGAGCCACTGCCGAAAGCGTCCGTACCCGACGCTGCCGATGCAGAAACCCGTCATTTAGAACAGCTCCGCAACGCTTCCCTCCGCTGCGACTACGCTGACCCCAAGAGCGCCTGTTAGCCAAACTTTTTTTTTAAAAAATAAAAAACCTCACAAACCAACAACCAAATAAGAGCAAAAAACCCAACTGAAAGTCAAACCCTGATAAAAAAAAAACAACAAAAAACATTGCAGTCAATCCCCCAAGACCAGCAACAATACAAAAGAAAAACTAATCTGAATTTACCATTCAAATCTTCATTGAAGAGCAATGATCCCAGCCTAAGTTTATCTAGGCCTAAGAAAAATAGAAATGTAGTCAAGTCCCTTCTAGACTCACCAAATAAGAGTTTACTTTTTTAAACCAGCTACTCAAAAAGCGGTCCGTCTCCATTTAACATCCCACGGGCAAGCTGCGCCAGTTGAAATAAGTCAGGATAGCGTTCAGCCCAAAGCCACGGCTGCAGGTGTGCTACGCAGAAGATTCATCACAGCTTGATGCAATCCAAAACCAACTGGCCAACTACACCTGTTTTCCTCACGACACCCACACGCCTGATTTCACGCAGTGTGGGCACTCCCAGTTTGGGTACTCGGGGTACCTCACGATTCTGGGAAGTCAATCCACTGCTCTTCTCCATCTGGTCTGTTTTCACCGGGCTGTGGGTAGGGACTCCCAGCTCCAGCCTCACCTCCTTGCATCCCCACAAAATGAGGCTGGAAGCAGGACACGAGACATCATCTCCCACGGGTACTTTGTTAGCACAGCATCGCTCCGTACAAGGCACTCTCCTTGCGACAAGGATGTCATCGGTGCACTCAACAAGTGCTGCAACTCCCGAAATCACCCCCCAGTCGTCTTAGGAAAGACACCCCAGAAACCTGTGAGTGCAGGTTCAGTGTTTGCAAGAGGTTAAACTCGCTCACCTCGCTCCACTTCACGTCTGAAATACAGCCCAGAAAAGCAGAGAAGACTGGTTCCTCCACCAAAAGCACGCCCACATATGCATAGACCTAGAAAACCCTAAACCTAGAAAGAGGCAACACGTGAAGAGGACAGAGCTTAAGGAAGGCCAAAAAAGCGTCGCTTTAAAGCTTTAACGCTCTGAAGGACTTTTCTTGATGGCTTTTTAGTAACGTTGGCAACTCCACGTTAGCTGCCTTCAAGTTGCAGGCCTCGTCGTTTAGAAACCTGCGGCACTTCAGATTTCAGAGGGACTTGGAATATTTTATTATGTCTGAGCTCTCCAGGATTTTTCAGCCACTTACGGACAAACCACAAAAACATAAGAGTAAATCTCTTTTGCTGTTGAATAGCAGCGAGCTCATAACTGAATTGCAGAGATTAAAAAAAAAAAAAAAAATCAGCAGCCCCCATGAAGCCTTCTCCAAATACAGAAGCTCTCAAACATACAAGCTTATAAAGATGCCTATGCATGGGAACTCGCAAGCAACGCGTACCACCAGTCAGGAGCGTCAACAAGACAGACAGCCAGTTCAAGACAGGCTCTTGCGCAGTTACAGATCCACTCAGACAGTGGTGCTGTAACACACCGTAACGCTGCACTGCTGCTAACCTCGTCTTGTACACGTCGCAAATTGCCTGCAATCTTGATTTGGACAGAAAGACTTAAATATTGTTACTGCAATCTTAATACCATTAATGAAATTACATAACTAATTGCTTTGGTCAGTAGCACCTTATATACTTTAATTACTTAAGCAGTTGCTTGCTGTTATAAGAACTCTAAATTTAGCTACGTCTCATGCCGTATTTTAATTTTTTTTTTTTTGTTTAGGTGGTTTGCTCTATTTAAGTCTGGTTTTCAGCTGAAAATACAACTAGCTTGACAGAATCTTGTCCTTTTTAATAGGCCCAAAGAGACTCAAATACATTAACAAATTCAGACTGATCTTCCCCTTGAAGCTTCTTGGCTTTAAGGAAAGTGGCGCAAACTTCTTCACCCTCAACGCAAGAACATCAGCTGCTTTGAAATGATACATTTCTAAAGTATCCTCAGATGACACAGCTTGCCGTAGTGAAGCGCTCTAATGAACAACTGGCAGCACAGTGAGGCAGACTCACAGAAGGCTTTGGGTTGGAAGGGACCTCAGAGACCATTTAGTTCCAACCTCCTTGCCACGGGCAGGGACATCTTCCACTAGACCAGGTTGCTCAAAGCCTCATCCAACCTGGCCCTGAACACTTCCAGGGATGGGACATCCACAACTTGTCTGGGCAACACGATTCTATGATCGCAATCCATTCCTCCTTGACTAGAGCTTTTCTTCTACCCCTAAACCTCTTAAAGCTGAAGAATAAAAATAATGCCTCACATTGCTTTGCATGTACTATATCAGCAGTGTTATACATCCAATTGTCCGTACTGCGTACTTTGAATGCTAGCCTATCCTCTGGCTTTTTCACAAGCAGATTGAAGGTGAAATGCATGGGTTTATTCACCCACTGCACAACCATTATTGGAAGTTAGATGAGTCAGTTTTAGACTGCCTAACAGCTTGGTGCTACACCCAAGTATCCTACCATTGCCTCTCCTCTCTCAGTTATATCCTCCACCACTATCTTCCCATTGGCTTAACCACATTAATTCACTAGCCTAGGAAAAAAAAAAAAAAAAAGTTGTTTTTTAAGTTCCAGTAGGTTGGGAGGTTTTATTAGCCTGCAGATGGGTGTGACAAATGGTGACACCTGAATGCGTGCAGAAAACAGGGTTGAAATCATTGGCCAAGAGGTGGAGGAAGTCTGGAGAAAACATGGAGAACTGCTCCTGAATTGTTAGATTTGCTCAGCAGGCTCCCACAATTTCACAGAAATAAATACTGTACTGTTTAGCACAGTCAGATTAGTTCAAAGACAGTGATGACTGAGGTTTATTGTTACAATGCTGCACTGTGGTGAAAAATTTTAGTGCAGAACTGACAACAAATTACAGAGTTGTTTTTCTACAGATTTTGCTTATTTGATCAAGCTATGAAATCAGATTTTTCTTTTCTCCTCCCTCTTACTACATGAGCTTAATACAAGCCCCAAGCTGAGTATATCTGCTTTACAGACAATGTAAGAAAACAGACTTACAGAAGTGTACCATTCCAGTTCATTTTGGGGCAGTCTTAACACCGCAATACTTTTTTTTTTTTCAAAGCTACAGGCACCATAAATAATGCAATGCTACAATATTATCTCTTGCTGGTTTACTCCTCTTTAAAAAACTCAAGAGTTTTCTTTGGAATGGCAACATATTTTTATTGATGTTCCTCAATCTTTTCTTAGATGAACCTGAGGACCATCTGACTAGAAAAAGAAAAAAACAAGCACAGACTATTTCCTTATTTGACAAATATACAACTGAAAGTACAAGCCACGGCAGCTGCAGCACAACATCAAAATGTACAGTTACCTAAAAAATATTTTAAAGTTATATTATTAAAAATTAATGAAGGTTCCTTCTGTTTTCTGATGTTTATGCACCCATACATTCTTAACTCTAATCATAACATGGATAAAACCTCAACTGATGTTTTGAGAACAGGCAAGACCTGCACTAAGAGCTTCTACACTGCAGAAAGCACTAGAATCTGTTTCAAAGTTTTCTCCATCCCAAACAGTTCTCCAGAGCGGACATCCCACGTGGACTTCCTTTCAACTTTCAGTGAACTAATTTTGAGAGGTAGTTTTTGTACTCTACTCAAATTTCAGATTTTTACTGTCTTTCTCTTTCACCACAGTGGGTACCATTTCATTGAAAGCCACTTATCTTTTCTACCATATTAACCTCTATAGTGTCTACTCTGTCCACAACCCCTGTCAATTCTGCCCTCATTAGCTAGACTGTCTGTTGGCCCCTCCAAAACTGAGGATGCACTAGAAGACTCTCTCTTCCCATACGCTCTCAATAAAACGCATCTTGAAATAATCTAGCTGCCTGCATGAGACATGTCAAGTATTTCGACCAATGTTTTTCAGGCAGGCATTCATTAATGTGTGAAAAGCACTCACATTATTTCTATCAGGTCAGTGAATCAAGTGAGGTATGCTAAACAGCAGCATTTGTCCAGGACAACTGAATCTATTTACAAGGACCCGTTACAGGTATAAAATACTGTAAAGGGATTACAAATTTATACTGGTAATACTATATCCATAAAAGTTTTGGGGATAGAAACCCTTAAGTTTCTTCCAAGCCTACTTAAAAGCTATTTAACCCAAGGCACTAAAAACCTCTCTTCCACTTCACAGATCTGAAACCATCAACTTAACAGTACCAAAGTGTTTCTTCTCTGTCTCATCTCTGTCAGATTTGTTGGCGGCGGGCTGAGCCTCCCTCTGTGTGTATATGGCACAAACCTCAAAAGGACTTATCTCAGGCTGGAGCTGAAACACACGCAACATTCAACATTATTAATCTCTTGAATTCACTGCCCTCCCTCTGTATAGGTCTGCACGTTTGCCTGAAATACAAGCAAAACGCTACTTGCAACCACTTCAGTAGAAATGACTCCACATTTCAACTGTTTCTCCTAAAATATCTGTATTTCTAGCCCAGTATAAGTGTCTAAGAATGCTTTTACCACTGCATTTCATTTCACTTGTCAAACCAGAATAAACTTCCTTCGGAGAAAGTGGGTTTTTTTGCTATTACAAGTACATTAGGAAATGTGCCAGCACAGCTGTACCACCAAACCCCTGGGAGACACCAAACCCTGGGGAATGCAAATGGTCTGAGAACAGCCTACTTGAAAGTACATCTTTTTTCTGGGCAAAGTCATCAGCTCTGCGATCACCAAGTCCTCTTGCTCAAACACCCTCTCTGTAAAAAAGGATGCATTCACTCTAGCTGGTGCCTTCAACCAATTTCTCCTCGATAGTCTCAATTTGCCTTGGAGCCAACGATCTGCCAAGATTCATCTCTAAACTTGCTCTTCATAAAGAGAGCTCTCTGTTTTGCGTTTCACCAGCCAAAACAGCAGGAGACATATCCTGGCACAAACGGCTCAGCACTGTTGCCATACAGAGGGAGGGTTGAGAGTTTTTTTTTGTTTTGCTTTGTTTGGTCAGTTTTTTAAACAGAAGGTTTATAGAGATACACAATGGTGGAAAGATATTACCACAAACATAAATACTGTATTAGCAGACATCTCGGCTCCTACAGTAATGAAAATTAATTACATCTCCTCCAATAGTTTCACTTCAGCTACATACTAAAACCATCTTAAAAGAAACTCCATGGCTTTTCACTATGCTTTATTCCTCAAGTAGTTTTCCCTTATCTCGTTATCCCACATTTAAGGCCAATTTTTTTTTTTTTTTTTTCTTCTTTTTAGTAAATATTCCAAGGTCAACTTGCAAGGCTGGTCACTGTTCCCAACTTTGATTTCAACCCCCATACGCATAAAGAGAAAGCTTCAGCTACCCTGCAGCTTAATTCACTGACCCCCTCCCTACTGTGAGTCAAGAACTATGCACCTTCTATCAAAGCACATTTAGAGTACTTTGAAGCTGCATTATCTTTCACCACTTCCATGTCATACACTGCACACAAACAAGTCAATCTACAGAAAGGCTTCTCACCATGTCAAAGCAACAGTTCATGGTTTATCCTAAACATTAGGATACAACCTTATGTACATTCACATTTCAGTCTTGACTTCATCTCTTCGGAACAGGTGCTCAACTTAATACCATGAACAATGTGGGACTTCACATTCAACAATAGCATGCACACTACAAAGCAGATCTCAACCATGTACTTGACAGAAGTTTTGCAGTAGCAGTATGCTCATTTTGCTGATGGGGAAAACGTAGACAGACATCTACAGCAGTTTGTTTCATCCCATGTAACAGCTCACCTGTTGACGAGTGCTTCTAAATCTTTGTCCTGCTCCGCAGAGGCACAGTGGTCAACCCCAGCAAGTATTTCACAACTCCTACTAGAGGGGTCGTGGAGTGGACAACCTATCACTGCTTCTGTGCACTCAGGTGAAGAAACATACACTTTGCAGTGTCCTGCGACGATTTCTGCAGTCCAGTTTCATCAAAACCTTAGGCGGGTCCAATTATTCTGAGCATCTTATAGCTGCCTGAGGTATAGAGGGCCAACTAACAACGTATGGGAGCCAGGTCTGCTGCTGCTGCCATCATTAACTGCTACAGCTTGCAATCTCTCATTCACATATGAGTGTTAAGAGTCTGTGCAACCCCACAGCGCAGACTTCGGAGGTTTGTTACTCCATGCAACTTCCAAAACAAGTGAGAAGGAACCATCCTCCCAACAAAGACTCTGCTGTCGATATAGCAGGCGGCTGGTCCAAGGTCACTCGTTGCCTTCAAATCGCCTTCTTTCAGTGAGGATGGGCTGTGGGTACAGGCAGTGCACTCTGCACAAATGCAGGGCTTACAGAAAGAACCAGAATGTTGCTGTACTCAAACCCTGCCCCGTTTTACACTAATTCTTGCTATCTTAAGTCTAACTTCAGTTATGAACTTTTAATCATTCTTTAAACATAGAAAATCATGCTGGTACCTAAATAAACAAAACTTTGCCACTAAGAAAAGCCTATTTTCACATTCACCCAACACCACAGAAATTTATTAGCCAGGTATTCTTAGTGACATTCATTTTTTCAGATACACCACAGTATATATTCTTCTTGACATAAGTGAGTTAAGCTATACTTGCTGATACAGACCATGAGCACATTCCAGGGCAACTTGTTTGTCTCAACTAAAGGAAATACGTTCCCATGCTGGAAAAATCCTAAAATCCACAGTTCTCAACTTCTCAGTCATCAGGCAGAACCAATCTCTTTTATACACAGATTACAAAAAGCATTTCTAAGAAAGACGATGTTTAAGCTGTAACTTGAATTGGGCATTTCCCTCTCAGCTGTAAGATGCGTTAAATCTTTATGCGACAATCCCGGTTTTCTAGTATGTAAGCTCCCGAAAATTGTTCTAATATGCAGAAAATGGTACTAAAACCCTAAACTAATTCTATACTTGTCCAGACTGCTTAACCTAAATTTGCTGTAATACTGTCCGACAACTTTTCAAATCCATTCCGTTTGTAAGCACAAAGCCAACTTTTGTTTAGCCTTTATAATTCTTCCTCTAATTAAGACCAGCTAACAACTGAAAAGGGAGGGCATCAAGTTCTTGAACTGTAAGGAATCCTAAAGCAACAGAAGTCTTTGCTGGAAGAACTGCTGTATGACAAATAAGCCCCATTTCACTCTTGCAAATGAGCCTTACCTCGCCCTCGTTCTGTTTCTTACCCCTGGAAACATTACAGATTTAGATGTTGCTTGTTATTTTTTTTATTTCATTTTTTTTATTTTTTAAAACAGGAGCAAAGTGAATTTCTGTATTCATTCCTGATAGAAGCTCTGCTTAGAGGATGGAGCTCACATATTTTGCTCCACCTGAGTATTGGAAAGAGACAGAAATCAAAGGTTAGGACACTTTTATCGTTAGGACAAACAATGGAAGGAAACCAAGAGCTGTACTGCCTGTTCTCCACCCTCTCACTACTTTGATAGAGACCAAAAATACAACCTTGAAGGTCAGGGGAAAACAAAAACCTAAAAATTGAATATATGTCTCAGAATTGTTTGCAGACAAGAGGGCTGCATTGTCTCAGCTATTAGAAGTTATCTGCCATCACAGGAGAGATCAAAGGTGCATAGCTGACCAGAGACAGAACACAAGTCAATTCAGTGCACTTTAAATGTGGGTGCGGGTAACTCCGGGCTTTATCCGAAGGAGTTAAATGTATTGGGGGGGGATGGGCAGGCAGAATATATATATCTAGTCACAAAATTGCTAATTGTACTGGTGAACTAAGGCTGTTAAAAGGTTTATTGGGAAGCTCAAGTCCAATCACCAACCTCAGGAATTCAGGGAGCAGTTTCTGGCGTTACAACTGCCTCCACTTTGCCACATCACTGCTACTACACTCTTGGGAATTAAGTTACATAGGAAAGGGAGTCTGTTTTCCCCATTGCCTTCAGAAAGCACAAAGACTTAGAGTAAAACTGTGCTCTTGATACAGATTTTAACAAAGTAGACAGATTTACGAAAGAAAATAGCCATCCCATCAGTAACAGTAATTCCAAACATTACATGCATTGCAGATAAATGGCAATCAATTTCTGATCTATTTATAGATGACACTCTTAAATGTCCGAATAAGCAGAATAGCTTTATTTCAGACTTGGACACAACAGTCATGAAACCAGATTAGCGCCCTACAGCTTTCCATGTAATCAGATACTAAAAGGCAATTCTCTCTCCACTAAAGCTGACCTTGTGTAGTGACATGGTACTTTTATCTCAAAAATCAGAGATACCTACACTTTCAAAAATATTCTTTTAAGCAGTATTTCATAACAGGCGGTATAGCTGCAGTAGAGTATGGATTGTTTCCATGTCTAAATATACCCTTCTTCTTTACATGTCAAACTGCCTTTGAAATTTAGGATTTGATTTTGGTTGAGGTGTCAGAATTTGAAGTTAATATTCTGATGCCGCAAAAACACTGTTTTTACTGAGCAACTGCCATTGTTACAGCATGATTAAAAACTAGGCTATGTAATAAATCAACTTTCCTAGCTGGAAAGCTCATTAGTACTGAGACAATTTAAGTGCCCCCAGCCATGTTTTGACATTTCGCTATAACACCTTCACTGAAAGGTTCAAAAGCTTCTTACATAAAGCCAAATACACTTAAAACATGCCCTCTAACAGGGAAGAATATGCAGAACCCAAGGATATGCAGGAAGATCGAGCAGCACTGCCAAGAATTCAACTGAGCCACATTAAAAATGTCACCCAGAAGCTATCAAAAGAGCTTTCGCCGATAGTATTAATTTCCATCCATCCACTCTCCTAACATCTCAACAGTACAAATTTAGTCAGATTACAAAAGAAAACATAAAGGCAATAAAGTTATTTCGGAAAATATATGAGCTCATCCCAAGATCTTACAGTTAACTTGTACTGATTGAATTAGAGGAGGGCACTTTAGATCACTAAGCTCAATTACAGACCATTAACTCAAACAGAAGAAATAAGCCACCTAGGAGGCAGAGGACAATCTGAGACCACAAGTCTCAGATACCTGTTACCTGTGGGACAGTAAATAAGTATGCAGAACAATGAAAAAATAGTGAAATCCATTGCACTTGGCTGCTTTAGCCATCTGTTTACAGAAAGGATGGGGATGAAGCAAGTTGCTAAGTAAATAGATTTACAGAGGAGAGAGAACACCACCCATAGTATTTTGGACTTTTTTTGCTTGCAAAAGACATGAGCTCAGCTCAGGTACCTAGGAGAAGTATCTCATCACAAGTAGATCCTGAGACACCAGTTTCCCTCTGGCACCTGAATTTCCCCAAGTGCACCATTTCCAACAGAAGCACTGGATTCGTGTGCTCAAGCCCCAGATACGAGAAGCCTGGACGACGTCATCTCGGCAAAGGGCTTGCAGGTCGCTGTCCCCAGGGAGGACTCCGGCAGCCCAGGCCAGGTGCTGTCCCTCCCCAGCAGCCACCGGCCTGGCTGTTGCATCAGGTTGCCGGCAGACAGACGCTGGGCAAGCGGCCAGCCGCCCCGACACAACCGGAGCAGCCGCCCCAGCATGGAAAGCGTTTGCACCGCCGATGACATCACCTCGTGGCGCTGATATACCTCTGGGAAAGCGTGCCAACGGTAAACAAATACACCACGTGAACCTTTGCCTCCTGCTAACAGAGCAGGCTCCTGTAACAGCCCGATACGTTTATGCGCCTACCTCCTGGCATCCCAGTCCCTCCCGGATCGCCCCCTAAAACACACCGTTCTGCTCAGCCGGTTCTTGTGCGATAGCTGCAGCACAGAAAGACGGTTTTCCACGAGATGCCCAAGAGTGCACACCCCCAGACAAGAAGAGAGGACACTCCCATGCTACTCCTCGCATCGCCCTGCCAAAGGATGCAAAACGACGACTGCTCCAGCAGTTAGGCTTAGCTCTGCTTCAGCGGTAGCAGGAAATGCACATCCCTCAATATTAATCATAGAATGGTTTGGGTTGGAAGGGACCTCAAAGATCATCTAGTTCCAAACCCCCTGCCATGGGCAGGGAAACCCTCCACTACACCAGGTTGCCCAAAGCCTCATCCAACCTGGCCTTGAACACTTCCAGGGATGGGGCATCTACAACTTCTCTGGGCAACCTGTTCCACTGCCTCACCACCCTCAGAGTGAAAAATTTCTTCCTTGTATCTAATCTAAATCTGCCCGCTTTCAGTTTAAAGCCAGTGCCCCTTGTCCTATCGCTACATGCCCTTGTAAAAAGTCCCTTTCCAGCTTTCCTGTAGGCCCCCTTTAAGTACTGGAAGGCTGCAATAAGACCAAAAATTAAATTAAAAGGATGTTATTTACTCAATTTATTTCACAGTGTCTCTCCCACTGTTTGGTTTGTGGTGAGCTTCTTAGAGAGTCATCACTTCAGGCTTTATACTAGTACTAAGCTCACTTGTTCTCCAATAGGCAACACACAGAGTGAGAGAGGTAAATGTCCTCTTGCTCTGAGAAGGATCTGGAAAGAAGCAACAGAATCACCCCACCCAAATGCTCAATTTACATCTTCCCCTCCCAAAGCCTTAGACAAGGATTTAACAGTTAACAACAAAAAACAAACTTCTAATCACCCTAAATTCACACCTTGTGAATCTGCTCCCGCCCCATGATAACTGGAGATACAAATCTTGAAAGAGAAGGTGGAGGAACACCATCCCTCCATCTTCAGTATGAAAAAAAACCAAAACAAAACACTTTCTCAGACGTCATACACCCATACAGCTTCACTCCCCGAGGGACTGGTGTGGTGTGTCATAGACTATATCTGGAGCAAGGAACCCAACTCCCCAGCCCAGCTCCACCCGCTCTCCCAATGCAACCACTCTGCCCAGACAACCATCTCCCCTCCAACACAGCAAGAAGTTCATTACAAACGTGGTAGTAACTTCACCATTTTTCTATACGTCACAGAAGAAAATAGGTTTAAAATTTACTTTGACAGTCAGGTAAATAGGGAAGAATAATTTTGAGATCTGTAACACTTCCTGCTTTAGGCTTACTAATTTTTTCTACACCTGCACTTGTAAAATTTCCAATGAATAAAGGCCCCAAGGCAAAATGATGTTACACCCTGTGCAACCAAGACAGAGGGCTCCTTCCCTCCTTCCCTGCAGTGAATCCTACCTTGTCAGAGAAATTTACCCAAAGGACACACTGAATCCTGAGAGATTATAAATAGGCTTAAAATCCCATGCTTTCCAACTATAAGATAGTCAAGCTTTCTTTATTCGTATCAGGTGGCTTCAGGGAACACATTTAATTTTAAATACGTCCAAAAGCAGAGATTTGTGAAGTTGATAAGAAAAATTTGATACAGGAAAAATAAAATAAAAATAAAATAAAAAATACAGAAATAAGATTAAAATAAGGCAAGATTCACCAGTCACCTGCAAATACGCTTCTCTGAACATGCAACATTTTAAACCATTTTTGGTTTGTTTCTTCTCATTTCACTGATTTCACTCAATCTTCATTAGCGGCCTTATATACAGAGTCTTTCTGCTAAACTCAATCATTTGGTCTATTTTGTGTTCCTGTAGCTTACTGCAAATCTCTGAAATCATCTGTACTAAACACTAACCTATTTTGCCTTCTCTTTTCTTTTTTTTCTTCACCTCCCCCCGCCCGAGTTGTGTCAACCCAAGGGTTTGGGAACTAATATAATGAGGGAAGTTAAACTTCTACACAGCTATTATGAGCGCCCTCCTAGTAACTGCTAATAAGATTCATCACCAAGTACAATGGAAGCCTTCTCCAAAACAAGACAAAGGTACTGTAATGAGCTAGGCAGGAAGCGGGGGCTCAGCCCTCTGCGTAGGGGTAGTCAGTGTAAATCTTTTTGGCACTAATGGTGGGTTTTTTTCCTGAGGCTGGACAATAACAACAACATTTGTACAAAGCATGAGAATTCATGAATGCCTGGCAGCTTTTGGTATTGTCTCTGCAATACAAACAAGACTATCTGTTTTTCACTCTACACTTCCAATTCAGTACCAGCTGGATTCTGCAAAAACATGGGTTAGTTCTGATACACCAAATAACTGACTCATCCTTGTCAGATCCCACAGGCACACCAGAAGCAGCACCGGCCATTACTAAACACGCTCCTCCTTAGCTACAGAACGAATAACAAAATCGCCTCAACTTCACATGCCTATCCTGAGGCAGATACAAAAGAGAAGCTATTAAAAGCAAGTAGTAATAGCAGTGGTGGAGAAAGAGTGCTATAAGAGGTTATTTCTCTGGGCTAAATCTTAGGCATCATAATATTTCATCTAAGCACGTACTCATCCAGAAGTCTGTCCACATTTACATGGGCTTGTGTTTTTTGGACCCAGGCAGGAAGCTAGAACAGTAGTTTCCACCACCGTTGACATTTATCATCCCTATAAAAGTTAGTGTATTAGTTACTAGCCAGCGAGGTACAGGAGAGCATCTGCCTCACGAGGAGGCTGCAGTGCGACGCAAGCTGCCAGCTGCTCTGGATCTCTCCAGTTTCACTGGGAACAAGTCATCTGTAGATATGGGCAGGAAACCTAATGCCAACTGATCCGCAACCACGACATCATCATCATCTCACTACAGGTAAAATTTCCTATCATGACCAACCAAGAAAGACCAGAGGATGAGTTGGCTGTTGACAAAGGACAGCTGTTGGCTAAAACAACGCATATCATCGTTTTCTTTCTGCTGCTGAAGCCACCTGGCTATGGAGCCAGAGGTACCACAATATTCAGCTCAGCTCTGTCTGTAAACTGCTGTGACAAAAAGTTCAAGAGCCAAGAGCACCTCAGGAGAGGAAGGCCTCATGCGAATGCATTAATAAAAGGAAGATAAATCTTTCATCACAGATCCATTGCAAAACACGTTTGTATAGACATCGGCAATCATCCCCCAAGGTCACACACACAGGAAGTGCCAGAATTGCATGTCTAATACTTCCACTGAAAGTCAAGGTGACAGAATGCACCTTATTTATGCCTGGCTTCAAAATCCTGACTTACTAGCAGCTACACAACCTCAAAAAGTACACGTCAAGTACCAATAAAAGGTACTGCCCATAAACCTCACAGCTGGGACTGGAGTTGGCACCGTTTGCTGCTTGCTAGAAAAACAAACAAAAATAAGCTCCAAAACATGCCTCAACAAAGAAACACCCAGAAGTGCAGAGCAAGACAAGAAACAGTAGTGGCATGGCTGGCAGGCCAAACCCCCCCAAAGTCCAAGAGCAAACAAATTCAGACGGGCTTATGGTTTTCTGTAGCATTGTGTGTTTTGGCGTCATGCTTCCCATGGTAAGGCTGCTCCTAGCCGCACAGGGAAATCCCTAGGATAGCCTTGTCTCACCAAGGTTAACTTTGGTGGCACCACACAGCAGTGCACTCGACCAAGAGGAACAGAGGCTGCACTGCCAAGGTGCCTGGGGACAGAGGAGAACCAGCAGCATCCTTTGGGATGGGAAGGGGAAAAAAAACAGAAAAGTAACAATACCTGTCACATTCTAAGCACACTTTCACTTCCTCTTTCTTTGGGTGTTTTTAAAGATGGTAAATAATTGTTTTGATTGTTTCTTCACCTCTTTCCTTAACTCTTCAGGAAATGCCATATAGTTTAGACATAGTCTTCTTCTCCAAGCCTACAGGCTTTATTGCACCTTCTGGAAGGACTGCTCGAGAGGTATTTGACTTGTTTATTAAATGCCAAATCCTGTCCAGCTGTTGTTAACTTTCTGTAACTTTCAATAGGTAGCTAAAACATATCTGTTCCTTTACAGGAGTGATATCAGTATTGTTCAGCTGGATGAAGCTTGCTCTTTCGTATTGCATTTAATTTATGAAGTAGCTTTTGGGGAATAGCAGTAAGAAAACCAAGTTCCTGCTCTGTGTTTAGTACCTTTATGAAATCTGCCCAACTAGCAGAATCATTGAAAAATGAATACTAAATAATGGCTTAGATATAAAAATACTTATTGTTAAAATAAGCAAATTTATCAGTATACCTACATGTAAGCAGTTATTAGCTACCTCTAGAAAAAATACTATTCCATCTGCACTCAACTTTTTACATCTCTTTCATATGAAACCTGTCTATTTTAAAGACTCCCCACTTTACAAAAAGTATTCTCTGCTCCCCAATCTTTACAAGATATTCTTTTAAAATGAAAAGTTGAACAGTTATAAAGCATGTGCTTGTGCAAAAAGAGTGATTCAGCAGGAAACATGCACTTGAAATACCCTTCACAAGAAAGAGCTTATTCATGCAGGGACAGTTGGCAGGGATATCTCAGTCTCCACTTGAATGCTCTTTTTCCAGCTTGCGTTGAAGGGATTCAGATGCCTGGGAGGAAGCTAATCACCATTTTTACAGGCCGTGGAGAGCAGGGTCTGGTTCAGAATTGCAAGTGCTTGCACCAAAGCTCTCCCAGTGAAAAGAAAAGGGCTGTAAGTTAATGTTCAACAGAAACTGGCAAATCTGCTGTGCTCACTGAGCAATGTGGTCAGGTATGAATTGGAAGTGTATACATAAAATCACGTAATAAGTACAGTTGCTCAAATTTCAGCTGCAGCATTTAAGGTACTGCATACTGAAGGGAAAAAGGCAGGTAGCACCCAACATATGAAATAGTGAATTTTAATGCTTCCACAATACACTAAGTATGTATTAAACCAGTTTTGGTGAAAGCTTATCAGTTTTCCTTAGAAGTCCTACAAAACACAGGAACAAAAGTTTTAGATCTGCTGGTCAGTATAAGCTGAAGTCAGCAAGTAATGTTGTATATGATTGGAAGCAAAAATTTGCCACAGTTTGTTGCAAATATCTTTATCAACAGCATAATCAAGACCTACCACCAAACAGATTGATTTATTAAACGCAAGCAGTGGTCCTGCAAGTTACTGCTGGATACAGGTTTACTCTTCAGTTTTTCATCAAAGTCAGTGCTAGCAAAGCTTTAACAGAAAGCAATGGATACCAGAGTTAAGCATAAGAGTAAAAAAAAAAAATAAATAAATCAAAGCAAACAGCTGCCACAGAACTTAAAAACCCCACTATATGTTAATAATCTAGTCTTCCTATTTATTGTGTGACTACTATGACTGCATAGGGGCTAGTTCAGACCATGTCACAACTCCCTCTAAAGCTCTTCGTGTTACGTTTTTCTATGCAGTATTCATTAAGCAGTTACTGGAATATGTAGCAGCCCTTAAAAAACTTGTACTTTCAAGTTCTTGGACAAGAATATGCATTTCATATGCTATGAAAGAATGTAGACGCTCACACTTGGACAGAACAAACACACAAGACATGACATAACATCATGCTCATGGTCGCTTCCATTTTCAAAAATATACTGAAGCAGCAGGTATTACACCTGCAAGGCATGTTGCTTCCCTCTGACACTGCAAAAAGGCAGAAGTGCTACAGCCTAGCCCAGCATTAAAGGCCACTCTGGGCATTCGGGTTTCAGTTCTTAATCCTCACCACTTATGCAACGGCGTTTCACGGTCATGGGGGCAGGCAAGATTAATGGTGTGCTAAATACCTACTTCAGCATCAAAGTCAGAAAGATTTCAGAAATATTGGATTTGATTGCTGTTGTAGGAAAAAATCCCAAATAATTTGTGGGTGTAGAAGTGATCTACTTCAGAAACTATTGGGAAAAACATAAAGAGGGTCCTTCTTTATAAACAGGGCTTAAACAGCAGGTACCTCTATGAAAAGCATTCTCTTTAAAGATAGCTGTTTCCTAAATTAGTTCGGACCAGTTTGCATACAGACATTTGTCTCAAAGCAGCTGAGGCAGAGCCACACATCACATGATGCTCTATGGATCCTTCTGCAGTACTACAACACTGATAGAAGAAAAGGAGGATCTGAAAAGGAAATATTACTCTATAAGGAAAATGTCAAGCTACAAGGCTAGCATTTTGCCATCAAAATGCAATACTACCTATCTCTTCAATAAACGTTCAGACTTCATAAGCAGCAGCCACACATACTCTCACTCTAACACATGAACTTAGACCACGCAGGATGTGTTCTCTGCAAAAAAATCCCTTGATGAAAGGGGGATATTTACAAGTACCTTCAAAAGAAGTCACCTATACAGATCTGCTCCAGAACTTGTGCATCCCAAGAAAGGTGAAATTAATGTAACAGCACCATTCTAATACGAATGAAAGACAGAATTTACAAACTCTGTTTTGTAAGCATGTCACAACACACTGCCTGTGCTACTGGAAGTTTTAGACTGGATAACATGGCAACCTCTTATCTTTTATTTTCAGTTGAAAGCAAAGCTTTAAAAAACTGGAAGACTTGGGGGGTGGGGAGAGGGAAGTAAATTAAAATGCAATCCTGGGACTTGTTTGTGAAACTTAAATAGTATTAAGGATCTAAAAGTCACGGAATTCCACTCTTGCTGTCCTTGGCAAACAAAAGAAGCTGGATTTTTAAAGGAAAAGTTAAGCATGTCATATTTGGTAAATATTTTAAGTAATAATGTATGTGATCTTTTTTGTTTCAATAGCCTTATGCTGACTGTAGTACTATTAGCTGTTGCACTGAAGAAACAACATCGGAAGATGACCTTCAAGAACTTGGTTCCAAATTAAGCCATCACAAACCCTGAGGGTAAGGGGGTTCACTGGTTAAGACAGCACTCTCTATTATTAATTATTTCAAAGTAAAAAAAATAAAGCCAAGCTACAAAGTCCCTGCTATAGCAGGAACAGACAAAAACTGATGTTTTATTTATTTTTATTTAAGATTTATTTTACAACATCCAGTTCAGCACTTTGTTTCCCCGAATGAGCTGATTTCTGTCATGCAAAGTAAGTAAACATATTTTCCTCTTCTTTTCTCCTACAGCAAAAGTTGAGCCAGAGCCCTGAACCCTTCTTATAGCAATCAAAGATTTTTCAAAAGCAACTTTTAACATTATAAATGTTGAATTCAATTTCAGCACTTCCCTATTCCCCCCTCCTAAACACAGGAGAATACACCTAACACGCAGACTAGCAAGCCCAGTTTGGCCTACAAGGCTTGAGATGTACCACAAGTTCTTCGTCGTCTTCATCAATAGCTCACAGGATAGTCATGACAAAAAAAAAAAATTCTCAACTCTCCTCCTCCAACCATCCAGAACTTCATGAGAAACAGCAACATAAACTATCTCTGCATATGCAGTGCCCTGGCTTTCCCCCAAGGAGCCTGGATTCCCACCCACTGCTCCTTACCTTGGTGATTCAGGGAGATGCGGTTAGATGGTTCTTGGAAACCCGGTTCCACCAAATCCCGTCGACCATGAGCCGAAGTCTGATCTACATTGTCCTAAAAACAGAAGAGCCGAAAATCTTATCAAAAAAAGGCATTCTATGCTCCTTGTAAGCTACACTGCACAGAGCCAAATCACTGATACTACAAAAAAAAAAAACCATGCCCTACCTCAAAGGAGAAACCAATGTCAGAGAAGGGGAGGGAGAGAGATTACAGGAGGACACTAGAGTATCATATTAATACAGGTGGCATGAATCCAGAATCAATAACTATGCTGTTGGCTCATCTGTACAGCAGTTTTACATTTCAAACTGGGAAACAGTGACGTAAGCGCACTTGCTAGTTTAACAAAAGTTTCTTCTTGCATCAAATTACGTGGAGCCTTTGTTTCCTTTAATTCCAAGTCTGTGGCTTAGGGGTTTGTAACTAATTAACTGGACTGAAACAGATTCAGTAGTGACCTACCAAACCTCAAGAGGAATCAGAAGTTCAGTTTAGATAAATCTTCATGGCTCTAGATGCCGACCTGTTTTTTTCTTTCTTCCTTCCCCCCATACTAGAACCCTCACAAGATCAGGTTTCAAGAAGTTTTAACACAGACTGAATTTGGCTAAGTCTAAAATACCACGGGTTCTCACAGAGCTTGTCAAAAAGGAAGGCTAGGAGAAAGCAGGAAAATTGAAATATAATCAAAAAATAAGAAAAGCAAGATAAGTCACATTGAGTTTTAGAAGTATGAAGGAAATTTAGAGCAGGTACACAGTTTTACCGAGTCGGCATACCTTCGCATATACCATTTCAGAGTGGGTTTGAAGAAAACCGGAAGCAAGTGAATAAAGTTGACTACATTAATACATAATTGCCTATAAACCACGCTGCAGTGATATACGTGACCGTATACATGTTCCTGCTATGCCCAAAGCGTAAAATAAAGGCAGGTTATGCTGTTGTGTATTTATGTCAGAACATAGGAACCACCTTCGCAGCAAATGACGTTGTAATTACGGCAGAGCAATAACACACACACAGTGAGTGGCAATTCAACTCTGTGCAACTGTGAGCTCTCAGCCCAATATTTCCAGTTTACAGAATATAAGCCAATGCTCAAAAGTATAATGCATGTAGTGTTTGGGGATAAGAACTGTATATAGTTATACAGGATATGAAATAAATTACGCTATCTGTTCTTCAGAGAGACTGTCTCAAACAGCAGATACTTGAGCTTTGATTCAAGTACTCAACCACCCCTCTTGAGTGCCTTCACCATCAGGGATCAATTCAGGAGCCCACAGTCATTTATAAAACAAGAACTGCCAACAGCAGTATGACTAAAGGAGGTTTTTACAAGTAAACAATATATGATAAGAGACATGGCATTCATCTATCTATGCCAGATACAACTGGGACCACTCAAGCCTTTCGTCTCCATATTGACTACTTTCCCTTATAGCTCTTTACATCCTTGCCACTGATTTTCATGACACTGGCTGTTGTTTTAAGAGCCATACTTGGCTAATCTCACAAGTTTTTTTAGTTGCTGCTTAGGAATCAAGAAAAAAAAAAAAATCAGATCTCCTGTCAGTATGACTGTATTTGTTTTTACTTTCTTCAGACATGGCAATATTTTTTAGTTCTTTCACTGGAGCCAACTGAATACGTGTTAGGAACAAGCAACTCATGAGCTCTTGCCTCTGTCAAATCCCTTGCAATCACAGGGTATCACATCCTAACATTACCACCACATCGGAGCGCTAGTCGTTTTCACTGGATGTATCTCATTTTCTCTGGGATACCACACAGCCTATACTGACCTGGCCCACACCATCTCAATTTTAAGTTTCAGGAAAGAAATCTGGGACTTGCTGAACAACAAGGCCACTGCAGGAAGCAGAAAGCACATACAAAGCTCAGTTTGCTCCCCCGAAAGTTTATCGTAATTCTTTCAAAGGCTCCAAGGGCAACAGAGGGGAAGAGATGCTTATCTAGGAAAAGTTTCAGTCAAAACTTAAAGCTGAAGTCGATTGCTCTTCAGTCATTTCAAACCTAGTACAAAGGTTGAGAGGTGAACACTGCAGGCCTGAGCAACAAAGCAGCAGAACATCCTCCCTCCTAGCATGAAGCGCTCCTTGTGCGTTTCCCCCCATGCAATTCCACATCATGTATTTTACTGGGTAGCTAAAACCCCACTGACGCAGTTTAGCAGCATTAGTTCTGCTTCTCGGGAATGACTTCGGACATCTGATGCGTGGATGCAGTTGTGTATTGCCTTTTGGCTGGGAAGAGCAACAGGGCATCCCAACAGAAATGAAAGGTGGAACAAGCAAACCAGTTGTAAGCTATTTGCTACACACCTAAATGTGTTTTCAGTTATCCCAAGACATAAAAGTCCCTAAGTGGAAGAGAAGATTCACGCAGTACTATGCAGTAACAGAGGATGAGATGTGCCCAAAATGCATCTTTTCAGCTTTGGGTTTCCCACAGCAGTAACATACAAACACTTAACTGAGAAGACTGTATTTCAGGCTTACAGCTGACTGCGAACCCACAACTCTTCAACTAAAATATTTATTATTATTTTTTTAACTAGCAGTTGCCAATAATTTACAGGAATAGGATTCACCCTCTCTGGAATCACCTTACGGCTGTACCAGAAGATGCTGAGAACCACAGGTCTTATTCACAAAGCTTAAGCCAAAGTCACGGTAAGATGTACCAAAGTTTTCAGAAGCAGAGCTTTCAACGGCCACCGATTGCCGGTGCTGCCTTTACAGAGCCAATGCCCCTGCCTGTTTCGCCAGGTGCAAACCCCTGCCCAGAAGGTCCAGAGAGCTCTCCTGCAGCTGGAGCGAAGCGGGAGCCAAAGGCTTCCTGCAGGCACCGAGGGCCAGCACAGCCCAGGTGCTGAAGCAAAGCGACGGCCGTGCGTAAACAACGCCACACCTGCTGAAGCAATGCGGGCAGCGGAGGAGAAAAGGTAAGGGCGGTGCGATTTAAAGAGCTCAGGGTAGTTTCACATGACCCTCCAGAATCTGTTTGTGTCCGTTGCGCACAGACAAGCAGTGGCACTCGGCCAGCTGCAGCAGAGATCAGACAGACACTGGAACAAGGTTAAAAGAAGAAAGAGGGGGGGGGAGGGATTAAAAAAAGTTATATAATTGCTCCATGCCAGTGGCCTTGTTGTTGGGCTCCTGCTCGGGGCCGAGGTCCTCAGCAAGGTGGGCACCTGCTTTGGTCCATCACCATCCCCCCCACCACTGCTGAAACCAGGCTCCTGGTAAGTCATGTGTTTGCTCCATGTCTTAATCCCCAGCTCTCCCTCCTCTTCCAATAAATGCTCTCAATATGAAATTAAAGTATGTTACTTAACTTACTGTACCATCCAGCTATTGTAGTATTTTTAGAAGCTGGCTGGGCATTAGCCCTCGCTGACTTGTTTGCATGTACTATTTTCTCTGTCAGTCAGCATCTGCAACCAAGGATGATTTAACTGAGTGACTAGCAAAAGTGCTAGAAGGATCTGAAGAACAGTTTGGTGGGTTGGTTTTTTGTTTGTTTTGTGGGTTTTGTTTTTTGTGGTGGTGGGGTTTGTTCGGGTTTTTTTGCTTGGTTGGTTTTTGTGTTTGGTTTGGGTTTTTTTGTTTTTGCTTTTTTTTTTTTTTTTTAAACAGAGCCCTTTAAAGCATTAGCATTCCATATAGCCAAACACACCGTCATTACAGGTTAGATTTCAGTGTCCTTTTGCAAACCCACGTTGCATGACACAAAACACAACTCGCTTGCTTCACATTAAGAGCCAAAGTCCACTCATAGGCACTGTTATCTCTACGTATCAGTAACCAGGACAATCTGGATTTATTTTTCAATCTACAGCCAAGCCTTTCAAGTTGCACTCCTTCAAGTATGACATACAATGTTTGCTGCTGTTTGTGCTAGCATGATAAGCATGTCAGTTATCAAAGAAAACATTAAATCTGGTGGTTTAATCACAGAATCAGACAGCCATATACTATAGCAGCTCTGCTGTCTGCACACGTGCTCTTTAATCACTTCTTCGGCTCCAAGTGCTACTGTTCCCACCTGCGGTTTAGCTCAGAAAAGTATTTATCAGCATGAGACTGACCAGCGTGTTTCTACTACTCTATTGCTCCTTCTCTCATCCTGGTTTCTTCCACAAAGGTTACCCAGTCAGTCATTTAGGATAATCTCACAGGTAAATAGGGTTAGAGAAGGGAGGAAGCAGACCTGAAAGTACAAATAATAAAGTATCATCTACGCTTCCCTTCTTCTTTCTTTGCAAAGAAAGGGACCTGACGTTAGCAAAGACAGAGTAGCTTTCTCTAGAGGTCTGGAAATTCCCTTTTACCGAAGGCTTCAACTTTTTCTAACTTCGCCGAAAGTTTATGAGATGAAGGAAGGCTGCAAGTGGCAGCACAGCTTCTCGGAAGCTCCTGGGAGCATGGCCAGACCGAGGACGACCAGACCACCAAGACGACAGTCCCTGGTTTTGGATTTACTGTAGCTGTCTGGAAACCCACACGGCCATGCCCCTGAACAAAAGGTTCAATTGAGCAAGAGTCACGCATACTCATGCCAGCAGTCCCACAGCGACAAATTAAGATCATGACATACTTCCGATGTTTGTACACCGTCCAGCACAACAGAAAGTCAAGTCAGACATGCTGACGGGTCCCACTGCTATTCAAGAGGCTATCACGGCAGATACGCCTCAGTTTGCACAGAGGCACTCCTGCTGCACCAGCAGCTCGCTGCCTACCTGACGGTGCTATTTTATCACGCCGAGGTAGATGTCTCGAAACTAGTCGAGCATAAGGAGAAAATTAGCCAGGTCAATACTTGAGCCACCTTAGCTTTACTCTGTTCAGACAACTCGTGTAAAGCAAAATGAAGTACCTTCTGCTAGCACAAACGGAGGAAACTAATCAAGTAAAAGAGGTTTCCAAAAGAAAAAAAAAAAGGCAATTATTAAAATCCACTGGAGAGGTGTCCACCAAGGGCTGTGAAAGAGTGGATGCAGCTCCAGGCTCCAGAAGCAAGATGGAGATGCTTTGAAAAATTACACTCTCTTTGTATCTGCAACTTGTTACTCAGTCTTTAGACAAAGGATATAGAGGTAAATGAACATTTCTTTATCTGACCCAGTACTGCCATTCTCAACACACTTCTAAGTTTCCTTAGGCAATAAATAGATTAGGTAGCATTTCTTCTGGGGACCGCTTCATATGATTCTTCACTTCCCAAACAAAAGACTATTTGCATGTATGTAAAGCAACTTTCAGCATTGTTTTCTAAGCTATGCTGCTTCTTTATGCCATGATTTGACAGCCTTGGTTTACTTCAAGCATCAAATGTACAAGGAGGAGAATAGGCTCAATTATGGTAAGTGCCAAGTAGCCAGCTATTCATCTAAGTGAACCTTCCTATAGCTTACTGGTATCTGCAGCCATCCACAGTCTCTGTTCTGTCACTCAATTTTACTCTTAGCCCTGTGAAGGCAAACACGTAGGCTATTACAGGAAGAAAACCACCTGACAGATCCAGACCAATGTTCAAGCTCTAATCCAAACTCCACAGTCTAAATCAATTAGTAATGCATATGACGCTCCTTTCTTAAAAGATTTAAGTCACTGCGCTTCTCAGAGGCTAAATACAGCAGCACAGTCCCCTACCAGATAGCGGTTTGGTAGAACATATTTTCAGCCTGCTAACACCCCAGAGCTTGAGAAAATTTGTCTTAAGTACAGTTGTGAGTGAAGAGCAAGGCTCTTGGGTTTGTCCAAAGACACCACTTTGCAAACAATTTCAAGCTTACTCACAGTTCACATTTTTTACTGTCTTCTGCCACAGCTACAATCACATCTTCCCTGGGCCAGTGCTTAACACGTCACAGAAACAAAGAAAAAACAGGCTTCGCACACTAGGCAAAAAAATTTTAAAGTGCATTCTCAGACAACCCACGTATTACATAATTAAAGACCTGTAACTGGGTCTCCTACTCCTTAACTATAGTCATTTGACTAGGTAAGAGCCAAGTGAAAGGCTCAGTAAGTCAACAGAGTAACCGTGAACCTACAATTTTAGCATTCCCATTGCTAAGAGAGCTTGTACAAACAAGGGCTTAAAATAAAGCCACTTAGCTTTGTCAGAAGTCAGGCTCTCCCTCCAGAAGTAGAAAAGCCACTAACTGCAGGAATCCTTCTGATTTTACAGTACTGGCTGTCAAGACTGAGAGCGATAACCCTAGAGACGAGGAATAAACAAGCCTAGTTTGGGATTACAAGAGCAAAGGCAGCAGCACATTCCTCCCGACACACCGCAGCACCTCCGATCCTCGGTGCTGCAAATCACCGAAAACACGCGGTAACCTGGCAGGGCGCACAGACCTACTGCACGTTCACACCACCCTCAGCAGACTTACCAGCCCACCACGACACGTATACAATAGCTACAAGGAACACAACATACCAGGAGCTGGCAAGGAAAGAAGGAGAACGAGAGACTGATAGACAAGACAGACCTGCGTCCGTGGTCTGTGTCTCTGCAGCAGCAGGGAATTTGTTAAATGAATCACAGGAATTATATTACATCCCATGATACAGGGGAAGGCAGAAAGGCTTGCCAGTCTGACCTTGGAAGAACTTCTCTCCTGACCCCCATCTGGGTTTCAATAACCCACTGACCAGAAAGTCCTTCAATTAAGAAAAAAATCGGGGGTTCAGACCCTGCCATCAGCACCGAAACCCTGCAGCATGCATGCCCCACGTCAGTGAAGTGTTTCTTCTGCTACACCAAGAAGAAAAAAAAGCTTTCTTACATACATGTACTGATACAGTTACACAATACACTGCTATAGCTGAGCCATAAAGTTATTTTTCTGAAGGTGTTTCAGATTTGTTTTAAGGACTATTACCAGTTATGTGGCTTGTCATTACCTGCACTGCAGCTGCTAACAGGGCAGTATCATTTCACACCAAAAACTACTGCTCCCCACTAGCCAGCTGCTTCTTTTTTTTTCCCCCTCCAAAAAAGTGGCTCTTCAGCTCCCCCAGAAAAAAAAAAAAAAAAAGAAAAAAAGAATCTCTAGAACTGGACCATGATTAGCAACCTCCAGCAGTATCTGGTAGCAGCCTTTTATTTATAAAAGGCTTTTCCCTGGTAAGGCAGGAGTGAGCATACCATGTTAGCTGACAGCTTCAGGAATGCACTTTTACAGCATGCATACACGCCAGCATTACGGATTCAGCTTCTCTAGGCTGGTCTTTGCAAAACTGGCATTAGCAGGGTTTTCAACACTACTGAACCCAGAATTTGGCAAGAACTATGTCGAATTAAATTTCTCTCACTAGATGCAGTCCTCTCTTAGTATAAACTAACTGCTTCTGCAAGAATTTAGCTGTCTCCTGATATTCTGCACAGAGAAAGCGGACAGTATATTTCACAGTGTGCACTTTTTGGACGAAACTGCCATTTATTATGGTAGAAGAAAATTCAATGCATCATGGTTGCTGTCTTTTAATCAGCTAGCAAGGAGGGAATTCAACTGACAGGCTTAGAAATGCTAAAAGCTTTGTTCTATTTTTAATGAGACTAAAACCACTGTGGCTGTTAGAGACAGTTTACATAGCTTACAACTAAAATAAAAGTCTCGAAATACAGAAAAGAAACAAATGCATAAGGTTCTTGGTGAAAGCAATCACTTTTTAGAGCTGTCTTCAGTTAGAAAGCACTTACAAAAATGAAGCAGTTAATTTCTGATAAAATGTCTTTTTGCTTCTTTTTTTTAAAACATAAACTAGGTTACTTTTCATTTCTAAGAAAACACCACTGAATAAATGAGGTTCATATTAGGAAATTCTACATAGTAGAAAATGACATACTTATGTGGAAATTCTGTTTCTTCCGCTGGTGGCCATAGATCCTGATAATGTATCTTTAGCTTGTACTTAATTGTAAGGTAGCCTTACCTCCAAGGCAAGTCACTTTTCCTGTAAAGGGACTGCCACTGACAAAGCTACCAACCCCCTAACTTACTGCATGTTCCAGGCTCTTTGGTTTTGGTCAATACTGACTCCACCAATAAAGTCCCTGAAAAATCTAGTTTCTGTGAGAGAGAATTGTATTTACCAACAGAAATTAAACAGAAAAACTGAGTTTTGTTACCTTGAGAAAGTATAAAGTGATGTGTCATATTCCTGTTCCTTTTAAAGAGGCTTTTCAGTAATATTTTGCATCATTCTCTTATCAAAGAATTGATACTTAATAGACTACACTACTTAAATTCAGTTAAAAACACAGCAAGACTTTAATAGCAATCCATATGTGTTAACATACACTGGATGGTGCTCAGACAATCTAATAGAGTAATGCAACCCATAATGATGCGTTGTTGCTTGTAAAACCTTTAGCCTGTTCAAGAATCCTTACGAGGATCACTTTCTATGCTTTGTCCAAGTTTCTGAAGTGCATGGTCAGACTACATTCCTTCCTCATCAGAAAAATGAGAAGAAATATAGTGGGAATATTTGTATCCAGGTGCCATGGAAAATTTCAGCATGTCACACACCTGCTAACACGGCTGTCCATTCTGAGAAAGTGTCTTCAAAATTATTTTCTTTCAGCTTGAATTAGAAAAAAACCAAAAAAATCTTCACATGTTCCTTCGGGGGAGGTTGTAACACAGAGAAAGAAGGAACAGGATATTTGATCCTTTTCAACCCACTGCCCTCCCCATGCTCGGACCTGTGAAATACAAGGTAGCTCGTCTGTTCTACTTGGCATCAAATCTACTAGAGCTCCGGTTATAGCAGCGCTGCTGGCCAGCTGCTTCCAAGAACGCTGGCTTTGGGAGTCAGGTTTTGACAGCACCCTTGCACCGAGTGGACGGGAGATGTTCTGCGAACCGCCCTGGACAGTCTGTCCCAGCGCAGGCTAACGATGCCCTGCGTTAACCTTGGAAGGCTCCGTGCTTGAAAGGATGACCTGGCAGACTCTGCAATCCAGCACTGCAGTAACACAGCATTCTCTGTAAGAACAGATATTCAAATCTCTGCACTTTGGGAAGTGGCAACCACAGCCAGATAACCTAAATTACATGTAAGTGTATGCACCCTGATAGCTGGGCAGGCCTGAAAACTCAAGACTGATGAAACTAACAGAGAAATGAAAGTAGCATGAAACACAGAACAAAGGAATTTATCCCACCTGAATGGGGATATGCTTTCTGAAAGGCATTAGTACTATCCCCTTTTGTCTTCTTGATGGTTCAGGTTTGAACTGAGAGTTTGAAAGGGCTGAGACATGAAGATGATTCTTCACAGCCCTCAACAGAAATGATAAAGTGATAAACCTCCCATGGGGCAAGAGCCACCGTCCTCACACAGACCATCACAACCCACTGGATGCCAGCGAGCAAAGTAACTCTCAGATCGCTAACGGAATAGTTCTTCAGGTCTTCAAACTGAAAATCTGATTAATTTCAAGTGTCGTGCTTAACTTCATACAAGACTACTTTGCTATCCTTCTTTGCTTCACCTATCAGCGATATGGACCTTATCTCTCTACTTTCTAGCCCATTTGCTCAACTGCTGCAATTTAGGGTGTGCTTGATACCCCTCCCCTCCTTACCTGAAGAGTGATCCTTGGCACTGGATAAGTAATTAACTAGGTCTAGAAATGGCTATCCCATCTGATCAAACCTATGATCCTGATTATATTGACCACACACCTTTCTGCTTAGATAAAGAGCTGTTTACCTGTTACATGGTGCAACCTGTCCCAGAACTAATTGCCCACCTCAGACAAGGACGTTTGTAGTTCAGGTGAGTCGCTGCCGATTAGATACAAAACTAACTCTCTACACGTCTCCAAAACAGCAAGTCTTACCAAAAAGATGATATTTAAGAATCTCAGATACAGGGTAAAGGTTTATACACCTCAGTTGACAGCTCCGTAACCTAATTAAAAAAAAAAAAAAAAACACAAACACAGAAATCACAGATACATCTCTAAAGCACAACAATCATGCCTTTTCATGATTAACAACCTAGCAACAGATGTTGCATTGGAATGGACCATTGTGCTCTCCCCATACCAAACACCAGGGTTCCACTCTCTGAGCAAATCAGTACTGTAATTTATGCAGGAAAATGGAGTATAAGAAGTAGTCTACAATATATGGGTAGTTAAAAAAAAATAGTTCTTTTTTACTGCTTACACTGCAGGAATAGTAATTTGCAATCCCTCAGAAAAAAAAACAAACAACAACTATTATCAATAAAACAAGATGTCTGTATTTCTACATTTCTTTAATTGTGTTTGAATCTCATTTGACCATCACAGTTCTAAGAAAGTCATGTCACCACACCTTTCACACTGATGTTTAAAACAGTTCTCCTAAAAAAAGCCAAACAAAAAAACCTCAAGAGTGGTGCTCTAACAGACTTCACAAGTCACTTCCTCCAACTGTTAGCAACAGTTGGACAATACTTTTAATACGAACTATGCTACAGTGCTGCCTATGTACACACTGTCAATTCACAACAGTTGGAAAGAAAACAACACAAAAATTAAGCTAAGACTAACAACTGGGGTTGTCCTGGATATTTCCACGTGCCAGTGTCTCATCCCCATTTCTCAAAATGAGAGAAACTTGCAGTATTTTCTACATCTTCAGAGTCCTTATCAGAATTACTAACTAGTTTAACTACAGTAAAATCCAAGCTGCTAAAAGGCACTTTTAAGCCTGAGAACTTCTCTCAGGGCTCTGCATACTTTACCTAATTTTCAAAAATCTAGGTACAATATGAAATGTGCTTAATCGCTACAATTGTTCCAGTATTAATAAATAGATACATATAAATTTATATATATATTTCAATGTACTGGCAGAAAAACTGCCATGTTTTGCCCTCCTTGAGAAAAGTGAGTAAACTGCAGGTAGCTCTCTACCAGTTATGCTGCATCAAGTCAATGACTTTATCAGAAAATCTTTATTGACTTAACATTCTCTAAAGAAAGAAAATTTACAGAAGATCAGCAATTTGCATTTAAACAGTATCAGATTACATGCAAAATTGCAAGCTGTCCCAGAAAAACCCAACACAAAGTGTAAATCTTTAGTTTTTGCACAAACTGGCACTCGGAAAAACACCTGCTTGCTAAAAGCAATCACGTCAATCACTTCTTCATACTTGGAAGGTTTTGGGGTTTTTCGGTTTTATTTTGGTTTATAACTAGTTGTTCACAGCACAAGTGTGTCCAGTGACCGCTTATTTTATACATCTTCTCCCCGCTTTTTGCTAATGTCTACTGGACACATCCAACAAAGTTACCCACAGCACATCGGAACACACACCGCAATGCTTCAACGTGGTTAGTGGCAGCAGCTGCTTTAATTCTGCACAAATCCTCTGAATACTGGGCTACGCTAAGGCCTCAGCAGATAAAAGAGTTTTCGTAACTGCCACTATGCGACTGGAGGACAGTCTGGTGTGCCAAAAATCACCAAGGTAACACATGAAACAAAACAAGCAACCCACCCCGAACAAGACCTGCCCAGGTACAGGTTCTCCAAACGGGGAGAGATTTCAACAGAGATTGCAAAGCTGCTCAGCCAGAAGAAAAAGTTCAAGAAATCCCACAGCTGTAATACTGCCATGTGCACAACATCTGATTGTGCTGGCTTTGGCAATGCTGAAATGCGACAGCTACAAACCACGAGAACGTTTCTACAAATGGATTTCTACTGTTCACTCCGAGGACGACAGGGGGCAAGCAGATGAGCTGCTGTTCCATCAGTATTAAAGCAGCTTTAGAACACCTTTCTTTCTCTCCTTTTCTCTTCTCTGAAACCACTGTTGAACACTTCCAGGGATGGGGCATCTACAACTTCTCTGGGAAACCTGTTCCACTGCCTCACCACCATCTGAGTGAAAGATTTCTTCCTTAGATCCAATCTAAATCTGTCCTCTTTCAGTTTAAAGCCATTGCCCCTTGTCCTTATCACTACATGCCCTTGTAAAAAGTCCCTCTCCAGCTTTCCTGTAGGCCCCCTTTAAGTACTGGAAGGCTGCAATAAGATCACCCTGGAGCCTTCTCTTCTCCAGGCTGAACAGCCCCAACTCTCTCAGCCTGTCTTCATGGCAGAGGTGTTCCAGCCCTCTGATCATCTTCGTGGCCCTCCTCTGGACCCGTTCCAGTAGCTCCATGTCCTTCTTGTCCTTCCTTATACTTCTGCATAGTCAGAAGTAGAGAAATTGACACTCTGAAGTCTTAATTTGCATTCACCTTAGAGAAAAGGCTATACAAGTGCCTCCAGCTACAAAAAACTTGAAGTGACTACCTCAAATGTTGACATTAATATTTGGTTTGAAAAATTCTGAGTCTGTCATGAATTTAAAAAGGGGAAAAAAAACCCACATAAATTGACTGTGAATGTAGGGGCAGGTAAGCATGCTGTAAGCTGCTTTAATGGATGGATATCTCCTACACTTAAAGAGATTAACTGAAGTGATCTAACAAGTACAAATAACACATGAAACACTGAAGAACATGAAGGTAACATGATCCTAAAGTTACATTCTGCAGACGTCTTTCCAACAGGTGACGACAAGCGGTCATGGCAGTGTGACCATGGCCACCACTCCTGGCTTGCCAAAAGGGTCCTGCTTCCCTGCTAGCCAAGGAAGGATGAGCCCAAGAGAGGGGCCCTGGAAGAAGGACATGCAGAGGAGGAACAGGATAGCAACACACAGGACTGTGCAGGACTAAAGGGCTTCACTCAACCGGATCACAGGAGAACCAAAGCCCACAGAGGCTGATTAGGAAAGGGAGCCTATGAAGGTGGATCAGCCCCAGGTACAGTCACTGCCTCCTGAAGTCATCATTGCCAAGATGTCCTTCAGAAAAATGCAGTGATCTCCTTCCAGGAGGGCCAAAATGTCTTCCCCCAAGCTCCTCCAGGCACTACTCTCCATTAGCCTGCACACAACCACTCAAGGCAATCCTGGGCAGCTCAGGTCTCTGCCAGAGGAGTGGAGGAGATACAAAACTCACAGGCAGGAAAGGGAGATGTTGCCAGGCCAGGCATGGTCTCTTTACAAGCCATAGAACAGTTCATGCATTTCAAGGCATGCGTCAGCCCTCACTTCCTGACCTGCACTGCCTCTTCCCACTCCAGGCATGGCGGGAGGCACCTCTGCTGCACTGGAGAGGGAAAGGGGAACATCTGGCCAGGACTAGACAGGGTGTCGCTCTCTATGTCAGCAACCGGCTGGAATGCGTGGAGCTTCGCCTGGGGTCGGAGGAGGAGCTGACAGAGAGCTTATGGGTCAAGATTAGAGGACGGGGACGGATAGGGGATGTTACGGTAGGGGTCTGTTACAGGCCACCTGGCCAGGAGGACAGAGCAGATGAGGCGCTTTATAGCCAGATAGGAGCAGCCTCGCGGTCACAAGCCCTGGTCCTCATGGGGGACTTCAACCACCCTGACATCTATTGGAGAGACAATACGGCAGGGCACAGGCAGTCCAGGAGGTTCCTGGAATGCGTGGATGACAACTTCCTCCTGCAGGTGATAGAGGAGCCGACAAGGAGGGGTGCCGTGCTCGACCTTGTGCTCACCAACAGGGAGGGACTGGTGGGTGAGGTGAAACTTAAGGACAGCCTTGGCTGCAGTGACCACGACACGGTGGAGTTCAAGATCCATGGGGCAGCAAGGAAACCACTCAGCAAGCTCTGTACCCTAGACTTTAAGAAGGCAGACTTCGGCCTCTTCAAGGACCTGATGGGCAAAGTGCCATGGGAGGCGGCCCTGGAGGGACGAGGGGCCCAGGAAAGTTGGTCCACATTCAAGGAGCACCTCCTCCAAGCTCAGCAGAGGTGCATCCCGACGAAGAACAAGTCAGGCAAAAAGGCCAGGAGGCCTGCGTGGATGAGCAAGGAGCTCCTGGACCAACTGAAAATGAAGAGGTTAGCCTACAGAGGGTGGAAGCGGAGACAGATAGCCTGGGAGGAATACAGAGAAGCTGTGCGAGTGACCAGGGATCAGGTGAGGAAGGCTAAAGCCCTGAAGGAATTGAATTTGGCAAGGGATATAAAAAGCAATAAGAAATGCTTCTATAGGTATGTAGGGGACAAAAGGAAGTCCAAGGAGAATGTAGGCCCCCTCCGGAAGGATACTGGTGCTCTGGTCACCCGCGACATAGAGAAGGCTGAGGTACTCAATGAATTTTTTGCCTCAGTCTTCACTGATAAAGCCTCTTGTCTTACCACCCAAGCTGTGGAAAGAACTAGCAGGGACTGTGAGGATGAACCACCGCCCACTGTACTTGAAGAGCAGGTTCGGGAACATCTGAGGAACTTGAAGGTGCACAAGTCCATGGGACCTGATGAGATCCATCCGCGGGTCCTGAAGGAACTGGCGGATGAAGTTGCCAAGCCACTGGCCATTGTATTTGAGAAGTCGTGGCGGTCTGGCGAGGTCCCCGATGACTGGAAGAGAGGGAACATAACCCCCATTTTTAAAAAGGGGAACAAGGAGGACCCGGGCAACTACAGACCGGTCAGCCTCACCTCTGTGCCTGGCAAGGTCATGGAGCAGATTCTCCTGGGAACCATGCTAAGGCACATGGAGAGCAAGGAGGTGGTGGGTGACAGCCAACATGGCTTCACCAAAGGCAGATCGTGCCTGACCAACTTGGTGGCCTTTTATGATGGGGTGACAACATCGGTGGACAAGGGTCGACCAACGGATGTCATCTACCTGGACTTGTGCAAAGCTTTTGACACTGTCCCGCACGACATTCTTCTCTCTAAACTAGAGAGGCATGGGTTTGATGGATGGACCACTCGGTGGATAAGGAATTGGCTCAATGGCCGTACTCAGAGAGTAGTGGTCAACGGCTCGATGTCCATGTGGAGACCGGTCACGAGTGGCGTCCCTCAGGGGTCCGTGTTGGGCCCGGCCCTCTTCAACATCTTTGTCGGTGACGTGGACAGTGGCATGGAGTGCACCCTCAGCAAGTTCGCCGATGACACCAAGCTGTGTGGTGCCGTCGACACGCTGGAAGGGAGGGATGCCATCCAGAGGGACCTCGACAGGCTGGAGAGGTGGGCCCGTACCAACCTCATGAAGTTTAACCAGGCCAAGTGCAAGGTCCTACATCTGGGTCATGGCAATCCCAGGCACAAATACAGACTGGGCGGAGAATGGATCGTGAGCAGCCCTGAGGAGAAGGACTTGGGAGTACTGGTGGACGAGAAGCTCAATATGAGCCGGCAATGTGCTCTTGCGGCCCAGAAGGCCAACCGCGTCCTGGGCTGCATCAAGAGGAGCGTGGCCAGCAGGTCAAGGGAGGTGATTCTCCCCCTCTACTCTGCCCTCGTGAGACCTCACTTGGAGTATTGCGTCCAGTTCTGGAGTCCCCAACATAAGAAGGACATGGACCAGTTGGAGAGGGTCCAGAGGAGGGCCACGAAGATGATAAGAGGGCTGGAGCACCTTTCCTATGAGGACAGGCTGAAAGAGTTGGGGCTGTTCAGCCTGGAGAAGAGGAGGCTCCGGGGTGACCTTATAGCGGTCTTCCAGTACCTCAAGGGGGCCTACAAGAAAGATGGGGAGAGGCTGTTCAGGAGGGCCAGTTGTGATAGGACAAGGGGTAATGGTTTTAAAATAGAGGGAGGTAGATTCAGGTTGGATATTAGGAAAAAATTTTTTACCATGAGAGTTGTAGAACACTGGAACAGGTTGCCCAGAGAGGTGGTGGATGCTCCATCCCTGGAGACGTTCAAGGCCCGGTTGGATGAGGCCCTGAGCAACCTGATCTAGTTGGAGATATCCCTGTTCCTTGCAGGGGGGTTGGACTAGATGACCTTTGAAGGTCCCTTCCAGCCCTAACGATTCTATGATTCTATGATTCTATGACTACCGCTTCATACTCATCCCCATCAAATGACCTGGAGCCAGGGTAGTCACGACCGAAGTTTAGCAGCACCAGGCAGACCTACGGGTGGAAACTCACAAGCTACTTAGTGAGGGGGAGCTTCCCCACACCACCCAAGGATGGTTCCGTGGAGATACGGCTGGCAGTAGGTCCTCAGAGAAGGCAGCATGGGAGACAGCCTGCTTGGATGCACACCTTGGGAGAGAGAGTAAACACCAGGAAAGGCAGGAGGGTGCGATGACAGAGCCTGAGTACCACAGCTTGGCTGGGAAGCCATAAAGGAGAGAGGTGGTCCAGGACACACCTGAGCTATTGGCTAGCACTCTTAGGTTCTCCTTTGCTTCTGTCACACTGGCAAGTCCCTCATTTTCCACCTGAATGCTTGTTTCCAAAAGAGGCACCCACCACCTTGCAGAAGATGAGAGCTCAGAGTATCTGTCTTCTCTGGGCCAAACAAGTCCATTTTTGCAGCCAGGTGCATGGGATGGGGAGAAACTGGAGACAAATCAGCTAAATCACACTTCTGACCACTCACAAGCAACCAGTGCAGTTCCGGCTGCAGCCGCACTGGATACTACAAAGATTTCTGGAGTGGGTTGAAGATAACTTCACATCAGAAGCGATCAGTGAGCCGACCAGGGAAGCATTCTGCTTGACCAACAAGCTAGCAAAGCCAACTCATTGACAAAGAACCACCAGTTGGAAAGGTGGAGGTTGATGGCAGCCTGACGCCATGCTGAGATGAAGGTAACAATAATAAGCAAAAGGAGCAAGACTACTAGCAGAGCTACAGTCCTGGACTGTGTGAAAGCAGATTTTTGGCTTGCTCGAGGATCTGCTTGCCAGGTTCCCAAGGGAGACTGCTCTGAAGGACCAAGAGGCCCAGGACAACAAGCTGATCTCTGAGGACAGCCTCCTTAAAGATCAAGAATGGTCCATTTTGGCATGCAGAAAGTCACAGGGGAATGGAAGAAACCTAGGGTGAATGGACAGGCAACTCCTGCCTCAGCTCAAATGCTGCAATACAAAGAAGGTCAAAGCAGGAAAGGTCTACATAGAAAGAACATGCAGAATACTGCCCAAGTAGAAGAGCTGGAGCAAGCAAAAGATGCCAAGAAAAAAAACAAGGAATGCTTCTACAGGTAAGCAAGGGCAAAAAGATGGCTAATATCAGTCTAGTTAGTGCTCGGTTGTGCATGGAATCCAGCAGCCAAGGACACAAAAGATCAACGACTTCTTTGCCTCAGCTTTTCCTAGTAAAGTTCATCCTCACATTTCCCAGTTCTTTGAGCACAGTGTCAGCATCTAGGGGACTGAACCATTACTCACAGCAAAGGAAGGTTATGGATCACACTAGCTAACTGGATCAAGTCCCTGGGACCAAATGGGATGCGTTAGAAGGTGCTAAAAAAGTTGGCCAATACCACTGCAAGGCTACTCCCTCTTATCTTCAAAAAATAAATCACCAATCAGAGGAAGATCCTGATGACTGCAGAGGCAAAAATCTCATTCATTTTCAAACAGGCAAGCATGAGGACATGAGGAACCAGAAGATGGTCAGGCTTGGCCAGTTTCTGGCAAGGTTGTGGAGCAAGTCCTCCTGGAAGTCACTGCCAGGCACACAAAGGACAAAAACACAATTGGTAAATCTGTGCTGGCTGCTCCAAAGAACAAGTCACATCTGATGTTTCAGCTAACAATTTTGTATCATTTATACCAAGGGTCTTATCTCTCAAGAAACCGAAACACATCGATCACAGATCACTGTGCTGCCTTTTGATTTCCTCATACTGTTGCACATGCTAGTTTCTTCAAATACCTAGTTTAAATTTTACAATATTAGACAATCTCACACTATTTTAGAAGATCTAATTATTTTCACTAGAAAATCTGCCTCAGATATAGCTGAAGACTGTAGAAAAGTTAACTATGAACTTAAGAAGGACTTACTGCAACAGCATAAAATTCATCAAAAATACTACTTTGCCTTCACTGAAATATCAGTTTTACAAAAAACCATGCGAGCTGAAATAATGGTCTGTCACTCTCCTACACTAATAGCTTCAAGAACTTCTTCAAGTAAGGTGCCAACACCACTTTGTCAGAAACCCCCTCCTGAACCGTGCAGAAGTATTCAGTTTTCTGGGGAACTTGCCAGCATGACAGTATTTACTGTATGACTAATATGCATTAATGAAGCACAAATGGACAACTATTTACTTGTGCTAATAACTAAAGCGCTTTATTAGAGCTAAGGCCTCTAGCATGAAGGATTGCCAGGTTCTTCCACTTGCCAAAATTATGTCAAAAAATGGAGCCAGTGTGTAAGACATCAAGAGCTACAGCCAGTGTGTAGTAGAGTCTTAAGTCATTGTTTAACATTCAGCTTGCAAAGGACAAGCATGCTCCAAAACCAGTGGCTGTTTCCGAGGGCTTGTCTTTTCATTGTAGAGGCTAGAATTTCAAATATGCACACTGGTCTTACCAGTACACAAGCCAAAGCTATCTTAAAATAGCAGGAAAGCCTGAGAGCTTTGCTGGGCATTTGTGTTGTACCTTTGATCGCTTGTTGTTCTTTCAAAACCAGAAAGAAAAACACTGTATCTTAATGCCTCAGATTAAAATATCAATACTATCTAGCATAAAAGGCCATTAATACCAATAATCTGGCCCTTTCTACATGAAGGATTCCTGAAAGCTGATCAATTTGGTAGAATTCCATCCTGAAAAAGCAAAGCCAAACCTTCAAGAACAAAGTCCTTGTTCTTCGCCGCACTCTCCATCCCACATCTCCACAAAGGGAACGTACCTGCGATGCTAGGAATGAAAGACAGACCTGAAAAGTGGTGGAGTTTTGTGGAAACCTAGGGAGAACTTTTTAAAAAAGAGTATTTCAGACTGCATTATATCAGAAATGGAAAGAAAAATTCTTAAAGGATGCAAAACAATCAGGTGAAGATTCCTTTCAGTCATAGCTAGTGCTAGGTGGACTTGATACTTTGTAAAGCTAGGGATGAAGAGGTACAACCACCACCGAAGTCATGGTGAGTTGAGGCTATCCTTTCTTGCTTGAATCAGCAGCTTCAGCTCAGGACTCAGCTGCAGCATTACAACTAGATGGTCTGCAAGTGTAGAAACAAAATGATCCCTGCCATGAGATATCACATTAACAATAAAGTTTGGAAACTGTATCCACAGTTTCTTTTTAGAAACAGAAACATTCTCCTCTCAGAGTTGATCACACTTGAACAACTTCATGCAGAATGACAAGATTTTGATTGTGGGGTTGTTGTTTGGGGTTCCCTCCCTCCCCTTTTTTTTTTTAACTTAAAAAGAAAAGAAATCATAAGTGCTTATGAAATACTGTCCTTCCTTTGATCAAACGGTCTCCCTACAGACTGCGTAAGGCAAGAAAATCTACTGGGCATAACTTTTAGCAAAGTCTGTATCTAGATATATTTCTTGGAAATACTTAAGCATAAGACAACATAATATCTCCAGTCTTTTCCAAGGATAGAAAAGGCCTGTCTGAGCCAACTGGCATGGACAGCAACACTGAGAATTAGTCGAGCCACAGCACTTTCTTGAAAAGTGACAGCTCCAAATGCACAGCAATCTTATCTTCCTCTTAAAAAAAAAAAAAACAAGAACAAAAGTGTTCTCCAGTTGTTATTACTTACTCATATGTAGAGCACAGACCATCTGTAGGAGGAAGGTTCATTAAAAATACCACCCCCTCCAAACTATCACTAACATAATTCCAGTTGACTATAACAATGCCAATTACAAAAAAAAACCCCACAACTTCAATTCTCTTATATTTCAGGTTTCTATTCTCTTATATTTACACAGACATTTGAAGCATGAAACTGCCTTAGGACTGGTACATCAACCTCCCTCTTCCGTTAAGTGAGAGCTGTTACTAACACGAAAACATTCATACTGGTAGTTCTCCAAAATAACCAGTTGGTAAACAGCTTGTTAAATATTTACTCATTTGGAAAAGATCCCATTCATAAGAAAAAAAAAAAACATACAGGATTTAGTTTGGTGCTATAGTCTGCTAAACTGATTGCTACCATTACTTCAGAATGATCTCATGAAGTTTTGTCAGAAAACACCAAAAACTGGCCTGTTTTTATTAACATAGGTGGTTTTACAATCTGGAAGTGGCATCACTGAAAAGAGCCTAGCTCCATCCTCTTTGCGCCCTTCTTTAAGGTATTTATATATGTGCATAAGGTCCACCCTCAGCCTCCTCTTAAGTTAAAACATAGTAAACTGTAGATTTAAACATGTATGAAAATTAGAGCTAAATCAAGGGACAAATTGAAGAGACTGCTTGTATATAACGGCATGACAAGATTAAAAGATAGGTTCAGTCTACTGTTGAAGTATGAGCATGAAACTATTGACAGGAAGATGCAAAATTAAGCTTCTTTGTAATTTCCTCATGATTTGCAGCTTTCTACGTTGTTTCCTCACCATTGTTAGTAGTAATGTAAGTAATAAATGGCATGATTGATCATTAGAGTGCTTTGATTCCTTTTTTTTTGGTGGGTTGAAAAAAAAATCTTGTATAACTGAAAAAGGTGGACCTAGCCACTTGAAATTTCTTGCTCACATTCACCTTCAAAAAGACTGCACGTTTTGCCAAGAAATTTCTGTGTAAATTAGAATACAAAAGTAGAAGTGCAAACAGTTAAGTATAGACTTTCAACTGGAACTGTAGAAAGGCAAACTGGTACAGCAATAAAGGTAATTGGTGAGTATTTCTTGTAAGAAGGGAAACTAATCAATTGTATAAAGGCTTAGTATGAGGCAAATTTCTTTGATATTATTTTGCTTCATACACAATATTCTGATGACACACAATAGAAGGAGCAAGTGCACTTCCAATAGCCTCTTTAAAAGGTAAGCACTACGCTTTTATTTCAATGTTACTGAAAAGAACTGCTTTTAGGATACATTTTTTAAACAGATGTAATTCCAAGAAAAATAGACAGAGGCAGGAAATCCAGCTCCAGTTGCTCTTCAACAAGAACTACCAAGCAGCATCAACTCTATCTGTAAAAAACATTTGCAGCCTACATTCAGGGAGACAGATTTCATAACTTCATATTAGAGGCAACATGTCTCGTAAAAACATTCACTAACGTTCCCACTGCTTTGTACTTCATGTCTGCCGCAGTCCGTCAACCCTTTACACCACATACATGTAAACTGTTAAAACAAGAGCATCGTCAACAAAATATCTGTTGACTGACACCATATTTCACAAATCTTATGACTTTCTGCATTGGCAGTAGCAATGTTTCAGCTTCATTTCTTCATACAATATGTAGAAGAATGACGCAATGCAATAATGCCTCTGGTGTTTTTCCCACTCAGCTATGCCCAAGGACTTGGAAAGCCTGCTTGTGCACACTGGTCCTTCCATATTGCCCCATTAGCAAGAAAAACTCAAACTCCAACCCAAATTCTACACAAGGAGCATCCTGTACATTTAAGCCTAATGAGATAAATTAAGCTGCCATTTATTTTGAAGCTTAAAAATCATGTATTTGGTTTATGTAGCAAGGTTTTGGTAGCAGGGGGGTTGCAGAGGTAGCTTCTGTAAGAAGCTGCTAGAAGCTTCCCCCGTGTCCGACAGAGCCAATACCAGCCAGCTCCAAGACAGACCCGCCACTGGCCAAGGCTGAGCCCATTAGCCACTGTGGTAACATCTCTGGGATAACATAGCTAAGCAGGGGGAAAAAAGCTGCAGTGGAACACCAGCAGAGGAGACAGAAGTGAGACTATGTGAAGGGAACAACTCTGCAGACACCAAGGTCAATGAAGAAGGAAGAGGAGGAGGTGCTCCAGGTGCCAGAGTAGAGATTCCTCTGCAGCTCGTGGTGAAGACCATGGTGAGACAGGCTGCGCCCCTGCAGCCCATGGAGGGTAACAGTGGAGCAGAGATCCAGCTGCAGCTTGTGGAGGACCCCACACCGGAGCAGGTGAGTGTGCCCAAAGGAGGCTGTGACCCTGTGAGACGCCTGCACTGGAGCAGGCTCCTGGCGGGACTTGTGGACCCATGGAGAGAGGAGGTAGAGAAATCAGAAGTAGAGCCTGAGAAGAAGGGAGAGGCAGGGCAGGTGTTTTAAGATTTGGTGTTATTTCTCATTACCCTATTGTGATCTGACTGGCAATAAATTAATTTAATTTCCCCAAGACAAGTCTGTTTTGCCATGACAGTAACTGGTGAGTGATCTCCCTGTCCTTATCTCAACTCACGAGCCTTTCATTGTATTTTCTCTCCCCTGTCCAGCTCAGGAGGGGAGTGATAGAGCAGCTTTGGTGGGCACCTGGCGTCCAGCCAGGGTCAGCTCACCACAAATCCCAAGAGAGATCTCCATAATGTCAATAAACAAGTGTCTTTTGTTGTTGTAGTTAAACCAACAAAGATTTTCAAACAGTGTCAGGCAGACAACGAGGGCCAAAACATAGGTCTTGACAGCCCTTCCCACACAGGTTTTCAGTTTGCTTGGACAGAAATTCTGCAATTGATCTTTTCATGCTCAGTTTTTTAGGACAAAAGACATTTTATTCACACAGACAGCAGCATGTACACCTATATCAACCCTGAGTATCAGGCTGCTCAATTCCAAGGTGACTGAGGTAAGACTAAGTCACACAGAGGCATGTGGATTTCATAGCGATGAGGATTATGGCATCCACCAAGGTAACTCTGAATTAAAGGTACAAGTATCTTTTTTTTTTTTTCCCTGCTAAACCAGAAACCCTCTCTAACCACTCAATCTCAACAAACAACCCCTGAAAACAAAAAAAAAACAAGTTTCCTAAAAATCCACGCTCACCGAGACAAAGCACCCTAGGAAAACAAGACTAACTTCAATATGCCATGGACTTGGATCAGATGACCTCCAAAGGTGTCTTCTAACTTACTGTATCATTTTATGGAAAACAAGAATCAAAGCTGCCATACTAAAACCTGGAGAACTTATGCCTAGCTGTACCTCCAGCTGAAGGCAGAGAAATGTGACTGTTGCAGTAACAACAGTACATCATCTTCACATCCACAAATCTGACTTCATTAAAGGAGGCTTTTATTACAGTAGCTAGCTTCTAACTGATTAATTCTCTCAGGTATTTACTTTCCTACTCTCAAAGTGCACAAAGCTCCTCAAGTATGATGTGCAATATTCTGCTCTCTTATCTGGTCAAGTGGACTATTAGCAATCCTGAAATCCACAGCTCTGTACACATAAGAGAAAGCAATTTCCATTTTCTCCCTATTTTGTTACCAAGTGCTTGTAATGCATTTTATGCCAAGTTTGACTATGAATATGACGTGAACAAATCCTTTCTCTAATATGAATTCCACTTTCTGAAAACAAATTCTATTAATTATTAGTAAAGTCCTGCCTGTATCTTAGTTATAAGAAAATAAACAGAAGGAAGAAAACAGAAGATGAACAGAACATTCTCATCTGCCCAAAATTTTGTCTTCAGAAACTGGGGGGGGAGGGGAAATAATTCCTTTTGTTATTTATGTCACTGAGACTTGTACAATTCACGCATCAAAGGGTTAAAGAACTAAATCTTCCCCAAGAGTTCAAGTCACTGCACATAAATACTGTTGTGACTACAGATTGCAAAAGAACGGAAACACAGTAAATCATCCCATTTTTTCTGAGAAATTCTGGGACTATGTTCTGAATTTCCAGGAACAGAAGACAAACACTGCCAATTCTCACTGACGGATTTTTATTGAAGAGTTTGAGAATTTGGAAAGGGCTCCTGAAAGCCACTAAAAGGTAGTATTGATTTTTTCCACAACGCTAGAGATTGTTTCTAGGAGTATGCACTCGGTGTGACTGGTTTACATGCTAAATCCTGAGAAAGTTTGTTGTTTGTTGTTTTTTTTTTAAAAAAAGGGCTCTTAAAGAAGACCCTGAAAGCAGTGAATATTGCAAACAAAAAGCCCAGTAAGGAAGTCCGAGATCTATACATTGCCTGTCTCCCCAGAAAAACAGAAAAAGGAAAGGTAGAAGGGAGTTGGCAACAAGGCATCCTAAAGGATATTCTGTAGTGTGCATTCACTTATCCAGGTTCTCATTTCTCTTGCTGTCTGCTTTGAATGTAATCCCAAACTCCAATGTGTCAATTTATTCTGAACGCTGAATTTACAGCATTAAGGTCCCAACCTTGGGGACTCTGGAGGAATGTTCTCTACAGCCTTCCATTCATATTAAGTCAGAAAATGTACTGGAAAAAAAATAGAATACTTCTTCACACTTTAATTTAGAGCATATTTAGTTTAACCTTCTTTCAGCCCTTTACCAACACAATACTGGCACTGTAGCCAAATTTGAAAGACAAGTTGATGAAAGCTTCTAAGTCAGATTTAGTAGGGGTGGAAAAACAGATGTTCAGGGTTTTTTTAATGCGAACTTCACTTCTGACAGAAGGCATAGTAGTTGTGAATGGGCTTCCAAAGCTAGTCTTTAAATCGGTTACAAGCACTTAGGTTAGTTAACACACAGAAGCTATGACCAAAAATAATTAATTAACAAAGAGTTACTTTTCCACTGTCTTAAGTCACCCATGGTGCTTTGACACTTGTAGTCTGTTGAATGCCCCAGACTAAAACAGATCATCTACAGGGTTTGTAAGAGCAAGGGGAAGTACCAAGGTAAATTCACATTCTTACTGCTTAAGAACCACTAAAGCCACTATTTTCATGAGAAAGTTTGACATCCAGTAAAGAATTTGCAGCTCAAAAATGACTGCCTACAAAGTCAAGTTTCTCTTACATAGCCCTCCTCTCCCTCAGCTTTGCATCATGACTCAGATGATTCTCTAAGTGAATTGGAAGCATAATTTCACAGTGCATCAAAATGATGAAGTCCAGGCACATCTATTCACATATTCTTTTAAAATCATAGATCCAAGGATAGATCCATAGATTTTCAGGACATCTGATTTTTCAAAGTCCATTCTACTTTTATAGCTTTAAAAGCAGTTATAAAGAAACTTATGTTTTTCCTGTTCTCAGGAAAAGCATTCAGGTACGTTCAACTGACAACTCAGCATATACTAACATTAGTCCCTTAACTAATTTGAAGTTTCCTGTTGGGGAAAAAATAGTAAGTTGGCATATTACAAAACAGATGTATAAATCCTATAGACCTTTGTTAGGGATTTTGTTGTTGTTTGTTTGGTATTTTGCTTTTCTTTTAAATGAGTAGCATGACTGCAATAATCACTACTAGTAATGTTTCTCGTGGGACAAAAAGAAAAAGGTTTCAATGTCATATGATGCTCTGTTTAATTATTTGTGTATCTGCAGGGCCCAAAATCATAACTGAATCCTTCGGGCGGTAAGCACGCTATGAAACAAGAGGGAAAAAAGGGCAAAAACCAGGTCATGTCCACAATAACAAATCTGCAGTTCCATAAAAAATACAAAGCATGCATTACGCCAACCACAACTCCCTGGAAGAAAAGAAAGAGAACTTCTAAGTGCAGTTTTGCCTAGCACCTTTGAATTGAACTGAGTTGTGTTTTTTTAATATATTCTTTGTAATATGCCATATTGGCTGCTTAGATACAGCATAACAACTCAGCAAACATAGAATGTAACCAAGTGTAAAAATGTCTACCTTTGTTCCTACGAATACAGCATTCAGCAAACATTGATGTTTTTTGATGCAAGGCATTTCACTGGTACCATGGCTTGCCTTTTTTGTTTTTGGAAACAAGTGCCTTCTCTTAAATATGAACCGGCTATTTTGAGAATAGGTATCAAATCTTAATCAGTATATATTAGTGACCCATTTTTTTCAGCAGTAGGTCTTGAATACAGGATGGTAACAGAGGCTCGGTTCCCAAAACATTAGCAAGACGCAGAGAATTGCCAGACAGCTATTAGCAGTTTGATGAAAAGTTTCAATGCACAATCAATCACTGACACACAGCAATATGATACTACAAGCTGATAGAAACATGCAGTTTCATAACTTACTATCCGATAAGGAAGATGTAAAAAGGAGTCTGGGCAGCCAGCTAAAGCCATTTGTTCCTTCAAGTTTTCTTCAAATTACATCTACTGCTTCACAGGACCTGCAGAGTACAAACAAACTGTCAGAAACCATACTGAAGACATTTCATCAACTTATTATTGAAAACAGTTGGAGGGGGAAGACCGAGAAGAGCAAGATGAGGTGATGAGGATTTGCATCAACTTGGAGTAGCAAATCTGCACATTTGCTGTCTGTATGTAGCCTAGAAAACACGTTCAACCTAATATTTCTTTCAGAAGTCCAGCATAACTAGTTCTCAGGCTGGATGGCTCCTCCTTTATTTCCACAGTCCAGGCTACAAAGAAAGCCTCTCTTCACACCTGGACCCTAACCATCTGAAGATTGGCTCTCACCAACCAAGGCTATGTTTTCAATTGTGGAAAGAAAATACTGAAATCTGGGAGTTAATTAAGATGACAGCCACTTATCATGGAATCGTTTACATTGGAAAAGACTCCTAAGATCATTGAGATAATCATGTAGAATTAGCCTTCAACACCTAATTACACAACTTCTTCCCTTTAACCTTTCCCGCCTGGCCTTTTATCTCATAGCTTTATTCTCATGCAATATACCAAATAGGGTGTCCCATGCAAATCTGCATTCAAGTCTTGCAATTCCTCTTCTGAGTGATTATTAGCAGCAGCTTTGCAAGGTGAGTAGCGTTTCTTTCAAACACCACTTCCATGACCAGATCGAGCTTGAAAAGGAAACTACTGCAAACATACTTAGAGGTGTAGATGGCTAAAGAATAAAAATGCAAAAAAGAAGGCAATGTTAAGCCAATATCAAGAAAGTGATTTTAACTGGTGCTTCATAACAAAGGAAGAGTACAAATAAAGAGAGCACTATTTGCTGGTCCTGGTGTTTCTCCCTACCAGTGGCATTCAGCTGGAGACATCCCTGCAGTGTAAGACAACTGATGCCACCTCAGAGCAGATGAAAAGACGGTGAGTGGGGGAGAGAGCGCAGACTGCAATGCAGAGCCAGAACTTTTACTCCTACCACAAGCAAGCTCCTGTCTTGTTCACTGTTAATTATCAATGTATTTGAAACAGAAAACTGAATTTTAAACAGGCTACCCACTGCTCTCTAGTAGGCATGAACTGTCACCAAACCAAAGCTCTCAGCAAGATTTATGTGACAGTTAAATAATAGACAAGGGTAAGAGATATCTTGGAAAAACTGTTCCCGGACAAATTGCAGCCTGTGGTCCACATAAAGCTTCCTTGATGAGTGCATGGTTTATTTTATCTAGCTCCAGGATAAGTTTGGTTGAGGTGTTGCAGCATCCTCCTGTATCAGAAAGGCGGGCAAACTCCTGGGAGCTTCTTTCCAGGAAGGAGTTACTGGGCTTCTGCAATTTTCCTGAGGTAGCAACTGTCTAGGATCAATTCATATAGCCAATTACTTTGGAAGGAAACTAGTTTTGGCAACTATCTATTTAAAAAAAAAAAATCTCTTTAACCCAATATGCCTGAAGCAAATTGTTTATTCTAGATACTTTTCTCCATAGCATTTACTTAAGTTTAAACCCAAAATCTTATAGGATCACGGGGGGGTAGGAGGGAGGCCACTTCAAACATCTAGCTCTGGAGGCATCATACCCAACTTGTACTGTTGCTAGTCTTTAAACAGTGGTCTACAGCCATCTAACTTCCACTCTACACCTGAAAGTTTGCAGTCCGTTTTTAAGATGGATCTGAAGATTTCACTCTCAGGGCAAGATTTGCCTCATTTGCCCAGTTTGTTCTGGAAGAATAAAGCATAGATTTATGGAAAACTCTTATTTTAGCTGATTCATTAAAACAAACAACCGACCAACCAACCAAGAAGCTTTTCACTTTGAGGAGTACAGTTTTCTATAAGTACATCTAAAGAGAAATTAGGCAAGCCACCGGAGTAGATGTTCTGAAGTTAGTACAATGCATCAAGCACAAAGAGAATGGTATTATTAGCCTGTAAACCCACAAAGATCAAAGGAAATTTAGGTAAAGGACTAAGGGCAAAGAATTCAGCCTTGCATTGTAACGGTTTTATGCTTATTATCACTTCAGTATTTAGAGAGCAGGAAAAGGCACCAGTGCTGTAAATTTAACTGTAGGTTATTTAGGACTGAATATCAAAATACTGGTCTTTCTCTCAATGTTTCAGCAAAAGGCAACGATAGATTAAATATGTTCCTAAACAATACCAGACCAATTTGTCTACTCTAGGGCGTGCTGCAGTTTATGCCACAGCTCCATTACACCAATGGAAGATCATCAATTACCTCGAACAATAGTTGGAGTCAAGACTGCATAATTTATCAAGACCCATTTGCTTCACTGCTACATTCTTGAGGATTCATTTGTTAACACCGCAGAAACAGAGGAAAGCAATAATCTCTAGATGATATCATTCCTAGTCGGTCACACATTAACACTGATTTAAATCACATCTCTTTTGTCTGTCTAAAAGCAGTTTATCAAAGTAGTCCTGCCCTAGGAATACAAAAAGCCTTTGCTCACCTTTAAGATCTAAGGTCCTGTTGTACCACATTGAGTAATAAATTTTATACGGACAGAACTCTACACCAATTCATGTGTTCAGCAGAAGAACTAGGATTTTAAAAGAAAATTAAATCAACTTTTTCTTTTCTATTGTCTTTAAACATGATTTTTAGCATATCAGTTCTCTTCAGAGACCATACTGCATACAGATTTACGTGTTCTTTCCATGCAAGTTAAACAGCACAAATCTCAGAGAGATGTGTAAGTGCCAAATTATTGCCCTTTTCCTAAACCGCCTTAGATGGGGGAGGGAAACTCCAAAGGATTGTAAATAGAAAACAAGCTAGGCAGTCAACCACTGTTACAAAACCCAGGACATTCAGTGGCAAGAACAACTGTCATGCAGCATCGAGCCAGGCAGCCTGTGCACATTCAAAACCAAGGAACTTCACGTGCTTCTACTGGCTTACAAGGCCCTCCTTGGACAGAGTCCCTGAAAGGACAGTCACCCAAATTTCAGAGGTCCTAAGATTCAGTTTTGCTATGATAATTCTCCAGCCTAAAGAATAGTCTACTGTGAGGCGTAGCTTTAATGTCTTGCTCTCTCAAAAGTGTTAAACCAACTCACATCATCTAAACAAAGATTGATATTCATCCTGCATGGAAAACGTTGCAGGTGTGCATCCTGGAGACTACCGCTGCTCTGAACGAGTTGCTTCTAGTCACGATCAAATTACCCACCTAACCAGCAGATTAAGTTATCTATTAACTGCAAATTAAGCCTGTCGCCAGGTATGCTTTTTTGATTTATCACTTGCTCTCTGCACATTCCCAGCAGAGGAAACGGTATCTCACCCAGCACTCCGCACACAGCCTACGCACCTACAGATACTGCAGTAGGAAGATGGCAGGGGTATGGTCACTCTGCCAATTCAGGAAGTTTTCCAGGTTCTCTACATGTGCCATCTGTCAAAGTCTTTAAATTCAAGAGAAAAATAATTTTTAAAACGCAATCACTTGCAGATTAGTTAGAAACAGGAGGAAAAAAAAAAAAAGATTTTAACCTGGCAGAGTTGCAAGACAAGATCCAAAGCTCTTGAAAACTGGTGTTATGCTCTTTTATAAAAGGTTAACTTAACAAAATTGTTGAATACTATTCAAGTCATAGGTTTGTTTTGTTTTTTTTTTTATTCTGTAATGTTCTGCTTTCTGTAACTGACCTATTATGGAAGAAGGAGGGGAAAAAAGCTTCAATATAGCCTTAAACTTTGACCTACTCAAAGACTTCTCTCCAAGACCTCAGGTTTAACATACAGGTTAAAAATCTTTCCCTCTCTTCTATGTATCTTTTACTTTCTCAGACATTCAGTATCACCACTTAGTTTCTCCCCACGGTATAGCATGAGGCTTAGCAGATCAAACCTGGATTTTTCTAATAAATTAGAAGAAAGTCTTAAAACAACTGAGTTCATAGAATAGTCTCCCCGAAGTCACCTTCATGACTGCCTGGGTCAATACTACTGGACTTAAATTTTAACATCTTGAAGAGACAGGGGAAAAAAAGACCCTGTCTTGTTGGTCCACACAAAGAGCAATCTGCAAGAACTTGACTGTCCATTCACCTGACTCCAGGCTCCCCACTACTTCATATCATAGAATCATAGAATGGTTCGGGTTGGAAGGGACCTCAAAGATCATCTAGTTCCAATGCCCCTGCCATTGCAGGGAAACTCTCCACTACACCAGGTTGCCCAAAGCCTCATCCAACCTGGCCTTGAACACTTCCAGGATTGGGGCATCTACAACTTCTCTGGGAAACCTGGCTCACCACCCTCTGAGTGAAAAATTTCTTCCTTATACCTAATCTAAATCTGTCCTCTTTCAGTTTAAATCCATTGTCTCTTGTCCTATCACTACACATCCTGGTAAAAAGTCCCTCTCCAGCTTTCCTGTAGGCCCCCTTGAGGTACTGGAAAGCTGCTAGAAGATCACCCCGGAGCCTTCTCTTCTCCAGGCTGAACAGCCCCAACTCTCTCAGCCTGTCTTCACAGTAGAGGTGCTCCAGCCCTCAGATCATCCTCATGGCCCTTCTCTGGACTCACTCCAGCAGCTCCATGTTCTTCTTAAGTTGAGGACTCCACAGCTGCATGCAATACTCCAGGTGGGTTCTCACAAGAGCAGAGTAGAGGGGCAGAATCACCTCCCTTGACCTGCTGGCCATGCTTCTTTGGATGCAGCCCAGGATACGGTTGGCTTTCTGGGCTGTCAGCGCACATTGCTGGCTCAAGTTGAGCTTCTCATCAACCAACAACCCCAAGCCCTTTTCCTCAGGGCTGCTCTCAATCCATTCTCCGCCCAGCCTGTACTTGTGCTTGCAATTGCCCAGACCCACATGCAGGACCTTGCACTTGGCCTTGTTGAACTTCATGAGGTTCTCACAGGCCCATCTCTCCAGCCTGTCAAGGTCCCTCTGGATGGCATCCCTTCCCTCCAGCGTGTCCACAACACCACACAACTTGGTGTCACCTGCAAACTTGCTGAGAGTGCACTCGATCCCACTGTCCATGTCGCCAACAAAGACGTTAAATAGCACTGGACTCAGTATTGACCCCTGAGGAACACCACTCGTCACTGGCCTGCACTTGGACATTGAACCGCTGACCACAACTCTGAGTTGGACCATCCAGCCAATTCCTTATCCACCGAGTGGTCCATCCGTCAAAACCACATCTTTCGAGCTTAGAGATAAGGATGTCGTGCGGGACAGTATCAAATGGTTTGGTTCAGGTAGACGATGTCAGTTGCTCTTCCCCTATCCACCAATGCTGTAACCTCATCATAGAAGGCCACCAAATTAGTCAGGCAGGATTTGCCCTTAGTGAAGCCATGTTGGCTGTCACCAATCACCTCCTTGTTTTCTATGTGCCTTAGCATAGTTGCCAGGAGGATCTGCTCCATGATCTTGACAGGCACAGAGGTGAGACTGACTGGCCTGTAGTTCCCTGGGTCTTCTTTTTTTCCCTTTTTAAAGATGGGGGCTATGTTTCCCCTTTTCCAGTCATTGGGAACTTCACCAGATTGCCATGACTTCTGAAATATGATGGATAGTGGCTTAGCAACTTCATCTGCCAGTTTCCTCAGGACCCGTGGATGCACCTCATCAGGTCCCATGGACTTGTCCATCTAAGAAAGTGTTCTCATTTTCTTCTGTAGACCTGTGTGTGTGTATATATACATAGAATCATAGAATGGTTAGGGCTGGAAGGGACCTTCAAAGGTCATCTAGTCCAACCCCCCTGCAACAAACAGGGACATCTCCAACTAGATCAGGTTGCTCAGGGCCTCGTCCAACCTGGCCTTGAATGTCTCCAGGGATGGAGCATCCACCACCTCTCTGGGCAACCTGTTCCAGTGTTCTACCACTCTCATGGTAAAAAATTTTTTCCTAATATCCAATCTGAATCTACCTCCCTCTATTTTAAAACCATTACCCCTTGTCCTATCACAACTGGCCCTCCTGAACAGCCTCTCCCCATCTTTCTTGTAGGCCCCCTTGAGGTACTGGAAGACCGCTATAAGGTCACCCTGGAGCCTCCTCTTCTCCAGGCTGAACAGCCCCAACTCTTTCAGCCTGTCCTCATAGGAAAGGTGCTCCAGCCCTCTTATCTTCGTGGCCCTCCTCTGGACCCTCTCCAGCTGGTCCATGTCCTTCTTGTGTTGGGGGCTCCAGAACTGGACGCAGTACTCCAGGTGAGGTCTCATGAGGGCAGAGTAGAGGGGGAGAATCACCTCCCTCGACCTGCTGGCCACGCTCCTCTTGATGCAGCCCAGGATGCGGTTGGCCTTCTGGGCTGCAAGAGCACATTGCCGGCTCATATTGAGCTTCTCGTCCACCAGTACTCCCAAGTCCTTCTCCTCAGGGCTGCTCTCGATACATTCTCCGCCCAGTCTGTATTTGTGCCTGGGATTGCCATGACCCAGATGTAGGACCTTGCACTTGGCCTGGTTGAACTTCATGAGGTTGGCACGGGCCCACCTCTCCAGCCTGTCGAGGTCCCTCTGGATGGCATCCCTCCCTTCCAGCGTGTCGACGGCACCACACAGCTTGGTGTCATCAGCAAACTTGCTGAGGGTACATATCTCTCTCTCTCTCACAGAAGCATGGCTTCAAGATAAGGTAGTTAAACGGATGCATCTAGCAATCCTCTACACCAACACAGGGCATAAGGACACCTACACTTACACTTTCTTACTAGTCTACTCCTATTGCCATAGTTATAATAGAAGTAAGATTTGGATAAGAGCAGCATGAGGCATGCCAGTGAATTTTCTGTATTTGAAAGACCTCACAGCTAACAGCGTCCCCAGCTGCATTTAAAACGTGGGACCCAGATGTGCTTTTCCATGCAAGGACATGATCCACACAACTTCTCACAAGAAGGAAGCCTGACCACGTGAGATGGAAAGAAAGTGCTGCCAGATTGCCTAGCTGGCTGGACCGAGGAGACAAGATCCTAAAGCACCCTTGCCAGCACCCATGTTTGCCACCAGATTCCATCACAGCTTCAGCAATCAGTAGGTATAAGGATTTCTAAAGAAATTTCCCCTCTTTTGGTGGTGGTTTTGGGTAGAGATTGTGTCAGTTTACAATACTGAGGATGCCCTTCATCCCTGGTCAGCAGGACTCAAAGGTTCATTAGTGCAGGCTGCCAAACAAAAAAATATAACCAAAAGACTCTGACTTCCAACCAATACTGGCAGCTTCCTGCACAAGGAATAACACAGCACTGCTCTGTTAAGCACTCAGAGGACTGGATTCATCATCTCAAACCTTTTATTGTTCACTTCCCCATTTTACTCACTCCAAACACATGGTTCCTTACCTCCCCAGCTCTGAAGGTCCCTCCTCACGACCAAAGTCTTCAGTTTTCCCAACCTGAGAACTAATACTTGGGCAACATCCCTCCAAACAAGTTATTTTGCCTCCAAAACACCTCCCTAAACACTCCAGAACCCATCGCTCTCCAACAGCGAAAAGATTTAATGACGCGATCATTGACATTCCGATGGCCTACTGAGATTAGGAGCCGGTAATATTTAAGAATACTTGCAGAACTCCCAATTTCTTCCCACTTCCCTTGCATTAGTTGGTATGTGCACAGACATTCTGCTACACATACGTACCCAAAAGGCATTTGGAAGTTTATGATATAAAGCAACTGCCTAACTAGAGTAATACTTTAAACATCCTTGAAAACAAAGCATTGTTCTAAGCTGAAATTTCAAGAGTGTTGCGCACTAAAGCGAAAAGCACTGTTCAAAATATAAATCATCAATCAAAAGCACTTCAGTTACGTCCAAATACTCCCACGATTCCATACTAAAAAATCTGGTCTTATAAAAAAAGGGAATATAATTCTCTTTGCCATTCTTAATTGCAAAGCTGTTAGTCTAAATATTACACCTTGTAAAGGAAGCCATTTGCCATTGTAATTTTGCCAGAAAGTGAAGAATCTTGGCAACAGCAATTCAGGCTTTTGAAAGCCAAAACAGATACATACTTCAGAAGCAGAACAGAAGAGCTGATGCCATCCCACTTCAAGTCTTGCCAAATAAAATTAAATAACATATATGCAGTTCAGCATTTCTCAGTTTCCTGAAGCTGCCTAGAATTCTGAAAAGGCTCCTCAAGACTCATAGCCTGTGAATTCACATTCACCCCTGAAAGGGCAGCTTCACTGACAGCAAGGATAAAAAGTCCTGGGAGAAAAATAGTTACTTTGCATCTAGCTCATTTAAGTAAGGATTTTTCCCCTTGTCCCTGAAGGAATTATTCCAGTTTATAAAAAAACACTATAATGAACTTTGGAAACATTTACGAAACTCTGCAGAGTTTCATTATCTCCCTTGATCACTAAAAATCCTTTTCCGCTTCCTAATAGCTAAATCCATAGCTTCGAAGCAGGAACTTTGACAACTAAACAGACTGTCCCCAAGACTAAATGATATGTTAGACAGAAACTGAAATAAAGAACTATGTAGTATACAGTAGACAATCCCATCAGCAAGCCATATGTAGAAGTAGGGCAGGTCCATAGATACATGACTGGGACAAGAGATGCACAGTGAGGCAGCCCAAGGACAACTTCAGCTCAAAGTGCCATGATTACTGGTCTCTAATTTTGTATATACCCTTCGTCACTACATTCTTCGCTTCCAGAGAATCAAAAAATACTTCCTCTATCCTCCATGTTATCATTTTCTTGCCTTCCCCCTCCTCAATATAGTCACATTTCTCATAACACAGAACTCGAAGTTTTGTAATTTTGGCAAGCAGTTTAAGTAATTATTTCCTTCTGTTATATTAGGCTTTTATTATCCAACCTGAAGACTTACAGCGAAGTTATACAACAGTTAAGATGATTTAATAGCTTGCTACTGCCAAGAACAGGACAGACATCCCACTCTCTTCATCAGCCCTTGCTCTGCTTTCTTCCTCCACTTCCTCCTAGAAACTTCATGGCGCTCCCTCCCTCTCCTGCTTTTGTGCCATGTATGGTCCTTAATGAGTTCAGCTTGTGTTAATTAACTCATTTGTTTTGCTGGGTTAGTTTTCTGCTAAAGAAGCAAGCGCAACAAACTTAGATTTGACAAGCAGCTCAGCTGGTACAATGTGAGTGGCAAAAGAGCATGAGCAAGAGGGGAAGGGAACAAGATCACCCCTTTCCAGTGGCAGCAAATTATTACATCGGCCAAGGCAACCTGTGAACTTTCATTTCCCTTGTTTACTGTCATTAGGAGCTGGCAAATCTTTCCTACCGCATGTCCGTGAGAATTACTGCTTTCCAGGCATCTCACAGAAGATCAACATTTAGGTAAGTCTCCAAACAAAATATCAAGTTGCATTTTCTAGAAGGCACTTACTTTCCCCTTGTGGTACTGGCTTGACTCAAGTCTGCTTTCATTGCATACTTATCAAAATATTGGTTTTTGCATCCAACACACTAATAAGCCTTTATGCTTTTAACCTGCCACTGGTGTGAATGGTTCTTCCCCTGCACAGGGGTGGGACTTGAAAGCCAGGGGCTCTAGACCCCCCCAACCCAGAGACTAAACTACACACAAGACGTTTTTCTACTTAACTCCTATATAAATACAGCAAGTTCATCAGCCTCTGTACAACGTATTTTTGTTGAAGAAAATTAGATCCTTACAGATTCTGGTTGAAACCACAGCTTAATCTACATGCCTATCCCTAAGCATTACACTGTGAAGATTTGCCCGACTCACCCAACTTCCCTCTACTAAGGTGACAAGATGGTAGGATGCTCCCCACAGCTGTAACTTTAAGTCTTCTGACAACAAAAGTTAGGAGAGCAAATAGTTGAAATATATATACACAGGTGTGACAGACCCTCAAATTCATAGAGTAACAGTCTACAGCAACTATGCCCTAAGCTTCTGCTCCCTCATTTCTCTGCAACACTCCTTCGCTGTGGAGGAGAATCTTCCAGAGTATGCAGAAGGGCAGGAAAAAATAAAGACATACAGAAAAAAAAGAAACAAAGAACAAAAGGCAATCTTTTATCACATGACCCACTGATCAGTTTTTCAAGCATTTTAAGTTTCTTTTATCCAAACAATCCATTCATCAATCATTACAGTTATTCACAGCCTATTTTTTTTTGCTTGGATGCTTTTTACAAGGAAGTTTCCCCTCTCGGTAAGATTTATGCAGGGGGCTCAGTAAAGCTTCTCACCAAACCCGCTGGTTTCTGTAACACAGTACTGGCTACAGAGCTGACCACAAGACTGACCTCAAAACTAAAATCCACGCTCACGCACAGAATGCTAGAGGCAGGTATCTATCAATACCATCCACATCCCTCCTTAGGTCTCTCCCGTCCTCCAAAGTTTTCGGGTGGGTTAAAACACTTTTCCTGAATTTTAAAAAAGCAACATCACTGCGGAGCAGGGATGTTAGACAGGTTTTTCATTTTGATGGTTTACAGGGTTTAATACCAACAGTTAACACAGTAAGTATATGTGTGTCACTTGCTGTTCTCTTAGTACAAGGGTTTTTTTGAAGAGTTATTAACTAGGATTATCAAAAGCTTTTATTTAGACAGCAAGGTTCATGTTTTTAAAGCAAATCAATTGACAGAGGCTTTTACAGTTATCTGTAATTTATGTTAGTGAATAAGCACTAGTTTATTTACATTGTCTAATACCATATAAACGGTTGAAGCTGGAAGGCAAGTTTAGACATTTCAATTCAAACAGCAGGCTATTCAATAAGATGGTATCTTTCCGAGATAATCATAAGAGCTACACTTAAGTGCACAGGTTATTCTAAATATACCTCTTGTTCATACGGTTAGAACACAAAGGCAGAAAGCCTTTCTGCTTAGTCTCTGAAAAAATTACATGCTGTGAGCAGAAATGTGTTCCCCAATATCAACAATACCTTAATTCACCCTCCTAAGAACTTTGCACTGACATATTCCCAAATATGGTTTATTCTAAACAATTCAACTGTTCAAACAATAAAGACAAAGACACTGCAAATCAGCTGAAATGCAGCAGAGGAGTAAGTAACAGTAGTAAGTAGTAAAAACAAACAAGCAAACCCATTTTACCTCTCAGGCACAGCAGGGTAGGAGTTACCATAGTAGAGCTGGTAAGTGATAACTCATTAAAACCATAAGTAACTCAACCACGTAAGCAAGCCCTGAACGACATCAACCCCAAGCAAGCAGATGACGGCCAACTCCGCTTCTAGTTGCAAAGAGCGCACGGAGGCAACTCCAACAAATACTGTGCTGCTCTCCAGACAAACAGCAAATCTCATCTGTTCAGGAGGGATATAATAGAGAAGCACAAGAAGTGCAGAGGATAACCCAAAGAAACCTAAAGCAATACATACACCTCTGATTGACTGGAACACAAAAATTGTGCCGGTCCAGCCCGGATTACGCAGTTTGGAGGCTGCACTCATTCACTCCTGTGCAATGAAGCACCAGCAGTGCCAGAGTACACTCAACTGCAAAAAAAACAACCTACTTGCAGTTTTAAGATACTGAGATGTTATAAATACCTCATGTGTATTTTAATACTGCCTTGCTAACAAATCACAACAATCTCTTCTTAGAGCAAAGAGACCATTTTGTAATCTCAGATGCATTTGCTGGCATTACACAATGCGCGAGCTCCAAATCCACGGGTGGCTTACGGTCTGCAGCAGGCAATCAATGCTGCTGCAGCAGTAGTGCCCAACTGACTCTCAGGCCACAACTAAAACGTTACTGGAGCTCTATTCTTGAATACAGGCTGGGAATTTATTTATTTTTTTTAAAAAAAGGAGATCAGAAATGCAAAAGTCTTTCTTACCCCCTTATGCTTTTCAGCCCTTGAAAAACAGTTCCAAGCTGGTATCTGAAAAGCAAGTTTGTTGACCTACTTGCAAATACACCACCCTGGGACAAACAGGGCATAGCTTTTCCAACTCAGTGTAAACAAAACAGAAAATAAACATACAGAATAGGTTAATATTTTGTAGAAGGGTTAATGTGTTAATGTTCAACAGAAAGCTGAAGTCTGGCCAACGAATCACATGTTCCATGCGCACTAGTGTACATTTATTTATTGCTATTAACTTGCACCTGCAGAGAGAGGAAGAAAGAGAATATTCCTTCCTTTGATCCTGAAGGTCACAAGGTGACCGAAATCCCATCTTAATGAAGACACTGGTGAGGCTGCGAGTGTCACGGCTTCCATCAACCCTTTCAAAACGCAGTGTTGGAAAGCACAGCGAAGAAAACTGAAGTAATACCACCCAGGCTTCATAGACTATGTCAACTTAATTAGAATGGTATTTTGGCAGCACCCAAAGATTACATATCGAAGGCTGGGTAGCAGGCCAAATACTTGACTTGACTAGAATATTTTGCCAAGCCACCTACATTAAGAGCTATTTCCCTGTTCTTTCAGGCTGCCATAAAGAAAATCTGTTGTTTCAGGCCTTATAAGACTATTTAAAAGAGGCATGAAACAGTGAACGTCACCAGCAGTGAAGGTTAACTAGATACGCATTAAATGAGAAACATCCCTAGTTAACCTTCAGACTACAGAGCTGCTGAAGGGGAACGTTTGTTCTCCAAGGGTGTAGGCTCCAGATGTAGCCAAAGCGCCTTCCCTCGGTACTGATGTATTTTAACCCACGAAACACCTGTACTCCAAGCCTGGAACCCACAGACAGGTCCCATCTGCATTCTCCCACCCCCAAGGTTGTCCAACTGGTACTGGCAGCAGTAGAAAGGAGGGAGAAGGCAGCACGTAAGCGTCCCCATACACAGCGTGGCTTTTCAGCCCTGCAGTACATTGCCCACAGAGTACAGAGCTGACCACAGCTCCATCGCAGGATATGAAGAAGGTCAGTCACGTACCCTATGCAGTGGTACGTGTACAGGGGACACGTACAGCCCTGCACCGTCACATCCATCAGCGAGGAGAAACAGGCGCCCCTTGCACACAGTTTATCTCGAAGAGGCCAGAGAAGGCTAGGGTTTGGACTAGATGATCTCAAGAGGCCCCTTCCAGTCTACAGGATTGGGTGAAGTACACCACTGGAGCGCCTGGTCCTCTCCATTGACTACAAAAGGAGTTTAGAAAACCAGCTCAGATGTAGACATGCGTGATCTGGAGGCACAAAACCCACTGAAGGAATCCCTCCCCAGGGCACAGCACTAACTTCAAACTCTCAGCACCTCTGGACAAGGCTGACAATCATGCCAGACTAGTCCCACAGTATCCCCAGACTTTTAGTCTCTGTACTGCAGAAGTCGATCCTGACAGAGCTTCAGCTTCTCCTAGCAACTCTAAAGGTTTAATTTCACTCTCTGTGTGTGTACATATACATACATTATACACATGCACTTACATATGCGCATGTGAACTCAATAAGCAGATGAAGAACTTATTTAGCAGCAGCACAGAATGCAAAAGAGAACTTCTTCAGCCGATATGGCAGAACTCAGTGTTGTGAACGCTCCACCTCACAAAAAAGAAATAAAATTAAAATATCTAGATTGGTTCTCTTTTCTGAATTTCCTTTGCTGTTTGAGGCCAAAATTTCATTCATGCTTTGCTCTTCCAAAGAGTTCTCCCCCTCCCAAAAATACACTGCAGTGTATTAAAACAAAAGATTTATCAAAAAAGCATCAGATAAGCTCTCTTGCAAAAGCCTCTCTGAACATCAGAAATCTGAAATTTCCAATTGCTGCTGTTAATTGACAAAATAAAAAGTCAAAAGCTTTTTTCGTTCCTTTGTATTTTGATCTATAAAAGTATTCACTCATCATTAATCAAATCAATCTGACAGATGCATCAGAAAAGTCTCGATTTTCATTTCAGCCTCACTAATTAGCAGTACTGTTTTATTAAAACTCAGTTCTGCATGAAGAGACGGCTTTGCACAACTGCCTGCTTTACGCATATACCTAGCAGAGGCTTTCGTGCCACTTTCTGTCTTTGGAAGAGAGCGAATATTTCCTTTACCTAAGGCTCTGATGCTTACAGATCTCAGCAATCCCTCCCACCTTCAAATGGGCAGCAGTACCACAGATATGCCACCGATGTCTGATATTTTCTCCTTTTTATGGCATTGTTGTCTCAGGCAAATTACACTATGGCTTGGAAACCATCACATTTGTTTTCTGCAACGTCTTTACCTACGTATCTTTTCCAGTCCAGTAACTCCTATAAGTCAATAGCTTAAAATAAGCAGCACAATTTTAATGAGGACTGTCTCATTTAACTGAGAACCTCTTCATTATACGAAAACCTTCCCTCCAAAACACAAGACAGAAGCAGAAGTTCATTGAAGCTGGATGCCTCTCAGGATCCAGGTTTGAGAAGGCTGCTCCATAGGGAAGAAGTGTTCTTCTGTCCATGGCAGAGAAAGACAGCCGTGGTTCCCAGAAAAGCTCCCAGCTGTAAAATTTCCCAGTGCTGTCTCCTGAACTACAGGCACACCCTCACGGTCTGCTCCTGCTAAAGTGCAACACCACATTGCCCCATACAGCACTTTGGCCACTCTCAGTGGGACTACTTAGAACAGTAAAACAGGTGCAGGAATAACATGGATATAACTTTTTTTTTTTTTTCCCATGACAGCAAGTAGCAGCACTGGCCAGAAGAGATCTTGCAGCTACAGTAAAGAAATGAAGGGTAGCAGAAGACTATTACCAATAGATAGAGGAGAAATATTGAGCAAACTAAGGAACAACACACCTGAATTTCTCTGTGGTCTGAGGGACAGAAAGGCATGGCTGTTTTCTACCAGACTTTGATGATAGATCCCTAACAGTCTTTTGATACAGATCTCTGGCTAGCAGGTAAGCCTTTTAAGGTTTAATGCCTCATGAGATACCTTTTTAAACAACCAAAAAAGCCCTGGAAAGCGCAGTATCACTCCACTTTTGCACCAGGTCAGAACACAAACCATTCCCTCTGTAGAGATCAGGTGTGCCAACAAAGACTAGGCTCTAGCTCCCAGCACTTGAGCAGCACTGAAGTATTCATTCTCTGGAAGGAAGGTACAACATGTCTGCAGAGCAAATGGTCAGCAAAGTTAAGAAATCACCCTGTATAGTCAGATAAAATTAAGTAAATATGTGATTACTACTTACTGGAAATCTTCTCCCTGGTATCCAGTGACAGGATGTGTGGGAACAGTTCAAAACTGCATCAGGGGAGGTTCAGACTAGATATTTGGAAGGAAACATTTCCTTTACCAAGAGGGTGGTTGAACACTGGAATGGGCTTCCTAGAGAGGTGGTCAACGCCCCAAGCCTGTCAGCGTTTCATTACAATGCCATTAAAAAGACGCTTTAACCTTTGGTCAGCCCTGAAGCAGTCAGGCAGTTGGACTAGATGATCATTGTAGGTCTCTTCCATTCATAGGAGAGCATTCCTTTATACCAAAATGGCTTTATCTGAATGAATGCACCTAAAGTGAAGTTCAGGACATTCTCTACGATTTGTAAATTCTTCCTGATATATTAGCAAAAGGTCCACATGCATTCTAAGTCAGTTATTTCCAGTGCTGCCTCAATGCCTACTTCTAGAAACATCCATCTCAGAACACACTCGGTTGATCTCTTGGCATCAAACTTAAGGAGCTTATGGGAAAAAACAACAGCAAATTACCTTCAACAACCCTATTCCATCTCAAAGCAAGAGTAAAACCAGTTAGAGTCAACAGCAGTTTAGGAAAACTGGTTTTATTTGACATGGAAGTGAACTGGGAAATACAGGAGGTCAACCCTTGAGGCAAGGGGCCAACTAAGTCTCATGGCCGTCTCAGGAGCCACCTGACCACTGCTGCCACTGCAAGGTCTACAGTGCCCCAAATTTCATACAGGATTCCCACTTCTCATCCTGCAACCTCAGTTTCAGTGTGTAGCCCTCGGCCAAACCACTGCTATGCACCCACCGCTGGTCATTCACGTCGGTCGGCGAGGGACAGGTTAACAGCATGAATTTCACAAGCCTGCAATTACAAAACAGATACGAGCAAGTATTCTGTTGGCAATTAGAGCTCCAGCTTTATTTTATTTATTCTAGTATAAGAGCAGATGTTGCAGTCATTCGAAGGTTTTCACAACCTTAATTGTTGACCTTAATTGTTGTTAATCTTTCCCACGAAGTGGAGACAGACAGACGCCACCCGTATTTTGTGAAGAAGATAGTGTCCTGCAGGGTATGAGTAATAAAAGACAGTATTGTCTGCCTTCTCCCTCCTGTGTGAAATACAAGGGTATTGGGATTGGCCGGCAGCATGGAAGAAAAGGAACGAACAAATGACTCAGCTGTTTTATTTATTTTTTCAGAGGACGCATCTGCTACAGGGTTGCGCTGTGACACCGAGATTTCTTTCCCCTCCCCAGGAGTGGGTGAAGCTTCCAAGTGCCAGCTAAGGAAGTGCTGTATTTAGACTTCACGATGCCTGAAGCAGCTGATACACAAAGCACCCTGTTCACCTCATTGAGCATCGCTCAGGCCGTAGTATTAAGAAGCAAAGTGTTGAGTTTCGCAGGGCGCTATTAGGTTTCATAAACAAGTTCTCAGACCGGACAAGAAAGCGGCGCTTCGTTATGCGCTCGGAACATCTCAAAATATACAGGAGAGCTTCCCAGGTCTTCTCCTTTGCTAGTGGGAGGCTTGCCTGAGACTTCTTGCTCAGGCACGGAAATTTTGCATTCATCTTTCTGATGCAGAACTTGGAGACGAAGTTTTCTAACCAAGAAGTACATTCCTCTGACTTTGTTCTGCCAAGTGTAATTGAAGATGTTAACTTGGTGTCCCAGTAACTTGAGAACAGGCAAAGCAGAGGAGGGACTCTGAAGTTCAGAAATGAAACACAGGATGTACTGATGCTGCAACAGGCACTCCCTATAACCCAAGGCAAAAGCCCCAGAAGTCAGAGTAGTGAAGATCAGTTTCATGTTTATGGTTACCTTCAAACAAACGCCCACAGTGAACTTGGACATAAGGCTGAACCCAAAGACCAGACCAGAATGCCATCTGGTACCAGTTCCACCGCAAAAATACAGGAAACCAAGTCTTTCCCCCCATCCCTCACCTCAAAGCTCGCCTTAGCTGCAAACATCTTCAAGGTTTCTTGACAGGAAGAGAAGATAAAGACCTTATTTGTTTTAGTTCCTTAAGAGATGTTATGTTTGTTCATTAAAATTAAAAATGAATAAGTAAGCCAACCTCCAAAAGTTCACCAGACACCATATATACTAAACAACTGCTGACAGATGACATTTTAAGAGCAGCATTAAAAGGCTGTAATAAGTTGCTAGAACAGAAATAATTTAGTCAAGATTTCCGAAGGAAAACATTGAATTGCCAAGCTATTAATTGCTGTATACACCCTGAAACACTTAAACTGATTTGGACATAGCATGAAAGACGGTAAATCAGATCAGTTTTCAGAAGTGAGTTCAAGGTAAATCCAGGGCACTGAAAAAAAAACAACAAACAACCCAATAAAAAAATCAGGAAGTGACTTCTTCACTGAAATAACTAATTAAAACTAGATAATCTAGGCATTAATAATAAGTAAGATGGCATGAGGAAGAGTCAGTACAGCTTTTGCAGAAGTTATGACTCAAATCTACCGAAGATTTATGGCACCGTATGGACAAAGACACATTTGGATGTTATCCATAACTAGGGAGTCTTAGAAGGACCTCAGCTGCTGTAGTTCGCAGGAGTGGTTCCCCTCTTAACACCCAGCTGAAGGATAAGAATCAAAGGTAGGAAAATAAAGTGTGTTTTTTTTTTCCATACAAGAAGTCTCAAGAATGCCTGTAGTGGCCATTCTTTTCAACATATCCATAAGCTCTCTGAAATGTGACAAACAGGGTGGTGACACGAAGTTTGCTGGCAGTATGACATGTTCAGTCAGAGCTGGAGCTTCACGTAAAGTGCAATGGAACGACCTCATGATCACAAGCAAATAGGCAACCAAAAGGGCAACACTGATTTAATTTCCACAAACTCATGCCAAGATGCAAAAAGAAAAAATAACCCTGCCTGTGCGTACCGTTGAACTAAGTGTCAGGAATCTGAAGTCTTGTTTGAAAGAATCAGCTTGAGGGAGTTGGGGAATGAAGGAAAAAAAAAAAGGCAGACAATACTTCATGAAGAAACACAGAATTAAGGATTAAGGAACTGCCACAAGCAAAGCAGAATCATGACAAGTCATCAAACCCAGGGCACACCCACTTCTTGAAAACTGTGGGATGTTATGACACTAAAAGGGTAAAATAGAGAGTACAGAGGAGTTCCTAAAGCTGAAACTAACAGACCTGCATCATTCAGCATGGAGAAGAGAGACAGCTGAGGAAGAGGAGGACAGACATCTAGCCAGCGCACGAGAACATGCACAAAGTGCCCGGAGAATGACCATTCCCTCTCAAGAGAAAGGAGTAGGGAGATCTGAAGTGGATAGGAAACATGAAAATAGTTTTCACAGGGTGACTGGATCTATCAATGTGTTAAAATAATGATTTAGGCTATGCACTGGAGAAAGCTCATCAAGGGGTAGTGACTGTAGTAATGGAGATGGACGCTCCAGAGAACTCCAGCATGGCTCCCCATGAAGCAGAAGGGCCTCAAAGCAGAGAGAACTAGTTTCAGGCTTTTTACCTAAGCAGTTGCTACCCATGGCCCAGAGATACATAAAACCGTTCTTAGCTAACCTGTGGCCTGATCCACTACAGCTGCGCTTGTCAAAAGGAACAGTCAGAACTATGCACACTGTAAGGCAGATTATTGCCCTTTTCCCCCAAAGGAGCCCTGTACCAACTCCATTTTCAAACAGAGAAACGGTTCTGAGGTCACTCAGCAGGCTCCGGGCACAGACACCGGCAAACAGCAGGTTTCTGGGCCACAAGCTCTGCATTCAAGACATTGCTATTCCCAGCTGCTGGCCTCGGGTCCCTCTGCCCCAGGTCACGTCCCCCATCAGAGACAGCAGGACAGAGGGCTCCCTGCCCCTCAGCTAGGCTCATTAACATAGCCCGTTGACACCAACTACATTTGCAATTCAAATTAACATCATTAATTAATATTTTTCCTTAAATTAATATTCCTGGCTGTGAATTGTAGGCACTGGATATTAAGCTAACAGGGACGGTGAATGAGAGCTGGAGGGACAGCCACACCACAGAGGTCCAGAAGCACAAGCTCAGCACCACCATGCTGCATCCTCCAGAAAACACTGCATCAAATTTAACAGATTTGCACCTTTAACGATTTGGCACAGAGCTAAAAACTACAGTTGCTAGGCATCCTCCATGAAACGTTTACTTTTAACAGCAAGTCCTGCAGGCTGCTGCAGTATGCAGAAGGTAGAACACACGTAGCTTGCGAGTTGACAAGCATGTGCCTAAACGCTGGCTCTCTACAGCACAAAACACGAACCACTTCGCCAGGGTGCCTCTCCCACTATTTCCATGGGAATTTACTACAGCCAGAATGCAATACGTTTCAGCACTGAATACGAAAGGTGCCATTTTCATAAGGGGCATCTAGGAAGTCTCTCTCTTTGCATTTCAGGTCAGGACAAGAGTAAATAGAAATCTAAGGTTCTAAAGAACATGAAGCTTCCTGCACAAATCTGATGAAGTCCTCCCAAAATCACAATGTAAGCCCAACATTGTATCGAAAGCTGGTAAGAGACCACAGCTGAACAAGGCTTGAACGCCTCTTATCAGCTTCTTATTTTGAATAAAACGAAAAGCTACTTTCAAAATAGCATGAGAGTCACAACACCAAAAAGATTCCGGCTTTTTCATGTTCTCAAAATAGCATGCTAGAAAGACATCTACAAAAATAGAAGTTTTAGGTGCGTTTAGCTTTCATCTCAAGCATCAGCAGAAGTTTATCCAATGCAGCATTTGTGTAAGGCTCCATAAAGCATTCCCTCATCCACAGCCCCGCTCTGATGAGTGACAGAGAACTGGAACCAAACACAGCTGACCACTTGAAAGCCCTCCAAGCCCAGAGGATTCAGATGTTGGAGCATGCTTGCTCCTACCCTGCTGCCCCACACACCCTGTGCACAGAGAAATTAAGATTCCTTTAACTCGTTTCACTGAAATCCGAGCAATCTAATAGAAGGTGGCAGCAAGCAGCATCACCAAAAACAAAACCATCAGAGAGAAACTACTGATATGTAAGGTAGTGCTTTGCTTCTGGTACTTAAACATGCAAGTTATTTTCAATTTACTTCTTGTCATAAGAAAGCCACAGCAGCACATTTCAGGAACCATATTGCTTTCTCCACCATCCCCAGTCGGCAAATCAAGGGAAACGTGACCATCTTCAAACCAGCCCCCCTGCTCCTTGGCTGCCCAGATTCACCCTCGCTGTCCTTCCACAGGGCCAGGCGAAGCTTGCTCGCCACAGCAGGGAGGGCAGCACGTGGCTCCTCGCCTCCCGCTCCCTGCCTTCTAGGAATTTCCCAAGCCACCGCTGGAGGATTAGGAGCTGTAATGCTATTAAACACTGCAATATCAAAATCTGAACTAAAGCACACAAAGTCTGCCTTAAGAGGAGGATTTTTTTTTTATTATTATTTTCTTAACCTCTGGAAAAGCATCTAAGGAACACAGTAAGGAAGCAGCGTCAAAACTGGCAACTCCGCAAGCAAAACAGTGGAGTTTACTTGCTCATTGCAGCCTGCCTGCTACTTCAGATTACTGATTGCAGAGCAACAAGTTATTCTCTCCCTAATTGGGTCCCAGTCTAAAATAGTCTCGTTATTTTTAGTATAGTACTTAAGTATCTGAACTGTGCCCTGTACTGCCAAAGCTGGCATGCGTCCCTGGCCATACCAGGGATTCCGATATTAAACAAGAACACACACGCCACATATCCAGGCCGACTTTTGTTCTTCTGCATTGTCTTTAGTGGGTGACTTTATTAGACTTTAACAACTGGCCAAAAACGGCGCAGGCTTATGCGCTAATTCTGCATTTAAAGTCTCTCTACCAGCTACTGCGTGACACGAGAAACAACCAGGCAAGGAAAGAGCGAGGGTTGCGATACCACCAATCTGTTAAAGAAAAAGAGACAGCCAGTTTGCTCTCAGCAGCAGGGTAGGGCACGGATGGAAGATAAGAATGGGATTATTTCACCTCCGTTTTGCTTGCTATGAGCCTGTACAAGTTCTAGGGTGCTGGAGGAGAGGAGAAATCCAAAACGCACCCTGTAACTCATCCCTCTTCCATCCCCTTCCACACTGCACGTACACTATGGATAAATTTAAACAAGTCAAGAAACAAAAGGCCTGTGTTAAATATGTTTACACACACACGCAGAAGGAGAATTATGTAAGCTCTGTCTCACAAACAATATGCTGCTTCTGCAGAAGAAACAAGATGATCAAAGCAAGGCTTGTGCATGTTTCCAAGTCAGTCTTCCCACCTTCCATCAAAAAAGAAGATGCACCGTCCTGCAGCATGCTAATTCTGGAGCAGGGAGCACAACGAAATCTGAAATAGCCACGGACTGCTCCAACAAAGCCTACCTGCCTCCGTGAGCTCACTGCCGCTTACCTTGTGCTTTCCTCATGAGCTTGTTTTTGTTAGACCAGGAAGAACAAGTTCCCGTGAGGCATTTACTCTGCCCTTTTATCGAGTACTTTGCAGAAAGGAAGTCAACTCTATGAAGAGCTTTCAAGACAAGATCCTAACCTGAAAGACGGCCACCAGCCAACAAAAATTTGTTAGTCTCTATTACCACTAGACCATCTGTTCCTGGAACTGTATGTTCCTTTTCAGAAGGGTTCTTATTTTGTGAACAGTATTAGCGTTGTTCACTGTCTCCGCTCTGTAAACATCTCCTTATCCAACATGCTTCTAGAGCTGGTGGTGACATAGGACCAAGTCTCTAGATTATCATATAATTATCTAGACATTTGAGGTTCATCGGTATATTTCAATACTTTCTATTTTAAACTATTCCAGTCTCAGACAGCAGCAGAAGCACCACATATGAAACCTTACACAGCTTCTGAATTACGCCTGAGCTGATCAGGACATCAGCTAAACGATGTTCTCAAACCCAAATCTGGCAAAACCAGATGAGGTGAAGATTCAACATTTTGGTATTTGCCCATTAACCATTTCAATGGGTTGTTTCTGGATGAAAGAACTTGCCTTGGTATTTGAAGAAAGCTTTTTGCTACTGACTGCTCTCTCCCATCTCCAGTTTTTAATTGGCTCCCAGGTAGTCCTCAGACCCAAGACATTTAAGTTTCACTGTTGCCTGTACATGACCAAAAGTAAGCAACAGTTAGTTGCTCTCCCTTGCCAGCTGAAGAGGTCAAGCAAAGTCCATTCATTTGCACTCCACTAAAAGAGAAATAGTCTTAAGACAATTATTACAATACCAAAACCATAGAATGGTTTGGGTTGGAAGGGACCTCAAAGATCATCTACTTCCAACCTCCCTGCCATGGGCAGGGAAACCCTCCACTACACCAGGTTCCTCAAAGCCTCATCCAACCTGGCCTTGAACACTTCCAGGGAGGGGGCATCCACAACTTCTCTAGGCAACCTGTTCCACTGTCTCGCCACCCTCTGAGTGAAAAATTTCTTCCTTAGATCTAACCTAAATCTACTCTCTTTCAGTTTAAAGCCACTTCCCCTTGTCCTATCACTACACATCCTTGCAAAAAGTCCCTCTCCAGCTTTCCTGTAGGCCCCCTTCAGGTACTAGAAGGCTGCAATATGATCACCCCAGAGCCTTCTCTTCTCCAGGCTGAACAGCCCCAACTCCCTCAGCCTATTTTCATAGGAGAGGTGCTCCAGCCCTCAGATCATCCTCATGGCCCTTCTCTGGACTCACTCCAGAAGCTCCATGTCCTTCTTCTGTTGGAGACTCCAAAGCTGAATGCAGTATTCCAGGTGGGGTCTCACGAGAGCAGAGCACAGGGGCAGAAACACCTCACTCCACCTGCTGGCCACGCTTCTTTGGATGCAGCCCAGGACACGGTTGACTTTCTGGGCTGCCAGTGCACATTACCAGCTCATGTTGAGTTTCTCATCTACCAGCACTCCCAAGTCCTTTTCCTCAGGCTGCTCTCAATCCATTCTCTGCCCAGTCTGTATTTGTGCTTGGGATTGCCCTGACCCATGTGTAGGTGAAGCAAAAGACATCAAAAATATCAAAAATTCATTCCACAATTCCACAGTAATAAAATAATGATTAAGAGAAAGGTCAGTCTACTCATTATTTTCTCAAGAATGCTACAGGTAACAAGGCCAAAACAACAACAACAAAAAAATCACCCTAATGATGACGGGACAGAGAAGAGAAAAAAACAGATTGAATCAGTAAAAATTAGATTAATCAACTTTCTCTCAAATTAGCTGGTTTTCATGAAATCCAGTTATGAGCATGTAGAACAGTTTAAGTTTTTCTTAAAGCTTCAAACCATTAGCAGTTATTTTTGAGAGTTCATAGCAGATTGACAAGGTAACAGAGGCTGGAGAATGGCAAATAGTGATATCCTAAAGAAGCGGGAGGGGAAAGGAGTGGAAAGAAGAACCTGAAGAATTATACTTGTTGCTTATTTGCACATGTATTTCCATTAAATCCATTTGCTAGCACTGAGAAGAAAATCTTAAAAGATGGAACTGAACAAAAACTGATTGTTCACGGATAAGTCAGGTCAAACCAACTCACCTTCCTACTATAGTAGAATAATATACTTTATGAACATAGAAGCAGTAGACACTGAATCTTGACATTAACAAAACCATGTCAAAAGATTCAAACCACATTCTTATGAGAAGTTAAGAAAACTTTGTCATACAGTTATGAATGCAAACAGTCATCTTACTGCAGATTTGAAAGTGACTGGATAATTGCACTGATTTATCATTTGCTTGGAGCCAAAAAAATTGAAAGATTCACAGAATAGCCTGATATACTGAGTAACCTCTGCAGAGATCTGCTCTAGTCCCACACTATTCTAATACTAATGATCTAGATAATAAAGAAAAATTACATTCATTAAACTCGGGGAAGTTGCTAAATTAAAGCTGCCAGCATGCTGGAAGACTGAATTCAAAGCAAGTTTTACAAATTGGAAAATTCTTTGTTGAGAGAAAGACAAACACCATACAAGAATGTATAGAGGAACATATGTGAGAATCGTGAAGCAACGGTTCTGTTCTACCCGTGGCCGATAAAGCTTCCAGCACGACGCTGTATCCAGTCTTCCGCAAATTTCAGAAAAAATCAACTGGAAAGCATCCAAGCAAAAGCAATAGAACATCACAGAATTAGAAAAACATGACATCTGGGAGGAAAAAAGAAAAAACAGAATGAACTGGAGCTCAGCCAAAAGAGGAGAAAGTAAGAAGGGTCGTGATTATATCTTTTAAATATATGAAAGCCTGCTGCAAAGAAAGAGGGAAGAATCTGTTCTCCATACCCACAACTTTCCGAAGAAGAAACAGAAAGGTTTAAAAAGCAACAAAGATGATTTAGGAAAACATTACTGGGTGGAGTGGCAGAGAGGGTGTGGTATGAGGGCACTGGGGAAAGAGGAAAGAAAAACACCAAGTCAAAATTGCTAAAAGGAAAAAACCAATGAGTCAACAGACAGACTGTCTGGGGAGCACGCAGAGTTTCCTCATCACTGTCACCAAACTGCCATCAAAAACACAACTATACTTCAGCTTTTCATTGACTAGTTGACCTCTCTGAAGTCTCCTCTCCAGGTCCAGGGCTGTGCTACAAGAAAAATAAGCTTAACACAGATGCATTGTCTCCTCTTTTTCTTATAAGGACATTACCTAAAGAGAGAATACCAATGAGCTGCATGCCAGCTGTAACCTTCAGAGCCGAAATGTCTTAAAAAAAACAACAAAAAAACACACTCTATCAAAAAACAACCCACTGCAAATGCTACATGTTAAAATAGCTTTTTTAAAAGTCCAGCCCATGTACTTGCCTCTGTTGATACAAGAATCCAGCTATGTCCTAACACTACAAACAAACCAGAACCTGACAACAGAGAGGCACGTGGTCAACACCCCATGGAGAGAGCAGTGCTGAGAATTCTGCTCTCCAGTCTCACCCTGGATGAGAAATAGCAGAAACATCACTTTGACTCTAGTATCTTGAATTTTTTTTTATGCTTAGCCACAATCTATAAGCTGTAGATCAAAATCCTAAGGTTGCACTGGCTGTCAGGTTTTTGAAGGGTACAAGGAGTGGAGAAATTTCTTCTTCCAGAAGAATGTGGAAGAGAATTATCTATACATGGTCACTCCAGCACAATTAACTGAAGTCAGTACTGTAAGGTGCAACCCTATCATTCCGCAGCTTGGCGTTAACACCTATTCAGTAGCAAGCATCTCTGGAGGGTTGGGGCAGGGGGGGGGGTAACCTAAAGCCTCAATCCCTTCAATTTTTCTTTTTTTTTTTTTTTTTAGGTCATGGATTGTGAGCATTGAGCTGTACCCACCAGCGTATTCCAAACTGCCTTTGCATTTGTTCTCACTATGTAAAGCCTCTGGGAGTATTTACAGGAAACGAACTCTGATGAGACATAACTGCAAGCATTGCCATCTTATTCAGCCAATTTTCTCTCTGCAGTTCCCCTCCCCACACACCACAGTTTGGCATCCACCATGTGCATCAATGGAAGTAGCTGGAGACAGGCATTTCACAAATCTCTCAAATCCACTACTCCTGGGTACATCACTTATTTTAGCCTTTAACCATGCAACTGGAAGATATTTAAGCATGCCACAGAGGCTTAAGGGAGGCTTTGGAATTGCATTTGCTCTGTATCATATACAATGCCAAAAAAGATAGTCGTTTACCATCTTTTCTTGAGGGATAAATATTTATAAGGCTAATTTACACATTTTTCCTTAAATCTGACTAGATCTAACCTCCTCTTGTTTTAAGAGGTAGGAATCATATGTCAATATCACAGCAAGAGCAAGGAGGATCTAAGAGTTAAGATCAGGTTTCTCCACACAGGAGAGGCCCACTGCAGATTTACGGGATTAGCACCACTGCCCTCCCCTCCCTGCCAGGAATGACTATCTGCTCCCCAATTTCAATCTTTACAACTGCAGATACTGGGATCTTGGAGCACAAGGCTGACAGTCCACAAAGGCAAAGCTCTAGTCACTCCTAAAGACTCACAGGGCTGGGAAATGAAAAGGGGAAAAAATAACACGTTTTTAAAAAATAAAATAGGTGCAGAGATTTTAAGCCCAGATCATGGAGTAGGCATTGCCATTTCATGGAGCTCAGCCACGCCACCGTTTGCATCCAGAGCAGAAGCATTTTTGCTCAGACACCTCACCGTGTGGTAAACCCTAGAATCCCCAGCTGTCCCAACGGCCACCAGACCACAGGACGTGGCAAATAAACATCTACTCAAAAGTGACACTTGTGGTTTAGCCCAGGCCTGAAGTCAGGCCAAGTTTTAGATGTGAATTAGCTACCTGTATCACAAGTGGGGCGTTTACTATGCATTCTGGTATAAATACTCATTCTCTACAATTTTTTTTTTCTTCCTCCTAACACTCTCTCCACCTTTGAAGAGGCAATCATCATCTGAGAATTTAATTTCCATGAGCTGGGATGTGGAAGCGAATGCAGAGCAATACAGTCATCACATGGTCAAAACACAGCCCCAGAAACAGCAGGCTTTTGCCATACAGATGTCTGACAGCAGCTCCAAGAAAGTGTTATCATTATTCCGAAAAAAATAACCATTATCAGTAACCATTTTCAGAGCCATGGTGAGGTAAGACACTCCAAGTACCACATCACCTTCACCTGGGGAGGGGGAGCAGCCTGCTTTGCCTTTTCTCTCCATCACACTAGGAATATACCTACATAACTATGGAAATCAATTTGATTTCTTCTCCTCTCACACCACGGAGAAGTGGGTGCATTGGGAGGGAGAGGGAAAAAATAAAAAAGAAAATCAGTAAGTCGACTAAAAAGTCGAGTTGTGTCAGTATTGCCTTCCTTTGTGCTTTCTCTTCTAGGCTCTCATCACATCTCCCAAATGCTCTCTTTTAAAGTATCCTTCCCTCTCCCCTCCCACTGCTGCAAAACACACATATGAGCAGTGAGGTCACTTAAAAAATGTCAGTCAAATCCTCAAAAAACAGTCTGGAATGGTTTCTAATCTTTCTTTTACATTAAGCAACACAATAAAAAAACACAACTATTTTTAGTTAGTGGTCGTTTACATCCAAAACCCAGGGCAAATTGTTAAGTTTTAGGTCTTTAGTCTGCATTCAGTTTTTCCTCCCTAACAATGGGATGGCTCAGTCCTTTCTTATAGGACACAAAAGGGCAGGGAGACTTCGCAGTGCTCCCTGGTGGAAGATGAGATCGTAATTCAAAGCTTTATAGGTGAGGCCAGTTTTAGGATATAGCAACTTTGGGCTCCTCTGCTTTGGTTTATACAAATTCTGTTATTTCTTCATTCACCAGACAAATTTTCAGGGACATTACAGCCGTGCTGTAAAATCATCTTCACTGATTAAAAAAAAAAAAAAACAAAAAACCAAAAAAAAACAGGACCAAAAGAACCCCAAACACACATTTGCAATCTAGGCTGCACTAAGGCAACAAGGTTGTAAACAGACTCTTTAATAATAAAGTGGCAGAAAGTCATTAAGACTCATTTAAGCTACCTGGAGTATTTGGTTAACTTTAAACTGCTAATGGATTTCAGAGGCAGCATCTCGGGTGAAAGTCACTTCTAATACAATTCTTTCAGTCCACTGGTTTTCTAGGGACCTCATTCAACACAGCTAGGGTGTCAGGTAGCACGAGCTACCCCGTTAATGCAGTATTTTCAAAAGGATTCCAGAAGAACATAGGAACACATAACCTGAAGCTCTCTCCTTCAAGTCCCTCAGCTTCGCACATGGCCACAGCCCGGCGAAGCTTCCACTGAGCCCAACGGCCCCACAGCCCAGCTCGGCACTACAGCTCCCACTGCACGCTCCGATGCGAACTGGCCCTGCGTACATCACGCTGCCGAAAGGTTCCTTCGTTGGTACCACCCAGGACCGACCTTACGAAGTGTGGAGGGCATGCGGGATGGGGCACACGTCGAACCACGGAGGAGATGGACACCATAAAGGAGCTGTGTGAAAGGAGTGTGATAGAGTAAATACGGTCAGAGTACACTAATAAATTTCAATTGAAATCATGCCGACAACACCCTGATCCCAACCTGCAGAAGGATGTTATGGTCCGAGTGACAAACAAGTGATACATTCTTCCTTCCAGCCAGGAGGGGAGACACGGTGGCCACAGGGCTGCTGGGAGCAGAAGGTGATACCACTTTGGAACGAGGTGCAGGGAGGCAGCCCTGGCCACAGGACAGGGTGCAGAAAAAGCTGCTTCAGGAACCTCCGGTCTTTCCGCACAGCAAGCCAGGGTTTAGCAGAGTTTGCAAGCTCCTCACACAAAAAGCACACACTTCCTTGCTTGGCTTCACAGAGTTACAGCTTCAGAACCAGAGGATACTGGCAGGAAAAGGCGAACTAAGACCCGCTCCTGGATGAAAGCATCATCAAAGATTTATGGCTCAACCATAGGTTTAGGCACAAATTTCCTCTGACAGCACAGCTTGAACGTAGATCTGTACTCAAACATTGACTTTAGACAAGCTGCAGTTGTGTACGGGAAGAAAGCTTCAGTGTCCACACACTTCAAAAAAATAAATTAGAAAATTAAAATAAAAAGAAATAATCCCATGGATTCTTCTCTGGCTGGATCAATCTTCTCTGAATCACTGCCAGAGTCAGTACAGATATGACATTGCTGAAGTCAAGCATACAAGTTGGCCAGGTATCCTGAGAGGAGGAAGAAATTTGGTATTTGTACGCAACCATGCTGATGTGCCCACAAAATTACTTCTTTCTCATTCATTACTTTCTTCATGTCAATAGCCCAAAAACTAACACAGCTATGTAAAGTGACTGAAGTATTCTAAGCAGCATTTCTCATAAAATCTGAACTTCATTCAGCAGCTGGTATAGAGTGCTCAAAGTAAAACACAGATTACAGGGAGAACATTTAATACACGTTTTGCCACTCTCCACATGACTTTGCAAAAGAACGAACTGTTTTTAGACAGAGGCAGATGCCTGTAATGAAGGCTCAGAAAAGATCTCTTCCTCAGTTCATCCAAGAGTTCACATGTAACGGAGTTGGTATCCAGCCAGAAAGACTGAGATAGTTGAGTAGCTCAACCTTTTTTGTGTTAAAATTATGAAAAAAGGCAACCAGAAACGTTTCTCAAAAGAAATGCCAGTCACTGCTGTGCAATCCAGAACCAAAGAACTTGAGCTCCAGATCTTCCCAAGCTCTGTTTGCTAAAATGAAAGAAAGCCATGACATGTCACCTTGCCCCAAAAATGATTCCACATTTACCACAGGCAAGAATAATCACTGAAATTACTAAAGAACTTATTTTGGTTTTCACTTGGCAGGGTGGTTATTTTTTTCAGGCTAAAGTATACTAGCTTTAGCAAGGCTGAGAAATCTGCTGCTCTATCCAAGGCAGGCCTTCAAGAGTCACAGGAGTTCATGGGCAAGATCTGCCCAACAGCCACCAAGACCATGTCCCAGCAGATACAAGAGCAGTCACCTCTAATGCCTTCATTTGGCTAAAGAAACCCCTCTTGGTCAGAGTGGAATGGATGAACCAGCTCACAGGCAGCTCTGGGACTGTGAGACGTTTTGGGGAAAAAACATTTCAGCTGGTAACTGGCCTGAAACAAGCATGTTTTACCACAGTGTTTCAGGGCAAGTTAACCAAATCTCCATTGTTCCTCATAGAGCTGTCATAAGTATGAACAGCAATTATGCTTGATATTTCTCGTAATATGAATAATGATGGATTTATTACCAGTTACTTCCTCAGTTGCTCTGGTTTATGACAATTGTATAACAAGATACAGCCACATATATCTTACATAATCTTCTGAAACTGTGAAGGTGCTATTTTTATCTTCTTTAAATGTACAAGAGCAATAGTAATATTTTTGCTACGGCTGAGATGCTCAATAAAAAACCCCACCTAGCACTGACACATTTCATATTCATTTTAAGAAGACAACCCAACAACGCATGTCTATCTTCTTAAAAAAAAAATAATTGAAAAAAAAGACATGAATAAAGACATCATCGCTCAGATTCACATTTCAGGGTAGCATACAGATCAGACACAAGATTAACACATGTTCTTTTCCCTGAACTCCTCCCCACGTTGTAGAAAATACTCTTTAATGTAAATCTTGCATATACAGGCAGGCTCTGGAAACACTCCACATAGCCAGGTCTGGTGTTTAGCTTGTTTGCCTGTGTAGTTCCGTAACGTTCGTTGGAATTCAGAGAAAAACTCTATGGTGGGTCTTCGGAGAAATCAATAGGCTCCCCTGGCCAAGCTGGCCCAACAGTTTGCTACCACTGAAAGAAGCAGCGACCCATTCTTCTCTCACCCATTTCTTTCTCTTCCCTTCTCTGGAAAGCCACCTCAGCTACCCCACCACATTCTTCCAAGAGCTGTTCCCATCCTCTAATTCAGAAGAAAACCAATCCCAGAAAAAAAACAAGTACACAAGACAGCTTTCTACCAGGTTAGAGAGGCAGCCATGAACACACGTGGTGCAGGACCAAGCTGGCCCAAGGTAAGAGATCCAAACTCTCTGACAAAAACGACATCAACTTTCGGTAGCAGTGAGCTCCTAGCATGGCCCACATCTTTTAAGAAATGAAGATCCACCTCTCTTCCAGGGGAAAAACTTCTTCACCTCTACACATTGCAGAATTTTCACAACATAAATTTGTATTTCAGCACTCAAAAGTGACTTGTATCACTGATGGCTGCGGTCTCCCTGAAACTCCACCAAGAGCTAGCAAATTTACCTGATAGGGTACTTCACATCACCGACAGAAATGTCACCTTAGCTCATCTGAATTTTAAATGAGTCCTGGGGAACAAACCTTGTAAGGAAGAGGTGGACTGCTGGGCATGAAGGGCTCAAGAAGTTCAGAGATACAAGCAAAACTAAAAGTCAGGCTGTTACAGTACAGAACTCCTCCATTCACTTCACTTTTCAAAATCACCCATTTTCTAAACACCCATGAGAACTTCTCCCGCTCCTGGAAAGAAGAGTTGAGCCATTTGCCAGTAAGCCAGGACAAATTATACGTTTACCAAAATTAGCTAAGGCTAAGACTAGCAAGACATCTTGCAACACCACCTCAACCAGGTGTTGCAAGTGTCACCACACACCTAAACTCATCCTGTCATACACAGCATCAGCTGCAATGTTCTTTGCAATGCTACTCTGATTTTCTGTCTGTTAACAACGCGATCCACCTTTGCTAGCAAGAAACTCCACAGAGATTTTTCCTGACTTTTTTAGCATCAGCTCTAGAACAAAAAATGCATGCTGAATGCAAAACAAGCCTGAGCACACATCAGAGATGCCAGCAACCCAAATAGCATTTGCACTGCACTCCTACGGCTCATCTCGTAGCCTCCTTGCTCAATCCTTCTGAAGCCTTTTAGAAAAAAAAAACAGTGCCTCTTCTGAAACCTTTCAAGTGTTTAACGTCATCACTATGGGTAACGTTAGTATAGCCTACCAGTAAAGGCTATCAAAAGCTATCAGTTCACGAAAATCATGTATAATCTGTTACTTTTGACCATTTACTTTTGACCATCTTTTTGACCATTTACTTTTGACCATAATCTGTTATTTTGACCATTTCTAGGGCATAATAACGGGCTACTTTGGTTGCCTTTCCCTTATAGGGCCTTCATTAAGAAACATCATTGAAAAACAAAACCTAAAAGCTAGGTGTCCAGCAGCCAGGGAGGAAAAACAAACAAAACAACAACAATAAAAAACACAAACAAACAAAAACAAAACAACCACTTTTGGCCTCCACTTTTTGGACTTCAGGATTCCTGGAATGAAGTATTTCATCACAACACAAAATAAAAGACAACTTAATGTTAAAGCTGGTGAGCTTTTTCATAAAGGGTTAAAAACACACGTTCTGCATCTAGAATATAGATGCTGATAGCAAATCTGCCTCTAGCACAAGACTTAGTGGCAAAGTGGCAAGTGGTGCTTTGTGCTGCACAGACATCCTTCTCTTGGAAATTGTTTACTACATTCCTTGCTGTGACCATGTACAGTAACTGGAACATCACAGTTGGAGCTGGACAGGAAAAACAAAAGCAACCTGACCCATCAAGAAAGTGTCTGCCAGCACTTGAGCCATTGTTCTGCAAAATATCAAGGCTTGAATTCTGACATAATCCCCTGACATCTCGGATGATGTCAGCACGAGCAGCTATTAGAATGAAGAATGATCACCCACAAGACATTAATTCAGGAAGCATCAATGGCCTTGCAGTACACATTTCTCCCTTAACATTCTCCTAAATGGACTGTAATACATTTGAGCCAGAAGGGAAAGCAGGCCTTTTAAGAAAGGCTTTGGCACAAAACAAAAGTATCACAAGCTTCTGAATTTTTAGCTTTTTCAGCTCCTTGAAGTTTAATTCCACACTTGTGCTTTGATATAATAAAAACTTCTCATTCCTTTCCAAGGATGCTCAAAGCTTCAACAGTACACCAAGCAAGACCAACCTACAGATTTTACCTTCCCCCAGTCCTTCTCGCCCCCTCTCCCAATTCCCATTTAAGGAGAGACAACATTCTCCTGTCAGAATCTGTACCTAGTAGTTTGGCAGAAATGAACATAATGGAAAAGAAGGAAAGAAGAAAGGAAGAGGGGGGGAAATAGGAAAAAAAAAAAGAAAAATCACTTCCCCATTTTTATTTCAGCTCTTGAAAGCCTCTGCTCTAATCTTGTCTAATATACAACTATCTCGTCCTACCACCCTCCACTAAAATCAAGATGTGGGAAAATTTTCTGACAGGTTCTCTTCTAGAAAAGGATCCAAATCCTTGCTGCCAATTAGTTCTGAAATCTGAAGCACTCTACAAACACACAAAGCATGCACAGACACAGAGTCTGGTTGCATCTCTCTGACCAAGAATACATTTAAGTGTCAAATCGTTGTGTAACAAGAGCATCTGCAGTGAAAGAGATTTGGGTGACTTTCCAGGATTCCCTTCCCCATGGTTTCAAAACAGAAATTAGCACCTGAAGACAACCTAGAAACAAAGCTGATCAAAGGAAAAAGGAGCTTCTGAAAACTTAGTCTGTGCTACAAACCAACAACATGAGTTAGGACAGAGCTGCAGCCACTTGATCAAGTCATCAGCAAGGCAGAATTTAGATCCCGGGCATTGAAAGAAGTTTGAGTGTTCATCGAGTGCTAATCTCTGCTGTGAAAAGAGTCTGCGGGCTTAGAGATTCTCCCTGCTTATCGATTTTCTCACCAGGGATGCATAATGGAAGAATGATACTGGTGTCATGGAGTATTATCCACCCTTACTTATCTGCAGCCTTCAGCAACCACGGGCTCAGTGGCAGCTCAGTCTCTCCTATGACACAAATTCTGCAGCAGTAAGCGTGAAGGGAGCACAAGGACCGCGCTCTGAAGTTTACTTTGTGAACAAATGTAGAAATCCCCATCATTGCTCAGCAGGAGAGTTCTTTCCCACTGGGTTATAGATTTATTCCAGCAGGATGGCATGGCATTTCCTCTACGGTTTGCCTGCCAGGAAAGTCATTTCCTATTTTTGTCCTGTTGAGAGCTAGTAGAAGCTGGCATTGATGGAGGCTGGGAAGAATCAGAGGCTGGTTTGCTAGTGGTTTAACCAAACATGTGTTTACAATTACCCCATTCATCATGACCTGCCTGTGTAAAACTGCCTTTTTGGAATTTGCCCATGTTCCTTGGGTTTGGCCTCCAGAAAAGCTGAAACAGACTTGCTAAGAAATACATTGTTTGAATAGTACTGCTGGAGCAACAAGACTGTCCAATAGTTAATACTGTACTCATTAAAGCAACTGTTGGGCATTAAGATCAACATAGCTGCTCAACTTGTTGCTGCTGGCCTAAGGATGACAGCTTAGCAGCAGGAGGGTAAGATAATGGGAAAGCCTCTTGCAGTCTTCCCCTGGAGTCCAACAAAAGAACACAACAGAAACAAGACACAGCGTTTCTTTCTCACATACTCCACCGTATCTGCCTGCAAGAAGACAACGCAGAGACAGTCAAAGTGTTCCCAGCAAGCTCGTCTAGGGCACTCACCACTTCTGCACCCAAGGACCATGACTATCACACCACAGTCCAAAAGCTCTCTTCAGAAACACACTATACAATGTAATTAAGACTTGCGACTCCCCTCACCCTCTCCCCAATTCTCACTTCAGGAAAGACTAAGCAGAGTCTGTCCGACCTTCATGTGCTAAAGGGGAAATTTCTCACTGTTGATCCTTTCTCCAAGAAGAGGTCCAACTATTCTAGCAAACAAGCATCATCCCATCATACCTGAACCAGCATAATCTCAAAGCCAGCAGTCTTCACAGCTGCAAAGAGCTCCATAAGAGATATTTTTCACCTCTCTCAGCATCAATGAGGTAGATTTTCATGCCATGTGCCTAGATTATGCCCGACCTAGTCTAGCAATCTACAAGCTTGATACAACCTCTAAGTTTACTTCACATCAGACACTAAAGAACTACACATTTTCCACTACCATTTTCCCCCCTCCAAAGCTATCATTTGACACCCAAAGATATAATGACTTACCAAAAATTACTTATCAAAGGTTTCTGAAAAGCTTTGGGAAGGAAAAGGTTCTTCACACTAACTTAAGAGTATTGGTCATATGCTGTATTAACCATGTTGCTGGAGAAGGTCTACTCTGCTAAAAAGATCACTCCCTTAGAACAACCAGTTTTCATGATGGCCAGCTTTTGCTGTAGCCATTCAGGAGTGGCAATCTGCATCTCCCCATAGGTTAACTAATTGGGATGCAATTAGCAGGTTTCATTAAAAGCTCTCTTGGCTTGTTAATGAGCATTAATGTTGGGTTTTGAAGAAGCCATATGATTCACCTTGCCTATACTTTTGTTCAATCCACTCCTGAGACTCTAGTCCTTTCCACAGTGGGTTGTTTGCCTGTAAAAACCCAAGCAGCCACACAGCGGCTGCTGCGGCTGTCTCCTAAAAGAAAAGGACTCATCCAGTGTTCAAAACCTCATGCTTTCTTGAGCGTCTTTGGACAAATTTTTGAGTTCATTGGCAGCATTGGCTTCTCACCATGAAACAGAAGCTGCTGGTCTTCTCTGTTAGAAACCAGGAAAGATGAAACTGTTCACAAGGGCACTACTCTGAAGTAGGGCTTGAGCTTGCCATGTCTTCAATCCCAATAGTCATGTCCATTTGCTCTGTATGAATTGATCCATCTGCAACTTATGAAAGACCCTAGGAAAGCAAAGAGGGAGATGAGTTTTCAGGCAACGGGTACATGTCAGTGTGAATACGAAGATCTCAGATTTTCAGGATCACTTGGCACTGGTGGTGACCCACTTCATGAATCCTTCAATCTTCAGCGCTCCTATGAACATTGGAAGTCCAAAAGCTGCTAGAAACCACAAACGCTACCATTTTCAGAGGAACATACCTGTATGAAACACGTAGTGCCTGTTTGTCTGTCTCTCACATCAGGTATCTGCTGAAGAGACAGTACCCGGGGGAATAAAGCATGTCAGCAAAGGGATTGTAGAGTATATCCAACCAGATCCCACAAAGTCAGGCTATTCTCATTGTTTTATCACTGAAGAGATTAACAATCTGTTTGTAGACAGGGTGCCTCATACTGATCAAAAATTTTCTTCTATGCTGCACTCACAGCAGAATCTGGCTTCCTTGGCTGGTCCTCTCTACATCCACAACGCAACAGAGGGGCCATATTGAGCTAATGGGAGAACTGCTGTCCAAAAACATCATCCAATTCAACAGATGGCATGAGAATAGCAAAGACCTGGCATGGGACTAGTTCAGAAGTGCACAGCTCAACAAGTATAAAGAGAGAAGAGTCAATGAGGTGACATCTGCTTACTTGATGATATTATGCTTCTTTACAACCACTGGTTTGGAAGAAAAAGCAATGGGAAATAAGATTACTTTGCCACATCCAAGTTTAGGTTGCAAAGTACTCTCCTGACCAGCAGGCAGTGCAAGGATAGCAAGCCTGTAAGTAAAATTCAGTGCTTATAAGAGGATTCCCGAGCAACCTCATTCCTCATAATTCCTAAAAAGATTGTGGAGTTTCACCTTTTCCAAAAAGGATCTCCATTCCTAGATTTTCCTAGGTGAAGAGTCGCAACTGGTATATTTTGGACATGCCCAGGAGCAGGCCCAGTTTCCAAGAAAAACAATCCTAACTTCTTAGCCTGGTTTTCTACAGAAGGAGGTTTATGCAATCCCACTGTAGCCAAGCCAGTTGGCAAGTTCCACGCAAGCCTGACAGAGGCAGAGGTCTCAAGAGTTATCTTCCTTGTTTCTGAAAACACTGGGCCAGGTGGGCAGGAGTAAGAAACGCTGCACTGTGAATTGGCATCAATACCCTCATAGTTGAGACAAGTCCAAAGAAAAGCAGGCTTCTTTAGTCTTAGTTTGGACAGAAACGCTGGCTCAAAATGATGAAAAGCTTTTCCCTTGACCCCCCTACTTAAGTTCACACAGAGGTTTAGAGCAAAAAGGCCAGCCGAAACTAGTCAGGTTTTTGCATCGCAGCATTTGCTGTACTCAGCGACATTTTTACCTCAGCAAATACTCAAGTGCATCCTAAAAATGCATACCACTGGACATCAAAGGGTACTCCCTTCATCTCTCCCACCAGCCCCCAAGCTTCCAGGTGCCTGAAGAAGCACCCGAGTGCATTTGTCCCATGCACACAATTCCCGAGACAGAGCTCAGCTGCTCTAAGGAAAAGTTTTGCCTAGAAATCCGGCCTCATTTAGCACTGTCACTGTAAGCCTCCATAACCGCGTGTACAAGGGCATGGCAGAAGGGAGGAAAGGAGCGACAGCACAGACCCACCTGGTGTGACGCTACCCAGCAGCCCCCCGGCTAGCCCGCTGCCACCACCACGCACGCCCAGGGAAGCTGCTGGTGCCTCACAGTCTAGAGGGACATCTGCTAGTTCGGTGCTGTCAGAAAACAAAACTCCCGGCGCAACACCCTCACGCTGCTGGCAGAAGCGGCGCATGACCCAGCTATGCCGTTCCTCTGCCAGCTGGGAACTCCCCGCCTTGGAAGGATCCCTTCACCAGAGTGATCCAAATACTTTTCGCCCATTTACACCCCGAGCGCAGCTGAGAACGCGACCAAAGATTTCTAAAAAACCTTTGTGATAATTCTTCCTGGAGTCATTTAAGCGCTTGCAAGATAGAGGGCTACAAATATTTGGTTTATTCACAGAGCACATGGTATATCCTTAAGCAAAACTGAAACGCAGAGATCCGTTTTGCATTTAGGCAGCACTTTTGGACTACATAATAAAAAACACAGGGATACACTACTAAAATCCAGGTGTGGCTGTATCTGAGGATGAAGGCCAACTCACACAGCGGTAAAGGGAGGGGATATTTTGATTAACAAAACCAAGGAAAACCATGGAAATACCACAAGATCTTTATTAGGTAGCCAGGGCAAACAAGACCTACTTTAAGAACAAATAAAGCCCAAGCGAAGAAAATAAATCAGAGTATAACACGGTAAAACGATCACGAGAGGCAAGCGTCAGGGTCTGCTGCTCCGTCAGTTTATGGTCTGTAATAAGACTACTGAATATTGCTCTTCAGGCTTTGTTGTTTGCTCTACCTTGTGCTGAATTTTAAAGAGTTCTGCTTTGGAGAAAGAAAACCCGAACAGCCTTGATATTAGCATATAACTCTACAGAGATAGCCAAAGGAATATGGCTCTGGAACAGCTCTCCCTCTTCTGCTCCACTGTGAGGTAAGCCCTCCAGAAACACTAGCGCTGCAAGGCAAGAGCATCCTGCAGAGCCCCTGCACCCTTCCCCAGCCGCAAAACGATCACGAAGCACAGCCCGAGCTGCCGTTTAAAGTTTCAAGTAGATTTCCTTTTTCCACAGTTTTCTAATCTCCGTGCGTTCGCGGTGGGTTTTTTTAACCTGTCCTCATAATTCACTCCCTTTAATCCTAGGATTAGCCTTGTTGCCCTTCTCCGTACCTTTTCTAGAGCTTTAAGCACAACTAGCCTCTAGATGCAGGAATAGATTGAGTTGGAGTGTTAACGCATCAGTTCTACACGTCCTACAAAATCTCTTAAAAAGAGTAATTGCTCAGCACCTTTATGAAGCAACATAAATTATACTTCCAAGGGCAAGCTGAAATTAAGGCGGTAGGTACCCGTGTCCCTCCTATTCCTCTCTCACTTCACCCCCAACCTCGAATTTATTCTTCTTTAGTGAAGGGAAAGGCAAACCACATTCTTAGGGGCTGTTTTAGAAAACCTGATCAATGCTGTTTTGACATACCAGCAACACATGTTCCCATTTCAACAAACGGGAACGTTTCAGGCAGACCACCACTTCAGATGGAGTGGGGCTCCAGGCTGCTGAATCAGCACTTTCCATCCTGCTGGCAATACAGAGTTATGCGACGCTTCAAAGGGAAAGCAGGGGAAAAGGGGAAAGGGGGCTGGGGGGGGGGGGGGGGGGGGCGTGTAGGCGCTGGCACTTAAGCAACAGAAGCGGGCAAGAGGATTTTGCAGGAGTTCATCTGCCAAACCAATTAACTGCAAACTGTTCTTATAAAGATGCCACAGTTTCGGCGGGCAGTGCCACAGTTACACAATGAGCGAGCCATGCGTGCGCGACTCTCCCCGGCGGGGACCAGAAGCGGGAGAAACCGAGCACTCTCCCCGATTTCGTGTCTCCCGGGCTGGCGAGGGGCTCTCCGGCACGGCCGGGGGAGGACGAGGCGGCGGCGGCGGCGCGCAGGGCTGCTCTCCTCCCGCACACGGCTCGCCGCCTGCCGCCGCAGACCCGCACAGCGGATGAGCAGGAAGGTGGCAGCACTCCGGGATGGTTATTTCTGCAAAGTGCCCACCCGCCAACCCCACCGCAAACGCAAAACGGCTCGAGGGGACGGGACACGGGGGAGTATCAGCAGCACCGCCAGCAGCTGGCGGGGCAGCTCGTCGCCCACTCCCAGAGCGGGGCGACGGGAAAGCCCGGTTCCCGGCACCGCCGGAGAGAGGCACGAAGCAGGCGAGCACACAACACGCGGCAAGGAAGCCCCGAACCGGCGGAAAGGGCCGCGCTGCCCCCGCGCCCCGCGGCGAGCAGCCGCCGGCCGCCTGGCCCCGGGGGCTCCGCGGCGGGAGGCGCTCCCCACGGGTACAGGGGGCTCGCCGGCGGCCCCAGGAAAAGGAAGTTTGCTCTCCTCCTCCTCCTCCCACCGGCCTCCGCCACCGAGGAGCCGGCAATCCCCCCACCCCAGCCCCGCGCCCGGCCTCTCCCCGCTGTGGCTCCTCAGGGGCAGCCGCCGCCGCCGCGCCCCTCTGCGCGCCCCGTACCGCCCCCCGGCCCCTTACCTGCTGGGCGGCCGGCCGGCCGGCACCCTTCCCGCCGGGCGCCGCGCACCCGCCAAGTTTCGGGCGGGCGCAGGGGGTCGGGGGAAGGGTCGTGCGCGGCGACGGGAGCGGGGATGGGAGAGCGGGCGGGGAGGGGGTGCCCTCCGGGCAACGGGGTGGAGGGGGCGCGGGAGGGCAAGCTCTCGGAGCCACGCGCCTCAAAAACAACAAAAAAAAAAAGTATTTTTTAAAAATTAAAATAAAAAATTAAAATTAAAAAAATTTTTAACAAGCAAACAACAACAAAAAAAGCGCAAAACACACCCAACGCGCACGGGGACGTTCGCGCCTCCACAAGGCGACCCCGAGCTGCGGGAGGGATCTGCGGAGAAAACTTCTGCCCGCCCGCGCCGCTGCAGCCGCCACCGCCGGCTCCCGGTGCTAACGGCGCGCCACCGCGCTCTCGCCCCGCGCCCAGCTGACTCCCGGCGGCGCCCCGCGCCCCGCCCCGCCCCGCCCCGCTCCCGCCCCCGCCGCACGCAGCCGCAGCCCCGGCCCGCTCCCCGCCGCCGTCGCCGCGCCGAAGGCAGGGGGCGGCCGGGAGCCCCTGCGGCGGGGCTGGGGAGCGCCCCGGCTGCGGCGGCACTCCCGGGAGGAGAGAGGCCGGGGGCGGCAGGTTGGGAGGCTGTTACTGCCGCTTCCCACCCTCTAACAAAAACTCACCCACAGGTAGCACCGGCGCATGACTTCGTTGGGGGAGGGGGCTGTTGGTTTTTTTTTTTCGTTTAAAATAAAGCCAGCAGAGCAGCCAGGGGCATCTCCGAACCCGAGACACTCGCGCGTGGTCTTTTTCTGTAACCTCGTCTGGCCACGCTGTTCTCACGGTTTCCCCCCTCCAAAAAAAAAGCCCTGCCCAGGGAAGGCGCCCCAGCCCTCCTCCCTGCGCTCCAGGTAGCAGCGAGCAGGCGCTCGGCGTGCGGCAGCAGTCAGGTGGACTGTTCAGAGAGCTCTGCTGTATCGCGAAGCACCCTCATCTCCCTGCATCCCCGCGCTGCCACCAGCACTCCGGCAGCCTGCTGCTTCTAACTTCTGCGCAGTGGGACCTTTGGTGTTTCGCTCTCTGGATCGCCAGAGTTTTACTGTAGCTCCAAGCGATCCTATTTGCAAGTAGCTCGCAAATAACTTGGACTGAGGAGAGAGAAGGCAAGCTGCACGCTTCCCGAGGAGCTACTGTTTTAAAGCATATAATAGGCTTCAACGCAAGCCGCCACGCTCCGGGAGGAGAGGAATATTCTGTTCGCAAGACACAAAAACACCTCTCATGAGAAGTGGTCAGCGCTATAAAAGGAAATCAAATCCAAGGAGGAGTGGGAGAAATCTCTGGGCTTTTTTCCTCCTAAGACAGATGCATGTACACTACTGGGAGCATTGCGACTGAGCGCCCGAGCTGAATGTGTTTTGAAATGTAACGCGATACCTTCCTTGCTCTTGCTCTTTCTTCCTCCATGGCTCTTCTTTACTGTATTTAAAGGAATGTTTTTGTTATCAGCTTGCCCTCTCTTCCCTGCGTTTCCAGCCCTGCTCTGATCTCACTCTGTTCTCACCACTCACTCTCCCTGTTCCACTCCTCAAATAATCTCTCGGGTTTCCTCATGTGTGTCACCTCAGCCTCTCAGAGGCATGTGCCGCTCTGTTGCCCACTCGCTCCTCACCGTCCTCATGCTGCCAGCCCCCAGCATCTCCCTGGGACCACACTTCCCCTGGCCATCTCTGCTTGATGCTTCCCTCAGCCATTTCCGCTTGACACTTCCCTTGGCCATCTCCACTTGACGTGGTGCTGAGTGTTGCTCTTCAGCCTGTCAGCACCACTAGTGCCCATCTCGTCCTGCCGCAGCCCAGCGTGGCCCTTTCGGAGTGTCTCAGTCCCCAGTTCACCCTGTTCTTCTCACCATCAGGCTGGTCTACCCTGACTTTCTATGAGCCATCATTCACCTCAATTGTGCATTTTGGGGGTCCAGCCTCAGAGCACTGGTACCTCACTGGAGGAGAAGCTGGCTTGTTTCTGCTGCTAGTAGAAGGCTTCTGTCCAGGTTTCTATCTAGTGAAAAGGTGAAGGCAGGTGGTATCAGATTTCTGCCTGAGATTACTCTGGAGGTAAGGAGGCACCTTCTACCTGGCGGATCGGAGGACCAGCATGGCTGGCATCACAGACTCACGTACTTATATAAGAAACTTTCTGCACATATAGATCGCAGAGTGATAGAGCAGCACGGGTTGGGAGGGACCTCCGAAGATCATCTGGTCCAACCTTTCGTGGGAAAGGAAGCCTAGATGAGCTTCTCTGGCGCCTTGTCCGATCGCATCTTGAAAATCTCTGGCAATGGGGACTCCACCACGTCCTTGGGGATGTTGTTCTGGTGAATGATTGTCCTCATCATCAAACATTTCTTTCTTATATCAAGATGAAACCTCTCCCGCTGCAATTTGTACCCGTTACCCCTTGTCTGCTCCTTGTGCCTCCTCGTGAAGAGGGAGCCTCCATCCTCTTTGTAGCCAAACATGTAACTGTACGATTTGACCAGGGTTTGTACAATTGATGTCTGGTTCTTGCCGCTTTTATGGAGCCCGCTGCCACGGGCAGGGCCGAGGGCTTCAACACATGCCTCTTCTATGTACTTTTTAATGCTATTTGCCCCGGCACATTCTTTAGCTGCACAATGAAACGATTATACTTTGTCATCCATAGTATTTCCACCCTAGAATATCAATTTACAGCCCGGCGTTACAGGGTGTCCTCAAAAAGCGAGAAGTGAAAGGAGAGAAGTTATATAACTGGGCCGGCACTGCAGGGCCAGCCGCCCACCAGCAGGATTGCATTGCAGGGATTCCCACCTTCCAAAACATCCCCTTTCTGCCCCAAAAGTCCCGATACCTCAACCTCAAAGGCACTTTGCATGTTTAATCTTAAAACCAGAGACCACTGGTACAGCCACAATGCGCTGCATCCAACTCTGAAGGGAAACTGGAAGGATAAAGCCCAGGTATTTTTGAACCATCACGCAGGCAGCTACCTGGCTGTCTTCCAATGTGCTCTTTCTTTAAGTGTGTTCACTGTTTCTCTATATAAGACTGCTGATCCATCAGTTAATCATATTGAGTAAGTACCTAAAATTAACTTTTAAATTATTAATGCATGAGAACATATCCGTTTGCCATGTACATTATTTTAAAGGATTACTGTGTGTACACTGAGTGCCATTAACGTTACATTTTGAAGACAGTAAATTGACTTGTATGGAAATCAGAAGAGTTGATGGATTCCTCTCCAAATGCCTTTGACAATGATAAAATGTTCAATTGGATTATTATTAAGCATATGTCTGTACTTAAATTTCTTTCTAATACATACAAAACTAAGAGACTGCCCAAGCCTTAATAGTATAATATTTTTCATTTTGTGGTGGGTTAAAAAAAAAAATAGATACATATGAGTATTGAAAATACTCCTCTGACAAATAAAAACACTAGGAAAGATATGTTTAGTTTCCTAGACTACAGCTGTGTCATTCAAGACGAAACTGTACTGTCATAAAATTGTTTATCCAAAATAGCACCATTAAAACTGTTAAGTGTAGAAGTAGCAATGCATCCTTCCAATGGCAGTGAAGGACATACTTACGATAGTCATCTTCTTTTCCCCTAACTAAGGAATCTCTGAAAAAACCCTGCAGTATGCTGTATCATGAAAATAACAGCCAAAAATGCCGATATTTTTGCTAAGAAAAAAAAAAAAGTTGTCATTTTCTACGAGAAAAACGACACAAGAAATAGTGATGGCAGTAACATTCTGTGACTGTGTAAACATCATTCCTGCTCAAGGACACTCCAAAAATTAAAGGCAAACATCAGCACAGAAGCCTCGGTGCCTTCAGGACTTTTGTGCAAAGCAATTGTGACCAGGGTAGGTTTCTCCCAACTCTCTGTTTTCTTCTTTATTTTTTTGCAGTGGTTAAGGTACAGGTTAAAGACCAATTCCACTGACTTCTGATGGAAGAACTAATGAGAGTCCTCAGCCGTGCTCACGGGGAGCGAGGGCTCTTGGGGAGCAGAGGATGGGGAGTGCAGTCCCCTCCTAGCTGAAGAGGGTCTTGCTACCCCACAGCTAACGAGCCTGTGGTACAACTAGGCTTAGGCTGTCATTTTATTCTCCAATTTACTACTCTCAAAATACCAGGAAAGCCCAGAAAATGCCTTCTTTGCCATTTTTACTCCTCAGAAAACTTACACAGGTGTTAAGGCTTCAGAAACAGGTCTGAAATATAAGCAGAACATAGGCATTCTCTATCTATTTAGCATTACATTTAAGACTCAGGACCTAATAATAAATGGCAGTTAAGAGTTCAAGTACAGTGGACTTGGTTTGCTTTCCACCCAGACTTGAACTCTGCAGGGTGACTTTTCTTTTTGGAACTTAGCCAAAAGACGCTAAGCTCTACAATTCAGTTAGCTCCAAGAGAGAAAAAGGTCATTTTAAAGTTTTATTAAATTGACTAATGAAAACTGTCTAGTAGATATGATGTTTTCTTTAGAAACAGTCTTAGATTTCATATATATGCTGAGAACGGGCATAATTTTCTTTTCTATTACATAGATTTAGGAAATGAAAACCCTAAGAAGAAGATCTGAAGAGGAGAGATCAGAATCTGGCCTCTGCTTTCATTCTCAAAGGCACTTTCATGAAAGCGTTATATGAAAGTCAGCATTGAGCATCATCTTTAACCAGAATGAATGCACTGATAAAAGGCTTCAGCGACCAAAAAAGGATCAACATGGTCATTATTACCTAGTAGGTATATAGTCAAAAATGCTGACCAACCTTTGAAATGGTAATAAGTTTCCTTTGTCATGGCCAAGGCTTTTCACCTGGAATAGACAGGAAGTCTTCTAACACATTAGAATTTTAATAAGGCTTAATTTGGAATGAAAACAACTTAAAATTAATATTTCTGTTGCTTTTACTATAGTTGAAGCAAATGCTTCACATATTTTTAAAACCTATCCAGAAAAAAATAAATATTTTTAATGTTAAGGTAGAGGGAGGGAAACATTCTTCTTCCTTTCTGTCTACATCCTTCTTTCCCATTGTACATACTTTGTCACTGTATGGTGGAGATTGAAAGCCGAAAGAGGAAAGGAAAGCGCTAAGAAAGAAATTAAACATGTTAGTTAAAATATCCACTAAGTACAGCTGTATGAGCTGAAGGATACATATTATGTTTCAATATTTACCAAAAGACTGACATTTTCAAAACCTTACACGTTTTCCCCCAGTATTCACTTGATTCCGTTTTTTACCTGACCCAGTAAAAACTCCATCAGGTACATTAATTTTAGAAATGTAGATAGTTAATCTTCTGCCCAGTCGTTATTGAGAGGATTTCTTAACATTAGCTGAGTATAGAAAAGACTTTTTCTATAGTCAGTCTCTAGGAGGCTAACGACAGAAAAAGAAGAGCTATGGCATGATCATAACTGAATAAACTCACAGTGTTTAATAAACTCACTGTGTTCATAGACTACATTGTGGAGATCTACTTTGTGTTGCTAGGTAAGTTATATCTCTATTTACAGCTTTTTCAAAGGGCTGAATAGTCAGGGACATTTTGTAATTTGAGATGGAGTCCTAAGCTCCGGTGAGAGAGACGTACTCTTTCTGGGCCATACAAAATAGAGCGGTTACACAAGATCGTAGAGAGGAGAAGGGAATTTTAAGAGATACTGATCACCCAAACAGAAACAGCATTAAAAAGACTAATACACTCAGCCCACCCTTCCACAAAAACACATCTGTTCCCAGTGCTAGCCCCACAAGTAAGACATTGACCGATTCAACTTTAATGACTATAAATTGCTGTATTCTCTCAGTGCCGATAAAGTGATAAAGAAAATGCGTACTTTTGGACATCAAAGATGTTAAGTGAAATGATACGTTAAAAATGTTTCACTTTTTCCAAATCAAAGTCAGCTGCCTTCCAGATGCACAATAAGTTTTCAACTAGGCTGCCAGATAACGCTAGATGGGAAGAAAAAATCGAAATTATACTGCGATAGGAGGAGATCCAGTTCAAGCTATACTATATATTCTCATTTTTGACATGTGAAATTGGGATTTATTCAAACCCTGTAGTGCTCATTCACAGCTTTGCCACAGAGGAGGAGAGAACGCAACGAGAATTGTGACTCAGAATGAAATCCAGCTGTGCTACAGTCAGTGGCAAAAGGGAGCTTAGCACGACCATGATTTCATCTTGAGTCTTTTCTTGGTTCCTGGGGGGAATTAAAATAAGAATAAAGACAGAAAGAAAATCTTCCATGCCATAACTTGCCCTACATGCTGAAGCTTTTAGGAGCATGTTTTCACCACTGCCATGGCAGGATCATCAAGCTACTGCATCCGAAAACCAGAAATTTTCCAGCGATGTAAACAAGAAGGTATTGCACAGAAGTACATTTTACCAAGCTAAGAGGAGAGACACAGCAATCCAGCTGTGCTGGACCCAAACCAGGTCTTCCCTCGCTTCGTGCACTGAGCCGTGTGCAGATCCCAGCATCCTCCAAATTAAAACACGTCTCTGTACGACGCAGCCTTGTGAGGTGTCGGCATGCCTTTCTTTGACTCCTAGGGTAGGCGTGCAGAGCTGAGGCATGCATTAGGCAAGGTGTCCCTGCGTCCCATAGACACTACCACTCTACAGCAGCCAGTTCACATCTCACACTGCTCTCTGGTGCAGACCAGTTTGAAGTTTTGAGAGCGTTCCCATCATGTGGCTTTAAATGAGCAAAACATAGATGTCTAATAGTCAGCTAAGTCTGGACTGGACTTCTAGTATTTAGACTCCAGTTTCTAGAGGAAGTCACGTTTTGCTTTCCTGGTGCAGGAATTACCAAAAAAACCCACGCAAACTGAAACAAATGTATCCTGCATTATCATCTAAATTAATCCCTTGTCATAAACTTGTAAACCCTTACAAACTTTCTTTAGCCAATCACGCCAAACCTTTCTCACAATTTATCTGGCAGGCAGAGATTCCCATACTACATCCATAGCAGAAAGTGGGTAGGCTGCTTACACAGAGGATCAAGAACTTACATTAAAATACAAGTTGTGTGTCTGTGGTGACAGAAAATTCTATTTTCTATATGTCTTGTCTGTTGATTTGACTGTAGAGAGGCATAAGAAGTCATTCTCCTGTTTAAATGATTCCCTTTTGTATGGAAAAATATTTAATCAGCCAAGGAGAGAGCATGAGAATGGCTCTGAGGCTTAGCAGTTGGCACACCCTTTAAGACAGGAGAGACCTGAGTTTCAATCTCCAATGTAAGAAAGGTTTACTACTTACTGTTCTGACTGTTACATACTGTTTTAACTTTTTCTCTTTGTCTCTTTCTCTCTCTCTTAATGCAAAGCTATTTTAAAAAGAGAGACTGAAAGAATCTTACGCTGGAATATCACTCACCCTGGTGAGAGGGTCAATTTCTTTGAAAGACTATCTCACTTCAAGCAAAGAAGAGATTTTAAACTATGTTTTCAAAGTGAAGTTGCCCCTAATTGTTTTCTTCTGGTATTTTATCGGATGTGAAGTAGAAAAACAAAGACATGGTACAAACTAGTGGCCTAGACGTTCATCTTCAGCAGCACTGTAGGTCTGAGAAGGATGACATGCAGTAAGAAGTCAGAGAGCCTTGCAGGAGCCACAGCAGCGGAGAGGAGACCTACTGGTGCTCCTCAGGAAGTTCCCTCTATCTATAGCTGGAAGTTTGGGGCAGGCAAGATTGTCACCAATAGCCCAAGATTTAGCTACTATTTATTCTGTTTTTCTAAACTTTATAGTGTAAAGGTGCACTTCTGCTAAATACCATAAGCCATTCGGACCTCAAAAAATTAGTACAAGCAAACAGAAAATATCTTTGCAGAAAAGACTCTCAGGACAATTATACCTACCACAAGACCAGTTCTTTGTCCTTGACCAAGCACCTTTCTGACATATGCAGTACCCTGTGAAGATACAGATGTGCTGCTGGGTGGCTAACTGGCCTCAGCAGGACTGGGGCTTCAGCAGCGAGGCTCCCTCGGAGCAGGAATGTGGCTCCACTGTGAGTGCTTGTCCACCTCAAGGACACAGGTTCTGTTCCACGCAGCCCTTCTTCTAAGATGACAGATGACATTTCTGGTCTTACATTGATCACTTTGTAGGTTCTCCCTCCTCCCCCCAAAGATTTGGTGATCCTCTTGCACTGGTTATTGTTTGAGAAGCATTTGAACTGACCTTTATTTCACCCATGCCTCAGGGATGAGATCATTTAGAAAATGCCATTTAAAAAAAAAAGAAAAGACTTCGTTCTGTGAACCACAATGGGGTGACGATACAGCAGTGATATTTACAGCAAATCAATGAATCTGTCTAATTGCTATCCTCTAATTTGGAGGATTTTCTTCTACAGTGGGAGGCAGACTACTGGTGGATTGTTCCTCCCTCTGTAAGACCTAGAGCTACATATGTCATATTGTGAAAATGTGATACAAAATTGATTCTGAAAAATTGCCTTCAGATTACTCATCAGGAAGCAATTGGAGTCAGGCCAGGAGCAGATGGCAACTCAAAAGGCAATCCTCTTCCTCCTCGAGAAGTACTATTACTTTGTACTTCAGTAGCAGTATTGATCTAAGAAACCTTCTGCCTTTTACAAACAGTAGCAAATGTAATTCTATAGTGCCCTGGTAGCACAGTGAGTAGGATTTCTCTGCCTTAGCACCTGGGGGAACTGATGCCCGTGGAAGTTAGGTTTACGCCATTCCTATGCCCACAGTTTTCTGAGAGTTCCCATTCTCTATCTGTAGAAAAATCAGCACCTCTAAAATCCCAGCATTTTACCACAAGCTTGGCACCCAAACATCAAGCACGTGAAATTAAGGGATGCTAATTAGAGGCAAAGCCATTGGCAAAAGTAGACTTTTTGGCAAAAAGAGACAAAAAGAGTCATGGAAGAAAGTACGTAGCAGGAGCAGGACCAAGAGAGGCTCAGCCCTGGGTTGCACTGTGTGGGCTCACCCCGCCAGCCGACGGGGAGTACCTGGCTACTCCTGAAACTACTTGCCAACACAAAACACCTCTTAGACAAGTTAAGCACTTGTTTCAAGTGGAACTGAAATGCTGAAAGCAAATGCCAGCTTGGCGTTATACCCTGCAGCACAGCTGGGTCCAGGTAACCTGCTGAGAAGGTGAGGCTCTCCACAAACAGGCATTCAGTGTGCTGCGCTAGTCAGGGCCATGCAAACTCTTCCATAATGAGAGAGACATTTTTACAATGGAAAAAGCAGGAAGGTTTTCCTACTTCTTACACTGATACAGTAATCAATACAGTTATAATATTGAAATGTGAAGAATTTCAGCTCAAATGTTGGGGGATGGTATAAATAAGTTAATTTGAGAGTGGGAGAAAGCTTGCATACTTCTCAGACCTTGTTCTATATGTAGTGAGGTCAAAAGCAAAACCCTCAAGCATGAACAAAGTTGGCACACAGCGGACAACTCTGCTGTAAATTACGGTACGTATCCGCAACAGCGGATCTTAAGTGGGTATAAACTCTCTGCAGGAGTGGAGCTAGAAAAACATGTTATCGGCGAAACATTATCTTCAGGTGTGTGTTGTGTGAAATACATGGCACGGTTTGCAAAGCTCACAATACCACTTGAGTAGATTTGGGAACTCTGGAATGATTTGAAGTGCAGATTCAGCTCACAAAGATTTTATTTTGTGCTTACAGAAGAGTAATTTATCAGGGATTTTTCAAACTTGACTCTTTCAAAAAAGAAATCATTTTAGAAAGATCTTCACTATGTAGGCTAGCAAAGGAGAAAAAGAAAGCTGAACCAATGGTAAATCACAGAGGAGACAAAAAATACAAGTTTCCAGAGAGGCAAATCCCTTTTTTCGACTAGCAGTTCAGAAAGTTAGTATGCAAATAACAAATATACTTTACTTTAACAAAAGGTGTTTTGCTTCATAGAATTTAATTAATGTATTTATCTGAGTGTATTTCAATGGTGGTACTCATACCCTGACAGGCTACTTTTCAAGAAAGCAGGCTGTATTGTACACTATGAAGCAATTCTGGTCCCAGTGAGGTCAAAGTGCAAGTTCAAGGCAGACTTGATTTCTTCGTCTCTAAACTGTGCAACACATATCATATAGTTAAGTCACTTTTAATTTTAATTGCTTGCATACTAATTTTTTAATTGTTCTTTATTTCTAGCAAAAGGAAGTGAGATATGTTGATGTCCTTACAGTTTTTGTCTACTTAAAACCTTCTTCATACATTGAGACAATGAGGTAGAGCACCTTTCTATCGCCACATGTGGACTGACCGAATGTTAAGAAACAGCAAGAAATAGAAGTATTTCTCCAGGACGGTAAAACATTGCCTCATTGTAAGTTTGCAGAAAACAAGCAGTAACTGACCCTAAAATACTAGTTTTGAACCTTGTGGTCAGATAGTTCTGATATTTGCAGTCGAAGGATCATTTTGTTCAAATGCGTAGAGCTCTGGCTGAGGAGCGTGGCCCTCATCGTAAGAAAATGCAGGCATCCAGGATCACATGGTAATCATAGATGGCTGTATAATTTCAACGTCATGTCATATGCATTCCTGCTGCATAACCAAGCATGAATATCTCTGGGAAACACCAGTACCTGTATCATATGATAGGACAGAGATCAAAGGGCATGCAGGAAAGGGAACAAGAGGGAGCAGGCTGTGCCCTGGATATACCGTTAAAAACACTCGATGTGGCCAATACAGTACAGAATGTGCATCCACGCTCTAAGGATTGATTAAAAGCACAACAATTTTGAGTCACACCATGTCACAGAGAAGCAAGGGTCACATTTAAGGACAAGACTGCTGGTGCAGCACAGAGCTGATGTAGAACTAGAAGGCGCAGTGAAACTCATGCTTTGACAGGCCTAGGACTTTGTTCGTTTAACAGATAGCATTCATACACTCAGATAGCCTTCCAGTCTATATTATTTGCCACATCAGCATATTGAGTGTTACTTACACAAGAAAAGTAAGTAACTTGTCTTCCATGACCAGCAAAAATCCCAGTCGCCATTTCTCCTTGAAAAGAAGCCAGTAAAGAGTAGCCCAACATCCTAAGTCCTACTATTTGTGTCACGACAGTCCACAGGAACTCCAATTGCACGACAGAAAGGCATTGTGCTGGTCAAACAGTGGAAAACATTTCATTAGCTGATAGAGTTATTAGCTGATCTCCATCTTATTAGGTGCACCCCATCATTGAATATCTCATAATTGAACTTGACCTCAAATGAAATGGTGAGGTGTCAGGCTCTTCTCGCTTTTTCTCACAGGAGGGTTCTGCAACATAGCCGCGCTGCTGCAAACTCACGATGCAAACACTAGATTCTGCACTAAATAAAGCCTTGAAAGCACGGCGACACTGACATAGTTGTATCTGTGCAATCTGCCCCTGCTTTATATGAGTCTTAAGGATCACTGATAACAACAGAACTGTCTGGCACGACTTGGGTAATCAGGCCACTAACTCTCTAATTGCAGGTAATTATGGCAGGCAGAAACTCGGAATACTCGAGGACTCCTGTTGTTTAATTCAGTCTTCAGAAATTCTCCTACTTAGCGTGCAATCCCTTTCATGAGGTTATCAAGCTAAACGATAAAGCAGTTCAAGTTACTTCTCTCCCCTCAATTCCTCCCAGTTAGAAAACTGTATCAGAATTGCACTCCTCAGGTAATCTGCAGCCATCTTCTAATTTCCAGCCTAAATATATTCACAGCCAATCTTATTTCCTTCCTGCCACCATTTGTCTGTCTGGTCTATTTGTGACTCAGTCCTTATTTATGACTCACCAGTGTGAAAGATAAGATTTGTGGCTTAGCGAGTGGCCTAATTGCCCAAGCGATGATTATATTAGAAATGCTCAAAAGGAAACATGTGAGTGCCCTTCTTAAAGTCCAATTAAGGAAATATGTTTACATCTAAACAACTCTAAATAAAAATTTTAAAATCCATTTGACCTGGAGTTTCCTTGATAAATATTTATGCTATGTTTGCTAATTACTGCAGCAATTTTCTCCCTGATCCTCTTGTTCAACATGAGTACGAGGAAAAAGGCAAGGCAGTGTTGATTATGTGATTATGCTACCTTTCTCTGTTTCATTAGCCTCCAGTTGTGGGAGTGACCAGCTTTCATGATGTTCGTGCTAGATTGTGGTTCAAATGAGCTTGGTGGAGCCAAGGGTATGTGGGCGACTTGGCAGAACAGCTGGAACAAATGGCAAAAGTTATCTTTGCTCGCCTGTCTGAGGGAGTATGTTCTGGCTTTGGTTTGTCAGCTCTGCCCCATAAAGGTCCGACTGGAATTTCAGCTGCTTCTGGATGTTGGGATAACAGCAGTGGACAACAGCATTTTTTCAAAATGTACTTAGATCTTAGTCCTGCAACGCGCTAATCATTCTGGGATTGAAGGCTTTGCAAGAGCGAAAATTAAAAGGTCATAGCCCATCTGGAGAAGGACATGTTAGTAGCAGTTATTCATTTTATTATTCTTGCAGGACAAGCTAGAGGCTTTAGTGGCAGATGAGTTCTCCATTGTCCTCAGCACCATAAAAAGTCAGAACAAATGGCCAGTTCTTGTCCCAGAGAAGCTTTCATTTGGTAGAGAAATAGAATACATTTTCTCGGAAGATGCATTCTTGTTTTGTGGCAGTCAATCAAATAGCAGTTTCAGCTTTGCTGTCCACCATCTACTTAGTGAATGTTATTTCGGGCTCCATCCTCAGCTGGCACAAATCAAACATTGTGCTACATAAGCCAACCGAGCTGTGCTGATTTGTGTTTGCTGCGTCACTTCAGTGAAGACAATGAAGTTATGCCAACTGACATCTGCATGGGATCTGGCCCTCAGATGCTGTCAAGTGCCACTCTTTTCTTTTCCGCTTCTTCCTTAGCATGGAGAGATTATTCTGGTTGATCGCAACCAGGAGCCAAGTGCGACTCAGCTCCCCTTCCTGCACCCAGCCTCCTCCCCAGCTCATTAACTCCCAGAGGAACAGGGGCTGTGGGAGGGGAGAAGATCCAGCCCTTTAGAGGTGGTTCCATTTATAAATATTGACTTTAATGTTAATTTCATGTAGTTGCTTGTAGAAGTCTTTTAGGCTGAAGCAGAAGGCACACTGCAGATGGCAAGGATATTTTTCACAGTTTTTATGGTGGATAACAATATACTTGACATTTTGCTCATTAAATGTGAGCCCTGGTATGTGAGTAAACATGCTAGGCATCTGCGCTCTAAAATTACCAGTGTGAAAAGCAACAACTCAAATGTTTCAGTCAATAAATGTACAGCACAGAAGCAACATTCAGCAACTTTCTGAATGCTGTGTGCAAGGCGCGGACTGAGTTTGCAGTATTACATGGAACACTCTAGAACCAACAAGGAAGAAATAACATATTGCTTTACAATCCATACTTTGCAGGGAGAGGATTACATCCAAAAATCTCTAAAGTCGACATAAACATGTGATAGACCATACCCATCAATTTGTGTTTCTAGAGGAAATAATATGTGCATAGTCAAGCCACAAAACTACATCAGGAAGAAAGGAAGGTAACCAGAATGAACTGAAAAGATGGAAGAGATGGTCTATGGAGGGAAAGGCAGATTGCCATCGGGAAGAACAGTTGACCAGGACAAGATGGGGCAGAAGGGCAGACGTGGTGCAGCGTGAGCGGTTGTGATGAGCGAGATGGCACAGAACTGGTTCTTCCCCTTTCTCCCACAGGAAGTTTTCTGCTTCTCGTCTTTGGGTTTTGATACATTCTCAAAGAAATGAAAACGAGAAAGGATGGCAACTCAGGTGGAAAGAAAAGCTGGAAGTGTGAGATAGCTGTAGGATCTTAAGCTAGTACATGCTTTTTACTTGTCTTTTAAACACTCTGAAGGCAATATCTTGAGATGGCTGCAATTCTGAGTAGCAGTGGAATAAAACATAAGTAGAAGGAAAAAAAAAAAGGCTTAGGACACTTATAAAGAGCTCACAAATCCAAGCTCTTCCAGAAACCAATATCATGCAGGCAAATACAGCAAGTTCAAAATTAAAAAATAAAGAATATCTAGATTGAAGTAAAAGGAAGACTTGTGTCTCATAGTGTTATTCATGGATTTAGTGTGTGTTTTGGCACGTTTCTTCCTGAGAAGGCAGCCAACCTGTTACTTAATTCTGTATGATAGAAATGAGTGTGAAGAAAGTGAGACTCACTATATGATGTGAATGTCTCATCCCCGGAAGTGTTCAAGGCCAGGTTGGATGAGGCTTTGAGCAGCCTGGTGTAGTGGAGGGTGTCCCTGCCCATGGCACGGGGTTGGAACTAGATGGTCTTTGAGGTCCCTTCCAACCCTAACCATTCTATGTTTCTATGAAATGGTGATTTAGTTGAAAAAGACCAAGAGGATTCAGGTAATGCTAACTGCTTCGTTATCCTCCATCTCTCAAGCAGTATTTGCCTATATAACGTGGTTTTTTTTTATTTCCCAATACACATAGTCATCCTCTCCCTTTTCTCACTCTTTCATCTTCCCTCACATCTCCCAGTTAAGTCTACCTTCATCCCACTATAAAATTCCTATTTTCCTTGACAGTAACTGTTCAAGTAATGTATCTTTTCCCCCTCTCCCCTCAAATAAAACTCCTCTAAATATTTTATTATATGTAGGGCATCAGCTCTTTGGTATACCACATCATGATTGTAGAGACACTTATAAAATGAAAAGATTTGAAAATTGAGCTGAAATGTGAACTCTAGTATAAACTTGACTACACTACTCTGGACCACAGTAGAGGGTTCTGCCAACTGAAGCAGTGGACATGAATATAAGTGGAAATGAAACCAGATCCATAATTGACCAAAGTAAAAGAGATTGGATGGATTTTACTAAAAAAAAAAAAAAAAAAAAATCAAAAACTTTTCACTTTTAGAGCCATCTAGTCATCCAGTCTAAGAATCCTCATGCTCAAACCACATTCATGCTTTTTTTTTTTTTTCTATACTTACAGAGTGATGAGAACTGGAATGAAAACAAAACCAAACAAATAAATCCTGGATTTGTTACAGAATAGTTTAAGCAAGTGGCAGTCTCACACTTAACAGTTGGCAAGATCCAAAGAATTACTGAAAACCCAGAATGAGGTAAGTTGATTTGCATAGTAAACTGAACATCAGGACATCTTCCTGATCTTTGAGAGTTTATCCCTAGAACATCTTCATCTCTCTCTTCTTAATTACTTCTTTGTCAGAGGTAGACCCCAACTCTTTTATATACAGGGTCAAAGTTAACAGGGATAACTAGCACACTGTAGTTATGGAGTGTCCAGAAATTACTGTGACAGCTAGGTGTATAATTTAAACTGAAGAAATCCAATGTGTAGCCAGATCAGTCTGATCAGATTATTTCTGAAGGTTTAATATCAGATCTGATGGAGCAATGGTCACCATACCAGGTTAGCCAGATGTATAGATGTTTACATTAAGAAGTGCAAAGTTCTAGAACCTGACGTCACCTTCTTAGAAGGGGGGTGTGACAAACAGTAGTAAATAGGAAAAGGATGAAGGGAGCAAATGTGTAGTTAAATTAAACAGACCTCTACACAGAACTGAGACCCACTAAATAAATATGTTAATTCAATCATACATTTTTCCTATGGATTTGATGTTTCCTTCTGCAGTAGTGTGAATTTGCAAGGCTGCGGCTGTACCTTGATAATTGCTGAAGATCCCATTGAAATGAATCATATAAAATCCAATGAAAGAAAACAGTTTTCCTTCCTTGTCCCCACTAGCTTTTAGGAACCATCAGACAGATCCCCCAAAAACCTGAAGAAACATCTCATTGTTCAGGTGTCACACAACCTTTGCCAATTTAAACATTCTGAGTTGGATTAATATAGCTTTTGTTTTGTGTTATATATCCAGAACCAGGGAGCTGAACCAAGAGAATTGAGGGATTGGAAGAAACTCCTCATTCCTCCCCTATTTGTAAATGTGCTACTGCTGCTCCACTGAGCAATCCCTGCTCCTGGAGTAGCTCTGGAAGGCAGGAGGGGTTACGGTCACTCGCTGAAGGAGTGTTTGATATGAGGAAGGGTGACAGCATTTAGAGTTTGTGCATGCTGTCTCATTTTCCTACAAATGGTCATCATCAGTTTGTTGTGATGAATGATCTGTTCCACTGTTAAATGCTATCTGACCGTAAATCCTCATTCAGCAGGGAATTAATAAGTTCACGTGTTTGATATTAATATATTCCTTAGCTGACTCCAGGGCATTCAGGGCATGAGACATTTATTCCAGACAGATAGCAGTGAGATATTTCCAATTATTCCTAACAAGCAGACTTGACATTATGACATAGGTTCTATAATTTAGAAGAAACCGTGAGCAGTAAGCTGTGGTGTCTGCTCTGCACTTGTTAAAAAGAAATCCTAGACACTTGTAAGGCAGAACCGCAGAGGTTTTGCTAACTATTAAAAAACCAGACATGCTACTAGCATGGCTTTTAAATGGTAAATATTGCTCACATCCCTAAGATCCTGAGAAACCTGAACGGCACCATTTCAATATCGTGATGTGGTGTGCTGTGACATAACAGCTAACCCAAATAAAGCAACTCCTTTGGTGATCAAGCATTTCTAACTGAGAGCCCAGAGTCTTGCTCAAGTTGCCACGTTTAATGTATCACCAAATATCAGTCAATACAGGACTGCTGTGTACCAGCCTGCAACAAACCCAAGGCACTGACTGCAGTAGCTTGAATACTTCCACGAGACAATGGACGCATGTTCTGGGTTGAGATTTCTGGGATCCGTTGTAATAACATCGGAAGAGGTGATGTGCCATCAGAAGTAAACTGTGCGGTCATTCAGGGATCGGCATCCATTGCTGAACACGAGCGTGTGTCCTTCGTCTGTACCAACACCACCCTTCTCAATTGCTAATGGAAAAAGGTTATCTTTGGAGTTTTAACACAAAATGTATCCAGTTCTGATTTTCGAAATACCTTCTTTTTCTCACCTGTGATGCTTTTGCATGGCTGCAGTCAGGTGAGGAATATCAGCACACCATGAGCCTGAACAAGGAATGATTGGCTGTCTCTCTAGGATTGGCAGCGTATCCATCTTACCATTGAATTGAGCATGTATAAGGGCTCTCTTGTACTAAATATACATCAGCTAGATGCATTTTCATAGATAAGTACAGTCAGTATCTATCATGGGCATTCATTTTCCTCTACCTGGAAAGAAATTGCTTTCAGAATTTCTGGACAGAGTATCTGGAATTGCCAATTCCATGTCAGTATTTGGTCTTGTTAGAGATCTAGTCTGCTATTTTCAGAGTCTGTGAAGAGAACAGTGCTGCTGTTCTGGCGGCTCATAGCACCTGATTGACTGGGCCTTTGAATGTAGCAGTGACAGAACTGAATCAGACCAAGGCCCACCAGCCCTGTGTCCTATCCGTGAAGATGACCAGTGCATAGGTGCTCATGGGAGAGCATAGCAGCAGGACAAACACAAAGTGGTATTTCCTTCGGTAGTTCCCTGTTCTCCAGGTTTTGTGCCTCAGGAATTTCCCACATCAGGGTTATTTTCTTTTAACCGAATGTATTTGCCGGACACTTTTTGAACCCAGGCAATTTTTCGTTCTTTACAAAATTCTGTGGTTAAACTGAGGAACTACTTATTATAGAATCATGGAATCATAGAATGGTTAGGATTGGAAGGGACCTTAAAGATCATCTAGTTCCAACCCCCCTGCCACGGGCAGGGACACCCTCCACTACACCAGGTTCCCCAAAGCCTCACCCAACCTGGCCTTGAACACTGCCAGAATTGGGGCATCTACAACTTCTCTAGGCAACCTGTTCCAGTGCCTCACCGCCCTCTGAGTGAAAAATTTCTTCCTTAGATCTATATCTAAATCTACCCTCTTTCAGTTTAAATCCATTGCCCCTTGTCCTATCACTACATGTCCTTTTAAAAAGTCCCTCCCCAGCTTTCCTCTAGGCCCCCTTCAAGTACTGAAGGCTGCAATAAGATCACCCTGGAGCCTTCTCTTTTCCAGGCTGAACAGCCCCAACTCTCTCAGCCTGTCTTCATAGCAGAGGTGTTCCAGCCCTCAGATCATCTTTGTGGCCCTCCTCTGGACTCACTCCAGTAGCTCCATGTCGTTCTTCTGTTGGGAACTCCAGAGCTGAATGCAGTATTCCAGGTGGGGTCTCACGAGAGCGGAGTAGAGGGGCAGAATGACCTCCCTTGAGCTGCTGGCCATGCTTCTTTGGATGCAGCCCAGGATATGGTTGACTTTCTGGGCTGCTAGCGCACATCGCCTGCTCATGTTGAGCTTCTCATCAACCAGCACTCCCAAGTCCTTTTCCTCAGGGCTGCTCTCAATCCATTCTCCGCCCAGCCTGTACTGGTGCTTGTGATTGCCTCGACCCACGTGCAGGACCTTGCACTTGGCCTTGTTGAAGTTCATGAGGTTCTCACAGGCCCATCTCTCCAGCTTGTCAAGGTCCCTCTGGATGGCACCCCTTCCCTCCAGCGTGTCCACAACACCACACAACTTGGTGTCATCTGCAAACTTGCTAAGGGTGCATTCGATCCCACTGTCCATGTCGCCAACAAAGATGTTAAATAGCACTGGCCCCTGAGGAACACCACTCGTCACTGGCCTGCACTTGGACATTGAACCGCTGACCACATCTCTTTGAGTTCGACCATCCAGCCAATTCCTTATCCACTGAGTGGTCCATCCATCAAATCCATGTTTCTCCAGTTTAGAGACAAGGATGTCATGTGGGATGGTATCAAATGCTTTGGACAAGTCCAGGTAGACGATGTCAGTTGCTCTTCCCTTATCTACCAATGCTGCAACCTCATCACAGAAGGCCACCAAATTAGTCAGGCAGGATTTGCCCTTAGTGAAGCCATGTTTGCTGTCACCAATCACCTCCTTATTTTCTATGTGTCTTAGCATAGTCGCCAGGAGGATCTGCTCCATGATCTTGCTGGGCACAGAGGTAAGACTGACTGGCCTGTAGTTCCCTGGGTCTTCTTTTTTTCCCTTTTTAAAAATGGGGGCTATGTTTCTCCTTTTCCAGTCAGTGGGAACTTCACCAGATTGCCACGACTTCTGAAATATGATGGATAGTGGCTTAGCAACTTCGTCCACAAGTTCCCTCAGGCCCCGCTGGTGTACTTCATCAGGTCCCATGGACTTGTCCACCTTCAGGTTCTTTAGATGGTCTCGAACCTGATCTTCTCCTACAGTGGGAAGTTCTTCATTCTCCCAGTCCCTGCCTTTGCCTTCTGTGGCTTGGGCTGTGCAGCAGGAGCTCTTGCCAGTGAAGACTGAGGCAAAGCAGTCATTGAGAACCTCAGCCTTCTCCATATCCCGGGCAGCCAGGTCCCCCGTTTCCTTCCTCAGAGGGTCTATGGTTTCCTTAGATCTCTTTTTATCACTTAATTATTATGAGTTGCATAACCAAGTACCTCTGTCTATTTTAAACCTGTTGCCTGCTATTCTTTTTTGATATCCTCTGGTTATTATGTCAGAAAACAAATTGAGCACCATTCTCTATCCACCTGTCCTCTGCCTCGTTAGTCATCTCTCAGAAAGAAGGTGGCCTTTGTGGGGTGGATCCTGAGATGTTGGCTTTGCTGCATCCTCCCTTCATTCAGGCCTTCCTGCACTGCTTGAAACATTTTTCACCAGGCTGACCATGGTATGAGAAGCCTCTCATCTACCTTCACTTTTTCCTCACAGCTACTTCTTAATTTCACGTGCTGGGAGAAGATAATATTTCTAACCAGACAGAGCCAGAGCAGTTATCATGGGAAAAGAGAAGAGGACAGAAGGGAAGAAGAGAGCAAATTTCAGAAAACATGCCAGAAATGGGAAAATCTTAGCACAGATTCCCTCTTAGGGGCTTTCTGTATGGCAAAGGGAAGATGGAGGGAATGCAGCAGCTCCTTCCCCCTAACCCAGACCCACAGCTGTGGAAGGAGGCATCACAAACGCATCAGAGTTTATCAACTCCCGACGCGGACTCTCTCTGCTGATGGGTACCTAAAGAGGGAGTCTGGAACAGGCATCCAGGAAAAATGCCACGAGATCCATGCCCTGCAGGGAAACACAAGACGTTCTGGGATGAAAACAAGGACAAGAGTATCCACCTTGAGGTCTGCGCTGCGTGAGGACCTATGCATTAAAGAAGGATGTGGGTTAAGCTGTGTCTCCGGATGAATTTGCTCTCTTTATGGAAGTTACCATGGCTCAGAGCAGAAAGGAGCCTTTCACTGCAGGACCTGCTAGGTCTACGCTAACCGACTTCCACGCCAAAGCAAACATTATTCCCACAGGCCCCTCCACGGTACGTGAGGAGCACAGTTTCAAACCTCCCCTGCTCCGACCACTTTGGGCACCAAACACGAGCCTGCGGGCCAGCTTCTCAGCTGGTTCAGGCTGGCTCGGCTCCTTCAAAATCAGTGGAGCTCCACCGCCGCGACTTAATTGGGGTTTTGGCCCAATATCCAGCCTTCAGCTCTTTAAGAAGGCAAGTTGTGGATCTGTTTACCACTTGCAGACATCACTTTTTTTCTTTCTCCTCTTCCCCCTTTCCCCCTCCCTGCTGTAGCCGTGTCCTCCTTGTCCCCTCAGCTACCAGAGCTGACATAGAGGGCATTGTTAGCTATGCTTTACAGGGGGTGGAAAGCACTAAATCATGGGTTAGAAAAATAAAATTCTTACCCTGCAGCAATCAGAGGCAAGTGATACTTCACCACCGAAACACGGCATGTGCAACGGTGCATTTTAACTGGATTCCAGGGCACAGAAATATTTGCAGCTCTCGATCTTAAATTATACTCATATCCAGTATCTCGGATTTTCATATTATTCAAACATAAAACTGTCACCATGTACATTTGGGGTTTAAATTATGTAGAGATGATATTGTATTGCATAGAATTTGTTTCGGATCTCTGTGGAAACCTGGCAGCCACCCCACTGCCAAGGTCCAAAGGGGCAGTGACGATTTAGGAAAAAGCCAAGAAACAATCCAAGAAAACAAGCTACACATGCTTCATTGTCTAATTGCTTTTTTTTTAATATTGGAGGGAAAAAATCGTGGAAGGAAGCATGATTAAATAAAAACTGACCCTGAGTAACTTGAACGATAGACTAAGCAGCAGCATAGGATATTTTCACAGGAATTGACCTTCACCCTGGCTAGGTCCCCGTTTAGTATAGAGCTAACTCACGTACGGGATTGCATAAGCTACCTGTGAGTGGTAGCACTTCAGCCTGGGGGAGAACAGCTGGTTGTTGCTCCTGTGCAGCCACGGAGAGGGTAAAGACAGGCAGATGTGGTGGCCCGGGCTTTTGTTGAGCAGGGAAAGGGCTGCAGAAGTTTCGGACTTGACCGTGCCTTCTCCTCCTGTGCTGGCTGCAGAGGTGTGTGCACCTGGATGTGCATCGCAGTGTCTGCTTAGCCCGTTTGGGTTGGAAGGAGCGGTGCTGGGGGGAAGATGAGGCGAGAGGTGGTGGGGACAGGCCCTTTCTGACCTCTCCAGGTAGCACAGCGGCAGCCGGAAGACATGAGCTCAAGCACCTCTCCTGGGTAGGACAGGTAGGGAATGAATTGTGACCCCAAAATGTGACCCCACCTCACCCCAACGAGCAGTGCAGCTATTCTCCTGGCCACGGTAGAACCTGATCAGCGGAGATGTTCTCAAGCCATTCAGGGAGAAAGCTTGCTCTCTGCTCCTGGGAGCCGTGTGCCACACCATGTGGCTTTCGCTTCTGTGTTTTATCTGAACTGCCATATCATGCCCAGTGTGAAATTTGGTGGGAAATGACTCTGTATGAAGGGTCTTGTGTCTTCCTTGTTGGGTCTTAAAGTCTGGTAGAGGAGAAAGAATTAAATCATTCCTTAAAATAAAAAAAAAACAAACCCACAGGAACTTCCTTATGGCTGGACTTTGATAAAGTTAAAAAAAAAAAGCAAATGAGACAAATAATATATAAACACCTTTCAACAACGTTTCCTCCAGAGCAATAGAAAAATTTGTTAGCTGATGTGAATTTTCATGCTTCTGTGGGAGAAGTGAAAAAGGCATGCTGAAAGTGATATTTTTGAGATGCCACTAATAAAAATGCAGCATCAAAGTAGCACCTTAATTCTGTGTTCCTGCTGGAGAACACACTTTTTCAGCCGAGTTTTTTCCTGTCTCTGCACTCTGTGCACACAGCTATTGCCAAATCCCTGCTTCAGCTTTCCAGGGCCAGCACGGCTAGCTTTCATCAAGACCGTTTCCCAAACTGTGCTTCATAAAACTAAGTGGCACTAACAGGGATCCAGTTTCTTTTTCTTGCCCTCGCTTTTGGTTTTGACTGGACCCTACCACAAATAAGCATCTGTCTTGTTGACATCCTTGTAAGTCATGAAGGGACAGGACACCCAACAGGTCAGATGCTGCAACCTGCCTGGAAACTCTGTACCTGCCGGTTTGGGGCATCCTCTGACTGGGACATCCATTAGTATTTACTGGCAGAGGTTGTGTGCAATGGAAGCCCATCCTGGGTGACACTTTTCCTATTCCCTCTCCTGAGCATTTGAGAGAAGCCATTTAGACAGGACACTGCCCGCCAGTAATTGTCCATGTCTTGCTTGGTGCGTATGTCAGTCAGTTCTTAGTTTTGCACGTGTTGTGAATGGAAAAGGCTGGGCGGGACAGCATGCCCTGGGCAGCTAGGGTGAAACACGAGGAAGGTAGCCAATGGTAATGGATGCCTCCAAAACACAAGCGGAGTATTTCGAGCATGCACTTGCCGAGCCTGCTTCGTAGGCTCTGTACAACTAGTTCTCTCCAAGGATGACTGCAGGCATTCCTCCCGTTATTGGCTGCCCGTACTTCTGCATTCATCCATAGCCTCCTCAGATGCCACCTTTCTGAAGAACTTCTCGTCCTCTTCCCACTAACTTCCCACCCTCCCAAGCATTCCTGCTTAGCGTGTCCTTGCTCCCCACAATTTCTATTTTGAGGGTGGAAGGCTTCCTGCTCAACCTCCCCTCTCTCATCTCCAAGTCGGGGTTTTGAGGGGACAGGAGGGCACCTGAGCTCCCCTCCCTCCCTGCTGCACCCCTGCAGAACCAGCGCTGGGCACAGCAGGTCCGCCTGCCCCCGGCTGCTGACCCGCACCTTCTCCCTGGTGTAAAACCCACTTCTCGTTGCAGAACAAGAGTGTTTCCACGTCTGCTGCTCTGCACTTCCCTTGCTTCTACCCAGAGCGAGTGTAGCTGTGGGGGAGGAAGGGACAGAAAAAGCACTCGCTTCCGCACGGAGGATTTGCAGGCACTTTGTGCTTTTGTTATATAAAATTTTAGGAGTGGATTTGCAAATACTCAGTGCTGGTGTCACATCTACAATGGTGGAAAGTCTCTGAGAGAAGAGCCCTGGGCCAAATGTATATCAGCGTAAGAGAGGAAAGGGAAAGGAATGTGTATAAATCTATTAAGCATCCTGTGTTATCTTCCATTGACATTTGTATGTAGAGCACATACATTTGTGAAGTGTAAAACCCCAGTAAAGGAATGGCCTCAGAAAGATGTCTCTAGATGCATATTTATTTTTTTTAAAGAGAGTACATAGCTATAAAACTCTCCAGCCAATTTTTTATTATTATTTTGTTAGGCTGCCTGTGCATTTCTTTGCAAAATGAGCTAATAAAGCTAAGAAAACTGATGACACTGGTGCTTGGACAGCTATCAGAGGAAAAGAATAAAGTATTAGTGTAGGGAGAGAACTGAAACATTTCCAGAACTCCATTAACAGAATGAGAAGTGGTTTCAGAGAAGATGAGCTTCTATATTAGGAAAGCTTTACTTATTTCCTCTGAGATTCTGCCAGTCCCATGGGGGAAAGAAAAGGCAGTGGTGGGGGTAGGAAAAGAAGAGCAGCAAAGAGGCAGGAATTGAGAGGATGATGCCAAGAGAAATACTTTGCCACTGTTTATGCAGGATAAAAAGGGGATCCTATCTGAGCACAAGAACGGCTTTCTTTAAGTAGCACTTGCCACACAGTTCTCCTGTGACCTCCCAGGACTGGGACCAGATGGAAGACAACGTTTTTTGTCCCTCAAGTCAGCGGTGCAGTCTGAGCACGGAGGGATGGCACCACTCACCTACGCATACCCACACCACCGTGCAAGCACGGCAGCAAGGATGTGAGGCTGCAAAGAAAGCGCAGGCACACACATGCACACAGACACACACACAGACGCACACAGATACACACACAGCTCTGAGAGTAGGGGGCAGGATAGCAGAGCAATAAGAGGTTAACAGAGAAGTGTCCTCTTAATGACTGAGCCACAGCAGCAGGAACTGCTGGAAGCTAAAGTGACAGCAGCAATTAAAGACTAGAACAGCCAATATCTGTTGATAAGATGTGCTGTTGCAAGTGAGATGTGTTTACAATAGCTGAAAGAGATTAGAAGAAAATTTCTGCTCCTCCCTACTTACTCACTGCGTTTGACAGCTCTCTTGATATTTTAAGTTTCAGTGTCTTTACTCTTTAGTTAGTCAGTTCTTCTTGTTTGTGCAAGTACTATTCATGACAGCATGTAAAAGAAAACAACATTTTAGAAAGACAGGCAAATACAGTCGTAACCCCTTCTCCCAAAAAACTGGATGGATTTGCAGGTGGTCATATTTCTAGTACACTCTGAAGCAAAAAGGGAATTTAATTTCTAGTTGATGTCTTTTATGTAGAAAAGAGGACCTATGGCAAAGAAAAACATCTTACAAAAATGCAAGAGCCATGGGGGGAGAGATGGAAACTGTTTACTATAGTAACAGAAAGAGAGGTCATAATTTGCTGTACAATCCAAGCATGACACCACAATTAACACCTGTGCAACATTGGCCCCTGTGAGCTCTCTCCAGACTCACTGCTTTCCTCTCTCTTGGTTACCCATGCTCATCAATGTGTTCATCAGACATGGAAAAATTTATGGCAGCCTGGTTTGCTGGGATTTTATGCCTAATTTACATAGATGTAAGCCACCAGGCAAGCTACAATGGTAACTCTGCAATCAACACATCAGTGCATGGGACAGGGGCAGGAAAGAAGTGAGATGTGATCAAAATATGATATGAAGTGTAGCAACTCAGCATGCAAAAAACTTTCCCTTATGCTGCAAAACAGCACAGGCTCCTGCAAACCCTGAACAGAGAATCCCTCTGTGGTCACCATGAAGAGGGACTGGACTTCCAATGGGGAACCCCTACAGCGATTGGAACAGCAGGACCCAAGGATGAAACCGTTGTTGCCCAAAACCTGTGAGGTCTCAGGCTTCTGATTAAGCATTTTCCACCCAGTCCCTACAATACCTCAGCTGAATACTTTTGAGCTACATGTTTCTACCTCCCAACAATAAGAGTATTAATTCATTAGCTCTCCTGCCTGCCTAGGAACAAGCACAAAGAAAGACAAATGAGGGACAGTGCTGTGGAGGCATGCAAATAAAATAATAAAAGAATCAGTGCAAGGAAGGTGCGATTTAATCTGTGGATTAAAGTCTGTGCTTGTTAAAGACAAGGAGGAGAAATGTACTGCTAGAGATGTGTAAAGGAGCCCATTAAAGGCAGAGCTACACATCAGACAGAGCTGTAAAAGGGAAATTCTGACTGAGTTTTTGTTCGAATGGCTACTTGGACACAGTGCGCATTTTTCAGTCCTGCTTCAGTACAGATGGGTTGGATTTGACATCTTCTGGAAAGAATCCATGTATCTTCCTCAGTTATGCAACTCCTGGGTGACCATGAAGCTCTGGTCTGATGTGGCCTCTGTGTTACTCATCACTTTATATCCTCATAATTTCTGAAATTCTTTACAGATGTCAACAACTCTAATGTCTTCCAGCCGTCAATGAGTTGCCCCAGAACGAGAGGCTTCATTCTCCACCCAAATCCAGAGCTGGACAGCATGACTTCAAACACGAGAGATGGAAGAGTCACAGCTTTCCCAGGCTAGCTCACAGTGGCAGACTACCCAAAAAAGCTAAGCAGGGGAAATGGAAAACAGTTTCTTCCTTGTATGATGATTAGTTCTTAGACCTTGCAGCCTGCACTGCAGACTTTACATGTTTTCATTGTGTTGTGGTTAAGTCCTCAAACAACCTCAGTAGTTAGTCATCTAGATTCTGTGGCAACTTTCAGGAACTCCCCACTAAAGGTCTTTAGGTGGAAGGGCATTCCCTCAAAAGCTTCTTCCATTTGTATCTGCTGGAAAACTCTCCCTGACCTCCCTTATTAAATTTTATGTAAAAGAACAGACGTTGTTCCTTCTTATCTTTACGGGAGTTAGAAGGGCAAGAAAATCGTAGTTTTTTTCGCACGTTGTGTAGGAGAGAGCACGTACAGAATATTATTGTTCAGACAATAATCAGACAAAATCATAGAGGCTTTCTTTCAACAGCTATTAATTTTTATCCCCAGCTCACAGTTAGCTAAAAGGACTCCATGTACAAAAAAGATGGTCCATCAGAGAGAATAGCCATAGCTAGGAGGATTTCCTCTCCTGTGTTACTAAATGGGAATTCAAATCTACCTGAGCGGAAAAGAAAATCTCCAGAACAGGAGATTCAAGATCATACTAAAACTCTGAGCATAAAACCTTACCAGTCCCTCTAGACAACTAAAGGAAAGTCCTTTTTCTTTATTCCTGATGACATACATTTATATCAGATAACATCTCTCCAGTGGATTGTATGATTTTGGCAGTGGGGTTATCAAGGGTAAATGCAAGACAGTGGGAAGATAATTCAGGCAAAACCAAACAGGTGAGTCTCTTGGTTTTTTGTTTACCATTACACAGCTGAATGCTACACACACTTATAAGAAACTTTAGTATTTAACTCAAATAGCAAGTCCCTATGCTTCTGGTATCCTTGTGCTTTTTAAAGCTGCTGACCCTCCTTTCATGAAAGTGCATAAGGAATTTTCCTTCACTTTTGCTGGAAGCAAGGCCAAACCCTCTGTAATTTACAGAAACAAGTCTAGGCTCCCTCATGCTCAAGCACAATTTCTGAGCAGATAGCTGACCTCGTTTCCCTAGGCAGTTTTCTGACAGATAGGGAGCAAGGTACCTGTACGTTCCGCAAGCTTCTCTTCATCAGTGTGTCTAGCAGTTTAATACGACGTGGTGCGGCGGGTTCATTGGGAACGAAAATGCAACCGACACATAGGTGAGCTCTGCCCTATCACGTAACCCAGGTTATAATGAATCACACATTTACAACCTAGTAAAACCCTCAAACTGTCTGTTTTATTTTAAAGCTTGGTTTTGAGCCATACATGCCTTGCATTATCCTTTAGGAGGAGTAAAAATTGATTGCTCTTGTTATTAGCCTTGAAAAGCTGCTCTGACACCAGGTTCCTGGACAGGGATGGGCTGGGCAGCACTTGGAACGGCTGGGAAGCAGTGATACGGAGTTATCTTCAAAGTCTATTTTCCTTCCAGCTTGGGGCTGTTTCACACAGGTCTTTGCAGCAATACTGCTGTGATCTACACTGGCAATGACCAGCTCCGAGGGGTGGTGGATTTCAGGTTTGTGGATATAGTCAGGACACAGGCAAACTTTGGGGTGCCTCAGACATACGGCGCATGTAAAATGAGCTAAAACATCACTGTGTGTAGTTACCTCGATTGCTGTCCAGCTTTCTTGTAAGAAATCAGTTAGGCCTGAATTTTGATGGAGGTACAACACACGTGTCTGCTGCGACATATGCAAAAGTGCATGTGATGTTGCCTGAAAGGACTAACAAGGCAAAATATCCCACTGATTTGCAACAGAAGTATTTTTACACTGCTTTGCACACAGATTGAATGCATACGTGGGGGAGAAGAGGTGGAACGATGGAGAGACAAGCCAAAAGAAAAGTAGATCATCTTGTGACCTGTGATCTGAAAGACTGAGATTTATTTTTATTTCAGGAACACAAAATGGTCACGAGTAGACTTCTTTGATTACTCAAACCAGGAGACATTGGATTAAATATAGTTACAGCTTCTTCAATATCTTTTCTTAGTTGCTTTTCTCGAAGGTTGTTGAATTTCAGGAGAGAAACCATTTTTCAAAAGAGGGATGGTAAAATACACAGGGAAAATGAGCAGGGTATGAAATAATTCACTTAAGGAGGAGTACTTAAATACTTTTTTCTTTCTGAATACATTACTTACAACAGGCATACAGCTCGTGGAGGTGAGGTGATTATGAGTACCAAATCATCTCCATTGAATTCAACTGAATTAGACATCCTGCTGGCTGTATTCCTGTGCTTAGACATTTACAGGGTTGGGCTGTTGCCTAGGGAATTGGCCTCATTAGGAAACTATATCATATATAACTGTGACTATGAAGTAACTTATACAAACCGTGACTGGCTATTCTTCTACATCTCAGAACAAGAGAAATCCCACTTGTGCTAATTCTTGTTTAACATTGGTGTTAGAACATTGGATGAGCAGCAGAGAAAGGATGTGTCACATCAGTTACAACCATACCAATGATAAGGAATTGCTAAACATTCCGTATTTCATGGAGGAAAGCTCTTCAGTCTGGAAATACTAGAATTATACGAGTGAGTGTCTCAGATAGCACATACTTCATTTTATTCAGTGAAAGTGCCTCTAAGCAGATCAGGACATCTAAATAAAAGCATTAGTTATGCCAAGAGAAGTAAGATGTGTGTATATATATATGTGTGTGTATATATAGATGATTTTATATACATGCACATATATATCAATCATATTTTTTTAAAATTTAGCATTAATTTAAAATGCCTAGAGACATTTTAATTTATTTAAAAACAAAACAAAACAAAACAAAACAAAGCACAAACCTTCATCTGAGTCCAAGACTGGAAATTGTACAACAATTTCTATCCAAGTCAGAACCTGGATGGTGTTGGTTTTTGCAGAGCTTTTATACTTGTAATGTTTTATATAAACACATACTTTTCAAAAGAATCTATTTAAACTGTGTTGAACTAAATCACTCATAAACCGAATGACATTTTTTAAAATCAATGTAAGAACAACTTTGTTGTGTAGGCAAGCCCTTAGGAGGTGTCAAATGTGGGAAGCAGAGATTGTAGATGTATTTATCTGATAGTGTTAGCAGAGAGGTCTTGAACACTGCTATTACTTTAGAGCAGTAATTTGTCAGCACATCTAAATTTTGGAAGGGGTAAGTCTCTACTCAAAGTAGTGATTCTCTGACTTTCCACCAGACAGAAAATTCAGGCTTTATCCTTTTTTAAACTTGTCAAGATTCCCTTAGCCTAGTATGTAGGCATAGATAAATAAGCATAACTACCACATACTTGCCTTACTCCCTAGCCTTTACATCCACCAAAAATGTAGGTACCTGTTGCCTCAAAGAGCACAACAGTTCCATTTAAATCTGCAATTACCAGGTGCCAGCCTCGTTGCCAACCACCAGATAGGAAAGCTGGTTAATGAAAACAGTACTAATGCATAAATATTATGTAAATGAATTTATAATATAATTATCACAATACTGACAGCAGACCTGCAAACGCACATGGAGAGATTTGTCTGTCAACATTATAAAACAAGGTCGCTGTATGAACAACCGCCATACATATGCCTCGTTTCCCCAACTCTGCTACAGCAGGTGCTTCTGGGCTCATATAGCTCGTGTACGATACTCTGGGGCTTTTGGGAAGCGGCTCACGCGTAGCTTGGTATGCGCACAGTGCATGGGCACAGATAACTGTTAGGGGAGCGTACACATTTGTATAATTGTCATTCTTCCCATGGGCATGCAGTGCTGAGCTCTCAGAGGAGTTTTTGATGCAGCAGGTGCAGAGGCAAAGGACTTTCTCTTGTAGGACATCTGCTCAATGGGATTGCCAGTCAATGGATTTCTCTCCTCCATGCACGGACATGTTGTGGCCAACCGAGGGATGAACTTCTCCTGGCGTTTGCTCTCCTCTATATCTGAAATTCTGCAGCTTAAGTCTTTTTGATATATAGCAAGACCTACCATACCTCTGGATGCCTACCATAGGTGGCAGAAGTGCTTTTCACCTCCTCAGATAGAAGCTTACTGATTAGACTTTTCTTTCCTATATTGTTTCATCAGTCATCTTCTGCTGGAGGAAAGCCAGGCACAATACCAAGGCCCTTGCTTTGGGCCAAAGAGACTTTCAGGCAACAGCACCTGGAAAGTCTCTGCAGCAGGAGCACGCTGCAACATGGATTTTGTGCCCGATTCGTAATTCTGCCCATAAGATTCTGAGATAATCTAATCTTCCTAGAGAAAGATAGACTGTCAGTGAGAATATTTGAATTCCACCTATTAAAAAAGGAGAAAGTCCATGACACATGGACTAAACAGATTAAAGGTGTGGGGAGCTTTGCAGGGGAGATAAGCTGATGAACAGTAGCTTTATAGAGGAAGAACGAAGCTAGAAGCAGGAAAACATCCAAATGGAGTGGCACTAATAAAAAATAAAGGTTTGGTTTAAGGGTTGAATGGGTTGTGGAGAGCTGACCTTAAAAATCACCTTATTTTGGGACTCAGACTTTTGATTTCATAATTCACAGCATTAACATATATCAAACTACAAAAATCCTAAATTATACAGCTGTTTATCATTGGCAGGATTATACTAGTGGATTTGCATTACGACGTGAATAAAACTAATGTCACTAATAACAATGTCAGAGCTTTCACCATCTCATTTCATCTTGTTCAACATGAAGAGGAGCAAGAAGGCGCTGAACCTCTGGTTAGTTTCTCATGCACGTCCTAACCACCTTCTAGATGCATCTTCTGCATACAGGAACTGATTGTCCTGCTCTTCTCTGCTTATTTCCATGTAACTGTCACCTGTAACAGGCCCACTTGGAAGAAAAAGAAGAAAAAAAGCCAAAGCCCAGAAGCACAGAACTTGGACTGCCCTCTTGCTTTTTTTTCGCCCTTCCAGTCAGGCATGATTTTAACAGGTTCTATCTTGAGAAGTACTAAATCCAGAAACCAGTTATTTTATGCCGTCTGGAAGCTTGATATCCTTGTTTTTCAAATGGCTTACAAAAATATATCTAATTCTAAATACTCACAAATTATGGGCTGCTAAAATCCAATTTGGAGCAGAATAAAAGCTAATTGAACAAGGTAAATAGGAAAGCTAATCTATTACAATGCACCAGGTGACTGGGGGAATCAACACAAAAGAGATGACTGAGACCTTCTGACAGATGGGAAGAGAGAAGGTGCTTTCCAGACAGAGACACGACATGGAAATGTAGAAATGCTTGCGTAGCACCTGGAAAGAGTAAGGAGAGCTGGGCAGGGTGTCAGACTCAGGGCAGGCGGCGAGGATGTTTTGCAGTGGCACTCGGAAGCACTAGTGCCTGGCGGAGTGGGGGAACTGGGAAAGAGGGTCAAGGGGGGAGACGGTGGCATTTTTATTGCAATAAATAGGAAAAGAGGTGAGTGCCATGGAGACTGGAAAGAGAGGCTCGGTAATAGTACCAGAGGAAGAAAAACAGACAGATGAAGCAGGCTTTAGGCCAACCTCCTCCCTGCCCAGGAGAGCAGCGAGTGGAGGGGCTGCAAGGATGCCCTGCTGCTGCTCTGCAGCCAAAGGTAGAGAGTCCTTTGCCTTGGGTGCTAGGAAAGACTCCAGCACAGAAACCAGCTTCTCAAGCTTGGCACTAAGTTTAAAGCTTTGGTGAATATTTATCTTCAGAGCGTGTATATATAAACATGTAGGTATATACACATACACACACTTTTTGTTCTCTTTCTTTTCAGAGTTGCAGTAAAAATAATCAACATCATTGCCAGCTATCTGTGAGCTTACTACCTTCTTCACTCTGAGGGTGGTGAAGCACTGGAACAGGTTGCCCAGAGAAATTGTGGATGCCCCATCCCTGGAAGTGTTCAAGGCCAGGTTGGATGAGGCTTTGAGCAACTTGACGTAGTGGTTCCATGATCTAGTGGTTGGATCTAGATCCAGCCCCATGGCAGGGGGGTTGGAACTAGATGATCTTTAAGGTCCCTTCCAACCCTAACCATTCTATGATTCTACAATTCTCAAAGATATGCACTGGTGGTTCCATAGCACATCCTCATGTGAAAGAAAGGCAAAAAACTATACACAGTAGAAATAAATAAAAATAAAACTCAAATAAAGAAGACTAATCTTCTCTACTCGGTAATTCTTGACTGTAATATAAAATCAAACTCTGTTCCTGAATAAAAATATTTGCAATACAACTTTTGAAAAATAAATGAAATGTGGACTCTACATGGTTACATAATGGACAAGAAAAAAAATAATTCTGGCTGCAATTGTGAGTTTTCAAAATCTTGGCGAGAGAAGGGAATTTCCCACTGTCTGAAGTCTTAGGGAGTCATTGTGCAAGAGCAGGAGATTTGGGTTGAGAACATTTCTTGGTATAGCAACCAATTACAACTTTGAGCTACCCTAATCCAAAGCGAGCTGTATGCAGCCCTTTTGCAAAGTTTGAATCTGCTATACTAATTAAGTATTTTCAAAGAAATACATTAGACACACACAGATTGAGAGAAAGGACCCTGACTTCTGTGAATGGGCTAATCTTGCTCCCTGCAAGCGAAAGGGATTTTTCCTGCTGTTTCATCTGGAAGGAGAAATCTCCACCCTTACAGCTGCAGCAGACTTTCCAAACCTGACCAAATATTATTTAAAAAAAAAATGAATCATTGATCCGTAAATGCATCCCCAGATGTTCATATTGAATTTGCAGTATTCAGCATGCTGAGCTTAATTGTCCATTCAAATCACCCTAACTGCGGAGTGCTCTGCTTAAGGGAGTCACCATATGCCAGTATAAAACCTGTGTTAAGTGACTGGAGAATCAAGCCTACACTGTTTTACTTTATATCGCTATGCATTGCTCTAATCTGAGGGAGAAATAATTGCAAACGTTTTAACTGTGAAAGAATAAGGAGTCATAAAACCTTCAATCATATTTTAATATGCAGTCACACTCTACTTTCATAAATAGGAACTGGAATAATTATAAAGACATAATTTTTAATTGTCACTCATCATTCAGTTGACTCCTTAAGTAGAACACACATTTAATTAATGCCTTAGATTTTAGCATCAATTACCACATTAGATGTTCTCTCATATTCCTTCCATCTGCTGCAAGTAAATACATTACCACTGCACAATTATAGACCCATATAGGAACCTGATCACAAATTTTCTTGCCTCCTCATGACCTGTTGTACAGTGAGTGGAAAAATTTGCAAAACGTAGGCACAAAAAAAAAAGCTTTGCCTTGAAATTAGAGATATTTTCTTATAAGCGTGAGAAATTTGCTCAACTCACAGGTATTGGTTTAGCTAAACAAAGATGCAGAGCATGTTTAGGCTCTGAGATGCAAATATAAACATCTCCGGATTACCCAGCACACAGGATATAGGACATCGTTTTGTTATTTCATCGTTTCAAGTCCTTTCTCAGCTCTCATATTTTTGATAGTCAGCTTGAGTTAAAGACATCATCAGGTGATTTAGATTTGACCATGTTCTTCAGTAAATTGCACCAATGGTTAATTATATTCACTTTACATAGGGAGAACAGCATCCTTATGTCATTAGCTATAAGACAAAGTCTTTCCAGTCGTTCTTGTTACCCTTTTCTAACCTTTTCTAACTTTTCAGTGCCCTTTTTTTACTGGTATAAATCCTCAGACTTTCAGCTGCAGTCTTCGTATTGCCTCAGGCAGCCACAGGAATCTCTCTTCCCTGCTCCAGCGCGGTGTTCCCCAGCTCGCTCATCCACCTAAGGACTATCACGAGCCCTCTTAACACTTGGAGACCCGGTCAGGTTAGCCATGTGCTGCTACTCCTGGTCTTCGTTCGGGTCGCTGAATACGGCCTCCATGTAATCTGCGTCCCTTATTCCTGTGGTACATGGGAGACATCCCTTGGCAGTGGGAGCAGGCACTGCTAACCGAAGCCTGCCTTACCTGGTGAGGACCCTGATGCAGGGTCAAGGCTGAGGCAGCCGCCAGTCTGTTACCCAGTATGTGTACACCGTGCATCAACACCACAGGCAATGGCCATGATGCTACTACTGGTAATGCTTATGGCAGCTCAAATGAGGAGAAAAAATAAGGCAGAGGAAGGGAAGGAGAATACACAGGTTGCCCTAACTTGGTCTGGTTCAAGAGAGAGGCACGGGGAAGAGAGAAATATCCCAAGTGGAGGAGAATGGTCTGAACATGCTGATATTGCTCAACAAAACTGGGTCCCCGAGGAGCGTTGCAGTATAGAATGCTGGCAGTTGACCGCTCTTGCACTAGGTCCCTACTTCTTGAAAAAGATCAGTTTTACCACCAGTCTCTCTGTGGCAAAGCTTGGAGGCCTTTCACTTCCAAATCCTACTTTCCCACACCTCACTGAGAGCACCGTGCTGACCTCTCTGTATCACCCGCACAGACTGGGGTACCCAAGGCATTCAGCTCCCCAGGAATCTGCTTGAAGCTAGCCTGCTGGACTGCTTGCAAGGGACACCACAGCATTTTCTGGGCCATTTACTGCTGTCCTGAAGTTTCTCCAAGTATCCATAGGCTTTAGGTGCAACAGTTAGTAAGTCCTGGGAACACTTCTGCTGGGAGCAGGTAATGACGGTCTTTACCCCAATGATTACAGGGTGTAAGGAAGGAAAGGAATGCGAGCCTTGACAGCTCTCTCAAGGTGCCAGAGGCACTCTGGCAATTACCTCCCTAAACACACCACCACACACTTGTAGCTAACTTCTCCTCTCCGACATGGTTATTTCCTCTAGCAGAGTCCGGACAAATGAAAATCCTACACTTACCCATGGTCATCTGCTGAAGTGGCATCCCCAAACTGATAATCTCTATTATGACTTCCCCAGCATCTGTCCATTGGGTGGAATGACCTGAAACTCAGGAAGAACAATGCGCCCCAGGATCCCAATCAGCGCTGGCACTCCTAATTGCTGCCCTGCACAATGGCCTGCTGTGTTAACCCTGCTAGGGACTACCCTGGGAACACTGTCGTCTTCTGAGTAGTCATCTCCGTCTTTTAAAGTCACCTTAAATACTAAATAGTATGACTTAAGCATTTGCTCAATCACCTGGCAATTTCCTACATTAAGGCAGATGGCAGATGTTGCAGAGATAATGTCTAGTTCTTTAAAACAGGGCTGTAAATTATCAGTCATATAATTTTAAAATAATAGGACAGACCTGGACACTCATTTAAAAAGTGGGCATCCAAAACATTAAAAATAAATATCTATCAAGGTGATATTTTATAGTAACGATACATTTAGAAATTTTTTATAGGGTTAAAAGAATATTACAGGCTTGACATTATGGTCCTATAAATTAATGTACTGTGTAGAATAAGTACTTTATGACAGAAGACTGAAAATCAGCATGAACCCTGGGTATAAGCAATATACTGACTTGATGAACTTCGCAGCAATTGATTCAGTATTAAACGAACTAATTTAACAAACTTTTATAAATAACCAATTGAGCCTTATCTGAAAACACAATTTACTTTCGAAGAGCAACTGAATACCACAGACCACAATTTAAGATGGATAGCTATGAAGATGATTACATCTCAAGGAATTCCGAAAGACCAGTCCTCCTGAATATTTAGTTTCACCATTTTATGTTGACTTGTTCAAGCACCAAAACCCATTAATTGAAGTTCAAGACACTGTCTCCCAAACCACTGTATATCTAATAGGCACAAACCTCAGATTTTGAAGGCAATTCAATCACATTTCACATGCAATCCAAGCCAGTCCTTTGAACTGCCTCCCCTGCATTTAACCTTTTCTATTAAGTAGTAGTGAAAAATATCAATTTCTTTCAGGTTTTCCATGTAATTTATCAAAAATTTAAGCAACCTTCCTTACCCTAAAACACAAAAATTTACAATAGAGCTGAATTGCAGACGTGCCAGTTCTGGTCACTCATCACTTAGCAGCTGAAATGATGTTTTTGTTTTGTTGTTCCCGTGGAATCAGTTCTTTCAGTTACTGAATGAAGCAGAGTCTTGTGTTCTTAGTACATATAAATGACAAACATGAAGCTCTTGTGGGAGACAGGGGACAGAGGAGCAGTAAGTAGGAAGCATCCACTGAGAATTATGCCAAGCTACTGTCTGCTCTTGGAGAGACGAGAGAAGGAGCTGCTGAAGGAGGAGAAGGAGAGCTGATCCGTAGGGCTAATGCTCTATTTTAGTACGCAGTCACTGACTGCACCCACTAACAGTTCAGTGTTGGGACAGACTGGCATCTAATGTGTCTTCACTTAAATATTTCTATCTTGCTAAAAAAAGAAGAAAACCCCCAAACAGACAGTCTGAAGTACAGGTACAGATGAAGGCGATGTTTCCCTATTGCCCTTGCATGAGTTTGATAGAGGACTCGTTCTGATCTTCTCTTTTCCTTTTCCCACATCCATCCCCAGTTGTGCCTGTTTTGCGATGGAGCTTTGTGTTCTCATCCAACTCCTTCTTCCAATAATTCCTGTAACGAGCAGGTCAGAAGTGGCACAGAAACAAAAGATAAGAGTCAGAAAGCAGGAGATGCCATCCAAAAGCCAGGAGCTGGGCATTTCTCCGCTGTTTCTGAGAGTCATTCCTTCTCTCAACCACATTTATTGCCATGGTGTTTAGGAATTTCAGCCCTGGGTTCCAATAACGAGCTATTTCTGTGAAGTGCTGTGTAAAGGCAGAACAAAGAGAAGGTCCTTCCTTTAAGATCTTACTGTGGACGACAGCAGATGGTGATGAGCAGACAGAGGGGGAGTACAGGAAAACAACAAGACAACTGCGAAACTAATTAGGATTATAAAACTCTGGACAAGTCTGGTCACAATAGAAATATTAGTGGTTTTGGAGGGTACATTATTTCAGCTTCAGAATCAATGAAGCGGCAATCAGAATAAATCTACAGGCAATGTTTTATATGTCCTTGTTTTTGAGAAGGGAAAATCTGGTAGAAAATGCATCAAATCAGTATGGATGCTAACAAAATATGAAACCTCTATATAAAATCAACACTTTTCTTTCCCTTTTTTTTGTTAACCTTGCATTATTGCAACCAGGTCCAAATGTAACTCTATTTATTTTGTATTTAAGGACTCTTTCAGTTTAAAGCCATTGCCCCTTGTTTTATCGCTACATACCCTTGGAAAAAGTCCCTCTCCAGCTTTCCTATAGGCCCCCTTTAAGTACTGGAAGGCTGCAATAAGATCACCCCAGAGCCTTCTCTTCTCCAGGCTGAACAGCCCCAACTCTCTCAGCCTGTCTTCGTAGCAGAGGTGCTCCAGCCCTCAGATCATCTTCGTGGCCCTCCTCTGGACTCGCTCCAGCAGCTCTCAAACAGACACTGTTGTCTTTCAGTTTAGAAATTATGAACTCTGCTTCTTCTCCCTGAGCTGTTTTCTTTCTCCCCAAGACATCCTTGTGCTGTCATTGTCTCCGCATTAGTCACATCTCAGAGATGGCAGAATCAGCTGAGAATTTACAAATTGCCTTTATATTTTTGACTGTTCGGGCTTCAGATTCTTCCCTGGTTCTCCTACGTTCCATTGTCTGCTTATGCCCTCTGTCACTCATGTTCCTTGCTGTTATCTTTGACAGAAAGCTGTTCATTAGAAATGTGCCTTCCTATGGCTTTCTTTTCACTCCTAACTTGCTCCCCGTTATTAGTCTATATAAAGCAGCGTGGCGCTTCTCTCTGATTTATCTCAGTCGGCCTTGGAACTGCGCTAATCGCCAAGTTATGACTGTCTGCGTATCGGGCGAAGGAATGTGTGGGTAGCGTTTGTCTCCGTGAGGAGGGAGTCCAAGAGCCAGCCGTAAGGATATTATTAACATTATGTCTTAGGTTAAAATATTAGCATGTTTCTTCAGTGCACTGAAAAACGCGCCTGAAGATTTTACCTAATATTCTAAGCTTTGTCAATAAAAAATCCCCACAACCCAAGCTCCAGCTTCGTTCTACAGTCCTCAAGGCAGCCACCGACATGCCAAAACAGCCGTGAAATAAAAGCCGGTTTCTGATATAAAATATTCACGGAACACCTCATGACAAGCGTGTTTCCTTGCAGATGCTCCTTCCATTCGAGATGGTGTCCCAGGCATGGCGAGCAGAAGCCTGGGTAATACAGATGTGAAAGCACAAGAAAAAACCTGCCCAGGGAGAGCCACCTTGCCCGCACCAGGGAGAGAGGGAAGGGGAACAAGAAAGAGGCAGTAACCTTCCTGCCTCTGTACGTTATGGTTTACGTCTTTGCAGCCCTTTGCACACCCAGTCAGCACTACTTAATTATTTTCTCTTTTTTCCTTTCTTTTCTTTTCTTTTTTCTCTTTTTTCCTTTCCTTTCTCTTTTCTTTTCTTTTCTTTTCTTTTCTTTTCTTTTCTTTTCTTTTCTTTTCTTTTCTTTTCTTTTCTTTCTTTTCTTTTCTTTTCTTTCTTTTCTTTTCTTTTCTTTCTTTTCTTTTCTTTTCTTTTCTTTCTTTTCTTTTCTTTTCTTTTCTTTTCTTTCTTTTCTTTTCTTTTCTTTTCTTTTCTTTTCTTTTCTTTTCTTTTCTTTTCTTTTCTTTTCTTTTCTTTTCTTTTCTTTTTTCTTCTCTTTTCTTTTCTTCTTTCTTCTCTTTTCTTCTCTTCTCTTCTCTTCTCTTTTCTTCTCTTTTCTTTTCTTTTCTTTTCTTTTCTTTTCTTTTCTTTCTTTTCTTTTCTTTTCTTTTCTTTTCTTTTCTTTTCTTTTCTTTTCTTTTCTTTTCTTTTCTTTTCTTTTCTTTTCTTTCTTTTCTTTTCTTTTCTTTTCTTTTCTTTCTTTCTTTCCTTTCCTTTCCTTTCCTTTCCTTTCCTTTCCTTTCCTTTCCTTTCCTTTCCTTTCCTTTCCTTTCCTTTCCTTTCCTTTCCTTTCCTTTCCTTTCCTTTCCTTTCCTTTCCTTTCCTTTCCTTTCCTTTCCTTCTTTCCTTTCCTTTCCTTTCCTTTCCTTTCCTTTCCTTTCCTTTCCTTCCCTTCCCTTCCCTTCCCTTCCCTTCCCTTCCCTTCCCTTCCCTTCCCTTCCCTTCCCTTCCCTTCCCTTCCCTTCCCTTCCCTTTTCTCTTTTCTTTTCTCTTCTTTTCTCTTCTTTTTTCATCTCTTTTCTTTGCTTTTCTTTGCTTTTCTTTGCTTTTCTCCTCTTCTTTTCTCTTCTTTTCTTTTCTTTTTTTCTTTTCGTTCTAAGTACTAGGTAACTTTCTGAAGATCAAAAGAAGAATGAGAAGAAAAAGAGTGGAACACCATTAAATGTGTGTTACAAGTTTTGCCAGTTATATCCATATTTGCAGTAGCATACTACTTGGAAAATAGCTTGTTATATGGATTTCAGTAAATGCTGATATATATATGCATAACATAGCATAAATATAAAAATATATATGTTATACGTAACATACATATACATATATGCATCTATAAATGTTTTTATTTATGTGTGCCTGTGTGTGTAAAATATTACAGACAGGATGGAGGGGATTTATCTCACCCAGCTTTGGCCACCCAAAGGTTAGATGCCTAATCCAAAATGATTGTCTAAATTGCCTCTGTAGTCAATAAGGACCTTAGGAGGGGATGACCTCCCCTACAGACCAGACAAGCCTAGATTCTTTACTTTTAGACATCTTGGTTCGCATGCAATTGGTACCACCTGATACATACAAACAAAATGTATAAAATGGACTGTTCCAGAGGAGTTCATATATATATATATGTGTCTTCTCATATGGGACCCTGGCATTTTTATACAGTACCAGGTCTTCTCAGATCAGCTGCTCTGATCAACATTGCACTGGTAACATCCTCACCAAAAGGAGTGAAACTGTAAATGGAGTAAGGCGCTGCCTGAAATTCACAGCGTTCACACAGAGCAAGGCTCCATACTGAAGTTTTGTATACATGCTGTAACCTACATAATATATATTGTGATCCTGGCATCCTCCAGTTCTGTTGAATATCTCTGTGCAGGTTACCAGCCAGAATGAGAATGTCTGGCAGAATAGTCTTCAGATGTCACCAGTTTACAGCAAGGATAGAAACAGCTTTCTTAACTAAGGGACACCTGAGAGGTGGTTTGTGTTACTGTCGATCCTGTAAAAAGCGAAGATGGTCAGGACAGTAAGCCAGAGGCCTTTCATTGGATCTGAATATCATCTCTTCTGATTTGAGTGAATCAAACAGATGGTCATGAATCCTCAATTTTACTGCCTTTGGGTTCTTCAGAAGCCACTCTGCATTTCCATCAAAAAAGACTGAAGACAAATTAGACAGTGAAACTATGCTTGAGAGGGATACCAGTTGTCCTGCCATTTTCTCCAGCGCTCCCACTTTTCTGGTTGATGACTCGGTGTGAGCTAGCATTGGGTTAGCCTGCTCAGTATTTCTGAAAGTGAGCCTTCTGCGCTTGCCTTGCTTGGCTTCAGCAGGAGCGAAGTAGACATTTTATCATGAATGAGCATATACCAACCGCTTTTCTCCCACCTGCCTGTAGAAATATATGATTTTGCAGTTGAAGAAGAGCTGAACAAAAGTTGTCCACAACAGAACTTGGAGGAAACTATAGGGAACATGGACTTGCATTATCTTTTAAATTAACTTTGGACACACCAAGAGGGGTAATAAATACAGCACTGTGTGCAGTTGCTATCCTTTTACATGGATATTTTTAATATACATTTGCACCAGTCAGTTGCAAAATTTCAGTAAACAGTAGTGAGTATTGCTGTGGATTACTTCCCGAATATTTTTGGTAAATGACATTCTGGCCTTGAAGGACCGGAAGGGGGAATGTTTTTAGTGACGACTAAAAGGAAGTACTAATTTTTTCTCCCAGGGAGGTGGATTTTCCCCTCCCTTTTTACAAGATACTATTTTTATGGGCAGTTACTTGCCTTAGTGCTGCATATAACACTATTGTATACAAAGCATTACTGTTTGACCTCCTCATTAATTATGCTAAGCAGTCCAGCTGCTTTCCACTAACTGATGAAATAAAACATAAGAGCTTGCTTGCCCAAGGACATCGGCTCTTCGAGTCAAAAAAAGGCAGAAGCAAAGTTTTTGACCTTTAATCTAAAGTTTAGATACATGCCAGGGGTTGTTGGCGATAGGACTCACACACGTGCTCCGATGCTGCAGACTCCAGTGTTGGCATGGCTATGTAGCACATTGGTGACCGGAGCTGGAGATGAAGCCCTTCTCTCTCCTGCACCACACTGTAAAGTAAGTGCATGTGACGTAAGGAAGCGAAAATATGGTTCAAGCTTTAATGACAACTCCCATTAAGGTTGATAAGCTGCTCTACTCCAAACGCTACTTCCCAGGCACTTGAGGAATTCACAGAGGGAGCACACAATTATAGGTGATACCCCATGGAAGAGAATTTCACCACAGTCTGCAATAAGCATTTTTTGAAGAATGGCTAAGTAAAGCTAAAAAAGGCACCCCCGTTGGTGCCATCTGGTGCTGCCCATTAATCAGACAATTATTCTCTTTTAATTAGAGACTAGCCCTGGTACTCCTTGTTATGTCAGTAGCACCAGAGACACAGAGAACTCTTTATGTTCTTAATTCCTGCTTTCCTCTACTACCCAACAATTTTGAAGGGAGTTAGTTTTCCACAGGGGTGTTAAGTGATTTCAAGCCTTTGTGGCCCTTATCCTTACTCTTCAGGTAGACTTCAGTAAAACAAAATACTTCTCCGTAGCAGGAAGCTCAGAACTAGACATTACAGCTACAAGGACATGCTGCAAACCAGTGGGAGGATTTGCTTTCTGTGTTTACATGTGAGGAACCTGAGACACAAAGGCACTGTGTTACTCAAAATCGTAGTGACTGGAAACTGAGTCCTTGAGTTCTGCTTTTTGGTCTCTGGAAATGTGTTGCTGAAGAACACAGCTACCTCGGGTGGGAAATGGGGACAAGTCTTTCTTTCCCTCATAACTTCCAAAAAAAAAAAAAAAGAGAAATCCTTGCCGTCATCCTGATTGCCCAGGAGTATCCCATCACCTAGAAACAACTCCTTGGTTATTTTGGGGCTTTACTTTGTCATGGTGGTGTCAGAGGTCTTCCAGCAGACTGAGGGAAAGACCCTTCCTGGATCCGTTTCCCAGATGCCTCTCAGACGAAGAGGACGATTTTCCTTCTTGGCCCCCTGCCACCCCGTTGGCTGGGCTGCAGCAAGCCGTGTTTATAGTTCACATGGCTGAAGATAATCCTGACAATACATGCAGTATGAGGAGAGTGCAGCTGGACTGCTGGGAAAATAAAACATCGGAGGATGAAAAAGCAGAGGAGGTGGGGGTTTGGGAGCTCCGAGCTTTTTCCCCTTCAGACAGGGTAATCAACACAGTCATAAATTAAAAATATATTCCAGGATAACACATAAGGTACTCAGAAGTCATCATCATCACAGGACTCTTGTTCACAGAGTTGGCACATAGTTGGAGGGGAAAAAGCGAGTCTGTGAAGGCAATTGTTATTTTTATCAGTAGTTAGTCATTATTTGTGGTCTTTCCTGATAAGAAGGCAGAACATATTACAGTACTTATCACTAACATTATCTGCTATTAGACACAACTGAACTGGATTATTGCTTCTATTTTTTCATTTGTTTATGTTTTTCTGCCACAGAGCTGTGTAACTGCTCTGCGGCTCCATATTCTCCCTTTGTTTTTTTCTTCCTAACTATGTATAAATAACTTATTAAGTAACAGCTTTTTCAGAAATTAAAGAAGTGCATTTTTGACACGTGTGTGAGGCCTTTGTGGCATTAAATGCAACAACACTAATTTTGTGCAGAGAGAAAATCCTTTTAAATTTGTCTATTCAAGTACAGTATAACATTGATACATGCTCTCATTAATCCAGAATTGAACTTTATGATCTGAAACACTGTAGTATCCATTAATAGTGTTTTTTAATGACAGAATATAAATTCCGCCAGGTACAGAATGTACTTGATGTTTTCTCGTTCTACTTTAAGGCCAAGTTCAATAAATAGAACCGTAGAATTATAGAATGGCATGGGCTGGAAGGGACCTTAGAGATCATCTAATCCAACCTCCCTGTCATGAGCAGGGACGCCTCTCAACTAGATCGGGCTACTCAAGGCTCTGTCCAACCTGGCCTTGAACACCTCCAGGGAGGGGGCATCCACAGCCTCTCTGGGCAATCTATTGCAAAGTCTCACCACCCTCGTACTGAAGAATTTCTTCCTAAGATCTAATCTAAATCTGTTCTCCTTCAACTTAAACCCATTTCCCCTTGTCCTGTCAGTGGACACTCTTGTAAAAAGTCCCTCCCCAGCCTTCCTGTAGGTTCCCTTCAGGTACTGGAAGGCAGCTATTAGGTACCCCCAAAGTCTTCTCTTTTCAAGGATGAACAATCCCAGCTCCTGCAACCTGTCCTCGTAGCAGAGGTGCTCCAGCCCCTGGATCATCTTTGTGGCCCTCCTCTCAACACGCTCCAACAAATCTATGTCTCTCTTATGGTGGAGACACCAGAACTGGATGCAGTATTCGAGGTGGGGTCTCACGAGAGCAGAGTAAAGGGGAAGAATCACCTCTCTTGACCTGCTGACCACGCTTCTCTTGATACATCCCAGGATGCGGTTGGCCTTCTGGGCCGCATGAGCGCACTGCCGGCTCATGTTGAGCTTCTCATCTATAAACACCCCCAAATCCTTCTCTTCAGGGCTACTCTCAACCCACTCTGTGCCCAGTTTGTATTTGTGCCTAGGATTGGCCCGACCCAGGTGAAGGACCTTGCATTTTGACTTGTTGAAGCTCATGCAGTTTGCACTGGCCCAATTCTCAAGCCTATCAAGGTCCCTCTGGATGGCATCTCTCCCCTCAAGCGAGTCCACGGCACCACACAACTTGGTGTCATTGGCAAACTTACTGAGGGTGAACTCAATGCCGTCATCCATGTCGCTGACAAAGATGTTGAACAGCACTGGACCCAAAACAGATAGGAAGAAAAGTTATTAAGATCATTGAAGCCATTCTGTATTTTTCTCTGGACTGTACATCAGTCATGAATCTTCCCTACTGTTGCCTGTAAATGTGGTTTGTTGCAAAAATTTTCTAGCTAGTTTGGGTGAGTAGTACGTCTGCCCGTAGTTTCTTTGCAAGTTGTTTGCTCTGGTTATTTACTGGCTTTACCATATTGGTTTGTACTGCATAATTGTAGCACCTGGACTAGATGACTGAAAAAAACAGGATAACATTCAAGAGTAATTGGCAAAAAAAACCCCAACAGCAGAAAAAAAAAGCCAGTAAACCAACCACCTCTTACAATTTCTGATCAGATTAATATTTTAAAGGAACAAATACTGTGACCCTACAAGCAGCTCAGGTAACAAAAGCTGCTACCCCACAAGCAATTGTAAGGTTATTTATTCACACATAGATTTGTAAATCTTCTCCTCATCATTCAGCCAGCTCCTGGGATAGTCCCAAAGAGCGTTCCTCAGGCACCTGTAGTTGTAAAAATCTCTTGAATGTCTGTCTTGGAACTGACTCTGATCAGCTTCAAACACCAAGTGTTAACTTTCCCCTCCTCAAGTCTCTACAAAATATGTCCCTCTTTAACAATGGAATTCCCTCTTTCCCTCCAATTCCCACACACTGTTTAGTCTGGGACTATGCTCAGGCATAAACTCTAGCAAGGCATGAAGTAGAGACTAGACAGTTACATCTTCCTTCTCATATTCCTTCCCTTTAAGGACTGTTATGACATACGGAAAACCTACTGCAGGCTGCTTTTATCTTTCCAGAATTTACTCACCATGACTTTTCTTTTCCCTCTCAAGGTCTGTATGGTAGATGCATAGTATGACAGGAGTCTGATTTTATTACAAAGTCACATGAAAAATAGCACTAATATTAAATAAAGACTTCTCTGAATTATACGTAGAAATGGTGGGTGGTTACTTTTTTTTAGGAAATAACATAAAAAGAGTGTGTGAAAGTACTGTATAAGTAAGATTTTATTGCCAATTATTTGGAGCAATTTTTGATTTATTACCTGGCTTATGAACTTACAAATTTCAATTAATGTGACCATTTCCCAGCTCAATTTTTACCATATTCCAGGAAATTTGGATACCACTGGAGTGAGCAGAGAGCACATGAAGGGCAGTTTAACCTGGCCTAGGATAATCTTTCCCCGCTCTAGTCTGAAAGCTTTGCTTTACGGAATTGTTTGAGAAACATGAAAAATTCCCAAAACTGAGTCTTCAGTGTTTTTCTGTCTTTCATGTCGATGACATTAATTACCGATTTGGGTCCATGAAATTAACATAAAACATTGATTTGCTTGGGTGTTTTAAATAAATTCCTCTATAAAAGACTAAAATCGGGCGAAAAGGCAATGCCTGGCTTTTGTCACAAAGCGACTGCACCCAGGCAAGGGCCCACAAGCTCGAAACGGTCAGGAGTTGTGATGGGAACCGAACTTGACCTTTTTTTCGTTCCAAGAAAATCTTATTTATCCGCGATACCAAAAATGTTGCCCGTGCCTCTTTTGTTTCAGCGAGGCTGGGAAACAGGAATAAAGCAGTGGTAGGACAAAAGCTATTCTTGCAGATTTCCCAGCTCAGCTAAACTCAGGACCAACTGGAAAACCCCCAAGAAAGCCTGGAGCCTCCCAGCCCGGCTCAGCGACTTCTGGAGCCTTATCCACAAGGAACAGGGGTGTTGAGGGAAGCGGCAGGAATAGTGCTTGACGCGGTATTTCTGTACTGACATTTCCTGCCCGGGCTGAAGTGAGGGAGCATGAAGTACGTGGCTTTTTTAAGCAAGGTCTGGGAGCCCCAGTTTGGTGTACTCTGCTGCTAAAGGTCGGAAGCCAGGCAGCAGAGCTAATGAGATTTGCGTGGGGTATAAGTCGCTGGTAGACGTGGCGTGCTCTCCCCTATATAGCACAGTGGCGTTAAGTGGATAAAAGAGGGTGCTGGGGAGCGGGTGTCGGGGTGCCGGGGAACAGGTGTCAGGGTGCTGGGTCTATTTCTGCATCACTTTTCTTGCCACTGATGCAACCGGCTCCAGGGACTGTCTATATCTGGGTTTCCTCTGGTACGGAAGTGTGCTGCAAAGGCCTTTTGCAGTCCTAGACAAAGGCTTTGATATACACTGATAAAAAAGATATTATAATTTCTGCAGAGCAGCACTGAAGGTTAAAGGAGGGCTCAATACTGTTACCTGTGCCAGAAGGGTGCAGTGGCATCTAAATCACATCAGTCTGCAATTTTCATGTAAAATTCATGTTTTCATACTTCCTTTCTGTTTGTTGACATCCACACCACATTGTAATGAGGTTTACCAAGAATATTATGAAAATAAAACTATTACAGTTCATTTTTATGATGCTGCTGTTAATATTTAATAGACAATGAGACAGGTGTCCCATTTTATGAGGCAGTAATATGTTTCTTCACTGAATAAACTACGAGTGCTGAAGGGTTGAATAGTTTTGTCCCTACACAGTGACATGATTATTGCTAAGGGAAATAGGATGCCTATTGTATTCTCCAGAGTTGTCCCAGTTTAGGACAGGAAAAACTCTCCGAAGCCACCTGCCAATCCAGTTTGCTGTGTTCAGCTCCCAGCTTCTGTGTCTCGAAAACTGTTCAATGAGACTTCAGCTGCTTAGCACAGAAGCAAAGTGCAGCTACCAGATCTAGAGCAAGAATGAAATTGCGCTATTTACTCTTGTCCACTTTAAAATTTATCTTTCCTAAAGCTACCACGGAGAGAAAGAAAAAAGGGCCGTGTTTTAGTTTCGTTCACTTCTAAGGACACTGCTGGACTCCAGGGTCAGACCATCATCTACGTCTGACAAGTCAATAAAGATCCAGTGCTGGTACATGATGGGTAAGAGTTTGCCTAATTGCATGGTAGACTCAGAGCTTCCTGAAATGAAGCCAAGATGAGCATCTGTGCTAGAAATTCAACCCCATGATCAGGGTCTTCTTCGTCCTGCCTCTAGCAGAGTGTGATTTTATTTTAGGTTTTAACTAAAGGGCTTTTGCGCTCATTCTAGGATGTTGCAGATGGTCTAAGAGGAAATGGATAATCTTTGGACATTTTGGAGCTGAACATCCATGACGTACAAATGCAGAGAAACTCAATGACACATGTTGATGTGTACTCATATCTGCATCTGCCAGAACTATAAAAAAGAAAGACGTAATAGTTCATGGTGATATAATCCTGTGTCACATATGAACATAAGACTCATGGTACGTCCTCCTACTTTGTGAAGTCTTACATTTCAACCTGGACAGTACGTAATGCACAGCCAATTTTACCCTCTTGTTTCTATCTCTCCATGTGAGATAGAGCTGATCAGCCTAACTTGTTATCCTCAGGTGCTAAGGTGTTTCATTGAATGAGTTCCTCCCAGAGGAACCTCGTTACAAGCCCTGTTTGTGAAGTTAGTAGGGGCCTAAAGCTGTGCATCCGCCAAGCAAACACAGAGGTGTGAGAGGCCAGGAGTTTTTGTGTGATCAGCCTTTCTTTCATCAAGTTGGTTCCTATTTGCCTATTGTGATGCTGGTCATGGTGAGTTCAAGACTCTTAATCTTCCAGTGAAAAACCAAAAAAGTAGCCAAACCTCAGGAAGCTCACCTGGTCCTATCTAATATGGGGTCTGAAGGAAGAGACAGCTAGGTCTGGTGGGGACTGCTCTAGTCACACCAGGAGAGGCAGTGTGGCTGAGCACCAAACAGCACTTTTACTAGGGGATAGTAAAACAGTAGCGGCTCTGCCAGAAATTTCCTTCTCAGTGTAACTATCTTATTATTTTGAGGGATCTTTGCGGGTGGTCTCAGCAGGAAAGGAGGCAGCCAGGTTTCAGCACCTCAATAGGTGGCAGTTGTGCATGCAAAAGGGCATCCGAGTCTGTATGCCCAGAGCCATTCTGGGGCTGGCAGGGGAGAGGCGTCATGCACTGGGAAGGGTGCGAGACTGGCAGATGAGACAGAAAGTGGACTGAGTAAATGAAAATAGGGATGAAATCAGATCCTCTCCGGAGTGCCACATGGCTGGACCCTGGGGTTTTTGCTTAATGCCTTTCCCTAAATATTATTAAATATCCCAGTTCTACCATTTGCTTGACTGTATGCAGTGACTGCGTATAATTATTTCAGATTTTCTAGTAGGCAGACTGAGGTACAGAAAGGGTGAACTCAAAGTTATTGGCAATAACAAACATAAGACAAGGTGCCAAAGTCTTTGAGCAGCAGTGAACTGAACAGTTCCTTTACAGCACACAATGCTAATATAGTCAGCTAGACAGGCAGATGCTGCTGTTAATTTGAATGGCTCCATTTTTCCTGATTTATACTTGATTTCCAAATGTATAAATAACTCTACACGTCACATCTCAAATGACACTGCCCTTTGGTACATATAATACTAGGATGTGGGGCTTCTTACTTCAAAATATTTTGAAGTTTACTTTTGTGGTTAAAAGTCACGTTTTAAACAGACTATCAATTTAAGGATATGCAGTGAAATTAAATTCTTCTCTCAGGATCCTCAGTTAGACTTAATGGTTCTTATGCCATTTGGAAATAGAGATCAGGTTTATTTTCTCAGGAAGTTTTTGCTGTCTCCCGATTATACAGTCTAGGTGTAAGGGGAAAAAGAAGCAGTACTTCATGTGGTTAGACAACAGGAGAAGTCAGACCACAGGGTACATGTGAAAGGGGGCATGACATTGTGCCTTTAGATTTCAGGCAGTTCGTAAACTGACTAATCATCCCTTCAATGATCTTGATCCAGCACATTTCGACCATGTCTTCTTTCCTGAGCAACAAGTTACTGCCTGTGTCAGCAATTCACAACCTGCCCTGTCATTTTTCTTTGCGTTATAGGGAGACAGAGTTTCCTGTGGTCTTGTCCATGTAACTCTCATCCCCATCTCTGAAAGGTGAATGCTGAGTGTGGAGGAGCTGTTACTTAATTTATTTCACGATTGGGAAGAGGAGGTAAGCGCTGTGTGATGTCTTCTCTTAAATTCCCTGACCTCATTTCTTCTCTGTTTCCTCTCTGAACAGAGTTATCTTCTACCCAAAATGAAAATTAAAAAGAATGACCACGAACCCTCAGCTCCAAGAATCACGGTAGTAAAGACAGGAGAACGTACTCTGAGCAGCATCAGTTTATAATTAAACCATTTGTCTTTTACAAAAGGTGTCTAGGCTATTCTTGTAAGATATATTATTTTTTTATAAGCTGTATTTTATGCAGATTTCCTTTCTGTTGGAGGACTGAGTACTTAAACCTAGTCGGTCCCAGCAAATAATCTTCTTTTACTACCATTTTTATCTGATGCATTTGGGACTATGGCAGACTGCAGTGTTCTTTCAGCTAGTGGTTAAGATCATCACTACATGCAAATGTTCCTCATAAATAGCCACAGGATCTGCCTCTGCGAGGTACTGAGCAGCTTTAGCCCTTACCAGTATCAAATGGGAGTCTGTCAATCATCCCACCTCTTGAGATCAGAAGGATGGGAAGAAAGGGCTGAATACTGAGCTGCAGGCATGGTTTCTTTTTCCTGCAGTTGAAATGCTCTTCAAGATACAAGGTATTTCTTACCACATTCACAGTTTTGAGCCATGTCCATTTGAAACCACTATTCGCCACTTCTTCATTTTTCCCAAGTTCCGATGACTCGGCAGTTCAAGCCACTAGACTGTCCACTGCATCAGAGGGGACGGGGCACTCCGGTGGGCATTTTACATTATCTGGCACTTTGCCTGGCTGCAGCACGGTGCTGCTCTCCCATTCATCTCTCGGCTCTCATAAGGACCAAGAGATTATCACAAAAACCTTCTCAGCCAACCCTACCCCAGGTGACATAATTCAACGTAGCCCCATCAAAGCCACCCAGAGAAGACACGGGCAGCGGTTTGGAGATCGCTCGATACGTCAGTGCTTTCTGCCCTCCAAAACTCTTTTATTCTGTCCACCTCAGTTCTTGCCCTGTCTCAACTTGTATCTTTTGTCTCTCTGGCTTCTCAACTCACAAGTTATGAAAAACATTTTGCCGTGTTCTCTTCCCTTCTATAGCCAGTGTTTCCTAATCGTCTAAGTGCCTTGCATTCTCCACAGCTGGCCTTTGAGACAGTTGTAGCCCCGGGCGCAGGGCTGGGTATATCGGCTGTGATCACGATTTATTTTTGGGATGCAGGAGTATGCCCACATCTCAGCAGCTGTGAATGCTGGCATGTGCTGGGGACAGGAAAGGTTTACATTGCCTGGATTCCTCGGGACTGATTTAGAGCGACTCGTTTTAAGGCAGTTGACCGGATAAAACCCATGCTGATTCCCTCTGGAAACCTACCATCTAAACCCAATATGGTCTTGTTCTCAGCTTTTGGGCAGTACCTTCAAGAAAATTAGCCGTTCCTTTGGGTCCTCTTTCCTGGTGTGCAGAGGACAAGGGGCAGACATTGGAGTTGCATGTTTATTGGTCTTTCCAAGGTGGAGGACACCCCTAGAAATGCTGGTGGTGTCAAGCCCACTTCTCCTATGAGCACATGGGGAATCAGAGCTGCACAGCTCAGCAGCCTGCTGTATTGATGTAGAGGTGATTTGTGGTTTGTTTTCCTTAGGATCAGCATCCCCAGACCACACTGAGACAGCAGATGATTAATTTGTGACACTTTTTGGAACAGTGACTAGCCCATAAAACATTTTGCCCTCGCACAAACAAGATATGATGCAATGATTAGGGGAACAATTAAAACTCCGATCATCTCATTTAATGACTATGGTAATGACAGCAACAGGAGGAGAGTTCGTCCTCTCTGAGCACGCATTTCTTAGTGACATAATACATTTCAAGCTTTAAAGCACCCTTGTGGTTGTGATAAATGAAACAATTCAGTAAATTAAACATTGTTCGGAGAGAGAGATAGCTGATGAGTGCCGGCTGACGCTTGGTTCGTGTAAGAATAAACCAGCAGCGATCCTGAAGCTTTGCTCTGTGCAAGGCTCTGCTTGCTTGTGGTGGAGCATGAGGTACCGTAACCTGTTTAAGCTGCCTTGCAGGGATCATCTCCATCTCATCCCCTTCTGATTTGCCGCATGACAAATGCTATCTCCCCTGCGCAGCTGGTGGTAGAGACTTGTCCCAAGATCACAGCTCATGAAAAATCTGGGTGGGACAACACGTATTTCAGAAATGCCTGATGCAAGTAAATTGCTGAAGCAACCCCTTTTTGCATAATGGTTAATTAAAGACCGCTGTGTTCCTGTGTTTTATATGATTCACCATGCTTATCGGAAGACTCCTTTTCTGAGGCAGAACCCATCCCTTCCCCTCACAGTTTACACAGGTTTTTCCTCAGTGGTGTAAGGAGCAGAGCAGGTCCCTTGTCTCGCTCCTGAGCAGGCAGACCCCTGCATTCCAGTCTGCAAGAACTGGACATGAAGTGGATTACAATCAAAATCACCTTTGTTCAATTCTGGAGCCCATCAGCAAGAGACCAAGGGTTCCTGAAGACAGACTGGAAGGTGACTCCATCTAACGCTGCTGTCCACCACAGAGACTTTGGGCAAAAGGCGCAGGGTCAGCTTGCTAGTATGGAGCAAAATTTCTGGAAACCAGTGCGATCCTTAACATTTTGAAAGGCTGTTTGTGTCTTGAGCTTTCAGGCTGTGAGGGAATTGGACCATGCCTCTATCTAGACTGTAAATAATTTGCGTCGAGAGCCGTTTTTATCACTGTGCTTCAAACAACACTCAGCATATTGCTGGAACCAGTTATATAAATAAATTATATAATATGTCTTTGGGTAACTTAAATACCATGCTGAGCAGTCAGTAGTTGAAAGTTGAAAGATGCCCAAGCCAAATTTGAAAATAGAAGGAGATAAAACATTAGATAATTCAATCATATTTATTATAGCTTTTAATTTTCTGTAGCAGGCTGGTAATATATAGAGATATTTGTGTTAAAATGTAATTGTTCTACAGAACAGATGTTTTTATATTACTTTCTCTATCATGTTTAATAACATATTATATGACATGCTGTAGTCATAACACATTGTTAAAAAACTTCTGCAGATACAACATTTACTTCTGATCAAACAAGTGTGCTAGGAGTTCACTGCATCCCAGTGTAATTAAATGTTATTATTCTGCTATTTCGGAGCAGTTAATTGAATTGCACGATGGGCTACTTTAAGAAAATATAAAGAATATCTTTCTTTCTAAAACTTAAGGTAAACATTCACTCTTAAACAGTTTAGTGCTGAATGTCCCATAACGTTAAAGTTCAAAATAAGTCATATTTCCCTGTTTAAGTGTAGTTTCTTGATAGTGGCAAAGTGCTAGTTCTCAAAACACAGATTACAAAGCGAGGACCAAGATGAGCAAAGTCTTTGAACACGTAGCAGATATGTTGTGCTGGAGACCTCACTAGCATAAACAGATTTAAATCCATGGAGCTAGCGAAATGGAAGATCAGTCTTTTTAATCCTTTCTTATTCAAAGATTCTCTCCTGAGCATAAAAGAGAGGTAAGGTGCTCTGTACTATTAAGGCTGCATGTGCAAGGGAAAAAAAAAAAAGAAAAGCGGGTAACAGTGAGATCAACCGGTTTCAAAGGAAATGATGCCAGTGGGGGAGAGTGAGAGAGAAGTAAACGTGAAATTATCATGAGTAAAGAAGGGAAGGCAACAGCTCGCTCGACAAAAGGTCATCAGTGGCTGGGAAAGGCACCACTTCTTTCTTACCGTTGATTTTCAAACACCTTGATGAAGATATCTCTGTATAGAGATTACAGAAGTCAGCCTCTGCTATATTTTGGCAGGATACTGATTTTTGATGCATGTTCTGTATACTTCAAATCTTGATATCCAGAAGGCATTTGACAAAGTAGAGCAGTGGGTAATGACCAAGATTGTGCCCGGGAGAGATGAAGTGATCTCCAGGCAAAGCAATGCTTTAAGATTATCAGGAACTGGCATACCAGCATGGCCCTCTGCATCTCACCCATGGTGAAAGGGAAGCTGTCTCTATCAAGGTTACCAGGTCAAGGTGTCCTTGATGTGGATAACTTGATCATTAGCTTCTTAGCACAAAGTTCAAACTTTAATATGTATTACTTAGCTGCATATCATATAACCTCAGTGTATCTGTGTGGCAGAGTATCCTTATCTGAATGATTAGCATTAGATCATGAGTGGTTGCTAAAAAAAGGGAAGATCAAAACAGTGCCTTATTTAAACAGCATCCCCTCAAACAGATTTACAGCTTCAAGGTGACTCCTCAGTCCGTGCTCCTCTGCCCAGTGGCAGGGTCGTTTGCCAAAGCTTCTGAGAGAGCAATTGAAAGACAGTGATCTGCTACCGGCCTGATTCCTGGAAGCGGGAAGAGAGGAACTCATCACTTGCAAAAGATGGCATGCAGAGAGCCTGACCTAAAGTGTAACCAGGCTCGCTAGAGAAGAGGCTGTTTGAGTCGTGCCTTCCCAAAGCGCGAGCTGAATTCCAGGCAGAGGTCCCACAGCACGTAAAGGGCAAGCGTCACGCTCAGCTGGTGTGAAGGTATAGCCTGGAGATGGAAGTAAGAGGATCATTAGCTTGTAACTGAGAAAGAAGTGAAGGGACCTGCCTACTTCTTGGAAAGGGTGTCCTTAGGGAGCTGGGAGAGGCCTCAGGAGAGGCAAGATGAGTGACAGATGGGGTCAGGGAAATGTGAACTGCATCTACGGCTCATTCGAGGAACATAAGGTCACATTTACAGCATTTGCTGATGAATGGTGAGATTTTACTGCACATCCCGGGCAGTCTACCCAGTGCTATTAGAAATCGTAAAGTAATTCAATACACGATAAGTGTGTAACTTGATACTCGTCGAGTCTGAAATCTCAGTTTCTGCAAAGAGTCACACCCTTCTGCTTAGACGAACTGTTGAATAGTAAAAGCCTTTGGACTTGGCATTCCATGAAATGTGAAATCAAGGTTAAATGTCAGTTCTTCGGTCCAAACAGTTGGGGCTGGTCAAGGTGAGGCTGCAAGGGGGTAGGGCGTGCCTCAGAGAGCCAACTGTTTCTTTCCTATTTGTTGAATCAACTTCAAGGATTTTTCAGGCAGGCTGAAAGCTAACAACTCCTACTCGGGTAGAAACTTCTTCTCTCCTCTATTTTATTTACCTTGCTCAAAAACCTTGAATCGCACTTTAAAATAGTTGACAATGTGTAACCTTAGGAAACCACATTCCCAGTGTTCAAACATATTTTGGGGCTTTGCTAATATGATATTAAAGTGTATGAGACACACTGGCTACCATTTGGTCTGAAGGAAACAACAGATGCCAGGTAAAATAAGAATCCAGTGCTGCCAGTTGCAGGGCCTGGAGGAAATACCAGAGATGTCGATGGAGTAGAGGACGGTGATAATTCTAGGCTATGTCTACACAGCTTGTCAAGCACAAATAGGGAAAGTCTGGTGCACCCCCTGACCCCATGCTCTGCATTTGTGCCACCGACTCTACAGTATTTCTCAGCCAGCCTCTAGGTATGAACATTGCATAAGAAAGTCCAAGCTATAAATTGTGTTTGCTTCTAGGTGAAGCAACATCAGGAGCCATGTAAGGATTGCATGGCTCGTGATTCGTGGCCACAAGAGCAGATGGGATAGATGGTAATTGCAGTAAAATTTCATCTGTCCTGTCTGCACGATAGTCGCAAAATGTCTTCTTCACACCTTCCTTCGCCCACCTGCCTGCACACCCCTCCGTTCTCCCTTAGACTCTCATCTGAGCGCAAGTGTCAGAGGGTTGTTGGTGAATGTGGACTGCAGTGTGCACCTGGACCACTCTAGATAGACAGTATCAGACTCTTGGTATTCAGAAAACATCTCCAGAGGATTCTTTCTAGTGAGGCTTCACATGGGGAAATCGAACCTCCGGTCAGATTTCTTTCCTGGTCCTGGCAGGAAGCAAGTTCCAGTGATGCCCTACGCCAGAGGCAGAGCACACCCAAGAAAGCTGGAAGTGTTTTCCCCTATCTCTAGGATTTCCTTGTGAATGGCACCTTATAGATAGCTGCCTGACTGCTGAGCTTTCACACCTCTGCTGCAATTTAGTTTTTGGCCTTTCCTCTTTACCTTTCTGCTAGTTATTTCTTTCTTTTACTTCTCCTTCCCCAGGCTTTCCTCACTGTTCCTTCCGTGAATTCTTAATTTTAAAGGTGTTCTTCAAATACCTTTTATTCCCTCCTGTACCTAAGTGAAGTTTAAATGTCCTCAGACGAAGGTCCTTATCGTTTCTCAAGAGGCAAATGAAATGCAAACTCCTGAAGTCTTAAATGCAACATAACGCATGTATACAAAAATTATGGGCGAACCGTTTCAGAAGCTGGAACAGGAAGGCTGTTCAGAACTCCTGCTTTACGGAAAAAATAGCCAGAACCGAGGTAGCTATAGCAACATGCGTATCACCACGTTTGAGAGAAATCTAGTCCTCATAATGGATAATCCAATCAAGGAAACAAAGCAGATACCCAGATACCTAAGTAAATCTAATAAAGTGATTAAAATTAATTTAAGATTAATATAATGATATAAAAATCCTTTGCACAGCATGTGACAATTTTAACTCTTCAGCCTCAGCAAACAGCCAGGCTTATCACGTCACCAAACTGTGTCAGAAACAAACTGTTTCTTAGAAACCAACTTCAATTGTCAGCCTGATGCTTTATACACACACGCGCGCACACGCACCCACATTCTATAGGCACATCATATCTGCCGCTGACACGTGTGGTGCTCGTGCATGTGGACGCATTCTCTAACTCTTCTTAAAAGTCATTGCTCCTCCTTAATCTCCATCAAAATATCAGTGGTGAAGTCCTCGCAGGCCACGCTGGTGCAGAATCCATGTCCTTCTGCTCAAAAAGCAAAGTCCCTTGGGATTGCACTGGAGCCTCTCCTTGGCCTGCCAGCAGTGTGGGGATTCAGGCGCAGCTCACGTAGCCTGAATCCGGGGATGCAGAGGTGGTACCTGCTCAGGTTGGAGCTCCCCTTTTACGATACCCATCGTCTTCCCATCAAACTCACAACCTCCCCTTCTCCCAGAGCCGGGGACACATTTCTCAGCAAGCAGAGGGTAAGTGGTTCCTTTTGTCTGAAAAGTAGTGAATGATTCCTGAAAGTACAAATTTACATTTTATGATTTTGGCCTTTTTTCCACACTGTTTCTCATTCTTGGAACTCCTTCCCTCTTTTATGATCCAAGCAGCCGCCCATTTTCATTTAAATCACTCCTTGAAACACACTTTCTCTGCGAAGCCTCCGGCTACAGATGACTGGATATGGCAGAAACAGTGTTTGAATTCAGAACAAGGGTTTTGTTTGAGCAAATTGTTTGGGGAATAGCCACTTTTTACACCACACCTGATATGCAACAGAGTATTAGTGTGCAAACAAAGATTTATTATTCACCGGTCAGTTTTTCATTATTCTTCTGTTTAAAAGAGGTCCAGTCATCTAATCGTAGCACCAGGGGAATAGAAACATATCACATCATTTAGTGTATCAATTACAGGCCTGAAATGAGGATGAGCAAACAGTCATTGTGAGCAGTTTGCCAGTTTATCCATTCTCTAGGGGGGAACGAAGTTCTTTCTGCAAACAAACAGACAAACAAGAATTTTGGGGTAATCTGCTTGCAATCAGGAGTCTTTTTCCAACAAAACTCGGTCATGGAGTAAAACTCATTTAGGAAAACAGTTAGGAAAAAGAAAGTATTTAATTGTATCGTTTTAAACTATCCGCTTTACTTGATTTGTGGATGGTATTTCACCTCTACATGTTTTCTAAGTTAGTTTGCAGCTCCGTATGAGAAGGATTCCTTTTCACAGCAATTGTCAATGCTACAATATTTCTAGTAATTTTCAGCCAATGGTGAAAAATCAGATTTTCTTGAGCTGTGGTGAAAAGCAGAGGCAGAGGTGGGAAGAGACTCTGGGAAGCATTTGGGACAGAACTTCCTCACCCTTACGCATGCCTTCTTCCGTGTGCCAGTGCACGCAGCACATGTGCATGTTTAGGCACATGTGTGCACCGCAGCTCCGCATGCTTCAGCAATGCCACTGAAAGCTGAGGATCTTGGAAGAGGAGGAACGGGCCAGAGGAACGACTGCCACAACCCTTTTTGGTCCCGCGTGGGATTCCTTGCACGGGAAAGCAGCAGTGGATTTATGTGCTAGGCGCAGCAGGCCAGATAACATCGTGGTGGGAGGAATGCCCAGTTGTCTGTGTGGGCGCAGAGTCTCATCCCCGAGTACCATAAATTCCTCCTGTGATCCGCTGAAATTGTGTCAATTCAATCTGAGACATCATTAACCTCAATAATCGTCTTGTCCCTTTGGTCTCAAGGCTCTATTATTTTTCATCTACTTTCTCACTATCCAGAGGCCCAGAAAAAGGCTGGATCATGCTGACTTAACTGCCCTGTCAAGGACTCAGTGGATGGGAACAGCGTCCTTCCCTGAGAAGAACCCAGCTGAATAAAGTTAGGAGAACCATTTGACACCGAACAATCAGGTGAATGCTGATAAGTGCCCTGAAGTGGGACAGAAACCTTATGTAAAACAAACCAAAGCCTCTTGCTAAACATTTGTGTTCCCAGGTAGATACTATGTGGCCACAGGCCATTTAGGAGGTGGCACTGGGAGGTCACCATTTTGAGCGTGGCCCTTTGTTCCCCTTCGTGTCCCCTTCCCACCCAGACCTCCGGAGCCAGCTGCTGACATTGGCCAAGGCTGCACTAGGAGAGGACTGCACCACGTTGGCCTGAATCACCAAAAGTTGTTAAAAGATCACGACTATCTATCTCACCTTTCTGCACAGTAAATACGTGTGTGCCTGTGTGTTTGTGGATGAAAAATAGTGCAGGCATGAAAAATACTATGGAAGAACTGGAAATCATGTCATCAGTACGGAGTTAAGATGCAGGCTGCCTTTAGTGCAAGTACATCTTTTCTGGTTTCTTTGCTCTCTGAATCTAAACCCACCATGCTGTTCGCTTTTCCCCTTTTGAGGAGACGCGTGTTGCTGATAGTTTTGCTGGTGCGGTACGAGCGCCGTATGTGCTCTGTTGAGCATCGCCTTATTAGCACATCCTGTAAAATGATAACTGGTGGCGTAAAGTCCTTGCCTAACATTTACGAACACTTCCTCAGAAGAAACGCCAGGCACTCCAATGCATTTAATTTTAGGAAAGCAGCTGGTCCAAACCATTGGAGACTGTATTATTAGTCTCTCTCTGGGGCAGGACGGGTCATGCTTCCCCATAGAGAGAATGGGCAGACGCAGTCTAGGAGAAGCTCTGGTGTCACGTGGAGGTCTGGTTTTCGCTGTGCCAATGATTTGGCTGCCCAGTGAAGGGGAGATGACCAAGCTTGGTTCCAGCCAGGCATGCCTTGCTATGGTGGCAAGTTGAGCTTGAGGAAAGGGTTAGAGATACTCAGGAGGGTGCAGTGCTGTGTTTTAGGCAGTGTTGGGGGAGAGACAGAAAAGTAACACAATTGTTGCTCAAACAGAACCTTTTCTTCAAAGTAAGATGAAGGCAGTAATGATTCATTGTAGGAAAAAAATCTGTTAATACAATGAACTGTGGTCACGCGTGCTGAAAGGCTAAAATACCCATCGAGATGCCCTGCAGAGTTGAGTGGCACCGGAATATTCACTGGTCTAGTCTGGCCCGTTATACAGACGGACTCAAGCTACAAAAGCTCTGACTCAAGCACACATTCCTCATCCCAAGAGCAGCTGTGTGGTGCCACCTGAGCCCTCCTTAATCACTGAGTATGAAGAAAGCATATGGAAAACCTCAGGATGGGGATACAGCACAAACTGTCTTTGTAGAGCGCCTGTGCCCATAACGTTGCCCTGCATCCTGCTAGGAAGTGAGCCAGGGAGCAACGCTTCAGCGAGAGGAGCTCTGAAAGCCTTGATTCAATTTGTACCCAGCTCAGCTCCACGACTGTCTCTTAGCTGCTTCAAATTACTTTCTTTTTGGCAGCCCAGAAATTAAATGTTAACTCAGAGAACTGTATTAATCTCTATTAGCGAGGAGCTGGAATCTAAATAGCTCAAACCTAGGCTTTCTGGTGTGTCAGCTGAAGCAACATGCATTTATCCAATCTATAAATCAGTTTGTCTGACAGAGCAGCCAAAAGTAAGTGCCACAAAAATATAATAGTCTAAGCACAGAGTTCATCTTGGAATTGTTTTATGACTTACTTAAAAAAGCCCAAAGAAAATAAGCAAACAAAATTATGACAAAAATTAAGAACTGACCCAGGAAGGCCAAAAATACTAAACCAATTAAAAATTTATTTATTTTAAGCTTTTCCCCAACATTAGAGATTACAGTAGCATACTGCAGGTTTTCAGCTACTACTGAGTTTTTCTGTAAGGGAAACACCCTCTTAAACAGTTCTTATCTAAGAGAAGATGCTGAATTTCTTCGCTACAATACACCATGTACAGAAAATGCCTGCTTACCGTCTAAAACCATTTGTCTTGTTGAGGCAGTGGCCAATACCACGCGCTCAGAGAAAAAAAGGGCAAGAAGTGCTAAAATGAGCAATTACTAAGGAACCTGCCCCTAGCAAAAGTTGCCTTCTAATCACTGGGCAATTTATTGTTATTTATGATCTAAAGCATGGTGATTTATATCCCTTGTAATTTGTTATTCTACTCAGTGCAACACTCGGTATTTGTATTATTCATGGGCCTTTTTAAATCTTATTTCTTAGCTGACCTCAATAATAGCAGCTGGGGCAGTAAGTTCCACAAGTTAATTATTGGTTGTGTATAAAGCACTTTCCTTAGGAGAATTGTATATTACCTGCATTCGCCTCCTAATTTGCTGGAGTCTCTCTCGTTCCTGCAATCTGAGTAGGGACACTTCCTCTATAAGGTTCATTATTCTCGGTTAAATACACCTTCAGAAATCATTGCTCCTTTGCCAGCTCCCAGCCTGTGCATCCCTTTGTGTGCAGAGTCTTCGCGTGACCGTTCGTACCATGAATACTTTCTCCATCGGCTTTCCTCTGGCAGGCTTTTTCCAAAGGCCTCCAGCTTGCAGAAGTGCTTTGCCCTGGCAAGGTGACCACCAGCGCCTTGGTAAACAAACAGCAACAAAAATTCAGGAACTCTTCCTAAATTCTCTTCCTAATTAGGAAGCGAGCCCCTGAGCAGGGCTTTGGACCAGCCACGCTTGCAGCGTCTGCCAGGGCTGTCACCATGGGGAAATATATTGTCCCTGAACAGATCCTGCCTGAGAGTATGGACTGAAAATAGCGCTTCGCTGGGGCTTGCCTCTCTGCACTGCCCCAGCCACAGCACCTTCCTTCCCACCACTTCTCCCTGGCTCTCCTACTGCTCCCATGGGCTGGGTGTCCCGTCTGCCTCCCCCCAGGGCACGACTACCAGGGCCAGAGGGCTGGTGCCACGCAGATCCAGCACCAAAACTGCCCATCCCGTCCCTGGTCCCCTCCCTCACTTTTCCCAGGGGACTAAGGGAGCCTCGTTCAGGGCTGGGGCACAACTGGTGGCTTGCTGGTTCTGTGCCAGCCCGGCATCACTCCACATGTCCTCAGCTCACATAGGAGTTTAACTTCCCACTTAACTGTCTTGGGAGGGTTGAAAACCTTCTTCCTACCTCCTTTAGCCCCTGTGCCTGACCCCTTCAGCCACCTTATAGCTTAGCTTGAACAAACACCTGACAGTCACTTGGGGGTGACGGAGCTGCTGCGGAGATGGGCACTGCGGCACCTGGAGCAGGGAGCAGCCTGTGCCGATCAGTGGGACCGCCGGGTAAAACAGATGACATTCTTCCAAGCACGGTAACTGCAGGACCCTGGGGAGATGCTGGTGGGAGACCCGTGTCAAAACCCTGCCCTGCACACAGCTGGGCACAGCTGGGTCTCCCACCAGCACTGCTGGCAGCCAGGACGCCACAGACAGGAACCAGCTGAGGGTGGCTTAGAAGATGTAAATCCACAGAGATCTTCATTGATGATTATGTCCAGAATGGTTTGGTTGATACCACAGCTTGGTATCACAGACGCAGAGTGATCTGGTGGGGTAAAAGCGCTCAACCACTTCTAGCCCAGGATGTGGTTCCTCCCCAGGCCTGAGTGTGAGCTCCTGACTGAAGTCCTTACGGGAATGCACATGGAGCAGACATTCAAGTCTCTGCCTCTTCCTCAAGCTCTCTTGAGAAATAACCCTGCTCTCTCTGCGTTTCTGAACTACAGCTAGCCGCAGAGCTAACAGCGTATCACCGCAAGTTTGGGGGTACCAGAGGTTTCCTGCTCCTGACACAATTCCTTGTTCAGCATTAGAAGGAGAGGACCCTGGCTATCACACCGCTCCCTCCACCTACAAGGAGCTTGAGCTTTAGCTTAGCCAGTATCAAATATGTGATTGATGAAGCATATTAGAGAGAGAAGTTCAGGCCATTGTGTTCAGGCCAGGACAGGAAGGCTACACGTGCTGACTCAGCAAGGGCTGCCTTTACTCTAGAAGAAGAGGATTTGTCCGCACCCAGCAATTAAAATGTCAGCTCTATTTGATACAGCAATCACTTCCACAAACGCTCTACAGAGCAATTTTCCTCTGCAAATGGACTTCAATTCTATTAACGCAACTATGAGAAGTTTTTCCAAAATTCTGTGCAAGACAGAACCTGTACAGAGTCTAACCTCTTCCCATCTAAGAAAATACCCAGAAATCTAAAAGAAATTCTGTACAGTATGAGCAAGACTGACCTTTCTCCAGACAGCAGCAACAAATTATCAAGCAGAAAAAAAGGAAAAGCAGTCCTTCTAAGAAGGAAAGCGAGATCTGGAAACCGAGTAATTTAATGTCCTTTAATGTCTCCAGCCAAGCTTCATATCACTTGGAGCAGTAAGGAAAAAAGGAAAAGGAAAAAAATCAAACCACCTTTAATTCCCATGAGGAGGTCACCGAGTTTATCTCGTCCAAAGGCTTACAGTCTGGTGCGGGGGCTACAAAAACCAGCAGGGAACATTCCCTCAGAAAATGATACATCATTCCCCCTTCTGTCAGGATTTTGCTTCTCTAATCAGATAAGACCACTTCTTATATTCAGTATACATAGAAAAGAAAGAAAGATGTGAGATTGTGCCTTTTATTCAACTCCTTTACTGCCTTAAAGAGAACTATAACAAAAAACCAGTCTACCTGCCTGACCGCTTCTCTCATCTCATAAAAGATAGGAAAGCTGTTTATATATTTTCTTTAAACTTAGCTCAGAAATTCAGGTTCTGTCTCTTTCTTTTTTCTCCCAGCTCAGACTCTCAGGTGTGCTGCTTGCTGGCTTACTTGACGTGAGCACTGAGGACTCAGAGAAAGCCAACCACCTGTGCCCCGTTGCAGGAGAGCCTGTGGAGTACCACCACCACTGGCAAAGCAATCATGCCAGTGAACCCAAATGTGCCCAGCTCTTTGTTTGTACACAGTGAACTCCCTGAGGCTGAGATGCTTTCTTAAAAAATGTATGACCTTATTTCTTTGGCACGTGGTAGAGAAAGCTCCCAATCCACTTCATTAGTCGTCTCAGGAATGAAGCTATCATAAAACTACCTTACAGGTCAAAAGAATTAAGCAAACCTTTTAGGACTTCTTCATGCACTTCTAGAATAATAACAGAGGAAAAAAAAACAACCTGTCTTGAGCAGAAGTTTCTATCACAGAGCCATCAAAGCTTTTAAGCCCGGACTATTGTAATACAAGGCGATCCTAGCAATTGCTCCAAACCAGCAGCTTGTTAAGCAGGCAGGTACTCACCTGTAAGGCTGAGCAGACTACAGAGCCCATTTCTACCACAACAGCTACCAGCTATTCTGCTGCGCAAATACGCTCTTCAGCTACATGGCTGCAAGTGAGCTCAGGTCTCGGCATAAGGGAGAAAACAGCCCTTCGGTCCTGCTGCAGCAGCTGCCTGCCATAGGGATGAGGTTTGAACTTGCAGAGGAGAGGCAGGGCGGCGCCTGGGAGCTCGCTGTGGTGGAAGGTGAAGTTAATGAATGTCAATGTTTAGCCCTTTTTTCAACTCACAGCGTTTATCCAACATTTCCAAAGGATAGAAGAGATATAAACTGCCCACAAACACATGTTGACTAGGCTTAAACAAGGGAAGGAAGGGCTGAAACAGCCTTTCAGCTGCTATTAAGGCTCTAAACCTTAGTGCTAGAAAAGTGATGATCTGTGAATGGGGCAATAGTAAGCGTGGCTTGCAGCAGCAGAGTGAATAGATCTTTTCCAGCTCTACATCTCCATTGGAAATTTTGCTTTAGGAAGCTCACAAGCTATTGTCAAACACCTAGGAAAGACCTGGCCAAACAGAATAACAGCTCACAAACCATCCATGTACAGCTGTAGCAAAATGCGAGCTGTGTCACTGACCAACTTTTGTCTAGGATCTGAGGGCAAGATTCACACCCTCAGGGGAGCTGCTTTGCCAGGCAAACCAGTCACGGTGGGGTTTTAATTAATGACCCTGTGGTGGGTAGGAGAGAGGAGAAGCCTCAGGTTGCCAAAAGCATTTGTGGCCATTCCTTCACTAACCCCCAGCTACTGGGACTGTGCTTAGATGAGATAAATTATGAGCAGGTCCTTGCTGTGCCCCTTTGACCGTCTTCTGTCAAATGACCCCTTGAGACCATAGTTACTCCAGAAACTGGCCCAGATCCCAGCTGGCTCTAGGACTGCCTGTGTAAAATGAGAGCAAAGCCAACACCAGTGAATCCGCTCACTGAGGGACAGCAAGGGCGGCTCTGGGGCCACCCTGAAAGGTCCCATCGCGCTCCGGGAGGCACATGGCACAGGGCTGCTTTTGAAAGGTGGCTTCCTGTCCTTGCTCTGTTTAAGGTTCGTCCTTCCCTCCGTAAGATTTGCCTGAGCATCAGAAAAATCCCCCTAAGAAGCCTGAGCCATCCAGGCAGCTGGAAAGACCTGCTGCCTCCGGGAGGAAGAAAGCCAGGCTCATTCGGTTGTTTTCCAGAGGAGCCAGGGTTATCCTGGCAGCTGACCTGGTTGCTTGCCAGAAAGAGCCAGGGAAGCTGGGTAGGGAGTTTCTAAGGAAAACCTCAGTCTTTGGCTTAAAATGTGTGGCACAAGACCCAGGGATGAAGTTGAGCTGGGAGATATGAAGACAAGAAAATATTTCTTGATGCTTGAGCCGTATTGGCAGAGGAGAGAGGGGAGCCATGGACTCTCACCAGTTATGGAGGGGGAGTCTGCGAGCGGTGAGGCACAGGGAAGCAATATACCATGCTTTTTTAGGCATTGTTAATGCTTCTGCATAAGCCTGGGGGCTCCTGGGACAGCAGGGTTTCAGCTGACGTGGGGCTGGGTGCACATTCTGGAGATTTTCAGATGAGGCTTTAATAAGTCTGTCTTGCTTATCAGTGCCTCTAAGAGCTCAGGGTTCAGATAAGCACCGGCAGAGGATGCATGTTTAAATAAATGTAGAGAGGACTCTGATTTTTTCATCCATCACTTACAGGTTTCTTTTTTAACCTTCTTCAGGAGGTATGACTGCTGCTTGTGTGTATGCGTGTGTGTGCAACATCATCCCCATTCCATCTGGGTTGTGATTAATTTAGATGTAAGGCATTCGGTATAACTCATTCTACGTATTTATTTCGATTTCTAGATACGTCATGTACAAAGGATCGTTCAGGAACACGCCTGTCAGCCTATCTTCTTTCAGCAGCTTAGAGAAGAGAGCAAAAGCAGTAAGAAAGAATATGTGGTGTTTTGAATAGCCATAATTCTTCACTTTGTCCTCTACGGACAATTTTTTTCTTAAGCCTGCTAGTTTATCTTGAACCCATGGACTTGAAAAAACATATCATTAAAGGATTTTTGTTTCTTTTTTGCTTTCAGCAATAAAAAGATAATTGGAGGGGGAAACAACCTATTCCTCTCATGAATAATCTTCAGTGCGGGCCAGTGACTGCTCTGTGGTCAGTGGTCTGTTGACCACTATGGTCTGGCCATGCTGGCTGTAAGGAGACATGAAATTCTGAAAATCTCTGACCTCTTCCCCAAGCGGCGATGCCACGAGCTCCTCCCCAGCTGCCAAGGTCTGCTCTTGCCCCCAGCATCACAGCTGGAAATGGGGCTGCCTGTGAGATGGTAGGAGCGAAGCACGTTGTGCCACAGCTCAGCACTACGCCAGTGGGCGCATAGAGTAGCTTGACATGGTGGAAGGGACAAGTAACCTGCCTAAAAGACCACAGCTAGCCCAAACTGGACTATTACTGAACAAGCTTACTTGAATTAAAGTCGTCTTGTGGTTGCAGTCAGTAGTCCTCCACCACAGCCTTGTTAGCTCCCCTTAAAGGTCCTCTGTTTCTGATTTCCTCTCTGCTTCCTGAAAGGTCCTGTAAGGGGCACCACAGAAGAGGGAGAGCGGCTTTGGGCGTGACAGAAGACATAACTAGCTGGGCAAAACTTACCATAGGTATAACTAGGGGGCAAGGCGTGACACTTCTGCTGGTGTTACCCATTCTACATGCTTTAATCACGCACTTTGACATCTATTATGTGCCTAAGCTATCTCTGCTGAAAGTGGTCCTGGTGTTGTCCAGGTTATTGTGGTTCAAGGTAACATTTTTATCCATTTGTAATCTCACAGAAGACCGTGTGGGCTTTAGAAACCTTTTCTGTAAACTAGCTTTAGATTTCAGTTGTTGGGCCTATCTGGATTTATAGGTGACTTTCTTTTTTTGGCTAAACGATTATATAAAGATGACATGAGAATATATTGTGCTTTGCTTGCCAAATTTTTGTCTTGCTCTTTTTTGGAAGCTGCTTGTGATTGAGGTCCTACTCCTGCTTGTGCTAAAGCTAATAAGAGTTGTAGCATTTACTTAGATACTCCTTACTCCTGTGCCCAGTGCATTTATAAGAGCACTTGCTGAGACCTTCTGGTAGTAGCAACAACTTAGCACCTTCAATCAAACAAAGCGCCTCACCAACATGACCAACAACATCTTTAAGAGTCAGCAACCCACCATAAATATCTGCAGTTTCACATCCAGGGAAGCCAGCATAGATGGGTTAAATAAATTGCCCCCTTACTGTAACCGCGATATGTTGGGAAGATCGCAACTGCTGCCCAGGACTTGGACTTCCCCAGTGCTTCACAAATACACAGCAGTTCAGACACCTCCTCGTTCTCTGTCAGGTTTCTTTTGAAACAGACGGGACAGGGGAGGCCAACAGAGAGGATATCCTGCACAAACAAAGGACTGGAAGCCGGGGTACGTGAGAATGGAGTGACTTGCCCAGGGTCACAGGGGAAGTTGGCGAGGAGGCAGAAATGCTCCCCAGGCTAGCTGGGTCTCAGGACCATCCTCTGTTCCAAAGAGGAAATCACAGCCAGAAACTGCTCAGAAACCAGGAGGTTTTAGCTCCTGACCACATACTGAAATTGTGAAATTTTGTTTCCTTTGGGTGATCGTCCCAGTTTCCCAAAAGTTGCCACACGCGTTTTGAAAGTTGGACTGCTACCCTTTCAGCAAAACACATGGAAGCCCGGGAAAGGACCGACAGAGGAGCTGAGGGCTCGCTCCTGCGGGACACCGTACCACAGGGGAGGTGCACCTTGCTGTGGTCTGAAACCACTGATTTACATCTCCCTTGCAAATCTCCAGCAAGTCTTCACCCTCTATGGGTAACCTACTTCCTCCTCAACGGGAACCAGCTACACTCGTTCTGCTGATAAAGTCTTCATCTTTCTTGCTTTCTTTGACCACGCTGGCCACCCTGACCTTGCAAAAATGAGACGAAATACCACACAGGGACCTAATGATTTAAATATGAGACTGCACATTTCATCTTGAAATTCAGATGATCTTATTAAAGCGTGGAGGGAAAGCAGACAGAAGTACAGCCTTTTGTGTTTGGCTGAGTACATGTATTATTTATGATGTAGAATGAATGACTGATTGCCTTGAATTTTGATATGCGAGGCAAATGAAGAAATGTTACCTCTTTATATGCAACGCTATGAGAAAGTGGTTTCTTCAAGTCTGATGTGGAAAAAGCTGGATTACAGCACATTTCATATGTTTAAGCTGCAGCTGAAAGGTAAATAGGCAGAGCTGATTTAACAAGGACCTACAGTCATCTGTGGGGCAAATTCCATTATGTTTAACAGTACAGTACCAGAGCTGTATTTGCCCAGTATTTGCTGATTAAAACTTCATGTAACAGCAAGGTGGTTGCTGGCAGACCAGTGACCTTCACCCCTGCAACTCAGCTTCAAGGGCCACAGAGCTCTGCAGCTGAGTAATAGACTCGCGTCTGCAGAAGACTTCAGTCATAAAAATCAAGCCACTGCTCTGACTTTGTGATTTTCTCATAATGGCCATCAAGACAGCAGATGAATTAAACTCTTTTTCACACTGCCAAAACGATCTCTAAATTATTAAAGGGAAAGAGGAAAACTGAATTTGTATACAGTGGGAAAGGACTTGGGTCATCAACCTGCATACTCTATTCAATAATAGCATAAGTAATCACGCTGTCAGCAGGTATTTAAAAATCATTTCCACTTCATTCTTCAAGCTATCTTTCTTAGCACAGAAATGGAGAGGCTGACTCCATTTTTTTAGCGCAACTAGAAGCTGTGAGACAGTGTCCTTCCCTTCCCTCCCCTCCCACAGGAGTCCTGACAGCAGGAGCTCAACTGTTTTCCAACCACTGCTATGCACAGTTCACTCATTTTCCTGTTACATGCACTGACCTGCTGAGTGTTGTCTATCTGTCTTCCTTGTATGTTTATGTAGAGCATATAAAAAAGGACAGAGCACCCACACAGATAAGCTCGCACATACGTACTCTAGTGACATGAGTTTAAATATAACTAGAGTTTGCAAGGCACTTTAAGGTGAAAAGCTTCACATAACTGCTGACTATCCTTAAAAGTTGTATTTCCCCCTTTTTTTTTTTTTTCTTGGCATATACTATCTGTAAGCGATGACAACTGAATAAGCTATTCTCTCACAGGATAATGGCTTCCTGCTCCTACATCGTGCTGAGGCGAATTGGAGATACCCACGTGTGAGCAAGGGAAGGATGCTCATTTCCAAAGCACAGTGACACTCAGTGACACCCTTCTGCTGCCAAAGCTTTATTCTCCGTCTGTAAAACGAATTTAGACAGACATTGTAAGAGTAACTCTTCCTATTGTCACGCGTTACAAAAATATGGACTCTCATTTTATCTGTCCGCTGCCTCTAGATACCAGCAACACCATCGCCAGTCAACGTCAGATACACAGACTATTTTACTGGCCAGCAAAAGTAAATGAAAGCACCCCTCCTCCTCCTCCAGATTTTGATAGCCTGATCCAGTGGGATAACTAATACCTGAATAATCTTATTGACTTTCTGCAGCTTTTTGGCACAGCGAGACGCTGGTCACCACGAGGGCTTTTCTACACAGAAGGTGTACCACCGCGACGGCTTGGCCACACACAAAATTGTAACTATACTGGTGTAGTAAAAGTGGTGTAATTTCCCTCGGGTAGAAACAGCTATACCACTATAAGGATGCTTATTTATGCTGAAATTTCTATTTCCATACAAGAAGGTGAATAAGCTGTACTGGCATAAAGCACCTCTGTGCCAGTACAACAGCTTCCCCCAACTAATGGTTATATTGGTTTATCTATTTCAGTAAAAAATATCACACCTCTAATGGAAATAGTTGTACCAGTACAAAATCTATGAGTGGACCAGGCCTGAGCAAAAACTTTGAAGACAGGCTCCTTTTTTCCCCCTCAATACCATAAAAAACATCTTAATAAGTAACCTGGCTGGATTTCTTTTAGAGCACTGGCTTGGACTACCCGCCAGTGCTCACTGGCAAATGTGGGTCAAATATTCAGTGATCCGACAGGCAGGGAGGCTTCCCGGTGTGGTGACAACGCTCGCAGGGAATATTGTACTTTAATCCTTCCTGTTCTGGTTCTTTTCCCTTTTAAGCAGCAGTTAATACCCTGCCTGGAGGTACAAGTGTGGACGGGGGCCGAGCGAGCAGCCGTGCTCACCAGGGCTGGCCAAGCGCTGCCCCGATACAACATCCCTTCTCCTGGACCCGCTGCCTTTTTCCCTGCCTGGCCCTGCTGCACAACTGGGGGGGACGACACAAGAGAGGAGGGCGCTGACAGTCATACCCACACCCCACCGACAGACAAAGGAGCTTCAGAAATCGGGCAGCCCAAATCACATGGCAGAAGCTGTTCCCTTAAAAACAGAAAAAAAATGCAACCCTCATCAGGCTGGAGACTAGTCTCATGATTTTGCGGGTCTGACTCATGATTCTTCATCTAAGGCATAAGCTTAGTCAGGGGAGATTCAGGTTGGATGTTAGGAAGTATTTCTTCTCTGAAAGGGTTGTCAGCCACTGGAATAAGCTGCCCAGGGAAGTGGTTGAGTCCCCATCCCTGGATGTGTTTAAGAATAGGGTGGATGAGCTACTTGAGGATATGTTTTAATGGGGATTAGGGATGGTTGGACTCGATGATCTCTAAGGTCTTTTCCAACCTAGAAATCTATGAATCTATCTATGAATCTATGAATCTCCGATAATTCTGCCTCACACACTTAAAAATAAAATCTGCTCCTAGGCACAGGTCAGGCAGAGGCTGGGCTATATTCCTTACAAAATCAGGTTTATGCCTTCCATTTGGTATTTCACTGGCAGACTCCAGTGCTGGACTGATTTGCTGCTGTGGAGAATAAGATCACCTGCTCTTGGGAGAAACCTCCCCTGAAAATTAACCGATTTTTTCTAATGTCACCTTTGATTATCAGTGACAATTCACTGTCCTGGGCATATAAGGCAAATGCACATTTTTCCCATTTTTGGTAAGCGTGGAAAATTTCTGGTTAAAGCAAAAGGTACGTGAAGGGACCTGGTTGAAATTAGTTTTGAAATCTCATTCACATCGCACCCTTCGTAATGTAACATGCAATCAGCATGCCGAGGAAAATAAGAAATCCTCACCTTTTGTTCCCAGTTTTGGGAACATGGGGCACATTATTACCCTGGGTTGGGCTCCGTGCGGTCTGTTAGCGCCAGGAAAAACACTCTGGAAGTGAGGTACTGCATCTTGCTGGAGACCACACAAACCTAAGAACAGCTCTTCTGCTTCAATGCAAAAAAAAAAGAAAAAGGGAGGGGGGGTGAAAAAAAGTACAGGCTGTCCCCAAGCCCTTTCTTTGCTTGTGCAATTACTGCGCTCACCAAGTTTTGACTTGTTTTAGAATCGGGATTAAAATCCCCAGTCTTTGCACTGTGAAAAGAAGGGCGAGCTGTGAGCCGGCAGTGATGTAAGGCTTCTCCTTGAGAACAGGACTTCTCCTGTGCTGGGTCACTCGTTGGGAATTTTATTAGCCTGAAATAGTCTCCATCGCCTCCCAAGTGCAGCGTGTAACACAAGATCTACTTTCTGTGGATCGTGCCCAGTGATTTAGAACGTGCAGATGATTTAAAACGATCCGTGCTCCAGCTGGAGCTGCCTGCCCGGGCTGCCGTCCGGTGTTTATCCAGGGGCTAATAGAAAGATCTTTGTTAAAGCGCTCAGGCGCTGGTGAAGCAGCAATATCAGGAACTTTTTCCTCTCAGTTCTTCCCTTGGGGATAGCGGGGAGTATCGCTACAGGTGGGCAGGAAGCCGTAACGGAGATATAGGCTATTTAACGATCAGGGAACTCCGACCATACAGAAAATCTGGTTTAGATTTAGCAGCTGTATTCCAGCTCCCTCTTGTATTATGTGTTTGACGGAGATGTGTCTAGTTATAGGTAGAATACCTAGGAATATTATCTAATATTTCAGACTTTTATGCATTTGAGAGAACAAATAAAAACACAACGGTACATCAAGGTGTCTGGTATGAAAGCCAGCTGAACAGCTGCTTTCCCTGCCTCTCTGAAGCTTGAACTATACCATGAGAGGCTGAGTTTGTTTCTTATTCGATCTGTACTTACTGTATTTAGAATATAGGCCACGAAGCTGCATGACTTGGAGAACAGGGCCAAAGTGTGACACAGGAGTCCGGAGCTCCAGTTTTGCCACCACCACTAACATCTTGGGTGACCTCAGGGAAGTCACCCATCTGCTTTGCTCCCGTCCTCCTCTTCTTCTGACTCTTCCAGTCTGTAAAGGTCTTTGGGGGAGGGACAGCCACTCGCGCCGTGTTTGCACAGTACCAAACACAGCAGGGCTCAGAAGCTCAATTAAGGCTTGTATTTACCAATACAAGTAAATAGTAATATAAATAAGACATTTTGCCTGCTCAGCATACTGCAGAGGATTAACCCATTCCAGAAGTCCAATATCTTCTTGACCGCTTTGATGCCAGGACAAGATGAATAAAACATGCTACTCATTACTTTCGAAAAGCATTTGCATAAAATATATTGCTATATTTTACTACATTTTCCTGTTATGCAAGCCCACCTTTATGTGGTAAGATTTATTGCAAGCTAAGATTTATTGACTTATTTCAGCATGGAAATGACTATTAAGATTGACCTGTCAGCAGTTTTTAGTTTAATTGCTCTTTGATCCTTCAGCCTTGAACATATTTGCATTTTCAACTAAGCATCTCTTGGCAACACTTGTAGAATACAGCCGAAGCAGTCGCTGAGATGCAGAGACCTAAAGAAACCTGTGAGTTTCTCCATTTCTGGACATGTCCTGTGTTGAATTACTGCAGGTTTTCAATCTCACTTTATCTTTACAAGTGTGCTTTTGGGTGGCAATAGTATTGTTCTTTGTTTTCATCCCCTGATCTTTTAATCCCCCTCTGAGCACAGAGGAGGTAGAATCTCAAAAGAGCAATTTCCAACCCGAAATCAAAACAAGATATATCCAAATCTGTCCATATTCTGTCCTCCCTGCCCACGTGAGCGCACAGGCTTCAGCCACAGGGTAGGGGGATGAAACCTGTGGCTGCTCTGCATGGAAATTGTGTCTAAGCTTGCTCCATAATATAAATCAAAGGTCTATGAGGATGGATGATTTCCATGGTGTTTATATGGAAAAAACATTACACAGCATCCTTCTCTGTGGAGGAAACCAGCATCAATTGATCTATGCAACCCAGTGCAAAACTGACTATTTGGAAAATAGGTAGGCTGATCAGGACTGTGAACGAGAATGAAGAAGAGGAACGGTCCTCTCCTGGAATGAAAGACCTGCTCTGATTCCCAGTTTGAACCTGGAACAATTCTATCTAATGACAGATGCATAGGATAAAACTAGCAAGCTTTAACTTGTATAACTGGGCTTAGAAATGAAGTTACAGAAGTTCGTACACACTTTGTACGAACACTGGCCCCAGTAGCAGTAAAGCAGTAATTTTACATAACGCAGAACTGCTGCTAAATTATTCATCAACACATAAAAATGTAACTCTTTGCACTTCTGCAGCACTGGCTATCTGCAAGTTGCCTCCAACGGTTCCTTCCATAGGCTGGAAAGTTTGGCACATTAGCAGCGAGGCTAATGAACGAGGGGCCACGCACTGCGCAGGCAGCCACACCACCGCTCTGTGCTCAGCGTCAGCTGGTTAGGGAACACGCTGGGTACACCCACCACCCAGGCTGACTGAAGGACTGAGGGCTGGGTTTTATCAGCAAAGGGTCTGCAGTGGGGATAGTCGAGGCTGGTCTTGAGCACGTTAACCAACCATGGGGTTGTATTAGCAGAGATACTTGCAGTCTCGGGATCTCTTTGGTGACTTCCAGGATCCAGACGTATGAGTGGTTTTGGTGGACCTACTGCTTACTGAGGTGCCTCCTGAACGTTGTTTGCAGTCACAGGTCGCGTTGGAAGGGAGGACTGCAGCTCTTTGGGCTACACTTTGGCCTCACTCCTAGGTTTTGTCAGGGGGCAGATGCATCCATCTCCCTCTCCCATCACCATTATCTCTGGTTTCAGAATGAAACAGCACTGGCTGCTGGCTCTGGGATCTGACCACTGTAGTTGTGCAAAGGCTGAATCATGAATCACTCTCCACCTTGACTGCCATTCACTCGAAGAGCCTTCACTCATCGCCATAGCGGAAGCACTTAGTTTGCTACCTCAAGCACTGGCTAAATCAAACCACGTTTTGGTTTACTGTAAGGCAAAAAAAAAAAAAAAAAAGAGAGAGACACAATCGATCAGTGGTACCACCCAAACCAGAACCCTCAAGTTGTGACCCACTTCGCCGTGCCAAGCACTACAAGGGAATGATCGCAGCGCTGCTGACAGAAACTCCTCTGTTGAATGCATGAAACGAGACAAAGGAAACCCATGCGTACTTGCACTGTGTTTGCTTTGTTCCTATTGCAGTAAACACAGGTTACGATGTAGAGGACAATGATGTTCCACAGTCTTGCTCTTTCAATAAGGTTTCCTTTTTCACTCCTGACTGGCAAAGTGGACACTAGTGTTTGTGTATGAATAATGTCCTCTTTCAGTCTGATGCTCAACTGCCAACAACACTATGCCTTGTTCAGGGGGAAACCTTTGGGGCTTCGAGCACAATAAAGACCTCAGAAAAGAGACATGTCATGTGTATGTTTTTATCAGTCTATAGACAAAAAAAGTAAAGAAGACAAAAAAGAAAAAGGAAAAGAAATTGGCCAAAGACAACATTATCTGGCGCTGGATTTAACATTGCTTCCAGCAGTGTCTGCGTATAGCTATTGTGACTGTGTCAAAACTTAGACCCTTTTTGAAAGTTCCTATTTTACAGGACAAAACCCCTACTGTTAAAAATGGTAAAGGATTCCTGACTTCCTGAAATGATGAAGGAATCTCTCTGTCTGTGTGTGCCTGCGCTCCCGTATGTATGAAGAGAGTGATGGGTGGGAACAGACAATGGAAGTAAGCTTGTTCTTAAAATCCTTAAATGTCAAAAACATACAATATTCCTGTTAAGTAGTTCTAATTCATCTCTCTTTTGAAAGAGTCTTCACTATCAAAAAGTCTTTCACAATCGAAAAACTGTTTAAACAAGAAACTCAACTTGGTAGACAAGCACAGGAGAGCGTGACTTTTATATCTGGTGCGGCATCCCGTAAGCTGTTAGTACTTAACCAAATGATATTTCTCTAGCAAATACTTAATAATATGTAGCAACAATACAAAAAAAAAAGTGCCTTTTTGGTCTTAGGAAGTTTCATCCATCTTAGCATACTTTGATGAACAACCCTGGGAATTCAACTACATGGAAACTTTCTCCAGCCAAACGAAGACCTCATCAATGAATCAAACTCCACACACTACTCAGCAAAACGGAAAAGCAGGTCGGAACAATGTTGTACCAAATCCAGGTGAACATTACTGAAAAATCAGGAATTCCTTTGTTTCATTTTGACTTTAAAAAAGGAACTCTTGTCATTGCAAAGGTCATTTTCTGCAAACGAGGAAATGTAACCATTAAGGCAGCTATAGCTACAGCAGGGGTATAGCCTATTTTATTGTGTGTGCTCACTAGCAACCCATGGAGTAAGAATAGGAACAGTCTCATAAATCTTAACGGAAAGTCTCAGAGGCAAAGCACATTGGTGCACATAATGCACATGTAACTCAACTGAGGGTTGGAGATGAGTAGAGAAACAATACACACAAAAAAATACTCTAAATATGTAACAGTTGCTAATTAGCTGTTGTAGAAGACAACTATTTCTCATATTCCACCAACAAAGAACCAATTCATGAACATTTAGTTCAGACAAACTGACTCAAATCAAGATTTGTGCAGATTTTTGCATTCAAATTAAGCCACGTGCTTGATGCTAAGCAGCACCGAACAACAGAACTGCTGCTTTCTTTTCTGGAGAGAGAAAACATCGCAAACTATCTCAGGGTGGCATTTTCCATTGTTTCCTAAATGCACCTCTCGTTTTCCTCCTTTTTCCTACATACTGATGAAGTGACAATTTTCGGCTGTGGTAAATGTAGCATAAATTGTTCAAATCACTTGTATGAACTGGGGAAGTTGAACCCTGCCATGTTCGAAACTCTGCAGATTGACGTGCACGTCAAAAGGTTTTTTGGCCCAATACTTTGCACGACCAGAGTTAGCAGGCTGTCTGTACAAGAAAAAAGAATCTATAATGAAGTCCCTTAAGCCAAATAGCTCATGCAGGCAGCCAATACTATTTAAAATTAAATATCCAATCAGAGCGATTTAATGCTGGCTTTATGGCTGAGTAATACTCTGAGCTCAGTAAAATAAAAAAGTTACTACAAACATGCAAAGAAGGGGAGGAGAGACCCACAAATTTTATTTGAGACGTGAGACTAGATTTCTCTAAGTCCTGAACATTGATTTATACCTGTACAAGGAATAAAGATAATAAATTCTACATTCAGTTTCCCTGGTGATAACATTTTTCACCTCATTTCAGTCTCTTACTCAACAGGACAGTATGAAGGACCAGATGAAATCGGGCAGGTATCAGGCTCCTTCCTCTGGATGAAGGGAGGTAAGAGTACGTGGGGAAAATCTAGGCTGAGAGAGACACTGGCAAAAAGGGGAGCTCACCGCCTTTCATAAAAGGTCCTTCAAAAAAGAAATCAGCCTGCAGACTGTCCACCTACAAGTGCCATGAAAGAACTAATCCAGGTGGCATGCACACCTCTAGACAAAGGCTGCATCTGCACGTGCAAACAGTGTGGACCAGTAAGATCAGATATATAGATGAAAATTATTGGTGCTGAGGACACAATGTCTTTACCAGATGCATTTCAGGGTTTCTGTTTTGACTTAGGATGAAGTCCAGGCTGATTCCACGAACTGAACGCCAATTTGTGCTGGAGCGCGTCTCCTGAATTCATTTCATCCAGTAGGAACCCAGTTTCTGAGCCCTGATGCACCACAGAAGAGGGGATGATGGGGTGAAGAGCTTGAAAAATGCTTGCCTGATAAGCACTAAACCACTGACACATGTTTACTTCCCAAATGAAGACTACTAAAAGCATTAATTGAAAGTTATTACATGGAAGGGTCATACCTATAACTAGATTTCATCATAAATGGGTTTACAGTAAAATTTCCATTCACTTATGGTTAAACTAAGCTGCTACCAGGAATTCCGCAGTACCTGAACAAGAATGGAAGAGCGTACACAACTCCCATCAACAAGAGAAAGGAATGAACACCCAGCCTAGCTTCCTACTGTAGACAGCCGAACTCCCCCTCCGTTTTTAGCTTGAGGTGTGACTGAGCCAGCAAGACTTTGTAATTTTTTTTTGCTGTCATAGCGAAGGTGACAGCTCATCTTGCAGCTGCTCCTGTAGTTTTTTACCCATGGGAGTTCAGTACTCAGAGGTTTATCCATAAATAATTCTTATAAACTTTAGTCCCACACAGTGCCAGCACCCAGAACCAGAACCTTTGCATTGCAAAGCCTGGAGGATCCTCTTTGGATCCCTTACCATGAAAAGTATGTACCCATACGATTTGTTACACTAAAGGGGCATTAGTAAGGAGGGGTTACAGAGGCAGGGTCTTCAGGCGACACTAAGAACAAGAAGAAGGAGACCTGCATTGAACTCTGTCTTACAGCACCCGGCCAAGGGAGCTGTATTTGCTGCAGGTGGGACTATCTACAGCATTCAAGCTTACGAGTGACAGAATCCTTTACTGTGACAGCATTTTTAACATGTTCGTATTTCTGATCTAAAGTATACTGAGAAGACTTCTAAGGTGAAAGAAAGTCAACAAAACTGATCTTATTTATTCTAGGGCGTGACAGAGCACCTTAATTCTGAATATATTAGCTTCCCTAATGAGGGAATGGATCATTATCAGTACTGCATTATTATCAGAATGTACATAACTCCGACAATTTGATTCTTGTTGGTGATTTCTGCTGTGTTCCCAGATTATTACTTGTGAGCCCCCTGGCTTGAGACATTTTATATTAGACCTAAGATATCAAACAGAGCATACTGGTTTGCTTAAGTCCATCTCTAGTTCTAATTTCTTTCTGTAAATGGAAAACATTTGGCAAAAAGAGTCTTTCAAGCCATGTCAGGTTTTAATTTTGTTTTTATTTGTGGCACTAACGGGCATAAATATTTTACAATATATAATATATAGTCACATTAAATGCAGATGGCTAAATATTCTCGTGCTTTCATAACATTACATAGCTATACATTTTAAATTTCAGCTCCAAAAAAAAAGAATCTGCCACCACTCTGGTCTGTGATTATAAAAATGTAAATGTACAAACTTTCTCTTCTTCAGTTTCATTACAATATAGGAAATGTGAAAAAGCATTTTCATTTGTCCTTTTTAAGTTAATCAATTTAATGAAATATTTTCAAAATATATACAACAACAACTACCAAAGTAGTTAATATTTGAAAAAGATGCCGCTATAAATACTTGTGAGACAACATACAACAGCCGTACAAATTGGAAACAATGGGTCAACTTACGCACGACCTGAACAAGAGACAACAAAAGTCCTGGTTACTGACATAAACCAGCTTCACTTTATTTTGCAGTGCAGGAATGAATTCTAAATCCTAGACCAATATGCAGTACTCTGAATCTTATTTATAACCTTCACAGTCTGTTGCAAATAAAGATCCTTTAAGGTGTCTCAGTATTTTTAAAGTGCCATGAATATTACTAGGGTTCAGTATATCTCTGCATATTAGCATTCTATACATCATACCCCATAAGCAACTTTTCAACAGACACTGTCTCACATTCGTTATTGATTGCCTGCTTTCTCAGAGCTCCACCAGAGATGAAAAGTTCATCTAATTTTAAAAAACAATGACTCCAGCATATGACAATTTAGGTCCTTCATAATGTACCACAACTTTTTTCTTGTGATTGTTTTTTACAGATCTTTATTCTGGTTTTCACCCTAATCACTTACAGCCCTTTTCCCAATCAATTAGGAAGCAAGTAAATAGTTTGAAATAGTTACGTATTTTTAACAACTTGAAATGAGTATTACTTTTCAGATAGCTAGCGAAGTCTTTTAATTTTGCCCATAAACACAATTAAGTATTAACACAGGACTGCACAGTGTTTATATTCTTATTAACCTGCCAACAAGAATAGTTTATTGGCAACCTTAAATATTTAGAGGCAAAACACAATTCCTTGGCACAGAAGCTTTACAGCAGAGCAACACATTTTCCCCTTAGAACCATTATGCAGGAACACACAGAAAATTAACTACAACTTATTTTGGCTTGTAGACAAGAGAATGAACTAAACTTCTTGATGTTTTTCGCCACTTCAGACTTTGAATGATGATTATGGGTGCATACGGGGTTAGATTTTCCAATTACCTGTTCTTTATACATGACTCAAACGAGCAGAGGGACCTATAACAAAGAAAAGCACATGATCATTCAAGATATTTTTAAACCTCCAACTGTTGACATTGTTAACCAAACATTCCCCTGTGGGGGTGTCTTCAAGCTTGGTCTCCTCATCAGCTCCTTGAGACTACTTGAAGCTTATCTGCTTTTTTCTAGCTGTATCTATTGGCCTAATGAAAGGTGTTATCCTTCTCTAAAAACCCCACACCTCATACGTCCTGAAGTATTACGGTTGCAATTACATGGTTACTGAAACACGGGCGATGTATTTTTCTGTGAACTATTGTGAAACGAACAGAAACCCTGACTGCGAGTACTCAATATCTGACAGTCAAAATCTGTTCAGCATCAGTTAGCTGTCACTGGTCGTAAAAACCAATTGATGAGTACTTTGCTTCCTGATTGAATGAAGGAAACTTCTAAGGGCTTTGGATCAGGAAAATACTTAAACAAATGCTCATCTTCCTTCCAAGTCCTGAAGTCATCTAAGCACATGTTTAATTTTAAATACATATGCTAGGGTGCTCTTCCAAAATGAAAGTTACTGAGCTTTGATTCTATCAGAGAGATATACATTCAAGTCACCACAGAAGCTAAACAGGAATAATGTATTTGATCAAGTCTGAACCTTCCATTTTGGCCTTAGTATCCATGGCAGAAGCTTTGCTCTTGAAGGGGGAAAAAAACAGGTCACGGTACAAATTATTAGCAAGGTGAAGAGTTCAAATTAAATTTTATCTTTCAATTCAAATAGAGTAACAGCATGCAAACAACTGCCTCTCACTGTGCATGGGAACTAGAATCACTTTATAGGCTCATTTGACTACCTGTATATCAAGCTCAGCCAACCTTTTAATGAGGCCTCCTTCCCCATTTCCAGCATACCAATGCCAACATCGACTGTGGCTTTGGGTTTGTAATCTCTGTCATCAGACACTGATGATAAGGAACAGTATTTCTTCATTCACAATTATATATCTCTGATTATGTGAGAAGAATAGTCCACTGCTTGACTTAAAGGTATGGAACTAGGCCATGCTTCCTAGAAGACACTCAACATGCCATAATTCAGATCGATGCATTACTTGTCAGCAATCGACTTCAAATTATCCCAGTGTATACCAGGGACTCGTTGTAATGGGTGCAATAATTACCTGCCTGGCTCCTGTGATTGCCAGCTGAATCATACACTGCACGTATCGAGAGTTCATGTGACTAAATGCCGATGCCGAATGCTGGCACAAACACTTATGGATACTGTGATGAAGCCAAATTAATTTTTAAAATTGCAGCAAGTAAACAGAAAAGACTGCTTTAGATACAGCTCGAATCTTTATTGGAAAACACGTGGAATCTGTAGAATCTCTCTTGAAAGTATCATTAAAATGGTCTACAGAAATCATTTTAACGTGAGGAAAAGCCTGTTCTTCAGATATACAGCTTGCCTTCTCCACCTTGTGCAGGCACACTTCCCTGCAATATTTCTACCAAATCCCTGGGTACAACTCTACCTAAGATGAGTAGATGGCATATAAGCAAAGGCAACTTTTACAGCTTCTCTTTGTTGGGTAAGATTTTCAATCCTGCATGGGCTTGTGCTGCAACTATACCTACAGCTAGACATCTAATGGGCTATTTGCATGTGTAGTTATGGTTTTTTTCCACAGATAATCACGGTGAATCCCAAGGCAAGTTACACAGACACAAAAACACACATGCAATGATATACAGAATTTCAGAAATGTAGCTAGGTTATTTCGAATCTTCTGAGACAGAAATAAAAAGCTGAAAAACTAAACATAAGGATCTTAAGTATGTGAAACTGTGCCAAAAGTTGCTTGATACAATTTAAGGAAAACACTAGTTCACTTTTAACACCAGAAGCTCAAATGGTACAGCCCTATATGCTGAGTTTTGCTCACCAGAATTAGCCAAAATTTGGTCTCAGATCAGCTGTTTATTTCCTGATTCTCCTTCGTAGAGGAGGCAGATTGTATGGCTGGGAAGCAGGCTCCTCGCTAGTGAGACACATTCACTTCTGAAGTCAATTCACCACCACCGAAGGCATTAGGTCAGCCATCCTGGTTGGTGGCTTTACTTGATGCCATCTCCCTGACTTGCTGTTATATTCCGGGCGTGTTAAACGCCTGCCAGGTTCCTGGACAGACCATTTTGAGAACTGAAGAAAAAGGTTACTTCCTGCACACTGTCAGGTCTTTTCCAGTTTGGTAAGTTCATCCCTTTCAAGTAACACGTCTGTGTCTCCGTTCCCTTTGGGTAGGATCTGCAGTCTAACCGCTTTCTGGCAGGTCTCTGAACTGCACTGCACTGGGGATGAACCATTTTACTGAGCAGGCCCAACTGGGCTTGGCACCCACAAGAATTTTCCTTCGGGAGTCTGTGCACGGCAACAGCCTGCAATAAAACAGAAGCTGTTTCTTCAAAACAAAGTATGATTTATTTGCCAAAGCAGGCACAGTTCTCCAAGAAATGGATTAAAGAACAGCCAGGAGACCTATATGCGTGCTGTCTTACCCATACTTGTCCCTTCCCTCAAGTACCTATTTTTGCTCTGGTTTGTTTTGGCTGACCAGTTACAGCCTGTGTGGTGCAGACCCTGACTCTCAGCGAGGCAAGGTCAGCCTGCAGCATTTTCTCTCCTCCCTTCCTGCACAGTGGATCTTTTAACCTTAAAGTTCATGACTTTAGCAAACAGCTGTGTAATCAGGGGTGGAGTGGAGGAGTTGCCTTTTCACAGATATTAATAGAGCTCAAATGTTTGTTGGGATGTTCCTTATCGAGGCAATTGGTTCCTTTTTACGTTTGGTTCCCGACAGCCCCGTTTGATCCACTTCCATCGCAAATAACCCCTCATAAATAAGCGCCGACTCATGCATAACTAAGCAATGCAGATTCTTCTCAGTTCCCCACAATATTAGCTAAATAAATGACCTCACCATCAGAAGCTCTTGTCCCAGAAAACTTTGAGAAGACAACGGAGGAGAAACAGATGCAATTACTGAACTGAACTACCTACTCTGCTATCTAGCTGCTGCAACCAAAATCTTCTAGAAAGCGAAGCTGAAAATGGCTCTGTGCTCACATCTTCAAATCATGACACCATAGATCTTTGACAGAGGAGGCAAAACAAAGAAAAAAGTTTGCTTCAGCTCTGGCACAAAACCACCTGCAAGCCACTGACTACAAAAACCTCAGTGTTCCTTGGAGACATGTTCTTCGGCTGTAAAGGAAGAAAACCCTGACATGCAGCTATCATGTATTCTCTATGGATTCAACTTTTGCTGTCACAAGTTGTCCAACTGCAGGGAAGGATTAGAAATCGGCTGTCACTTAATGCAGCAAGCGAGAAGAGATGTTAATACGCACTGGATAGAACGTCTTTGAGGAATCTGACAACATTTTTACTTTTATCAGTTATCAAGGGCATAAGATCTCAGATGTCGAAGTGCTACAATGTCTTTGGCATATACAAGACTTAGCTTGCATATCCAATATCTGAAAGGACAGCACAGTAATAAGAAAATCATACTCTGTCTTGGACAAAACACAGCTCTTTTATTTTCATTAAAGACATATATAATAAGAGATGTACTATTCTGTCATTTCAATGTCAAAAACTACCAAAAATTGTTCTGCCTTGAAAACAAAAGAAGATAGGCACAGTATTTAGCAGAATACATCAGTATATCCTGCTTTCTTTCATGGCCTGCACTGGCTATCCAACTGTTTTGAAATAAATCCCCAAGGATATGAAAAAGACTTGTTTTAATGAGTAGCGCTGTGGGTCCCCTCAGAGACTTCTGCATGAGTAATGTAGTTGGAAGAGCAAGGAATTTGGAAAGATCTAGAAAACAACTGCATGAAGTATTCTTGAATGTGCAAATCCGTGTGTTTTTTTTTTTCTGTAAATTGTTGAAGTGAGGAAATAAAGGTCTGATCTGGAGTATTATTTCTTCATCCTTTGTAGTCTTAGAATTATAGAATATCTTGAGATGGAGGGGACCCATAAGGATTACCAAGTCCAACTCCCTGCTTCTTGCAGGACTACCCAAAACTAAACCACATGACTAAGAGTGTCGTCCAGACACTTCTTGAACTTTGACAGGCTTGGTGCCGTGACCACTTCCCTGGGGAGGCTATTCCAGTGACCGACCACACTCTCAGTGAAGAATCTTTTCCTAATGTCCAACCTGAACTTCCCCTGGCACAGCTTCATTCTGCTTCCTTGTGTCCTATCATTGGTCATCAGAGAGGAGATCAGCACCTGCCCCACCACTGCTCCCCTGGAGGAAGTTGTAGGCTGTGATGAGGTATCCCCTCAGCCTTCTCTCCTCCAAGCTGAACAAACCAAGTGATCTCAGCCGCTCCTCATAATAGTACGTATAACATAGATGCAATTTTTCACATGCAAAATTACTGCACATTCAGATTTCTGTTTGCATGCTGATGTAAAGTTCCCTGAAACACTGTTTATACCGTTTCTATGATTCTGTGGAATTTCTGGTTTAGCAGAAACAAGATCTTTTTGGCTACTTTTTAATGTTAAAATTGGATCATATCTTTTTACTTATTTTAAAGAGGACAAGTAAGCAAGGTTAAAGCTTATTTAAACATTTATGGTTGGCATCAGCTAAATCATGTGTTGGGAAAACTACATCTGTTTTCATACATTCCCAAAGTCCTTGGATCAAAGTCTGTTCTTGGATACTGCAGTGTAATATTGGGATGACCCCACGTAAGGCCAATTGATCTGATTCTCTTTACCAAAAACGTAGTGTAACTTGAGGCTAGGAAGAACAAATTTTGATAAAAAAGATAAGTGAACTTACTCCAAATATCACACCCGGGTAATTAAGCATTTAGCCATCCGGGAGTTGACTGACCCATAGCTGACCACAGAAGTGAAACACACATCATCCAATTAATAAAGTTCAGACAGACATCAAAACGACCCCACAGTTTCACTGACAGTGCTCAGCACGGGCAACCAAGGTGTAAGTGCTGGGAATCAAGGTCTAGGACACACTACTTGTTGTGGTTTAGCCTGGTCGGCAACTAAATGCCATACAGCCGCTCGCTCACTCTCCCCCACCCTCAGGGGATGGGGAAGAGAATTAAAGGGGAATAGGGAAAGAGATCCATGGGTTGAGATAAGAACAATTTAATTTTAATAATAATATATGAAAAAAAAATATGTAAAATGATACTAATACATACAAAGAAGTGAGGCACAGTATGATTGCTCACCACCTGGTGACCAACACCTGTCCTGTCCTGGTAAATGGTCCCAAAAGAGATAAGTCCAGGCACCGCAATCCCAGGCGAGCCAGAGGCCCGAAAAGAGAGCAAGAAAGAGACACCACTCCGAGAGTCTGACACTGAGAGCCCCTAGAAGAGCAAAGGCCCTTCTTTCTAGTCAACCCTCGTCTATACACAGGGCATGACACTGCATAATATGGAATACTCCATTGGCCAATTTATCCATCAATCCTAAGGCTAAGTTCAAATCTTAAGGGCAGTTGTGGACCCTCTGTCCCGGCCATGCTCCCCCCCAGCCTGTTGTGCTCCTGCACACTGACAAGAACGCGGCAGCTGAGAAGTCTTTGAGACCTCAGTGCCAACTATAAACATCAGTGCGCTATCAGCGTTCTACTCATAACGAGTCCCAGACTAAAACGAAATATGGAGCTCTTCTAGCTGCTAAAAAGAAGAACTAACTCTTTCCCAGCCGAAACTAGGACACTACTGAAACTAGGAGAAAATACTTATCTCTAAATTTGCTTCAGGGTCTTCTATCTCATCTCTCTCAGGTTCACCTCGTTTAAAGGACATCGAGTCGTATCTCAGATTCACAAGTACGAAAGGGCATGAAAATGCTTTCTGAAATGGCATTCATGCTCTTGATGTTCTCTTGAAAAAATATTGACTTTCATATGGTTGCATACACGCATAGACATATTTTAGTCTTATTAGCATGTTTTAATAGCTGTTCAAAGGTTTGAAACATATGCCTGATCTTTGATTCAGTTAGACAAAACCACGCATGTACCTTTTTCTGATGGAAGAAAGAAACGTGTGGCTAGACAGCTTATAAATGGCTCTCAAAGCACAACAAGCCTAGGTTGTTTCATCCACAATAACATACAGAAGTACATTTACCTTTTTTAACTTTGCTGCTCCTGCACCAGAGCGAATGGCCTCCATTAGGGCTTGCCTTGCCTCCCAAGGGTTACCTGCAGCTGTGGCAGTGGATTTAGGAGCTGCTGCTGACAGCTGAGTGGGAGGTGGTGGTGGTGGCTGGGCAGGGGCAGGTGAGATACAAAGCTGCTCTTCCTGAGGGTCTTCTGCCTTCTGCAAGGACAGTTCCGCGTTCCTAAAACTCTGCAGCTCTTCAGAGGCCAACGAGGAGATCTGCTCATGGCGCAGTTGAAAGGAGGTAATTAATATCAAACACGACTAAACTGTAATTATTTGACATTTGATGCACTTTCAGTACCCCGATTTCACTTTGCTTGAATGATGTAAAACACGTAGAACTTTGTTTGCTCAAGGGGTTGAATACGAACATCTGTTGCTACTTAGTCACATCACTCAGCTGGGCTGATTACCAGCATCAAGGATTTGGCATTGACTCTGTCTCAGAAACTCAATCTTTATTTACAGAGAGCTCCAGCATCCTGTAACTCTTCTTGGCATGAAAGGTAAGAGAGAGAGTTGGACTTGGTATTCATTTGGAAACAACCACAAGGGTTTTGGAATCAGGAAGATATATTAAGGCTGCAGTAGCCACCTAGGAGTCTCATTATTTTCTGCAGTCTGGGCTGCACAGACGTAATCTCAGATGACAGGGAGGCTCTTCTAGATCTGAGCTCTCAGACGTGGCTTCATTGAAAAAAATGCCATTAAACCTAAAGTTTCCAGCCATACTAAAAAATAGTAATAAAATAGGACCAGAGAGAACTACGTGAAAGCACTGAGAACAAAACCAATTGATTGCTCTTCCAAGTGTGTTTCTGTGGAATTTCTGAAACGAAAATTTCTGCACGAATTACCAGCTTGGAAATTCATCCTCTTTAAATGAACACAGCGGGAGGGGGCAATCTTTCAGACTAAGCCAGCTTTTCCATCAACTGTCTCAGCAAATATTTTTGCTGTTAACATTACTAGTAATAATCATGATAAAGTGTTAGTAATTACAATGATTTGGTGATTATTAGGAAATTCAGTATCATGTGCCAAATGGGAGGTTTTCAAGCAGATGCATGAGCATTCCTTTCTCAGAGAAACTGAGGCAAAAAAACTTCTCTAGTGAAAAATGGAAGAATTAACTTCCCATCAAATAGTCCACATTCAGAGAGCTACTATATTCTATTCCTTCACTGTACACACACACTCAATACATGGGAATAACGTCATGTCAGGTAAAACACGAACATTTGAGATAACATGAAAGGGACAGGTCTTTCATCATAGCACATCTGTATCTCGCCCTGTAAAGCACACAGACAAACAGGGTGCTTTAACTAGCACAGGTGACACAGTGTGAAAAAGAAGCATACGGTTTCTAGGCAACTTCCTTTAAACTGATGGCAAAAGCTTCTCTGCTGGAGGAAAGTATTCCAAAAAGGCTCTGTGATAATGTACGACCGCTTCATTGTCAGAGCCCCTTTTACAGAAATTTACATTTATTCCCAATGAATGCAGAATGCAGTTAAGTATGTGTGAAGATGGCTGCTGCACAGAACGTCCTGCTCTTGGGCTCAGTGGAAGCTGTACCCTACCTGCAGCAAGGGCACTGAGATATTTGAAGTACGAAGTAATTCCTTAACACAGGCAAGAGATTCTTTCTATCTAGTGCCAGCTATCTAGATACACGCTAATGGCCTGAGTCATTGCACGTGGGAAATGGGAAGCTCCTTGCCAAATGCACATCTTTGGCTGGATTAGTGAATTGAGTGAAAACTAAGACTAGAACAATGCTAGGTTTTGGCTATGAGGAATAAGAGATGCTTTAACGATTACGTAAATCTTTCAGACGGAAGGAATCATCCTGCTGTGATGTTCCATCAACATCAATTACTTGCATACAACTTGCACGCACCAGCTCATGTGAACAGATGAACAGCATCCAGGAAGAAGCCCTAGCGTGTTTTCAGGTAACTGGGACTGGATGCACACTGTAGGTAATGCAAACATATAAATCTAACTGCATACTCCTAAAGTACAAAAAGACGCCACATAAATGTGAAAATTATTAACATTCGATGTCTTCTATGTACACTCCCTGTAATTTATTTGGGTTTCTATGTGCTTCTTTCTGAGCTAAAGGCACACCGTTTGAAAGAGTGTTAAGTTTTACAGCAGAGGATAGGATCGGACCCGCTACGCTATCTGTGTAAGTCAGGTCTGGTCTCGTGTCATATTATTTCCCCCTCAACTTTTCTCTTTGCAGCACAAGGTACAGTTTGTGACATATCTGGATTTATTCAAAACACTCAGTAGGAACAGATCGCACTTAAAACATCACTTATCATCTTCATTTCTTACCTTTTTCAGCTTTGAGGTGCCACTGTGGCCTCTAATTGCTGCTAGTAGGGCTGAGCGCTCATTCTCCGGCTCAGCATAGGAGGGTTTCCTGTGATTGCCATTTAGTGCGCTGTTTGAAACCTACAGTATAAAAAGAATAAACCTCACATTGTTATTAGATGTTTACTCAGAGATAGTTTGGAAACACTATTCAAAATATTTTTGGCACTTGTCCCAGAATGGAAGCTACAGAGACTAATCAGTCTGTCTTCTTTCGGGCCTGCTTTTACAACCCTTACTCACACGAACGGTGAGGATACGTGTAGATAGTAACGCTGTTCTTACAGCTGCAGCCTCGTATCCCCTGAGCATGAAGTCAGTGGCAAACTAGTATCACCTACTAATACAAAATGCAGATTTCTTTCATTACAGGTATTTACAAGTTTCCTTCATGCTGTGTGTTCCTGTTTTTACACAACACACTGAAATGTGGGTTCGGCTCCCAGGCTAACCTCAACTACCTCTCCTTTACACTGTATTTCTGCACCCTCTGCCTCTTCTAGCTAGTGCAGCAGCAGTGGTGTTGCACAATATACAGGGTGTGCAGAATAAGCAGTGGCTTGGTCTGTATTCTGCCATTATAAATTTTTCAAACGCCTTGTGTACTCCAGCTCACCAGCAATTGTACCAGTTATAAAACCTCTGGAGTCTGACAGGGTGAATACAGGGCTCTGCAGTCTGGACAGGCTAAAAAAAATCTCCACTTTACCTTTCTGAGTTTCTCTTTTCCCCCTCCTGTTTGAATGGCTTCCATTAGGGCACTGTGCAGTGACGTGTCTTTTTGAATTGGTTTTTGGACAACAGGTTTGAACTTCTTCTTTGGTCCAAAGATATTGGTCTGCACATTAACATCCAGTTCACTGACAGCATTAACATCCGAATCATCAGGTTTCTCCTCCTGATCTGACTCTATGTTTGCTGCTGCACCATTTAGGTCAGGTGAAGCTTTAAGTGAACTGACTTGTACACTGTTAGCAGAAGGCCATTTAGTGATTCGCAAAGACGAGCTAAAAGATGACGGGATTCCTTGGAGATCAGGAGACTTGTGAGATGAGGCTGAATTAGTATGGGTCAAAGTCTCACATTTCTGGTCAAACAGCGTCTTTTTCTCTGCGATACTTTGTTTGCTGTTTAAACCATGATCATCTTCTGCACTGTTGTTATCCTTTGAAGAGGATTTAGTAAGTGGGACACTGGCATTCTTTTTATAGAAACTCGCAGGAGTTGCTTGATTTGGTGTCCTGATGTTAACTACTTTGTTTTCCATGCCAGAATTATCACCAGGTGTAAACCTGTGGGATGCTTTTTGACTGCAAGTAAAAACACTTGAAAGTGTTTCTCTTGTTTCTGCTGATTCTGTTTCCACAGGGCCGTATTTGGCCACAATAATACATCTTTTTGGTGAAACTTCTGCTTCAGTTTTAACCTCTCCTGCCCCTTGCTTATTTTCGTCCTTCTCATGATATTCCATAGAGTCAGACTTAAAGGTAGCTGCATTGATATGTCTTGCAATGGCAGAGGCAACATACTGACTCGAAGTTCTTCTATGTGGCTTTAGAAACGGAAGCTCCAGCTTGTCCTTATTAATGGTTGGGGCCACTGATGGTGTTACCTGAGACTGTGTAACTGGAAGAGGTGGTTTGGTCCTTTCATTCTCAGATTGTCTCTCAGCTACCTGAGTAGTAACAGTTTGTGGTGTTACAGGTTTTGGAGCTGCAAGACAGACAGGTTTGTGTTCATGTTTTGTAGTAAAGGGCTTAGAGTTTGTGGGGACTGCTGACTTTTTAGGAAGATACTCAGCAGAGTCATCACTTTGCTTTTCCATAGAACTTGACCTCCAGAATGCCTTCACTTTCCCAAGACAAATTTCCTCACTTTCATCGGCAGAGGGACCTGGTATGTGCTTACTGACACCAGTGTTTGGGCCTATAAGGTTGCCTAGCTCATCTATCTTAATGGCACCAGTGGAGAGTGAAACTCCTCTATCAAATTGCTTTACTTCAGGTTTGGGAGGGACAACTTTAAAGGTTGTCAAACCCATTTTAGGTTCATAGTTTGTTCCTGAATTCTGGGCACGATGACACCATGCAGGTGTTGATGGGACTTCTTCTACTTCAATTTTTTTTGCTGGTGGCCATTTGATTTCTAGTTCTGATTTACTTTTTTTCAGAGACCTTTCCCTGTTACTACATTCATTAAATGGATTTATCTTCTCCTTTGCTGTACTAATTTCAGCTGTGGCCTTGGAGTGAGACAGAATCAGCTTAGATTTACATTCCTCAGATTTCACACCATGTTTGGGGAGGGGGTCCAGTCTTAAGCTCTTTTCACTTCTTTTTTCGATGGAGGATGTGAGAGATTCAAACATATCTCTCCTTTGTTCCACAGGCAAGTGACTGAATTCGTTTTCAGATGGTTGCTGATGTATTAGGTCCTTGGATATGCGTACAACTCCACTGTCTGCGTGTCCTTTATCAAAGGAACCGGCATTGTTGTTTTTGTTTGTAAAGTTTCCGGTATTAACAGAGTCAGCTGAGATGTTTTGTGAAACCCTTGTCTGCGTCTCTTCATTTCCAGCCGAGTTAGAGGTGGTAGCTTCTGGAGCATCATCTATGACTGTTACTGGAACAGAAATGGTAACATCTTGAGCAGCCTCAACTTTTCCTGTATGTGGGCTCAACACTTCATTGATGTATTTGGAGTCATAGTTACTCATCTCATCCGCTGCTGCAAAATAGACATACAGCATCACATACAGGCAGTATTTAGGCAGTATGACTTTAAATTACACAAACAGCCAGTACAAGCTTAAGTGGATCAGATATTTTAGCTACACTAAAACTAACAGGAATATATTTATGCCTGTCATACAAAAAAGGAGAAATCTGGGCCCTTTTTATTGTCTGGTTGCTGATTAAGATCAGCCAAATATTCCTGCAGTCCTCCTGCTTCAGCCAGTGGGAAACATACAAATGCAGCTGAAAGCAGAATTTAATCTATTGTTCATACCTTATCTTTGACTAACTTCTCTTAGTGATAAACATTTCACCACATGACTCCAAAGGAGAAACATTTCTGAGAAACAGTAAGCAACTCCAAATTATGTTTCCCAGACCTGGTTAGTAATAACAGCCCAGCTGAAGGATTTCCTTGAGCAAGCAAACAAAGAAACAGTACTTGTATTTTTTCTCCATTCTTCTCAACCTTCATTACCAGTGCCTGCAGAAGCTCATTGTGCAAGAAGCTTAACTCTCCTATCAAATTTGCTAGTATAAATCAAGGGTTACAACACAGAAGCTAAGAAACTGCAGTGTTAGAGAACTCACAGAAGTTAAATCATAATCTATTCCACTGCAGAAGTACTGAAATAAAGATAGGAAGTTTAAAAAAAAACTATTCAATGTAATTTGGTGGCAAACAATTAATAGAGAAATATTTTTATTCACAGTAGGAAAAAGAGGAGCACAGTATGACATTCTGTCTCTTCCCACTGTTTCTCTTCATGTTTTTTAACTTTAAAATACATCTGATGAATCAGAGGAGGCATTGGGTACAAAAACATCCCCCCCTTCTCCACTTCATTATGATAAAATACAAAATAGAGGCATTGTTCATTAAACATGAACACAAAAAAAAATTCACAACTGATTTAGCTTCACTGAAGTCAATGAAATTATACCAAATTCGGCCCATAAAATGCGTCCATAAACTGCTGTTCGTCTCTTTTTGGTAGCAGACATCAAAATACGACGACAATCTGGTCAGCAGCTTGAAAAATACTCAGTGTGGCTGTCCCAGAGGCAAAAGGAGAGCAGCCACTTTGGGTGGACCATATTCTGCCTTAGGCCTGTGAGTTGTTCCCAGAGATCTTCGTGAGAAATGTGCAGATGTCTCAGAGTACAGTTTTACTCTGCATCTCCTGGCTATGCCTCTCCTTTTTGGACACCAGAGTTAACACACTTCCCTACCTTCTAAATCTTCATCCAGGCCAGCCAAAGTCTGCTGGAGTTGTGCAGCAATGAATACATCCTCATTCTCATGCTTAGCCGAAGCCATTTCTTCATCTCTCCTGCTAAATGAAAGAGGAGAAAAAGGTCGTGTCTCCCTCTTTTTTCCCTTTTTTCCCTTTGCACTGCTGCTCTGAAATTATAATTTCAGCCCCTTTGGTTCCACTGGGGTTCTGAAACTCACTCCTCAAAGTATGAAAAATATGCAGCCTTGGAGAGACACACCACCACACTGACACATCGACATCTCGGAAGGGTCTCTGTGGTGCCTGAGCATACTGTGTGCTGGCGATCAAAAGATTAGGATTAATAAAGCCTGTCACAAAGTAATGGTCTGGCTTCGCTGTGAAATACGCATTTCTGCAGCTGGGCTGCAGAAAAGCAGCGTATGCCAAGGCAAAGGTTTTGCATATCCATATAATTTTAAAGCAGACCACTAGCCATCTTGTGCACACGCTGTGCCAATTTATCTGCAACTTAATTAAATAAAAATTGCACGGCAATGAAAAATAAGTACAGCTAAGTACTGTTCGACAATCGCTCTGCATCATGAGGGGAGGGAAGGGAGGAGGAAAGAGAAACTAATCCCTTGAGAGCTGTTTCTAATGAAACATATCAAGGGGCCTGATTTTGCCAGAAAATAAGTCCATGGTTTTTGATGAAGTTGTACAACGATCTAAACCGAGTCTGAAATCAGAATGAGTGACAAGTGTTGTCTTGGCTTATTGAAGCAAAAAAAGAAAAGAAGAATGAACCTAAGAAAAATCCTAACAAAAACTAACTAAAATTAAAAAAACACGCATGGCAACCTGTTACACAACAGACCTTCTGTTTCTTAGGAGCCAGAAGGACCAGCAGAGCTTTTCTATCTAAATCATTAAATCTAGGATTTCACATTGGGCAATTCATTTTTTCCAGCTACCTGTTCCTCACCTGAATTTAAGACGTTGTCGTCTGTGACACTGTATCTAAGTTTTGCCCTTGTGATTAGCCTATTGAAAAAATAATTTTCCATTCTAGACACACCTAAACCAACTCTGGTCAGGTGGAGCAGATTTGTCCTTTTCAAGATCAAACCTTTAATATCACAGATACAGTAACAGATTACATTTTTTTTGGTAGTTTACTGAACACTACTTGAAAAATGCCATTTTTCTGCGCCCTTTGAGATAATAATCTGAATAAAAATTCAGAAATGTTTCCTGACATTGATTTAAATGATGTCTAACAGTATAGGTTCCTTTTTTGCTATTATTGTTTGATTTTTCCCTTGCTCACAACAGAAGCAACTCAAAGCACATGTTGAATCATCAAGCATTTTATTTCACTTTATTTTATATTTATTTATTTATTTATTTTGTATTCACCTTTCCTTTCTTTATGTCTTTTGTGGCAATCCTGGAACCTGATTCTTCTACTTGCACCTAAACTGCCTTGGACTTAAAAAGCTGTGTACATGTATGTGAGATCAACGAAGACAGCAAAATATATCTGCAAGTAAGCCTTCCAAAACTTTTTTCAGAAACACATCCTTTTCCTAAACAGGGATGAATTCAAGCAAAGCTACATATGTGCCTAAGTGGTTTCCTAATCTGGAATCTGAGACAGGAATCTGTACTGGTTCATAGAATCATAGAATCGTCTGGTTGGAAGAGACCTTCAAGATGACATCAAGTCCAACCATTCACCCTGCATTGTCAGGGTCCCTAAACCATGTTCCCCAACACCAAATCCAAACATAAACATTGTTTAAAAACATAGGAAGAGACACAACGATCTGCATCTGGAATACAGTTTCTTCCAATACTTGCCATTGACCTGAGCTTTGAACAGACCCTGAACATCTCCAGAAGCCAACATGAACTGATGATGCTCAGGCCCAGCACTCACACTGCAAGCACTGCAAGACTCACGGTAAACTGTGTTTTCTCCCTGCAGGATTAAGAGAAAGGTGGCACAAACCAGTTAAAGTCTCCAGCAGAAGCAACTGGTGCTGCAAGACTGCAATCCTACCGCACCCTGAAGTACGCACGCACGCACATACACACAGATGCACACAAATCAACAAGACCATTCATCTGAGCAATCTGACAAAAAGATTTAAGCTTACTGTGGCATTTGGATTGGGACAGAAGTCTGGCAAGGAAAAACCTCAACTTGAAGGTGGCAAAAAGAATGAATCAACTGAATTTCAGATTGTTTTTTCAGTGGAAAGTTTTCCAGAATTAATAAAAAATATTTGCTATCCTCTGAGTGCATTTTAAACCAATGTATTTGGAAACTCAGAAAGATATTTTTGATGGGAGAATTATTCAAACTGCACCAGTTAAGCAACAGGTCTATCAAGCACGGAGGGCGACTATTGCTTTCTTCTTTACAAAGCTGGTCTTGCAGGATCGTTGTCCACAGCCGGAAGCAAATTACTGACACACATTGAGATTCTTTCTCGAAGGTACCATGAAGAAGTTGTTTCCAAAACCTTGCAAGAAAAACGTGTAAACCCGTATCTACCAGAGAATAAAACCTAATTTCACGAAGGTCATGCCTGCTCACCACCTTTTCGGTACCTGGTCATATCCTTCTGTCTCTTGCCTGACTGTTCTACAATATAGCCAAAATCTGTATTACTAAGGTTGTTGGTGCTGGGCTTTCTCCAGGAAATAAAGGAAACTGTCCACTTGAGAATTATACAGGTAATTTATCTAGGAAAACATATTTGGCACTGGAAAAGGGATTCTTGGGCTCCAAACATGCAGTGTGAGTCCATTGCACTAACCAGCCCTTCTCTCATGTCAGTCAATGTGAATCTTTCAATGACTCTTATAGCAAAATTATCTTCTCCTTGATGGACTCAACAGTCAGCAGAGGTCTCTCTCATTATCCTCTGTGCACCTATGCAGTGACTATAGATAATTTCCCTTTCAATCTCTGCTTCAATCTCCTTATCTAGACAACTGGGATAATAATATCCAATTCACAGACTTTTTTTTTCTGAAGGACAGAGAACAACGCAGTGAAAAATGAAAGGATTCTTATTTGCTCTTATAGAGGGATCATCAGAAAACGAAGATCTTTTCTTTTGCATTTCCAAATTCTTAAGAGATCTATTGTTCAATTCATCTCTAAACTCACCTACAAAGCAAGTCAGAAAGTATAGATTAATCACAGAGCTCTTCTTAAAATTAAGAATTTTAAGCATTGGGAATTTGAGACATGATATGTGTTTTGTGAGGTGAGGGTATGGTAGTTTCCCGTAGCTCACAGGATTTATAAATATGCCTAAGACAACTCTTTCTCACAACAGTATTTGAGAATGGAAAACAAAAGGGCCTCTAATTTTTTTCATAGCCTTCTTTCCTTCTAACCCTATACACGTTTCTTTTGTTGACAGCTCCGTTTTGGCCAGAATCCAAGAAAAATATGACTTATTCTGATACCATGTTTTACATTCTGGATAAACATTACCAGTGGTATTTTCTCACACACGCTTTTTTTTGACTTAGGGAAGAACTTGATAACCTTTACGCTGCCTTTCTGGTAAAACGTGAGGCACTAAAAATACAGCACTGGTGAGCATTTAGCCCAAGCTCAGAACGGCAAACGTGCATGGTTCCTGGAAGCCTGAGCACTTATTATTTACGTAGAATAGCAGAAATTTGTGCAAGAGCACAGAACGGAGCAAAGTGACTACTAAACTACAGCCTTTACTGTCACACTGGGCTCAGGCTACTATGCATAATTACTCCTTGGCAGTCATCTGTGCAGTTGGAGACAAAATGAAACTTACAGCAGCGTTTCATCAAATTAGTGCCATGGGAGGCGGATACTTATGAGAAAGTTTACATTCTAAGAAAGAGAGAAAATTCTCTGATAAACCTAGCTGGAAATGCTGCATTAAAAAGAAATCCAAACCAGTGGCAAGACAATGGATTTGCAATGACAGAAGCCGCCATTTTGTTATAGTTAGAGCAACTTCATCTAGGTGTTTGCAAATGATAAAATTGACCCAAGTGTCTTTGAGCACTTCTCAGGAGTTCTGGTGAGCCTCATGTATGGTACCAGAGGTAGATTCCACAACTCCCACCGTAACTGTTTAAATACAACACAGACCTATGTAAACTGCAGAGAAGGGACTAAGGAAGAAACTGAATTATCTAAACTTGGCCACTTGGTGCTATTTGAAATACTGTAGGATATTCAAGACATCTGTCTGGAGCTGGTAGACCTAATACGGAACATATGGGAGACCCATGTCCTGCTGGAGTGGCAGCAGGCTAGATGAAACAGCAGTAGATAACTCTCAGGTTAATTGAATGTGACCTGAAAGACTCACTCATTTTGTACCATGTTTGCTGTATCAAAAGACTTAAGAACACAGTTCCCGTACGTGTGTTACAAGCCAGGGAGGGAAGATAGAGCCACCGTAAATGAGTAAAATCCAGACAGGCAAACTGTGCAGCAGAACACACAGGAAAGCAGTGACTGCTACGAGGCAGTTCAATGGACATCGAGAGCATTCAGCTTCTAACGTGTGTATTAAGCAGTTAACAGGGACTGACCAATGTGGAAAGCTGATATTAAGGTTACTCCAGACTCGGCTTTGGAGCATGTGGGCTCCTTTCCCAGCTCTGATAGTCCACTCACTCCGGTACTGGGGAATTACTTCAACCCTTATGTGCGTATCCAAATTTCTCCTCTTCAAAATGAATCCACATAAATGTTGGAAAAAGAAATACTTCTACCTCGGGTATATATTAAGGTGGGTGTTAAAAAGAAAACTGATGCTGAATGATTTTAAGTTGTAGAAAGCATGGCTGAAAGTGCATCCTTTTTGAATGCAACTTTCTATTCAACCAGGCAAGAAAGATGACATTAATTAAACTCAAGGTGTTCACATATGTGGTTTTGTGATTGATACCGCAAAGCACTCTTCAAAAGCAGAGGCAACTATTTTCCAGATTAGCCCATAGTTTATATAATCTTAGGGACCATTTTTCCATTCTTTATATTTCTAAAGCTACGTGACTTTCTTCAATCTCCTTTTGAGGAAGAAATATAACAGCTGCAGGAGAGCAGCTAGTCTAAGTGGTGGACTTTCTGGTCACCTAAACTGTGACCTGACCAATGAGATTCTCCTTTTCTGCTGCCTCCTGCGAACTTAAGCATAAAGTTTTAATGTTTGAACGACCAAAGCCTGTTAAAATGCCAAACTGTAGATTGAACAACCAAGTTAGGACAGGTTAGATAACAAAGCCATCACTCGTCTTGGATGCAAGATTTCTTAAAGCGGCAGGCAACTAGGAAAAGGAAAAAGCACACAGTCATGTTCTGCTGAATGCCAGATAACCTTGCTTTTTGTGTTCTTCAATGAGTGATAAAAGAAAAGCTGCACATACTTTTTGAGAGCAAGGTGCAAGTACCATTTCTATTCCAAGTTCTGTAGTTTGTGTTCTGTTTCTAGTTCTGTGGAATTGCATCAAACTTAAAAAGGTCTTTAGACTGCAATTATATCTGTGCTGATCAAAAATCATCAGAGATTGAATTAAACTATTTTTCAATCCTAGAACACACAAGTCCAGTAGTGCCTTCAGATATAACACCACAACTTGTAAATACAGACAAGGAGGAAAATTATGTAATTTTTCAGCAGCATCTAGGTTTATGGTCCTTTTACACTCCTCCATGGTTACTGGTCAAAAATCTAAACAGAAAGCAAATGAAAATGCTTGTGCTTAGTATCATTTTGTGTTTTAATGCTTGAAATCTCTAAGCTTGTTACATACCAGGGTGATTTAAGCTTCCAGAGTCCCCTGACATATGTCAGTTTCAAGGTCCTGCTGCATAAGCAGCAGCCTGTAGTTGCTAGACAGCTGGAAGCATGCCCCCGCTCCCCCTCCTCCCACAGGCCTCTGGCAACAGCTTCTCAACAGGAAAGCCCACAGGCAGACAGCATTGCCACAAATAGCCAGGACAGTGGACTAGCATGATCTAAATCTTAATACAGCCACATCACTTGTGTAATATAACAGTGTGAGTTCAAAGATGGCACAGTGAGGGTAAATAACTTTTCTTGGTTTACACAGAAAAGCAAGGAACAGAGCAAGGACGAGAGCCTTTCTCTCCTGGAAGCCAGCACTACACCTTCAGCAACCCGAGCTG